>NC_071614.1:22499764-23811431 GCF_014839835.1 Dryobates pubescens
CCAACCAACTAACCCACGGCACCAAGCACCCCATCAAGTCTCCTCCTGAACACCTCCAATGATGGTGACTCCACCACCTCCTCAGGCAGCCCATTCCACCACTAGCCCATGTGAAGTTCAGTTGTTGATTTTGATGCTTATGAGAAGACACCTGTGGAGGTTCACCTGCAATCTTGCCGCAGATGTAGTCTCCTCTTGGGTGGGTGAAGGATTTGCTCCTATTCTGCTCAACATGGTCCTCTGCAGTGAAAGAAGCTACCCCAAAGGTGACCTCCTGGGGGAAAAAAACAACCCATAAACAGGACACTGGGGTTAGAGGGATGTGGAGAGTGGTTGAGCAACTTAGACTGGACATTAGGAGAAAGACTTTCCCAGCAAGAGTGGTCAGGCATTGGAATAGACTGCTCAGGGAGGTGGTTGAGTCGCCAACCCTGGGTGTGTTTAAAGGTGGTTTGGATGTGGTGCTTGGGGGCATGGTTTAGGGATGAGCCTTGTAGAGTAGGGTTGTTGGTTGGACTTGGTGATCCTGGGAGTCTTTTCCAACCTGAGTGTTTCTGTGATTTCTGTGAACTTCATCCAGACAGCTGCCTCAGGGTGGAGGTGTTCCATCCTGGAGGGGTCTCCTCTGGAGTTCCTCTCGTCTTTCCAACAGCCAGAGGAGAGGCTTAGAATGAGCAAAAATGAGGTGGGTTCTTCCTTGCCAAAGGATACTGGGGAGCAACAGCTTCACCTGAGCACCCCAGGACTGGAGGAAACCCTCCACTGAAGGTAACTAAAGAGGCAAAGCACCAGAGATTCAAGAAACAGCCTCTGCAGCACTTCAGTTTGCTTCACACCTTCCCTGGACCCTCCCCACATCCATCTCTGGACCATGCACCTCTGCAGTGCCCACAACTGCGTCAGCTGCCTCCGTCCTTGCTGACAGATCCCCCTCTCTGCAATATTTTCCCATGACAAAGAGCTATTCTGAGGCACTTTATGGCCCAAACTGGAGCTATGATTCCCACTTTAAAGGCTCTTTTGTCTTCATTAGGCCAATCTGAGCCATTCATGTTTATAAGGAAGATGTGAAATCTGTTTAGGAAAGCTCATTGAGTTGAGCAGCTGCAGGTGAGGGGCTGAGATGAAGCATCTTCTGCCATGGCTTTGGCAGCCTGTGCTGGGTGTCTACACTGCTTGCAAGCTTCACAGATGATTCTTTCAGACCTCCCTCCTGGAGACAACTGCAGCTGGAGCTCAGCTCCCTGCTCCTGGTATCAGGGAGCGTGACGTTGCCTGGAGAAGAGGAGGCTCAGGGGAGACCTTCTTGCTCTCTACAACTACCTGAAGGGAGGTTGTAGCCAGGAGGGGGTTGGTCTCTTCTCCCAGGCAACCAGCACCAGAACAAGAGGACACAGTCTCAAGCTGTGCCAGGGGAGGTTTAGGCTGGAGATGAGGAGAAAGTTCTTCACCAAGAGAGTTGTTAGGCGTTGGAATGTGCTGCCCAGGGAGGTGGTGGAGTCCCCATCCCTGGAGGTGTTCAAGAGGGGATTGTTGCCATGGTTTAGTCATGAGGTTTTTGGTTACAGGTTGGACTTGATGATCTTCTAGGTCTCTTCCAACCTCGGTGATTCTGTGATCTCTTGGAGATGTTAGTGCCTCAGCATCTCTGTAGCATGCTTGAATGGTGCTGGTGTGGCCAGCAAGACCTGGGCAGTGATAACCCCCCTGAACTGGTACTGCTGAGGTTGCTTTGGACACTTGGTTCAGACTGGGGCTCCTTGAGGTGCTGGAATGTGTCCAGAGAAGGACAACAAAGCTGATGAAGGGTCTGGTGAACAAGTTTTGTGAGGAGTGGCTGAGGGAACTGGGGTTGTTCAACCTGGAGAAAGGGAGGCTCAGGGAAGACCTCCTCACTCTCTACCACTCCCTGAAAGGAGGCTGGAGTGAAGTGGAGGTTGGTCACTTCTCTCAAGGAATAAACAACAGTAGAAGAGGAAGTGGTCTTAAGTCACCACAGGGAAGGTTTAGGTTGGACATGAGGATCAATTTCTTCTCTGAAAGGGCTGTCAAGCTCTGGGACAGGCTACCCAGGGCAGTGGTGAATTCCCTGTCTCTGGGGGGACTGAAAAACTGTGTAAATGTGGTGCTAAGGGAGATGGTTTAATGATGACCTGGCAGTGCTGGGTTAGTGTTTGGACTTGATGATCTTAGAGGTGTCTTCCAACCAAAATAATTCAGTGATTCCATGGAATAGCTGGGGTCCTGCTCCCCATGCAGAGCTGCTCCCAGTATAGGAGCAGGACACTCATTAGATTTCATCACAGAACTCATTTATGGGTTTGGGTTTTTTTTACACCAAAGAGAGTGCAGTGCATAAATGATTGGTGGGTGCAGCTGATTATTCCTTCTCTCTGAGCTGGGGACATCTGGAGACTATCCAGAACCATGCAAACACGCAGGAAGAGGAGCATCATCCACTCCCTGCTCTGAGCATAGCCATCAGCAGGGCATGGCCCCAGGGCTCTGCTCCAGCAAGCTGCCCAGCTCTGGAGACCTCACTTCAGGGATAACTTGAATGAGGCAGAATCAGAATAACTTTTGGTTGGAAAGACCTTTAAGATCATCAACTCCAACCATTAACTGAGCAGTGCCAGGTCACAGCTAAGCCACCTCCCTCAGCACCATGTCCATCTACTCAGTCCTTCCAGGGATGGGGACTCCCTGGCCAGCCTGTTCCAGGGCTTGGCAGCCCTTTTGGGGAAGAAAATTTTCCTTATGCCCAACCAGAGCCTCTTCTGGTATAACTTGAGGCATTTTTCTCTTGTCCTAGCAGATCTGGTGGCTTCATCATGACCTCGTCCCCATAAGCCGCAGCTCAGGACGTGCAGCTCTTTCCTGGCAGGGGTGGGTGTGGGAGTGAGGTGTCCACGGCTGATTGAGCTCTTTAGCCACATAATTTCTGGCCTTTCTGCTTTAATTTGGAGAAGGAGGTCACACTTTGGTGTGAATGAGCTCCAGGGCCAGGTGTGAATGTCACAGCTGTGCTCAAATCCCACGGGATGAGGGGCACTGGGCTGTAAACATCAGCATCACAGGGGTGAGAAGTACTCTGGGGCTTGCAAAAACCTTGTGATGGCCACAGAGGTCTGTCTGAGGACCCTCTGGCACAGTGGGACTACTGCCAAGACAAGCCTCTTCCCTTTTCTCTCAGGGCAGGCTCCTGGCAGTGCTTTGCAGACAGTTGACTTGTGCTCTGAGCAGGTCTTCTGTGCTCATCACCCACTTCTACTCCTGCCCAGGTGCAGCTGGTGGAGTGGGGAGTAGTGCTGAGGATCCTGCTGCATCCAGAACACCTTCATCTAGTGTCTGGTCAAATGTGCAGGGTATGACAAGCAGGGACTCAAGAGACATCCAGGTGAGTAGATGGCTGGATCACCACCACCAAACTGTCTCCATTGTTCGAAGGCTTTGGAGCCAGAGAGCCAGCAACCAGCAGATCATCCATGGAATTAAGGCCTTTTTGGATGCATAGACAGGGATGATCACACAGGTGCACATCTGGAGCTGTGGCTTCCATCTGTGATCTCTTGTGCTTGCCCTGAGTCTGTGGTGGGTGGTGAATTACAAGGCATGCACCTTGTTCTGGGAGGAAAATGCTGATGCTTGCTCTGTTGTAGCTTCACTGTAGGAGCCAGAGCAGCTCTGAATCACAGAATCATCTAATAATAGCATGGGTTTGGTGGGAAGGGATCTTTAAAGGGATCATCTAGTCCAACATCATCTAGTCATCTAGCACCAGAACAAGAGGACACAGTCTCAAGCTGTGCCAGGGGAGGTTTAGGCTGGATGTTAGGAAGAAGTTCTTCACAGAGAGAGTGATTGCCCATTGGAATGGGCTGCCTGGGGAGGTGGTGGAGTCCCCATCACTGGAGGTGTTTAGGAAGAGACTGGCTGGGGTGCTTGGTGCCATGGTTTAGTTGATGAGATGGTGTAGGGTGATAGGTTGGACTCAATGATCTCGAAGGTCTTTTCCAACCTGATCTATTCTATTCTACTCTAACCCTCTTGCAGTGAGCAGGGACATCTTCAGCTGGATCAGGCTGTTTGGAACCCCATTTGACCTCACCTGGGATGTTTCCAGGGACTGGGCATCTACCACTTCTCTGGGCAACCAGAATAGCCTGCCCTGGGCAGCCAGGGTAGCCTTTTTCCAGTCTATGGGGTCAAGTGATTTTCCTCCTGACTTTAGTAAATGCAAGACCTAAAATGGCTGCTATTAATGGCTGTGTGGCAGGTGAACATCACAGAACCACAGGAAACATCCAGCTGGAAGAGACCATCCAGTCCAACCCTCAACCCAGCACTGAAGGGTCAGCACTAAGCCATGTCCCTAAGCTCCAGGTCCACACCCTGCTTAGACACCTGCAGGTATGGTGGCTCCACCACTGCCCTGGGCAGACCATTCCAATGTTTGAGAACCCGCTCTCTGAATAAATATTGCCCAATACCCAGCCTGAACCTTCCCTGGAACATGTGGCACTCACTGTCTGAGCTTACTGATGCCTTCTCTTCAGCATTACTTGCACTCAAAAATCTGTAACTGTGCCTGATTCTTTCTGACTGGAGCCAAAATTGGTCACCTCTCCAGGAACAGGCAACTAAAGGAGTGAGAGAATCTGAATGATGTCCAGCAGGACAAGAGCTGTGACCATACTGATGAGGCTGCACTTTGAATACTAAGTTCAGTTTGGAGCCACTCACTCCAGGAAGGATGATTTGGTGCTCATGAAGTATCAGGAGCCTCAGTTTTGTGAGGAGAAGCTGAGGGATCGGGCATTGTTTAGTCTGGAGGAGAGGAGGCTGAGGGGAGACCCTCTTGCTCTCTACAACTCCCTGAGGTGATCTCAAAGGTCTCTTCCAACCTGGTTAATTCTCCTCTCCTCTCCTCTCCTCTCCTCTCCTCTCCTCTCCTCTCCTCTCCGAACCTCTCCTCTCCGAACCTCTCCTCTCCTCTCCGAACCTCTCCTCTCCTCTCCTCTCCGAACCTCTCCTCTCCTCTCCTCTCCGAACCTCTCCTCTCCTCTCCTCTCCTCTCCTCTCCTCTCCTCTCCTCTCCTCTCCTCTCCTCTCCTCTCCTCTCCTCTCCTCTCCTCTCCTCTCCTCTCCTCTCCTCTCCTCTCCTCTCCGAACTGAACCTCTCCTCTCCTCTCCTCTCCGAACCTCTCCTCTCCTCTCCTCTCCTCTCCTCTCCTCTCCTCTCCTCTCCTCTCCTCTCCTCTCCTCTCCTCTCCTCTCCTCTCCTCTCCTCTCCTCTCCTCTCCTCTCCTCTCCGAACCTCTCCGAACCTCTCCTCTCCGAACCTCTCCTCTCCGAACCTCTCCTCTCCTCTCCGAACCTCTCCGAACCTCTCCTCTCCGAACTGAACCTCTCCTCTCCGAACTGAACCTCTCCTCTCCTCTCCTCTCCGAACTGAACCTCTCCTCTCCGAACTGAACCTCTCCTCTCCTCTCCTCTCCTCTCCTCTCCTCTCCTCTCCTCTCCTCTCCTCTCCTCTCCTCTCCTCTCCTCTCCTCTCCTCTCCTCTCCTCTCCTCTCCTCTCCTCTCCTCTCCGAACTGAACCTCTCCTCTCCTCTCCTCTCCGAACTGAACCTCTCCTCTCCTCTCCTCTCTGAACTGAACCTCTCCTCTCCTCTCCTCTCCGAACTGAACCTCTCCCCTTTCTCCGAACCTCTTCTCTCCGAACCTCTCCGAACCTCTCCTCTCTTCCCTCCCAGCCACCCATCTGAGGACACGACACACCACCCAGGGAGGTCCACCTTGGGCTGGGAAGAGCTGCCTGACTTTCAGCTAGCTAGAAGAGCCAGGGATAAATCCTGTCCTCCCACCAGCATCAGGACAAGATCATCTCCTGTCCAGCATGAGTGTGCACCAGCTCTGGGATTAATGGCAGGGCAGTAGAAGAGGTGGGATCAGGAGCCCCAGATAGTCCAATTTACCATTGTCTTTCCTCATTCATGCTGAGTTTCTTTTCTTCTCCGGACAGTTGCCTCCGGGCAGATGCTGCTCACAGACCTCTTTGCACTCCCAGAGCCAAATCCCTGATTATTCCCCGTGCCCCTAAGAGGGATTACAGCTTCTTAGGGTGGGAGCTGGCTTTTGGTGGGGTTTAGGAGCTCAGCAGGGACTTGATTCCTGCAAGTCAGAGCTCACTGTGTTTCAGGGTCCTGTGGGAGCAGAACTAATCCCCAGCTCCTTCTCCAGCTCCAGGGAAACTCACAGAGAGGTTTTGGGAGGAAGGGACTTTTAAAGTTCATCTAGTCCAACACCCCTGCAGTGAGCATCTTCAACCAGAGCAGGCCACTCAGAGCCCCATCCAACCTGGCCTGGAATGGTTCCAGATGGGGCATCTACCACCTCTCTGGGCAACCTGGGCAGTGTCTCATCACCCTCATAGTAAGATACACCTTCCTTCTACCTAGTCTAAATCCCCTGTCTTTTACTTCCAAACCACCACCCCTTGTCCTGTCACACCAGCCTCTGATAAAGAGTCTGTCCCCATCTTTCTTATTCTTATGTGGTCTGTACAGTGACACTCAGCTGTGCCTTGTTTTCCTTTCTGCAGCTTCACCTCTCTTTAAATCCCACACTGAAACTGCAGGAGGGAAGAGAGGATGGGGGTGGGGATTTGTGAGGCTGCAGGAAGCCAAGAGAGGAGCAGTCCCAAGGGGTGCAAACAGCCTTGCTCATCCCTTCAAGATGCCTCTGCCTGGGGCTGGACCTCTAGGGAGGATTAAGAGCAAAGGAGCTTAGCAAAGCCCCTAGGCAGAGCCAGATCCCAAAGTGTCCCAAAGACCTGCATTTCCTTCCTGAGCACAAGAGGCTCCAGAGCTCCAACTGGACCCTAAATTTCCATCCAATGCATCTAACCCCTGCTTTACTCTCCATGGGCAAGGGTTACCCAGGGCAGGGCATCTTGGGACAGTTTAACACCCAGGGCTTTGGGCTGGTGGAGAGCAGCAGCCCTGGAAGCTCATGGCTCCTGATTTCTGTACAGTGTGATGAAGGATGGTGGAGCAGCACCGAAGTTTATTCTGATTTTGGGGTTCTGTGGTCCTCCTGCCTCTTGCTGCTGGGTATTTTGTAGCAAATCACTGATTGCTGGTGTTGGTGGTTGCAGCTAATTCAGGCCATTGTAATCCTGAGAAGCTGGGGAGGGTAGAGTTGGCTTAGCAGGGTCTGGGGTAGAGGGATACCTGGAGGTCTTTTGGCAGGGAGAAGAAATGGAACAGGACCATGGGGTTTTGACATTTCTCCCTTGAAGAGCTAGCCACAGGCTCACTGAGCAAGGGAGAGGCTGCAGCAGCTGGACAGTGGTGGTGGGAAGCTTGCCTCCTCCAGGAGCTACAGTGGGGAGCAGATGGAGTGGAATTTAGGATGGAGCTGCAAGCCCATGGAAACAGCAGATCATCTTGAGTGCCATTAACACTGCACATGGGGGGCAAACAGGTGACCAGGCCCAGGCAGCATGGATTCATGAAGGGCAGGTCCTGCTTGACCAACATGATCTCCCCCTACATGACCTCCTTCTACCACAGAGGGTGGTGAGACACTGGCACAGGTTGCCCAGGGAGGTGGTGGAAGCCTCATCCCTGGAGGTTTTTAAGGCCAGGCTGGATGTGGCTCTGGGCAACCTGATGTAGAGTGAGGTGTCCCTGCCTGTGGCAGCGGGGTTGGAGCTGGATGATCCTTGAGGTCCCTTCCAATTCTATGATTCTATGATACAACAAATTGGCCCACTTAGTGGAAGAGGAAAAAGCTGTGGCTGCTGCTTACCTGGACTTTTAGTGAAGCCTGTGACACTCTGTCCCTCAGCATCCTCCTGGGGAAACTGGCTGCTCATGGCTTGGGTGGGTGGACTCTTCACTGGGTAAAAACTGACTGATGGCTGGCCCCACAGAGTGGTGGTGAATGGAGTTAAGTCCAGCTGGCAGCTGGTCACAAGTGGTGTTCCCCAGAGCTCAGTCCTGGAGCCAGTTCTCTTTAATATCCTTAGCAATGATCTGGATGAGGGGATCCAGGGCACCCTCAGTAGGTTTGCAGATGACATTAATACAGGAAGGAGCATTGTTGTGCCTGAGGGTAGGAAGGCTCTGCAGAGGGATCAGGGCAGGCTGGCTGGCTGGGCCAAGGTCAGTTGTGTGAGGTTTAACAAAGCCAGGTGCTGGGTCCTGCACTCAGGCCACAGCAACCCCACTGAATGTTCCAGATTTGGGGCAGAGTAGCCATAAAGCTGCCTGGCAGGAGAGGCCCTGGGCGTGTTTGTTGACAGCTGGCTTGAACGTGAACCAGCAGTGTTCCTAGGTGGCCAAGAAGCCAACAACCTGGCTTGGGTCAGTAACAGCGTGGCCAACAGGACTAGGGCAGGGATTGTCCCCCTGCACTCAGCGCTGGTGAGGCTACACCTTGACTCCTGGGTTCAATTTCAGGCTCTTAACTCCAAGAACACTCAGGTGCTGGAGCATGTCCAAAGGAGGGCATTGAAGCTGTTGAAGGATCTAAAGCACAAGTTCTGTGGGGAGTCCTTGTTAAACCTCATCCCATTGGCTTCTATCCATCATTCTAGCTTGTCCAGATCCCTCTACAGACCCTACCTACCTTCTAGCAGATCAAGACTCCCACCCAACTTGATGTCATCTTGAAAAAGACTGAGGGTACACTTCACACACCCCCCAAAATCACTGATGGAGATGTTGAGGAGAACTGGTCCCACTAATGAGCTCTGAGGAACACAGCTTGTGACCAGCTGCCAACTGGGTTTAACTCCATTCACCCTCATTCTTTGGGCCCAGCCATTCAGACAGTTTTTATCCAGCAAAGTGTCCACCACCCATCCAAACCATGAGCTGCCATTTTCTCCAGGAGGACGATGTGGGATACTGCAATCACGCTGGACCACTGAATGGGGATGCAGCTGGTGGGGGTCACAGCAAGAATGGAAGGGATGGGGGAACGATGCCAGACCAAAGGCTGAACACTCAACCTTGAGTCATCCAGAGCTGCTGTCCCTATTAGCATCACCCAGGCTCTCCTCATATTGAATTCCACCCTCTCACACACCACCCCCCCACCTCCACCCCCCACTTCTTCCCTCTTCCCTCCCTCACTAAATGCTGCCCGAACGACTCAGCCATCAAACGGGAGGCAGAAGCGATGTCTGCCCTTTGTCTCCCTGAAGAGGCGGCTTTGCCTGGAGCCCCAGCAGGAGCCATTTTCACGTCTGCCTTTGTGAGGGAGCAGCCTTGAGCAAAGCACCACTCGAGGGGCATTGAACGCAATGTTCGGTCGGTCGCCTCTTCCCGGTGCCGCTCGGGCGTCCGTCTCCGCCTCTGACGCTAATGATCTGGACGAGGGTGGTGGGGCTGGGGCTTGGGGGTTTTTTTGTCTTCTTCTTATTTTCCTCTTTTTTTCCCCCCTCTTTTTTTCTCCCCAAGAATAATGAGGAAAAGAAAATGAAAGGGGTAAAAAAAAAAGCCCTACAAAGGGCTGGAGGAAGAGAGGTCAGATCCATTTAGAAGCCCAAACATTCACGGGGAGAGTGCCTCCTGAGTGGCCGCACAAAGGGTCTGGCTGTACCTGGCTCCATCCCTCCCTCCACCTCCCCTTCCCCCACCACCTCCGGCCATGAAAAGGGGGAACCAGAGCTGGAGGAGGTGGTGAATGGCGAGGATAATGGATTTCATTATAGCCAAGCACGCTAAATGTCCACTCGTGTGCAATAAAGGAAAGTTGGTCTAATCGCTCAGCTCTCGGCTGCTCTTCAAAGCCGCGATGTTTCCCTTGGTTCCCTGTCCTGATGCTCCCCGCAGCACCCCACCAAGAGCTGTCTTGGGTGTCTACCATCGCATCCTTCTTCCCTCCACCGGCCGTGGGGTGTCTTGGGAACAGTCTGAAGGGTTAAGTGTCCACATCTGGCCAAGGGAACGACGCTGCGGTGATGGAATGGGATTTGCTCGGGCAGCAGTGGGGTCCTGCCCAAAGAGATGTGTCTGTACTGAAAGATCTTCACATCAATCACATCCAGACAGACCACCACTCCTCCCTCCTCTGCAATGATTCTTTTTTCTGGCTCCCCCCTCCCCCCAGGTCCGTTTTTCTGTCCTCTGTCCACGGTGTCCCTTTGCACAGCAATTCTCTTTCTTCACCTCGTGGCAGAGGGTGGTAGATACGGGCAAAGATGCAGGAAGGGACAGGTCATCCAAAGGACTTCCACGTGGCCGTCTTGGAGAGCTGCTGGAGGACTGCTGAGGTTCAAACTCTGTCAAAACCACATGAGCAGATGTTAATTAGCAAAGCTTCCCTTCTCCAGGCAGTCCCTCTGTTTCTGGAGGACATCAGAGCTGCTCTGAGTATCTCCTCGTGGTAATCAGCCTGGGAACATCATCTGGAAACTCTTTATATTAAGGGGAGTCAAAGCAGCAGCCAATGGCTTTGTCCTGTGTGGAAGTTAGGTGAACATGAGCCAGCAATCGCACACAGAATCACAGAATCAAGGTTGGGAAAGACCTTTGAGATCATCAGGTCCAACCTATCACCCAACACCATCTAATCAACTAAACCATGGCACCAAGTGCCTCGTCCAGGTCTTCCCCCACTCAAATTTGGATCTGCTGCCCATGTACTAGGACCAGGAAACTGCTCATGGTAGATCAGAGCAGCTCTCCTTCTGGAAGAACTCTCTCTTGTCTTTGCTTTCCTTTGTAACTCATGCACCTGTGCCTGTAGAACAAAGGGTTTCCATCTCCTACTCATATAGTCTCCATGCTCACAGAGGAGAGACCACAGGGTTCATTGTGGCATGGGCTGTTCCTGTTTAGCTGTAGGAGAGTTCAACTCTGCCAGCTAAACCCATTGGCTCCCCTTCAGCCCAGGCTGGCTTCACACAGCCTGCTCTCAGAAGCAAGCCCCTTCCCCCATGCACAGATGGGTGGGAAAACAACCCCAAAACCCTCCCTCTGGGCTGAGATAAAGAATTTGCTGAGATGGTAATGTGATACAATGACCTGAGCAGAAGGTGTGGGGGGTTTCTTTTGTTTATTGAACTTGATACTGGCCTATCAAAATCGTGTTTGGGTTTGTCAGTAAATGATCTAGTATCCAAGAGGAGTGGAACATCCTGAAGCTAGCCATGTTAAGCATGCAGCAATCACTACAAGTCAATAATTCCTATTTGACTATTATTCTAATCTCCATGCTTTCTCAACAACACTGCTTTCACACTCTGCCCCTTATCCACTCCACCCACTCCATTTCCCCCCTTTTTCCCCTCAAATCCCAGAGCACCTGGGCTCTGTTTCAGTCTCCTCCCACCCCAGGTGTGGCCACTTGGCCCTCCCCACCCACTCCCCTTTATAATCCCCCCCAGGAGAGGCAGCAGCCCCAAGCTGAGCCCATCTGGGCTGGAGGATCCTCCTCTCATCACCGGTGAGTGCCCATGGTGCACACTGGGTGATGGTGGTGGTGACAACAAAGGCCGGGGGGCCTGGTGGCCCCCCGGCTGTTAGGGCAATGATTGATGGCTTCTCCAGTATCATCCCTGGGTGCTGGGCTTCCTCACTGGGGTTGAGCTCCTCTGTGTGCTATGTGCACTCAAAGCCTGGAAGCCAACTGCATCCCAGGCTGCATCCAAAGCAGGGTGACCAGCAGGTCAAGGAGGGGATTCTACCCCTCTGGTGAGATTTCACCTGCATTTCTGTGTCCACCTGGGGTCCTCAGCACAGGAGACACATGGACCTGCTGGAAAGGGTCCACAGGAGTCCACAAAAATGACCAGGAACCCCTTCCCTGTGAGGACAGGCTGAGAGAGTTTGGGTTCTTCAGCCTGAACACGAGAAGGCTGCAGAGAGAGCCTATTAGAGTCCTTTGAGTACTGAAAGACCACATCAGAAAGCTGAGGAGAGACTTTTTAGCAGGCCCTGTTAGAACAGAGTAGAATTAACCAGGTTGGAAAAGACCTCTGAGATCATCAAGTCCAACCTATCACCCAACATCATCTCATTAGCTAACCCATGGCACCAAGCACCCCAGCCAGTCTCTTCCTAAACACCTCCAGGGATGGTGACTCCACCACCTCCCTGGGCAGCCCATCCCAATGGCCAATTTCTCTTCCTGTGAAGAACTTCTTCCTAACCTCCAGCCTAAACCTCCCCTGGTGCAGGTTGAGACTGTGTCCTCTTGTTCTGGTGCTGCTTGCCTGGGAGAAGAGACCAACCCCCTCCTGGTTAAAGGGTGATTGTTTTAAACTAAAAGAGGGGAGATTCAGCTTAGAGATGAGGAAGAAATAGTTTATGCTGAGGGTGGTGAGACACCGGCCCAGGCGGGGTGGGGAGGTGGTAGATGCCAGGTCACACCATATGAGCCTGCCCTCTCTCCAGCCAACATCACTGCAGTGGGGTGAGGGTGTTTCTAGGTGAAGAGGAGCAGTGCCCTCCTGCCAAGGCACCAACTTAATTCCCTGTTCAGAAGGTCACGCCAGGACCCACGCTCCTCCCTCCTGCGTCGTCTGAGACCGCATCGCTCTCAGCCCTATTTATAGTGCGGTGATAGGATCAGGGGGAATAAGCACTTGGTGTCCCCTAAACCACTTCCCCTACTCCCCATGGCTGCTCACTGCTCACCACACTCAGCTCCTGCTGCTGGAGAGCCTGGCCAGGACTCCTGAAGGTACGTGAGGAACTGGGGTGCTGCTGGGGGTCTATGGTGTTCCTCCCAGTACTTCATCCTCACCAGTCTGGGATGAGGATGGCTTTGGGGCAGGAGAAACTGGAGAGGCAGACCCAGAGTGTGATGTCTTGGTGCTGGGCAAGGATCAGACAATAGCTCTGGCTACAGGAGGAGCCCAGTTTCTCTGGGCCCAAGTCATATCTTTGCCTCAGGTGGCTGGGGAGATGGTGATTTGTCACACCATCCCTCCAGCCCCTCATGGATCTGAGCCCGTGTGGGGCAATCAGCCCATGGTCAGGGGCCATTCAGACTACCCCAGGGATGGATTCATGGTGTGACACCATGCAAGGGTGCATTGCTTGGCAGGGTTCCCCATGCAGATGTCCACCATTCGCTCTGTACTCCGTTTATAGTTACATCTAACAAGAGAATCTTGTACTTGGGGTATGGAGAGAGTCCCAGGTCCTTTGCCCTGTGTGCCTGGGCCATGGGGATGGCTGGCAGGGGCCAGGGAAGGTGGGTGGACATCATATTGTGGAGGGTGGATTGCTTCTCTCTCTCTCCATCATCTGTCTTCTTCCTCTGGTTCCTATTTCAAGGAGTGGCAGTGTGGCAGGATGTCCTCTCTGCAGGAGCCGGCTCCTTCCCATGCATGGTCCTGTGTGGGCAGAAAGCCCTGCCTGAGGGCTTGATCATCTCCAACCAGACCTCTGCACTCTCCAAGCTTACCAGCAGCTCTGCAGGAGGTGAAACGCAGTCCACGAAGACTGTGGAGCCTGGCCAGGGGAGTGGAGGAGCTCCTGCTGGACCTGCTCCCAGCTTGGTGGCCACCAGGGAGGATGCTTTATGGGGAGAGGTGTGTCTCTTGCCTGCAGTGACCCCCTTGGTGGGCGCTCTGGGATCCTTACTGATGCTCTGTTCCTATGTAGCTGCAACCTCACCCATTAGCTCTCAGGAGAAGACCTGGTGTTATGCCCTGGGGTTTGCCACTTTTCTCCCCACCGCTGTTTGCTGATGGCACACTGGGCATCATCCTTGTGCCCCATCCTCGCCTGCCTGATGAAGGCCGACCCCAGCACCAGCTCTGCTGGGGTGGGTTTGCTGCCCCTCATCCTCCTGGCCGTGCTGAGCAGCCTCTCGCTGCAGAAATCCCTGCCTGCAGCCTACCGAGCCCAGGAGGGTCCCCAGGAGAGCCCAGGCTTGATCCAGTGCGGGGAGTACAGCAACCAGGTGCTGCCCAACGGGCGCTGCAAGATCGTGGCCACGCTGCCGCAGGGGGACGAGCAGCGCTGCCCGGACATGTTCCGCTGCACCGACGAGGTGTCCTACTGGCTCCACGAGAACGAGGAGAGGAAGCAGCAGATCCTGGAGCTGCGGGAGCTCATCTCAGAGCTACAGGAGGAGCTGAGGAACCACCGGCACCGCATCAAAGTCCTTGAGCTCCAGGTAAAGGGCCGCCCCTTCGCGGACCCCCGCCGTGCAGGCGCCGCTGTCCCTCCCCGTGGTTCCTTCCAGCTCCCTGCAGCTGGCAGGGGGAGGACTCCCGCTGAAGCCTATGGTGTGGTTCTGGCCATGGGCTGGGATAACCACTAAGCCCCAGCTGCTCCCACTGGCTCCGGAGCCTCCCAGGGCTGGTCTTAACAACCCCCTCAGTGTTTCGTCTGTGCTGTCTCCTCCAACTTCAGGCCTGCCTAGGAGAGGTTGCTGAGGGCCACCAGGCACAAGCTGGAGTGCAGCAAGTTCCACCTGAACGTGATGAAAATCTCATTTCCTGTGAGGGTGCTGAAGAGAGGTTGTGGAGTCTCCTTCTCTGCAGAGATTCCAAACCTGTCTGGCTGTGACCCTGGACAACCTGCTCTGGGTGACCCTGCTTTAGCAGGAGAGCTGGACAAGAAGGTCTCCAGAGATCCCTTCCAAGCCCCACCATGCTGGGAGTCAGCTGCCCAGGGAGGTGGTGGAGTCACCATCCCTGGAGGTGTTCAAGAGGGGATTGGATGTGGCACTTGGTCTAGTAGCCATGAGGTGTTGGGTGGCAGGTTGGACTTGATGATCTTTGAGGTCTCTTCCAACCTTATTGATTCTATGAGATGCTGGTGGCTGTAGGGGGCTGAAGGCCTCAAAGATGTTCAGACAAGGGAGCTGTATGTGTAGTATGAGCCACACATGTCCAACATCCATGCCCAGATCTTGCACCTTCTTACCCTGCCGATTTCCTTCTGCTCATCAGCTGGTCTAGCTCCAAGTTTGCTAGGGAGCTGTACACACTGTTGAATTCAATCTACAAATGCAAACACTCCCAGCTCTTTCCAACCAGGAGTGTTTAGACCTTTCATACATGCACAGGCAGATGTCCTGCACTTGTGTCAGAACACCCCCATGAAAGCCCCAGGCTTGGGGAATGGTGGATGAAAACTGTCTAGAAGAAAAAGACAGCTGCCTGCAGGTGTGCCTGGCTGGCCAGACCACCACCAAACCATGGCCCTCAGCACCACAACTCCACATCCTGTAAATCCCCCCAGAGATGGGGACTCCACCGCTTTCCTGGGCAGCCTGTTTGAGGCTGAACGTCCCATAACCAGTTTTGCACACTCCCACAAACCCAGAATACTCCTTGTAATTGTTTCTCCCTTCTCATCAACTGCACTGTTCAGGTGGAGCCTCTTTAAGGCCACGTCCAGCAGATCCCTCCCTGGCCCATCTTATTGTCTTCCTTGGTACTTTCTGTGTCTTCTTGCTTAGTCTGTGATCCCTTTCCTTGCTCTTTGATATTTCTTTGTCCTGAACAATTTTTGGACAGCCAGTGAATGCTTTCACATCATACCCTGGCTGGCTTCTGGGGAGAAGCTGTTGGATGGAGATGCTTCTGGAACAGAAAGAATAGAATAGAATCAATGAGATTGGAAGAGACCTTTGAGATCGAGTCCAACCTATCACCCAACACCATCTCATCAACTAAACCATGGCACCAAGCACCCCAGCCAGTCTCTTCCTAAACACCTCCAGGGATGGTGACTCCACCACCTCCCTGGGCAGCACATTCCAATGGCCAATCTCTCTTGCTGGAAGAACTTCTTCCTAACATCCAGCCTAACCCTTCCCTGGTGCAGCTTGAGACTGTGTCCTCTTGTTCTGGTGCTGGTTGCCTGGGAGAGGAGACCAATCCCCACCAGGCTGCAACCTCCCTTCAGTTAGCTGTAGAGAGCAATAAGGTCACCCCTGAGTCTCCCCTTCTCCAGGCTAAGCAACCCCAGCTCCCTCAGCCTCTCCTCACAGGACTTGTGCTCCAAAAGGAAGGATGGAATTCCTCTTCCTTGACTCCAGTGCCAAGGGTCTCTATGGAATCCAGCTGATCACTGGTCAGTGAATGCAGACATAGATGCTGCTAGGACCTCTTGGCTTGGATGAGTTGAGAGAGAGCTTGTTTCTCCTCGGTGGGAGCCCAGCCAGGCAGCTCAGATGTGTCTGCCCTGAGGTGCTGCTGGGCTCCTCATGCTACATGGAAAGCAGAGGGACACAGGATGCATCCAGGTGGCCTGGAGCAGACAGGTCCCAGGTCCTATCTATGTGTGTCCAGGTGGTCTGTACCTAAGGAACAGTGCATCTGTGCCACCAAGATCCTGCCACACGCAGAAAAGGGACACCCTCTGGGATCTTTTGACAGTGTTTGTAGAGTTTCAGACCTTGACTGGAAATGACCCTGAGCAACAGGATCCAGCTTGGATCCAGCCTGGATCCAGCCCTACTTCCTGCAGAGGAGTGGGTTGCAGTCCTCCAGCCATTTCTTCTAGCTCTTTATTTTTTCTTTCCCCCCCAACCTCTATGAATCTAAAAACACAGAGAGGTGAGAGGCCCAGAAGAAGGCAAAAGCCTGGTTAGGTCTCCTCCACCTCTGTTCCTCCCACCAAGGAGGTATAGCTCCCTTAATCCACCTTCACAAATCAGCCTCTTGCTGGTTGATCTCCCTGGGCTGTGCCATCAGTATTTCTTCAGGAGCTCAGCGTGGGCTTGTCTATCCAAGCAGAGATGTGTCTCTGAGCTGAGTGAGAGCCAAAGGCTCTTCCAGGTCACAGCTCCTCTTCAGCTAATGGGGACAGCCCAATTCATAGAATAGAACCATAGAGTGGTTTGGGTTGGAAGGTCATTTGGTTCCAGCTCACCTGAAGTAAGCAGAGACATCTTCCGCTAGAGCAGGTTGTTCAGAGCCCCATCCAACATTACCTGGAGGGATGGGACCTGGGACCTACCCAAGGGTACTGAGAGAGCTGGTAGAAGTGTTCACCAAGGCCCTTTTTAATCACTTACCAGCAGTCTTGGCTAACTGGGAAGGTCTGGTTTACTGGTTGTTAGCAAATGTGGTGCCCACCTCTGCACTCACAATAAGGAAATGGCCTCAAGCTGCACAAGGGGAGGTTTAGGTTGGACACAAGGAACAATTTCTTCCCTGAAAAGGCAGCCAAGCCCTGGAACAGGCTGCCCAGGGCAGTGGTGGAGTCCCCATTCCTGGAGAGATTGAAAAGCTGTGTAGATGTGGTGCTGAGGGGCATGGCTTAGTGGTGACCTGGCAGTGCTGGGTTAAGGCTTGGACTCAATGATCTTAAAGGTCTCTTTCAACCAAAATGATTCTGTGATGCTTTCCACCACCTCTCTGAGCAATCTGTTCCAGTGCCTGGGCACTCATTGGGTCAGATGAGTTGACCCCATCTCTGCCACACTTCCCTCCTAGTGTAATGTACAGACCAAAGGGAATCTCCTCATCCAGCCTTCGCTGTGCACTTCCAGCCCTACCATGTTTGCACAGCTGGGTATGCACTGAACAAGAGCCCCCAACAGCACAGTCCTGATGGAGAGGGATGCAGGATCTGCCCAGAGAAGTCTTAGAATCATCTGTGGAGAGATTCCAAACCCACCTAGACACAATTGTGGGCAAACTGCTCTGGGTGACCCTGCTTTAGCAGGGGGGTTGGTCTAGATGGTCTCTGGACATCCCTTCCAAGCCTCCCCCCACCCCCCTAGGATTCTGTGAAGGGAGCAGCATCAGGGCACTCTCCTGGTGGCCAGGCTGTGCTGGGTTTAATCAGCAGCAGGAAATATCATCTGTGGAGGAGGGGACTGTCTGGGAGGAAGCATCATGGGGTTTACTTGGAGAGCTGCTGCGTGGGTGAAGGCAGCTGGAAGAAGTCTGTATCAGTCACAGCTCAGAGAGCAGGCTGATTTATGGTAGAGATGGAGACATTGCAGCCCCGAGGAGGAAAGCACCGTGGCATGGCATCCAGAATTCCCACTTTGTTGGCCCTCTGCCTATCCAGCTGGTGTGGACTGTGGGATGTGGGCAGCCTTGGTGGGCTTCTAGCAGGGCCATGCAATGCTCAGGCAGCACTGGGAAGGATATAGAGCTGCCCAAACCCAGCAGTGGTGATGCCATCTCCTGGGAACAGTGACCTGAGAACTGTCCTGGCAGGGATGGGGACCAAGGTGTGAGCTGGGTCCTGGGAGCAGCTGGAAGGGGAGAAAACATATTCTGGGCATCAAACCCCTGCCAGCTGAAGGAAACCATGGCCCTCAGCAGCAGTTCTGCAGGCAGTGATGAGCCAAGATCTCTGTCCCCACCTGAAAAATCCAGGTCTGATGCTGGAGACAGGGGGGGTGAGAGAAGCAACTCACTTATTTTGAGGCTCTTAGTGTGACTTGTGACAATGATGTGGAGGAGATGGCCAGGGAAGGGCAGTGGAGAACCAGCGTCCCCCCCCCCACGGGTAGGGGGCCTGGGATGGGCCAACCCTCGGGAGGGGCTGGGGAGCAGGGAGTGGAGATGTTACCGTGCCCAGAGGAGGGAGGTAGGGGTTCCCAGGATGATGTGAGGGTTTGGAGGTGCTGCTCAAGGCCTGCTCTGCCATCTAATGGACAGGGAGCACTGAACAACCAGAGGCAAGGGTGCCCATCTCCTGCTACCAGCTGTGGGCATCTCCAGCCAGCTCCTGTGTAAGTATTACACAGGATCAGAGCCTGATTGTCACACAATCCTTGAATCACAGAATGGTTTGGGCTGGAAGGGACACTCAAAGGTCATCCAGTTCAACTCCCCTACAGTGAGGACATCTTGAACACGATCAGGTTGCTCAGAGCCCTGTCCAGCCTCACCTGGAGTGTCTCCAGGGATGGGACATCTACCAGCTCTCTGGGCAACCTGGGCCAGTGTCTCACCAGTGTAAACAATTTCTTCCTTCTGTCTAGTCTGAATCTCCTCTTTTGGTTTTAATCCACCAGCCCTGTCACAACAGGCCCTGCTAAAGTCTGTCCCCATCTTTTCTATCAACTGGAAAGCCACGAGAAGGTCTCCTTGAAGCTTTCTCTTCTCCAGACTGAACAACCCCAACTCTTTCAACCTGTCCTCACAGCAAAGGCATTCCAGGTCTCTCATTATTTGTGTGGCCCCTTCTGGACCCATTCCAACAGGTCCAGGTCTTTCTTGTGCAAAGCTTGCCCTAAAAACAAACAGCAAAAGGGTCCTGAAAGGGGCTCTGGGGTCATGTGTCATGCTTGCTCCTTGCCTAGCATGGCTGTGGTCCTTGTTGTTTAGAGGACACCAGCTGCTGACCAACAGGCTGAAAATAGAATGGAATAAACCAGGTTGGAAGAGACCTTGGAGCTCATCAAGTCCAACCAGTCACCCAACACCATCTCATCAACTAAACCATGGCACCAAGCACCCCAGCCAGTCTCTTCCTAAACACCTCCAGTGATGGTGACTCCACCACCTCCCTGGGCAGCACATTCCAATGGCCAATCTCTCTTGCTGTGAAGAACTTCCTAACACCCAGCCTAAACCTCCCCTGGCACAGCTTGAGACTGTGTCCTCTTGTTCTGGTGCTGGTTGCCTGGGAGAAGAGACCAATCCCCACCTGGCTGCAACCTTCAGGTAGCTGAAGACAGCAACAAGGTCTCCCCTGAGCCTCCTCTTCTCCAGGCTAAGCAACTCCAGCTCCCTCAGCCTCTCCTCACAGGGCTTTGTGCATCCCTGCTCCTGCTGGCCACATTGTTCCTGATGCAGGCCAGGATGCCATTGGCCATCTTGGCCACCTGGGCACTCTGCTGGCTCATGTTCAGCCTACTATCAACCAGCACCCCCAGGTCCCTTTCTTCCTGGCTGCTCTCCAGCCACTCTGACCCCAGCCTGCAGCACTGCATGGGGTTGTTGTGGCCAATGTGCAGAACCTGGCACTTGGATGTGTTCAATCTCATGCCCTTGGACTCTGCCCATCTGCCCAGCCTGTCGAGGTCCCTCTGCAGAGCTCTCCTACCCTCTAACAGATCAACTCCTGCCCTCATCATGCAACATGTTGGCAAGCTATGGAGCTCCTTATGTGTTCTGAAACATGCTGTGGCTCAAGGGGAGACTGAATACATTTTTGGAAGGAACCCCAGCTGTAGTGGCATTGCTAAATGCATAGAGGCCACATCCACCTTTCATCAGGGTGCAGACTGAGGGTTGCTTGGAGAAGAGCCCTTGCTTACCTGCACCACAGCCTGGGAGTCATAGAATCAATGAGGTTGGAAAAGACCTCAGAGATCATCAAGTCCAACCTGTCACCCAACACCTCAGGGCTACTAGACCATGGCACCAAGTGCCACATCCAATCCCCTCTTGAACACCTCCAGGGATGGTGACTCCACCACTCCACCACCTCCCTGGGCAGCACATTCCAATGGCTAACAACTCTCTCTGTGAAGAGCTTTCTCCTCACCTCCAGCCTAAACTTCCCCTGGTGCAGCTTGAGACTGTGTCCTCTTGTTCTGGTGCTGGTTGCCTGGCAGAAGAGACCAACCCCCACCTGGCTACAACCTCCCTTCAGGTAGTTGTAGAGAGAATAAGGTCTCCCCTGAGCCTCCTCTTCTGCAGGCTAAACAATCCCAGCAATAAAACAAAGCATAACAGACTCTCAGCATGGTGGGGGTTGAAAGGGAGTTCTGGAGATCATCTGGTCCAAACCCTCTGCTAAAGCAGGGGCACTCACAGCAGGTTGCCTGGGTGAGTGTGGAATCTCTCCAGAGCAGACTCCCCAACCTCTCTGGACCGCCTGGTCCAGGACTCTGGCACCCTCACAGCAAAGAAGTTTTTCCTCATGTTCAGATGGAACCTCCTTGGTTCTGGTTTGTGCTCATTGCCCCTTGTCCTGTTGCTGAAAAGAGCCTGGCCCCATCCTCTTGACAGCCTCCATTTAACATTAAGAAGTTCCTCCCAGTCTTCGCCAGGTTAAACAGCCCCGGGTCTCTCAGCTTTTCCTCCTCATCACAGAGATGCTCTGCTCCCCTCTGCATCTTCGTAGCCTCCACTGGACTCTCTCCAGTAGTTCTTTGTCTCTCTTGAGTCTGGAAACCCAAATCTAGACCAAATACTCCAGATGTGACCCCATTAGGGAAGAGTGACCTGCTGGCCACACTCTTATTAATGCACCCCAGGAGACCATGAGGGCATGGTTAGGCCACACCTTGAGTACTGTGTCCAGTTCTGGGCTCCTCAATTTAAGAAGGACATTGAGACTCTTGATCATGTCCAGAGAAGGGCAATGAGGCTGGGGAGAGGCCTGGAACACAAGCCCTGTGAGGAGAGGCTGAGGGAGCTGGGGTTGCTTAGCCTGCAGAAGAGGAGGCTCAGGGGAGACCTTATTGCTGTCTACAACTACCTGAAGGGAGGTTGTAGCCAGGTGGGGGTTGGTCTCTTCTCTCAGGCAACCAGCAGCAGAACAAGAGGACACAGTCTCAAGCTGCACAAGGGGAAGTTTAGGCTGGAGGTGAGGAGAAAGTTCTTCCCAGAGAGAGCTGTTGGCCATTGGAATGTGCTGCCCAGGGCGGTGATGGAGTCACCATCCCTGGAGGTGTTCAAGAGGGGATTGGACATGGCACTTGGTGCCATGGTTGAGTAGCCATGAGGTGTTGGGTGACAGGTTGGACCTGATGATCTTTGAGGTCTTTTCCAACCTTATTGTTTCTATGATTCTTCTTGGCTGAGACCTTGCTGGCTCATGGGGAACTTGCTCTCCCCAGGAACTCCCTGTTCTTCTCTGAGGAGCTGCTTTCCAGCAGGTCAATCCCTAACCTGTGCTGCTGCAGGTGGTTATTCCTCCCTAGGTACAGGACTCAGTATCACAGTATAACTAAGGTTGGAAGAGACCTCGAGGATCATCGAGTCCAACCTGTAAAGACTGAAGACAGTCCTTAGCCTGTTCAGGCCTTGCTACCTGTGGCTCCCATGGCGAGGGGCTGCAGGGGGGAGGGTGAAGGTTCAGGCACCATTGCTGGAGTTCACAGAATCACAGAGTGTTAGGGGCTGGAAGGGACCTCGAAGGATCATCCAGTCCAACCCCCCTGCCAGAGCAGGATCACCTGCCCCAGGTCACAGAGGAGTGCATCCAGGGGAGTCTGGAACACCTCCAGAGGGGGGAGCTGTTCTTGGTCTCCTTGTTGCACCCAGCCTGTGCTCCTCTGCCCGCTTGCTCCCTACCTGCTTTCCCCATCCCCGGGGGGGTGGTTTTGGGGCCGTGCCGGTGCCCAGGCATCCTCATCCCATCCTCCCCTCTCTGTGTCTGCAGCACGAGGAGGCGGCCGGCCGCAACCACAGCTTGGCCCAGCGGGTGCAGGACCTGGAGCATCGGTACAGCGAGGCCAGCACCCTGCAGCACATCCAGGCCACGCTGCTCTACGACATGCAGGCGCAGATCAACAACATCTCCGTCCTCGCCGACTGGGCCTGGCGCAACCCCACCTGCCTGGGCCCCGCCGAGATGAGGCTGCAAGAGGAGATGCAGCCAGGTGCTGGGGAGCGCTGGGAGGGGATGCTGCAGCCCTGCAGAGAATGCTTTGGCTTAGGAGTACCTCAAAAAGCACCTAGATTCCTGGAGTGGTTTGGGTTGGAAGGGACCTTGAAGATCATCTAGTTCCAACCACCTGCCATGGGCAGGGACATAGATTCCTGGAGTGGTTTAGGTTGGAAGAGACCTTGAAGATCATCTAGTTCCAACCACCTGCCATGGGCAGGGACATAGATTTCTAGAATGGTTTAGGTAAAGAAAGGAACTTGAAGATCATCTAGTTCTAATTCCCTGCCATGGGCAGGTACAGGTATTCCTAGAATGGTTCAGGTTGGAAGGGACCTTAAAGATCATCTAGTTCCAACTTCCTGCCATGGGAAGGGACAGAGCTTCCTAGATTCCTAGAATGGTTTGGGTTAGAAGGGGCCTTGAAGATCATCTAGTTCCAACCCCCTGCCATGGACAGGGACAGAGCTTCCTAGATTCTTGAAATGGTTTAGGTTAGAAAAGACCTTGAGGATCATTTAGTTCCAACCACCTGCCATGGGCAGGGACAGGGATTCCTGGATTCCTAGAAGGGTTTAGGTTGGAAAGGAACCTTGAAGATCAACTAGTTCCAACTTACTGCCATGGGCAGGAACACTGATTCCTAGAGCAGTTTAGGTTAGAAGGGACCTTGAAGATCATCTAGTTCCAATCCCCTGAGATGGGCAGGGACACCTTCAACCATCCCAGTTTGCTCCAAGCCCCATCCAACCTGAGCTTGAACACATCCAGGGGCTTCCACAATTTCTCTGGACAACCTTTTTTTCAAGGGGAGGTTGAAAGAAAATGCTGCAGAAGTGGTTTAAAAGCCCTTTGCATCAGCCAGGAGGATGATCTCACCCACCCAGCCTTTCCAAGGCAGCCAAGGGGGCTCCTCAGAGCAATGGACACCTCTGGGATGGCTTCCAGCCTGTCTAGGAGAGCGGTGCTGTCCCTCACTGCTGCTTTTTGTTTCACTTCCTGGATGGTGTGAGATGATTGCAGGGCCCAGCTGAGGCTCTGCCAGCCAGGCTGGCTCTGCTCTCAACAGTCAGCTGTGTGAGCCTTCCTCCCAGATCCAGGGACTGGCTTCCCACCACAAAAAGCTTCCCAAACACCACACATGAGGGCTTTTTTTCCCTTGCCTTTCAGCTTTCACAGCAAGGGCTTTGGTGAAAATCTGCAGCTTTGAGAACCAAACCTTTTCTGTGAGTTCTCACATGCTCTATTTTTAATAAACCCATTTAGGGTTTGGGTTTTTTTCCCTCCCAGGAGTTTGGTTGTTTTCCTTCTTAATCCCTGGGCTATTTTCTTTGGATTTTAGCAAACCTGAACATTTTTCAATGCTTGAATTCTTCAATGTGAGGTTCAGTTTGGCTGACACACCCCACCCCCCTCTCCTCCCCACTTTTCTGCCAAAGAAGCCACTGCTGTGCAAACAGTTTTAGCAGGCTCTACCACAGCCAGGATCCTTAAAGCTCAGCCTTAAGGTGCTGGAAAGGCAGCTGAGGTGCTTTGGCAATGTGTTGGAGTCCCTGGGTCCATGGCAAGGGGATGGTGGCCTTTGAGAAGACAACCCTAAATGTGCCAAACTGGTCCCTGTGCCCCAAACCTTGGCTCCCCCAGCAGATGCCCAGGAGAGTAGCATTGGAGAAGGATGAAGCAACACTTGGAACCATAGACTCTCAGAATCATTTGGGTTGGAAGAGACCTTCAAGGCCATCAAGTCCAACTGTTAACCCAGCACTGCCAGGTCACCACTAAACCATATCCCTCAGCACCACTTCTACACAGCTTTTAAACCCCTCCAGGGATGGGGAATCCACCACTGCTCTGAGCAGACTGTTCCAGGGCTTGACAACCCTTATGGGGAAGAAATTATTCCTCATGTCCAACTTAAACCTCCTCTGGCACAACTGGAGGCTGTTTCCTTCTCCTTGTTAGAAGAGACCAGCCCCCACCTGGCTCCAACCTCCTCTCAGGGAGTTGTAGGGAGTGAGAAGGTCTCCCCTGAGCCTTCTTTTCTCCAGGCTAAACAACCCCAGTTCCCTCAGGTGCTTCCCACAAGAGTGGTGCTCTAGACCCTTCACCAGCTTTGTTGTCCTTCAGCTTCAGAAGAAGGTCTGACTCCAGGATTATTTGTGGTGAGACACTGGAACAGGTTGCCCAGGGAGGTGGTGGAAGCCTCATCCCTGGAGGTTTTGAAGGTCAGGCTGGATGTGGCTGTGAGCAACCTGCTGTAGTGTGAGGTGTCCCTGCCCATGGCAGGGGGTTTGGAACTAGGTGATCCTTGAGGTCCCTTCCAACCCTGACAATCCTATGATTACAATTGCCCCCCCTGGTTGTGTGCCCCTTTCTCCAGGCCATGCCCTGAAGCCCAGGTTTCTCTGCTTTGTCTCTCAGAGGTGAAGCATGGCAGGAACTGCCCCATTGACTGTGCCTCTGTTTACTACAACGGGCTGCGGCGCTCCGGCGTCTACAACATCATGCCTTCGGTTGGAGGGATGCCTATCGAGGTGCTGTGTGAGATGGACACTGAAGGTACTGTGAAGAGGCCACCTACCGCATCTCCCAGCAGTGCTTTGGGTGGGATTTGTCTAACCTGAGAGCTGCATTTTGTATCTGAGCTGTTTCTAAGCTGCTTTAGAGTCAATGAGAGCAGCACCTCCAGGATAGGATAGGATAGGATAGAATAGAATAGAATAGAATAGAATTAACCAGGTTGGAAAAGATCTTCGAGATCATTGAGTCCAAGCTATCATCCAACACCATCTAGTCAACTAAACCATGGCACCAAGTGCCCCATCCAATCTCTTCCAGCCCATTCCAATGGCCAATCACTCTTTCTATGAAGAACTTCCTACCATCCAGCCTAAACCTCCCCTGGCACAGCTTGTGACTGTGTCCTCTTGTTCTGGTGCTGGTTGCCTGGGAGAAGAGACCAACCCCCACCTGGCTACAACCTCCCTTCAGGTAGCTGTAGAGAGCAATAAAGTCTCCTCTGAGCCTCCTCTTCTCCAGGCTAAGCAACCCCAGCTCCCTCAGTCTCCCAGCCTGCCATGGTTTAGTTGATTAGATGGTGTTGCCTGATAGGTTGGACTTGATCTCAGAGGTCTCTTCCAACCTGGTCTGGTCTGGTCTATTCTATTCTATTCCATTTCTATTTCTATTTCTATTTCTATTTCTATTTCTATTTCTATTTCTATTTCTATTTCTATTTCTATTCCTATTTCTATTCCTATTCCTATTCTATTCTATTCTATTCTATAGGCTGGGGAGGTAGATCCTCTCCCACAGACATTGTGAAGTGTAAATGAATGAGCAGGTGACCTCCCACTCCCTTAATGTCTAAATATCCATGGAGAGCACACTGGTGTCATCCTAGGAAGGAATAATAAGCTGCATCTGGGAAGGACTAATAAACTGCACCAGTACAGGTCAGGAGGTGATCTGCTGGAGAGCAGCCCCATGGAGAAGGACCTGGGAGTCCTGGTGGATAAGAAGTTATCCCTGGGACAGCAATGCGCCCTGGTGGCCAAGAGAGCCAGTGGGATCCTGGGGTGCATTAAGAGGAGGGTGTCCAGCAGATCGAGGGAGGTTCTCCTCCCCCTCTACTCTGCCCTGTTGAGACCTCACCTGGAATATTGCATCCAGTTTTGGGCACCCCAGTTCAAGAGGGACAGGGATCTACTGGAGAGAGTTCAACAGAGAGCAACCAGGATGGTTAAGGGACTGGAGCACTGCCTGGTTAGGAGAGGCTGAGAGCCCTGGGGCTGTTTACTCTGGAGAAGAGAAGAGTGAGACGAGATTAAATAAATGTTTATCAATACCTGTGGGCTGGGGGTCAAGAGGGAGGGGACAGGCTCTGCTCACTTGCACCCTGTGATAGGCCAAGGGGCAATGGATAGAAACTGCAGCACAGGAGGTTCCACCTCACCATGAGGAGGAACTTCTTCCCTGGGAGGGTCCCAGAGCACTGGAGCAGGCTGCCCAGAGAGGCTGTGGAGTCTCCTTCTCTGGAGACTTTCCAACCCCATATGGATGCATTCCTGTGTGACCTGTGCTGGGTTCTCTGGCCCTGCTCTGGCAGGGGGCTTGGACTCGATGATCTCCGGAGGTGCCTTCCAACCCCTAGCATCCTGTGGTCCTGTGATCCTGAGGTGCAGCCTTATCAACAAAATGAGCTCCCAGCATCCGAGTTTTGGAAGAACAACAAAAAAGTCATCAGGGACATGAGGTGATGGATTGTCAGTTCCTTGCCCCATGTTGGTTACATCAACATGTCCCACGCTGGAGGAAGGAGTTCATCTCCTCACATGTTGGCATCTCACCTCTTGGAGGATCTACAGGTGATGGCAGCCTTGGGATCCACATGGCTGTTACAAAACAAGCTGCTCAGTGTGGTCTCTGTTATGTCATGACTATTATCTGCACAGCCATCAGCAGCCCTTGGACACTGCCTAGTGACAGGCTGTACAAACAGAACAAACGACGGCCCCGGTCCCGTCTGCCCTGTGTCCCGAATTCCCCCCCAGCCCAGCCCCAAGCTTACAGTGCTGGAATGAAAAAAGAGAGAA
Source organism: Dryobates pubescens (assembly GCF_014839835.1). Taxonomy (NCBI): domain Eukaryota; kingdom Metazoa; phylum Chordata; class Aves; order Piciformes; family Picidae; genus Dryobates; species Dryobates pubescens. The sequence goes on from NC_071614.1 coordinate 22,526,875, forward strand.
GAGAGGGATTTGGACAGATGGGAGAGCAGATGGACAGTGAGACAATCCTGGGAGAGCTCCTGTGCCTCTGTGGCACTGCAGGAACAGTACATAATCATCTCCAGACTCCAGGATCTCTGCTTTGTTCCAGTCCCAAACTTTCAGGAGGTTTTGCCTCCTGAAAACTACTCTCTCTGTCTCACTTTAAATCACCTCAAGGTCTGGAATGACCATCTGACAGCCAGCAAGGGAACACCATCATGAGCCAGCATGGAAGAGGTGGAGGCCTCTTGCTGTGGGTTGTGATGGGCATCATCATGTTTTATCCCCATGCGACAAGGGACGCTGTGTTTTGCCAGTTGGTGAGAGGACACATGACAAGGAGAGACCTTGCTGAGCTGCAGATGGATCCTCAGAGGTGACATCAGTAAGGGGTCTGTCTGGGATGCTTGGATGTCCCCTGGATGCTACCACTTTATCCCCCTAAAATCACAGCATGGTGGAGGTTGGATCATCCAGTCCACCCCCCTGGCTAAAGCAGGGTCACTCACAGCAGGTTACCCAGGATCCTGTCCAGGCAGGTTTGGAATCTCCCCAGAGAAGCAGACACTCCACAAGCTCCCTGGACAGCCTGGTCCAGTGCTCCAGCACCCTCAAAATAAAGAACTTTCCCCTCCTGTTCAGATGGAACCTCCTGTTGCTTATCTTTCTGCTGGCAGGTGGAGGCTGGACAGTCATCCAGAGACGTCAGGATGGCTCAGTTGACTTCAACCGGACCTGGAATGAGTACAAGGAGGGCTTTGGAGACCTGAATGGTGAATTCTGGCTTGGCAATGAGAACATCCACAAGCTGACCAGCCAAGGGGACTACTCCCTGCGCATTGACCTGGAGGACTGGAACAACAAGCACAAGCATGCCTTCTACCAGGTCTTCAGGTAGAAAGTGGGATGTCCTTCCCTGGTTCTCATGGACACAACTGCCTTAGATGTAGAATGGGACAATGCTTTAGCTTGGATGGGACCTTTAAAGGCCATCCAGCCCAACTCATGTGTGGTGACCAGGGACATCCTCAGCTACAGCAGGTTCCTCAGGGCCCCATCCAGCCTGACCTGGAATGTTTCCAGGGATGAGGCATCTACCACCTCTCTGGGCAACCTGGGCCAGGGTCTCATCACCCTCAATGTAAACCATCTCTTCCTTCTATCTACTCTGAATCTCCCCTCTTTTAGTTTAGAATCATAGACTCAATAAGGTTGGTAAAGACCTCAGAGATCATCAAGTCCAACCTGTCAGCCAACACCTCATGACTACTAGACCATGGCACCAAGTGCCACGTCCAATCCCTTTTTGAACACCTCCAGGGATGGTGACTCCACCACCTCCCTGGTTTAAAACCATCACCCCTTGTCCTCTCCACAGCAGGCCCTGACAAAAGTCTGTCTCCAGCTTTCTTATGGCCCCTTTAAGTACTGAAAGGCCACAAGAAGGTCTCCCTGGATCCTTCTCTTCTTCAGGCTGAACAACTCTGTCAGCCTGCCCTCACAGGCAAGGTGCTCCAGCCCTCAGAGCACCAAAGTCTGGAGACCTTCAGATGTGGGAACTCCACTGAGGGCAAAGTGATTCTGCCTAGAGATGGGGCCCATGGGTCTATCCTTCTTTCCTCAGCTGGATTTCACCATCAAACTTTGCTCCAGGTGGAGGCCTGGGTGCAAGCCAGCCAATGTGCAGTGTCATTCACCATGGCCAGCATCCACAGCCCCAGGGGAAGGCAGCTGTAGGGCACAATGGACAGTCCCCAGCTGCTTGGGGATGGGTTTTTTTGTGCCAAAATTATTGACCTCTGGGTGAAAACCAGGGTCTTGCTGAGCAGCTCCAGCATCCATCTGGCTTAGGGACATGCTTTGATTTTTGCCCTGTCTACTCATGGCTTTTACTTCTTGGAGCTGCTGTAATGTCCTTCAGTGTCTACAGCTCTTCCCCTCCTCTGCTGCTCTATTTATCCACACCACACCAGCCACATCCTTTCTTAACCAGGGCTGACCAAATCTGTCCCGGATGAAACACTTCCCTGTCTCTACTGGAAATGCTTGTGGATGACTGTGGAGTAATCCATCGCAGGAGGATGCCCAAGGGACACCTTATGGAAACCTGAAGCTGGAGGGCTTCAAGTAGAGCTCAGACCTACTGAAACTGAAGGTGCCTTGAAGCATCTTCCACCAGCAAATGTGTGCTCTGAGTGGTCACTCCAACTTTTCTCCTCGGATGTTGCCACATGCAATGGCAACAGACCTTCAGCCTTTGCTGGCCCAGAGGAAGTGACTAATTAGCTCATTCTAGGTGAAGTGCTGGGTGCTTCTCGCAGGGAGTGGGGGTGGTGCTGTGTAATTAGAGGGATTGTCTTGACAAAGCCACCGCAGTCCTCTGTTGTGCTTCTTTGTTGTGGTTTGAGAGTCACAGCCTGCCCAGTTTAGACCTCTAACAAGTGCTCTGAGTCATGACAAGATCATGCACATCCCACAGAAGAGAGAAAGACAACTTTGGCTTCTGGAGGGGATGAATCAGAGTAAGGAGGCTGGCCAGAGTGGCTGGATGACTGTGAAGCGTCCACCCCAGGAATCCAGGCTGGACAGGAGACACAAGCACTCCCCATTAAATTGTCCTGCCTTTGCCTCTTGCAGCGTTGAGGATGAGGAGAACTATTACCGCCTGCACGTGGATGGCTTCAGCGGGACCGTGGAGGATTCCTTTGCCTGGTACCACAACAAGAGGAGCTTCAGCACCCCTGACTCGGGGAACATCTGTGCTGAGATCTCCCACGGAGGCTGGTGGTACCACCAGTGTTTTTTCTCCAACCTCAATGGGGTGTACTACAAGGTAAAGTGGAGGAGGGACAATGCTGCAAGGTGCTGCTTCTCATAGGATTGTTTTGATTGGGAGGGACCTTGAGGATCATCTGTTCCAACCATTAACCCAGCGCTGCCAGGGCACCACAGTAACCACAGGTCTCCAAACACTGCTTTTCCCTAGCAGCTGGACTTGATGACCATAGAATGGGCTGGATTGGAAGAGACCTCCAAAGGTCACCCAGTCCAACTCCCTCAGCAGTCAGCAGGGGCATCCTCACCTAGATCAGGTTGCCCAGAGCCCCGTCGAGCCTCACCTTGAATATCTCCAGGGATGGGGCCCCAACCACCTTCCTGGGCAACCTGTTCCAGTGTTCCACCACCCTCATAGTGAAGAATCTGTTCCTAACACCCAATCTAAATCTGCTCTTCTCTACTTTGAAGCCATTGCCCCTCATCCTATCCCCACAGGCCTTTGTAAAGTCTCTCTTCATCCTTCCTGTAGGCCCCCCTGGAAGGCTGCTATTAGATCTCCCTGGAGCCTCCTACTCCTGATCTTCCAACCCAAAAGAAGGGTTTGATGTCCCTTCCCACGTAAATGATTCCTTGATTCTGTGATTCCCCAACCTCAATGGGTTGTGCTGCAAGGAAAGGTGGGGGGATGAGGAGGCAGATGATAGCACACAAGGCTGGGGCTGGGAGGAGGCTGTGGGTCCTCACATCATACCAATCCCTCCTGGCTTTGACCAGGTTCTGCTCTCCAAGAAGGGAGCAAAACAAGTGCTGGGCACCAAGGGAGTTCAGAGCTTTCAGTGCCACGGGCCAGGGGCATGAGGGTTTGAGGACACCTCTGCATGCTGAAGTTTGGGACCACATGGTGAACTCACACAGCCTGAGTCAGACAGACAGCAGCTCCACTGGGACCCTCTGACACATGCTGGGCTTTGTGTGCTGTTTGCACCACATCACCGCCGAGCGCTTGGCTCCGGTGTCGCAGAGCTGAGTGGTTCTCAGATGCTCCCATGCAGCTGATGGGAGCTTCCATGTGTTTTCCATCACCCCTGACCACCCTCCTTTCTCTGCCTGGCAGGGTGGCAGGTACTCCCTCAAAAACCGCAAGCTGCTGGGGCCGGACGGGATCGTGTGGTACTCCTGGAAGGACACAGACTACTACTCCTTGCGGAAGGTGGTGATGATGATCCGACCACGCACTTTCCGGCCCCACCTCTCCCCATGAAGGAGCCTGAGCTGTTCCTCCTTTCACCTCACCTTGAACCTTGGGGACAGAGGGCTGGAAAGAGCCTGCTCTGAGCACAAACTGATTGCTGGAGACCCTGACAGCACCGAGCCGCCACACGTGTTTGCTCTCAAGAGAATTGAACTGAGAACAGAGGTGTCAAGACCTTCGTTCTTCCCAGAAAGAGAGATTGGCCATTGGAATGTGCTGCCCAGGGAGGTGGTGGAGTCACCATCCCTGGGGGGGTTTAGCAAGAGACTGGCTGGGGTGCTTGGTGCCATGGTTTAGTTGATTAGATGGTGTTGGGTGATAGGTTGGACTTGATGATCTCAAAGGTCTCTTCCAACCTGGTCTGGTCTGGTCTGGTCTGGTCTATTCTATTCTATTCCACTCCACTCCACTCCACTCCACTCCACTCCACTCCACTCCACTCCACTCCACTCCACTCCACTCCACTCCACTCCACTCCACTCCACTCCACTCTAGTCTACCCTACTCTACTCTACTCTACTCTACCCTACCCTACCCTACCCTACCCTACCCTACCCTACCCTACCCTACCCTATCCTATCCTACCTTATCCTATCCTATCCTATCCTATCCTATCCTATCCTATCCTATCCTATCCTATCCTATCCTATCCTATCCTATCCTATCCTATCCTATCCTACCTTATCCTATCCTATCCTATCCTATCCTATCCTATCCTATCCTATCCTATCCTATCCTATCCTATCCTATCCTATCCTATTTTAAAGACATGGAGGTGATTTCTGAGCTTTGCAGAGACAAGCATGTAGCAGCAGTTCTTGGCAGGCTTGGGCATCCCTGAGGCTTGAGGCTAAATCCAATTGGCTCACGATGCGACTCAGCCCTGCACTGAGGCTGAACCTTCTGCTGAATGGAGATGTTGAGTGCTCTGGCTACCAACCCAAGGGCATTTTAGAGGGAAGCCAAGAACCAGCAATCCTGTGTGAGTTTTCCCTATGGGATGTGGTTCTTGTGCTGGAAGTTGAGCAACTCTCAGATCTTGGCAGGCAGAGTTTCTCTGTTCACATCACCTCATCTCTGGGTCCACCACCTGAAGCGTGAGCTAGGGGTGGCTTCAAGGTGCTGAGGTGGCCCTGAGCAAAGCCAGGAGTGACAACACATATTGCCTAGGGTTGGAGTCATAGGGAAATGGAGAGGGAGGTCTGCAGTGGTCTTTGCCTTCACTGTCAGGGATTGTCTTATACAGGTAAGCCATTAGGTAGCTGTAATAACAATACTCCAGGTGGAAAGATTTTGAAGTAAGAAATGCCAAAGGTTTCCCATTTTCCATTCCAATCTCACTTGTCCATCTCTTCCCTGGATGAATTGTCTGGTCTGCAGAAGTGGTCTGCAGGAAGGATCAGCCATGATTTGAACTCTTTCTTTACTGCCTTACTCCACATAAAGAAGATTCATTGCTGGTGTCTTTTCATTTCCCCTTTGTAGCCACTGAGAGAGACCTTCCTTTTCTCCTGGCTTTGCCTCCTCCCAGCATCAGGAGATGGAGGCTGGACCCTGGTCTCAGCCCTGCTTGTGTCTGACGATGGATGCTTAATTGAATGATCTTTTGCCTGCTTCATGACCACAGATGGGTTCAGCAAAGGGGAAAGGCAGATGGATTAGAGGCAAAGCACTGCTCCTCCCAACTGCTTGTCTCCTGCTTGGTGTGCTGCTGGCTCCCTCGTGGTTTCTGTAGCTTTCACACTGTTCAGAACTGTGTTTTGCTTGGAACTTCAGGTGTTTTTTTCAGGAGCAAACCAAGTGGAGAAGTTACCTTCTAAGCATCCTGCAAACTAATATCCCCAAGCTAATAAACCACCATCATTTGTCTTTCCTCCTGCTCCATTTGCCTTGATAGCCTCGGTGCTCCTGGGACGAATCCAGTGGTGGTTAGGACTTGTGGTGAGCTGGTCTGTGCTACTAGTGGATCATCATCACTTGTCACTGACATCTGGGCACCATAAGTGGTGGGAGGAGAGCTTTCTGGCCTCATGGCATCCACATCTTGGGTGTAAAACCATTCATTCACCACCTGACCTTCCCTCTTTGGACTGCAGGCATTCGAAAGTCTGTGATGGTTCTCCTGGTTACCCCACTAAGAGGCTAATAAATTGCCTGAAGGAGCAACAACCTAATGAATGAATGATCACATTATTAAGCTCTGATCAGATTTTGCACACTGTTAAACCCACCAACCCCAGAATGCCAGGATAATGGGGCTTGGAAGGGACCTCTTACAGACATAGTCCTGATGGAGAGTCCAGGGACAAAAAATTGATCCAGGGTCTAGAACCTCTGTGCTGTGAGGACAAGCTGAGAGCTGGGACTGTTCAGCCTGGAGAAAAGAAGACTGCAGGGAGACCTTACTGTGGCCTTTCAGTACTTCAGGGCAGCTGATAATAAAGGTGGAGACAGGCTTTTTAGCAGGGCCTTTTTTTGAGAGGACAAGGGCTGATGGGTTTAAATGAAAAGAGGAGAAATTCAGCCGAGAGAGAAGGAAGAAATTGTTTACACTGAGTGTGGTGAGACACTGGCCCAAGCTGCCCAGAGAGGTGGTAGGTGGCCTTCTCAGGTCATATTGGATGGGACTCTGAGCAGCCTGCTCTAGTTGAATGTGTCCTTGTTCATTGCAAGGCTAAGAGCAGCCTTGCAAGGCTCTCCCAGAAAAGCTAAGAGTAGCCTGAGTCTCCTCACTGGCAGTCCCAAGTCCAGCTGGAGGGTGCCCAAGGTGCTTCCAGGAAGGAGAGAGGAGTGAGATGAGAGATTGCAAAAGGAGATCTACTGGAGAGAGGGAATAGTAGAATCAGAATGATAGCATCACACAATGGTTTGGGTTAGAAGGGATATTAAAGTTCACTTAGTCAAACCCCTCTGCTATGGGCAGGGACATCTTCCACTAGATCAGATTGCTCAAAGCCCTGTCCAGCCTGGCCCTGAACACTTCCAGGGATGGGCGTCCTGGTTTTGTCTGGGATAGAGTCAACTTTCTTCCTAGTAGCTGGCACGGTGCTGTGTTTTGGATTTAGTGGGAGAAGGTTGCTGATGGCACACTGATGTTTTGAGCTGTTTTGTCCTTCATGATTATCCTGAGTCAAGGATCTTTCAGTCTTGCATGTTCTGCCACCAAGCAGATGTTGAACCACAACAATGGGGCACCCACAACCTCTCTGGACAACCTCACAGCAAGGTTTTTTCCCCTTACAGCTAATTCAAATCCTCTCTCAATTTAAAACCATCACCCCTTGTCCTATCCCTATGTGTCCTTGTGAAAATTCCTTCTCCAGACTACTTGAAGGCTCCTTCAGGTACTGGAAGGCTGCAATAAAGTCTGCCCAGAGCCTTTTCTTCTCCAGACTGAACAACCCCATCTTCCTCAGCTTGTGTCATCTTACCTTCCTCTTGAGCCTGCAGCTTCTCCTCCCTTCTTTGGTGTAAGAAACTCATGTACCCTCCTCAGGTCCTCTCCCATGTACCCTCCTCAGGTTCTGTCCTGTGTGGCTTTTGGGCTTTGTTAACTCATGTCCCACTGGTTGTTAGGACTCAATGATCTCAGAGGTCTTTTCCAGCCCAAATAACTCTGTGATTCTTATGACCCTGGTGGACACTGCCACCTCAACATTGGTTCCATGTCCTTTTTTAGCATGGTCAGTTTTGCTATGGTGCCTTTGCCATTACACCTAGGCAGGCTGGGAACCCCTGAGCACAGCTTCTGTGTCCACAGGGAGGTTTGGATCCTCTCCTGGCATCTGTCTTAATGTTGGCATCAAATCCCACGTTTATGAGACCACCAGTTCCTTGGCTTTACACTCAGCTTCCAAGGCTTCACAGGATCACAGGGAGCCTCCTTAACCCAGGTAGCAGAAGATCAGGTCAGGGAGGATGTCCTTGGTCCAGATTGGATTGGGTCAGGTCAGGGAGGATGTCCTTGGCCCACAAGTAATGGACGTTTGGCTGCCCTGGGAGGCTGGTCCTAAATTTTGGTGCTGTCACCTCTCTCAAGTCAAGGAAAGATGAGTGAGGAAGTGGTGCTGTTTCCTTCTTAGGGCTGGAGAAAATGTGCCCTGGTTCTTCTCCTGACCCTGAGGACCTGGTGCATGCATAGATGGGTGGATCATCTGGCCTCAGTGTAGACCTTGACTCATGTCCTTCCTCACCATGGTGGGCAGCTCCTCATCTCCCAGTATAGGGCTGACATTTGCCTCCAGGTCCAAGGTGGGGGGAACATAACTGCTGTGTGCCCTGGTGGGGGTACACAGGGTAAGCCTGGGGTGCACAGCTGGGTGCTGGAGGACCAAGGGAGCCCAAATCTGCTGCAGTCCTACCAGGATGTTGTTGTTTGGGATACTGGACTGAACCAGACCCATCCCTTTGATGCACAGGCTGGCTCCCACCCTAATTTCCAACCCCCCTCCCCATGGTCCCCCTCCAGTTCCTTTCCCCTTCCCCACGTAAACCACACGGGGATTCCCTCTCCCTAAACCCCCAGCTCCCCACACACAAGACACTTCAGAGATGATGAGAAAACAAAAGAAATGCCAAGGCAGTTTATTTACAAGGGTTGTGTACAAAAGAAGGACAGCTGGTGCCACAGCTAGACCAGCCCCCTCCAGCTCCTTCACCCACCGCCCGCTCCCCTGCTCCCTGCTCTGGGAGCCCGGCGGGCCTCTTGTGGCACAAAGAAAGGGACATGGTTCCCTCCAGACCTTCAGTCAGAGCTTGGAAAGCCTTATCTGGCCATAGTGGAGACCAAGCCCTTTGTTAGCATCGGACCTGGAGGGTGATGAGGTGCCAGGGCACCGTAGCACTGGGACCACTGTCTGTTGGCAGCTGGGAGATGAGGGGATGTAGCCACCCCCCAGATCTCTCTGCTTCACTCATCCTCCCTGGTGGCAAAGATCAGCCAGGGGATTGCACAGTAGCTCCCACAAAGTGCTTTCTGGGCTGGTCATAAGCTGTTGGTGGGGTACCAAAGTGACCTTCCTCCTGCCCTGGTGTCACCAAGAAGTGCCATATTTATCCCCAGGGGCTTCTCCTGCTCTCCAGAGAGGCTTCTTCATCCCCACCTCTGCTCTCCCATCTCCTCCTTCCCTCTTGTTTTCCCCTGTGCCTTCCATCACGGTTACCACAGCCCTGCCTTGCTTTTCCTCTCCTGCTCTCCCTCTCCATGGTGGGGTGGTGGTGGTGGTGATCTCCCCTTTCAAACAACCACCTCTAAAAGCTGATGGCTTTCCAGCTGCTCTACAGCAGAAAAGAGGATTTCATCCAAGAGTTACCACAAAGAGGACTCTCAGGAGGTCCTTACAAAAAAAAAAAACCCAAAAAAAAGATTTAAAAAAAAAAAAGCAGCTTTTGGGGAAGTCACTTTTTAATTTCACCCTTGGAAAAGATCATCAGCATCTCTTACAGCTGGAGAAAGCCTTTGAAGCAAGCAAGCGTCACTCTGTGATCACCTCCAGCGGGGGCGGGGGGATCTCTTCTCCCCCTTCCCCAGAACGGTTCTGTGAGGTCTATGGCCAATCAACACCCAGTCTGGGCAAGAGGCCCCGAACCCAGGCAGGACAAAGGGACAGAAGGACACCAAGAGACGCTGTCGCCCATTGATGGGGTGGGATGGAGGAGAAGAAAGAAATCAGAGGGATGCCCACCTGCCCACCCTGCCTGCCCAGCACCAAATTAAACTCACACACGACGCACATTTCCCCCTCCCCACCCCCACCCCCCTTTTCCCCTCCCCACCTGCTCTCTATCAGACCCAGACCCCCCCCAGCTTTTGCCTGCCGGGGGGGTCACCTTCTCTGCTTCACCAACCCTCGGCTGTCTCCTCCAGACCTGGTCGACGGGCAGCGGTGCATGAGACCCACCAAGGAGGCGGACGTCCCAAAGCCGGCACCCTCCCGCCCGCCCTCCCTCCTGTCTCCTCCCTCCCCACCCCTCCCCCAAACAAATAGGATGGCTTCACTGGTCAACTCTTTACATTCACGAACAAAGAAAGCAGAGGAACTTCCACCCTTCCACACCATCGGACCTTGCGCTGCAGCAGCCTCCGCCGCCTCCCCGGAGCTGTCAGTCCAACCATCTCCCCTTTATCTGGAGGCTTCTTCCTTCAGCTCCTTGTTTTTCCTCACTTCTTCCGCGTGTTTGTCCTGTGAGAGGAGGGGGTGGGAGGGGAGGAGGGGAGGGGGGAGGGGGGACACGTGTTAGCTCGGCAGGCTCCGGGGTCCCCACGGGCTGGCGGGCGGCTTCGGAGGGGTTCGAAGGCACGAGGGCGTTCGCCAGGTTCGTCCCCTCGAGGGACACCACCGATGGGTCAACAGCGTCCTCTCCTCCCTTGGGGTGTTTTTAAGGACTGTGGAGGCGCTCAGGGACAGATTGTCCTTGCCCTCTAGCTAGGAGGTAGACGTCAAGCAGACGGGCTGGAGCGGGAGCCCCAAGGAGCTGGGCTTAGCTCGGATTGTCCTTCATTATCTCGTGCTCTCTGCCTCTGACCCAAGGCTAGCTGAGGCGTTTGGAGAAGGGCACTGGGCGAGCTCCTTGCAGAAGGGATGTTTTGGAGGGAGCTGGAGGTGGTGAGGGTGGGACCTTCCATGCTGAGGTTGGGAACAGACCTGCTTCGGGGAGAGAGAAGAGGTCTGCACAGGCTGGCAGGGTGGAAGCATCTCTTAAGCATGGCAGCACAGATCCCTCCAGCTCTGCACACGGAGCTGATGGCTCCATGGCTTCTGGGGAAGGGGCCAAGGGAAGATCTGCCACCCAGGGGGTGGAAAAATAGCAAGTGGTGGGTTAAGGCCATCGTGGTGGGACATGGGGAAGGCTTTGCAGGGCTGTGGACAAGATACAGGTCCCAGCTCTCCACCCACCAACCACTTGGGAGCCTATGGACACACTGGGCTTGGTGGGTCCCCAGGAAGAAGCCCAGACCCTAGGCTGGATGTTGCTTTGGGGTATTGCTGAGGGAAGGGAAGGGAAGGGGAAGGGGAGGGGAGGGGAAGGAAAAGGGAAGGGGAGGGGGAAGTTCCCCCTCTGGTGGTGTCCCAAGGGGCTAAAGCCACCTGAAGAGCCATGCAGGGTGCCCATGTGTCCTGTGACACCCTCCTGGTCTAGTGTCCCAGCGAGTCCCCCCCGCTCCTCAGCAGGCTCTCACCTTCTCCTGCAAGCGCTCCAGCATGGCTGCTAAGTGGGCCTCGCGGTTTTCCTTGTTGGACTCCATCTTCTGTGCCAGCTTCTCTTTGGCCATTTTAATGAAGTTGTTGTTCTCCTCGATAGCCTTCTGGATGACCTCCCGCTCATGCTCCCGCTTCTCTGCCAGGTGCTTCAGCAGCTCGGCCTCTTGGTACTGCAGGGGCAAAGAGGACACGATGGCCACGGGTCCCTTCCCCTCCTGGCCCCAAACCACCCCCTCCAAACTCAGTGGCCTCCCCAGACGTGGGGGCCACCCTACCTTCCTCCTCTCCTCTGCTGCCTCCAGCTTCTTCTGTATCTCCTCCAGGGAGGGGTCCCGCCGCCGGGGCAGGGAGGCGTTGAACTCAGGAATGCCATCGAAGGATGGGGGCTTGAGGATGACCTCGAAGGACTGCCCTGAGGCACGCTTGTTCAGCTCGATGACTTCCATGTCAGAGATGACACACCAGGTGAGGTCTACCGTGTCTGCTGGGAGAAGGACAGGAGCTGATCACTGGCACAGGAGCAGCCCTTCCCTCGGGACAAATCATCTGGAGGTGTTTAGGAAGAGACTGGCTGGGGTGCTTGGTGCCAGGGTTTAGTTGATCAGATGGTGTTGGGTGATAGGTTGGACTCGATGAGCTCAAAGGGCTTTTCCAACCTGGTCTGGTCCATTCCATTCCATTCCATTCCATTCCATTCTATTCTATTCTATTCTATTCTATTCTATTCTATTCTATTCTATTCTATTCTATTCCATTCCATTCCATTCCATTCCATTCCATTCCATTCCTGTTCCATTCCTATTCTATTCCATTCCTATTCTATTCTATTCTATTCTATTCTATTCTATTCTATTCTATTCTATTCTATTCTATCCTATCCTATCCTATCCTATCCTATCCTATCCTATCCTATCCTATCCTATCTCAGAGTCCCACACTTGCAGCCTCTGCCATGGATCACTGCTTTCCCTGATCTCCGTGGGTTTCACCCAAATCTCTTCACCCCGGGGGTTCAGCTCCAGTGTTATGAGTTGGGGTAGGGAGTCCAAGACACCCATCAAAGGGGCTGAGCTGGGAATATTTGGACAAGCTGAGGGGCAACATTCAGAGACTGGGAATGGGACCACGAAGCCCCTTTCCAGCTGCAGATCCCCCCCACAACAAGCCAAGAGGAAGGCCCACAAGCTCCATCTCCTTCCATCACCACTGTCTCCTCTGGACCTGTTGCCATGAATCAGTCTGAATCACTCAGTGCTGTCTGTCTAAAAATACTGAGCCCACACCCAGCTCTTCATGCAGCAGAGTCGTGCTGGAGGAGGATGCCCAAGCCCCCTCACATCCCAACCCAGCCTCCTGCTTCCAGCCAGGGACACCAAACCATGGAGCTGCCCTTTAAAGCTTGCCCTGGAAGTCTGAGGGTGACTCTGAAGGTTTCAAGGTGACCCTGCTCATGCCCAAGGGGGCTCTGCAGCCCTCCACAGCCCCCACCCACCACTCCTGCAGCCCTTGACCATGGGTGGCCAGAAGGCTCCTACCTTCATATGTGTACGCTGGCTTGTTCAGGGGGTCCGAGAGGAAACAGGAGCAAAAGAGGGAGACGAGAGGCAGCTCCTTCATCTTCTCCTTGTATGCTGGGAAGAGATGGTGGGAATGGGGTGAGAAGGGTGCAGGGTGCCAGGTTATCTGTGGAAGGGGCTACAATGTGCCAGAGAAGGTCTGGAATGGGGACAGCATCAAGGTTTGCCCAGGATAAGCTGGACGGGGGAAGAAAGGTGGGCAAAGAGGAAACTGAGGCACGCAGAGGTGAATTCACTGGTGGCCACATGGGTGGTGTCTCAGCACTGGTTAGACCACACCTTCAGTCTTGTGTCCAGTTTTGGGCCCCTCAGTGTAGGAAAGATGTTGAGCTGCTGGAAGGTGTCCAGAGAAGGGCAACAAAGCTGGGGAGGGGTTTGGAGCACAGCCCTGTGAGGAGAGGCTGAGGGAGCTGGGGTTGCTTAGCCTGGAGAAGACGAGGATCAGAGGAGACCTTCTTGCTGTCTACAGCTCCCTGAAGGGAGGCTGTAGCCAGGAGGGGGTTGGTCTCTTCACCCAGGCAACCAGCACCAGAACAAGAGGACACAGTCTCAAGCTGTGCCAGGGGAGGTTTAGGCTGGATGTTAGGAAGAAGTTCTTCATAGAGAGAGAGATTGGCCTTTGGAATGTGCTGCCCAGGGAGTCACCATCACTGGAGGTGTTTAGGAAGAGACTGGACGGGGTGCTTGGTGCCATGGTTTAGTTGATTAGATGGTGCTGGGTGATAGGTTGGATTCTATTCTATTCTATTCTATTCTATTCTATTCTATTCTATTCTATTCTATTCTATTCTATTCTATTCTAACCACATGCCTGTCACCACTGGGATGCCCTAAATGTCCCAGAGCAAGGCAGAGCCATCCCCAGGGTGGTTTGGGGAAGATCCTGCTCAGGTTAGGGGTGTCTCAGCATAGGGTAAGTATTGAGGTTGGGTATGTGGGTCTGGGAAACCCATGCTGTCCCCCATCCCCACGTGTGGCCCCATCACTGTGCCTTACCAGCCAGAGTCATGGTGTGGAGATCTTTGGGTGTCTTCAGCAAGAATGCTCCTGGGGGAGGAAAGAGGCATGATCAGTGTGAGGTGTCCCAGAGGCTGGAGGCATGAGGCACTCCCTGCCCACTCTGACATGTCCCAAGGGCTGGGGACAGCACACAGGTCCTGCCTGTCCCCTACACAGAGCCTGGTGGGCATGGGGTGGGTACACAAATGGTGTGGTGTGATGGGCACACATGGTGTGGTGTGATGGGCACCCACTGGTGTGGTGTGATGGGCACACATGGTGTGGTGTGATGGGCACACATGGTGTGGTGTGATGGGCACACACTGGTGTGATGTGATGGGCACACATGGTGTGGTGTGATGGGCACCCACTGGTGTGATGTGATGGGCACCCACTGGTGTGATGTGATGGGCACACATGGTGTGGTGTGATGGGCACACATGGTGTGGTGTGATGGGCACCCACTGATGGCAGCAGGCAGTGGAGTGCTCCTAGCTCTTCCCTGTATTCTGGGCTGCCCAACATCTCCACACCCCACACGTGTCCACACATGTGCCAGGAGCCACGTGCATACCCCACACTCTGCAGCCAGCCCACTCCTGCTGCCACCCCCACTCCTGCCTACAGAGCCCCAGCCCTCAGCTCAGCCCTTCCCACACCGCACGCCCTGGGACCTGCTCCCACATCTCAGGGGGTCTCCACAGCTGTCAAGGGCATCCCTGGGAGTGCCCACCCAGCCCTGGGATGAATTGCAGGGCCTGTCATGGGCTGGCAACACCCAGAGCCTCAGGAAAACCAGGATGAGCCAGGTGGATTCCCCCTTCCCAGGGCTCCTGGGGGAGCACAGGCAGGGTGCTGGTGGCATCAGAGGGGTTTCCCAGTGGAAATGCCCCTCCCCAAAGTGGGAGCTGAGTTTGGTTGCTGGTTTGGGATTTTCGTTTCCTTTTTCTTTGAATTATCCACAGCTTTTGTTTCTAAGGGAGAAACCCCCCCCCTCAAAATAGAGCCTTGTAAATCCTTGCAGCTTCCCAGGGAAGGGGCAACCCCTACAGGGGCATCCTGGGGCTGCCTGGGGCACTGCCAGCCACAACATACCCTGACCCAGCTCAACCTCAGGAGGTCCCGAGGATTTCCTACCCTTCATCCACCCAATCCTGCGAGGATCTGACACAGGAATAACCCAAATAACCTGCTTTATCCCCTCATCCTCCTCATCCTGCTGGGATCTGGCACAGGGATCAAACAGATAACCTGCCCCAGCTCCTTGCTCCCCCCCAATCCCGCTGGGATCTGGCACAGGAATCACCCAGACAACCTGCCCCAGCTCCTTGTTCCCCCCCCATCCTGCTGGGATCTGACACAGGGATCACCCAGACAACCTGCCCCAGCTCCTTGTTCCCCCCCATCCTGCTGGGATCTGACACAGGGATCACCCAGACAACCTGCCCCAGCTCCTTGTTCCCCCTCATCCTGCTGGGATCTGACACAGGGATCACAAAGATAACCTGCCCCAGCTCCTTGTTCCCCCCCATCCTGCTGGGATCTGACACAGGGATCACCCAGACAACCTGCCCCAGCTCCTTGTTCCCCCCCATCCTTCTGGGATCTGACACAGGGATCACCCAGACAACCTGCCCCAGCTCCTTGTTCCCCCCCAATCCCGCTGGGATCTGACACAGGGATCACCCAGACAACCTGCCCCAGTTCTTGTTCCCCCCCATCCTGCTGGGATCTGACACAGGGATCACCCAGACAACCTGCCCCAGCTCCTTGTTCCCCCCCATCCTGCTGGGATCTGACACAGGGATCACCCAGACAACCTGCCCCAGCTCCTTGTTCCCCCCCATCCTGCTGGGATCTGACACAGGAATCGCCCAGACAACCTGCCCCAGCTCCTTGTTCCCCCCCATCCTGCTGGGATCTGACACAGGGATCACCCAGACAACCTGCCCCAGCTCCTTGTTCCCCCCCATCCTGCTGGGATCTGACACAGGGATCACCCAGACAACCTGCCCCAGCTCCTTGTTCCCCCCCATCCTGCTGGGATCTGACACAGGGATCACCCAGACAACCTGCCCCAGCTCTTGTTCCCCCCCATCCTGCTGGGATCTGACACAGGGATCACCCAGACAACCTGCCCCAGCTCCTTGTTCCCCCCCATCCTGCTGGGATCTGACACAGGGATCACCCAGACAACCTGCCCCAGCTCCTTGTTCCCCCCCATCCTGCTGGGATCTGACACCGGGATCACCCAGACAACCTGCCCCAGCTCTTGTTCCCCCCCATCCTGCTGGGATCTGACACAGGGATCACCCAGACAACCTGCCCCAGCTCTTGTTCCCCCCCATCCTGCTGGGATCTGGCACAGGGATCACCCAGACAACCTGCCCCAGCTCCTTGTTCCCCCCCATCCTTCTGGGATCTGGCACAGGGATCACCCAGACAACCTGCCCCAGCTCCTTGTTCCCCCCCATCCTTCTGGGATCTGGCACAGGGATCACCCAGACAACCTGCCCCAGCTCTTGTTCCCCCCCATCCTGCTGGGATCTGACACAGGGATCAAACAGACAACCTGCCCCAGCTCTTGTTCCCCCCCATCCTGCTGGGGATCTGGCACAGGGATCACCCAGACAACCTGCCCCAGCTCCTTGTTCCCCCCCATCCTGCTGGGATCTGACACAGGGATCAAACAGACAGCCTGCCCCAGCTCTTGTTCCCCCCCATCCTGCTGGGATCTGACACAGGGATCAAACAGACAACCTGCCCCAGCTCCTTGTTCCCCCCCATCCTGCTGGGATCTGACACAGGGATCACCTGGATAATCTGCTCACAGGTGTTAGTAGAGGAGAGCTGGTTGGATCTGGGGTTCCCCAGGGGTGTAGCCCTGCTAAGGGCTCTCCACCTTGCCTGGGTGAAGGTTCTGGCCCCGGGCAGCCCTTGCCAAGGTGGGGTGGGGACACTCCCATGGCTCATGTGCTGACACAAGGCTGTGCCTTGAGCTCCCACAGCCTGGCTGGAAGCTGTCTCCATGGCACAGCACCCCAAATCCTCACTTTCCTTGGGCTGATGGGAGGGACCTGGATGCATTTCATGTTATGGAAACCTTTCTGCCTGGCATTCATGCCCCCAATGGGGAGGATGATGAGGTTCATCCATGCGGATGCGAGGGAGGTGGGCGGTGGGCTGCCAGCCCCCCTCCTTCTCTCTGGATGAAGATGGTGTTTAGAGGTCCCTCTAAGAAGGATTCCTCTGCCTTCCCTCTCTGCTTCCCTGTCTTTCTGCCTCCCAACCAGCACACCCAGCCCCAGGGGAGTGGGATGTGGCTGGAGTCCTGCTGCTGCTGTCACCCCCAGGTTGAAATCTGTCACCCCCAAGCTGAAACCTGTCACCCCCCAGGCTGAACCCTCACTCACACCCCTAGTTTGGCCAGAGCTGTGGGAAGGATCCTGCCTCTGTCCAGGCACACGTGGCAGGGGGAGGGGGCTGAGCCCACCCCAAGGAGCTGCAGCCCAGTTTCACACCCTGATCCCCGCCGTAGAGCCTCCGAGGTGCTGGGAACCTCCCTGTTCCCCACTCCCTTCCCTGATCTGGATCCCTCCATCTCCCATCCCTCCCCCGGTGGAGACCCCCCCGGGGATCCCTCCAATCTTCCATCCCCTTTCCTGATGAAGACCACCCTGTCTCCCATCCCTTCTCCTGATGGAGACTCCCCCCATCTCCCTTCTGCTTCCCTGGGAGAAACACCCAGTGATGGAGGAAGAGGGTGGAGGAATGCTGGGGGCTCTCTGCTCCCTCCCTTGAAGCTTGAGAAGGGACAGGGGCTTTCCTCCCCCAGTTTCTGCGGTGGAAGCAGGATGGCAGCCGCCCCCTCCCTCCCCTTCTCATCTCCTCCCTTCCTCCCCCTCGCTTTTCCCTCCCTCCCTGGAAGGAATCTTTCAGCGGATCACCTCCTCCAGCATCCTTCCACCAGCAGTAATTCAGGCTGGTCCTGCACTCGGGAGGGGGTTTGGGGGGCTCGGGGTCCGCACCCCTGCACCTACATTTTGGTGAAGGAGGGGAAGGTCCGGGCGAGGCTTGCAGCCCACCTGGGGGTCCCGAGGATGCTGAGGGTGCTGGGGTGAGGTGGAGCGTGCTGAGTTCCGTCCTTTGCATCCCCTACACCGGGGAGGGTCCACCCCTGCCCGAATGGGCGATAAGGGATGGGTGGGGGGTACCACCCCAAAAAGTATCCGGAGGCCCTAAGGTGGTTCAGGGGGTGCCCCAGCACGGCGAGGAGGATGCTGGAGGGATGGGAAGCGGGACAAAGAGGGGTGTCCCAGCCCGAAAACGACATCCAGGTACCCCCTGGAAAATGCCCCTCGCCCTCCTCAACCCCTCCCCAAAAAACTTTCCAACCCTTTTGCCTCCCCAAAAAAAACCCCCTCGCCCCCCTCCCCCCTCCCCCCCCCCGCATTTAAACCACCACCACCACCATCCCCCCTCCCAAGGCACTCACCCCACCGCCGGTGCTTGAGCTGCTGCTCCGCGCTCGCCGGGCTCATTTAACGCGACCGCGGGGGTCTGTGCGGAGCATCCCACCCGGGGGGCCCCCAGACCCCCCCCCCCATGACATCATCTCCCCGGCCAACCATTGGCTCATCCCTACCACCACCTCCTATTGGGCCAGGGGCTGTACGAACCGGGTACCAGCCCGGTGACATCACACCCAGCAGCTATTTTTGGGCTGGGCCTGGGAGAAAGGAAAAAAAAAAACCAGGAACGGAGGAAAAAAAAAAAAGAAAAAGCCACGAAAATTCGCATTAAAAAAGGGAGAAAACGGTAAAAAAGAAAGGGGAGGGGGGACGATAGGGGGAAAGGAATGGATTTGGGCTGGGAAAGGGGGTCTGGGTGGGCTCTGCAGGGGGGGGGGAAAGAAAGGGTGAGGCTGAAAAGAAAAAAAAATCGTTTAAAAGAAGGAAAAATGATCAAAGGGAGGAAGGAGGTGGAGGGACAGAATATGGGTGGGGAAGGAGGGCTGGGTTGGGCTGAAGAAGAGGTTTGGGGGCCTAGGAAAAAAAAACAACAAAGGAGGGGGGGAATTAAACCCAACATTTAAAAAAAAGAAGGTGTGGGGAAAATGATCAAAGCAAATTTTGGGGGAGGAGGGGGGTGGAGGTGAAAGTGAGTAAGGGTGAAGGGATGGATTTGAGCTGAGAGTGGGGATTTTGGGTGGTGCTGGGGTGGAGTGATGGAATGAAAGGGCTGAGCACATGGTGGAAACCAAGGCTGGGGTCTCTGCTAGAGCTGGATGATGCTGGAGAGTCACCAAGTGACAAATAAGGGGGCACAGAGTGGGGGGTTGAGACCCTGGCAGCATCTCCAATGAAGTCAATCCCCCAAACCCCACAGTGGCAACAGGCTATCTTCTGTGTGCTGGGAAGCAAGGAGGTGTCCTCTCCATCCTCCCAGGGGGCCAGAAGCCTGGTGTGACCCATGCACAACCCCAGAGGCAGATGAGGACTTGTTCTGCTCCTCCAAACCAGGCAACAGGAGCTCAAAGAGACTGAGTCCCAGATCCCGAAACTATTTTGGTGCAATGCTGCTGGAGGTGCTGGGCCGAGCAGAGGTCCCTGAGGAATCCTGGCAGAGCTAGGCCTCCTCTTCAGGGCTCTGCCCTTCCTAAAATCAACTCTCCTTCCCCTAGATCTGCCTCACCGTGGCCTATTTAGCACTGGTGGCCACGTCTGATGGTGATCACAAGCCCAAGACCCCCAGGGAACCGTCTTAGTTCTCCTCTGTTATGCAATGAGCATCAAGGTGGTTCTGGGAAAGTGGTTCCTCCTGGAAGACAAATGTAGGGTGAAAGGCATGGAGAAGGACAGGGTGACTCAGCTGGAAATGGGGGGGTAACCTCCCATGGGTGACACTGTAGCTCAACCATCCAGCTCCTGGTGGGGCACCTGTAATGTCATTCTGAGGCTCAACGGTGCATCCCCTCCCTCCAGAAGGCTCTGCTAAAGATCAGGTGATGAGCAAGCTCCATGCTGGAGCACCCCCACCCTGTCTTGGCAGGGTCTAGGTGCACACACAGCTGGGGCTGCTGTGGGTGGGGTGCCAGTGGGAGGTGTGAGGAGCTGCAGAAGGAATGGAGCACGGCCCCGAGGCAGAGGGGAGGAAAGAGTCAAGATGTAACAGCCCCACCGGGCACAAACAGCCATTGTGAGGCCCCACGTGG
Organism: Dryobates pubescens; assembly: GCF_014839835.1. Classification (NCBI taxonomy): domain Eukaryota; kingdom Metazoa; phylum Chordata; class Aves; order Piciformes; family Picidae; genus Dryobates; species Dryobates pubescens. Next base: position 22,546,918 of record NC_071614.1, read on the forward strand.
CTGTGGGAGGTGGCAAGGGCCAGGCTGCAGCTGGCACTGGGATGGGTGACACCCCACAGGGTTGGGAGGTCTGGATACTCTGCTCAAATGCTGCTTCCAGGTCCTCATGATCCAGGCTCAGGGCACAAACCCCTCCCTGCCACCCTGTGTTGGTGGTCACAGTTCAGATCATGGCTGCCCGTGGTTGGAACCAGGGAGATGCTGGGGGGGGGGGGTCACATCCACAAGCACCTTCTTGTCCCCCAGCTCCACAGGAGCTGCATTCAAGGGGATGGATCTTGGTTCCAGAGATGTTTTGGATGCCACATCCCTGGAAGTATTCAAGGCCAAGTTGGATGGGACTTTGAACAACCTGTTGTAGTTGAAGGTGTTCCTGGATCACTGCATGGGGGTTGGTCTGGGTAATCTTCAGGGTCCTTTCTAACTCACATCATTCTGTGATTCGAGGATTCAGCTCCTGAAGCCCACCTATGAGGCTACAGCTCTGGAAAAACTTGGTGGTCACCATCCCTAAGGGCTGTCACTTTCCACCCCACAAAGTCTCCTGGCTCCAAGGCAAAATCATAGACTCTAAAACCACAGAATCCTTGTGATTGGAGAGACCTTTATGGTTGTGAAGTCCAACCATTAACCCAGCAGTGGCAGGCCACCACTAAACCATGTCCCACAGCTACACAGCTTTCAAACCCCTCCAGGAATGGGGAATCCACCCCTGCCCTGGGCAGCCTGATCCAGGCCTTGACAGCCCTTTTGGGGAAGAAATTGTTCCTCATGTCCTTCCCAAACTTCTCCCCAGCACAATCTGAGGCCCTGCCCTTATCACTTGCTACTTGGTGGAAGAAAAGGGATTATCTCTAGCATAGGTGGCTGGAGAGGAGGTTGCATGTGGAGCCAGGGGGAAAGAATCCAGCAGTGAGAGGATGCCACAGAAGTGCTGAGCAAAGGGTTTGCAGCTTCTTCTGGGCTGGCCCACAATGAAGACCATGTAGGAAGGTTCATTTGTCCCAGGATGCCTCAGCTGAGAACAGCCATCCAGAGGAACCCATAGAGCTGGGGTGAGCATACCCAAGAGTTTCCCCCAGAGCCCTTTTCCATCCTTCAGCCTTGCTCCAGAGGGTTGCAGGGGTGGATGTCAGTTCTGCGTTCCCCCTCCCTCGCTTCCTCTCCTCGGACACCTCCACCCTCTCCTCCAAAAGGTTCAGTATTCACAGATGCTCCAGCAAGAAGCCCCTCAGGTTTGGATCCTCCACCTCCCAGGAGATTTCTGGCCTCGGGAAGGAGCAGCCAGTAAATCCCAGCCATCCAGGGCACAGGTTTAGCCCCCATCCCACCTGCCCCAGCGCTGAGGACCCAGGTGCAGGATCCATCACCACGACTCTGCCTCCAAGAGCTGGGCGCATCCTAGGAAACCTCCATTGTTGGGCGGGATGGGGGGGGGAGGGTGTCCCGATTTGCTCTCTCCCCCCCCCCCCCCCCCCCCCCCGCATCCCTTCGGAATGCTACAACCCCAGCGCCGACTGGTACCCGAGGGGAGGGGTTGGGTGGGAAGGGGGTGGGGGAAAGGTGCTGTCCTCCCTCGGATTGGGCAGAAATGACATCATCGCCGGGCTGCCAACCAATGGGAAAGCCGCCTGCGGCTCGGAAAGATCGGCCGTCCCTTTACATGGGGGGGGGAGGGGGGGGGAGATGGGGGCGCTGAGGTGGGGGTGGGCTCAGTTGGGGTGGGGGACTTCGTTGCATTCAGCTCAGTTGCATCCACACCCCCTTCCTCATCCATCACTCCCTTCCCCATCCATCACTCCCTTCCCCATCCATCACTCCCAACCTCGCAGGAGCAGCCAGGAACAACGTTAGAAGGAAATTAATAGTGAAATAATGACACAAAAAGATCTAATGACACAAAAAATGCAACAATGCAAACATTATAATAATACAAACAATATATTGGGATAGGATAGGATAGGATAGAATAGGATAGGATAGGATAGGATAGGATAGGATAGGATAGGATAGGATAGGATAGGATAGGATAGGATAGGATAGGATAGGATAGAATAGAATAGAATTAACCAGGTTGGAAGAGACCTTTGAGATCAAGGAGTCCAACCTATCACCCAACACCATCTCATCAACTAAACCATGGCACCAAGCACCCCAGCCAGTCTCTTCCTAAACACCTCCAGGGATGGGGACTCCACCACCTCCCTGGGCAGCACATTCCAATTCCCAATCTCTCTCTCTATGAAGAACTTCTTCCTAACATCCAGCCTAAACCTCCCCTGGCACAGCTTGAGACTGTGTCCTCTTGTTCTGGTGCTGGTTGCCTGGGAGAAGAGACCAACCCCCACCTGGCTACAACCTCCCTTCAGGGAGTTGTAGACAGCAAAGAGGTCTGCCCTGAGCCTCCTCTTCTCCAGGCTAAGCAACCCCAGCTCCCTCAGCCTCTCCTCACAGGGCTGTGCTCCAAACCCCTCCCCAGCTTTGTTGCCCTTCTCTGGACACCTTCCAGCAGCTCAACATCTTTCCTACACTGAGGAGCCCAGAACTGTACACAGGACTCAAGGTGTGGCAGTGATGATGTTATACTGATGATATAATGATGATGATATACTAATAATATAAATAATACTAATGGTAATACTGAACTAATATTATATCCTTCCAATAACTGTAAGCATCACAGGATGTTAGGGGTTGGAAGGGACCTCTGGAGATCTTCAAGTCCAACCCCCCTGCCAGAGCAGGACCATAGAATCCATCACAAGTCACACAGGGCTGGAAAGTCTCTAGAGAAGGAGACTCCACAACCTCTCTGGGCAGCCTGTTCCACTGCTCTGTCACCCTCACAGTAAAGAAGTTCCTCCTCATGGTGAGGTGGAACCTCCTGTGCTGTAGTTTCCATCCTTATCCTGTCACAGGGCACAAGTGAGCAGAGGCTGTCCCTGTCCCTTCTTTCCTGACACCCAACCCTCAGATATTTATAGGCATTGATTAGATGCCCTCTCAGACTTCTCTCTAGCTTGGAGAAGGTCCTGCCAGCGGTACCCACCATATCCCAGGTCGGTTCTCAGGGTCAGGGAAGGCCGTGCTGGCTACTAAGGAGGCTCCCACACAAACCCCACCCGTCCCTTATCAGAGCTCCCCTCAACTTCGTCCTTCAGTGAATCCTGGGTTCAGTTTTGGGCTCCTCAAAACAAGAAGGACTTTGAGGGGCTGGAGCATGTCCAACAAAGAGCAAGAAAGCTGGAGAAGGATCTGGAGCACAAGTCTTGTGAGGAGAGGCTGAGAGAACTGGGGTCGTTCAGAGGAAAGGAGGCTCAGGGGAGACTTCACTCTCTACAGCTCCCTGTGAGCATGTTGGAGTGAGGTGGGGCTCAGTCTCTTCCCAAGGAACAAGTGACAGGGCACAAGGAAACTGCCTTAAGTTCTGCCAGGGAAGGTTTAGGTTGGACATGAGGAACAATTTCTTCCTCAGAAAGGTTGCCAAGCCCTGGGACAGGCTGCCCAGGGCAGTGATGGAGTCCCCATCCCTGGAGGGGTTTATAAGCTGTGTAGCTGTGTTGCTGAGGGACGTGGTTTAGTGGTGACCTGGCAGTGCTGGGTTAATGACTGGACTTGATGATCTTAAAGGTCTTTAGCTGCCTAAACGATTCCAGCTGTGCATAAATGCTCAGCCCCAGGGAGACATCACCCGCTGCTGCAGGCTGGGTGATGAATGTCCTCCGGAGGAGAGGTCCATGCTGGTGGGAGGAGCAGCTTCACCGCCTTGGCTTCCACTTCAAGACATTTCTTTGTGTCTGGGTCAATGGAATTAATCTCAGCAAAGATGCAGGTACCATTTATTGCACAAACCCCCGGTTTTAGGTTCCCTCTTTTGGGGGGGTGGGGAGTGGTAGTGACAGCACCAGGGTACAGCACAGGGATGGCAATTGGATGCTCACACCGATTTTCCTCCTCTCCCCACATCCAGGGATGCTCATCTGGGCATGGATAACATCAGCTGACGTAATGAAGTTGGAGAACACCCCACACGGCACGCCTCAGCATCTCCCTTTTGTTTTCTGCCTGCCTGCTCTTGTTCCTAGGAAGCATCCTCTGTGATCAGGGAGAAACCATGGAAACCACCCGTTAATATCAGCATCCTGCCAGAGAGGTCCTGGCTGGCCAGGCTGCGTGGGCAGCCGCGGCATCCCAGCTCACCAAGCACCTTCTCTTTCCCCAGAGCATCACCTTGGAGCCCCAAGTGCTCACCAGAACGGAAAGACAGACCTTTTGGGCAGGATTAAGATCAAGACAGACCCAGCATGGGGTTGCAGAGGGTGGTTTTGAGCCTCCTCTCATCACACTTCTACCTCCAAACACCAACCTGCACATCATCACCGGACTCCTGCAGCTGGGGATTTGTGGAAAAGCCTTTCAAAGGGATAAAGTCCTGGGGAGGAGGAGGAGGAGGAAAGGGCTTGTTGATAGAATCAGAGAATTGTTAGGGTTGGAAGGGACCTCAAGGATCATCCAGTTCCAATGGGAAAGGAGCTGGGGGCGGGGCAGGGGAGGGTTGGGGGGGCACAGAAGCACAGAATCATATCAGAATGACAACCTTTATTAATGACTTTTTTTTAAAAAGAGACTAAATAGACACTTTTCTTCCTTTTCTTTTCTTCCTTTCTTCCTTCTTTTCTTCCTTCTTTTCTTTTCCTTTCTTTTCCTTTCTTTTTCTCTCTTTTCCTTTTCCTCTTTCCTTTTCTTTTTTCTTTTTTTTTTTTTGTTCTTTTCTGTTTTTTCCTTTGCTTTGCTTTTCTTCCTTCTTTTCTTCCTTCTCTTCTTCCTTCTTTTCTTTTCCCTAAGGAAAGCTGAAGGGGGAGGAAAAGAAAAAGCACCTGGGGAACCCCAAATGCAGGTGAAGGTGGCGGCGGCGGCGGCCGTTAAACAGAGACATCCTCCTGGACGCGGACCCGGAGGGGGCAGATGCGGAGGGGCTCGTGCACGGCGCCCACGGCCGCCGGCCCCACGTAGAAGTAAGGGTAGACGGCGGTGCTGAACTTCTCGTGGAAGGTGTAGATGTGGGCCCGGCGGTCGGCGTCGTAGAAGGACAGCTCCCCTTCGTCGCAGTCCAGCTCCACCCGGATGCGCTTGACGCTGCCCAGGGCGGTCTCCAGGCGCGTGGCGTTGGAGGCTCGGTCCATCTCGATGTCGATGCCGGGCAGGTGATAGATGTACCAGAAGCCGGAGCGAGCGTCGTGGTGGAAGGTCCACTGGGCGCCGCTGGGCGGCCGAGCCACCCCCACCCGCCAGTTCGTGACGCCGCCCAGGTCCACCTCCCAGGTGTGGAAGCCGTCTAAGAAGCTCCGAGAGCCCAGGATGCAGGGGGCCGAGGTGAAGCGCTCAGGGTTCTCCACCAGCATCTTGTAGCCTCTGTTGGTGACGCTGGTGAGGTCTTCTGACACCTCAAGCCAGCCCGCCGCGGAGTTGGGGTTGAAGGTGAAGGGGACTGTGGTGGGGACATGTGTGTTAGGAGCCTGGACTGCTGCAGGGATCAGCTGATGGGGGGACGGTAGCCCTGCAGGCATCCATCCTTCCATCCACCCATCCTTGCATCCATCCATCTGTCCATCCACTTGTCCTTCCATCCATCTGTCCATCCACTTGTCCTTCCATCCATCCATCCATCCATCCACCCACCTGTCCCTGCATCCACCCACCCACCCACCTGTCCTTGCATCCATCCATCCATCCATCCACCCACCCACCTGTCCTTGCACCCTTCCATCCATCTGTCCATCCACTTGTCCATCCATCCACCCATCAATCCATCCATCCATCCTTCCATCCATCCATCCATCCTTGCACCCATCCACCTATTCTTGCACCCATCCTTCCATCCATCCATCCATCCATCCATCCATCCATCCGTCCTTGCACCCATCCACCTGTTCTTGCACCCATCCTTCCATCCATCCATCCATCCATCCATCCATCCATCCATCCGTCCTTGCACCCATCCACCTGTTCTTGCACCCATCCTTCCATCCATTCTTCCATCCATCCATCCATCCACCTGTCCTTGCACCCATCCTTCCATCCGTCCATCCATCCACCTGTCCTTGCACCCATCCTTCCATCCATCCATCCGTCCATCCATCTGTCCATCCACCTGTCCTTGCACCCATCCATCCATCCATCCATCCCCCAGCTCACCATGGAGAAACACACCCTCAAAGGTTTCCCTTTTGGGGTGTAAATGCCCCAGAGCAGCCTTTATACTCTCCAACTCCCCTCCTCAGGCCCATCAGCCACAGGCATGGCTGCTCCATGCTCCTCTCCAGCACCCACCACCCTTGAGGCTGCCCCATGCAAAAGCTGCTTGAGCTAGTGCTGGGACAACCATCCTTTGGAGGGGGACTCAGCACCTCACCTACAGTGATGATGTTGAGCATCTTTTTCCACACGTTGTACTGCAGTGAGCCCAGGTACTTGGCAACGTCAAAAAGCATCCCTACAGGCATGCCCTCTGGTTCCTCAGCTGTACAGGCAATCCTTGGGCAGGGACAGAGGACAGAGATGGGTCAAGGATGGAGGAAGGCAGTGGGTTGGATCCCCTGGCACCCCATGTTTTGGCAAAGCCTTCCCCACTAACACCATCCATCTCCTTCCGGGCTTTTCTCCACAACCCAGGAGGATAGACAATGATGGTGGGAGGATCTCAGCGCCAACATCAAGGTTTTAATGCTGCCCCCAAGACCTGCAGTGCTGCTTTGTGTCTGCATGTGTGTTCCTTCACCCTGCCCAGAAGCGCCAAGGGGTGCTGCCTTGGCCTTGGGGCCCTCCAGTACCACCTTCTGCTGGAGCACTGTAATGGGTTGAGGCAGGTCCCCTCCCCACCACAGGCAGAAATAACGACTCAGGCAAACGGATTGCAAAAGTGATGAAAGTTTAAATAGAAAGCGGTGAATGTTACAGAAAACCCAAAGCGCAGTGACAAAGAAAGATCCCATCCCCACCTGAGGGTGCATGCAAAACCCCCAGGGCTCCTTCTTCCCCCTCCCTCTGCTGGGCTAGTCTCAGCTGGCCAGGCCTGAGACTGCCCGTCCCCCTGTGGCCTTGGGCCTAATCAGGCCCATGGCCGGGAGATCTCTCCCCCAGTTACCAAGTCTCGAAGAGGGAAGGAAAGAGGAAGTGCCAGACTCCGCACTGGATCTTATAGTGGTGCAAAGAATTATGGTAGGAAATACACAATTTCCTGTGTCCATCCCTCTGGGCTGGACTTCTGGACACAGGAAGTGAATGCACCAGGGGGGCACCCAGCTCAAACTACAACAAGCACCCAGACCCAGAAGGGATGTTCTGGTACAGGAAGTCACTTGGGGCAGTGACCTCACTCTGCATCCAGGCAGGAGACCCCATTCAGCCCCATTCAGGGAGGGAGAGTGGGGGCTCAGCCACCTCCAGCACCCTGTGCCACTCGGCATGGGATGCAGCGGGGACCAGGACTTACCTGCGCTTGCGGTTCTTGTGAGCCTGCAAGAGAAGAAGACATCAAGCATCAGACCCCCACTTGTAAAGAGTCCCAGGGGCTTATAAACACCCAAAGGTTCGCAGGAGGGTGCCAGGGCAGAGGTGGCACCCTGTAGGGCACGGACTTTACCATGAGGAAGGTGTAGTCGTCCTCCTTGAGGTCGTTCTGGAGCTGCTTGGCTTCGTTGAGCAGGGTGTGGCAGCTCTCCAACAGCTGCTTCATCTTGCCCTCGATGAAGTCCTGCTTGTGCTGCACCTCCTCCTGCAGCTCGTCCAGCAGTGCCTGCTCCTCAGCGCGCAGGAAGCTGTGCAGCTTCTCAAACTCCTGCTTGATCTGCTCCCTCAGCTGCGTCACCTCCGCCTGCCCCGTGGAGGGATGTCCCCACCTCCCATCAGAATCCACAGCTCCCCTGGGCTCCCCCAGCCTCCTCCTGAACTTTCCTCCAGAGCCTTCCAAGCAGCTCCAGTGCTCAGGGACTCGCTAGGCTCCCACTGGGCTCCTCCACAAATCAATGTCCCAGCCAGCCTCATCCCTCTGGTGCTCAGTTCCTCATCGGAATCCTTCCTCCCTCCCAGCATCGCTCCCCTCGCTCAAGGACAGAGCAGCCCAGGACGGTTCCACCCCAGAGCCAGCTGCACCTCAGGGGGTGTCTGTGCACACGTGTACACGTGTGCCAGGATCAGGCCCTACTGGGGAGGGGCCACACACCTGGTTGTGTTTCAAGATGGACTCGTAGGCACGATGGGCGGTCCCAAAATCCTTCACTTTATCCCGCAGGGAGGTCTCCATGTTCTTCAGCTTGGCCTGTGGAGATGAAATGCCTTCAGGAACCTCACAAGCCTATGCCCAAGTGGAAAAAGAGCACCAAACCCAGCAGGGTAAGGTTAAGCAGGATCCTCGCTCGAGTCAAGCTTTCCCCTCCTGCAGCCTGAGATCTGCCAGCGCTGGATGGGGTCAGTGTGGTGCGGGGCTGGGCAACGCCAGCCTGGGGCGCTTTGCTCCGTGGTGAATCCTCCCTTACATTTTTAAGCCCTTCTGCTGGTGCACACTCAAGTCCCTGCCTGTCTTGGTGCTGACAGCAGCTCCCAGGGAGGCTCAGCACCGCGGGCAGCTGGCCAGGCCTTGCCCAACAGCAGCCCCACGTCCTCCCCGCGACATTTGAAATCTGGCTCATCCCCCACGGGTGACTCAGGGAGGCAGCAGCTGCTTTCCTGGATGGGAAACGCAGCGGGGCCTGGCACGCTGCCCAGCTGCTGGCCAGAGCCCCATCCTCTCCTACTCCTCCCCACACAGCCGTGGCCCATCCTGCCCCGCAGGGCCCGGGGTTGTGTCCCCATCCCACATCCTGGGCGAATTGTGCAACCACTCCCAGCCTCGAGGCACTGCTGCAACAATCAGCTGCTGCAATAACCAGCATGGCCAGATCCAGCCTGGCCTGCCCCAGGATCAACAAGCCAAAGAAACGTGGGGACCAGCCCACCCTTCAAAACCCCTCAAAGAATCTGCCCACTCCCCTTCCCCACAGAGCAAACTGCTGGGGCACAGGGTGGCACTGGGTAGTTTTTAGGCAGGAGGTGAACTTCTGCGGGGATCCACCCTCACAGTGTGACTGCTTCATTCTTCATCCTGGCACGCTAGCAGGTACAACAAACCAAAGCCATGTGCTGGTACCAGGGCGTTTGCAAGCTGCACCCCTCCAGATGCCTTGGGGTGCTTTCCCAGGCCATCAATCCTCCCCCTCCCTGCCTTTTCCTGGAGCATCCCTCACCCTGAAATCTGTCGCTGTCTCCTGCACCGGCCGCAGCTTGTGCCCTTCGTGTTGCTTGGAGCTCTGACAGGCAAAGCATGCCAGCTCCTTGTCCTCCAGGCAGAAGAGTTTGGCCTCTTGGTGGTGCAGGGGACAGAGGGCGGCTGCCTGGCCTCGCCTCTGTCGTTCCTCCTTGAGGATCTTCTCCACCAGGTTGTTGAGCGTGTGGTTGATGCGGAGGTCGTCCAGCGAAGAGCGCTCCTTGCACACGGGGCAGACGTGAGCGCCGTGCTCCCAGGAACGGGTCACGCAGCCCTTGCAGAAGTTGTGGCCGCAGCCCAGCGTCACGGCTTCCCGAAAAGGGTCGTAGCAGATGGGGCACAGCAGCTCTTCCTTGAAAGTGGCCGTGGGGGACGTGCTGGCGGAGGTGGGCACCAAGCTGCTGATCGAGACGCTCGCTTCCCTCTCCATGGCACTGGAGAGAGAAGCGATGGATGGAGGGAAGCGGGAGCAGGATTTTCCGAGAGCCCCAGTTGGAAAAACAGCCCCGTTCCTGATGCAATCGTTTTCCTGCCTGTGACTCACCCCGCAGCTCCCTCCCCGGGCAGGCACCAGCCTGAGTGACACCGGCCCGGGCCACTGGCAGCCACCAAGGGCGGGCAGGCACCGGCCAGCGTGCCGGGATGAGCCGGCAACGTGGGGAAGTGGGCCGGGGGTGGCCGGACCCTTCGAGGGGCTTGTCCCTGTGTTCGAACCCTCAGCTTCGGGGTGGTCCCCGGTACGTGACCCCCACTCCCCAGACTCTTCTCCAGTGCCCAGACTCCCACGGACTTTCCGGTGTCCGGCCTCGAAGCACCGGACCCCCCGGGGCTGCTCCGCCGCCTGGTCCCCGGCCCCACTCCCCTGCCCCCGGTGCTCCTCTGCTGCCCGGTACCCCATTCTCAGTGCTGCTCCGATACCCGGATCGGGACGCTCATCCTAGGTGCCCGGACCCGGACCCTCTCAGCCATGGCAGTGCCGGTGCCCGCTGACCCAGTCCCGGTGCTGTTCCGGTGCCCTGACCAGGGCTGGCAGTCCCGGAGCTGCTGCGGTGTCCGGACGCCGACTCCTCGGTGCCCGTACACATGGGGTGCCCGTGCACATGGGGTGCCCAGCGCTGGATGTGTGTGTGTATGTGTGTCTTACCACTCCGAGGGCGAGTAGCAGCGCCTGGAGCGGCCTCTGCGCCGGACAAGGCGGCGGGACGGGGTCCGGCTGTACGCTTGCAACATCTCGGGGCTGCCGGTGGTGTGGGGCTCAGCCTGTGCCGGCGGAGGTGGAGGCACCGAAGGGGCGGGACGGAGCGGGCGGGGGCCGGCCTGAAGCCTCTGGGGCGGGACCTCGCCAGGCACAGCCTCACGACCCCATCGCCCCTTCTCCGGAGGCTCTGCCGTCTACTCTCGCGTCGGGCTTCAGCCTTTCTGCTCTTTCTGGGGGAGATCTTCACCCCTTCACGACTCATGTTGTGCTTGTCCCGCACGGGCTGGGGGGTTTAGGGTTCTCATAACACACCTCCACGGTCTGGGACCACTGACCCCCATTTGTTCGCCTCCCTTTGTGACCGCAGGAGCTGGAGGTTGCTCTTTTCCGGGCTTCCCAAACATTCCCTGAATTTCGAGAGCCCTGCGGAGAAAGACCTGGGGGCGCTGGTGGGTGAAAAGCTGGATGTGAGCCGGCAATGTGTGCTCGCAGACCAGACGCCAGCCGCGTCCTGGGCTGCATCCAAAGCAGTGTGGCCAGCAGGTCAAGCGAGGAGACTCTGCCCCTCTGCACTGGTAAGACCCCACCTGCAGTGCTGGGTCTAGCTCTGAGGTCTTCAGCACAGAAAAGATATGGACCTGTTGGGACAGGAGGAGGCCACACTCATGATGCAAGAGCTGGAACCCTTCTGCTGTGAGGACAGGCTGAGATTTGAAGTTGTTGTTCGGCCTGAAAAGGGAGAAAAGGTCTCCAGGGAGACGTTATTGCTGCCTTTCAGTATTTAAAAGGGACCTACAAGCAAGATGGGGAAGATCACAGGGAGGTGGTGGAGTCACATCACTGGAGGTGTTTAGGAAGAGATTGGATGGGGCACTTGGTGCCATGGTTTAGTTGATGAGATGGTGTTGGATGATAGGTTGGACTCCTTGATCTCAAAGGTCTTTTCCAACCTGGTCTATTCTATTCTATTCTATTCTATTCTATTCTATTCTATTCTATTCTATTCTATTCTATTCTATTCTATTCTATGGGGCATGGGTTATAGGTGACCTGGCAGTGCGAATGGTGGGAGATGATGATCTTAAAGGTCTCTTTAAACCAGAACAATTCTATGATTCCAATCTTCTCAGCAGGGTCTGATGTGACAGGACAAGGGGAGATGGTTTTAAATGAAGAGAGGGGAAAATGATAGAGTCACAGAATGGTTTAGGTAGGAAGGGACATTTGAAGGCCATCTATCCCAACTGCCTTGCATTCAGCAGGGATATCTGCCACTAGAGAAGGTTGCTCAGAGCCCAGTCCACCCTCACCTAGAATGGTTCTAGGGATGGAGCATCTACCACCTCTCTGGGCAATCTGGGCCAGTGCCTCACCACTCCCAGCAGAAAGGATTTCTTCCTTATATCTAGTCTAAATCTCTACCTCTGCTAGTGGGGGCATTCACTGTTGCTCTGAGGCATGCTGGAGGACACTGCACCACACTTGAAGTCTTAGAAAGATGAGCTAATGGGAGCTCAAGATGAGCACTGGGAAGCACCAGTGAAATACCTCAAAGGAATGAAGGGGTGTTGCTATAAGGAGGTGACCCAGTTGAAGTGCCTCAACACCAACACACAGAGCATGGGCAACAAGCAGGAGGAGCTGGAAGCCACCATGCTTCTAGAAAGCTACACTCTAGTTGCCATGACTGAACCTTGGTGTTCAGAAAGGGCAGATGAGAAAGGTATGGTGGAGGTGTTGCCCTCTCTGTCAAGTAAAGGATAGTGTGAAGGAGAAGGACTGTCCCTCAGGAATGGCCATGAGCAGCTTGAAAGTTTAAGGTTAAGAATGAGAGAATAAGGCAGCAAAGGGAATCTCAGGGCTAGTGTCTACTACAGATCAAGGGGAGCTTATTGATGAAGTCCTCATAGTCCAGCTCCAGGAGACTTCATGCCCTGCTGAGGCACTTCAACAACCCCAATATCTGCTGGAGAAGTAGCCCAGTGAGATGCAGGCAATCTAGAAGACTCCTGGAATGCATGGTGGATAACTTCTTAAGGTAAGCCTTACCCAGAGGGGATGTGACACTGGACCTGCTGGTCACCAACACAAGGAAGCTAATAGGGGATGTCAAGTTTGGAGGCAACCTGGGCTGCAGTGACCACTCACTGGTGGAGCTCACAGGCCTGAGAGACATGGGTCAGGCAAGGAGCATAGTCAGGACCTTGAGCTTTAGGAAAGTAAACTTCCAGCTCTCCAAGGAGTTAGACACTGGTAGGGTTGCCCAGAGAGGTAGTAGAAGCCCCATCCCTGGAAACATTCCAGGTCAGGTTGGATGGGGCTCTGAGCAGTCTGATCTAGTTGAAGATGTCCCTTCTGACTGCAGGGAGGCTGGACCTTTAAATGCCTCTTCCCACCCAAGCCTCTTCTGTGACTCCAGGAGCTGGTGCCTCAGTGGTTGCAGAGCCCAGCTGAGCAAGCCAAGATGTGCCAGGTGGTGTCTGCTGCTCCTTTGTCCAAGGCAGCCTGTCCATCCCTGCCTTCCTGCCCCAAACCCCTTTCCCTGCCTCCCACCCTCTCCATCTTAGCTTTTGTTTGGGTTGCATTTGTGGATCTTTGTGGATTCTGCTCCATCCCAGGGTCACAGTGAAGCAAACTGTCCCATGGGATTATCAGCCCTGATGAGAAGCAGGAGGAAAGTGAGAACTATTCAAGGCCACAGATAATAAGTGAGTAAAATCAGGCGGTGCTGTTCTGCTCTGGTGTGAGGAACTCTTTGTGCCATGCTTGTGTGAGGCAGGGGAGACAAGGCTAGAGATAAAGCTGGCCAGGAAGCCTCTACTGGAATTGAGATACAACTGCTGTGAACCTTTAGGGGGGTGGAATGGACTCATAGATATAACAGACCCTCCTGAATGGAACTCTGCTGGTGGCACCACTTTGGACTGAGAGCATCCTGGTGCTGAAGGACATAGTTTAGTGGTGGACTTAGTTGTGCTGGGATAACTGTTGGAGTCAGTGGTCTTAAAGGTCTTCTCCAACTTAATCCTGTGGTTCTGTGGAAATTGGGGACTGTGACAGTTTAGGCTGTGCCTTTAAGGGAAAGACAGCTGCAACATTCTCTAGCTGAACGGTCAGGTTCAAGGAAAACAAAGATCACACTACAACAGGGACAGAGACAGCAGCACTGGGATTGATGAAGGAAAAGAGTTTATTAAGTCTTGCCAGGAAGCCCTGGCTCCAGACACAGCTTCAGCACAGGACCAAGAAAAGCCATATCCTGGTGCTAGGCACTCACTGCCCAGGACAGAGGGCCATCTCCTGCATGGGAGCGGGGAGCAGGTTGGCGTTCAAGAAGCACCCTGAAGAGTGGTCCCCAGTGTCTGGGAACTCTGTGTTGGGCACCCATGGTAGGGTGTCCCTAGGCTGGAGAGGAGGAGGATGTCACACTCACCTTGGAGCTGATGAACTCCTCGAGCAGGGTGTACAGCTCTGAGTTCTCCTGCTGCAGGACAGCTGCTTCAGAGAGAAGGCTGACCCGGCCTGAGAGCACCTTGCTGGGAAAGGAGGGGAGAAGACTCACTTGGCCAGTCACAGGATCCCAGCATCCCAGCATGGTGGGGATTGGAAGGGACCTCTGGGGATCATCTGGTCCAACCCCCCTGCTAAAGCAGAGTCACCCAGAGCAGGTTGCCCAAGACTCTGTCCAGGCAGCTTTGGAATCTCTTCTGAGAAAGAGACTCTACAGCCTCTCTGGGCAGCCAGTTCCCATCTCCAGCACCCTCAAAGGAAAGAAGTTTTTTCTCAAGTTCAGATGGAACTTCCTGTGTTCCAGTTTGTGCCCACTGTGCTTTATCCTGACCCTGGGCACCACTGAAGAGAGTCTGGCCCCACTCTCTTGCCCCTGTCCTTTGGATACTGATCAGCATTGAGAAGATCCCCTCTCAGGCTGCTCTTCTCCAGGCTAAACAGCTCCAGGTCTCTCAGCCTTTCTTCATAAGAGAGATGCTCCAGGCTCCTTGTCATCTTTGTAGCTTCCACTGGACTCTTTCCAGTAGATCCCTGTCCCTCTTTAACTGGGGAGCCCAGAACTGGACCCAGTACTCCAAATGTGGTCTCCCTAGAGCAGAACAGAGGGGGAGGAGAACCTCCCTTGACCTGCTGGGCACACTCTTCTGAATGCACCCCAGGAGACCATCGACCATCTTGGCCATGAGGGCACACTGCTGGCTCATGGTGAACCTGTTGTTCACCTGGAGAAGCAGATCCTTCTCCACAGAGCTGCTTTCCTCCAGGTCAACCTTTAACCCCAGCTGGTGCCACCCCTGCTGTGGTTCCCCCAGCCATGCCAGCATCCTCCCCTGGCCCATACAGCACTGCCAAGCACTCACTAATATTCTCCCAGTGCCACTGTCAGTGCATCCCACAGCTTCAGTCTTGCCTCAGGTATAACATGTGCCAGGGCTTCCCAGTATTCTCCATCCTTGGAGCTGTCCCATACCTGCAGCACCTTCTTGGCTGGGTCATCCTTCTCCCTGAGAGACAGAGAACCTTTTAGGTAGGGCAGGGATTGTCCCACTGTTACTGCACACTGGTGAGGCCACACCATGAATCCTGGGTTCAGTTTTGGGGGCCCTCATTCCAAGAAAGATGTTGAGGGGCTAGAGCATGTCCAGAAAAAACCAACAAAGCTGGGGGAAGGCTCTAGAGCACAACTCTTGTGAGGAGCAGCTGAGGGAACCAGGGTTGTTGAGACTGGAGAAAAGGAGGCCCAGGGGACACCACCTCACTGTTTACAACTCCCTGAAAGGAGGTTGGAGTGAGGTGGAGGTCAGCCTCTCCTCCCAAGGAACAAGCAATAGGACAAGAGGAAGCAGCCTCAAGTTGGGGGAGGGAAGGTTTTGGTTGAATGTGAGGAGCCCCAGGTCCTACCTTGGCTTGCTGCGATCCTTCATAAATGCTTTCAGGATCTTTAGGACATCATCAGCATGGAAATACATGGATGGAAGGGTGCACAGCGAGCTGCAAGGGGACTTGGGCTTGTCCTTCTGCCAGCCAGATTCATCTTCTTCTCTGTCCTCAGCTGGATCCATGACATCTTCCCCAGCTGGGCTGTCTTGGCCCTGGAGGGAAGGTCAGCAAGCTGGACAACGTCCTGTACACCAAGAGACACTTTTTCTCTGGGAGCTTCCAGCTGTCCCTTGGTAAATTTGGGGAGCTGTGGCAAAAATTCACATGCAAGAGACTCTGTTTCACCACCCCTCAGCTCTGGCACATTCCCCTCCCTTGGAAGGTCACAGGGAAGCATGGCAGGGCCAACATGCTGCTCCCCATCGCAGCCTTCCCTGGGTGCTCAGGGCATGTTCTGCTCTCCCTCTCCTGGGCCCAGGGCACCCCACTGCTGTACCCTGCTGGTCCCACCTGGCTGGCAGTCATCCCTTGGGCTTTGTACTTCAGGAAAAAATCCAGCAGCTGATACAGGTCATCCTCACTGTCAATCTTGAGGGCCTGGGGAGCAGAGGAACCAGGTTAGCATCCTTCAGAGACATCATGGGAGAGGGCTCAACGTGAGGGTGTCCCTCTGTCAGTGCCATGCAAGACAAGAGTGGGTGGGGTAAGAAGGCTGAGAGCAGGCTGGAGGTGCCCAGGAGATGTTCTTTCATTAGAAAGGCTGAGAAGCAACTGGGCAAAGTGCTTCACATCCTCCCACCATGCTCTTCTTGCCCCAAGTCCCCCCAGCAATCCAAGGGGATGTCCCTGGAGTCACCCAGTCTTACACCATATGGACACAGGGCAGAGAGCTTTGCCCTGTGAGCACCAAAGGCTGAAGCAAGCCAGGACTCACTGAAAAGATGGAGTCCAGCCTCATGAGGGTGCGCTGGTGCCTCTTCAGTGTCTGCAGGGGCTTCAGCCACGTGCTTGCAACAAGAAAACCCTTGGGAGACACAGAGAGAAGAACATGCAGACAACAGTTTCTCCATCCCTGCTCACAAGCCAGCCCATGGCCACTGAGTGGGGAGGGTGGGCAGTGTTTGGGCAGTGTGAAGCTGACAGGGCCAGGAGGCTCTGGAGCTGCCCCCCAGCAGAAAGGGAAGGTAGAGTCATCGGCGTGGTGATGCCAACAGGAGCTCATGATCATGCCTTGCTGGCAGTCCCCAGAGACCTGGAAGAGCCTGGAGCATCAGATGTAGCAGATGTAGTCTATGCAGCCTGTGGCCTGAGGAGCTATGGATTTGGGAAGGGGACTGTGACCACCAATAGCAGTTATTAGAATCATTTATCTGCCACTCACTGGGGTAAGACTTGGAGATCCTGGAGTTTTGGGTCATAACAACCCAAGGAATGCTCCAGGCTTGGGGAGGAGTGTCTGGAAAATGCTCAGTGGAAAAGGACCTGGGGATGTTGGTTGACAGCCAGCTGAAGATGAGTCAGCAGTGTGCCCAGGTGACCAAGAAGGCCAACAGCATCCTGGCTTGGATCAGCAAAAGTGTGGCCAGCAGGACTAGGGCAGGGACTTTCCCCCTGCACTGGGCACTGGTGAGGCCACACCTCAAATATTGGGTTCAGTTTTGGGTCTCTCACTCCAAGAAGGATATTGAAGGCATGGAGAATGTCCAAAGAAGCATAGCAACAAAGCTGGTGAAGGGTTGAGAGCACAAGTCCTGTGAGGAGCAGCTGAGGGAACTGGGATTGTTTAGCCTGGAGAAAAGAAGGCTCAGGGGAGACCTTCTTGCTCTCTACAGCTCCCTGTTGGTCTCTTCTCCTGAGGGAGAAGTGACAGGACAATAGGAAATGGCCTCAGGTTGCTCTAGGGGAGGATTAGGTTGGACATGAGGGAAAATATCTTCCATGAAAGGGTTGTCAAGTGCTGAAACAGGCTGCCCAGGGCAGTGGTGGAGTTCCCATGCCTGGAGGGATTTCAGAGGTGTGTAGATACGGTGCTGAAGGACATGGTTTAGTGGTGTCTTGGCAGTGCTGTGTTAATGGTTGGACTTAATGACCTGAAAGGTCTTTCCCACCCAAAATCATTTGGTGACTTGTGAACCCCTGGGACAGCTCTCTGCCAGCAGGCTGCTTGGTACTGCAAGGCAGTGCCATGTAGAAGCCTTCACCCCAAGATGTGGAGCTTGGAAGAGATCCAATACAAGCTGGAGCAACTGTCCCCAGCAGGGGACAGGACAGGAGCTCCTTTGCCCTGAGCAAGGCACACACCGACTCATCGCTTATGAGCTCCAGGATCCTCTTGGCAGTCTTCTTGGAGATGTTTCTTAAAGCTGTGACTCCATCCTCAGCCTTCTCTGTGCTTTCTTTTCCTCCTTCTCCACTGTCCACTTCCTCCTTCTCGCTCCCTTCCTCCTGCTGCTCCCTAGATGTGATCTCTGAAACACGGAGAGAGAAGGCTGAGCAAAAGCCTTTGTGCTTGGTCTGTGCTCCTCAGTCACATCACTGCAGGAGACATCATGGAAATCACAGCTGTTGCCTGTGACCTGGAAAGGACCACAATGATCCTAGGACACTGGCTGGCTTTTGCTTAGAATAGAATAGAATAGAATAGAATAGAATAGAATAGAATAGAATAGAATAGAATAGAATAGAATAGAATAGAATAGAATTAACCAGGCTGGAAAAGACCTTTGAGATCATCAAGTCCAACCTATCACCCAGCACCATCTGATCAACTAAACCATGGCACCAAGCACCCCAGCCAGTCTCTTCCTAAACACCTCCAGGGATGGGGACTCCACCGCCTCCCTGGGCAGCACATTCTAATGGCCAATCACTCTCTCTGGGAAGAACTTCTTCCTAACATCCAGCCTAAACCTCCCCTGGCACAGCTTGAGACTGTGTCCTCTTGTTCTGGTGCTGGTTGCCTGGGAGAAGAGACCAACCCCCACCTGGCTACAACCTCCCTTCAGGGAGTTGTAGACAGCAAGAAGGTCTGCCCTGAGCCTCCTCTTCTCCAGGCTAAGCAACCCCAGCTCCCTCAGCCTCTCCTCACAGGGCTGTGCCCCAAACCCCTCCCCAGCTTTGTTGCCCTTCTCTGGACACCTTCCAGCAGCTCAACATCTTTCCTAAACTGAGGGGCCCAGAACTGGACACAGGACTCAAGGTGTGGCCTAACCAGTGCTGAGTCCAGGGGCAGAATGACCTCCCTGCTCCTGCTGGCCACACTGTTCCTGATGCAGGCCAGGATGCCATTTGCCCTCTTGGCCACCTGGGCACACTGCTGGCTCATGTTCAGCCTACTCTCAACCAGCACCCCCAGGTCCCTTTCTTCCTGGCTGCTCTCAGCCACTCTGACCCCAGCCTGTAGCTCTGCATGGGGTTGTTGTGGCCAATGTGCAGAACCCGGCACTTGGATGTGTTCAATCTCATGCCCTTGGACTCTGCCCATCTGTCCAGCCTGGCAAGGTCCCTCTGCAGAGCCTCTCTACCCTCTAACAGGGGGTAACTTGTCTATAACTGGGAGCACTGGGCACAGCAGAAGGCAAATATCCCCAAGCTGATGCAGCATGAGGCAGCTCAGAGCTGGGGACAGCTCCTGCCTGGGCTTGTGATGTCAGCCCTGTGAGATCATAGAGTCAGGGAATGGTTTGGATGGGAAAGGATCTTTCTAGGTCATCCAGCCCAACTATCCTGCAGTCAGCAGGGACATCTTCAACTAGAGCAGGTTGCTCAGAGCCCCATCCAACCTCACCTGGAATGTTTCCAGGGGTGAGGGCATCTACCAAGAGACTTCACCTTGCAATGGCAAGGACAGAAGTGACCAAAGGGGCTGTCAGGGAGGAAGGTGAAGGTCTCTAAGCATCCCACCTGTCAGGACTTCCTCAGCCAGCTTGGTTGCCATCCTCTTCTTGGAACACTCCAGAGGGCCAACACTGTTGAGGAACCAATGATGAGGTTCTTCCCAGGGCAGCCCCAGCAGCTGGCTGTGGATGATGCGATCTGCATCCAAGGCTTTCTGCATCAGCCCTTTGGCTTCCTTCTCGTTCATGAGCCAGACCTCCAGGAACTTCTCAGCATCGATGGCAGCAAAGTGCCTGTGCAGAAGGGAGATGGCCCATGGAACCAGGCTCTGTGCCTCAAAACAACAGGCCAGCTCCCCCTGCACCTCATTTAGGTGCTCCAAGGCCTCATCATGGTCAGGTGCCCGAGCACAGCTCACCTCATCCTCCTCTGCACCTCCTTGCAGTGTCCCTTGATGGACTTGCAGTAGGCTGCCAGGCTCTGCTTCTCTTCCTCAAACTGCTTCTCTTGGTTGGCCAGTTTTGTTCTCAGGTTACTGAGCAAGCTGTGGAGCCTGGGGAGGGACAGCACAGCTGGGCAACCCCAGAGACACCTTTGGGCATACACAGCTCACATGAAGGCTTTGGGACATGGGGCTGCTTATCTACTGGTGGCTGCTCTGTGCCAAGGCCTGACTGACCCTGATGCAGCTGGCACAGGTTGGCCATGGCCAGACAGATTGCTTTGGGGTTGGATAACCCCTGCCTCTGCCCAGGGGCGGGTCAGGACAGAGCTCGTTGGCCTATCCTGGGTGATGGTCTCTACACACAAGGGCACAGGGCAGAGCCTGTCTTCCAGGGATGGATCTTTACCGGTTGATCTTCCTCTTTTGCTGGGACCTGAGGATCATGTTCTCCTCATCCTGCTTCTTGAGCACCAGGAGGTTGTAATCCAGCTTCTCCTGGTTCAGCCGGTAGATGGCTTTCGCCTGCTGGAGCTGCTTCTCCAGGTTCTGCCATGTCAAAAGACACAAGCCCAAGGTGGGCCATGAGCAAAGGCCACACTGCAGCCTGGCCCCTCCTGGCTCTGCTCTCCAAACCCCATCTTCCATGCACCTTTTCCCAGCTAATCCCTGGCCACACTCACGGTGAGTGATGGGGACGCTGGTTATCCACAACAGCTGCGGTGCTGAGGGACATGGTTTAGTGGTGCTTGGTTAACAGGTGGACTGAGTGACCTCAAAGACCTCTTCCAAATGATTCTGTGCCTCAAGAAGTACCTACCACAGGGCCATGTTCGGGGAAGGGAGGAGGGACTGAAGTTGGGCCCAGCTTTCAGTCTGTGGGCCACAGAATGGGCCTCTCTCCTCCACCTGAACGTGTCCAGACCGGGCTGGATGAGGCCCTGGCCAGCCTGATCTGTATCCATTTCAACTCCTTTTCTACTGGGCTGCTTTGGTGGCAAGGCTTCTTCTCCCTACCTGACTCTTGAATGTCTACTGCTGGTCTAAATAAGCTGCTCTCTGATTTCAGCCTGATTGAGTCATTAACCCTGTGCTGACTGTTGGTAACTGTGGGGAAGACTCCTCTCCAAGGAGAAGCTTTAGGTCTCTTGGCTCCTCTGCTGCAAATCATAGAATCATCAGGGTTGGAAGGGACCTCAAGGATCAGCCAGTTCCAACCCCCCTGCCATGGGCAGGGACACCTCACACTGCATCAGGCTGCTCACAGCCACATCCAGCCTGGCCTTCAAAACCTCCGGGGATGAGGCTTCCACCACCTCCTTGGGCAACCTGTGCCAGTGTCTCACCACCCTCATGGGGAACAACTTCTTCCTAACAGTGGTGAAGCCCTGGAATGGGCTGTCCAGGGAGGTGGTTGAGGCCCCATCCCTGGAGGTGTTTAAGCCCAGGCTGGCTGAGGCTCTGGCCAGCCTGATCTAGTGTGGGGTGTCCCTGCCCATGGCAGGGGGGTTGGAACTAGATGATCCTTGTGGTCCCTTCCGACCCTGACTGATACTACTATACTGCTATGAAGTTGGATGGGGCTTTGAGCAACCTGCTCTAGTTGAAGTTGTCCCTGCTGACTGCAGGGGGATTGGATCAGATGACCTTTTATGGTTCCTTCCCACCCAACACATTCCATGATTCTATGATTCCATGACAATTTAAACCTTCCTTATACAAAACTCAAGCCCACGATTTTTTCTTGCATCCACAGTGGACAAAGAGACCATCTCCTCCTCTTCCTCCTCCTCCTCCTGTATCACACAGAACTCTGTGTACTTGCAGACTTCTCACCTCCATGCAGAAACCTCTTCCCTGGTCTAAGTCAGTCCCACAGCCTTTCAACGTTTCCTTGGCAGTCATCTGTTTATTTGGTCTGTTTAAGACTCTCTGCTGTTCCCAAGTGTGTTGCCAAACTTGGACAAGGACATGCAGATATGAAGCAGAGAGGAACAAACACCTCCCCTGCCTGATATCAAAACTCTCCCACAGCTACAGCTCAAGGCAGCAGGTGTGGTTTCACAACAGCCCTACATTGCTGCCTGTGAACCTGGCTCTCTAGCATCCTGCTGCCTCCCTCTCCAAAGGGCTCAGAGACACCAGCAAATGTTTGTGTCATCTTCCAGGTCATCAATGTGAAGGTGAAGAAACTGCAAAGTCAGCACTGTCCTCCATGGCTGTGTCCCTTCAGGGACTTGCAACAGTAGTATTTCATCTGAAGTTGGACAAAACCTTCTAGACATGGAGGTGTTCAAGACGGGATTGGATGTGGCACTTGGTGCCAAGGTTCAGTAGTCACAGAAATCACAGAATCACCAAGGTTGGAAGAGACCTCAAAGATCATCAAGTCCAACCTGTCACCACAGACCCCATGAATAAACCATGGCACCAAGTGCCACATCAAATCCTCTCTTGAACACCTCCAGGGATGGTGACTCCACCACCTCCCTGGGCAGCACATTCCAATGGCCAACAGCTCTCTCTGTGAAGACCTTTCTCCTCACCTGCAGCCTGAACTTCCCCTGGCACAGCTTGAGACTGTGTCCTCTTGTTCTGGTGCTGGTTGCCTGGGAGAAGAGACCAACCCCCACCTGGCTACAACCTCCCTTCAGGGAGTTGTAGACAGCAAGAAGGTCTCCCCTGAGCCTCCTCTTCTCCAGGCTAAACAATCCCAGCTCCCTCAGCCTCTCCTCACAGGGCTGTGCTCAAGGCCTCTCCCCAGCCTTGTTGCCCTTCTCTGGACAGGTTCAAGCGTCTCAATGTCCTTCTTAAACTGAGGGGCCCAGAACTGGACACAGTACTGAAGATGTGGCCTAACCAGTGCAGAGTACAAGGGCACAATGACTTTCCTGCTCCTGCTGGCCACACTCTTCCTGATGCAGGCCAGGATGCCATTGGCCTTCTTGGTCATGAGGTGTTGGGTGACAGGTTGGACTTGATGATCTTTGAGGTCTTCTCCAACTTGGTTGATTCTATGACATCAGTCCCAGCTTGGGGTTTTTGAGGAGGACATCCCATGGGGGACAAACAATGAGCCAGCAGTGTGCCAGGGATGTGCTCTTCCATTGCAAGCCCTCCTGCCTAAGGGCAAACCCATGATAATTCTCACATTAGAGACATCATGGGTCTGTGGTGAGGAGTCAGAGGAAAAGCCTCACCTCTCCTAGGCCAAGACCTTGGCAAAGGAGGCAGATCAGGCTGATCTGAAGTGATTTGCTGCCAGGAGACTCACACCATTTAATCCTCCCATCAGTCACAATGGCAGACATAGCAAACACCAAGGTGCTGCCTGTGTCCTAGAGGTACAGTCCATGGGCTGCAACCCCTGAGAGCCAAGATGGACACTGTGATGTAGAACCCATGGAGAGGAAACAACAGCTCCATTGCCCTGTTGGCACAGGGTTGGACTGTGGACGCTGAAGAGCTGAGGTGACCAGGTAGCAGCTGCAGCTTCCATACCATCCTGCTGCCTCCACACCAAAGAGCAGAGAGAGATCTGCTCTGCTGCCTCCCATGACACACAGCAGCCTTTGCTCTACCTGCACATCTGTCTGCAGCTGGATCTTCATGCTGGTATACTCCTCCTCATCCTGTGCCCGCAGCTGGTTCAGCTGTCTGTCATACTCCATCACCTTCCTCATACGGGCATGCAGGTACTCCAGCTGTGGGCAAAAGGAGAGCATCACAGAACCACAGAAACATTCAGGCTGGAAAAGAGCCTCAGGATCACCAAGTCCAACCAACAGCCCTACTCTGCAAGGCTCACCCCTAAACCATGTTGCCAAGCACCACATCCAAACCACCTTTAAACACACCCAGGCTTGGTGACTCAACCACCTCCCTGGGCAGCACCTTCCAATCCCTGACCACTCTTGCTGGGGAAACATTTTTCCTAATGTCCAGTCTAAACCTACCCAGTCTTAGCTTGAGGCCATTCCCTCTTGTTCTGTCACTAATTACCTGTGAGAAGAGACCAGCACCAGCCTCTCTACAACATCCTTTCAGGCAGCTGTAGACAGCAATGAGGTCTCCCCTCAGCCTCCTCTTTTCCAAACTGACCATCCCCAGCTCACTCTCCATAAGATTTATTCTCCAGGCTCCTCAGCAGCTTCCTTGCCCTCCTCTGCTCTGGCTCCAGCACCTTCACATCTCTCTTGTATTTAGGTGTCCCAAACTGGACACAGTACTCAAGGTGTGGCCTCACCAGTGCTGAGTACAAGGGGACAATCACCACCCTGCTCCTGCAGGACACAGCATTTCTAAGACAGCCAGGATCCACCAATCCTCACAGAGCCCTATATTAACACAACTGTTGGAAGATACCTCCAAGATCATCAGGTCCAGTCTAGCTGTGGTGCTGAGCAGCCAGGCAGAGAGGGACCTGGGGGTACTGGTTGAGAGTAGTGCTGAACATGAGCCAGCAGTGTGCCTAGGGGGCCAAGAAGGCCAATGGCATCCTGGCCTTCATCAGGAAGAGTGTGGCCAGCAGGAGCAGGGAGGTCATTGTGCCCCTGGACTCAGCACTGGTTAGGCCACACCTTGAGTCCTGTGTCCAGTTCTGGGCCCCTCAGTTTAGGAAAGATGTTGAGCTGCTGGAAGGTGTCCAGAGAAGGGCAACAAAGCTGGGGAGGGGTTTGGGGCACAGCCCTGTGAGGAGAGGCTGAGGGAGCTGGGGTTGCTTAGCCTGGAGAAGAGGAGGCTCAGGGCAGACCTTCTTGCTGTCTACAACTCCCTGAAGGGAGGTTGTAGCCAGGTGGGGGTTGGTCTCTTCTCCCAGGCAACCAGCACCAGAACAAGAGGACACAGTCTCAAGCTGTGCCAGGGGAGGTTTAGGCTGGATGTTAGGAAGAAGTTGTTCCCAGAAAGAGAGATTGGCCATTGGAATGTGCTGCCCAGGGAGGTGGTGGAGTCTCCATCACTGGAGGTGTTTAGGAAGAGACTGGCTGGGGTGCTTGGTGCCATGGTTTAGTTGATGAGAGGGTGTTGGGTGATAGGTTGGACTTGATGATCTCAAAGATCTTTTCCAACCTGGTCAATTCAATTCAATTCAATTCAATTCAATTCAATTCAATTCAATTCAATTCTATTCTATTCTATTCTGAGGGCCATGCTTTAGTGCTGGGTTACCAGTTGGACTCCATGGCCTTAAAGGTCTTTAGCAACCAAAACCTTTTTAAGCTTCTGTTCTATGAGGGTGGCCAAGTGGCTCTTTGATGTGGTGCAGAGGGATATGGCTTAGTGATCATCTGCAGTGCTGGGTTAATGGTTGGACTCAACTTTAAGGGCCTCTGCCAACAAAACCCAATTCTGTGAGTGTCAGTCTCCAAGCAGCCTTACCTGCTGTGTGTTGTGGGCCTGGATGGCATTGTCCCACTTCTTCTTGTTGTTGTCCAGCAGCTCCCGACGCTCCAGCTCAAAAGCTTTCTGTGGAGCAGACAAAGCCCTTCACCATCATCTTGCCAACCTTACACCAGGCCAGGCCAGCAGCCTTCAGGAGAGGATCAGATGCAGACTGGTGCTGCTGCCTGATGGACACACACTGGCCTGATCTCTCCTCTCCACGCCAGGACCTCGCTGGCGGAGACCTGACAGTGTGACCCCATGGGGATTGCCGCTCCGTGCTGGGAGGGATGCTCTGGGTGGTGGGTAGCTCTGTGAATTGACTAGAAATCATTCCTTGATGATTACCAGCAGAGCCTGGTCAGATAGCCACCTCATTTCACTTAAGAAGACACTGAAGTGACCAAAGAGTGGTGGTGGTGAATGGAAGTGAAGCCTGTTGGTGGGCAGCCATGAGTGGTGTTCCCCAGTACTGGGGCCTGTTCTCTTTAATATGGACAAGGAGATTGAGGGCTCCCTCAGTAAGTTTGCAGATGACACCAAGTTGGGTAGGACTGTTGATCTGCTGGAGGGTCAGGAGGCTCTGCAGAGGGATCTGGACAGGCTGGATCAACAGCTCAGTGCCAAAGGGATGAGGTTTAACAAGGCCAAGTGCCACGTCCTGCACGCCCTGTTGGGTCACAACAACCCCATGAACACTCCAGGCTTAGGGAAGAGTGACTGGAAAATGTCCAGTGAAAAAGGACTGGGGGTGCTGGTAGACAGCTGGCTGAACATGAGCCACTGTGTGCCCAGGTAGCCAAGAAGGCCAACAGCATTTTGGATCAGCAAAAGTGTGGCCAGCAGGACTAGGGCAGGGATTGTCCCCATGTACTGGGGACTGGTGATGCCACACCTCAAATATTAGGTTCAGTTTTGGGCCCCCCACTCCAAGAAGGAGACCTAGAGCAAGTTCACAGAAGGACAGTGACAAAGCTGGTGAAGGGTCTAGAGCACAAGCCTTGTGACAAGTGGCTGAAGGAACTGGGGCTGTTTAGTTTGCAGAAAAGGAGGCTGAGGGGAGACCTCCCTCTCTACAACTCCCTGAAAGGAGGTTGGAGTGAGGTGGGGCTCAGTCTCTTCTTCCAAGGAACAGGAGATAGGACAAGAGGAAATGGCTTCAAATTGTTCCAAGGGGGGTTTAGTTTGGACATGAGGAACAATTTCATCATGGAGAGGATTGACAAGCTCTGGGACAGGCTGCCCAGGGCAGTGGTGGAGACCTCATCCCTGAGGGGGGGATTGGAATGCCTTGCAGATGTGACTCTGAGGGACATGATTTAATGGTGAGCTGGCAGTGCTCTGTTAACTGGTGGACTCAATGGTCCTAAAGGTATCTTCTAACCAAAATGACTCTGTGGTCCCATGACTCTAAGTGAGTGGCTGAAGGCTTTCTCATCGGTCTCTTCTTGCACCACAGGAAGCAGTTACCTCAATCTGCAGCAGTTTGTGGCGGTAAGTTTTCAGCATGGTTCTGGTCTGCTCCTCCATTCTCTCCAAAAGCAGGTGGATATCTTCTGACTGCTTCTTGATGGCCTCCACATATTGCTCATCTTTGTCTTTCAGCTCCTGGAAGAGGAGAGCAGATGCTGGAAGTAGGGAGAAGTACTTGGAAGACCAGGAATCCTCAGGGGTTAACTGAGAGGGGAAGATGCAGGTGCTGCCTTTTCCAAAGAGAAGAGGGGATGAGAACAAAGAGCCAGAAAATCAAGAGGTAGTGACTAGAGGAGGTAAAAAGAGAGACAGATCACTGCTGCCAAAATGTCTAGGGGAGGTGGAATGGGAAGATGCCTGCAGACACAACACCACTGCCTCTCTGGGAGCCAGGGAGCCTGCTGTGGGAAAGGCCTTCTTCCCTGTACAAAACCACTGCCTATCTCTGCTCCTTGGCCTTGTCTGAAGACCTGCCAGCTTGTCTTATGCTTCCAGTGTCCTGTGTATATGTCCTTGGACACTGAACAGTGCCAGGGCACCCAGTGTGCTGGTGAAGGGTCTAGAGGACAAGTCTTGCAGGGAGCAGCTGAGGGAACTGGGGTTGTTTAATCTGGAGGAAAGGAGACTCAGGGAAGACCTTCTCACTCTCTACAGCTCCCTGAAAGGAGGTTGGAGCAAGGTGGGGTTCAACCTTTTCTCCCAAGGAACCAGTGACAGGACAAGAGGAAACAGCCTCAAGTTGCAGCAGGGCAGACTGAGGTTGGACATGAGGAAGACTTTATCCCCAAAAGGGTTGTCAAGCCCTGGAAGATCCTGCCCAGGGCAGTGGTGGGTCACAACCCCTGGAGGGATTGAAAAGTCTTGTAGATGTGGTACTGAGGCACAAGGCTTAGTTAATGGTTGGACTCCATGCTCAAAAAGGTCTTTCCCACCCAAACCAATTCTCTGATTCTGTGATCTCATCACCCCCACTGGAACACTTGCACTGCAACTCCTGGCAATTTTGGCCCAGACCAACTGACACTAGGCAAGATCCCTGCCATATCCTGGTGGACTGAAGCATCAGACAGGGATGACTGTTGCTTTAGAACAGCTTCTCCCAGAGCCTGATAATCCCTGTCTGCCCAGCCTGGTCCCCACTCTACCTGCTTCAGGTGATCGATGAGTTTGTTCTTCTCCTCCAGAAGGAGCGTGCACTGTTGCTGCTGTTGGTTCAGCAGCTGCCACAGCTCCTGTGGGATCTTCATCTCCTTGGCCAAGGCCCACTTAGAGGTGATCTCCTCAAGCTTGTGTGTACTAGACTTGGCTTCATCCTCCAGCTTCTTCACCCTGCAGGCAGTAAAGGACAAGTAGGAAGCTGGGGCAGGGCAGCAAAGTGTTTCAGATGTGGTTCAGTGGCCCTCACTACAGAAACACTTTCCTGCTCAATGCAGTTTGAATTCAAAGTGGCATCAAGACAGCAGTGGAGCAGCAGCTTTCCTGCAAGGGCTTATCAGAGCATCAACCTAAGGCAGAGCTGGCATCCTGCAGAACCTTCTCTTCAGACAGGCATTTTATAGAATCATAGAACAGTTTGGGCTGGAAGGGACCTTTAAAGGTCATCTAGTCCAACTCACATGCAGTCAGCAGGGACATCTTCAACTAGGGGTTTGGAGCACAAGCCCTGTGAGGAGAGGCTGAGGGAGCTGGGGTTGCTTAGCCTGGAGAAGAGGAGGCTCAGGGGAGACCTTCTTGCTGTCTACAACTACCTGAAGGGAGGTTGTAGTCAGGTGGGGGTTGGTCTCTTCTCCCAGGCAACCAGCACCAGAACAAGAGGACACAGTCTCAAGCTGTGCCAGGAGAGGTTTAAGCTGGATGGTAGGAAGAAGTTCTTCATAGAAAGAGTTATTGGCCATTGGAATGTGCTGCCCAGGGAGGTGGTGGAGTCTCCATCCCTGGAGGTGTTTAGGAAGAGACTGGCTGGGGTGCTTGGTGCCATGGTTTAGTTGATCAGATGGTGTTGGGTGATAGGTTGGACTCAATGATCTCAAAGGTCTCTTCCAACCTAGTTAATTCTGTTCTGTTCTATTCTATTCTATTTCTATTTCCATTTCTAATTCTATTCTATTCTATTCTATTCTATTCTATTCTATTCTATTCTATTCTATTCTATAGCAGGTTGCTCAGAGCCCCATCCAACCTCACCTGGAATGGTCCAAGGGATGGAGCTTCTACCACCTCTCTGGGCAGCCTGGGCCAGGGTCTCACCACCTCAGCATAAACAGTTAATTCCTTCTCTCTAGTCTGAATCTCTCCTCTGTTAGTTGAAAACCATCAGCTCGTGTCCTGTCACAACAGGCCCTACTAAAAAGTTTGTCCCCAGCTTTCTTAAGGCCTCTTTCAGTACTGAAATACCACAAGGAGATCTTCCTGGAGCCTTCTTTTCTTGAGGCTGAACAACCCTGACTCTCTCAGCCTATCCTCTCAGCAGAGGAGTTTTAGCCCTTGCATCATTTTTGTGTCCTTCTCTGGACCCACTCCAACAGCCCCATGTCTCCCCTGTGCTGATGAATCCACAGATGGAGTCTCCAGCTTTGCCCAGTGCTCTAACAACCATTTACCTGGAGGAGAAGACTGAAGAGCTCAGCTCAAGCAGCAGTCACCTTTGCAAGGAGCACAAATCCTCCTTCCAAGCAAGTTCTGGGTAAGAGGTGATGGACAAGCAGTGCAAACCAGCTTTCTAGCTACATCTAGACTATGTCCAGAGACCACACTCCACCTAAAGCCCAACAGCACTGAGCAAACATATTACAACAACCACCTTTGCACCCCCAAACCTGTTCTACGCAGTTCCTGGACACAGCACCTGGTTCCTTAATAAGATTCCCACTAAGGAAAGCATCTGAGCAAGGCACATGGGTCTTGCTACAGAAGCCTTCCATAAATTGTTCCTGCAGTGCTCTCCAAAGGCAGAAAGAGCAAGGACTCAGTGTTGCCTAGCTGCTCTCTGAGTCCTAAAAGAGCCAGCCTCTTGGAGACTGCCCAGCTCCTCTGGTGAAGCAGGAGAGGTTTGTCCAGGAAGGCATACAGAGAGAGAGCAGAGAGCAATAGAAGCTGGAAGGGCTTAGGGAAATCGTTGGCTCTCAGTCACAGCAGGATTACTTTCAGTGTCAAGAGCAGGTTGTTCAGGACCTTGTCCAGACATGTGCTGAGGCTGCACCTTAAATACTGGGTTGAGCTTTTGGCCTCTCACTACAAGAAGGACATTGAGTTGCTGGAGCATGTCCAAAGAAGGGCAACAAAGCTGGTGAAGGGTTTAGAGCACAAGACTTGTGAGGAGCAGCTGAGGGAACTGATGTTGTTTAGCCTGCAGAAGAAGGGGCTGAGGGAAGACCTCACTCTCTACAACTCTCTGAAAGAAGGTTGGAATGAAGCAGGGCCTGGCCTCTTCTCCCAAGTCACAAGTGATAGCAGAAGAGGAAATGGCCTCAAGTTGCACCAGAGGAGGTTTAGGTTGGACACAAAGAACAATTTCTTCCCCAAAAGGGTTGTTAAAGCCTGGAACAGGCTGTTCAGGGAAGTGGTGGAGTCCCCACCCCTGGAGGAACTGAAAAGCTGTGCAGATGTGGTGCTGAGGGGCACGGTGTAGTGGTGACCTAGCAGTGCTAGCAGTTGGACTCCATGACCTTAGAGATGTCTTTCAACCCAAACCATTCTATCTCCAAGGAGAAATACCTCTGCAACATCAGGGGCTCCTGATCTAGGATGTCTCTCTGTGCAGACCTTACCATCCAACATCTTACAATCAGCACAGCCTCACATTCTTCCCACCTCTCCCACACAGCCTGATGTGGTTGTTCTGGCTCATTCCCATGCTAAGGCTAATTAACTACTCCTGTCTCCATGACTGGAGGGCAACCTCATCACAAGATGGCATGCTCTCCATGACGGTGCTGCCTCCAGGCTCAGGAGAGCTGCTCAGCAAGCCAGAAGCAAGGGCAACTGTGCTTATGCTTCTCAAGCAAGAAGGCCACCTGTACACATGGTACAGGCTTCAGCTAAGAGCCAGCCCTGGAGCTGAAGATCTGATGGATGTGGAGAAGATCAGTAAGCGGACATCCATAGTACTGCAGTGCCACCTGGAGAAGCCACCAGCCATGACCTGCAGAGCTCTGTAAAGACCCAGCTGTGGCAGGCGGGACCTAGAGGCTCTTTCTATCAATTTTCCTTTGGAACATCAATTCATGCTGAGCATTCCTGGATGACTAGCAGTAGGATGTCCTCAGGAAGCTGCACTGCTCCTTTCTAGCAGCCCAGACCCATCATGCAGCCTCTTACCTCTGCAGCTTCAGCTCTGCCCCTTCTGCCCTCCTCTGTGTTTCCCTCAAGTCAGCAGCCACCTGGATGTTTGTCACCAACTGTGTGCCATCAAAGAGCAGCTTGGTCAGCTTCTGTGAGGGAGAATCATAGAATGATTTTGGTTGGAAAAGACCTTTAAGATCGTGGAGTCCAACTGTTAATCCAGCACTGCAGGTCACCACTAAACCACAGCACCACAGCTGCATGGCCTGTGAATCCCTCCAGGGATGGTGACTCTACCACTGCCATGGGCAGCCTGTCCCAAGCTCTTTGGGGAAGAATTTGTTCCTCATGTCCAACCTAAACCTCACCTGGGGCACCTTGAGACCATTTCTGCTTGTCCTTCTGCTTGTTCCTTGAGAGAAGAGACCGACCCCCACCTCACTCCACCCTCTTTTCAGAGAGCTGTAGGGAGTGAGCTCTCCCCTGAGCCTCCTTTTCTCCAGGCTAAACAACCCCTGTTCCCTCAGCCTTTCCTCACAAGACTTGAACTCCTCACCAGCTTTGTTGCTGTCCTTCTTTGGACACACTCCAGCCACTCAATGTTTTTCTTGGAGCGAGGAGCCCCAGACTGAACCCAATATTTGAGTGCCCAGTACAGGGGACAATCCCTGCCCTAGTCACAGCTGGAGCCCTGAGCTCTCAAGGGATGGATGCTGGAGGGCTCCAATCCCCATGTTGAGATATCTATGTGGGTCTAGCAGCCCTGTATTTCCATGCTACAGCCAGGACTGATGAGCACTGCAAGGACCTCAATGCACCCGTGGGTCCACCTGGAAAGCCCCACAGGCCACCAGCACCAAGAGGAACATGCTCAGACCACCGTGTTTTACTTCTCTGGCATGTGCAGATGGGTCTAAGGGTTAGGTTGGGTTTTGGATCCATGGTGTCAGACCCAGATTTTTCCCATCCATGGGCTCTTTGTCATGGGGAAATCATGTTCCCAGGATCCAGCCCAAGCATCACCCTCCACCCAGTCTGGAGGAGTTTCTGTCCCTGTTTCTTCTCACAGAAGTGCTGCTGTGTGACACTAAGCATCACACAAAGCTAAAAGGAGGGTAAACCCAAATGTTCAGAGGTCAAGGACTTGAAAGGACCTTCCTGTCCTACCTGATTTGTCTCCTCAATCAGCTTGTGGCTCTTTCTCTGCTCTTCCTCCTCCACAGCCACCTTCAGACC
Source organism: Dryobates pubescens (assembly GCF_014839835.1). Taxonomy (NCBI): domain Eukaryota; kingdom Metazoa; phylum Chordata; class Aves; order Piciformes; family Picidae; genus Dryobates; species Dryobates pubescens. Next base: position 22,578,958 of record NC_071614.1, read on the forward strand.
TGCAGCTTCTCCAAGGGTCGCCCTGGGCAGAAGAGGGGAAAAGCCAGAACATCTTACATCAAATCACCTTCCTAATGCTTGGACATGGCCTTGAATCTGGGATCCCAGCCCAGACCACATGGCTCAGCATGGCTCAGCACAGCATGCTTTGCTCTTTCTTCACCTCAGCAAGTTCACTTCCAGGCCAGAAGGTCTCCACAGGTGGATAGAAGGTGGGACAGCCTCCCTGAGGGAAAATGGGGAGGTCCAGGGTTCCCATTCTGGAGCTGGGAGTGCAGCCCAAGGCTGGTTACTCCTGTAGCACAGGACTGGAGAACTCAGCTCCTGCTTGCTTCCCAGAGGGAGGGGGACAGGGGGCAGAGACTGCAGGACAACATAAAGAGAGACAGCTTCTGGCTCAAACCATTCCAGAGCTGACCCTGCTCCTATGCTAGTTCCTTGGGATCAGTCTAACCTATAGGGGAGGCTCTGAGACCAGGAAGGGGAAAACAAAGCTATTGGGACTTCGGTGACCTAGGTAAAGTTTGGACCCAGGGGTTGGTCACAAGATCCACAGGCACCTTCTTGTGGTTTATTCTTAGTTTAAGGAGAAGGTGATGATTATTCCAACGATGCTCCAGTTTTCCCCAGGCTTTAGCAAGATGGGGACCCTGACCCAGCCCCAGCTCAGGAGAGGATGGCAGGGTGCTGCCACTTTATGAGCTGATCCTACCCAGCCTGAAGGAACCACAAAGGCTTGGGAGAGGATCCCAGCTCAGTCCTGCTTGGGGGAAAGTGTGTCCTGTTGATGGTGAGTCCCAGGTTTAGGAACATCAGCCTGATCCAGGCAAACACTGTTCTGGTGCTGATTTTGTCCAGGGGGGCTGGACAGGGCAATATCTTGGGGACAAGGATATCACTGGCCTGGGGGATATTCCTGACTTTGGGCTATGCTGGGCTTGGGAGAGGTGGTCCTTGTCCTCCTCTGCCATTTGGCAGGGAATGTGGAATGTTTCTGACTGGTGGCCCCAGACAACACCAGTCTGGGGAGAAGTCCTGGGTCCCATGAAGGCTGGCAGGGTCCTATCAAGTCCCTGCCACCTGCCCAGTTCATGCTAGGGGTCCTGGTCCCAGTGCTATGGTGGGGCAGAGGGATGTTCTGAGCCCTGGGGACAGTGCATTATCCAGAGCCGTTCCTGGGAGGCGGCGGTGGCTGACTCCTGGGTCTGACCTCTGAGTGTGTCCTGGTCCTGGGTGTGGGGTCAGGACTGAATTGCAGTTTGGGATGAGGGATCTGGAAGAGGCATGGCTTTGGGCTCTACCCCAGAGCCCTTCTGGGGACGAGATCATCCGTAACGAGACGTGGAGCTTGGGGAGAAGACGCGGCAGGGAGGGGGCTGGACCGCGCTCGAATTTAGGGGGTGCAGGCAGCTGCAAGTGGGCTGGGGGAGGGCGTCGAGCCCCGTTTCTCACCGGCGCTTGGCATCGATGCGGGCAACGGTGAGGCGGCGGCGGCTAGCGATACGCTCCTCGGGGCTAGGGTCGACGTCGCTGAAGGCCAGGGTCAGACCGCCCAATCCCGCTTGCTCCGCTCCCGTTCCCCGCTGCATGCCGCCGCCGTCCCTCTGCCGCCCATGCATCCCCCGGCGAGCGCGTCCCGGCGTTGCCTGGTAACGGCAGCTGGGCGCATGCGCAGTACCCCCGCTGGGCCCCGGCCGCGCCGCCCCCCTCCGGCATCGCGGTGCTGCGCATGCGCATGCGCGGCGCGGCGGCGTTGATTGGCGGAGGCTGCGCACCTAAGCGCTGAAGGGAGGGAGCGAGGGGCAGGTCGGGGGTGAGGCGGTGCCGGCGCCCGGCAGCCGTGCGGTGGTGCCGGCGCCCGTGCGGTCCGCGCTGCCGCTGCCCGGACTGGGACGTGGGCGGGCTGTTCGACAGCCGGCTGAAGACGGGGCAGCGTGTGCCCAGGCTTCCGAGAGGAGAGCAGCATTGTGGCTTGGATGAGCAATAGTGTGGCCAGCAGGAGCAGCGCAGGGATTGTCCCCATCTGCTGGGCACTGGCGAGGCTGCACCCTGAGTCCGCTTCTGGGTCTCGCACTCCAAGAAGAACATCGAGTGGCCGCAGCGTGTCCAAAGAAAGACAACACTTGGAGAATGTATTTGGGGTTTTTTTTAGCAGAGCCTGTAGTCACAGGACAAGGGGCAATAGTTTTAAACTGAGGGAGGTTAGGCTTAGTTTGGTGGTAATGAATTCTTTACAAGGCTGGTGGCAATAGGCTGCCCAGAGAAGATGTGAATGCCCCATCCCTGGAAGCATGTGCCCAAGAAGGCCCTTGCCCAGCCCAGCCATCCCCCTCCTGGTGCCTTGGTCTGGCCGTGATGGTTTCCCTTAGCTCAGCAGAGTTGAGATGCTGCCAGGGGGCTGAAGAAACCCCAAAGCCTTTCCCTGACACCCCTCTTTGGAGTTTGCCTTTTGGTTCTGCCTGGCTCTTGTCCCACCCACCCAGGGAAGAGTGAGGACACACAGCCACTTGTAGCAGCCTCCAGCAGGGAGATGCAATTCCCTGGAACAGTGACATCAACCTTCAGGAAGGTCAAGAAGGATAATCTGGGGAACCACAGGTTGGTCAGGCCTCTTAACTCCTCCATGGGAGGCATGGGGGTTATCCTGGCGGCCCTGGCAGCAGCCCCCCATTCTCAGCCTCCTCCTATCTCCATAGCAACCCTAGATACAAATTCCATGGCAACCCCATGGCAACAGCACAGGCAATGCCACCAGTTCCCACAGCCTGGAGGTAGCTCTGATGAGGCCCCCCACAGCCTGGAGGTAGCTCTGATGAAGCCCAGAGATCTCTTTCTTTGTGCTTTATGGCTATCAGCCTTCCACCAGTAGCTGTAGGTGGAGAAGGACAGGTTGTCCTGCTGTCCTGAGGTCACCTCGGACTCATCCATCCTCATCATCCTGGGGCAGGTCCCTCCTGCTGGCACACTGTTATCTCTCTAGGTCTGTATCAGCTTCTTCATGTCCAGCCTGGACCTCAGGGAGCTCCTTTCAGAGGATACTAGGACAGAAGCCAGGAAGAACCAAAACTCATCCTTCAGAGGGGAGTTTTAGGGAAGGGCTGTGAGGTTGCTCCGAACCCCTGGCAGGATACTGAGATGGATCAATCAACCCATCAAGGCACTGTGGGCATGGGCTGAGCTGGAGTCCACAGGCAGGGATACATCAGTAGATACTTTGTGGAGAGCCCTACTGGCTTCTAGGGTAGCCCAGCTGGTTCTTCTCATGGCCTGCTTGGCCCCTTTGGAGGTGTCACGGGTGGAGGAGCTCCAGGACCCAGCAAGCCAGGCAGTCCTCTCACCAGGGACCTTCAGATGGGAAAAGAAGAGCAGATCCAGCCCCATAGTGAGTTTTTCTGCTGACCCTCAGCTGACATCTCCCCATCACTGCTGGTTGGTGGGAGGACACCCACCAACCCTTGCTACTCTTTTTCAGGCTTTGGGGCCTGAACCACATGGGAAAAGGAATTCTGACCCCTGAAAAGTGAAGCCAGAACTCATTGTCAGCATCAGTCATAAAATAACTTGCAACTTGCTGGAGGCTGGGAGTGAAGGGGGAGCCCCACACCGCTTACAAGGAAGCCGGAGGGCATTTCTCCACCTCAGGTTGGCCAACCTCAAGATGGCAGCAACCCTCTACATCTCCTCTTGGAGGGAGTGGGGACCTGCTGGCTGTGAGGACACCCCCCAACCCCCTCTGCCGCTTCTAGCCCCCACGCCAACTTCTTCTGCTTCTCCTTCAAGGTCTCCAGACGTCTCCCGGCGCCTCTGGAGCTGCAGCTGACCCTGGCAGAAGTAAGTTGGAGCCTTTCCCCTTCGAGCAAGCCCCATGCTGGGATGCTGGAAGCCGTTTCCAAAGCCCCACCGCCGTAGTGCTGGGAGAGGTGCTATTAATAAACCCCGTCAGATCTGATGGCTTCTCCGTGTGCCAATGGAGAGGGTGGCTTGGGGAAAGGAGGGGGGGGAGAGGCGAGGGAGGGAGGGGAACCTGCTTCTCTGGAGCTGTTTCCTCGCTACGTAGCTCGCCCTCGGTGCAGGAGCATGGGATGGCTCAGCAGGCTGTTCAGCCAGCTCTCCTGTAAGTCAGGGGGCTGTGGGGTGTGCCTCTGCTGGGGGGCTCGGGAGGGAAAAGGGGGCGGTTGGGTTCATTTTTCGGCAGGGCGAAAGGCTTGCCTCAGGGCTGCGCTGGGGTGGACGTGGCAGCAGAGGGCCAGGTGTGGACTTAAGCCCAGGCACCTCCTTGGGAGATGGGATGGAGAGGGAAGGAGAGAGGAGCAGGACAAGGGGATGGAGAGGAAAGGGGGTGCTGCACCTCCCCAGCTCTGTGAAGCCGCAGCAGCGAGCAGAGGGGTCCCTGCAGCTGGTTGTCTCTCCCACCCCGCTTGCCCCCCACGCCCCTCAGCAGGAGATGCAAGCTCTTCTGAAGTGTGCTGAGGTAGCCTCATCTCTTTGAGGGTCTTCAGGTGTTTAAAGAGCTTGGCTGGCATCGGGCAAGAGCGTGGGCACAGGCTGGCAGCGCTGCTCTCCCCGTGTGCGTGGGAGAGCTGCCACCGGAGTTCCAGGCACCACTGGTTGGGCTGGGAAGAGGGTGACAGTGGTTGACCTGTGTCCATTCAAAGCTCTCCTGGTTTCTGAGGGAGTCTTGCTCATGTCCAGAAGCTCTTTGGTGCCTATGCTTCTTCCCTTCCGTATCTCTTGGGGTAGAGGAAGATGTTGCTCCCACTCTGTGCCTGGCTGTGAAGATGCTCCAACAGTTTTCCAGGGGTTGTAGCAGGAAGAGGCCATGTCCAGGTTGTGCCTAGTGTAGCTCCTGTTGTTCCCAGGCATCACACCTTGCAGGGCTGCTAATGTGGGGGGCAGCAGGGAGCTGAGTGGAGAAAGAGGTGGTGAGACCTGTCTCTGAACACCTCTCCAAGGCGGAAGGTGCCATGTGGAGTGATGGAGCTGTGTGAAGGGGCACAGCCATCAATAGGGTGATCTGGCAGGGACCTGCAAAGCAACAGGTGAGGGATCCCCAGGGGTCTGCAGCTCCCTGGGACCCTGCAAGCTCCTTCCCAGGGTTTGGGGAGCTGCTTCACCAGATACACTCCAGCACTTCCCCATTCCTGCTTGGCACGGGGGTGCCCCCCACCACCTCCACTGCTCCCCAGGATCGTGGCAGCCCCACTGCATGCCGTGGGGCAGGGGGCACACTACGGCTCCTCTCTTCATCCAGCCGTTCCTTGCCCCCTGTCTCTGGCACCTCCAGTGCTGCCCTAACCATTTTGCAAGCGCCCTAGGGTCAGTGTTGAGTCTTCTGCAGGCCTGGGTGTCCAACCTCAACGTCTATCCATGGAGGGGTCCTCAGAGGAGCGTTACAGCAAGTGTTAAGGGGGCTGCTGGTGCATCCCAGGAGCAGGGAGGTGTTGCTGTGGCCCCGGGGGTGTGGCGGTGCCTGGACGGCCTCCCTGCGAGCACAAACATCGCCCCGGCTGCCTCTTGCACCATCCTCCTTCCTGCCTTGGCTTCTTCCGTGGCACTGGGACATCCCCTCCGGAGCTGTGGTTTCGGGGAGGGACCCCTAACAGCGGGGGCTTACCGTGGACAGCCTGCCAGCTCCTCCCAGGTACGAGCGGCACCAGCTGCTTCGGGCTCCCTGCCCAAATTCCCGACTGATCCAAGACCTGCCCCAACTTGCCTGCGGGACCGAGGTGGGGAAAGGCTGGGTGGGCAGGTGAGGGGTCCTTAGCCTTCGTCGCCTCCCTCCTCCTCTTCCTCCTCGGGGTGTTGGCAGCACCCTGCCAGCCTTGGCAAGCCCTTTCCGGAAGCGGGCGACGGGGAAGGAGTGGTTTTACCCCCGGTACCGACCGGCAGTACCGGACACGCAGACATCGGGGCAACCCTCCCCGCTGGGGCCGGCCAGGGGGCGGAAGGCAACTCCCACCCCCTCCACCAAGGTGAGAGAGCCTCTGCCTGCTCTTAGAGGGTGACACCTGGGTGCCAGGAAGGACGCTTGGGTGCCAGGGGGGACGAGGGAGGGCTGAGGGAGGCCAGGCAGCGGATGCACCCATGTGGGTGCGGGAGAGTGGCACCCCCGACCCCTGGTGCTCAGGAGTCTGGGGGCTTGGAGGGCAGGGTGCAGCATTCCTCCAGCTTTCCCTGCCCTGCCACGGATGTTGGGGTGGTGCCCAGGCTCTGCTATCTCTTGCTGGCCTCAGTGTTTGCCCAACAGTGGGGCGGTTCCTGCCAGGGCAACATGTCTGCATGGGCTCCCTGGCACGGCACGGCACCGCTGGGGCCATGGGGGAGGAAAGCTGGAGATGGGAGCATTGCAGGCTGATGCAAGAGCCCCAGGAACTGTGCAGTGGAGCTTGGTGCATCGTCCCAGTCGATGATTCCCTCAGGACATGTTGCTTCTCCTCACCCAGTGCTGGCCCAGTGAAATCTGCCCCAGCGCTTGATTCTCCAGGACAGGGACGTCTGAGGATGTGTGGCCACTTGGACAGGGATTGGAAAGGAATTTAGGGGGTCTTGGAGGTGCTGTGTGGGGCTGGGACTATCTCAAAGAAGTGATAGGGAGCTGATGGGGAAGGTGACCAAGGCACTTGTATTGTGGCAGGGAGGTGGGGAGAGGTCAGTGATGGTGGCTGGGCTTGAGTGTGGCATGGCCAGGGGGCATGAGGGGCAAGGTGCTGCTACAAGGGTCCTCCACCCACTTTGTGGCCCAAACCCATGCCCAGGACAGGGGTTGGAAGGACTTTGGCAGGGGGCATGGAGGTGCTGTGTAGAGCTGAGACTGTCTGACGTTGGTGACAGGGAGCTGATGGGGAAGGCAACCATGGCACCAGTCATGTGGCAGGGAGGTGAGGAGAGGTTGGTGGTGGTGGTGCCTGGGCTTGCATGTGGTATGTCCTGGGTGCTTTATGGCCAAGGTGAAGCTGCAAGGGTCCTTTACCCACATCTTGGCCTGAAACCATGCCTAGCCCAGGGCTATTTCCAGGATGAGGCAGCCAGTGGGGCCTTGTGTTCTGCTGGGGAGGGGCCAGCCAGCTGCAGTGTCCCACTGCAGCCAGCATCCCATTGCAGGACCTGCAGGGAACAGGGGCTGGATGCTCCACAGTGTCAAAGGATGGGCAGGGATGCACAAGAAACACCCTGATGACGCTTTGTCCATGCTAGTGAGACACACACACACACGTGTGTGCAAGGGCACCCAGGCGTCTGGGGTGCAGGGACACAAGTGGCACTGCCCCCAGGGTCTGACTTTCCATGCCTGCAGGCTCAGCTGTTAGCAAGATTCAGCATAAAGGCTGTTGCAGGGGCTGGGGGCTGGGAGAGCAGCCTCTGAATCACTTTGCTTTTTCCCTGGCAGAGTTATTACTCATGAGGGGTAGAGGGAGCTGGGAACCTTCCGTGCAAAGCCTGGCTTGTGATTCAAATCACAACGTTGGCAGCCGCACTCTGATGCCCACATCTTCTCCACCAAGGCATCCTGGCAAGCAGGAGGGGTAAAAAGTGGCATACCCAGCACGATAATCCCAGGGAAAGACTTCTCCCTGAGGAACCACAGGGTTTAACTGAGCTTTTCACCTTGGAAAAATAGAATAGAATAGAGTTAACCAGGTTGGAAAAGACCTCTGAGATCACTGAGTCCAACCTATCACCCAACACCATCTCATCAACTAAACCATGGCACCAAGCACCCCAGCCAGTCTCTTCCTAAACACCTCCAGGGATGGTGATTCCACCACCTCCCTGGGCAGCACATTCCAATGGCCAATCTCTCTTTCTGGAGAGAACTTCTTCCTAACACCCAGCCTAAACCTCCCCTGGCACAGCTTGAGACTGTGTCCTCATGTTCTGGTGCTGGTTGCCTGGGAGAAGAGACCAACCCCCACCTGGCTACAACCTCCCTTCAGGGAGCTGTAGACAGCAAGAAGGTCTCCCCTGAGCTTCCTCTTCTCCAGGCTAAGCAACCCCAGCTCCCTCAGCCTCTCCTCACAGGGCTGTGCTCCAAACCCCTCCCCAGCTTTGTTGCCCTTCTCTGGACACCTTCCAGCAGCTCAACATCTTTCCTAAACTGAGGGGCCCAGAACTGGACACAGGACTCAAGGTGTGGCCTAACCAGTGCTGAGTCCAGGGGCACAATGAGCTCCCTGCTCCTGCTGGCCACACTGTTCCTGATGCAGGCCAGGATGCCATTGGCCTTCTTGGAAAGTCCTCCTGAGGATGGCAAATCCTTTTAGGTCAGCTGTGTCGTCCCCTAGGACGGTGCTGGCCAGGAGGGACAGTGCTGGTGGCCACAGTGCCGTGGCAGCCAGGCCATCCCCCAGCTCTGTTTGGGGAAGTGGCTTTCAAAGAGGGAAGAGGAACACACCAGCTCCGTGGGGACGTGGCTCCCGTCGGCCCCTGGCGAAACCTCACAGGGCTGCGCTGGGCTTTTCCTCTTGGGGTGGGCTCCTCCTTTTAAATATGGCTCCAAAAAGGGAGGAAAAAAAAAGTATGAAGAAGTTGATTCAGCTGAGCTCTGGTTCCCACAGGGCAGAAAACCCAGCACTGGGATGGTGGGGGAGAGGCTTCTCCCCAGCTGTAACCACCAGCGAGGCAGCTTAGCAGAAAGGCTCCCCCAGAAGGGAAGGAAGTGCTGCAGGCTGGGCAGTGTGGCTGTGAGCCCTGGAGGCTATGGCTGGCCCCAGCAAAGAGCCACATGAAGGCACAAGCAGAGATCCCCTTGGAGGGGTGGAAAAAAACCCCAACCCCTGGATATTTTTAGGGTGTAAGTTATTCCACCTCAGGGAGAGAGCTCAAAAGCAGTGGCCTTAGAAGTGTTCACCTTGCTCCTTGGGCTGAAAAGTTGCCTGGTCGTGCCCTGCCCTGAGGAGGTTGATTTCCACAGAGGTTGCTCAGCATCTTGGCCCTGTTAGTTGAGGTGAAAGAGCTCTGCTTGTGCCTGCATAGCAGAGAGGACTGGTGCCTGCCCTGCTTGGCTCCCCCCTGCCTACTTGGCCTCAGCCTGATACAGATTTGATGGACTTCCATCATTTAGGGCCACAGAAAATGCTCTGAAGGCTGGAACCCCTCTGCTGAGAGAACTGAGGTTGTTCAGCCTGGAGAAGAGAAGGCTCCAGGGAGACCTCTTTGTGGTCTTTCAGTAGTCAGATGGGTCTGTAAGAGAGAAGGGGACAGGGTGTTTATCAGGGCCTGTTGGGACAGGACAAGGGGTGATGGCTTTAAGTTAAAAGAGGAGAGATTCAGATTAGATAGAAGGAAGAAATTATTGATGCTGGGAGTGGTGAGACCCTGGCCCAGGTTGCCCAGAGGTGTGATAGATGCCCCATCCCTGGAGTCATTCCAGGTCAGGTTGGATGGAGCTCTGAGTATCCTGCTCTAGTTTATTGCTGTCTACAAGTACCTGAGGGGAGGTTGTATCCAGGTGGGGGTTGGTCTCTTCTCCCAGGCACCCAGCACCAGAACAAGAGGACACAGTCTCAAGCTTCACCAGGGGAGGTTTAGGCTGGATGTCAGGAAGAAGTTCTCTCCAGAAAGAGAGATTGGCCATTGGAATGTGCTGCCCAGGGAGGTGGTGGAGTCCCCATCACTGGAGGTGTTTAGGAAGAGACTGGCTGGGGTGCTTGGTGCCATGGTTTAGTTGATGAGATGGTGTTGGGTGGTAGGTTGGACTCAATGATCTCAGAGGTCTTTTCCAACCTGGTTAATTCTGTTCTAAATAAAAAGAAATTCTAGTAGAAAATCTCCCAGCTCACTGCAGAGGGATTGGGCTCCATGACCTTTAGAGGTCCCTTCCCATCCAAACCTTTCTATGATTCTACTCTGTCACCTCAGCAGGAGAGCTGCGACAGGCAAGAGCTGGCTGCCAGGAGCCTGACCTCGGTCTCGCGTCCTGAGCTGGCTCCAGCAGGTATTGCCTGGGGTGCTCTGCCTTGGAGCCTTGGGTAAGGCATGCTGCACACCCAGCCAGGCTGCAAAACCAGCTGCACTCCTGGGCATGCTGCACTCTGTCACAGTGCAGCCTGTGCCATGCTGCACTCCTGGGCATGCTGCACTCTGTCACAGTGCAGCCTGTGCCATGCTGCACTCCTGGGCATGCTGCACTCTGTCACAGTGCAGCCTGTGCCATGCTGCACTCCTGGGCATGCTGCACTCTGTCACAGTGCAGCCTGTGCCATGCTGCACTCCTGGGCATGCTGCACTCTGTCACTCTGTACCCTGTGCCATGCTGCACTCCTGGGCATGCTGCACTCTGTCACAGTGCAGCCTGTGCCATGCTGCACTCCTGGGCATGCTGCACTCTGTCACAGTGCAGCCTGTGCCATGCTGCACTCCTGGGCATGCTGCACTCTGTCACAGTGCAGCCTGTGCCATGCTGCACTCCTGGGCATGCTGCACACTGTCACAGTGCAGCCTGTGCCATGCTGCACTCCTGGGCATGCTGCACTCTGTCACAGTGCAGCCTGTGCCATGCTGCACAGCAGGGCATGCTGCACACTGTCACTCTGTACCCTGTGCCATGCTGCACTCCTGGGCATGCTGCACACTGTCACTCTGTACCTTGTGCCATGCTGCACAGCAGGGCATGCTGCACACTGTCACTCTGTACCCTGTGCCATGCTGCACTCCTGGGCATGCTGCACACTGTCACTCTGTACCCTGTGCCATGCTGCCCTCCTGGGCATGCTGCACACTGTCACTCTGTACCTTGTGCCATGCTGCACTCCTGGGCATGCTGCACACTGTCACTCTGTACCTTGTGCCATGCTGCACTCCTGGGCATGCTGCACACTGTCACTCTGTACCTTGTGCCATGCTGCACTCCTGGGCATGCTGCACACTGTCACTCTGTACCTTGTGCCATGCTGCACTCCTGGGCATGCTGCACACTGTCACTCTGTACCTTGTGCCATGCTGCACTCCTGGGCATGCTGCACACTGTCACTCTTTACCTTGTGCCATGCTGCACAGCAGGGCATGCTGCACACTGTCACTCTGTACCCTGTGCCATGCTGCCCTCCTGGGCATGCTGCACACTGTCACTCTGTACCTTGTGCCATGCTGCACTCCTGGGCATGCTGCACACTGTCACTCTGTACCTTGTGCCATGCTGCACTCCTGGGCATGCTGCACACTGTCACTCTGTACCTTGTGCCATGCTGCACTCCTGGGCATGCTGCACACTGTCACTCTGTACCTTGTGCCATGCTGCACTCCTGGGCATGCTGCACACTGTCACTCTTTACCTTGTGCCATGCTGCACAGCAGGGCATGCTGCACACTGTCACTCTTTACCTTGTGCCATGCTGCTCTCCTGGGCATGCTGCACACTGTCACTCTGTACCTTGTGCCATGCTGCACTCCTGGGCATGCTGCACACTGTCACTCTGTACCTTGTGCCATGCTGCACTCCTGGGCATGCTGCACACTGTCACTCTGTACCTTGTGCCATGCTGCACTCCTGGGCATGCTGCACACTGTCACTCTGTACCCTGTGCCATGCTGCACTCCTGGGCATGCTGCACACTGTCACTCTGTACCCTGTGCCATGCTGCACAGCAGGGCATGCTGCACACTGTCACTCTTTACCTTGTGCCATGCTGCTCTCCTGGGCATGCTGCACACTGTCACACTTCACGCTGTGCTATGCTGCATGCCCTGCCATACTGCACAGCTTGCCCTGCTGCCACCATGCTGCACCCTGTGCTGGACTGCACATCCTGCCACTCTGTACCCCAAGCTATGCTGCATGCCCAGCCAGGCTGTACCCTGTGTCCGTTTGCACACCCTGCCATGCTGCATACCCTCCCACACCGCACACCCCTCTGCCCCTGACCTGCTCTGCCACTCGCAGCCCCCCATAAGGAAAGGAAAGAATCTCTTCCCTTTGTAGGGCTCTGCCTGCCCTGCACCTGGAGGCTTTCCCTTCCCCATTCCAGCTGGGGTTTCCTGGGTCCCAGGCAAGGGGGTGCCAGACTGGGTGCTAGGCAGTGGGGGAGCCTGCTTTCAGGGCTGGGGGAGCTGATTTGAATAGAACAGAATAGAATAGACCAGACCAGGTTGGAAAAGACCTTTGAGATCATTGAGTCCAACCTATCACCTGACACCATCTCATCAACTAAACCATGGCACCAAGCACCCCAGCCAGTCTCTTCCTAAACAACTCCAGTGATGGTGACTCCACCACCTCCCTGGGCAGCACATTCCAAAGGCCAATCACTCTTTCTGGGAAGAACTTCTTCCTAACATCCAGCCTAAACTTCCCCTGGCACAGCTTGAGACTGTGTCCTCTTGTTCTGGTGCTGGTTGCCTGGGAGAAGAGATGAACCCCCACCTGGCTACAACCTCCCTTCAGGTAGTTGTAGACAGCAGTAAGGTCTTCTCTGAGCCTCCCCTTCTCCAGGCTAAGCAGCCCCAGCTCACTCAGCCTCCCTTCTGAGCAGGAAGAAAGAGGCAGAGGAGGAAGAAGAGGAGGAGGAGGAGGAAGGGGGATTGCCTTCACCTCCTGCTGCTGCAGCCAGAGGCCAAATACCTGTATGTGCTGCCAGGATCTGGCCTGTCCCCGTGGGGCCCTGCTGGGGCTGGGAATTTCCACTTGGCAGAAGCTGGGACGTTTTGCAGCTCAGCTTTATCTGCAAAGGCTGAAGCACAGGGGGGATTCCAGGTGAGAACCCTCACCCTGCTCCATCCCTGAACCCTTCTCCTCCTCCAGTATGCTCACTGGGACTCACAGTGAAGACAGCTCAGAAATCACCCAGTCTGGGGGAGTTCCAGGGGAATAAACGATGTGGTCTGACCTGAGCTGGTACATTTACAGCTCAGACCAAGTGGGCAGAGAGTTGGAGGAACCTCAGAGGCTCTTTTTGCCTTTTTTTTCTTATGTCAAAAATTGAGATTGCAAATCATTCCTTCCAAGAAAAAGACTTAAAACTTTGCAAAGGGTAAAACAATTCCAGTTTGATTTTGTGTAAGCCTGGGCAGCAGTGTCATAATGTGGGCTAGAAATGATTGACCAGCAAGGAAATAAAAGGCTTAACTAAATTACAGCAATTAATTTCCACCCCCCCAGCACCACCCTGGATTTGGCTCAGTTCCCTTGGGAATTGTCAAGGGCTTTTCCAGGCTGTGGAGAAGCAGCTGGAGCTCAAAATTCCCACTTGGTGCAAGGGGAGGGCTCAGGATGGGAACTGAGGGAGCTGAAGCTTCGCAGCCTCCTGGGATATTTCTGCCTGGAAAGCCACAACCTAGCCAGGAGTTTTCATACATTCATGGAATGGTTTGGGTGGGAAGGGATCATAGAATCAATAAGGTTGGAAAAGAACTCATTAAATCCAACCTGTCACCCAACACCTCATGACTACTAAACCATGGCACCAAGTGCCATGTCCAGTCTCTTCCTAAACACCTCCAGGGATGGTGACTCCGCCACCTCCCTGGGCAGCACATTCCAATGGCTAACAACTCTCTCTGTGAAGAACTTTCTCCTCACTTTGAGCCTAAATTTCCCCTGGTGCATCTTGAGACTGTGTCCTTTTGTTCTGGTGCTCCTCTGGGAGAAGAGACCAACCCCCTCCTGGCTACAACCTCCCTTCAGGTAGTTGTGGAGAGCCATAAGGTCTCCCCTGAGCCTCCTCTTCTCCAGGCTAAACAATCCCAGCTCCCTCAGCCTCTTTAAAAGTCTTCTAGTCCAACCCCCTCTTCAGTGAGCTGGGACATCTCAGATGCCCCATCCCTGGAAGAATTCCAGGTCAGGTTGGACAGAGCTTGTTGAAGATGACCCTGCTCACTCAAATGTAAGTGGAACTGATGTAAGTGCACCCACAAAAGGGGCTTTTCTGACTCTTGGAACAGTGCCTTGGAACAGTGATGCTGGCCACATCCTGCAGCTGATGCCCAGTGGCAGCTCCCTCAAGCCTCACACACAGAATCATGGACTGGTTTGGGTTGGAAGAGACCTTTAAGATCATGAAGCCCAACCATTAACCCAGCACTGCCAGGTCACTCTAAACCATATCACTCAGCACCTCTCTCCAATCCCTCCCAGGGATGGGGACTCTAGAACCTGAGAAGGGGTTTGTACCCCAGCCCCTCTCCTTTCCCCTCTCCTCTCCTTTCCTTTCCTTTCCTTTCCCCTCTCCTTTCCTTTCCCCTCTCCTTTCCTTTCCCCTCTCTTTTCCTGTCCCCTCTCATTTCCTGTCCCCTCTCTTTTCCTTTCCCCTCTCTTTTTCTTTCCCCTCTCCTTTCCTTTCCCCTCTCCTCTCCTTTCCCCTCTCCTCTCCTTTCCCCTCTCCTTCCCCAAAGACCTTTAAGATCATGAAGTCCAACCATTAACCCAGAACTGCCAGGTCTCTCTAAGCCATATCACTCAGCACCTCTATCCAATCCCTCCCAGGGCTGGGGACTCCACAACCTCAGAAGGAGTTTGCACTCCAGCCCCTCTCTTTTCCTTTCCCCTCTCCTTCCCCATAGACCTTTAAGATCATGAAGTCCAACCATTAACCCAGCCCTGCCAGGTGGCTCTAAACCACATCACTCAGCAGCTCTATCCAATCCCTCCCAGGGATGGGGACTCCAGAACCCCAGAAGGAGTTTGCACCCCAGCCCCTCTCGTTTCCTTTCCCCTCTCCCTCCTCAAAGGAAGCAGGAGCAGCCTCTGCTGGGTTGCTTGGCGACCGGAATGCTTAGCGACCAGGACCTCCAGCAGGCTTCCTGCCGTGCCAAAAACGCTGCTGCAAGCCCTCGCCCGCTCCGCTTCCTCCTCCTGCAGAAAGGTTACAGGGAAATACGCCCACCCTGTTCCCAGGAAGCTGATTCCCCTTCCCAGAGGGGAGGCTTTCAGTGCTGCTCTGGGCTTATTTTTAGCCTGATGGTGTTGCATGAGCTTGCATGGTTTGGTTTGGTGGGGAAGGTTGAGCCCTGCCAGCCAACTCCAGGCAACCGGTGACGGAAGGAGAGGACACAGACTCAAACTGCACCAGGGGAGGCTCAGGCTGGATGTGAGGAAGAAATTCTTCACAGAAAGAGAGATTGGTCATTGGAATGGGCTGACCAGGGAGGTGGTGGAGTTACCATCACTGGAGGTGTTTAGGAAGAGACTGGATGAGGCACTTAGTGCCATGGTTTAGTTGATGAGATGGTGTTGGGTGATAGGTTGGACTCGATGATCTCGAAGGTCTTTTCCAATCTGGTTAATTCTATTCTATTCTGATTCCCCTCCCTGAGGGGAGTTTAGTTGATTAGATGAGGGGGTTTAGTTGATGAGATGGTGTTGGGTGATAGGTTGGACTTGATGACCTCAAAAGTCTTTTCCTACCTGGCTAATTCTGTGATTGTGTGGTTCTGTATGCTGCTTCAGTCCTGTCCTCCTGCATCATCCCAGAGCATGAAGCTTTTCTACAATCCCTCCTACAGCTGTCCTCAAGGGCTTGCAGAGCCCTCTAGTTGTGATCAGGATCTCAGGCAGTGATAGGACTAGGGGGAATGGAATGAAGCTGGAGGTGGGGAGATTCAGGCTGGATGTGAGGAGGAAGTTCTTGACCATGAGAGTGGTGAAGCCCTGGAATGGGTTGTCCGGGGAGATGGTTGAGGCCCTGTCCCTGGAGGTGTTTAAGCCCAGGCTGGATGAGGCTCTGGCCAGCCTGGTCTAGTGTGGGGTGTCCCTGCCCATGGCAGGGGGGTTGGAACTAGATGATCCTTGTGGTCCCTTCCAACCCTGACTGATACTATGATAGTACTATGATTTTGGGAGCTCTTCCAGACTGTTGGCATATTTGACCCTTCTGCTTCTACCACAGGGTTGTTGTTCATGGCTGGAGCAGTGTTGGACCTACTTTTGGTTGTGGATATAGAAACCAAAAACCGTGTGCTGAATGATAGGAACAAGAGGAAACTGCCTCAAGTTGTGCCAGGGGAGGTTTAGGTTGGACATGAGGAAGAATTCCTTACACAAAGGCATTGTCAAGGCCTAGGACAGGCTGCCCAGGGCAGTGGTGGAGTGTCCATCCCTAGAGGGATTGAAAAGTCATGGAGCTGTGGTGCTGAGGGACATACATTAGTGGTGACCTGGCAGTGCTGGGTTAATGGTTGGACTTGGTGATCTTGGAGGTCTTCTCCAACCACTTCTATGATTCTGTGATCACATTATTGATTGTAGGAATGAATGGGAGCCCCAGGGTGGCCCCTGAGATACAGGATTGAACCTCTGTGGGGCTGTGGGACCTTGATCTCTTAGCAGGGCAGGCTGGAAACCAGATCTTAGAGCATGTCCATGAGTTATCTTCTGTCTGGCTGCAGGCAGAGAGAAGAAGAGGATATAAAGGAGGCTAAACCCACAGCTTTTGTGGCTCTGATGTGACTTGTTTCTCTCCTGACATGAAATATGAGGGATTTAGGGTGAGTTCCTCTTCCTGTGGGCCTGCTTGGAGGGTGTATTTTCACTGGGGATTGCTCCTAGCTGGAGCAGCATGGAGAAGCTGATGGCTCTGGCATGGCCAAGGGGCAACACTCAAGTAATTCTGGCAGGAAAATCTCCATGGATGGGGAGCAGAATGGATCATTGCAGCAAACCTTGCAGCTGAAATCATGGAATCACAGAATGATTTTGGTTGGAAGAGGCCTCTAAGATCATTGAGTCCAACCATTAACCCAGCACTGCCAGGTCACCACTAAACCATGTCCCTCAGAGCCACAGCTACAGGGATTTTAAACCTCTCCAGGGATGGGGACTCCACCACTATCCTGGGCAGTCTCTTTCAGAGCTTAACAGCCCTTTGGGGGAAGAAATTGTTCCTTGAGTCCAACCTAAACCTTCCCTGCTGCAACTTGAGGCCATTTTCTCTTGTCCTATCAGTTGCTCCGTGGGAGAAGAGACCAACCCCCACCATGCTCCCACTTCCTTTTAGGGGGTTGCAGAGAGTAGAAGGTCTCCCCTGAGCCTCCTTTTCTCCAGTTCCCTCAACTGCTCCTCACAAAACTTGTGCTCTTCACCAGTTTTTTGCCTTTTCCTGGACACTCTCCAGGACCTCAATGTTCTTCTTGAACCTGAACCCAGTATTCAAGGTGCAGCCTTCCCTTTTCCATCCTTTCTTCCCAGCCAAAGTTCTCTCTCGTGGGGAGTTGGCTGGGAGGGACATTTTGTCTTCAGGTCCAGGCACCACACTGACCATGGCCAAGGAAAGTGGGGTGGGGGTAGGGTGTCTGCCATCCCCCCCGTTCCCGGTGCCCCCTCACGGGGAACCTCGCAGCAGCATCTCGGCAGGCCCCAGGAGGACTGGTCCCGCTGGCAGCTTGCCAGAGCCATTCGTTCCCAGATGGTCCTTCCTCATCCCATCCCTGGCTCCAGATAAACAGCTCCGCGCTGTGCCGGGAACACGGAGATCTTTTCCCCTGTAGCCTGAGTCAGCCCCTCCAGCTGAGCTGCCTGGCGTGGGCTGTGGCAGCAGCTCCCTGGGTGCCGTTCCCCATTCCCCGGGAGCGCCGGCGCTGCTGCGCGCCCCGTCCGCCGCTGGCCCCCTGCAGGTCGGGAGGTCAGCACGGGAGATGGGATCTGAGGGGCCAGGGGATGCAGGGAAAGTGGGCTAAAAGGGCAGCCGGAGTGCGTGGGGAGGCGGGATGCGAGGGGAAATGGGATGTGGGCGGAAATGGGGTGCGGGGAGGGATGATACGTGGGGAGCGAGGGGATGCGTGGGGAGAGGGGATGCAGGGAGGGATGGGGTGTAGGGAGCAATGGGATGCAGGGGGAGATGGGATGAGTGAGGAGATGGCATGTGGGGAGCAATGAGATGCAGAAAGAGATGGGGTGCAAGGGGCGATGGAATGCAGGGGATATGGGATGAGTGAGTAGATGGGATGTGGGGAGCAATGAGATGCAGAAAGAGATGGGGTGCAAAGGGAGACGGAATGCAGGGGATATGGGATGAGTGAGTAGATGGGATGTGGGGAGCAATGGATGCAGGGTGAGATGAGATGAGATGTGAGGGAAGATGGGATGCAGGTTCATGCCCAGCCTTGCACCCCGAACCAGCCACACTGATGTTATCCAGTCTGACAAGGGAGGTGCCTGACTGGGAGGAGGATAAGCCCCTACAGGGGTCAGGATGAGGGCTCTTGGGCTGTGACAGGTGCCACAGACATGGGCCTGAGGAGGTCTGGGTGGTTCTTGTTGTCTGTGAGGTGTTTGTGGCTGTTGTGGGGGGCTGCTTCATGAGGGGCTGGGGTGCAAGCAATGGGTGGTGTTTTGGGTTCCCCTAGCAGAGGGTCAGCACCTCTGCTTCAGCCACATCCCAGGTGGTCTGACCTTGCTGGCCAGAGCCTGTGTCATTTCCTGTGCTTTGCAAAACTCTGGCTTCCTCTGCAGGTACATCATGTGAGGAGCCCTCAGTCCCCAGTGCTGCCTGCCCAGGGTGGGAACCAGGGTGGTAGGACTGTCCTGGTGGACCCCAGGTGGCTCCCACCACTGAGCCACACTCCCAACAGCCATCCCACCTCATATCCCACTTCCAAAGGCCATCACATCCCACTGCCAAGCTGATAGCATCATGCATGTGCCAGGAATGTGCTGGGATGGGTGAGGTCCCTCATGGATGAACCCTCATGGAGAAATGCCCCCAGTGGGCAGGACCAGGGGAGGAGTGGTAGGAGGTCAGGAATGAGATGTGGAAGGAGGCAGGACAATCTGCATTACACAGCACAGCAGAGGCTCAGATCTCACTCAATCTTGGCTCCCAGCTGCCATGGAGGTCCTGGCAGCACCCTGAGGCATGTTTTTGTGTTGCCAGGCCTCGATCCCTATCCAGGATCTGTGGTGGGGAGGTAAAAACCTGCTCCTAGGGACTGGAGTGATGGATGGGAGCTAGGCAAGGCAGATTTGGGGGTTGATATGAGGAAGGAGAGTGAAGTCTGGGAATGTGGTGGGGTGGTCAGACCACAGTGGGTGATCTTTTGGGGAGCCCCCACCCCCACTCCCAGTTTGATGGTGGAAAATCACTGGGTTTGGTACCAAAGCAGGGCTGGGGGATGATGCTGTGGGTGCCAAACAGGGTGAGAGCCTGCCTGTTCCCCTGGAACGAGCACTAATGCGATGAGTCATTTAAATACCTGCATAGATAGAGGAAGGGCTGGAGGCAGAGCAGGCAGCCCTGCCTGTGATATCCCTGCCAGTGAGGAAACGGAGTGACTCAAGCTGGGCTCCCTGGGTTACTCTGGGGGCTCAATTTTCCTTGGATGGAGCCAGGATCCAACTTAGAAGGGGCAGGATAGTTCAGGAAGGGATGTGCTGTGTCCTGGGATGGGAACCCAGGGATGGTGGAACCCACAGGCTGGTTTAGCAACTGGAGACCCTCCTGGGTGGCTGGGGTAAGTCACAGGTCACCATTGCCCCCACCCCCTGGGTCCTTGATTTGGATTCATAGAACGGTTTGGGTAGGAAAGGACCTTAAAGATGATCTTGACACTGGCAGGAACCCCTTCCTCTAGCCCAGGTTGCTCGAGGCCTCATTCACCCCTGGCCTTCAACACCTCCAGGGAGGGGGCATCCACGACCTCCCTGGGCAAGCTGTGCCAGCCAGCACGGGCGCCGTGTGGTGGTGGCATCGCTCGGTGGGACCCGGGTTTGCGGCGCAGGGGGACGCAGGCTGCTTGCTCGGCTCCCCGCTTGCATCCCGGAGCCTGGCACAGGGGTGGGGAAGCGGAGGGACAGCTCGGCCAGCCTGGGAGGGTTGGCTTGGAACCCGAAGCGTGCTCGCGGGCCGGGCGAGCTGTTCCTGCGCTTCCCCGTGGGCATGTCAGGCTCACGTGGGTGGCCGTGCCCCAGCGCCTGGCGGCTATGCAAACGCCTCTGCGCGCCCTTGTCAGCCGCAGCAGGAAGCTCGGGGCGCCCGCGGCGCAGCCTCAGCCCGGGGACGGCGGGGACGGGGGGCACCGCCACCGCGCTGCGAGGGCCGCCTGCCTCCTGCGCCCCCTTGCCCTGCCTGCCCCCGCCGGTGCCTCAGGGGGTGATGGTGAGACCGAGAGCCTCCCCTCCGTGAGGTGAGTGGAAGGCTGAGAGCAGGCAAACTTGTGCCAGCGAGTCGGGGAAGAGGCTTCCTGGGCTCTCAGCGTGTCACGGTGGCCCTGGCCATCGGCCCGAGTGTGTTGTCGGGGGGTTAGGATGGAGCTGGAGGACCCAGCCCCCGGGGGCACCAAACGTTTCCAACAGCGCGAGGGCGCCCGGAGAAACTTCCTGGTCCGCGGCCGTGCCCGGGGTGTGGGGCAGGAGGTGGCTCCGAGCTGCCGCCAGGAGCCTCTGGGGTGTCGCTCACAAGTGGGGGGCTGCCGCAGGGGATGCAGAGAGGCTGCAGCAAGAAGGTTGTTGGGGTGATGCAAGCACTCAGTTTCGTTTCCTGGGCTCCCCGTCCCTGTGTGTGTGACTGAGGCTGGGTCATGGCTGTCCCCACTGGGTACATAGCCCCGTGCTGGAGGGGAAGTGAACGGGCAGGGGGAGGTGAGCGTGGCTGTGGACCCTTCTCCAGCCCTGAAGCAAAGGGGCAGAGTATGGCCAGGTCTATATGGGACACATCCCCTCCAGCCATGTGGCCCTGGGGATGTGTCACACAGGCAGCGTTCAGGCAGTGCCTTCCCTGCCCTTAATGGCTTTATTTTGGTCAAGCATCTTGGCCCAGGAGGAGAGAGCGTGAGCCTGGGACATGCAGGGGCTGGGAGACCATAGGTGAGACTGAAGCCATTCCTTGGGTCCCTGCTGGACTTGAGGGCACATGGAAATGTAGGATGTGGCCTTGTTCATGATGGTTGCCTCCAGCCCTGTCCATCTCCAGCCATGATGGTTGGAGGTGCTGCTCAGGGGCAGCAGGATGCTCTCTGCGAGATGTAATCTGTGGGATGCTCTCTGCATCCTGCTCCCCAGCATCATCATTTATCAGTTCAGGGACACAGAGGGGACCTGTGCTCCATGAGAGCATGAGGGGATGTGTCATGGTAATGGGGCTGGATGAAGAGAGCAGACAATGAGGAGAAAGTGAGTGAACAGAAGTGCCCTCTTTGCTGGAGCAAAATACCTTCAGTTCATGTGCTCTGAGAAACAGCAGCATGCTTCCTGAGTCAGGCATCACTGCTCTCAACAGAGTGTGGCTCCAGGGGCTGGCCTGGCCAGTTGTCCCCACCTTGACATCCCCTCTGAAACCCAGAGGATGCAGGGCCTGTTGTGACAGGACAAGAGCTGATGGTTTTAAACTAAAAGAGGGGAGATTCAGACTAGAGAGAGGGAAGGAGCTGTTCACACTGAGCGTGGTGAGACCCTGGCCCATGTTTCTCAGAGGGGTGGTAGAAGCCCCATCCCTGGAAACATTCCAGGTCAGGTAGAATGGGGCTCTGTGCAACCTGATCTCGTTGAAGATGTCCCTCCTCAGAGCAGGGAGCTGGACTAGAGGACCTTTAAAGGTCCCTCCCCACTAAAACTGTTCTGTGATTCAATGATTTATTTTAGGTGTTTCTGGGAAGGAGAAGCTCTTTGGGTACCAGCTTCTTCTGCAGAGCAGCAAGAGCTGTGGTAAACCCAGAAGTGACTCTGCACAAGCTGCTGAGCTGAGGCAGAGCTGACCCTGTTAAGTCTAGCTGAGCAGGAAACTCTTGTCCAGCACAGTGTGATGCTCAGTGGCCACAGCATGGACGTCATCTGTGGGCTAGCATTGCTCAGGGATGTGGTGTCCATGATGTCACTTGCAGGGGTGGCCTCAGCTTTCCTGGCATGGCCCAGGGACAGGGAGGATGCCCTGCTTGCCCCTGCTTCAGCCAGTCCTTGCAGTGAGTATGAGACAGGGACCTGGCTAAGAGCTTCCTCACCTGCAGAGAGCTGGCCATAGGGGTGTTCTGCAAAGGATGTGGGTTGCTGCAAGATCCTCCCTCTGCAGCCTGAGACATTGCTGCAAAGGAAAGACAATTAAACCCCAAAACCTGATGTGAAAATGCTTGTGAGCTCCTGTCCTGCTGAGATGGAGGTGAGGGGGTCCCAGCTCAGTGCTGCTGTCTTGATCAGGTCATAGAATCCTCAGATGACAAAATGGTTGTGGGTGGGAAGGGACCTTAAAAGATCATCTAGCCCAACCCCCTTGCAGGGACACCTTCAAATGAAGCAGGCTGCTCAAAGCCTAGTCCAGCCTGACCTGGAATGGTTCCAGGAATGGAACTTCTGCCATCTCCCTGGGCAGCCTGAGCCAGGAGCTCACCACCCTCAGCATAAACATTTATTTTCTTTTCTCTCTGGTCTGCATCTCCCCTCTTGTAGTTTTAAACCACCACCCTTTGTCCTGTCACAACAGGCTCTGCTGAAGTCTGTCCCCAGCTTCCTTACAGGCCCCTTTAAGTACTGAAAGGCCACGAGTAGGTCTCCCCAGAGCTTTCTCTTCTCCAGGCTGAACAACCTCAACTCTCTCAGCCTGGCCTCACAACAGAGGGGGTCCAGCCCTTTACATCATTTTTGCAGTCTCCTCTGGACCTGTTCCAGCAGGTCCATATCTCTCCTGTGCTGAGGACCCTGGTGCTGGACCCAGCACTGCAGGTGGGGAATAACCAAATCAGAACAGAGGGACAGCATTCCCTTTACCTACTGTCCATGCTGCTTTGGATGCAGCCCAGGAGGTGGTTGGCTTCTGGGCTGTGAGTGCACATTGTGGGCTCCTGCCCAGCTTTTCACCCACCTGCAGCTCCAGGTCCTTCTCATCCTGAAGCAGGGCTGCTCTCCATCCCTTCATGCCCAAGCCTGGATTGATACCAGGCATTGCCCTCACCCAGGTGCAGGACTTGACCTTGTTAAACCTGAGGAGATTCACACAGGCTCACTTGTCAGGGTCCTCAGAGCCACAATGGGACCCTTTGGTGTTCCAGACCAGCTTGATGCACACCAGAGCTGCAACACTCCAATTTTCAAACAGCTTCTCAGCTGTTTAATTATTAACTCAAGAGCCAAGCTCCAGCTTGGAAGCAGCCTAGTGAGTGAACTTTGGGTAGGACAAAAGATACTGCCCTGGAAGTGGCAAAGGACACAGGGATATTGTTTTGGGAGTGAAAAGGACACAGAGGAGGTGACAGGGACACAGTCCTCCACATAGCTCTGGAGGACACGAAGCACTGCTCAGAGGAGCTTTATTTTCTCCCTCCATCTCTAGATTCCTCCATTTCCATCTCTCCCTTTCCCCCCCAGCCCTGGCATGCCTCCACTATCCCCATCGCCGCCTGTCCTGGCTCATCCCCCTTCCCCTGGCCCTCTCATCACCCCCCACAGCGACTCCTCCTCTGCAGGGTCCCCACCACGCCACTGCAGTGTCTTTCCCGCAGGGAAGGGATGCTCAGCTCCTAGCACCCCGGGCGTGGTGAGGATGTCGGCCATCCCCGACGCCTTGGGCCGCCCGCGGAGCAGCTCCTCTCGCAGCCTGGCCGGGACGCTGGAGACCTCTCTGGGCATGGGGACGCTGGAGATGGACAAGGAGGAGATGCGCATCCTCAAGGTCTGCTTCTACAGCAACAGCTTCAACATGGGGAAGAACTTCAAGCTGGTTAAATGCTCCGTGACAACAGAGATCCGGGTAGGTGGTGCGCAGGGGTGGGGAGGGGAAGCTGCTCACAGGATCACAGAACCATGCCGGCTGGAAAGGAGCCTCAGGATCACCAAGTCCAACCAACAGCCCTACTCTGCAAGGCTCACCCCTTAGCCGTGTCCCCACGCACCACATCCACACTGCCTTTAAACACACCCAGGGTTGGTGACTCAACCACCTCCCTGGGCAGCACCTTCCAATCCCTGACCACTCTTGATGGGAAAATTTTTTCCCCAGTGTCCAGTCTAAACCTGCCCAGTCTTAGCTGGAGGCCATTCCCTCTTGTTCTGTCACTAATTACCTGGGAGAAGAGACCAGCACCAGCATCTCCACAACGTCCTTCCAGGTAGCTGTAGACAGCACTGAGGTCTCCCCTCAGCCTAACCAGGCTAACCATCCCCAGCTCCCTCAGTCACTCTCCATAAGATTGATTCTCCAGGACCTTCAGCAGTTTCCTTGCCCTCCTCTGCACTGGCTCCAGCACCTCCACATCTCTCCTGCAGTGAGACCTTATTGCTCTCTACAACTGCCTGAAGGGAGGTTGTAGCCAGGTGGGGGCTGGTCTGTTCTCCCAGGCAACCACCAACAGAGCAAGAGGACACAGTCTCAAGCTGCACCAGGTGGGGTTTAGGCTGGATGTTAGGAAGAAGTTCTCTCCAGAAAGAGAGATTGGCCATTGGAATGTGCTGCCCAGGGAGGTGGTGAAGTCCCCATCACTGGAGGTGTTTAGGAAGAGACTGGCTGGGGTGCTTGGTGCCATGGTTTAGTTGATTAGATGGTGTTGGGTGATAGGTTGGACTTGATGATCCCAAAGGTCTTTTCCAACCTGGTCTATCCTATCCTATCCTATCCTATCCTATCCTATCCTATCCTATCCTATCCTATCCTATCCTATCCTATCCTATCCTATCCTATCCTATCCTACTCTATTCTATCCTACTCTATTCTATTCTATTCTATTCTATTCTATTCTATTCTAAAACTGGACATAATACTCGAGGTGTGGCCTCCCCAGAGCTGAGTGCAAGGGGACAATCACCTCCCCTGTTGTGTCCTCCAACATCAAATCATTGAACCATTTGGGCTGGAAGAGACCTTTTAGATCTTCAAGTCCAAGTGTTAACCCAGCACTAGCAGCTCACCACTGAACCACGTCCCTCAGCACCACATTTCCATTATCTTCTCAATCCCTCCAGGGTTGCTGACTCAGCCACTTCCACCCCAGGGACGTTTCTGTTGAATTCATACAGTTCTCCTCCTTGTCCTTCCACTATCTAAAGCTCTTCTGGAGCTCAGCTGGGGATTCTTGGGTCCCAGCCCTGCTCGTTTCTACCCCAGGAGGTGATCAGGTCCATCCTGGTGAGCGGCCGCATCGGGCCCGACATCAAGCTGGCCGAGTGCTACGGGCTGCGCCTCAAGCACGTCAAATCCGACGAGATCCACTGGCTGCACCCCGACCTGACGGTGGGGGAAGTGCAGGAGAAGTATGAGTGCCTGCACCTGGAGGCTGAGTGGAGGTAGGACCCATGCTGGCCCCATTCTGTGTCCCCAGAATCCTCCCGAGGCAGGGCCGTGGGCACCACCGAGCCCCATGCTGGTGGGAATCTCCTGCAGCCTGCTCCTCACTGAGGGCTCCTTGTGTTGCTAGGTATGACCTCCAGATCCGTTACCTGCCAGAGGACTTCATTGAGCGCTTCAAAGAGGACAGGACCACCTTGCTCTACTTCTACCAGCAGGTCAGAGATGGCCCTGGAGCTGTCCTAGCCCCAACAAGATCTGCTCTCCAACTGCCCTAACCCACACCCCACATCCAGGAGGTTGTCTCCTTCTCCCTAGCCCAGAAAAAAACTCCATGATTCCCCAGAGTCCCAAGACCTTTACCTTTACCTCGAGCTGCTGAACCCCCAACCTGCAGCCCATGGGCAGCTCCTATGATCCCATCCTGCTGCTGGATCAGTGCACCCCCATCAGACAGCTCAGGTCCCAACCCCTCCACCATGCTCCTTACCCTGCTACATCTCAGAGGGGGGTGTGGAAGAGTGTGGACCCTGCAAGCATCTCCTGCCAGAATCCCCTGCCAGCATCTCTTGTGGGCATTCTGCATCTCCTGCTAGCATCCTGTGAGCATCCCCTGCCAGAATCCCCTGCTAGCATCCCCTGTGAGCATCTCTTGCCAGAATCCCCTGTGAGCATCCCCTGAGCATCTTCTGCAAGCATTCCCTGCTAGCATCCCTTGGGAGCATTCTCCATCTCCTGCTAGCATCCCCTGTGAGCCTCTCCTTTGAGCACCCCCTGCCAGCATACCCTCTACTTCCTAACCCATTGTGAGCAAGCCTGGTGAGGATTCCCTGCAAGCAACCTGTGACCACCCCCTGCCAGCACTCCCATCAAACCTGCCCTGCAAGCATCCCATGAACATTCCCTGTATCCCTTGTGAGCATCCCTTCTGAACATCCTGAGAACATCCTCTGTGGGCACCCTGTGCAAACATCCCTGACAGCATCCGCTGTGTGCCCCCCATGCAAACATCCCTGACAGCATCCCCTGTGTGCCCCCCATGCAAACATCCCTGACAGCATCCCCTGTGTGCCCCCCATGCAAACATCCCTGACAGCATCCCCTGTGTGCCCCCCATGCAAACATCCCTGACAGCATCCCCTGTGTGCCCCACCATGCAAACATCCCTGACAGCATCCCCTGTGTGCCCCCCATGCAAACATCCCTGACAGCATCCCCTGTGTGCCCCACCATGCAAACATCCCTGACAGCATCCCCTGTGTGCCCCACCATGCAAACATCCCTGACAGCATCCCCTGTGTGCCCCCCATGCAAGCATCCCTGACAGCATCCCCTGTGTGCCCCCCATGCAAGCATCCCTGACAGCATCCCCTGTGTGCCCCCCATGCAAGCATCCCTGACAGCATCCCCTGTGTGCCCCCCATGCAAGCATCCCTGACAGCATCCCCTCCACTTCCTGACCTCCTGTGAGCATCTTCTGCTTAGCATCCCCCTCTTCCTCCTAACCCCCTGTGAGCATCCTGTGAGCACCCCTGTGTGTCCTGACCACTTGCAAGCATCCTCCCTGTCTCCTGACCCCCCGTGAGCATCCTGCACCCCCAGCCTGTGTCTCCTGACCCCCGGTCTCCCCGGCAGCTCCGCAGTGAGTACATGCAGAACTACGCCAGCAAGGTGAGCGAGGGCATGGCCCTGCAGCTCGGCTGCCTGGAGCTCAGGTACGTATGTGCCCAGTCCTCACCGCACTGGGAGAGCTGGGGAGGGCTGGCAGCAGGGTCTGGGGCCGCAGAGGGGTGGGCACATGGTGGGGGAATGTGGGCACAGGGTGCTTGTCTGACGTCCCTTGCTTCTGGCAGGAGGTTTTATAAGGACATGCCCCAGAACGCGCTGGATAAGAAGTCCAACTTCGAGTTCTTGGAGTGAGTAGGCACAGCCCATCCTGTACCCCCAAACCCCTCACCCCAGGCGTTTGGCCTCGAGGTGCTGGGGTGCTGCAGATGCCTTTCCTCATGTCCCCCCCGCAGCTCCTCATACCCCCTGCAACTCCTCATCCTCCTGAAGCTCCTCATCCCCCAACAGCTCCTCATCCTTACCCTCCCACAGCTATTCAGCTGCCCACAGCTCTTCATCCCCCTGCATCTCCTCCTCCCCCTCACAGCTCCTCATCCCCCCCCAGCTCCTCCTTCCCCCACAACTCCTCATCCCCCACAACTCCTCATCCCCCTGCATCTCCTCATCCCCCCACAGCTCTTCATCCCCCCACAACTCCTCATCCCCCTGCATCTCCTCATCCCCCCAACAGCTCCTCACCCCCTGCTGCTCCTCATCCCTCTGCATCTCCTCATCCCTCCACATCTCCTCATCCCCCCACAGCTCATTATCCCTCCTCATCTTCTCATCTCCCTGCTTCTCCTCATCCCCCCGCAGCTCATCATCCCCCCTCAGCCCTTCAATCTGCTCTGGGTGGGTGGCTTCTCCCCCATGAAAAGCCCATTTGACACTCAGCACCCACTGTGCTTGGTACCTCCCTCTTGTGCTGGGCTGCATCTCCCCAGGGAGGTCCCCAGCAGCCAGGGGTCCCCATGGGACTATTAATGAGTGTGAGGGGTCTCTGCTCTCCAGGAAGGAGGTGGGCCTGGACCTCTTCTTCCCCAGCCAGATGCAGGAGAACCTGAAGGTGAGTGCCTGTGTGCAGGAGTGGCTTGGTGTGCATGGCCATGTCTGCTGAGGTGTGTGAGGGTGCATTTGTATGTGGCCATGTGTGTGTGTGCAGGCACAGCTGCTCACATCTGCTGGTGCACCACCATGCACTCAAGTGCAGGCAGAGTACTTCTGGTGGGAAAAGATCTTCAAGATCCTCAAGTCCAGCTGTTAACCCAGCACTGCCAGCTCATCAGTAAACCATGTCCCTCAGCACCACATCTATACAGCTTTTCAATGCCTCTAGGGATGGGGACTACACCACTGCCCTGGGCAGCCTGTTCCAGGCATTGACAACCCTCTCAAGGAAGAATTTGTCTCTCATCTCCAACCTAAACTTCCATGGCACAATTTGAGGTCATTTCCTCATGTCCAATCACTTGTTCCTTGGGAGAAGAGACTGACTCCCACTTCATTCCAGCCTCTTTCCAGGGAGTCACGGAGAGTGAGGAGGTCTCCCCTGAGCCTCCTTTTCTCCAGACCAAACAACTGCAGTTCCCTCAGCTGCTCCTCACAAGACTTGTGCTCTAGACCCTTCACCAGCTTTGTATCCCTTCCTTGGACAGACTCCAGCTCCTCAATGTCCTTCTTGTAGTGAGAGGCCCAAAACTGAACCTTGTATCCAAAGCACAGCCTCACCAGTGCCCAGCACAGGGTGATGAGCCCTGCCCTGCTCCTGCTGGCCACACTATTGCTCATCCAAGCCAGGATGCTGTTGGCCTTCTTGGCCACCTGGGCATGCAACAGCTTCAGCCAGATATTGACCAGAACCCCCAGGTCCTTTTCTGCCAGGCAGCTTTCCAGCCACTTACCTAAACCTGCAACATTCACGGGGTTCTTGTGCCTCAGGTGCAGGATCCAGCACCTGGCTGGGTTGAACCTCATCATGAAAATGATCAGGGGGTTGGAGCACCTCTGCTACAAGGACAGGCTGAGGGAGCTGGGGCTGTTCACTCTGGAGAAGAGGAAACTCCAGGGATACCTAATAGCAGCCTTCCAGTACCTGAAGGGGTCCTGCCCAAAGGCTGGAGAGAGACTGTTTACAAAGGCCTGCAGTGACAGGACGAGGGGCAATGGCTTCAAACTAGAGAAGGGCAGATTTAGATGGGGTGTTAGAAACAAGTGATTTACTACGAGGATGGTGGAACAGGTTGCTCAGGGAGGTGGTTGAGGCTCCTTCCCTGGAGATACTCAAGGTGAGGTTCGACAAGGCCCTGAGCAACCTGATCTAGCTGGGGACGTCCCTGACTGCAGGGAGGTTGGACTGGCTGAGCTTTGGAGGTTCCTTCTGGCCTGGACCATTCTATGAGTCTGTGGTTCTTTGAGTCTAACAGTCTATGATTCTGTGATTCTGTGAGTCTATGCTTCTGTGATTCTATGAGTCTATGGTTCTATGATTCTATGGTTCTGTGATTCTATTAGGCCATGATGCTGTGATTCTATGAGTCTATGGTTCTATGATTCTATGGTTCTATGATTCTATTAGTCCATGATTCTGTGATTCTGAGTCTATGGTTCTGTGATTCTATGGTTCTGTGATTCTATGATTCTCTGATTCTATGAGTATGGTTCTGTGATTCTATGGTTCTATGATTCTATTAATCCATGGTTCTGTGATTCTATGAGTCTATGTTCTGTGATTCTGTGGTTCTGTGATTCTATGGTTCTATGATTCTATTAATCCATGGTTCTGTGATTCTATGAGTCTATGTTCTGTGATTCTATGGTTCTGTGATTCTGTAATTCTAAGAGTCTATGATTCTGTGATTCTATAATTCTCTGATTCTATGAGTCTATGGTTCTATGATTCTATGGTTCTGTGATTCTATTAGGCCATGATGCTGTGATTCTATGAGTCTATGGTTCTATGATTCTATGGTTCTGTGATTCTATTAGGCCATGATACTGTGATTCTATGAGTCTATGGTTCTATGATTCTATGGTTCTGTGATTCTATTAGTCCATGATTCTGTGATTCTATGAGTCTATGGTTCTATGATTCTATGGTTCTGTGATGTTATGGTTCTGATTCTATTAGTCCATGATTCTGTGATCCTATGAGTCTATGGTTCTATGATTCTATGGTTCTGTGATTCTATGATTCTCTGATTCTATGATTCTACGGTTCTGTGATTCTCTGAGTCTATGAGTCTATGGTTCTGTGATTCTATGGTTCTGTGATTCTGTAAGTCTAAGAGTCTATGATTCTGTGATTCTATGATTCTCTGATTCTATGAGCCTATGGTTCTGTGATACTATGGTTCTATGGTTCTGAGAATTTATGGTTCTATGGTTCTATAATTCTATGACTATGATTCTGTGATTCTATGGTTCTGTGAGTCTATGATTCTCTGCTTCTGTGATCCTATGGTTCTATGATTCTATGAGGCTACAGTTCTATGATTCTATGGTTCTATGATTCTATGGTTTTGTGTATCTATGGTTCTATGAGTCTATGGTTCTATGGTTCTATGAGTCTATGGTTCTATGGTTCTATGGTTCTATAGTTCTATGAGTCTATGGTTTTATGAGTCTATGGTTCTATGGTTCTATGAGTCTATGTTTCTATAGTTCTATGAGTCTATGGTTCTATGTATCTATGAGTCTATGGTTCTATGTATCTATGATTCTATGGTTCTATGAGTCTATGGTTCTATGTATCTATGGTTCTACGAGTCTATGGTTCTATGTATCTATGGTTCTATGAGTCTATGGTTCTATGGTTCTATGGTTCTATATATCTATGGTTCTATGAGTCTATGGTTCTATGTATCTATGGTTCTATGGTTCTATGTATCTATGGTTCTATGAGTCTATGGTTCTATGGTTCTATATATCTATGATTCTATGGTTCTATGTATCTATGGTTCTATGAGTCATGGTTCTATGTATCTATGGTTCTGTGTATCTATGGCTCTATGGTTCTATGGTTCTATATATCTATGATTCTATGGTTCTATGTATCTATGGTTCTATGAGTCATGGTTCTATGTATCTATGGTTCTGTGTATCTATGGCTCTATGGTTCTATGGTTCTATATATCTATGATTCTATGGTTCTATGTATCTATGGTTTATGAGTCTATGGTTCTATGTATCTATGATTCTATGAGTCTATGGTTCTATGTATCTGTGGTTCTATGTATCTATGGTTCTATGAGTCTATGGCTCTATGTATCTGTGGTTCTATGTATCTATGGTTCTATGAGTCGATGGTTCTATGTATCTATGGTTCTGTGTATCTGTGGTTCTATGTATCTATGGTTCTATGAGTCGATGGTTCTGTGTATCTGTGGTTCTATGGTTCTATGTATCTGTGGTTCTATGTATCTATGGTTCTATGAGTCGATGGTTCTATGTATCTATGGTTCTGTGTATCTGTGGTTCTATGTATCTATGGTTCTATGAGTCAATGGTTCTGTGTATCTGTGGTTCTATGGTTCTATGTATCTGTGGTTCTATGTATCTATGGTTCTATGAGTCGATGGTTCTATGGTTCTGTGATTCTGTGGCTCTGAGCTCTGCCCACCCTCAGGCCGATGTGGGGGAGCAGACCGACAGGGCGTGCCCTCCCGTGTGCAGCTCCCGGTCCTGGCTGCCCGCTGGGGCGTGCCAGGGCGTGCCGGGGTGCCGCCGAGCCGCTTGCTGTGGGCCGGCAGCAGGGCTCAGGGCTGCTGTGCCCACAGCCCAGGCAGTTCCGGAAGATGATCCAGCAGACGTTCCAGCAGTACGCCCTGCTGCGCGAGGAGGACTGCATCCTCAAGTTCCTCCACACCCTCGCCAGCTTCGCCAACATCGACCAGGAGAGCTACCACTGCGAGCTCATCGTGAGTCGCACCGCGGCGGGGCCTGGGCTGGCACAGGATGCAGTGCGCCGCGATGCGCTGCCCTGCAAGGGCTTCCCCCTGCCCAGGGTGCTTTGGAAGGGCTTCCCCCTGCCCAGGGTGCTTGGGAAGGGCATCCCCCTGCCCAGGGTGCTTGGGAAGGGCATCCCCCTGCCCAGGGTGATATGGAAAGGCATCCCCCTGCCCAGGGTGCTTGGAAAGGGCATCCCCCTGCCCAGGGTGCTTGGGAAGGGCATCCCCCTGCCCAGGGTGCTTGGGAAGGGCTTCCCCCTGCCCAGGGTGCTTTGGAAGGGCATTCTCCTGCCAGGGTGATTTGGAAAGGCATCCCCCTGCCCAGGGTGCTTGGGAAGGGCATCCCCCTGCCCAGGGTGCTTGGGAAGGGCATCCCCCTGCCCAGGGTGCTTGGGAAGGGCTTCCCCCTGCCCAGGGTGCTTGGGAAGGGCATCCCCCTGCCCAGGGTGCTTGGGAAGGGCTTCCCCCTGCCCAGGGTGCTTTGGAAGGGCATCCCCCTGCCCAGGGTGCTTGGGAAGGGCTTCCCCCTGCCCAGGGTGCTTTGGAAGGGCATCCCCCTGCCCAGGGTGCTTGGGAAGGGCTTCCCCCTGCCCAGGGTGCTTTGGAAGGGCATCCCCCTGCCCAGGGTGCTTGGGAAGGGCTTCCCCCTGCCCAGGGTGCTTTGGAAGGGCATCCCCCTGCCCAGGGTGCTTTGGAAGGGCATTCTCCTGCCAGGGTGATTTGGAAAGGCATCCCCCTGCCCAGGGTGCTTGGGAAGGGCTTCCCCCTGCCCAGGGTGCTTTGGAAGGGCATTCTCCTGCCAGGGTGATTTGGAAGGGCATCCCCCTGCCCAGGGTACTTTGGAGCCCAGGCTCACCTGTGTCCCTCTGTGCCAGGGAGTGTGCAGGGACGAGCACTGCAGGGTAGGGATAGCTTCCACCACAAGCTGGTGCTCAAGGCTGCAGGAGGGTGATAGATTCATTCATAGAATACCAGGTGGGAAGGGGCCTCAAGGATCACCTAGTCCAACCTTTCCAGGTAAGAATATAGCTTAAATGAGGTGACCCAGCACCCTGGACTAGGTGATCTTTGGATCTTCCAACCCAGGGCATTCTATGATCTCCCATGCCCTCAAACCCAGCAGAGGCTTGCTGAAGATGCAACCATAACCATCAGGGCGCTCTTGAGCTGTTTGGGGACCATGCACAGCAGGACACTGTTTAGACAGCACAAACCAAGGGGCCTTTAAAGGTCACCTTATCCAGCATGATGTTCACAAGGGACAGCATGGGCAAAGCCAGCCTGCTGGGGGCTGCTCCTTGCTGTGCTCCCCAGATTCACGATGGGGACCTGGACACCCTCATCTTGGACAAGCGCCTTGCAGCGGGGCTTGGAACTCATTCGCTGTCCCCCAAAGGGAGACATAATCCCCATGCAGCCCCCCAGCATCACCTCCCAGAGGGCAGCTGAGCATCTCTGTCCCTCCCCTGCAGCAGGGGGAGGCTCTGGGGGCTTCTGTTTGGAGGATCCTGCAAGCTGAGAGGGGCTGGGGATGCGCTGGGGGCTCTGGGGACCTTCCACACCCAGGAATCCAAGCATGGTGGCTGCAAGCTGGGGCCTGATATTTACTGAACCCCTTTGGGGTGAAAAAGCAGGAACCTAGGAGTGCTGGGAACCACAGAATGTGGCAAACTATGGGCACTGGGAAGCCTTTTGGAGCCGGGAGGAGGAAAAACATCCACACTGGGCTGCTTTATAGCATCCACCATCACCTCTCCAAACCATCCCCTCCCCAAGTCCCTGGAGGAAGATGGTTTCTCCCAAGGTGTCTCACACATGGCAGCAGCTTGGAGGGGATGGACTTTGCTGTGGGGTTACTTTCCCTCCCCAAGTTTGCCTCCTCCTTCTGCTGTCCCTTCCCAGCAAGGGTGGAACATCATGGTGGACCTGGTCATTGGACCCAAGGGCATCCGGCAGATGACAAGCAAGGAGGCCAAGGTATGGTGGGCGCTGGGTGGGGAGTGGTGGGGGTGGCTGCTCTTAAACTGGGGGCTAAAATCAGCACTGGGGCTCTGCCTCTCTCCCCAGCCCACCTGCTTGGCTGAATTCAAGCACATCAAGTCCATCAAGTGTTCCAGCCTGGAGGATGGACAAGCGGTCCTGCAGCTTGGGCTCAGCGGCACCCCCCAGGTAAGGTGGCTTGGGGAGAGGCTGCTCTGGGTGCTGAGGGGGTGGGGGTGGGAGAGGAGGATCTCCCAGTGCCTTGGGGTGGCATTGCACCCTTGTGAGTTAGGTAGGGTGTGGTGGATGACTCAGTTTCCACCAAGAGAGCTCCTGCCTCCAGCCCTGGCTAAGGGGAGAGCATCCTCCAAAGCAGCTCCTCTCCTGTGAGGACAGGCTGGGAGAGCTGGAGAAGAGAAGGCTCTGAGGAGACCTTATGGTGGTCTTCCAGTATCTGAAGGGGGCCTACAAGAAAGCTGGGGAGGGACTTTTTAAGGTATCAGGGAGTGATAGGACCAGGGGGAATGGAACCAAGCCAGAAATGGGTAGATTGAGATTGGATGTTAGGAAGAAGTTCTTCCCCAGGAGGGTGGTGAGACACTGGCACAGGTTGCCCAGGGAGCTGGTGGAAGCCTCATCCCTGGAGGTTTTGAAGGCCAGGCTGGATGTGGCTGTGAGCAACCTGCTGTAGTGTGAGGTGTCCCTGCCCATGGCAGGGGGGCTGGAACTGGATGATCCTTGAGGTGCTTTCCAACCCTGACAATTCTACGGTATCCCAGCCACCCCTGGGGTGCCCCTACCCCATGGTGTCATCCTTGCCTGAGGGTGGTTTGGTGCCAGGCATGTTGGCCAAGGTGTCCTGGAGGGCTGGGAAGGATGCTGCTGGAGAAACCAGGATGTGCTGTGGAGCAAGGAGTTGTTCACTGAGCTACCCCAAGGGGGAGACAAGGGGGGCACTATCCCATCCCAGCATGGCCCTGCCCCAGCTCTGGGCTCACCCAGTCCTTGGCCATCTCCTCTAGTCCCTGGCTATCAAGACAGCTTCTCTGGCTGAGGCAGAGAACATGGCTGACCTCATCGATGGCTACTGCAGGCTGCAGGGGGACTTGGAAACCTCACTCATCGTCTTCCCAAGGAGAGGTGAGCACCCTGAGGGGCACCAGCCCTGGGAAGCTCCCCCACTTGTGCCCTTTCAGACTCTTCCAGTCCCTCCATGGCCACAGCATCACCCATCCCCCCCAGCTGAGACCCACCAACTGTGGGCCTGTGTGGTCCAGGTGCTGGGGGGGGCAGAAGCTGTCAGGCTGATGGGAGATGACTGTATTGTCCTCTTTGCAGAGAGAGGGAAGAGGATCAGCCTGCCACAGATCCCAGCCCCGTGAGTAGCACCAGACCCCACAGTGGGGCTAGGACTCCATGCTGCCCCCTGACCCCATTCCCTGACCCCCCCATCTTCTCCCACCCCATAGGCACCTGGAGGACAGACAGTCCACACTGTCAGACAGCGTGAGCGTGGGTGAGTTTTGGCCTCTTCTCCTCCCTTCCCACCAGCCATGGGGATGTCCCGTGGGGGTTTGGCAGAGCTGGGCATCCCCAGCAGCCCTGTGCCTGGAAGTTGAGCTGCAGCTGAGCATCCTGATGGTCTTGATCCCTGTGGGGGCTGCTCCAGGCTGGGTGAGGCTGCAAGATCCTCCCCTGCCCAGTGCCATGCCTGACTCCCTGTCTGCAACCTCCTTCTTGCCCTAGAATCTGACATTTATGCTGAAATCCCTGATGAGTCTTCAAGACCAAGGTCTGGAGGTAGGTTCCATGCCTCTGGTTCCTTCCATGCCCATCTCACAGAGTCACTGCCTGGTGGGGTTGGAAGGGACCTCTGGAGTTCATCTAGTCCAACCCCCTGCTAAAAGAGGGTCACTCACAACAGGTTGCCTGGGATTGCATCCAAGTGGGTTTGGAATCTCTCCAGAGGAGACTCCATAACCCCTCTGGGCAGCCTGATCCAGGGCTCCAGTACCCTCACAGGAAAGAATTTTCTCTTCCTCTTGAGACAGAACCTCCTAAGTTCCAGTTTGTGCCTACTGCCCCTTGTCCTGTTGCTGGACAGCATCTTGCTTACCCCCATCCTTTAGCTATTGGTCAGCATTGAGAAGATCCTCTCAGGCTGCTCTTCTCCAGGCCAAACAACCCCACATCTTAGCTTTTCCTCCTCAGAGAGATCCTTCAGTCACTTCAGCATCTTTGTAGCCCCCACTGGACTCTCTCCAGCAGTTCCCTGTCTCTCTTGAACTGGGGAGCCCACAACTAGACTCATGATTCCAGGTGTGGCCTCACTAGGGCAGAGTAGAAGGGGAGGAGAACTTCCCTCAGCCTGCTGGCCACGCTCTTCTGAATGCACCCAGGAGACCACTGGCCACCAGGACATATTGCTGGCTCATGGTGAAATTGCCCATCTCCCAGCCCTCCCACCTCCTCCTGCCCACTCCAGTTTCCCACCCCATCCCTCCAAAGCTGAGAACAAGGCTTTACCTGCGCTTCAGAGGGACTGAAGGAGCTGCCACGAGAGAGGACCTTGCTGAGGATGTGCTGGGGAGGGCTGGGGTCACCAGCATCCTCTGCCTAAGGAAGTGGGCAGGGCTAGAGGCAGCTGCCTGCCTGCTGGTGCTGCCAGCCCTGCCCTTGTGTGTCCCTGCAGTTCAGCACTTTGGGATCTCCCGAGAGGACATCACCTTGGGCAGGATCCTCGGGGAAGGCTTCTTTGGAGAGGTCTACGAGGGGATCTACAACACCCCAGTGAGCTTCCTGGCCTCTCCCTGCCCTGCCAGCCTCCTCTGTGGCCAGGGGGGGAGCAGGGTAAAGCAGCCACCCTCCTTCCTTCTTGCAGAAAGGGGAGCAGATCAACGTGGCTGTGAAGACCTGCAAGAAGGACTGCAGCCCAGAGAATAAAGACAAGTTCCTGAGCGAAGCAGGTACACCAGGAGGTTCTGCTGCACTTTGGGGTGCTCAGAGCCTTCTCAGCACCCAGCCTGGGGGAGAGGAGTGGAGCCTGCAGTGGTGGGGCGTTACAGCCAGGGTGGCAGAACCCTGTCCTGGCATCTTCTGGTCTCTGCCTGGGGACAAATTGCCTTTGCAATGCAGGATAGAGCAGGAAGAGGGAGGTGGCCCATGTCCTCACTCCTGTGACAGGAGTGTTCTCCAAAATACTTCATTTCTGAGAGGGATTGCTACTGAGGGGGGGGAAGAAGGGCTGCTGAAGCCTTGCTTGAGGGGCAGATGGGCACCACCTGGATGTAGAGCCCTGAGGAGCTGGAACCCAGGAGCCTCAGCCCCTTTGGGGACAAACGAGGCCGTCCCTGGTGACTCCTCCTGCTCTGTCTCTGGCTTCATGGCAGAACCCTGCCCCTACACCGCAGGACAGGAGTTTGGGACTCCTGAAGTGGGGTCCCCCGATTGCAGGGTGCCTGATGTAGTCTCCCTGCAGTGCTGATGAAGAAGTTGGACCACCCCCATATCGTGAAGCTCATTGGCATCGCGGAAGAGGAGCCCACCTGGATCATCATGGAGCTCTACCCCTATGGAGAGGTGAGCAGGATCCCACTGCTGGATCCCATCCCTTGGCCACCCTTCCTGCCCTTCCTTGGTCCCTGAGCCCGCTTTCTTTGTCCCATTGCAGCTGGGACAATACCTGGAGCAGAACAAGCACTGCCTGGCGGTGCCCACCCTCATCCTCTATGCGCTGCAGGTCAGCAAAGCCCTCGCCTACCTGGAGGCCATCAACTGCGTCCACAGGTAGGGCAGGAGGGTACAGGAGCCAGGCAGGATGCCAGGAGAGGCAGGAGAAGACAGGGAATAGAATAGAATAGAATAGAATAGAATAGAATAGAATAGAATAGAATAGAATAGAATAGAATAGAATAGAATAGAATAGAATAGAATTAACCAGGTTGGAACAGACCTTTGAGATCATTGAGTCCAATCTATCACCCAACACCTTCTAATCAACTAAACCCTGGCACCAAGCACCCCATCCAGTCTCTTCCTAAACACCTCCAGGGATGGTGACTCCACCACCTCCCTGGGCAGCACATTCCAATGGCCAATCTCTCTTTCTGGGAAGAACTTCTTCCTAACATCCAGCCTAAACCTCCCCTGGTGCAGCTTGAGACTGTGTCCTCTGGAATGCAGGGGTGGACAAGCAGGTGGTGAGCAGGAGCAGGCAGAAGCAGAGGCTGGCAGCATGCTTTGATGCAGACCCTTTGATGAGCCAGATGAGCTCTCCATCTCTTCTCATACAATCATGGAACCACAGAACTGTTGAGATTGGAAAGGACCTTTAAGATCTTTGAGTCCAGCCATTAACCCAGCACTGCCAGGTCATCACTAAACCATGTCCCTCAGCACCACATCTGTATGGTTTTTCAATCCCTCCGGGGACAGGGACTCCACCACTGCCCTGGGCAGCCTTTTTGCTGGGCTTGACAACCCTTTCCCTGAGGAAGTTGTTCCTCTTGTCCAACCTCAGGGTCCCCTGGCACAGCTTGAGGCTGTTTCCTCTTGTGCTATTGATTGTGACTTGGGAGGGAAGACCCACTCCTACCTTGCTCTGACCTCTCAGTGAGTTGTAGAGAGTGAGCTCTTCCCTGAGCCTTCTTTTCTCCAGACTAAGCAACCCCAGTCCCCTCAGCTGCTCTTCTTAGGACTTGTGCTCCAGACCCTTCCCCAGCTTTGTTGCCCTTCTCTGGATGTTCTCCAGCCCCTCCACGTCCTCCTTGGAGTGAGTGGTCCAAAACTGAAGGCATCACTCAAGCTGTGGCCTCACCTCTCTGTCCCCTCTCCTCAGCCAAGGATCTCTCTCCTTGCAGGGATATTGCTGTGAGAAACATTCTGGTGGCCTCCCCAGACTGTGTGAAGCTGGGAGACTTTGGGCTCTCCAGGTACATCGAGGATGAGGAGTACTACAAAGGTAAGACCTCCGAGGTGGGGTTGGGGCTTGCTGAGAGCTGAGACCTCTGTGCCCTGCCCTGCCTGTGCCAGGGCTGCTCCATTTCCCCTGCAGTGAGCTTTGCCACCATCTTCCCTCTCCTTCCAGCCTCTGTCACCCGTCTCCCCATCAAGTGGATGTCTCCTGAGTCCATCAACTTCCGCCGCTTCACGACGGCCAGCGACGTCTGGATGTTCGGTGCGTGGGGGCAGAGCCCAGGGGTCCTGGCATCATCCACCTCCCCTGGCAGCATCTTAATCACAGGAGCACAGGATGTTAGGGGTTGGAAGGGACCTCCGGAGATCATGGAGTGCACCCCCCTGCCAGATCAGGACCAGAGAATCCAGCACAGGTCACACAGGAGCACATCCAGATGGGGCTGGAAAGTCTCTAGAGAAGGAGACTCCACAGCCTCTCTGGGCAGCCTGCTCCAGGGCTCTAGGACCCTCCCAGGGAAAAAGTTTCTCCTCATGTTGAGGTGGAACCTCCTGTGCTGCAGTTTCTATCCATTGCCCCTTGTCCTATCACAGGGTGCAAGTGAGCAGAGCCTGTCCTCTCCCTCTTGACCCCCAGCCCTCAGATATTGATAGACATTTATTAAATCCCCTCTCAGTCTTCTCTTCTCCAGCCTGAACAGCCCCAGGGCTCTCAGCTTCTCCTCACAGGGCAGTGCTCCAGTCCCTTAAGCATCCTGGTAGCTCTCTATTGGATTGCACAGGGACAAATCCTGCTCTGGAGCTGGGAGGTTCAGGAAAGGACTGCTGGAGCAGAGGTCCTCCTAATTCAACCATCAGTTAGATGCTTGCTTCTCCTTCAGTGACTTCCAGATGGTTGAGGGGCTGAGTTGAAGTCTGCCCCCTGCAAAGATCCATCCTCTTGCCTGTCAGCCCATCCCCACGGCCTCCTGTGCTCATCTGTCTGTTGGTCTGTCCCTAACAGCCCCATGAGCATCAGCCACCAGCAGCTGGGCTCCTCGAAGCTCCCCAAGAGAGCAGTTAGGTCTTTCCTCTGCATTTGTCACCCAGGGCCCAGGAAGGTCTGGCAGCCAAGTGACCTGGTGTCACAGCACAGAGTGTGGCACTGTCACCATGTCCCCCAACCCCCAAGCAAGGGCAGCATCCCCCGGTGCCAGCATCAGCTGAGCTTGCTCACCTTGCTTCCACAGCTGTGTGCATGTGGGAGATCCTGAGCTATGGCAAGCAGCCCTTCTTCTGGCTGGAGAACAAGGATGTGATTGGGGTCCTGGAGAGGGGGGACCGCCTGCCCAAGCCCGAGCTCTGCCCACCTGTGCTCTACACCCTCATGACACGCTGCTGGGACTATGACCCCAGCGAAAGGCCCAAGTTCAAGGACTTGGTTTGCAGCTTGAGGTGAGTGCTGAGGATGGGCTGGGGGAGGCTGTGGTTTGATGGAAGGGTGAGCAAGAGGGTGAAGGAGCCAAAGACACCAGATTTGGGGTCTGGAGTTTTCTGCCCAAGTCTGATTTCGAAGGACCATTTGAATCACAGAAGCATTGAATCATGGAATGGCTGAGGTGGGAAGGGACCTTTGAAGATCATCTAGTCCACCCCCCCCGCAGTCAGCAGGGACATCTTCAACTAGAGCAGGCTGCTCAGGGCCCCAGCCAGCCTGACCTGGAATGGTCCCAGGGATGGGGCATCTATCGCCTCTCTGGGCAACCTGGGCCAGGGTCTCGCCACCTGTGGCATAAACAATTTCTTCTTTCTATCTGAGCCCATTTGAGGCCCCCTCTCCCCGGGGTGGTAGTGGTTCCTAGTGTGCTTTGCTTCCTGAGAGGGAGTCTTGTGGGGGAATTCTGACTCCACATCTCACTGAGGTCAGCCAGGGTGATGCTATGACCATATTCTGTCCTCCACATCCTCTTCCTCTTCTCTTCCCACCCCTCCTTGCCCCTTGGTGTTTTCCATGGTCCATCCAGCTCAAGCAAGCATCCCCACCCTCTGGGGTATGGGAGACACGACAGTGCTCCCTCCCAGGGCTGTCACCCTCCATCTCCCCCTGCAGTGACATCTACCTGATGGAGAAGGAGCTGGCCAAGGAGCAGGAGAGGAACAACCGCCACCGGCCTCCCAAGATCCTGGAGCCGCCGTCCTTCCAGGAGCCTCCTCCCAAGGTGAGGAGAGGGCAGAGCCTGTGCAGGCAGGTTCCTCTCCCTGGCTGCAGCAGAAGTGAGACCTCCCTGAGCTCTCACCCACCACACATTTCTCCCTCCTCCACTCCTTGCAGCCCAGCAGACCCAAGTACAAGCCACCACCCCAGAACAACCTCCTGGCTCCCAAGCTGCAGTTTCAGGTAAGGTTGTACAACCAGAGAGTCCCACAGGGACATGAGATCAACCTCAGAAGGTCCTGCCTGAATCTCACACCCTCTGGGCTTTTGGGGTTCTAAGGTGCCCCATGCCACCACCAAGTGCCTCCTATCACCTTGCCAGCAGGACCTTGCCCTGCATTCACCCCTCAGAGCTGGCAGAGAGACTTTTGTCCTAGGAGGGGGAGTTTGCACCCATTGCTAAATGGAGAGGAGGTCTGATCTCTCTGGTGTTACCTGAGCTGAGTTTGGATCCCTTGCAGGTCACAAATCACCTCCTCTCCAAGGACTGGTGCTGGACCCTGGAGCATCAGGGTGAAACCCTCAACAGCAGTTCAAGAAACCCTCAGGAGCAACTATTTGAGGGTGGATTTAGACTCAATATGAGGAAGAAATTGTTTACACTGAGGGTGGTGAGACACTGGCCCAAGATTGCTTAAGGAGGTGGTAGATGCCCCATCCTAGGAACCATTCCAGGTCAGGTTGGACAGGGCTCTGAGCAACCTGCTGTAGTAGAAGATGTCCCTGCTGACTGCAGGGGGGTTTGACTAGATGACCTTGAAGGGCTCCTTCCAACCCAAACCTTTCCGTGAGTCTATGATTTTATTTTGGGTGCTCTTTCAAGGCTGGACAGGGTCCAGGCAGCATAGGAAAGTCTCAAGCCCATAGTCAAGGAAGAGCCAAGAAGGGAGGAAGGTCTTGATCCTGCTGCACAGGTGGGCATCACATCTTGAGCTGCATCAAGAGAAGCACAGCCAGCAGGTTGAGGGAGGTGATTCTCCCTCTCTACTCTGCTCTGGTGAGACCCCACCTGGAGTACTGTGTCCAGTTCTGGAGCCCCTATTACAGGAAGGATCTGGAGGTGCTGGAAGGTGTCCAGAGAAGGGCCACGAGGATGAGCAGAGGGCTGGAGCTGCTCTCCTATGAGGACAGACTGAGGGAGTTGGGGCTGCTCAGTCTGGGGAGGAGAAGGCTCTGAGGAGACCTTCTTGTGGCCTTGCGGTATCTGACGGGGGCTACAAGAAAGCTGGGGAGGGACTTTTTAGGGTGTCAGGGAGTGATAGGACCAGGGGGGATGGATCAGAACTAGAAATGGGTAGATTCAGATTGGATGTTAGGAAGAAGTTCTTCCCCAGGAGGGTGGTGAGACACTGGCACAGGTTGCCCAGGGAGGTGGTGGAAGCCTCATCCCTGGAGGTTTTTGCAGCCAGGCTGGATGTGGCTGTGAGCAACCTGCTGCAGTGTGAGGTGTCCCTGCCCATGGCAGGGGGCTTGGAACTGACTGATCCTTGCTCCAACCCTAACAGTTGTATGATTCTCTGAGGGTAGAGGCTGCTCCCTGTGTGAAAGCCGTTCCCCCTGTGTCTGTCTGCTCACCCTGTCCACCTGTCTGCACTAACCACCCCCCCGTGGCCCTGTTTTGTGCCTGCCTCCCCCCGCTGCCCGGCCTGCCCTGGCCCCCACCTAGGTGCCCGAGGGTCTGTGTGCCAGCTCGCCCACGCTCACCAGCCCCATCGAGTACCAGTCTCCAGCCAGCTCCCTGCACACGCCGCCGCTCAACCGCCACAACGTCTTCAAGCGCCACAGCATGAGGGTAAGAGAGGCCTTCCTCCCTCCAGAGGACAGCCTGGGCCCGGCTGGCCTCCTCAAGGACCCCCTGGGAGGCAAAGTCTCGGTGCTGCTGGCTGCACCACGCTCTGCTCTCTGCTGCTGCCTCTGCTGCTGCCTCTGCTGCTTTGAGCTCAGTGTTGCTCCCCAGCCAGCTGCAGGAGAGCCCAATCCTGTCACCCCATGGGTGCTGTTTGTAAAGGGCTCTGAGGTTCTCTGAGGGTAAAGGGTTCTGAGGGTTCTCTGCTGCTGCCTCTGCTGCTTTGAGCTCAGTGTTGCTCCCCAGCCAGCTGCAGGAGGGCCCAATGGGCGCTGTCACCCCATGGGTGCTGTTTGTTAAGGGTTCTGAGGTGTCTCCAGACCACCAGCATGTTGGTGGACGAGCCACTGGCGCTGGTGGCCCCCAAACCAGGCAGGAGGCAGGTGGCTTCTGCTCTTTGAGG
Source organism: Dryobates pubescens (assembly GCF_014839835.1). Classification (NCBI taxonomy): domain Eukaryota; kingdom Metazoa; phylum Chordata; class Aves; order Piciformes; family Picidae; genus Dryobates; species Dryobates pubescens. The sequence goes on from NC_071614.1 coordinate 22,621,976, forward strand.
CCTTGGGTCAGCTTCTCACACCTGATGTTGTCTCCTGGAATGCCAGTGGTGATTTGCAACCTGGGCTTGGTTCCTCCAGCCCCCAGGTCAGAGCTGGGTGTTTCTGGGGTGGATCCCGTGGTGCTGTGCCCCGTGTGCTGGCACGGCTGCGCTGCCATCTGTGTCTGGCACCAAGAGGACAATCAGCTGCTCCCCACCCCAGGCTGGCCCATGCATGCTGCATGTGGAAGGTGCTGAGATGCAGGGGGGCAGGTGATGGTTTCTCCTCTCTGTTGGAAACCCCAATGCTCCCCAGATTCAGCTTGGAGGTCCGTGGCTGCTGAGGTCTGGAGCATGACTTTGCATGCGTGGAGCAGGGCTTAGGGCTCCTGTGCCAAAACTGGAGGGTCCCTGGCTCCTGACTGCCCCCCTCACTGCTGGCTCAATGCACCAGGAGGAAGACTTCCTCCGTCCCAGCAGCCGGGAGGAGGCGCAGAAACTCTGGGAGCTGGAGAGGCTCAAGATGCAGCAGGTCCTGGACAAGCAGCAGAAGCAGATGGTGGAGGACTACCAGTGGCTGCGGCAGGAGGAGAAGTCCCTGGTGAGTGGCCTTGAGCCTTTCAGCTCTGGCACCCTCAGGAAGGAGGCCAAAGAGGCACAGCAGCCATGGAGGTTGCTCCTGATGGCTGGGAAAGCCAGTTTTCCCCAGAGGAATGACTCCTCCAGCAGCCACACCTCTTGCACACCTCTTTATTTGCTACACATCACAGAGCTGCTTGGCTGCAAAATGAGTGCTTTGAAACTTGGGCAGGTTTCAGTTCCTTGAGCTGTGCATCTAAAGGAGCTTTTGCAGTGCTTTCAAAACCAGGGCTGGAGATGGCTACTGTGTGACCAAGGCATCAGCCCGTGGTGGGACAGGCTTGGGAGGAGGCTCCCAAGTCTTTCATTCGATGGACTCACACAGCCCAGCTCCCCCTGGCCCCCCAGGGCTGTTGGATACCAAGTGGATGCAAACAGCTGCTGGAATGAAGCTTTGTGTGTGTGGAGCAGCAGGTGGAGGCTTCTGGTGGCCCAGGAGCAGGTGGAGAGTGAATAGGGCTGGTAGGATAGAGATGGGACCAGTGATGGGCACAAAGCCCCTTCCCCTCCCACATTCCCACACCCTGCAGAGATAGACCCCTGTGATGTATTTCATGAGTCTCCTGGGGAAATTCCATTTCCCCTCTCTTCTGCCTCTTTCCTCCCCATGCTCCTCTCACAAACCTTCTCCTCCTTGGCAGGACCCAACGGTGTTTATGAACAACAACCTCCCTCCGGTGAGTGGTGCCAGCCCCAGGGGAGCCAGCTTGGGGTCTATTTGGGTGCAGAAGGTCCTTGTGTTGGGGATGTTCAGGGATCCTCCTTTGCTTTGGCATGGATGAGTGATCAAGGGAGTGGTTTAGGCTGGAAAAGACCTTTGAGGCCATCGAGTCCAGCCATTCAACCCTGCGCTGCCAGGTCGCCACTGAACCCTGTCCCTCAGCACCACAGCTGCATGGTTTTTCAGTTCCTCCAGGGATGGTGACACCACCACTGTCCTGGACAGCCTGTCCCAGGGCTTGACAACCCTGCTGGGGAAGAAATTGTTCCATGTGTCCAGCCTAAACCTCCCGTGGTACAATGTGAAGGCATTTCCTCTCTTGGTCCCTGGGAGAAGAGACCAAGCCCCACCTTGCCCAACCGCCTCTCAGGGAGTTGTAGAGAGCGGGAAGGTCTCCCCTGTGTCTCCTTTTCTCCAGGCTGAACAACCCCAGTTCCCTCAGCTGCTCCTCATAAGACCTGTGCTCTAGAGCTCTGTATTTATGTATATGTAGCCTTTGCATTGGGGGTAATTAGTCTGGAAATGTTAATGAGGTGGTGCAGAGTTCTGGGTAGGTGATGGTGTTGGCTCCTCCCTCTTCACTGCCTCCATCCTGAACTTTCTGCCTCTCATTGCTGTTTCTTTCCCCTGCAGCTGCTCCCAGAGAAGGAGACAGATTACAGTGAGTGTCCCTGGCTGCTTGGGGTGTGGGGCTGCCTGAGACCCCCACCCAGGAGCACTCCTGTGGGGCCCAGACCAGCTGCGAGGAGCCTTGGGGCAAATCTCTCCCTGCTTTGGGATCTTCCATGAAAGAAATCTCAGATGATGGGGAGCAGCTTGGACTGCCCTGGGCAGGGGGTCTGGTTGTCCTGAGCGTGGGGGCTGGAAGCGGGTCTGACCCTGTGGGGAGGTGGCACAGCTGGGGTGGGACTGCAGGGTGGTGTGGGATGTGGCAGGGACCCCGGGGGTCTTTCAGCATGTCCCATGTCTGTGGGAGCAGCTGGAGTGACTCTCCTTCCTCTCCCTTACTGACGGTGTAGCGGAGTTCACGGGACCCCCCCAGAAGCCTCCAAGACTTGGGGTGCAGGTAAGACCACCTGGATTGGGCCGGCATGGTCCTGGTCCTCTGCCTCCACAGTCTCATTCTTTCTCTTCCACCTCCATCACTCCCTCTGTGTCTGACTGCCCCAGACCTCAAAGGGGTCAGACAGACCCAGCAGCACCAGGGTAATGAAGGAGAGCTGGATGGGTCTGGCCAGGCTTGCCCATCAGTGTTGGTTCTTCTCTCCTTGCCCCAGCTGATCCCATTGTGTCCCCATTCCCCAGCAGTCCATCCACCCAGCCCCTACTGCCAACCTGGACCGCACCAATGACATGGTGTACAGCAACGTCATGGAGCTGGTGAGGGCTGTGCTGCAGCTGAAGAACGAGATCAGCCTCCTGCCCCCAGAGGGCTACATCCTGGTGGTGAAGGTAAGGCAGGGGCAACACCAGAATTTCCATGGGGAAGGGAGGAGGGAGTTGCTAAGTGGCTACCACCAAGCATCCTTCTCAGGAAGGTCTTGCACATGTAGGAGGGAGCATTGCCAGCATTCCCAGTTCCTCTGCTGGGGTCTTGGGTCAATGGTGGAGCACTGCCAACATGCCCTGCTCCTCTGCTGTGTCCTTGGGTCAATGGTGGAGCGTTTCCAGCACTCTCTGCTCCTCTGTTGTGCCCTTGGGTCAATGGTGGAGCACTGCCAACATGCCCTGCTCCTCTGCTGTGTCCTTGGGTCAATGGTGGAGCATTTCCAGCACTCTCTGCTCCTCTGTTGTGCCCTTGGGTCAATGGTGGAGCACTGCCAACATGCCCTGTTCCTCTGCTGTGTCCTTGGTCAATGGTGGGAGCATTTTCAGCACTCTCTGCTCCTCCACTGGGGCTTCCAGCACTCCCTGCCTCACTGTTTGGTCCTTGGGTCAACGATGGGAGAGTATCCCGCCGTGCCCCTGTCCTGAATGGGATCCTTGCCTGCATGACCCAGCCTGTTCCCATCCACCGCTTCCCTGTGCCCCTGGCCCCAGCCTCACCCTGCTGCCCTCCCTGCAGAACGTGGGCCTGTCCCTGCGGAAGCTGATCGGCAGCGTGGACGAGATCCTGCCCGCCCTGCCTGCTGCCTCCCGCACCGAGGTAGGGCCGAGGAGGAGGGGATGGGGGTTCAGCGCAGGGTGGGGCACCGGTGGCACCTCTCTCTGTAACCCATTCCTGTCGCCCCCCCAGATCGAGGGGACCCAGAAGCTGCTCAACAAGGACTTGGCCGACCTGATCAACAAGATGCGCCTGGCGCAGCAGAACGCCGTCACCTCGCTCAGCCAGGAGTGCAAGCGCCAGATGCTCACCGCCTCCCACGCCCTGGCTGTGGACGCTAAGAACCTCCTGGATGCCGTGGATCAAGCCAAGGTCCAGGCCAACCTGGTGAAGCTGTGCTTGGAGTGAGGGCAGGGTGGGGGTGGGTGGAGAGAGGGAAGGAGAAAAGGTGGGGAAGGAGAGGAAGAAAGGGACCACCACTGCGGTGGAGATGGGAGGAGAGCGTTGCGGAGGAGCTGGCTTCTGTGTGTCTCCTGTGGCCTCGCTGTCCTGCCCTCCCTGTCCCCCTCCTCCTGCAGCTGCTCGTGTCTTTAGCGTTGTCTTGTCAGTCTTCTGAAGAAGGGAGGCGTCTCGCGGCTGGGAAGGACTGGAGGGGACCTGGCTGTCCCCAGGGGAGGCCAAAGACCCCTCTGACTCGGCGGCCAGGTCCGTGTGTCCGTCTGTCGGCCCCACCGATGGAGGACAGATGGCCGTGGGTGGCACGTCACGACGGGGACCTGGACCCCGGCCCTCAGGGACGTGGCAGCTAGGGGCAGCTGGCATCCCCGGGGGGTGCCCGGGGGCCATCGGAGAGGTGGCCATCGGGCCTGCTCGAGTTCCTTTGGACATTGTACAGAAGAGTTAATTTAAGGGTGGGAAGCAGGCCCAGGCAGGGTGCTGGAGCCAGTCCCAGCGCCCACGGCTGCAGCACGCCCAGCCCCAGGCTTGCAGAACGCGGGGCGGGGATGGGACCTTGTGGGCCTCAGCCGTCGGTGGCACGAACCAGGAGAGCGCTGCCTCTTCCAGCTGAGTCTTCTGCGAGCTGCTCTGTGTAAGCCACACCGGCCAGCCCAACCTCTGGTGGGTTTGTGCCCTTGAGTTGGAAACCCTACGGCTCAGGCTTTACCCCAGCGTCGTCCCACAGCGTTGTTCGTTCTGGCTGAGATAAACCATGCACAAAGGCCTGCTGTGTCCATGCTTACCTGCCGCCCCTGCGCCGTGGGGACGAGTTCCTTGGTCACCAGAAGCTTCTCAGGAAGAGTTCAGGGTCGTGCTGGTCAGACCTCCCAGCTCTCTTGCCAGTGACCATCTGGGTGAACCTGGTTCCACTGTGTCCACGTTCCCTCTGGAGCTCCGTTTCTCTCCCCTGCAGCCCACAGTCTTTGTGAGGGTCCTGGATTCCATCTGCCCTCACCCCCAGTCTTGGTAGAGGATCTGCAGGTCTTTGCATCTCAGAGACTGGCACCTCTCTGTCTTTCTTGGAGTGAGAGGCCAATGGAATCCAGTTCATATGGAAGCTAAAAAGGAAAAGCTGGTTTGCAGCACTCATGGGAGCCAGGTGGTTTGGGATCTGACATGGGATGGAGAGGAGGATTTGCTCAGGAGGGACCTCAGCAGTACAGGTTCTGCCCTTGCCAGCTGGGTCCATCAGCCTTAGAACTCATGCCCAGTGGGTTGTAGAGGGTCTGCACCTGGGCTGGGCCTTGCAGAGCAGACACTCCCAGCTGAACAAACAGGGACCTCCATCCCACAACCATACTCCTCCTCCATGGGCCACCCAAAGCATTATTGCTTTGCCCCAAGTCATGCCTGATCGCTGCAGCTTGTGTCCCTGAGTACCCTGCAGCCAGGATGTATCCTAAAGCAGCTCCAAAGTCCCATCTTCTTGCCCAGCATGTTGGAGTCATGACCAGACACAGCTGCTGGGGTTTGGGTATGACTTGGAGGAAGATGCCTCTGTTAGATGCCTCCAGCCTACACTTGGGCAATGAAGAAGCTGTATGACACCATCCTTAAAGCCCAGATGGCTGTGACCATCCCGAACAGGATGGCAAGAAACCATCCCTTCCCACCACCCCCAGGTCACCCCTCAGCACAGCCTTTGCTTCACCCTGCACTTCCCATCCAACAGTCCTCTGTGGTCGCAACTGTGTCCTCTCAGGGAGAAGCAAGGGTCCTGCTGGACATGGTCACCATCATGCCCACTCTCCAGGCAGGAGGGATCATGCATCACCCATTGTCCCCACCACAGCCTGGCCTGGCTCCTAGATCATCCCTGCCAAGTAGGGTGGGAGGAAGAGCCCCACAGTGCCCAGCAAGCAGACCATGATGAACATCCAGAGGAAGATGCGGTCGATCACCATAGCCACATACTTCCAGTCCTCCTTCACCTGCGAAACAGAGAAGGGCTGTGAGTGTGGGCAGAGGGTGCAGACCTCATTTGTGAGGACCCTTGGGGTTGGGAGACCACCTGGGACTTCCTTGCCTCAGGGCAAGGAGATGATCTATGTCGTGGGAAATCCCTTGCCTCAAGGCAAAGAGATGATCTATGTCATGGGAAGTCCCTCTAGGAACTCTCAGCTGATCCTGTGGGCTTGGGCATCTCCCAAGAGGTGGCCGTTGGTCTTCGTCCTGGCTTTGGGTTCTCAGCAGCCAGGGAACTAACTGAGGGTCCCAGCACTGACACCCCACCCACCCCAACCATGGAGAAATAAGGGGAAGCACCCTGCTCTGCTCCCCAAGGGCAGGACAGCACAGGCAGGAGAGTGTCCTCCAATGTCCCTGCATCCAGGAGGAACCCTCAGCTGACCTTGTGGACTGGGCATCTCCCAGGAGGTGGTTACTCACCTTCTTCCTGGATTTAAGTCCTCAGCATCCAGGAAACCAACTGAGGCTCCTAGCACTGACCCCCTTGATGCAGGAATGGGGGGCAGGAGGCAGCACTCAGAGTGGGGGACCCCCCCCCTCAGGCCCCAGCCCTCCAGGGCCCCCACTCACCGAGAAGTCAGTGTCCTCTGCTCGCAAGTGGTCTGCGATGTAGTGGACTCCTTCCAGGGCCTTCAGGATGCTGGGGGACAACATCAACCTTCCATCTGAGCCCACCTCCTCCTCCTCCTCCTTCCCCTTGGGGGACACTCGGGGGGCTGAGCCCCCTGATGCCTTCCCAGCTTGACGCCCGCAATTGTAGCGGCACTGGGCGGCCTGGCCGTGGGAACCCCCCTGGGGCATGCGACCGGGGTATGTCTTCTCCTCTTCTTCCTCTTCCTCCTCTTCTTCCTCCTCCTCCTCCTCCCACTTGTCGTCCACGTCGGTCTCCAGCCAGCAGCGGGAGGTGCTGAGCCGCGTTCCCGGGAGGTCGTACTGCCCCGCGGCGGCCCCCTCGGGAGGCGGCGGCGCCGGAGGTCTCTTCATGAAGAGCCAGCGAGGGATGAAGTCGAGGAAGAAGCTCCGCACCCAGCGGGGCATGGTGTGGGTGCTGGGGGAGCGGTGGTGGACGTTGAGGACAAAGACGGTGATGATGATGGAGAGCGTGACGAAGATCATGGTGAAGAGGAGGTACTCGCCGATGAGGGGGATGACCAGCGAGGTGGAGGGGATGATCTCTGTGATCAGCAGCAGGAAGACGGTGAGGGACAGCAGGACCGAGATGCAGAGGGTGATCTTCTCCCCGCAGTCGGAGGGCAGGTAGAAGACCAGCACGGTCAGGCAGGAGATGAGCAGGCAGGGGATGATGAGGTTGATGGTGTAGAAGAGCGGGAGGCGGCGGATGACGAAGAAGAAGGTGATGTCGGGGTAGATCTCGCTGCAGCAGTCGTACTTCTTGGAGGTGTAGGTGCCGATGGCGTTTATGATGGCCCACTCGCCGCTCTCCCAGTAATCCTTCAGGTCCACCTGGTGATCCATGTTCTCCAGGTCGATCTTAGCCTTGTCGTAGGTCCAGGAGCCGAACTTCATCTTGCAGTTCTGCTGGTCGAAGGGGAAGTAGGTGACGTCGATGCTGCAGGAGCTCTTGTAGATGGCAGGGGGCACCCACTGCACCGTCCCGGTGGAGAAGAGGTGAGCCTTTGTCATGTGGGTCACAGCAAACTCCCCATCAGCACTGCAGGTGTGAACAGAGGTGGGAATCACAGGACCACAGGGTGTTGTGGGTTGGAATGGACTTCTGGAGATCATGGAGTGCACCCCCCTGCCAGAGCAGGACCAGAGAATCCAGCACAGGTCACACAGGAGCACATCCAGATGGGGCTGGAAAGTCTCCAGAGAAGGAGACTCCACAACCTCTCTGGGCAGCCTGCTCCAGTGCTCTGGGATCCTCCCAGGGAAAAAGTTCCTCCTCATGTTGAGGTGGAACCTCCTGTGCTGCAGTTTCTATCCATTGCCCCTTGTCCTATCACAGGGTGCAGGTGAGCAGAGCCTGTCCCCTCCCTCTTGACCCCCAGCCCTCAGATATTGATAGACATTTATTAAATCCCCTCTCAGTCTTCTCTTCTCCAGACTAAAAAGCCAGAAGTTCAGAAGAGGAGGCTGCCTCCCAGGAAATATGGCCAGGAGCTCCCTCAGCACCCAGGACTAGTGTGAGGCTGATCTGAGGCCATGGGCCCATTGTACATCCCTGCACAGTACTAGGCTCACCCTCCTGGGAATCAATCACCCAGTGTGTGGAGATGGAGATGGGTGTGGAGAATGAGCTCTGGACTTGGGGAGATGCATGCAAGTGGATTGAGATCCTTACCAGCAGGGTGGAATGTGGAGCAGGAAGCCCATACAGGCTGACGACATCAGGGGGAGGAGAGGGAGAGAGAGAGAGAGAGGGAGAGGGGGAGGGAGAGGGAGAGGGAGAGGGAGAGGGAGAGGGAGAGGGAGAGGGAGAGGGAGAGGGAGAGGGAGAGGGAGAGGGAGAGGGAGAGGGAGAGGGAGAGGGAGAGGGAGAGGGAGAGGGAGAGGGAGAGGGAGAGGGAGAGGGAGAGGGGATGGGTTGCAGGGGTGGGATGGCTGGGATGAGCTGTAGGGAAGGATTGGGCTGGGGGAGCTGGCCCTGGACATGCCCCATGTTGGCAGCATCACTCACTTGTTGTAGAGCACAATATCAGGGATCCAGATCATCTCCGATGGCACCCGGATGGAGGTGACATTGTCAAAGTCTGCTGGGTCCCAGCGCAGTTTGTAGTCACTCCACTCCTGGAGGGAGACGCAGAAGGAAGGGCATCATCAGGTGGCCCTGGGGCTGATGGCACCGAGCTGTCCATTGCCCCCTTCCTCCCTCTTCTGGCAGCATTCCCCATAGGAACAGCACCGTGCAGATGCCACCACAGCCCCCCAGGGCAGAATCTTTCTGTGCCCTTCTTGACATTCTTCTGCCCTTGCCCGACAGGGGGAACAAGCTCCTACCTGCTTCAGCCAGACATTCGTGGTCATCATCTGGTTCTTCTCGTCCTGCGGTAGGAAGGGAGGGAGAGATGAGAGGGGAGAGAGCCCAAGGGTTTGCATTGCCCCCCACGCTGCTGCTTTCACTTTCTGCCCTCCGCCTCTGGGTTCAGCTGCTGGAAGACACTGGTTCTGGCACAAGCCCAAGGAAACCCTGTGCTTGATCCCCCGCTATCTGATCACTAGATGGCAGCAAGAAACAGCCGGCTCCAGCCTGCAGCCCTGGCCGCAGGGCGAGATGAATCATAGATAGGTGGATAGGTTGATAGCTGGACAGATAGATAGGTAAATAGGTGTTCAGTTTTGGGCCACTCACTCCCAGAAGGACACTGAGGGACTGGAGCATGTCCAAAGAAGGGCAATGAAGTTGGTGAAGGGTCTGGAGCACAAATCTTGTGAGGAGTGCCTGATGTAGTTCAGCCTGGATAAAGGGGGGATCAGGGGAGAGACCTCACTCTCTACAACTCCCTGAAAGGAGGTTGGAGTGAGATGGGTGTTGGTCTCTTCTCCCAGGGAAGAAGTGATAGGACAAGAGGGAATGGCATCAAGTTGTTCCAGGGGAGGTTTAGGTTGGACATCAGGAACAATTTCTTCTTTGAGAGGGTTGTCAAGGCCTGGAACAGGCTGCTCAGGGCAGTGGCAGAGACCCTGTCCCTGCAGGGGCTGAAACGCTGTGTAGCTATGGTGTGGATGGACATGATTCAGTGGTGACTTGGCAGTGCTGGGTTAACAGTTGGACTTGATCCTGAAGGTCTCTTCAGTTCTATGCCAGGTGATAGATGGGAGGGTTGCTAGGTGGGCAGATGGCTGGGCAGAGAGGGAGGTGTGTAAATGAACATGCATGGGAGGAATAAGTGAGAGATGGATGGGCAGACAAGCCCAGAGGTGCCCTGGGGCAGGTAGATGGTGGATTAGGATGTGGCAGGGATGGACACCTGCAGTTGTCCTTGATGCTCTCCTGCTGCCAGGGAAAAGGAGGGTTTGGGATGGAAAGCAGGGATGCAGCCCTCCCCCTGCTCACTGGAGGGAGGCAGAGTGTTTCGTCACCCGCTGGAGACAGCCAGGACTTTGCTGGTGCCCGAACCCGACCCACCAAGTATCCCCAGGCCCTCTGCTCTGGCAGAGCAGCAGGACCAACTGGCAAACCCCACGTGGGACTGGGATCTCTGCCGCTGGGCTACCCACCACGTCGATCAGCTGCGCGATGGAGAGCCCAAACTTCACGATGACCACGTCGGAGGTGTTGGGCACCGGCCGCGACCAGCGGTTGTAGCCGGTGAAGAGGTGCTTGAAGAGCCGCTCCTCGGCGTGCCCGTGGGGCTCCTCCTGCAGGCAGGAGGCTGAGGGGAGATGGTGGGGAGAGGGTGGAGGAGAACATGTTGGCACTCCCTTCCACATCCCTGCACCCCACTCCTTTCTTCCCGGGCAGCAGGGAGCAATGCAAAGTCAACCTCGCGGAGCAAATCCCACTCTCGAGTGGCTGAGCCCTCCAGCTGCTCTCCAGCTGTGCCCTCCAGCTGCTTTTACTGGTGATGCGTGGTTCAGCTTGGCAAGGCAGAGGCTGACCCAGTCCTGGAGCTGGAGGTAGGGCTGGGGAGGAGGACAACGCTCTTTGCTCCGCCCAGAGATCACTGGTGTTGGTCGTTGGTGCTGACAGCTTGCGGTGCATTGCTCCACTCATCCTTGCTCACTGCAGAGCTCCATAAATTTCCACCAGCAAGTCGATGGAGGCCAAGAGAGGGAGGGAAGGAGGGAGCGGGGGAGGGCTGTGAGCAGCCAAGGGCAGCCAAAGAGACCCTGCATGGGTGACTGCCTTAAGGAGGGGTGGGTGTAGGGCCCCACAGCATGCTCCACGCCCCATGCAAGCTCTCCCTGCTGAGCAGCAAGCCCGGAAAGATCTCCTTGTTGTTGTATTCTGGGTCTGGAGGTGTTGGGGGTGGGCTGGTTGCAAGTGAAGGTACAAACAAGAAGCCCAGCTCTTGAAAGCTATTGAGTGGAGGGGCTAGAAGCACAATCCATGTTTTTTTTGGCCAACATTTCTAGCTTGCACAGGATGGATCTGGGGTCCCAGAGATGCATCTCTTGGAGGGAGATGACCCAGAATGGACCCAGACCCAGATCCAGATGAGGTGTTTGGGTGGTGTCAAGCTGTTCTGCAAGGAGCCCCATTGTAGCAGGGGGCATGGTGGAGGGCACCATGCTAGAGTGGAGACTGGGAATGATCAGAGACCTCCTGGGCATAAACTGGGAGAGAGCTGGTTTTCCACGCACAAGCACCACAGCACCCTTGGCTTCCCCTCCCCTCTCCCCAGCTTTACCCTCCTCAGAACCCCAGTGGGTGACAGCAGGGAAAGCCAGAGCTGCCCTTACCCGCCTGGAAGGTGAGGGAGCACCACAAGATGAGTGGGATGAAGCCACAGGACAGCTGCCCCATGCTCCCTGTACTTGGTGTCCCCTCCAGACCTCCTCCCTGGAGCAGTTTCCAAAGCTCCCCCAGGAGCAATGAGCTGAGAAGGTGGTGGGAGAAGAGGCTCAGCAGGGAAAGCCACCGTAGGAGACTTCCAGTGGAGTATCCTGTGTGTCCCCACCACTAGTGAGTGCTGGAGGAGCCATGGATGGAGCAGGATGTAGGCTGGGAGAACCCCTGCAGGGGCACAGCTGAGCCAGGGTGGGTGGTGGTTCAGGATGCTCTACCAAGTCACCTGCCCCAGATTTCATTCCTGGAAAGACAGCAGAGGGTAGCACTGTCACCATGATGCCACCACTGCACAGGTCTGGGAGGGGATGGTCCCACTGCAGTCCCCTCAAAGCCACCCCCCAGCTACAGGCAGGGCTTGGAGCTGATTCCCTGTGGCAGAGTCAAGGGGAAATGTTCCCAGAGCATCTGCTCCCTGCTTCACAAGTGCTTCTCAGACAGGCAGGGCATGGAGCTGGGCAATGCCAGCCAGGACCCTATGAGTCAAAGCTATGAGGAGCCCAAGCCTGCTCTTGGGTGATTTAATAGCAGAGATGGAGCCCCAAGCTGCAACCCTTACTGGGGTGACCAGAAAATAACTGGTTTCAACCATTCTTCTACCTTCCCTGACTGGAAGCTGCTTCATGCCCTGGAACAGAGAGAGGAGGAAGCACCTCAGCTTCTCCAAGAGGCTGTGCTACCCTAAAAAGAAGTAGCACTCAGCTCTGAGAGATGATCCCTTTCACCATCCATCCATCCATCCATCCCTCCATCCCTCCCAGGATGGTTCTCCTCCACATCATGACAAATCTCTGGCTCTGCAGAGGCCCTGAAATATTCTGCTGCTTACAAGATGACTCCTCCAAACCTGACTTGTGCCCCCAGGAGCAGCCTCCTCTCTCCAGGAGGCAACTCCTATCCCCACAGAGAAGGAGGTTCTCAGCCTGCCACTGATGTTGCTAAACAAGAAACTCCTTTAGCTTCAATTCCTTCCTGGCCCCATAAAACCCTCCTGAACTCTTCATCTCGTTGTCTTCTGCAGAATTTTCAACAGATTAATGCAAGGATGGTGGAGGAGGTGGGGAATGGGAGGAGGAACACTAGCCACGGGGCTGGGATGGAGAGAAAATGATGCAAGTGTCTCTCCTGACTAAGATATCAGAGCCTGGGGGGAGATGCTCCCATTCCAGGCTTGGTTATGGGGGATTTCATGGGTTCACAAAGCTCTGGTAGGTGGTGAAGAGTGAAAGGATGTGCCTGGAGTGATGCAAAGCTGTGCCTGAAACCACCCATCCAGGTCAAAAGAGGTTTGGTGGAGGGAAATGGGTGGAGAGGAGCCCATGCAGGACATACCCCCTGGGCCATGGTGGGGATGGAATGGGGGTGGGTGGGTGGGAGACAGCACACAGGTCGCCCAAGGATGTTGGGGCACCTCAACACCTTGCACCCACATCCCCCTTCTCCCGCCTTGGTGTTTCTCCAGCAGCAGCAGGCAGCTGTGGCAGAGCCTGACCTTTCCCTTCATCTCCCCGCATCCAAGTAATTCCTCACTGATGGATTTCCCATCGCAATGTGGCACAAAGCATGCTGATCCTCCTGCAGAGAAGCCCCCAGAGATGCCTTCCAAACGTTGCTCCTTGGGACTTTGCCACCCAGGGGTGCAGAAAGCTGCCTTGAGAGGATGCTAAAGGCTGAACTGGGGCATGTGGGGGGTCTTTAGGTGTGAACTTCATGCATGCCTGGGAAACTTTCCCTGCTGCTCTCTCCTCATTGCTCCCTCACCCACTTAAGAACTCCACAAACATCTTCAGTCATGGATATTTGCAGGGAAAACCACCTTCCCACCCAGCTTGGAACCAGTGACCCCCCTTACCTGGTCCAAAGAAAGCACAAAGGGGTCTCTGGAGCCTCCTGTCATCTCTGACCTGCTGTGCAGGGATTGGAATGCAGTGCTAGGGTTGGGATGTGGTGTCAGAGTAAGGATGCAGTGCTGGGATTCAGTGTTAGGATTGGGATGCAGTGTCAGAGCTGGGTGGCTGTGCTGGGGTTGGGGTGCAGTCTGGGACTGGGATGCAGTGCTGGGTTGGGGTGCAGTGCTGGGGCTGGGATGCAGTGCTGGGGTTGGGATGCAGTGCTGGGGTTGGGATGCGGTGCTGGGGCTGGGATGTGGGGCTGGGGCTGGGATACAGTGCTGGTGCTGGGATGTGGTGCTGGAGTTGGGATGCGGTGCTGGGGTAGGGATGTGGTGCTGGGACTGGGATGCAATGCTGGGGCTGGGATGCAGTGCTGGGGTTGGGATGCAGTGCTGGGATGCAATGCTGGGGCTGGGATGCGGTGCTGGGGCTGGGATGCGGTGCTGGGGCTGGGATGCGGTGCTGGGGCTGGGATGCAGTGCTGGGGCTGGGATGTAGTGCTGGGGCTGGGATGCGGTGCTGGGGCTGGGATGCAGTGCTGGGGCTGGGATGTAGTGCTGGGGCTGGGATGCGGTGCTGGGGCTGGGATGCAATGCTGGGGCTGGGATGTGGTGCTGGGGCTGGGATGTGGTGCTGGGGTTGGGATGTGGTGCTGGGGTTGGGATGTGGTGCTGGGGTTGGGATGCAGTGCTGGGGCTGGGATGTAGTGCTGGGGCTGGGATGTGGTGCTGGGGCTGGGATGCAATGCTGGGGCTGGGATGTAGTGCTGGGGCTGGGATGCGGTGCTGGGGCTGGGATGCAATGCTGGGGCTGGGATGTAGTGCTGGGGCTGGGATGTGGTGCTGGGGCTGGGATGCAGTGCTGGGGTTGGGATGCGGTGCTGGGGCTGGGATGCGGTGCTGGGGCTGGGATGCGGTGCTGGGGTTGGGATGTGGTGCTGGGGCTGGGATGTGGTGCTGGGGTTGGGATGTGGTGCTGGGGCTGGGATGCAGTGCTGGGGTTGGGATTCGGTGCTGGGGTTGGGATTCGGTGCTGGGGCTGGGATGCAGTGCTGGGGCTGGGATGCAGTGCTGGGGCTGGGATGCAGTGCCGGGGCTGGGATACCTTGATGGAGTTGGGATGCCGTGCCGGGATTGGGATGCCGTGCCGGGATTGGGATGCCGTGCCGGGATTGGGATGCCGTGCCGGGATTGGGATGCTGTGCCTCCGACGGGCTCCGGCGAGGAGTGAGCTTGGACGAAGGGATGTCTCAGCTCCTACTTCAAGTGGTGACGACAGGGGCTGGGGGAGGAGGGAGAGAGGCACGGAAGGAAGGGAGGGAGGTTGGGAGGGCGAGGAGGAGGAAGGCTCCCCTGGTCCTCCTCACCCTCCTCATGCATGGCAAAGCTTCGCCAGGATTGGAAAGTGCTGGATTTGCCGGGGTCGTGTCGGCCAGGCTGAGAGGGAGGGGGGTTTGGGCTGCGTGTATGAGGAAGAGGAGGGACAGGGAAGGAGAACCGGAGCCCGACTGCCGTGGAGCTGCGGGGCCAGAGCACGGAGCTGGGGGGGTGCAGGGCACGTTGCAGGGACATAACGTGGGGTATGGTGGGGAACATAGCATAGGACATCACAGGGCATTGCACAGAGCATTGTGAGTGGCGTCACAGGGGCACTGTATGGGGCACTGCAGGGCATGGCACAGGGGACTGCGTGGGGCATTGCCTGGGGGGTTGCAAGAGGCACCATAGGGAGCATCATGAGGCTTTGCATGGGGCATCACACAGGGCATCACAGGGCACTTCAGGGGGCACCACAGAGGGTAGTGCATGGGGCATTATGTGAGGCATCACTGGGGGCACTGCAAAGGCTCAGGTTCTTGTACCAGGGAAGGAAGCAGGGGGCTGCTTTCCCCAGCCCACACCAAACTAGGTTTCCTCACTTACCCCACAGCCCTGGGCTGGGGATTTGGTGCCAACCTGCTGGTGGGCAAGGCAGCTCCAGGCAGGTTCCTCCTCCTGTCTCAGGTGTCCCCATAGGGGCAGGGATGGGCATGGGGCTACTTTAGGCAGGGGAGAGGTATTGCTGGCTGCAAAAGGATGAGAAAGTCAGAGCTCCTGGCTGCTTTCTGACCTCTTTGAGGAAGACCCAGCCCTGCCCCCAGACCAGATTCCTCTCCTTCCTTCCTGCTAGGAAATTTAATGTACAACCTTCCGTAAATGAAGTACAGAACCACAATTTCCATCCCTGGGGGACCTGCCCAATGACTTCTTTCCTTTCTCCTGGGGGATGAAGAAGCAGACTTGAACAGGAAGGGCACCTGAATTTTCTGCTCCTCCTGTTCCACTGCAGGACCTCTCTCCCACCTGCATCCTTGAGGCTGTTCCCACCATCCTTGGGATGCTGAAAACACATGGGGAAGAGAACCATGGAGCTGGTGCTTCACTGTCCCAGCACTCCAGAAGCAGCCAGTGTCAAAGCCAGGCAGATACTGGGTTGCCCCTCTTAAGACCCATGGCCACAAACATCTCGGTGATGCAAGCATCACACCAGGGTGACCCAGATGTCTCAGTGATGTCATGATTGCATCAAACCACTCAGGTTTTGAATCTTCCATGTCAGGAGTGCATCAAATCATGCTCAGAGCCATGCTGCAGCCCAGTGGTGGGATCTAAAGCTCCATCTCCACGCCCCAGTGCAGAGCACTCAGCTCATGGCCACATCCCGAGGCTGAAGGGAGGGCACTCAGTGTTGAATAGGACCCCTGAAGCTGGAGAGATGTGGAGGGAAGAAGCTGGAGTGACATATGACAGAGGGAG
The DNA here is from genome assembly GCF_014839835.1 of Dryobates pubescens. Taxonomy (NCBI): domain Eukaryota; kingdom Metazoa; phylum Chordata; class Aves; order Piciformes; family Picidae; genus Dryobates; species Dryobates pubescens. Next base: position 22,637,985 of record NC_071614.1, read on the forward strand.
GGGGTACAGCTGGGAATTGTAAGGGCTGCTCCAGGAGGTTGATCTGGGCCCACCAAAGGAAGGGAATTAGGGAGAAGGGTGAGTCAAGCACTGAATTAACCAGCACTTGAAAAACAAAGACAACTGACACTGATTTTCTGGGGAGTTAAAATGGAGCTGATGGCTGGGATGGTGGGGACAGGGTGGGAAGCATTCCTTCCCTGGGAAACTCTTGGAAGTGGAGGGGCTGTTAAGGTCACAGATGACCTCACCTGTCCTTTTCCCTCAGACAGCAGAGGATGGAGAGCAAACCGATGTGGAGAGAAGTCTGGCAGAGCTCAACACATCTTTATTCTGCTGCCTGCAGCTCCCGCTCAAGCCCTGCTGCTGCTGCTGCCTGGGGGTATCCCTGCCTTGTGCCCATCCTTAGGGTGCACCAGGGGTGCCTGACGTGCTGGGGTGACCCTGGCCACTCGCTTCAGCCTCCTGGGAGTACCTCTGGGGTTATAAACACAATGCCTCCAGCTGCCCAAACTTCAGTGTGTTAGGAGCACTGAAGTTGCTGACTTGGGTTTCTTGCCAGGAGGTTCATCTCCAGCTTGCACCTCCATCTCCAGCCTCTCCTCTCTACCTGCAGCTCCAGCTCCAGGCTCAACTCTTACCATCCCAGGGGCTAAAAAGGAAAGGCTTTTCCAAGCCTGGACCAGGCACCAACAACAGTGAAGGATTAACTGAGGGTGAAAGATTAAGTGGGGCTGACAGCAGCTCTGCCCATGCTGAGCAGGCAATGCTGTTGCTGGACCACCAGTAAGATGCAGATGAGCCCCCTAAAAAGCTGGGCTTAATTTTTCAGGCTCTCTGTTGAGCCCCAAGACCTCGGTTCAGGCAAGGTCCTGGGTGTGATGCTTTAGCCATGGCATGCAGGGCTGAGTAGGTGAGGCAAAAAAGGACTTTATATGCATAAAGGAGGACAAGAAGGGGTGCAGGGGTCTGCTGGGGGTGGGAAGGGACCCCTCCCAGAGGGATTTCCCCTGGCCACCGGGCTGGGTATCTGCAGTGGCACCAGGCTGTGCGGTTTCAGGGCAGAGCTCCTGTGGGGTGAAGGCAGTGAGTGCTTGGAACCAGGGTTATGGGCATCACATGTGCAATGGCATCATGTGTGTGACAGCATTGTGTGTGTGTCAGCATCACATGTGCAATGGCATCCTGTGTGTGATGGCTTCATGGGTGCAACGGCATCACATCCAGTGACACTGTGCATGCAATGCCATCATGTGAGTGACAGCATCATGAGTGTTATGGCATCATGTGTATGTTGGTGTCATATGTGTGACGATGTCACACACACAATGGCACCGCATGTATGATGGCATCAGGTGTGTGATGATGTCAGATGTGCAATGGCATCCCATGTATGATGGCATCATGTATATGATGGTGTCACCTGTGTGATAGCATCATGTGTGCCATGGCATCACGTGTGTGATGGCATCACCTGTGCAATGCTATTGTAGGTGCAGTGGCATCACTCCTGTGACAGTACTCTGTGTGTGTTGGCACCGTGTGTGGCAGTGTCCTGTGTGTGGTGGCATCACCTGTGCAGTGGCACCAGGCATGACAGCACTGCGTGTCACGTGTGATGGTGCCACCTGTGCCATGGCATCGTGTGTCTGATGGCACCGTGCAGAGGGCAGCACCCTCCCAGCCCCTCCCAGCACTTCTGTCCCCGGTGCCCAGACCGCTCTGCCAACGCCCTGTGCCACATCTCAGCTCCAAGGGCCAGGGAGAGGAGCCAGGACCCCCAAAGCCGTGGAAATGAATTGAGCTGGGGTCTCAGCAGCAAGCGAGGCCGTGTGTGAGAAGCAGAGCCCGTCCCTGCTGCCCTAGGGCTCAGCAGAGGTGGTAACGTGGGAGAGGGAGCTCTGGAGGCGCTGGAGCTCGGCGTGGAGGCGCTGGGAGATGTCATCGAGGCTCTGGGCCAGCTGAGCGGTGAGCCGGAGCATGTGGTCCACCACTCGGACACCCTTCTGCAGCCTGGGGAGGGAGGAAGAGGGGGCTCAGTGTCCCAGGTGTCCCCCTCAAAGAGGGAGGTGGAAGGTGCTGCTGCAGCCCTGGGTGGCCCAGAGGAGGTCCCAGACTTGGGAGAGGAGGTATCTCAACTGCTTCATCATCATGTTGTAGCTCAGCTGTGCTGGGGACTGCTTTGGGAGTGACAACAGCCCATCCTGACATCCCACCCTACACCCTACCCTCAGAGGAGGCATCACTGTGGTGGCTTTAGGGCAGGGACACAGGGGTGCATGCTCAAGGCCATGGTTTACCCAGCATCCAAACCCCACATGCCATCTGAGGGCCGCTGTGAAGGCTGTGGGATCCCCGAGGACCTCCAGACTTTTCCCAGGGGCCGGCTCTCACTCATGGAGTTTGAGCTATCAGCTCCATGCAGCTTGGGGGTGTCAGCTCTCCCATGGTCCATATCCTTCCCACAGCACTTACTTCTCCTTCTTCTCAGCCATTTGTGGGTGGTTGGCCTCGGCCACGTGAGCCTCCAGCTCCCTGTGGATGTTGTCCAGGGTCTCCTGGAATTCCAGGTTGGCCCCGTGGATGGCAGGCAGGGCCTCGGTGATGACGTCCTGGTAGCTGGTCTGGTTGTCCTCCAGCGTGGCTGACATCTCCACGCTCTTTAAGCTGGCCTTGGTGTCCTGCAAGAGGTTCTTGAGATGATCCAGCTCATCGTGAGGGGCAGAGGTGGGAGGCCCACGGGCACTGCAAGGGCTGGGGGTGTGGAAGGTGATGCCACAGTGCTGGGGGTCCCCATCCTGGGTGAGAGGGTACCCCAGCTCCTCAGTCCTGACAATGGGTGCCACATCCTCTTCGGGTCCCCCTTGGGTGCTGGCGAGGGGGACAAGGCTGCAAAGCCCCACCAGCAGGCACCAGCTGGGACCCATCAGGACCACAGTGTCCTGCAGGAGCAAAGGGAAACAGCGGAGTCAAGGCTGCAGCTGAGATGCTCTCTGAGGCCCTTTTGGGTTTCTCCTCCAGGAGCTGCCCAGTACCACCCTCCAATCACCCTTATTTTTCTGTGCACACACAGCCCTAGCTGCTGGGGTTTGGGTTTTGGGGGGGCTGCCGTAGCCCACTCTCCCCACACCATGAAAGACCCCCCCCCCCAAGTTAGAGGGACACACACAATACTTTCTGCACCCCCCCCCCCGCACAGTGCATGGAGCATAACAATGGGGAAACTGAGGCACAGAGGGGTTAAACTGGAGGCTGGAGGGTTTGGAGTAATGCTGATCCTGCCAGAGGTGTCCTTGCCTCCCCCCAGATTCTCCTCCAGAGCCACGGAAAAGCAGGAGGCTCGATGGGGCGAGGAAGAGGGGGCAGACAGTACGTCTCTTTCCAAACCACCACCGGAAAGCCTCGGCGCCGGGAATAGGACAAGGCGGGGGGGGTGGGGTGGGGGGTGTGGGGGGCAGTGGCTGCTGGCGTGGTGGGCGCGGGGGTTTGGGGGCTCAGGAGGGTGCCCAACAGCACCCCCCACCCCTCCGAACCGCTTGGTAAAGGGAAGGGGGCTCCCAACGGCATCCCGGCTCCTTCCCGGCATCCTGGGGTGGAATGAGCTGCGCAGGACTCAGACCAGCACCTGGCAGGGGGTAGGTTTCGCCTTGGGGTGAAGGACCACAAAAGGATGGGGATGGGGGGGGAGGGGACAGTGGACAGTGGAATGGCAGCCAGGAACCCCTCCCTGCACAGCGACCCAGCCCTGCCACGAGTTGGCATTTCGCTGGCACCGAGGATGGGCTCTTCCTCCTGGCTCTTCCCACCGGAATAGCAACAGACCAGCAAAAATCTGCCTTTTCCTCTCTTTTTAAAGCCCCTCTCCTACCCACCAAACCCCGCACCCCTAAAAAAAATGCTCCCACCTTTTGGTGTCGCGGCAGCTGGGGCTCTGCAGGGGCTGCGGACTCGTTGCTCCCAGGTTTGAGGGGCTGCGCCGGAGCTGCTCCCGCTGGGATGGGAGGAGGAGAAACTCTTCGCCGTGCCAAAAAAAATCAGGGGAGAAAGGTTTGCCCCAGCCGCCGGCTCTGGTCCGCGCCCGAAGGGTGCTGGGGGCCGATGTCCCATCAGGGGTCTTGGGGACAGCGAGGACAAGACATAGGGGACACCAGCTGCCGGGAAATGCCCGTCTTGGGTGGGCTTGAGCCCCCCTAAAATAACTTTGCCTCCTCCTCAGTAGCCTGCCTAGTTGTGCCAGCTCTGCCGCGCATAACTGCCCCCCTCTCCCAGTTTCCCCTCCCCTCCAAAGCGCTGAACAGCATTCCCGCGGTTTGCAAGTGGGGAAACTGAGGCAGGGGACTGGGACTGGGTTGGAAACAACAACCCCCCCTCCCCCCCCACGCCCTTGCTCCCCGGACCCCTCTGTCCCACTCACCGCTCGGTGATGCGGCCGGCACGGCACGGCACTGCCAGGAGCTCCCCGAGGCGGGGCCGGGGACATGCAGGCACGCACATGGCACAGGAGCGGGCATGAACACGGACGTGCCAAGGCTGGTGTGGGGGGCACGGGAGGGTTGCGTGTTCTCCCCCCGGGGCTGCCCCGGGAGGGGTTCAGTGCGGGTGATAGGGGCAGGTGAGGTGCTGGGCATGCAGACGCATGCCGAGCAGATGCGTACACGCTTGGTGCCCACACAGCTGCCTGCTGGGGCACACAACATGCTTAGTATGTGCTGAGTGTGCACACATGGTGAGTGTGCATGCATGTGTTATGTGCGCACACACGTGCCCAGTGTGCCTCCATGTACTGAGTGTGCACCCATGTGCCCAGTGTGCCCACATGGTGTGTGTGTATCCAGGTGCTGAGTGTGCATCCATGTGCCCAGTGTGCCCACATGGTGAGTGTGTATCCAGGTGCTGAGTGTGCATCCATGTGCCCAGTGTGCCCACATGGTGAGTGTGTATCCAGGTGCTGAGTGTGCATCCATGTGCCCAGTGTGCCCACATGGTGAGTGTGTATCCAGGTGCTAAGTGTGCACCCATGTGTTAGTGTGCACCCACGTGGCCAGTGTGCACACATGGTAAGCATGCATCCATGCGTTGAGTGCGCACACATGATGAGTGTGCACGTATGTGCTGAGTGTGCTCCCATGTGCTGAGTGTGCCCACACGTGTGCTGAGCATGCACACACATTCCTAGCAGCTCACATCCCTGCTGTGTGTGCACACACATGCTGAACATTCACACACATGCTTCAGCAGTGCACACACGCGGTGAGTGTTTCGCACACACGCGGAATGTGCCTGCACACGCCTGGTGCTGTGCACACAGCCTCAGTGCACACACACATGCAGGTTCACACACATGCCTAGCCATCCATGCAAGACATCACCAGTAATGTGTCCAGTTCTGGGTCCCTCCATTTAAGAAGGACATTGAGACTCTTGAGCGTGTCCAGAGCAGGGTAATGAGGCTGGGGAGAGACCTCGAGCACAAGCCCTGTGAGGAGAGGCTGAGGGAGCTGGGGTTGCTTAGCCTGGAGAAGAGGAGGCTCAGGGGAGACCTTCTTGCTGTCTACAGCTACCTGAAGGGAGGTTGTAGCCAGGTGGGGGTTGGTCTCTTCTCCCAGGCAATCAGCACCAGAGCAAGAGGACACAGTCTCCAGCTGTGCCAGGGGAAGTTTAGACTGGAGGTGAAGAGAAAGCTCTTCACAGAGAGAGTTGTTAGCCATTGGAATGTGCTGCTCAGGGAGGTGGTGGAGTCCCCATCCCTGGAGGTGTTGAAGAGGGGATTGGACGTGGCACTTGGTGCCATGGTTCAGTAGTCATGAGGTGTTGGGTGACAGGTTGGACTTGATGATCTTTGAAGTCTCTTCCACCCTTATTGATTCTATGATTCTATGAATGTGCCTGGTGCTGTGCAGCCATGCTCAGCACACACACAGAGGTGCACAGATACGTGCACAGATACGTGCACATGTGTGTATGTGTGCCTGCACACGTGTCTGCATGTATGTATGTATGCACATGCATATTTACACGTGCGTCTGTGCCTGTGTGCACATCGGTGTGCACACCTGTGTTTACCAATGATTAGTGACCTGGAGGAGGGGATTGAGGGCACCCTGCAGGTGGGGATGGCGCCGGGCAGGAGGAGTGCTGATGTGCTTGAGGGTAGGAAGGCTCTGCAAAGAGATCCAGATGGACTGGATGGATAGGCTGAGGTCAGCCGTAGGAGGGTTTAACAAGGCCAAGCGCCAGGTCCTGTGCTTCAGTCACAGCAACCCCATGCATTGCTACCGGCTTGGGGCAGCACGGCTGGGCAGGGTGCCCAGCGGAAAAGGACCTGGGGCTGCTGGTTGACAGCCAGCTGAAGATGAGCCAGCAGTGTGCCCAGGTGGCCGAGAAGGCCAAAGGCATCCTGGCTTGCATCAGCAGTTGTGTGGTCAGCAGGAGTAGGGAAGTGATTGCACCACTTCTGAGGCCACAACTGGAATACTGCATTCAGTTTTGGGCCCCTCACTCCAAGTAGGACATTGAGGTGCTGGAGCCTGACTAGAGAAGAGCAACAAAGCTGGTGTCTGGAGAACAAGTCTTGTGAGGAACAGCTGAGGGTACTGGGGCTATTTGTTCTGGAGGAGAAGAACAGGCTGAGAGGAGACCTCATTGCTCTGTTCAGCTCCCTGAAAGGAGGTTATAGTAAGGGTGGGACTCAGTCTCTTTTCTCTAGCATCAGGTGGTAGGATGAGAGGAAATGGCCTCAAATTGTGCCAGGGGAGGTTTAGGTTGGGTATCAGGACAAATTTCTTTACAGGAAGAGTGGTCAGGCATTGGAACAGGCTGCCCAGGGAGGTGGTGGAGTCACATTTCCCGGAGGTGTTCAAGAAACCCGTGGGCATGGCACTTCAGGACATGGTTTAATGGTCATGACTCGATGATCATAGAGGTCTCTCCCAGGTGAAACAATTCTGTGACTCGTTATATGTGCACATTTGTGTGCATGTGTTCCTGCACATACACCGGCTTGCACGTGTGAACATGTGTGCACACGTGTGCAGATACCTGCAGCACCTATCCAGTGCAGCCTGTGGAACCCTGCCCCTCACCACTTCTGAGTGCTGGCGGAGGGGGTCCATGGGTGCTGCGGAGCGGCGTCCTGGGCTCCCTGCTAATAGGAGATCAGATCACGGGCAACAGCCGGGTGAAAAGCGCCACGGGGTGAGAGGTGACGCCAGGCCGGCGCTAGGACCCAGCGCGGCGCCCGGGCAGGGGCGTGGCGAGGGGCGCGGCGAGGTCTGCCGAGGGCCCTGTGCGTTGGCGGGGCCGGGACCGCGGGTTCGAGTCCCGTCGGTAGCGGAGGAGAGGCGGCCATGGCGCGGCGGGTAGTGTTGTTTGACCTTGGCGGTGTGCTCTTCGGGCCTGGCCTGCAGTACTTCCTGGGCGCCTGCGAGCAGGACAGCGCCCTGCCCAGGTACTGCCCGGCACAGTTCGATTTGTCTCGGCCCCCCCCCCCCCCCCCCGGCGGCGGCTCTCGCCCGCCCGCGCTCCGGCGGCAGGGGACTTGGTCGGAGACACGTAGAGACGAGGCGGTAATACTGTGTGTACGGCCGCTGCCCGCACGGGGTTTGCGCAAGGCGGGTCGTCGTAGCGCAAGGAAAGGGCTGGGTGTGGGGTGCGGGGTGGAGGCCCCCTGTTTGGAATGTGGGAGCAGGTTGGGAGTCCCTCTGTGTACGTGGGGTGCAGGCTCGGGACCTACTGCCTGGATGTGGGGTCCATGCGTGGGAGGGGGGTTCCGGATGTGGGGTGTTAACTCGGGGGAGAAGGGGTGGGGGCTCTCTTGGGTTTGGAGTGCAGGTCAGTGGTTCGAACTAACCCCGTGAGAAACAGGATCACCGTAGGGAGGGTTGGCAGAGGCAGTAAGGAGGGCAGCTGGTCCATAGTGAGTCTTCTTCAGCATGTTCATCAGTAGTTCATAGAATGGTTTGGGTTGGCAGGGACCTTAAAGATCGTCGAGTTCCAACCCCCTTGGCATGGGCAGGGACACCTTCCACTAGACCAGATTGCTCAGCCTGTTTGCAGATGAAACCAAGCTGGGAGCAGTGGCTGACACCCCATCAGGCTGTGCTGCCATTCAGTGAGACCTGGACAGGCTGAGAGCTGGGCAGAGGGGAACCTCATGGAGTTCAACAAGGGCAAGTGTAGGGTCCTGCCCCTGAGGATGAATAACCCCTGCACCAGCACAGGTTAGGGGTTGACCTGATGGAAAGCATCTCTGCAGAGGAGGACCTGGAGGTGCTGGTGGACAAGTCCCCCATGAGCCAGCAATGTGGCTTTGTGGCCAAGAAAGTCAATGGTCTCCTGGGGTGTTTTCAGTAAAGTGTGGCCAGCAGGTTGAGGAAGGTTCTCCTTCCCCTCTGCTCTGCCTTAGTGAGGCTACATCTGGAGTCCTGGGCCCAGTTCTGGGCTGCCAAGTTCAAGATAGGCAGAGAACTACTGGAGAGAGTCCAGGAAGCATCTTTATGAGGAGGAAAGGCTGAGAGACCTGGGGCTCTTTAGCCTGGAGAAGAGCAGCCTGAGAGGACATCTTCTCAATGCTAATCAATAGCTAAAGGGTGGGTGTCAGGACAATGGACACAGGCTTTTTTTCAGTGGTGGCCAGCATCAAGACAAAGAGCAGCAGGTACAAAGGGGAATCCAGGAAATTTCATCTGAACTTGAAGCAAAACTTCTGTCCTGTGAGGGTGCTGGAGGCCTGGACCAGGCTGCCCAGAAGGGTTGTGGATTCTTCATGCCTAGAGAGATCCCAGCCTTGCCTGGATGTGATCCTGGGCCACATCCTGTGGGGTGAGCCTGCTTCAGCAAGGGGAATTGGCCTAGATCATCTCCAGAGGTCCCTTCCAGCCCCCACCATGCTGGGATTCTGAGATTAATTAAGCAGGGTAATTAATTAAGACCATCCTTGCTGCATCGCTCAGACCAGGCACAGCCCCGCGCATGAGCTGGAGCTGACAAAACCCAAAGGACTGACCCCCACAGCAGGTCCCAGGCAGCCTCTGGAGTCCTTTGCCCCATGTAATATGGATTATTTGGGAATTGCTAAACCCCCAAGTGAAGGCAAACAGCCACCCAATGCCTTGGGATTTCCCAGCAGCACTTGGGTGCTCAAAACCAAGCAGGGAGCAACAGAAAACCCATGAAACAGCTGAATGCTGGAGGACACAGAGCAGCTGGAGCAATAAATTCCCACTTTATATCAGGGCCATCCAACTTATTTTTGCTTTACAGTTAAAGTCAAACTGACAGCAATCCTGCTGGAAGAGGTGAGGCTGCTTTATTTTTGACCAAGCAGCCTTTTTATCGACTCAGAAGAGAGCTTTACCCTGAGGCCAGCAGCTGAGATCTTGTTTTATTGCTGCCCGAGGAGGCCTTTTTGTCATCTTCTGATGGGGGAAAAATGATTTTCCTCCAGCTTCTGCCTACCCAGTGCCTTGTTTTCGATTGCTGGCACAACTCCCTGCTCATTTATCTGTGGGGTGAAGGAATTAAGCTGCCAGGAGGAATGAATGGGCAGCGATGGTGGCTGTGATGAAGCGATGCTCTGGGCCCGGCTGATGATCACACCATGTGCAGGGCATCTTGGTGCTCAGGGCCAGTCAAGCAAGGGGTTAGGAAAGGCAGGTCCTGCCTGGCCACCCTGATCTCCTTCTGTGACAAGGTGACCTGTTAGTGGGTGAGGGGAAGGGTGTGGATGTGACTGCTTGGACTTTAATAAAGCCTTTGAGACTGTGTCCCACAGCATCCTCCTGGGGAAACTGGCTGCTCATGGCTTGGGTGGGTGGACTCTTCACTGGGTGAAAACTGACTGATGGCTGGCCCCACAGAGTGGTGGTGAATGGAGTTAAATCCAGCTGGCAGCTGGTCACAAGTGGTGTTCCCCAGGGCTTAGTACTGGGGCCTGTCCTCCTTCAGGTCTTTACAAATGATCTGGATGAGGGCATCCAGGGCACCCTCAGTAAGTTTGCAGATGACACCAAGTTGGGAGGAAGTAATGATCTGCTGGAGGGTTGGAGGCTCTATAGAGGGATCTGACCAGGCCAGGTTGAAGGGGGTATGATTCAAAAGGGCCAAGTGCTGCTGGGTTCTGCACTTGGGTCACAGCAACCCCCTGAATGCTCCAGGCTTGGGGCAGGGTGTTTGGAAACTGCCTGCTGAAACCTGGACCTGGAGGTGTTGATCAAATGCCAGCTGAAGATGAGTCAGCATGTGCCCAGGTGGCCAAGAAGACCAACAGCATCCTGGCTTGGATAGTGATAGTGTGGTCAGCAGGACTAGGGCAGGGATTGTCCCCCTGTACTGGGCACTGGTGAGGCTCCACCTTGAATCCTGGGTTGCGTTTTGGGCCCCTCACCCACAGAAAGATATGGAGGGGCTGGAGTGTGTCCAAAGAAAGGCAACAAATCTGGTGAAGGGTCTAGTGCACAAGTCTTGTGAGGAGCTGCTGAAGGAGCTGTGGTTGTTTACTCTGGAGAAAAGCAGGCTGAGAGGAGACCTTCTGGCTCTGTACAGCTCCCTGGAAGGAGGTTGGAGTGAGGTGGGGGTTGGGCTTTTCTTCTAAGGAATAAGTGACAAGACAAGAGAAAAAAGACTCAGGTTGTGCCAGGGAAGGTTTAGGTTGGACTTGGGGAACAATTTCTTCCCTGAGAGGGTTGTCAAGGCCTGGAATAGGCTGCCCAGGACAGTGGTGGAGTCCCCATCCCTGGAGGGTCTGAACATCTGTGCAGCCATGATGCTGAGTGGCGTGGTTTAGTGGTGACCTGGACGTGCTGGGGTGACAGTTCAATGACCTTGGAGCTCTTTTCCAGCCTAAATTATTCTGTGATTCTCTGTTTTCCATGATGGAGCTCTACATCCTCACAGCACACCCCAAAACTCCCTCAGTGGCGTGGTCCCCCTCCAACTGACCTCTCCTTCTTTGCCTGGCAGGAATTTCTTGCGGAGTGTCCTGCTCGCTGGTGGCTCCAACAGTCCTTATGCCAAAGTGATGAAGGGACAGATCACTCTGTCCCAGGTTAGCCCTTGGGTACCCACCATAGAGCATCGCTGGTGGCTCGGATGGGGCTCGGATGGGGCTTGGATGGGGCTTGGTTAGAGATTGGATGGGGCTCTGATGAATCTTGGATAGGGCTCTGATGAATCATGGATACAGCTCAGATGGGGCTTGGATGGGACTTGGGTTGGAGCTTGTGTGGGGCTTGAAAGGGGCTCAGATGGGGTTTGGATAGAGCACAGATGGGCCTCTGGGAAAGCTTGGATAGGGCTTGGATGAGCCTCGGGCAGGACTTGGTCAGGGCTCAGGTGGAGCTTGGCTGGGGCTTGGGAAGAGGCAAAGGGGAGCAGGCTCCTGGATGGGCTGTGCTTTGTGTTGAGAGGCTCATCCTGTGTGGATGTTTTCCAGCTCTTTCTGGAGGTGGAGCAGGGCTGCCAGCAGCATGCCTCTGCCACGGGCATCACCTTGCCACCCACCTTCTCCATCACCAGAGCCTTTGAGGACATGTCAGCCAAGGGAACAGTCAATGCTCCTCTTCTGCAGGCAGCCAGGGTGCTGCAGAGGAATGGTGGGTGATGGGGGGCTCTGGGGGAAGGGTGCTGCTCCCCTACCTAGCAGGTGTCTTGGGGTCCCTGGTTGGTCCCACCACAGGGTCCTGGTTGGTCCCACTGTCAGGTCCCTTGTCAATCCCACGACAGAGATCCCTAATTGATTCCAGCCCAAGATCTTGGTTGGTCCCACCATTGGGTTCCTGATTTGTCCCACTTGGCTGAGCCCACCACAGGCTTCAATCCCACCAAGGAGGTCCCTGATTGGTCCTACCATGAGGATCCTTGGTCAGTTCCACCATGGGGGTCCAGCTCAGTCCTCAGCATCTGGGTATGCCCAAACTCTGTCTCATCTTCCACTTGTGTTGGGTGGAAAGCTCTTCACAGAGAGAGCTGTTGGCCATTGGAATGTGCTGCCCAGGGGGGTGGTGGAGTCACCATCCCTGGAGGTGTTCAAGAGGGGATTGGACGTGGCACTTGGTGCCATGGTTTAGTGGTCATGAGGTGTTGGGTGGCAGGTTGGACTGGATGATCTTTGAGGTCTTTTCCAACCTAATTGATTCTGTGATTCAATGACAAGCACAAATTGGGCACGAGCTCCTGCATGCCTTGATCTCCCCCTGGGGTGTCCTGCTTTGGACAGAGCCTCCAAAAGCAGGGTGGGGAAGGTCTGAGGAACGTGGCTGAGGAGGGGAGGTGAAGCCAAAGGCTGTGCAGAGCGCTGGAGCAGCGCTCCTCGCTCTGCCCTCCCTTAGGATTCAAGACCTGTGTCCTGACCAACAACTGGGTGGATGACAGCAGCGGGCGCCGCTTCACGGCCACGCTGATGAGCCTGCTGCAGCGACACTTCGACCTGGTCATCGAGTCCTGCCGCCTCGGGGTGCAGAAGCCGGACCCCAGGATCTACGCCTACGCCCTGGAGGTGCTGCAGGCCGAGCCGCAGGAGGTACAACCACTGCCCCCGCGCCAGGGCCTGGAGCATCCCTCTAGACCAGAGCCAGTGTCTGCCCTTGCCCGGGCTGCTGAGCCTGGCTCTCTCGCTGCACCTCTGCAGAGGGACCTTGCCAGGCTGGACAGATGGGCAGAGTCCAGCAGGATGGCATTCAACAAGTCCAAGTGCTGGGGGCTGCACTTTGGCCACAACAACCCTATGCAGAGCTACAGGCTGGGGTCAGAGTGGCTGGAGAGCAGCCAGGCAGAGAGGGACCTGGGGGTGCTGACTGACAGCTGGCTGAACATGAGCCAGCAGTGTGCCCAGGTAGCTGAGAAGGCCAATGGCATCCTGGCCTGCATCAGGAACAGTGTGGCCAGCAGGAGCAGGGAGGTCATTGTGCCCCTGGACTCAGCACTGATTAGGCCACACCTTGAGTCCTGTGTCCAGTTCTGGGCCCCTCAGTTTAGGAAAGATGTTGAGCTGCTGGAAGGTGTCCAGAGAAGGGCAACAAAGCTGGGGAGGGGTTTGGAGCACAGCCCTGTGAGGAGAGGCTGAGGGAGCTGGGGTTGCTTAGCCTGGGGAAGAGGAGGCTCAGGGCAGACCTCTTTGCTGTCTACAACTCCCTGAAGGGAGGTTGTAGCCAGGTGGGGGCTGGTCTCTTCTCCCAGGCAACCAGCACCAGAACAAGAGGACACAGTCTCAAGCTGTGCCAGGGGAGGTTTAGGCTGAAGGTGAAGATAAAGTTCTTCCCAGCAAGAGAGATTGGCCATTGGAATGTGCTGCCCAGGGAGGTGGTGGAGTCACCGTCCCTGGAGGTGTTCAAGAGGGGACTGGACGTGGCACTTGGTGCCATGGTTTAGTAGTCCTGAGGTCTTGGGTGGCAGGTTGGACTTGATGATCTTTGAGGTCTTTTCCAACCTCACTGATTCTGTGATTCTATCTCCAGGTGATCTTCCTGGATGACCTTGGGGAGAACTTGAAGCCTGCCCGGGAGATGGGCATGGCCACCATCCTCGTCAGGGACACGAGGACTGCGCTGGAAGAGCTGCAGGAGCTCTCAGGTGTCCAGGCATGTAGAGGTGCTCGGGGTCTTCACTAGCCCTGCTCTCCTGGGAATCCTGGCCCCATTCTGCACAGCCAGGAGGGATGGGCTTGGTTCTTTTGGGCCTTGCTGTGATGTGGTTCTGGCACAGGACCCGCAGGAAGTGAGTGGGATGGGGGCTGTGATCTCCTGCAAACCCTGCCTGGCCCCCAGTAACCTCATCCCCCATGTCCATCTCAAACTCCAGGGTGTGCCACTAGCAGCAGGCTGGTGGGGGTAACCCATGGAGCTCCAGGCTGGCTGGGGAGCTGCTCACCCTGTGCTCCTCACCCCACAGCTTCTCACACAAGAGGAGCCCCTGCCGACCGTGTGTGACCCAGCTGCTGTGACCCATGGATACGTGCCCATCCGGGTAGGACAAAGGGTGGCAAGCTGTCCTCAGGCTTGAGGGGGGAGAGAGGAGAGGGAAGACAGGAATCCTGGGGAGGGTCTTGAGTCCCTTGCAAAGATGTGCCAGCTGAGGGGTGGCTTGTTAGGTTGTCCACCCTCCTGCATGGGGCTACTCTTGATGAGGGATGCTGAGCTCTTCCATCATTCAGGTCTTCTCCATCCACTCCCTGAGTCAAAATGTGGCTTCAGGAGGTTGTTCTGGAGTGGGTGGTGGGCTCCCACACCTGGGGACCAGCAGTGGGTGGAGGGTTGCAGGGTGGAGCCATGCCACCCCCATCTGATGAGGGTTCTCTATCCCTTCCAGCCTGGTGTCCAGCTGCACTTCGTGGAGATGGGACATGGCCCTGTGGTCTGCCTCTGCCATGGCTTCCCTGAGTCCTGGCTCTCCTGGCGCTACCAGGTGATGGAGGAGATGAGGAGGAGGATAGACCATGGGATCTGGGTGTGATCCCATGGTCTGTCATGGTCTCCCATACTCACCAGCCCGTGTCTTCTCTCCTGGAGATGTCTGCAGCCATACTGGAGTGGGCAGACAGGGGCTGGCAGCAGGGCAGAGGGAGGTCCAAGGGGTGCCTGCATCCTTTGGAGGCTGTTCCTATCTGTTCTAGATCCCAGCTTTGGCTGATGCTGGCTTCAGGGTGATTGCTCTGGAGATGAAGGGCTATGGGGAGTCCACAGCCCCACCAGGTGAGCTGGGTTTGTTGAACTGTAGGTGGGATGGGAGTCATACAGGGCTGGAGCTGCCAACCCCAAAACCAAGACCTAGGAGGGAATGGTTGGAGGGGTCCTTTCCCAGCGGGTGGAAGCTGTCCTGCTGCTCCTGCAGCCCTGTCAGCTCAGACAGGTGCAAAAGACATCAGTAGAAATGTGTGGAGGTTAAAATGATGGTGCTTGTGTCTTCCATGCAGATATCAAAGAATATTCCCAGGAGCAGATCTGCAAGGTGAGAAGCTGCAAGTTACAAACCTGGGCAGGATGAGTGTGGGAGGGGAGAGTGCTGCAGCCTGGTAGGGCATGGTCCTCAGCAGGATCTGACCCCTTCTCTCCTTCTTTCCCCAGGACCTGGTGGTTTTCCTGGACAAACTGGTAAGGGACATGATGGGTCCCTCCTTCTTGGCAAGGTTTGGGCCTATGTCCCACTTGCTGTTATTCACCTCCTTCCTTACCAGGCAGGGACATCTGAGCTCCCTGGTGACTGATCCAACCCCCTTGGGGTAGCACCAGCCCCGCTGGGTGGGATTATGGTGGTGGGCACGTTCATCCAACCCACTGCCAATGAGAAGAACTCATCCCTGGGAGGGTCTTCAGCTCTGTGTCACCTTCTCCTGGACTTTATGTCCTTGCTGAGGGTGGGGAGACAGGCTGGTGGCACATTTTGGGGTTTGGTTAGGACTGTATCTCCCTCATCCCCCTTAAACTCCAACTGCAGCAGCTCCCAGGTGGCTGTGGTGGCCAGGGGACCAGCACTGCCCCTCAACATGGCTCATATCTGACATCATGTCAGCATCTGATCTGCTTTGAGGGCTGTGGGTTTCATTCCCATCCTGGTGAGGGGTTGGGCTTGATTTCTGTGCCTTTTAAAAGAGATGAAGTGGAGGAGAAAGAGGCACAGCATTCAAATGCCAACAGCTCCAGGCCTTTTTCCTTAAAAAATGGCTTCCAAGGGAACAAGTCCTTCAAAAAAACCAAGTGCTGCAAGATAAATGACTCCAGAAATGAGAAGGAAAAAGCAGCCCTTGAGGTTCTGCAGAGACCCTTTGTGTGAGGAGCCTTTGTGGTTGGGGTGAGAGGTTGTAGCATCCCATGTAGATGGGACTCCACTATAAGGGTGGTGAGACCCTGGCCCAGGTTGCCCAGAGAGGTGGTAGATGCCCCATCCCTGGAACCATTCCAGGTCAGGCTGGCTGGGGCTCTGAGCAGCCTGCTCTAGTTGAAGGCATCCCTGCTGACTGCAGAGGTGTTGGACTAGATGACCTTTAAAGGTCCCTTTCAACCCAAAGCAGCCTGATTTGGTGACGTGATTTGATTCTATCTGGGATGCAGGAGATGCTGAGTGGCCCAGGATGGCCAGGGCCGGTGGGAGGGAACCCAGCAGCCCTGTGGGCACCCACATCAGGGATGGGAGATGCTGGGAGAGCCTCCAAAAGCCTCTGCCCACCCTTGTGTTGGGTCTGAGATGCTGTCTGAGGGCAGTGAGCACACAGCTGGTCCGGAGCCGCATCCGCCGGGAGGGAGTTTTAATTAGGCCTCTAAATATCAGCTAATTAGGAGCAGGCTGCTGTGTCGTGGGCAGCAGGGCTCTAATTGGATTTGTTGGGCACTGCAGAGGGGGGGACTGGTACAGGGGATCCCAAGGGATGAGCAGCCTCCAGACATGAAGCAGAGCAAAACCCTTCCCTCTGGAGGCTCCAGGCTCTGGAGGTGTTTCCAGAGCCCCTGCCCGGTGGGGGTTGAAGGGACCTCTGGAGGTCATCTAGGCCAACCCCCCTGCTGAAGTAGGGCCACCCAGAGCACCTTGCCCTGGATCACTTCCAGGTGGATTTGGAATCTCTTCAGAGAAGGCTCTACAACCTCTCTGGGCAGCTTCTTTCAGGGCTCCAGCACCCTCACAGGAAAGAGGATTTTCCTGGAGGATAGGTTGGACTCCATGATCTCAAAGGTCTCCTGCAACCTGGTTAATTCTATTCTATGCAGCAGAACCTCCTAGGTTCCAATTTGTGCCTGATGCCCCTTGTCTTGTCCCTGGGCACCTCTGAAAAGAGTCTGGACCCATCCTCTTGCTCCCTGCCCTTTAGGTGTTGATCAGCATTGAGAAGATCCCCTCTCAGGCTGCTCTTCTCCAGGCTGAACAGCCCCAGGCCTCTCAGCCGTTCCTCCTCACAGAGATGCTCCTGTCCCTTCAGCATCTTCATAGCCTTTACCAGGCTTTCTCCAGGAGTTCCCTGTCTCTCTTGAACTGGGGAGCCCAGAACTGTACCCCCGACTCCAGATGTGGCCTCTCTAGGGCAGAGGAGTGGGGAAACCATTGACCCTCTTGGCTCCAAGAGCACATTTCTGGCTCATGGGGAACTTGTTGTGCATCAGCACCCCCAGGTTCTCTGCAGAGCTGCTTTCCAGCAGGTCAACCCCTAACCTGTCCTGGTGCAGGGGCAGGACCCTATCCTTTCCCTTATTGAACTTCATGAGGTTTCCCATCTCACAACTCCTCAGCCTGTCCAGGTCTCACTGAAAGGCTTAAATACACCAGAGCAGATTAGAGTAACAGAGCTGTTTGGGTTGGAAATGACCTTCAAGATCATGGGAGTCCAACTGTTAACCCAGCACTGCCAGGTCACCCCTCAACCCTGTCCCTCAGCACCACATCTCCACGGCTTTTCAACCCCACCATTGCCCTGGGCAGCCTGTTCCAGGCCTTGACAACCCTCCTGGGGAAGAAATTGTTCCTCATGTCTGACCTAAACCTCCCCCTGTGCAAAATGGCTCTGAGGGATCAGGTACTGCTTCTTCCTCGGGTCTGGGAGTGGGGAAGGGAGAACCCAAACCAAAGTGGTTTTTCTGATCTCTCCTGCTTCTGAAGCAGGCAAATGGCCCCATGGGTGCTGCTTTTTGGGGGGCAGCTGTGGGGGTCCCAGACTCACAGCCCCCTCCCTACAGGGCATCCCGCAGACGGTGCTGATTGGGCATGACTGGGGCGGTGCTGTGGTCTGGAACATGGCTCTCTTCTACCCTGAGAGGGTGAGGTGCGTCCTTGGGCACATTGCCCTCACCCCAGGTCCCTCCCAGAGGGCACCCCAGGTCCTCTTCTGTTCCTTCAGAGCCCCGCCTCGCATGGAGCATGCCAAGCACGGGTGTGGCACTGTCTCTGTCCTCCCCTTCTGTGGTGCCCTAGGGCTGTGGCCTCGCTGAACACTCCCTACCGACCTGCTGACCCCTCTGTGGACATCGTGGAGAAGATGAAGTCCATTCCCACCTTCAATTACCAGTTCTACTTCCAGGAGCCGGTGAGTCCAGGAGCACAGTTTCTACCCTTCACCTCTCTTTTGGGGCTCAGACCTCCCCCAGATATGGGCATGTGCCCCTGTCCCAGTCCCCAGCTCCCCAGCTCAGGGCTGGCCATCACCTGCCCCCTAGCACCCACACCATGGTGCTCTCACTGTCACCTCAGCTTCAAATGGCTTGTGGTCCCCCCCCACCAGACCTCATGCCCATGCTGAACTCCGTGAGAAAACACCACTCCCAGCCTGCCCCCAAGCCAAGGCATCCTGGCCTGCATCAGGAACAGTGTGGCCAGCAGGAGCAGGGAGGTCATTGTGCCACACCTTGAGTCCTGGTTAGGCCACACCTCGAGTCCTGTGTCCAGTTCTGGGCCCCTCAGTTTAGGAAAGATGTTGAGCTGCTGGAAGGTGTCCAGAGAAGGGCAACAAAGCTGGGGAGGGGTTTGGAGCACAGCCCTGTGAGGAGAGGCTGAGGGAGCTGGGGTTGCTTAGCCTGGAGAAGAGGAGGCTCAGGGGAGACCTTCTTGCTCTCTACAACTTCCTGAAGGGAGGTTGTAGCCAGGTGGGGGTTGGTCTCTTCTCCCAGGCAAGCAGCACCAGAACAAGAGGACACAGTCTCAAGCTGTGCCAGGGGAGGTTCAGGCTGGATGTTAGGAAGAAATTCTTCATAGAGTGAGAGATTGGCCATTGGAATGTGCTGCCCAGGGAGGTGGTGGAGTCATCATCCCTGGAGGTGTTTAGGAAGAGACTGGCTGGGGTGCTTGGTGCCATGGTTTAGTTGATTAGATGGTGTTGGGTGATAGGTTGGACTCAATGATCTCAAAGGTCTTTTCCAACCTGGGTAATTCTATTCTATTCTATTCTATTCTATTCTATTCTATTCTATTCTATTCTATTCTATTCTATTCTATTCTATCCTGCTGGGTGGCAGGGTCTGACCTTGGTGTGGGATGGGGCCCTGGGTAGGGGGCTGGTCTCACCCAGGCTTCTTCCTCATGCAGGGCGTTGCAGAAGCAGAGCTTGAGCAGGACATTGGCCGCACCCTGAAGGTCCTGATCCGCTCCACACGGCAGGAGGTAGGCTTGGGGCTGAGGATGGGCCTGAGGTGGCAGCAGAGGGCTTCATCCCCTGGTGTCCTCTCCAAGCCCTGCTGTAGCTTAGAGGAGGCTCTGCCTGGGTGTGGTAGTTTCAGGCTGTGCCTGGGAGAATTTTCCACAGATCTTGAACGGAAAGTGGTAGAAGGTAAAAGAATCACCGCTGGGTGTAGAAAGGAAAAGAAGGATCAGAGCTAACCAATCCCATTGGACAGGGAGGGAATCACAGAACTGTTAGGGTTGGAAGGGACCTCAAAGATCATCCAGTTCCAACCCCCCTGCCATGGGCAGGGACACCTCACACTGCATCAGGTTACTCACAGCCACATCCAGCCTGGCCTTAAGAACCTCCAGGGATGAGGCTTCCACCACCTCCCTGGGCAACCTGTGCCAGTGTCTCACCACCCTCATGGGGAAGAATTTCTTCCTAACATCCAATCTGAATCTACCCATTTCTAGTTCTGTTCCATTCCCCCTGGTCCTATCACTCCCTGACACCCTAAAAAGTCCCTCCCCAGCTTTCATGTAGGCCCCCTCCAGCTACTGGAAGGCCACAAGAAGGTCTCCTTGGAACATCTACCATAAAGTTAGTTTTGTACACTAACTCGCTCTCTTTTTGACTGTTACCAGATGCTAGCTTCTGGCTTCTGCTGGCTCTGCTGACCTTGGCTGCATTGCTTTGTTGTGGCTCAGTATTAACACTCAGCTCCCCAGCTCATGGCTGGGCATCACCTGGTACCACACCATGGTGCTCTCACTGTCACCTCAGCTTCAAATGGCTTGTGGTCCCCCCCCACCAGACCTTGTCCCCATGCTGAACTCCACGAGAAAATACCACTCCCAGCCTGCCCCCAAGGCCAAGGCATCGTGGCCTGCATCAGGAACAGTGTGGCCAGCAGGAGCAGGGAGGTCATTGTGCCCCTGGACTCAGCACTGGTTAGGCCACACCTTGAGTCCTGTGTCCAGTTCTGGGCCCCTCAGTTTAGGAAAGATGTTGACTTGCTGGAACATGTCCAGAGGAGGGCAACAAAGCTGGGGAGGGGTTTGGAGCACAGCCCTGTGAGGAGAGGCTGAGGGAGCTGGGGTTGCTTAGCCTGGAGAAGAGGAGGCTCAGGGGAGACCTTCTTGCTGTCTACAACTCCCTGAAGGGAGGTTGTAGCCAGGTGGGGGTTGGTCTCTTCTCCCAGGCAACCAGCACCAGAACAAGAGGACACAGTCTCAAGCTGTGCCAGGGGAAGTTTAGGCTGGATGTTAGGAAGAAATTCTTCATAGAGAGAGAGATTGGCCACTGGAATGTGCTGCCCAGGGAGGTGGTGGAGTCACCATCCCTGGAGGTGTCTAGGAAGAGACTGGCTGGGGTGCTTGGTGCCATGGTTCAGTTGATGAGATGGTGTTGGGTAGTAGGTTGGACTCAATGATCTCAAAGGTCTCTTCCAACCTGGTTAATTCTATGCTATGCTATGCTATGCTATGCTATGCTATGCTATGCTATGCTATGCTATGCTATGCTATGCTATGCTGTGCTATGCTATGCTATGCTATGCTATGCTATGCTATGCTATTCTGCCATCCCTTTGCAGTGGCAGAGTCTGCATTCAGTCAGTCCTCGTTAGGCACCAGAGTGAATGCATTCTTACCAGCAGTGCTGCAGGACCTGCACCTCTTTTGAACTTAAAGCTGTCCCTGAGTAGGGATTGAGAAGCCCTCTAGAAAGCTGTTCCACCTGGAGGGGGACATCCCAGCCCAGGCATTGTTGTGCCAGCCCTGCCGGCTGCTCCCAACGGTGTCCCAGGGCCGTGTGGTTGGTTCGTGCATCCTGTGGGCTGCAGTGATTCTTGGTGCCTGCTCCCAGCTGTGTGCCCCAGGTGTGCACAGAGGCTTCCTGCATCCCATGGGCTGCAGTGATGCTCAGTGCTGGCTCCCAGCTCCACGGCCCAGGGCTGCATGGTCAGTTCCTGCCTCCCTTGACCCCCTTTCTCCGCAGGACCGCCTGCCCTTCCCGCTCAACTTCCATGCAGTCCAGGAGCGAGGTACTGGGGGGGCTGCAGGCTGGGGATGCTGCAGGGTGAGAAGGTTATGGGGTGGGCAACACTGAGCCTCTTCTTGCAGGGGGGCTGCTGGTGGGCTTCCCAGAAAACCCCCCTGCCAGCCAGATCCTGCATGGCCCTGAGCTGCAGTATTACATCCAGCGCTTCGAGAAGTCTGGCTTCAGGTAAGGCTGGCTGTGGGGAGCGCTCCTGGGCTACCCCACAACCCACCTTGGCCTTGCTTTGTAAGCCCAGGAAGGCATGGAGCTGCCAGGGGGAGGCTGTTTTCTCCTTGCAGGCTCTTCCCATGCTGGCCATGTGGTGGGCAGGGGGATGGTGCTGTCAGCAGCTGAGCCCCAGCACCAACCCCCCCCCATTCCCCTCTCTCCCAGGGGCCCTCTGAACTGGTACCGCAATATGAGACCCAACTGGCACTGGGCACTCTCTGCCAAGGACAGGAAGGTGAGAGACTGATCCTGCCCTGTGGATCAGCAGATCCAGCACCTTCCCCACCTGGTCACCTGCTTCCCCTCTAGATCATGATGCCAGCGCTGATGGTCACAGCTGGGAAGGATGTGGTGCTGCAGCCCAGCATGAGCAAGGGCATGGAGGAGTGGGTAAGCCAGCATGGTCCCATCCTGCTCAGTGTGAACACAGAATTAACCAGGTTGGGAAAGACCTTTGCTCCAAAGCTGTCTTGCTTCCATAAGATCCCACTGTAAGAGAGCCCCAGGGCAGGGCCATTGTGCTGAGATGCTGTGGATTTGGCCCAGATGCAGGGACATTCCTTGCTAAGTGGGAACAGCCTGATAGGGGGAGGGTATGGGGGTGGTATTTCCTTTCTCTGCAGGAGCTGGGGATGCCAGGGCACAACCCCTCACCACTCTCCCACATTCCTTCTTAGATCCCTCAGCTGCACCGGGAGCACATCGAGGAGTGTGGACACTGGACGCAGATGGAGAGGTACAGTGGCTGCCATGCACAGCATTGCTCCACCTGGGCTGAGCTCCAGGGGGAAGCCACATCTCACCCCAGCCCTTTGCCGTCCCCCTAGGCCAGTGGAGCTGAACAGGATCCTGGTGAAGTGGCTGGAGGGGCTCCCCACCGATGCACCCCTGACCAAGTTCTCCAGGCTGTGAGCAGAGCTGGCAGGCAGGGTCCTGTCCCCTGTCTTCCGTCCTCCTGGGGATGGATTTTTACCTTGAGGGCTTGATTTGTATCTTTGAAGGGATTGATGGGTGAGATGGGGACTGGGAGGAGGCTGGCACAAAGCCTGGGCACCAGCTTTGTGCACATAGAAGGAGCCTGCTGAGCTCTTGTGGGCAATTGCAGGGTGGTGAGAGATGTTGTGGGGTTGGATCCATGCTTCTGCCACATCACCCTGACCCCATCTCAGGGCTTTGGCTGGAGGGTCCCAGGCTCTGGCCACTTGCACTGGTTGGTTTTGATGTGGAGGTTTTAATGCACTACTAATCATTAATTCTGCCAGAAAAAATCACCTTCTGCCTTGTAACACTGCAAAATAAAGCACAAAGTGACCTAGCTTGGCTCTCCTCATGCTCCTCCAGGAAGCAGAGAATCATACAATGCTAGGGGTTGGAAGGGACCTCTAGAGATTGAGCCCAAGCCCCCCTGCCAAAGCAGGATCACCTAAGGCAGGCCACACAGGAATGCATCCAGGCAGGTTTTGAAAGCCTCTAGAGCAGGAGACTCCACAACCTCTCTGGGCAGCCTGCTGCAGGCCTCCAGCACCCACACAGCAAGGGAGTTTCTCCTCACATTGAGGTGGAACCTCCTGTGTTCCAGCTTGTGCCTGTTGTTCCTTGTCCTGTTACTGGACACCCACCCCTCAGATATTTATGGACATTAGCAAGATCCCCTCTCAGCCTTCTCTTCTCCAGACTGAGCAGCCCCAGGTCTCTCAGTCTTCCTTCACAGGAGAGATGATTGAGTCCCTTAATCATCCTTGTCGCTCTCCATTGGACTCTCTCCAGCTGATCTCTGTCTCTCCTGAATCTTGCTGCCTCTTGCCCATCACTTGTCCCCATGATGCCAGAGCTGAGCTGCCTTCTCCTGAGCTCCCAGCCCTTCTCCTGGCCCCAGCAAACATTAGACAGAGACATCCAGCTCGGTGTAAGGATTTGGGCAAACACGCTCGGTATTTCCCCCCCCCCCCAGCTCTCCTCAGCCCTTAGCTATTTTGAGCTGGGGCTTTGTGGTTTGTCTGGCTTCATCCCTCCTCTCAGCTCTTTCCAGCTCTGCCAGGGAGCCCATGGGAATGTTTTGCATCCCTGAATAAGTAGTTGCGTGGATTTGGGATGGGGAAAGAGGAGAAGGAAAACAACAGCCCCTGGGTGGGTAGTGAGAGGTTTAAAGCTGCTCCCTCAGGCCTGGAGTTACTCATAATGCTGGTTCTGTCATCCTCACCGTGTCTGCTGGCTTAGGAGCAGGATTTGGAGTTGTTTTGGCCTCTGCTGCTGAAATACAAAAACCAAGAAGGCCATTCCCAGGCGTCTGGGAGCTGCAGCCAAGCACCCGCCCTGGAGCCCGGCCCAGCAAGCCAGGCAAGTGCTGCCAAACCAGACTGTCCCATGGCAGTGGTATGTGGGTGTGATTTTAAGAGGTGTTTGAAGGCTTTTAACAACACCAAGTGGTGTTTCCACCCCACTCTTGGGGGCTGCAAGGCTTTGGTTGTGGCCAGCACTGCACCAGACACCCACCTGGGTCGTGGGAAGAGCAGAGGAATTCATGCTCATTTTAACAATCAGATGAGGGGGTTTGCATCAGCAGCTCGGCTCTGTGGCATGATGGCCAGGCTGCATCAATGGGCTGAGGCCAGTGGGATGAGGTTCAACAAGACAAGGGCTGAGTCCTGCCCTTGGGTCACAAGAGCCCCCTGTGACGCTTCAGGCTTGGGGAAGAATCATAGAATCAACCAGGTTGGAAGAGACCTCAAAGATCATCAAGTCCAACCTGTCACCCAACACCTCATGACTGCTAAACCATGGCACCAAGTGCCACATCCAATCCCCTCTTCAACACCTCCAGGGATGGTGACTCCACCACCTCCCTGGGCAGCACATTCCAATGGCCAACAACTCTCTCTGTGAAGAACTTTCTCCTCACCTTGAGCCTAAACTTCCTCTGGCACAGCTTGAGACTGTGTCCTCTTGTTCTGGTGCTGGTTGCCTGGGAGAAGAGACCAACCCCCTCCTGGCCACAGCCTCCCTCCAGGTAGTTGTAGAGAGCAATAAGGTCTCTGAGCCTCCTCTTCTCCAGGCTAAGCAACCCCAGCTCCCTCAGCCTCTCCCCGTAGGGCTGTGCCCCAGCCTCGTTGCCCTTCTCTGGACACTTTCAAGAGTGGCAGGAAACTGCCCAGCAGAAAAGGACCTGGGGGTGTTGGTTGACAGCTGGCTGAAAATGAGCCAGCAGTGTGCCCAGGTGGCCAAGAAGGCCAAGAGCATCCTGGCTTGGATCAGCAATAGTGTGGCCAGCAGGACCAGGGCAGGAATTGACCTCCTGCACTGGGCACTAATGAGGCTGCACTTTGAACCCTGGGTTAGGTTTTGTGCTCCTCACTGCAAGAAAGACTTTGAGGTACAGGAATGTGTCCAAAGAAAGGGAATAAAGCTGGTGGAGGGTCTAGAGCACAAGGCTTGTGAGAACCAGCTGAGGGAACTGGGGTTGTTTAGCCTGGAGAAAAGGAGACTCAGGGGAGACTTCATTCTCTACAGCTCCCTGACAGGAGTTTAGAGCAAGATGGACAATGGTGTCTTCTCCTAAGGAACAAGTGACAGGAAAACAGGAAATGGCCTCAAGTTGTGCCAGCAGAGGTTTGGGTTGGACATGAAGAACAGTTTTTTTCCCCAGACAGGTTTTCAAGGCTTGGAACAGGCTGCCTAGGGCAGTGTTGGAGTCCCCATCCCTTGAGGGGTTGGAAAGCTGTGTAGCTGTGGTGCTGAGGGACATGGTTTAGTGGTGACCTGGCAGTGCTGGGTTAATGGTTGGACTTAGTGACCTTAAATGTCTCTTCCATGGTGCCTGTGTCCTTGGTCCCTGGGTGCATTCTTCCTCTGTCCCTGAGGTGCACATGTGCTTGAGCTCTCCAGGTGCACATGGCCTTGGCCATTAGGGTGCATCCATCCTCCATCCCTGGGATGCACAGATCCTCACACACACATCCTCAGCACCTTCAGCAAGCTCAGATGCCCACACAGTCTGGGGGGCTGGAGTTAGCCCAGGACAACTGGTTAGGATGGAGACATCCCACCAGCCACAGAGTGGGGACCCAGGGAACCACCTGAGCCAAAGCAGACTTGGGCTTTGATACTGACAAGTCTGGGAGGGCAAACAGCATCAGAAGAGATGCAGAGTCCCAGCCTGGTTTCCTCTGGGGCCTTGCTGCATTTCTCAGGAGGTTTATGGCCAGGAGAAATCCTCCAGCTGTAGATGTGAGTGATGGCCCTGCTGCTGCTGCTGCAGAGCACCCAAGTGGCCAGGCCCCAGCACTGTGGATGAAAGGAAGCAATACATCTGGCTGCAGACCAAGCTCCTCGGGGCTGTTTGGTTTTGCAGCTCAAATCTGCTCTCAGCAGTCTCAGAGGCAGTGAAAGAAGAGGGAATTGCATCCCTCAGGATACTGAGAAGCGAAACCCTCTCCAGGGTGTCTGCACTGCACACCATGGCTCTGCTCTGCTTCTCTCTCAGCATTTAAATGTGAAAAGAAAGTGTCTGGAAAACCTCAAGGTGAGTTTCAAACTCCTGATCCCAGCAGCAGAGAATTTGTTCAGCCTGGAGAAGAGGAGGCTCAGGGGAGACATCATTGCTCTCTACAGCTACCTGAAGGGAGGTTGTAGCCAGGTGGGGGTTGGTTTCTTTTCTCAGCAACCAGCACCAGAACAAGAGGACACAGTCTCAAGCTGTGCCAGGGGAGGTTTAGGCTGGATGTTAGGAAGAAGTTCTTCCCAGCAAGAGAGATTGGCCATTGGAATGTGCTGCCCAGGGAGGTGGTGGAGTCACCATCACTGGAGGTGTTCAAAAAAGGCTTGGATGTGGCACTTGGAGCCAGGGTTTAGTTGTCAGGAGGTGTTGGGTATTAGGTCATAGGTTGGACTTGATGATCTTTGAGGTCTTTTCCAACCTGATTGATTCTATGATCTCCCAAAGTCCTGGTGTGAAGGGCAGCTCCTGGAGGGGAAGATCTCAGAAGCCTGGGTTTGGTTTTGAAGGGATGCTTGTTAATTCCTGCTCTACAAATCCAAACCTTTGAGACCAGCAGAAAATATGGGTCTGGAAAAGAAGAGCCACGCTGTGTCACTAGGGGAGTGGTGACTGAGCTGCTCTGAGCGGGTGGGTGGCGGTGGCAGCCTGCAATGTGGCCATGACCCAGCCAGGAGTGGGTTTACAGGATGGGGGAATGGCTTCGAACAGCTAAAGCAGGGGCAGAACACTGCAGTCTCTGATTCTGGCACTGCTAGCATGATGGACACCCCCCCCAACACACACTGCCTTGCTTTGCTCTTGCTGATGGCTGATGGCTGCACAAACCTCCCAAAGGTCAGTAAGCATGAAGGGCAGGGGATTGACACATGCCCCAGGAGGTGTTGCACTGATCACTGAGGACAGAGAAGGGCAACGAGGCTGGGGAGAGGCCTCGAGCACAGCCCTGTGAGGAGAGGCTGAGGGAGCTGGGGTTGTTTAGCCTGGAGAAGGGGAGGCTCAGGGGAGACCTTCTTGCTCTCTACAACTCCCTGAAGGGAGGTTGTAGCCAGGTGGGGGTTGGTCTCTTCTCCCAAGCAACCAGCACCAGAACAAGAGGACACAGTCTCAAGCTGTGCCAGGGGAGGTTTAGGCTGGATGTTAGGAAGAAGTTCTTCACAGCAAGAGTGATTGACCATAGGAAAGTGCTGCTCAGGGAGGTGGTGGAGTCACCATCAGTGGAGGTGTTTAGGAAGAGACTGGCTGGGGTGCTTGGTGCCATGGTTCAGTTGATGAGATGGTGTTGGGTGATACGTTGGACTTGATGATCTCAAAGGTCTTTTCCAACCTGGTTAATTCTTTTCTATTCCATTCCATTCCATTCCACTCTACTCTATTCTATTCTATTTTGTAGTGCTCAAGCAAGATGTCCACCTGGACTGGCTGCTGGTGAGACCACACATTGAATGCTAGGTTCAGTTTTGGGGTCCTCACTGCAAGAAGGACATTGAGGTCCTGTGGTGTGTCCAAAGAAAGGCAATGAAGCTGGTGAAGGGTCTAGAGCACAAGACTTGTGAGGAGCAGCTGAGGGAACTGGGGTTGTTTAGCCTGGAGGAAAAGAGGCTGAGGGGAGACTTTCTCACTCTCTACAACTCCCTGAAAGGAGGTTGGAGCAAGGTGGGGGATGGTCTGTTCTCCCAAGGAGCAAGTGATAGGATAAGAGGAAATGGCCTCAAGTTACTCTAGGGGAGGTTTACAATCATATATTCATAGAACCCTTTAGGTTGGAAAGTGCCTTCAGAATCAACAAGTCCAACATTCTCTAGCTCTACCAAGTCTGCTGCTAATCCATGTCCCCCAGCACTATATCTCTCTGTGTTTTTAACACCTCCAGTGGTGCTGATCCAACCATCTCCCTGGGGAGCCTGTTCCAGTGCTTGAGAGCCTTTGCAGTGAAGAAAATGATTCTTATAACATCCAATCTAAACCTCTCCCGGTCAACCTGAGGCTATTTCCTCTTGCCCTGTCATTTGTTCCCCTTTTCTCTCAGATGCCTTCTCTGCTGTTGTCTTTCAGCCCCTGAGGACAGCCCTGGACACTTTCTTCTTGAACACTTGTCAGCCTGCCTGGTCTCCTTAGCCCTTCAGGACTGCCTCCAAAGGGACTATGTCAACCAGGCTCTAAAACAGGCCAAAGTCTGCCTGTTGCAAGTCCAAGGTGGCAGTTCTGCAGTGCTCACACACACACACATTGGGGTGCAGCTCTGGCAGCAGTGGAGAGTGCTCCCTTTGCCCCACATAGTTTGGGTACAGGGTTGCAGAATTGCACCCACCAAACTTCACAGCACCAGGTTAAATTTCAACCCAGCCCATCCCTGCACTCTGGGATGGCTCCAACTGCGTTCCAGGGTTATTATTTCAGCCTCACAAAGAGGGAGAACACTCTGGCTACTGGTGAAGGTCACTCTGTGGCCAACACACCTCAGGCCACAGCATCTGCTCTGCCCTGGGGAGCCAAACATAAGGGTGGCACAAGGTGACCGCCTCTGCTTATCCCCTGGACCAAACCAACCCCTGGAATTGTGCTGATTTTTCTCAGCTTCTCCCTCCAAAGCTGTCAGGCACCCAGGGGTGCTGGCCACAGGGATGCTGAGCTGCAGGGAGGACGTGGTGGGACTCTGGTTGTGCCTGGTAGGGAATAGTAAAGGACAAGCTCTCCCTGTTCCTGTGCAGGTTTCAACTTTGGTCATGTCCTCTCCTCCTCCAGACATTGTTCACTGTCCCACTTAAGAAAGGAAGCAATTATCTCAGAGGGGGGAAAAAAAAGAGGAAGAAATGGCCCTTGGAGATAGAGAAGTAAAAGCAGAAAAGCTGCTCATAATGAAATTGAAACTGTTTCATTCTTAAATGGAGAAGAAAGAAGGTCAAAAAAAACCCCTTCCACCTGATCTCTGGCCTGAGACCCTGCTCAAATGGCTCTCAAGACTCAAAAGGATCTTAACTCAGTTTCATCATAACTGTAAGGAGGTACAAGGGCTGGCAGCCCCCCAAGTGCAGCCACCTGGAGTGCCTCCAGTGTCCAGTTCTGGAGCCCATACTACAAGAAAGATACGAACATGCTGGAAGGTGTCCAGAGAAGGGCCCTGAGGATGAGCGGAGGGGCTGGAGCTCCTCTGCTATGGAGACAGACTGAGAGAGCTGGGGCTGTTCAGTCTGGAGAAGAGAAGGCTCTGAGGAGACCTTCTTGTGGCCTTCCAGTATCTGAAGGAGTTTTATTCCCCTGTGCTGGACACTGGTGAGGGTGCAGCTCGAATCCTGGGTTGAATTTTGGGCCCCTCACCACAGGAAGGACGCTGAGGTGCTGCAGAGTGTCCAAAGAAAGGCAACAAAGCTGGTGATGGGTCTAGAGCACAGGTCTTGTGGGGAGCAGTGGAGTGGAATGGAATGGAATGGAATGGAATGGAATGGCGGATAGGATAGGATAGGATAGGATAGGATAGGATAGGATAGGATAGGATAGGATAGGATAGGATAGGATAGGATAGGATTAACCAGGTTGGAAAAGACCTTTGAGATCATCAAGTCCAACCTATCACCCATGGAAGACCAACATGGTCTATCATCCATGGGAAGAGATGTGGCTGTTTAACCTGGAGAAATGAAGGCTCAAGGGAGACCTTTTCACTCTCTACATCTCCCTGATTTGAGGTTGGTGCTGGGTGGGTGTTGATCCCTTCTCCCAAGAAACAAGTGATAGGATGAGAGGAAGTAGCCTCAATTTGCATCAGGGGAGGTTTAGGTTGGACTGGCAGAACAATTTCTTTATGGGAAGGGCTGACAAGCCCTGGAACAGGCAGCCCAGGGCAGTGTTGGAGTCCCCATCCCTGGAAGGCTTGAAAAGCTGTGGAGATGTGGTGCTGAGGGACATGGTTTAGTGGTGAGCTGCCAGTGCTGGGTTAACAGTTGGACTTGATGATCTTAAAGGTCTCTTCCAGCCCAAATAGTTCAATGATTCGATGTTGGAGGACATAGCAGGGGAGGTGATTGTCCCCTTGGGTTAATGGCTGGACTTGATGACCTGGAAGGTCTATGAGCAATTCCATGATTCTGATTTGGCAGCTCACTGCCATCTGAGGGCACTGGCTCTTTGTGGTGCAGAGGTGACAGTGGAGAGAGCAGCTGCAAAGGTAGGAAATTCCAGCTTGGAGCCATCAGCTACAGAGCTTCCCACTGAGGGAGCAGTGAGGAACCTTTCCCAGTTCCCATCCCTGTCTTGGCTGCTTGGAATCACACCAGCCAGACCACAGCATCCACTGTGGCCGTCTCACCCCTCTCTGTTAATGAATAATCCCTTGAGGGGATTTTTGGGGGGAGGTTTTTGGTGACCTTTGCACAGCACTTGGCCACAGAGCTGGTGGCTGGGCAGCTGTGGAGGTGTCTCACCCCAGCCAAGCTAGGCTTGAAGGTGTGGTGGAGGATTATTCATTAATGTTCTGCATTGCAGCCAGGAAAACAGCAGCAGGGATCTGGGCTGGTCGAGGAGGTCAAAGAGCTTTGAAGGTGGAAGTGGAGAGCTGTGGAAACGGCTGCCGTGAGGTCTTTGGCAATCTGCACAGCTCCTGCTTTGTGCTTAAGAAGCTGTTGCCCTGCCCCCGAGGTCATGGCTGTGCTGCCAGAGCTGGGTCTCCAAGAGCATCTCGCAGCGATGTGAAGGCAGCTGCCCACAGCAGCGGCTCCCTGCTCCCACCGTGCTCCTGGAAGGTCACCTTGCCCCAGTTAGCCGGCTCAGCAATCTCCTTATCATCCCCCCCTTAATGAGGAGGGTTTGCTTATCACCAAAGAGCAGCCACGGAGCGCTGCAGAGCTCCTGCAAATTGCTGCTCTTTGTCCGTCCAGACGAGAGCCATCCCCTGGCCAGACCCTGCCCAGCCTTCTGCTCCTGGTGGGGGCAGCGATGCGAGGTGTGGAGTATCCCCTTCACAGGAGGCAAAAGCCCCCGGAGGCCACTTTGCAAGGAGTGATGCAATGCAGGGAGGCCATTGCATCACCTGCTGCCCGAAGCCCCCCATGAAGGTGACCCCAGACCTGGATCTGGGTCTTTCCCCTGCTCCCTTCCTTTGCCCAGCTTGCCCAGGGCAAAAGCTGCAGGTCCGGGGGATCTGCTCCAGGGTGAGTGCCCACCACATTAAGTGGATTCTCCTCAAGAACCCTTTGAAGCATCTTCCTCACAGAGACCAGGCATGGTGGGGGTTGGAAGGGACCTCTGGAATAGGATAGACTCAACCAGGTTGGAAAAGGCCTTCGAGATCATTGAGTCCAACCTATCACCCAACACCATCTCATCAACTAAACCATGGCACCAAGCACCCCAGCCAGTCTCCTAAACACCTCCAGGGATGGTGACTCCACCACCTCCCTGGGCAGCACATTCCAATGGTCAATCACTCTTGCTGGGAAGAACTTCTTCCTAACATCCAGCCTAAACCTCCCCTGGCACAGCTTGAGACTGTGTCCTCTTGTTCTGGTGCTGGTTGCCTGGGAGAAGAGACCAACCCCCACCTGGCTACAACCTCCCTTCAGGTAGTTGTAGAGAGCAATAAGGTCTCCCCTGAGCCTCCTCTTCTCCAGGCTAAGCAACCCCAGCTCCCTCAGCCTCTCCTCACAGGGCTGTGCTCCAAACCCCTCCCCAGCTTTGTTGCCCTTCTCTGGACACCTTCCAGCAGCTCAACATCTTTCCTAAACTGAGGGTCCCAGAGATCATCTACTCCACCCCCACTGCAGGACCACCCAGGGCAGGCTGGGCAGGATTTGGAGTCTCTCTGGAGGAAGAGGCTCTACAACCTCTCTGGGTAGCCTGTTCCAGTGCTCTGGCACCCTCACAGGAAAGTTTTTCCTCATGGACCTGGGGCATTTCCTGTGTTCCAGTTTGCTCCCAAACCCTCCCAGCAGGACTCCAGGTTTGTGGAGACAGGTTGGACTCGATGATCCTCGAGGTCTCTTCCAACCTTAGTGATACTGTATCATAGTATCATAGTATCTGTCAGGGTTGGAAGGGACCACAAGGATCATCTAGTTCCAACCCCCCTGCCATGGGCAGGGACACCCCACACTAGATCAGGCTGGCCAGAGTCTCATCCAGCCTGGGCTTAAACACCTCCAGGGATGGGGCCTCAACCACCTCCCTGGACAACCCATTCCAGGGCTTCACCACTCCCATGGTGAAGAACTTCCTCCTCACATCCAGCCTGAATCTCCCCATCTCCAGCTTCATTCCATTCCCCCTAGTCCTATCACTACCTGAGATCCTGAGCAGTCCCTCCCCAGCCTTCTTGTAGCCCCCTTCAGATACTGGAAGGCCACAATTAGGTCACCTCGGAGCCTTCTCTTCTCCAGACTGAACAGCCCCAACTCCTTCAGTCTGTGCTCATAGCAGAGGTGCTCCAGCCCTCTGATCATCCTCGTGGCCCTTCTCTGGACACCTTCCAGCACCTCCAGATCCCTCTTGTAATAGGAGCTCCAGAACTGGAGGCAGTACTGCAGGTGGGGTCTCACCAGAGCTGAGCAGAGGGGGAGAATCACCTCCCTTGCCCTGCTGGCCACACTATTCCTGATGCAGCCCAGGGTGTGATTGGCTTTCCAGGCTGCAAGTGCACACTGAGAGCTCCTGTTGAGCTTCTCCTCCCCCAGCACCCCCAAGGCTCTCTCCTCAGGGCTGCTTTCCAGCCAGTCCCTGCCCAGTCTGGATTTGTGCCTGGGATTGCCGCGACCCAGCTGCAGGACCCTGCACTTGGTCTTGTTGAACCTCATGAGGTTGGCTTGTGCCCACCTCTCCAGCCTGTCCAGGTCCCTCTGGATGGCATCCCTTCCCTCCAGCCTGTCTGCTGCACCACACAGCTTGGTGTCATCAGCAAACCTGCTGAGGGTGCACTCAATGCCACTGTCCATGGCACCCACAAAGATGTTGAACAAGCCTGGTCCCAGGACTGATCCCTGAGGGACTCTGCTTGTCCTTGGCCTCCCCTGGGACATGGACCCATTGACAGCCACTCTCTGGGTGCAGCCATCAAGCCAGTTCTGTATCCACCTAGTGGTCCAGCCATCAAACCCTTGTGTCACCAGCCTGGAGAGCAGGATGTGCTGCGGGACAGTGTCGAAGGCTTTGCTCAGGGCCAGGTAAAGGACATCAGTTGCTCGCCCCTCAGCTATTAACGTTGTCACCTGTTCAGAGAAGGCCACCAGGTTGGTCAGGCAGGATTTGCCCTTGGAGAAGCCATGCTGACTGTTCCCAATCACCTCTTCACTATTCTTCTGAGTCAGTAGTGCCTCCAGGAGGATCTGCTCCATGATCTTCCCGGGCACAGAGTGACTGGCCTGTTGAAATCAGGTTCAAATCTGTGGCTGGCTCTTGCTCTCCCGGCCCGGAGCAAAGCGCTCAGCCCCTCTCCTCCCCCAGGGAACGGAGCATATCCCAAGGGCAGTGCTGTTATTCATTATCTTGATGACCCGGAGGTCAGGAACAGCCTTGGAGCAGACGGGATCACCCCTCATCCCCGGGGCCAGAGCAGCCGCAGTCCTCACTCCAGCAGCGTCGCACAGCGAGCCCGACGGGATGGTAAGGAAAAGCCAGGGGGCATTTCTCCGGGCTTGGGGTGGGAAGGGCAGTCCGAGCAGCGCGGTGTGGGCACGGTGAGCCTTTCGTACCGCCTTTGATACGGATTTACTGACCAGGGTGAGAAAGAGGAAAGGTGCCTGGGAAGAGAGGGAGGGGAGGAAAGCAAAGGCATTCCCTGGATAACTCAGCGTAGACTCTGCCTGCCGAGCAGGAGAGGGGTTTGTCATGGAATCACAGAGTGGTCTGGCTTGGAAGGGACCTCCAAAGGTCACCTGGTCCAACCCCCTCTGCAGTAAGCAGGGACTTGCTCATCTAGATCAGGCTGCCAGAGCCCTGGATCTTCAGTTTCCTCCGTTTTGGGTTTTTTTGGGGTGTTTTTTGAAACCTTTCCTCTGTCTTTCTCCCTCTGTTGCTAGGCTCAAAGCCCAGCTCTGGGTTTTAACCTCCGTGGGGGATGATGTGGGACAGCCCAGCCCCACCTCCCCCTCGCCTTGGGAGCTCCTTGCTGCTATCTGAGCTATCTGCGATAGCGTCCTGATGGCCCTCGCCCCAGGCGATGTCACCTCGCTGGGCGGGCTGATGGACTACCACCAGCCGTCTGCTGCCCGGCCCAGCCCTTAGGGGCAGGGTTGAGGTGGTGGGGGAAGGGATGGAGGATGCTGCAGACACAGCTGGGAGAGCCCCCTGGAGAGCTCTGGCCAGTTCTGAGAGGCTGCTCTTTCAGTGGGAGCTGAACCCACCCTAGAGATGGGCAAAAGGCAGAAGAGGAAGCCTGGATGGGAGGGTGGAAGGTGGAAGGTTTGCTCATGGGAAGGAGGCTGGAGAGAACAAGAGTAAGAAATGCCATAGGAGGTGGCAAGGGAATAAGTCATCCCCTGCCCTGTTGTGTTGATGGGGCAGCATGTTGGATTCAGGCCTGCCTGGGACAGGGGCATTCACAGTCTCAAGCTGCTCCAGGGGAAGTTTAGACTCGAGGTGAGGAGAAAGTTCTTCACAGGGAGAGTTGTTGGCCATTGGAATGTGCTGCCCAGGGAGGTGGTGGAGTTACCATTCCTGGAGGTGTTCAGGAGGAGACTGGACGTGGCACTTGATGCCATGGTTTAGTAGTCATGAGGTGTTGGGTGACAGGTTGGGCTTGATGATCTCTGAGGTCTTTTCCAACCTTACTGCTTCTATGATCTTCTCTGGGCTTGGTGCACAACCCTGGGCCTGGTCCCTCCTTGCCCAACCCCAGCTGGGCTGTCCATGACCAGGAAGAAACTGTTCACCCTAGCCAAGACCCATCCAAACCATCCTGGGGACACTTTGAGTTAACCCCTGCCTGGGTATGGTTCTTTTGGCTGCACCCCTTCATGCCAGGCCTGGGCAGAGTGGTTCTGTGTGGATAGCTGAGGTTGGAGGGAGGTCCCAACCTGGTCCCAGTCAGCCCCTCATGCACAGGGGCCCTGAGGTAGGTAGGGATGGATGCTGAGAACCATAGAATCATAGAATCAATGAGGTTGGAAAAGACCTCAAAGACCATCAAGTCCAACCTGTCCCTGAGACAAGGTCTGGGAGGAGACCAGAGCAGCCACATAAAGCAAGAGGACCCCAGCACACATCATGCTGTAGGAGGAAAGGATGGGCTGAGCTCAATGGAGATGTCTCAAACAGCTAGGGGTTCTCTTACTTCTCCCCACTGACTGCTCCTGGGCTGATTGCTCAGATGGAGACATCTCTGCTCCACAGACTCAAGGGGCTGAGCTGAGCCTCTGTGTCCATAGTACTTTTCCAGACCCTTTGGAAACCTGGCTCTGGTACAGTGGTCTTGGCTGTGTGTGAAAGGTGGGGACACACTTGCTTCCTTCTGCTATAGTTCTTGGTTTTGCTCCAGGTCCATGGCCAAGGAGGATTCAGGTTCCAGAACTGGGCCAAGACTTATGGCTGCTCTCCAGAGTTGTACTTCCAGCCCACTTCAGTGGAGGAGATCCGGGAGGTAAGGAAGGTTCTTCCAGGAGCCCACCCCTTAGAAATGGAGGGGAGGAGAGGCCAGGAAGGGCTGTGATGCTCCAGCATGTTCAGGCAGAGAGGTCACAGCTGGTGGCAGCATGAGTCCTTCACCTTAGCCCAGGGGATGGCTCACCCTACTGCACAGCACATTCTCCAGCAGCTGTGTCAAACACTTAAGAGGTGGAGAAAACAAAGGTGCCTGGGCCCAGCTGGACTCTGTTCCCTGGGGATCAACATCTGGCATCCTTCTGGGGTCCCCTGCTTGCCCCTGCTGCCATCCTGAAGGATGGGAGTCACTGTTGTCACCCCAGAGATGCCTCTCTCACCTTGGGGTGTCTCAGGTGGGCATCACATCTTCTAGGACCATATACAATGGTTTGGGTTGGAAGAACCCTTTCAAGGCCATCTAGTCCAGCCCCCAAGGACTGTCTTAGGAGATGTTTGGGCTCCAGGGATGGTTTGAACCCCCAGAGGTTGGGTTGCCCAAGTAAATGGATGCCAACCAGGGGTGAGATTTTATCTTGGGATGTCTCACAGTGCCTCTGGAACCCCCCCTTAGCCCATGAGTTTGAGGGAGGGGGTGGGTGCTCAGGACCAGCTGTTGTCTCTGCAGATCCTGGATATGGCCAGGCAGCGGAACAAGAGGGTCAAGGTGGTGGGGGGAGGTCACTCTCCTTCGGACATCGCCTGCACTGATGACTTCATGATTCAGATGGGGAAGATGAACCAGGTCCTCAAGGTGAGACTGGCTTCTGGGAGCTGCTGCCGTGCCCTTGAAGTGTGGGGACACCACTGAGGGCTGGGGAGGCATTAGCCATACCCTGAGGGAGAGGTGGAAGAATGGAGAGGTTTTCTTCTCCTCACAGACAGGAGTCTTCCCAAACCAGAGCAGGAAAGGCTGAAGAGTGCACATTGCCCCAGTGGGAACCCATCCTTTGTGTGTTAGAAGTGATGTCTTCTCAATGTGTGTTCAGTGAGGACTTCACCATGGAATGTTGTCCTCATCACACCATGGTCTGCTGGCTGGGGAAGAGAACTTGGAGGGATCACCTCTGCAAAAGTGCCTTAGCTACAGCAGCCTGGCAAAGACCCAGCAGGATCTTCCTGGTCCATGGATCAGAACTAGAAATGGGTAGATTCAGATTGGATGTCAGGAAGAAGTTCTTCCCCATGAGGGTGGTGAGACACTGGCACAGGATGCCCAGGGAGGCGGTGGAAGCCTCATCCCTGGAGGTTTTGAAGGCCAGGCTGGATGTGGCTGTGAGCAGCCTGATGCAGTGTGAGGTGTCCCTGCTCATGGCAGGGGGGTTGGAACTGGATGATCCTTGAGGTCCCTTCCAACCCTAATGAGTCTGAGACTCAGTGTCTGGTGGGAAGCATCCCTGTGGGAGATTGCTCCATTTGATGACACTGGGAAGGAAATAGTTCTTCCTTGTTGCCTGTGGATCATGTTCTGGATTGTAGAACAACTCCAGTTCCCTCAGCTGCTCCTCACAAGCCCTGTGCTCTGGACCCTTCACCAGCTTTGTTGTCCTTCATTTAGAATAGAATAGAATAGAATAGAATAGAATAGAATAGAATAGACCAGACCAGACCAGGTTGGAAGAGACCTTCAAGATCATTGCACCCAACCTATCATCCAACACCACCTAATCAACTAAACCATGGCACCAAGCACCCCAGCCAGTCTCCTCCTAAACACCTTCAGTGATGGTGACTCCACCACCTCCCTGGGCAGCACATTCCAATGGCCAACCTCTCTTTCTGGAGAGAACTTCTTCCTAACACCCAGCCTGAACCTCCCCTGGCACAGCTTGAGACTGTGTCCTCTTATTCTGGTGCTGGCTGCCTGGGAGAAGAGACCAACCCTCACCTGGCCACAACCTCCCTTCAGGTAGTTGTAGACAGCAAGAAGGTCTCCCCTGAGCCTCCTCTTCTCCAGGCTAAGCAACCCCAGCTCCCTCAGCCTCTGCCCACAGGGCTGTGCTCCAAACCCCTCCCCAGCTTTGTTGCCCTTCTCTGGACACCTTCCAACAGCTCAACAGTTTCACATGTTCCAGCACCTCAAAGACTTTGGAGTGAGAGGTCCCAAAGGGAACCCAGCATTCAGGGCAAGACCTCATCAGTGCCCAGTACAGGGCCCAATCCCAGCCCTAGCCCTGCTGGCCACGCTATTGCTGATCCAAGCCAGGATGCTGGTGGCCTTCTTGGCCACCTGTGCACATGTTGGCTCATCTTTAGCCACCTGTTGACCAACACCCCCAGGTCCTTTTCTGCTGGGCAATTTCCAGCCACTTCCTGAAGACCGGAGGATTGCAGGGGGCTGTTTTGATCCAAGTGCGGGACCTGACACTTGGTCTTGTTGAACCTCATCCCACTGGCCTTGGCCCATCTATACAGCCTGACCAGATCCTTCTGTGGAGCCTCCAGACCCTGCAGCAGATCAGCATTCCCCCCCCCAACTTGGTGTCGTCACATATGTTCCCTTGTACATGTTTGTGTGTGGCTGAAGATGAGGAAATGCTGATGCTGGCAGTGCATGCCACAGCTGGGTCACAGAATCATAGAGTCAGTAAAGTTGGAAAAGACCTCAAAGATCCTCAAGTCCAACCTTTCACCCAACACCTCATGACTACTAACCCATGGCACCAAGTGCCAGGTCCCATCCCCTCTGAAACACCCCCAGGGATGGTGACTCCCCGGGGCAGCACATTCATTACTAGTAATTAGCAACAATCATTCACTAAGGAGCTGCTCCCTCCCTGACAGCTCTGTCTGTCAGAAGCAGGATGAATAGCTCCTGGCTGGCTGAAGCTGCCTGAGCCAGGCAGGAGGCCAGAGTGAAGAGATTTGCTGAGGGCAGAGCTTTGAAGGGTCTTCTTCCTTGCCTTGATCAACACCTGGGAGAGGTTACACACCTCTGAGACCAGGGAGAGCAGAGGGCAACAGGGTATGGACCAGGAGCAGGAGCCAGTGGCACTGCTGGGTTGGAGGAGGCTTGGGTTGGTTGAAGGTCTGAGAGGTGGCATCTCAGGATGGAGCAAGTCCTTCGTGGTGTGTGTCTCTCCTGTAGGGACATTATCACCTGCTCTGGTAAGAGCAGAGTTGTTCTCAGTGGGGTGTTTCTCCTCCGAGCTGTGTGGCCTTCCCCTCTCTCCTCCCATCCCATCCTTTGCAGGTGGACAAGGAGAAGCAACAAGTGACAGTGGAAGGTGGGATTCTCCTCTCAGATCTGAATGTGGAGCTGAGCAAGCATGGGCTGGCCCTGGCCAAGTGAGTGGCACACATGCATGGGACTGTCCCTGTGCCTCCTCCTCCCGTCCCTGTGCCTCCTCCCCTCCCTGTGCCTCCTCCTCTCCCTGTGCCTCCTCCCCTCCCTGTGCCTTCTCCCTTCCCTGTGCCTCCTTCCCTCCCTGTGCCTCCTCCCCTCCCTGAGCCTTCTCCCTTCCCTGAGCCTTCTCTCTTCCCTGAGCCTTCTCCCTTCCCTGAGCCTCCTCCCCTCCCTGTGCCTTCTCCCTTCCCTGTGCCTCCTCCCCTCCCTGTGCCTCCTCCCCTCCCTGTGCCTCCTCCCCTCCCTGTGCCTCCTCCTCCCGTCCCTGTGCCTCCTCCTCCCGTCCCTGTGCCTCCTCCTCCGGCCCCTGTGCCTCCTCCTCCCGCCCCTGTGCCTCCTCCCGTGCCTCCTCCTGTCCCTGCCCCAGATCAGCTTCTGGGAGATGGCAAGATGGAGTTGTTTGAAGGGCTTTTACTGCAGAAGAGGGATGTTTACTTCAGGGTCTGACCTTCACAGGTCCATGATGGAGTAGCTGATCCTGCCTTAGAGTGGGAGGCTGGACAAAGGCAACCTCTATCCCCACTCCTATTCTATTCTCACTGTACCCACTAAGCTGACCCTTCCCCTGACAGTGCTTTTGGGATGTCTCCCCAGAGGTGATGGTCTGGAGGTCCAAAGCTACCCACCCATTGCTGCAGGCTACCCTGAAGGGTGGAAGACCTTTCTTGTTGGGGTAGGGGAGCATTTCCTGGGGGTCTCTGCAGGCCATCCATGTGATGTAGCACCTGCCATGGGGGGATGCACTCTCAGACTGAGGCTCTTACCCATCCCCTTCATCTGCCCCCAGCTTAGGAGCCGTTTCTGAGGTGACAGCCGCTGGTATGATTGGGACAGGGACTCACAACACTGGGATCAAGCATGGCATCCTCCCCACCCAGGTGAGATACAAGTCAGGAGTGTGTCAGCTTATGGACATCAGCATCTTGGGGGCTTCAGGGAAGATGTTCCATCACCCAGTATGGGTCTGGTGACAAGCCTTGGGGTAAGGAAGTAGCACACTGCAAGCAGGAAGGGTCCTGTTCCCCCAGGATGGAGCTGCTTTAGAGGACCCTCAAGTCCTCCATGCACAGTGAGACCTCCTCACCTGCCAGCCAAACCAGAATCCAGCTCCAAACTCCTCTATCTCTGTGCTTCATGGTTGTAAAATGCAATGAATAAGGTCTGTACTTAGGTTCCTGTACTGGAGCACCACACAACCAAACCTTTGCAGGTCCCAGGTCTGTTTTGAACTGGACACTGACGGAACTGCTCAACTCAGGCCCTATGAGGGCAGACTGAGGGAGCTGGGGCTGTTCAGTCTGGAGAAGAGAAGGCTCTGAGGAGACCTTCTTGTGGCCTTCCAGTAGCTGAAGGGGGCTACAAGAAAGCTGGGGAGGGACTTTTGAGGGTGTCAGGGAGTGATAGGACCAGGGGGAATGGATCAGAACTAGAAATGGGTAGATTCAGATTGGATGTTAGGAAGAAGTTCTTCCCCGTGAGGGTGGTGAGACACTGGCACAGGTTGCCCAGGGAGCTGGTGGAAGCCTCATCCCTGGAGGTTTTGAAGGCCAGGCTGGATGTGGCTGTGAGCAACCTGATGTAGTGTGAGGTGTCCCTGCCCATGGCAGGGGGGTTGGAACTGGCTGATCCTTTCCAACCCTAGCTGTGCCAGGGGAGGTTTAGGCTCAAAGTAAGGAGAAAGTTCTTCCCAGAAAGAGAGATTGGCCATTGGAATGTGCTGCCCAGGGAGGTGGTGGAGTCACCATCACTGGGGGTGTTTAAGAAGAGACTGGCTGGGGTGCTTGGTGCCATGGCTTAGTTGATGAGATGGTGTTGGGTGACAGGTTGGACTCGATGATCTCTGAGGTCTTTTCCAGCCTCACTGATTCTATGATTCTAGTCTGCTCAGAGGCACAAGATGGGATGGGGTTGGGACACAGTGAGCACTGACTGAAGCTTTGCTCCCTTGGCAGGTGGTAGCACTCACACTGCTGACAGCCTCGGGGGACATCCTGGCGTGCTCGGAGGCCATCAACGCGGACGTCTTCCAGGCTGCCCGGCTGCACCTCGGCTGCCTGGGCATCGTGCTGACAGTCACCTTCCAGTGTGTGCCTCAGTTCTACCTGCATGAGGTGGCCTTCCCCTCCACCCTTACTGAGGTATGAGCATTTGCAGCCTCCCTGGGGACATGCAAAGCTCTTGGTAAGGTGGGGATGTGTTTGGAGGGAGACTGGGAAGCGGCCATGGTAGAAAGCCTTGCAGATGTGTCTAGGTTGCATTCAGAGAATCAGAGAGTGGCCTGGGTTGGAAGGGAGCTCCAGAGGCCATCCAGTCCAATCCCTTGTGCAGCAAGCAGGGGCATCCTCAACTCGATCAACCAGACCAAGGAGAGTGCAAACAGGACCCACAGCTGGGAGAGGGCAACTGAGCTACACCCAGCCAGCCCCAGCCGAAGGGCAGAGGGCGTGTGGGCAACTGCATGCCAGACTTGGCATGGGGCATCATGGAATGGAATGGAATGGAATGGAATGGAATAGAATAGAATAGAATAGAATAGAATAGAATAGAATGGAATGGAATGGAATGGAATGGAATGGAATGGAATGGAATGGAATGGAATGGAATGGAATGGAATGGAATGCAATGGGGCTGTGCTCCAAACCCCTCCCCAGCTTTGTTGCCCTTCTCTGGACACCTTCCAGCAGCTC
The DNA here is from genome assembly GCF_014839835.1 of Dryobates pubescens. Classification (NCBI taxonomy): domain Eukaryota; kingdom Metazoa; phylum Chordata; class Aves; order Piciformes; family Picidae; genus Dryobates; species Dryobates pubescens. The sequence continues at coordinate 22,679,414 of NC_071614.1, forward strand.
AACATCTTTCCTAAACTGAGGGGCCCAGAACTGGACACAGGACTCAAGGTGAGGCCTAACCAGTACTGAGTCCAGGGGCAGAATGACCTCCCTGCCACTCACTCCAAGAAGAGCTCTGAGGTGTCCACACAAGGGCAATGAACTTGAAAAAGTGTCTAGAGCACAGGTCTTGTGAGCAGCAGCTGAGGAAACTGAGGTTGTTCAGGCTGGAGAAAAGGAGGCTCAAGGGAGACCTCTCTCTCCCTGAAAGGAGGCTGGAATGAGGTGGGGGTTGGGCTCTTCTTCCATAAGCAATAGAAGAAGAGGGAAAGGCCTCAAGTTGCTCCCAGGAAGGTTTAGGTTGGACATGAGGAACAATTTCTTCCCCAGAAGGGCTATCAAGGCCAGGAACAGGCTGCCCAGGGCAGTGGTGGAGTCACCATGCCTGGAGGGCTTGAAAAGCTGTGGAGATGTGCTGCTGAGGGGCATGACGCAGTGGTGAGCTGGCAGTGCTGGGTTGATGGTTGGAGCCAATGATCTTAAAGGCCTTTTCCAACCTAAATAATTCTCTGATTCTATGATGATCAAGTTAGAGATGCTGAAGGAGCCTGCAGGCATCAGTGCTCCTGCCCTGGGCACTTAACTTCTGTCCATGGGAGAAGTCACCGTGGCTCTGCTCATTTTAACCTGCTGCTCCCAGGTGCTGGCAGGTCAGCAGAGTTCTGGTGGCTCCAGTGACTAAGCCCCATGCAAATTTAATGTTCCAACTGGAGAAAACTGCCCTTAGAGGAAATCCTGGGCTGCTCTGAGGAGCTTGCTGTGCTGCCTGGACTTCAGGAGAACAGGGAGAGGATTGTGTTTGCACTGAGCAGGCGTCCCTGGAGGCGAGCAGTGCGTGGATGGCTCCTGGAGGAGAGGAGCAGCGTCCCGCAGGGGACAGCTGTTCCATGAGCTGTGAGCTCTCTGAGGAAGTGCCATCCCCCATCTCATTGTGTCCTGCTGATCAGCTGATGGAGAGCAGTGTTTCTGTCCAGCAGCAGATGGGCCACCTAAAATTGTCCCCTTAGCATAGTATCATAGCATCAGTCAGGGTTGGAAGGGACCACAAGGATCATCTAGTTCCAGCCCCCCTGCCATGGGCAGGGACACCCCACACTAGATCAGCCTGGCCAGAGCCTCATCCAGCCTGGGCTTAAACACCTCCAGGGATGGGGCCTCAACCACCTTCCTGGACAACCCATTCCAGGGCTTCACCACTCTCATGGGGAAGAACTTCCTCCTCACATCCAGCCTGAATCTCCCCACCTCCAGCTTCATTCCATTCCCCCTAGTCCTATCACTACCTGAGATCCTGAGCAGTCCCTCCCCAGCCTTCTTGTAGGCCCCCTTCAGATACTGGAAGGCCACAATTAGGTCACCTCGGAGCATCCTGAGCCCTTGCTGATAACTTGGTCCCTCCTTCTGTGCGAGCTCAGGGCAGTTTTGGGGATGGGGCTCTCAGCAGGGTGTTGGACTAGATGATCTCCAGAGGTCCCTTTTAACCCCCACCATGCTGTGATCTCCCAGTTTGAAGGCTGGGTTTAACACTCTGGTTTTGAGCTGAACTTGGGACAAACTGTGGTGGGGATGAGGAGGAGCGTGATGGGTGATGTGCTGTTTCTTGTTCTGGCAACCAGCACCAGAACAAGAGGACAGAGTCTCAAGCTGTGCCAGGGGAGGTTTAGGCTGGATGTTAGGAAGAAATTCTTCACAGAGAGATTGGCCGTTGGAATGTGCTGCCCAGGGAGGTGTTCAGGAAGAGACTGGCTGGGGTGCTTGGTGCCATGGTTTAGTTGATGAGATGGTGTTGGGTGATAGGTTGGACTTGATGATCTCCAAGGTCTTTTCCAACCAGGTTTATTCTATTCTATTCTATTCTATTCTATTCTATTCTATTCTATTCTATTCTATTCTATTCTATTCTATTCTATTCTATTCTATTCTATTCTATTCCATTCCATTCCATTCCATTCCATTCCATTCCATTCCATTCCATCCTATCCTATCCTATCCTATCCTATCTTATCCTATCCCAATTCTATTGCAAGATCCAGACTGAACAAATCTCTTCTCAAGATCCAACTCCAGAGCTGTGTTTGTGTCATGTGATGGAAAACTCTCCTTAAACCAGTTGTCTACAACTACCTGAAGGGAGGTTGTAGCCAGGTGGGGGTTGGTCTCTTCTCCCAGGCAGCCAGCACCAGAACAAGAGGACACAGTCTCCAGCTGTGCCAGGGGAGGTTTAGGCTGGATGTTAGGAAGAAGTTCTTCCCAGCAAGAGAGATTGGCCATTGGAATGTGCTGCCCAGGGAGGTGATGGAGTCACAATCACTGGAGGTGTTTAGAAAGAGACTGGCTGGGGTGCTTGGTGCCATGGTTTAGTTGGTTGGATGGTGTTGGGTGACAGGTTGGACTTGATGATCTCAAAGGTCTTTTCCAGCCTGGTTAATTCTGTGTGCTGCATTCAGCATGAGTTTATGTCTTTGCTCAGTATGTAGCTGAGGCACTGGGGACAGATGCTGGTACATAGGTGCTTAGTGCTGGAAAGTGGTTGCCTGCAGCTGGGCTGTCCATCCTCATCAGGAACCAGGCTGCTTTCCCTTGAAAGAGGCATGAAATGCCCTTTTTGGGGGGAGTGCATCCCCTGGGCTTTACAGGCTTGGATCTCCACGTGGCTCTGGGGCCAGTGGTGGGTGTGATCTGCTTCCCTCAGAAAGCCTTTAGAAGGCCCAGTGGGCAATTCTCCAGAGTATTTTAAAGGAATTCTTTCTCCTGGGAAGCCATCAAAACTGCCTGCCCATGCCTCTGCCATTATATAAATTCCTTTCAACTGCTGAATGCATTTCCTTGGAGCCCACCCACCCCCGTGGTGCCCAGGAGGTTGGAGGGAGTGAGCTGTTCCATTTGATGCTCAGCTCATCCACTGTGTCAGGATGTGACCTACTGCCTTGGGCTGAGCAATCAGCCAGCTTGTCCCATGTCTTTGGCACCAGATCATCACTGGAGGCTGCAGCGTTGCACAAGCTGAAGCCTACAGAGAAGAGGCCACCTGCAAGGCAAAAAGGCCTGGTGGCTTTCTGGCAAATGCTCTGTGGACTCACTGGGAGGAAATTCTGGGTGGGGAAAGTGAGGAATGAAGTCCAGCAGCAGGAAGAAATCAGTGGTGATGGAAAAGAACCTCATGAAGAACACTGCTCATCTTTGTCCTCCTGTGAGGTCTGCCAAGCCTGCTGATACATCCTCAGCAGCATCCTCATCCACTGCTTCATTGGGGTCTCCCAGGTCCAGTTGCAGCCCTTGGCTAATGACACCACAAGCCTTTGGTGAATCTGGCTCATGAAAAATAAACAGCCCTTGGACACAGGCAGGGGAATTTGCGGCAGGATTGATCAGGGCTGTGGCGCCAGGGAAGCTCCACAAAACACTGTCCTTAATTATTTTTTCTGGGCTGAATTATTCACTGCCCCCTTTGGAGTGGCTTGGACACGACCATGACAGTGGATTTAATGTGCTTGTGCAGTATCTCCTTCCTAAGCCCTGATCCAAAGCCACCTGGAGCTCTTTATGCCGTGCCATGGGAAGCTGGGCTGAGCGAGAAAGTGGACAGGGAGGTCCATGAACGTTACCCAAGTCCATTAATGTGTCTGCCCACCTGCTGTCAGCCCCTGAGAGCAGCTGCACTGGAGCAGCTGAGAGCTGGAGCACTTTCAGAGTCTTGGTTTTTTTCTGTCCTGGGAGGTGGGAAGGGAAGATAGAGGAATAAGGGAAACCTGCCAAGATAATTTCTCCAGCCAGCAGTGAGTTCGTTATCAGTGGTTCTGCTTGCAGAGGTGAAGAGTTTGTGTTTACAGAATCCCAGCATGTTTGGGCTTGGAAGAGACCTCTGTGGGGATCATCTAGCCCAGCAGCCCTGCTGAAGCAGGGTCACCCACAGCAGGCTGCCCAGGTTGGGAATCTCTCCAGGGGGATTACACAACTTCTCTGAGCAGCCTGGCCCGGGGCTCCAGCACCCTCACGGGAAAGCAGTTTCTGCCTCTGTTCAGATGGAACCTCCTGGGTTCCAGTTTGTGCCTGATGCCCCTTGCCCTGTCACTGGGCACCACTGAAGAGGGTCTGGCTTTACCCTCATGCTCCATGCCCTTTAGATATTGGTCTGCATTGAGAAGATTCCCTCTCAGTCTGCTCTTCTCCAGGCTAAACAGCCCCAGGTCTGTCAGCCTTTCCTTCTCACAGAGCTGCTCCAGTCTCAACATCTTTGTAGCTTCTTCTGGACTGTCTCCAGCAGTTCCCCATCTCTCTTGAACTGAGGAGCCCAGACCTGGACCCTTGAGTCCAACCATTAACCTAGCACTGCCAGGTCACCATTAATCCATGTCCCTCAGCACCTCATCTACACAGCTCTTCAGTCCCTCCAGGGATGGACACTCTACCACTGCCCTGGCCAGCCTGTTCCAGAGTTTGACAGCCCTTTTCAAGAGGAATTTGTTCCTCCTGCCCAACCTAAACCTTCCCAGCACAACCTGAGGCTTCTTCCTGAGGAAATTTTTCCTCCTGCCCAACCTAAACCTTCCCAGCACAACCTGAGGCCTTTTCCTCTTGTTCTATTGCTTATTCCTTGGGAGAAGAGATCCAATCTCCACCTCCTAATCTGCTTTAGCTGGGAAGCTAAAGCTCACCCACAGGATTACACCCTTGTCCCGAGCCCAGGCTGAGCTTTGCCCTACTCAGCATCCTCTGCCCAGGCTCTGCTCCCTGCAGGGCTCAGGGCAGCTTTCCCTGTCCCTCGGGGCTGCAAGGAGGTTTAAGCAAGATTGCTCTCTATAAATATTAATGCCATTATCAATCCTCTGTCATCACTGCTCCTCTCCTGCTTGCAGAGCTCTGCCTTTCATGTCGAGCCACCCAGCCAGGCGGAAGAGAATAATGGCAAGGGAGCAGGTTGCTTGAAATATTTAAGCCTGAGTTATCTAAGACATTGCAAATAATATGTGTCAGAGGGGGCCAGGCTTGGATTTGTGGTTACATAAGGATCTGCTTGCTTTCTTCTCTGGCCTCGTGATTGCCTTTGTCACTGGGATAAACTCAAGCTGCTCTCCCTGCTGACAATGGGCAGGGACAAGGCGCGGGGACGAGAGGCGTTCGTCGCACAGCCGAGGTCACCAGCGAGCATCCCTGGGGGGGGGTGGTGGTGGTGGTAAGGATGGAGTCAGCCTCCTCTTGCCCCAAGCCTGATGAGAAGGTGGTGAGCATGGATCAGACTCTCACATATGGTACTTTTTACCCTGATATATGCACCTTCAGGGCGTTGTGAGCCAGAGCGTGCTCACATACAGCCTGGAATCACAGAATGGTTTGGGTGGGAAGGGGCTTTTAAAGGTCATCTAGTCCAACCCTCCTGCAGTCAGCAGGGACACCTTCAGCTACATCACACTGCTCAGAGCCTCATCCAACCTGACCTGGAATGGTTCCAGGAATGGGGCATCTTCCACCTCTCTAGGCAAACTGGACTAGGGCCTCGCCACACTCAGGGTCAAAAATGTCTCCTCTCTAGTCTGAATCTCCCCTCCTTCACTTTAAAACCATCTTCCCTCCTGTCACATCAGGCCCTGATAAAAAATCTGTCCCCAGCTTTCTTGATAGTCCCTTTTAAGTTTTGAAAGGCTTCAATAGGCTCCTTGGAACCTTCTCTTCTCCAGGCTGAACAACCCCAACTCTCAGCCCAGCCTCACAGCAGAGAAGTTCCAGCCCTTAGATTACACTTTTTGCCTTCTCTGGACTAGCTCAAACAGGTCCATGTCTCTCCTGTGCTGAGGACCCCAGACTTGGACCCAGCACTGCAGGTGGGGTCTCAGCAGAGCAGAGGGGCAGAATCCCCTCCCTTGACATGCTGGCCAGCACACAGGTGGCCTTCTGGCAACAATAAGGCAATGAGTTGCTATTCTAGGAAGGTCTCTGATTGGCTTCTGAACCCATCCAAACCTTTAGCCATGTGCAGGCTCTCACAGCTTAGTGACCTGGTGGATGACAATGGCTTCTTGTGGTCTGAGTCTGTCGCTTCTTAATGCTATTCTAACCCCTAACATCGCCCCTAACCCTTGGGGGATGTTGCAGGCACAAGCTTCAAGCCCAGTTTCTCAAGTCCACCCAGTCCCTAAATCCCTTCTCCATTGCTGGGCCTGACCTCACCCCTCTTAGCCAGAGATGTTGTGTTTGGAGGTGTTCAGGGCTAGGCTGGATAAGACCCTGAGCAACCTGCTCTAGTGAAAGGTGTCCCTGCCCATGCCTGTGGGCTTGGAACTAGATGCTCTTTAAGATCCCTTCCAACCCAAACCATTCTATGAACCTATGAATCTATTAATTTGAAGCAACCAAACCTTCACTGCAGCAGGCTGGGTGCCTGCCCCTCAGCTCAGCTTGCTGACAAGGGAGTTTGCAAGCAAGAGAGCAAAGCAGCTCCTTTTGGCCCAGCTGTTATGGAATGGCATGGAATGGAATGGAATGGAATGGAATGGAATGGAATGGAATGGAATGGAATGGAATGGAATGGAATAGAATAGAATAGAATAGAATAGAATAGAATAGAATAGAATAGAATTAACCAGGTTGGAAAAGACCTTTGAGATCACCGACTCCAACCTATCACCCAACACCATCTAATCAACTAAACCCTGGCACCAAGCACCCCAGCCAGTCTCTTCCTAAACACCTCCAGGGATGGTGACTCCACCACCTCCCTGGGCAGCACAATCCAATTCCCAATCTCTCTTTCTATGAAGAACTTCTTCCTAACATCCAGCCTAAACCTCCCCTGGCACAGCTTGAGACTGTGTCCTCTTGTTCTGGTGCTGCTTGCCTGGGAGAAGAGACCAACCCCCAGCTGGCTACAGCCTCCCTTCAGGTAGTTGTAGAGAGCAATAAGGTCTCCCCTGAGTCTCCTCTTCTCCAGGCTAGGCTTCTTCCCAGCTCCCTCAGCCTCTCCTCACAGGGCTGTGCTCCAAACCCCTCCCCAGCTTTGTTGCCCTTCTCTGGACACCTTCCAGCAGCTCAACATCTTTCCTAAACTGAGGGGCCCAGAACTGGACACAGGACTCAAGGTGTGGCCTAACAGTTAGGAAGCGAAGGGATGGCTTCTGGGCTCCTGAGAGGGAAACAGAGATAAGAAAAACACCCCAGACCTCTGCATGCTCCAGGTGCTTCTCCACTGCATGCATTGGCCACATCTCAGCCACAAGATTTCCAGCAGCTCACCTCAGCCTCCAACTCCAGCACTCAGCCAGCAGACAGGGTCCCTAGGGACTCCCGAGCCGCCTCACTCGCTGCCCTCAGCTCCTGCCCACCGCGCTGGAATTATCCTGCGGCGGTGCTGGGCTTGTTCTGGTCAGGCTGCTCTCCCCCGAATCAAAAGCACAGATGGAAAAGGTCACCCCCATCAGGCAGCTGCTGCTGTGGCTGGCAGACAAGCAGATGTTGGCAGGATCACCTCTGGGAGAGCTGCAGCTTTCTTGTCCCCACTCGCTTTAGCCGCTCAACACATCTGTGCCGGAGCAGAGCACAGGGAAAGGAGGGACTGCAGCGTCTGCCCTGCCTCATCAGTGTCGGTGCACCAGCAGTAAGCTTAGATGTGGTGCTTGGGGACATGGTTGAGAGGTGAACTCTGCAGAGCAGGGTCTACAGGAAGGATGGGGAGAGTCTGTTTATGAATGCCTGTGGTGACAGGACAAGGGACAATGGCTTCAAACTGGAGAAGGGCAGAGTTAGGACAGAATTAACCAGGCTGGCAAAGACCTTTGAGATCATCGAGTCCAACCTATCACCCAACACCATCTGATCAACTAAACCATGGCACCAAGCACCCCAGCCAGTCTCTTCCTAAACACCTCCAGGGATGGTGACTCCACCACCTCCCTGGGCAGCACATTCCAAAGGCTAGTCTCTCTTTCTGGGAAGAACTTCATCCTAACATCCAGCCTAAACCTCCCCTGGTGCAGTTTGAGACTGTGTCCTCTTGTTCTGGTGCTGGCTGCCTGGGAGAAGAGACCAACCCCCACTTGGCTACAACCTCCCTTCAGGTAGCTGTAGATAACTGGTTTAAGGAGAGTTTTCCATCACCTGACACAAATACAGCTCTGGGCTCAGGGCTGGATCTTGGGAAGAGATTTGCTCAGTCTGCACCTTGCAATAGGAATAGGATAGGATAGGATAGGCTAGGCTAGGCTAGGATAGGATAGGATAGGATAGGATAGGATAGGATAGGATAGGATAGGATAGGATAGGATTCTGCTGTGTCATGCAGTGGGATTTTCCCTGGAGCAAGCCCCCAGTGGCCCTGGGAACAGGCTGCTATGTCCTGGGGCTGTGGTCACCACCTCCTTGAGCCCCATCACCTGCGTGGGCTGTCTGCTCAGACTCCCTGTGCTTCACTGTCCTCAGTTCCTGGCTGCACTCTCCTCTGAGGCATCTGCCTTTCCTAAAGCTCTTTTTTGTGTCTTTATGAATAATTTGGCAAGTCTGTGTCTGAAGCAGGAATGTCTCTGGGACAGGGCCATGTAGCACATCCCAGCTCCATTCCCTGTTGTATGCCAGCTCCATGCTCCATTGCATCCTGGCTCCATCCCTGTTGTATCCCAGCTCCATTCCTTCTTCTATCCTGGCTCTATGCCACATTGCATCCCACCTCCCTTGCCCATGGACCTCCAGGAGGTTCCACCTCACCATGAGGAGGAACTTCTTCACTGGGAGGGTCACACAGCACTGGAACAGGTTCTTCAGAGAGGTTGTGGAGTCTCCTTCTCTGGAGACTTTCAAGCTCCATCTGGATGCATTCCTGTGTGACCTGTGGTGGATTCTCTGGTCCTGCTCTGGCAGGGGGGTTGGACATGGAATGGAATGGAATGGAATGGAATGGAATAGAATAGAATAGAATAGAATAGAATAGAATAGAATAGAATAGAATAGAATAGAATAGAATAGACCAGGTTGGAAGAGACCTTTGAGATCAAGGAGTCCAGAATCATAGAACTGTCAGGGTTGGAAGGGACCTCAAGGATTAGAATTAGGATTAGAATTAGAATTAGAATTAACCAGGTTGGAAGAGATCTTTGAGATCATTGAGTCCAACCTACCACCAACACCATCTCATCAACTAAACCATGGCACCAAGCACCCCAGCCAGTCTCTTCCTAAACACCTCCAGGGATGGTGACTCCATCACCTCCCTGGGCAGCACATTCCAATGGCCAATCTCTCTTTCTGGGCAGAACTTCTTCCTAACATCCAGCCTAAACCTCCCCTGGCACAACTTGAGACTGTGTCCTCTTGTTCTGGTGCTGGTTGCCTGGGAGAAGAGACCAACCCCCACCTGGCTACAACCTCCCTTCCAACCCCTAGCATCCTGTGGTCCTGTGATGGTCTCTGTTAACCTCTTGGTACTTGAGTGGACTCCCTTGGCCCCACTCCAACCCAAAGGTTGCCAAGAGTATCCAGATGGAATTCTTGGACCTTCTGCAGCATTAATGAGAGTCCTCTTGAGATGCCTCCAAGCCCTGCTCCCAGGAGCCCTGCTCCATGGTTAGGGAGGATTACCAACCAGCCTCCACTTACCTGGTTGTTGCAGGTCCTCGATCACCTCGATGACCACCTGAAGAGATCCCAATACATGAGGTTCCTCTGGTTCCCTCACAGTGAGAATGTCAGCATCATCTACCAGGATCACACCACCAAGGTAGGTCCCACTGTGCTCCCTGCAGGGAGGGAGAAGAGCCTGTGCACAAAACTGGGTGCCCTCCAGGAGCTGGTGTTTTAGGGTGGGCTTGATGTGCAAGAGCTGGAGGGGAAAGGACTGAGTAGGGAAAACAGCATTTTGGGACTGAGCTGCACTTTGCCCACACTCCATAGTCTGTCATTGCTGGGCTGTGGATGCAGCTGGTGCTGGCCAGGCTCTCAGCATCCTCATGACAACACCTGGGCCCTTTCTGGGGCTGGATGGTGGCTCACTTTGATCACAGGAGGGAGATGTGGGAAGTCCTGGGCTAGTCTTCCTCAAACCACTGCTCCCAGCTTGGTCCTGGTCTGGGCATAGTCTTCTACATTCATAACCCTCCAGCAAGAAAGCTGCAAGCCCTGGGTCATAACTAATGACCATCATCTTCCTCTGACTTTGCAGCCTCCCTCTTCCTCCTCCAGCTGGCTGTGGGATTATGCTGTTGGCTATTATTTGCTGGAGTTTCTGCTGTGGATCAGGTAGGAGCATGGGCTGGGCAGTGGCTGGGGACAAGCTGGGTTGAGTGGCTTTGTCCAGGAACAGAATCACAGAATAGATCTGGTTGGAAGAGACCTCAGAGATCATCCAGCCCAAGCCTCGATGGCAAGGGAGGACTGTGACCTGGAGCACCCCTATCCCTGGGGAAGGAGGAGAAGCTTGTCCTCTCACAAGCAAGCTCCACGGGAGGAATGGGTTTGGGCTGGGATTACACAGGATCAGAGGATGTTAGGGATTGGAAGGCACCTCTGGAGATCATCAAGTCCAACTCCCCTGCCAGAGCAGGACCAGAGAATCCAGCACAGCTCACACAGGAATGCATCCAGATGAGGCTTGAAGGTCCCCAGAGAAGGAGACTCCACAACCTCTCTCGGCAGCCTGCTCCAGTGCTCTGTGAGCCTCCCAGTGAAGAAGTTCCTCCTCGTGTTGATGTCTGGAGCTGCACTGCCCTCTCGTGTGCAGAGATGGAGCAGGCTGATCTGCTGGAAAGCTGCTCTGCAGAGAAGGACATAGGAGTGCTCTGGGCAAAGCCCTCATGAGCCAGAACTGTGCTGTTGTGGCCGATAAAAGCAGCAGGTTTCTGGGGTGCATTAAAAAGAGCATGGCCAGGAGGTTCTCCTTCCCTTCTACTCTGTCCTGGTGAGGCTGCACCTGGAGTATTGTGCCTAGTTCTGGGCTCCCCAGTTCAAGAGGGACAGAGAGCTACTGGAGAGAGACCAACAGAGGGCCATGAGGATGATGAGGGGACTGGAGCATCTCTGTGATGAGGAGAGACTGGGACACCTGGGGCTGGTTAGCCTGGAGAAGGCTGAGAGGGGTTCTTCTCAGTACATTTAGATATCTAAAGGGTAGAGGCCATGAAGATGGGGCTGAGCTCTGTTCAGTGGTGGCCAGGGACAGGGCAAAGGGCAGTGGGTGCAAACAAGAACACAGGAGGTTTCACTTGAACTTAAGGAGAAACTTCTTTACTTGGAGGATGCTGGAGCACTGGAAGAGGCTGCCTGAGACTCTGCAGCCTCTCTGGAGACTTGCAAAACATGCCTAGGTGTACCTGGGTTAACAGAGAGGTTGGACTAGATGATCTCCAGAGGTCCCTTCTAACCCCTACCACTCTGTGGTTCTGTAAGATCAGCTGTGGGTGCTGAGAACTCTCACTGGGGTCTACCCTGCCATTCTACACAATTCCCCTGATTCCAGGATGCCCAGTGCCTCAGGGAGGAGGGCAGATGATGACCAAGCACCCCTTTCTGTCCTGTAGAAAGGGGAGCAGGAGGGAGCTGAGGGCAAGGGTGTAAGGTCCAAGATTGGGTGGTGTGAGCAGAGGTGAGCCCCCAGCAGGGCTGCAGGGCACCTTGGGCTCTAGCACCTTGGGCTGGGAGCTGCTCCCTCTGCCTGTCAGCCCCAGGCAGCGGCTTGTGGCAGCACAGCTCATTTGCAAATCCCTGGGGTGAGATCTCACATCCTGCTTTCCCCTCCCCTGCAGCACCTTTGTGCCCAGCTTGGTGTGCTGGATCAACCGCTGCTTCTTCTGGCTGCTCTTCAGCTCTCGGGTGGAGAACATTGCCCTCAGCTACAAGATCTTCAACTACGAGTGTCGCTTCAAGCAGCACGTTCAAGACTGGGCCATCCCCATGTAAGTGGCTCTGCAGACCCTCAGTGTCCACCCCCAGTCAAGCTCAGTGCCCAAACCACATCCCCTCCCTGTTGTGTTCACTCCTTAGACCACACTGCGTGGAGCGGGAGCGAAGTCATGGAGGAAGGGAGCTGGCTAGGAGGCACCATTCCTACCTGCAAGCTTAGCTTGCAGACCCTTCTTCATCCCTGTCCTGGGCTACCATACAATCATAGAATCAATAAGGTTGGAAATGACCTCAGACATCATCAAGTCCAACCTGTCACCCAACACCTCATGACCAACTAAACCATGGCACCAAGTGCCATGTCCAATCCCCTCTAGGGACGGTGACTCCACCACCTCCCTGGGCAGCACATTCCAATAGCCAACAACTCTCTCAGTGAAGAACTTTCTCCTCACCTTGAGCTAAACTTTCCCTGGTGCAGCTTGAGACTGTGTCCTCTTGTTCTGGTGCTGCTTGCCTGGGAGAAGAGACCAACCCCCACCTGGCTACAACCTCCCCTCAGGTAGTTAGACAGCAAGAAGGTCTCCCCTGAGCCTCCTCTTCTCCAGGCTAAGCAACCCCAGCTCCCTCAGCCTCTCCTCACAGGGCTGTGCTCCAGACCTCTCCCCAGCCTCATTGCCCTTCTCTGGACACATTCAAGAGTCTCAAAATCCTTCTTAAATTGAGGGGTCCATGCTGCATCCTATCTGGGGGGGTGGTGAACCCAAAGCAATGGAAGGGATGTGCTGAGATGTGTCTCACCATTCCCCGAGTCAGCATGGGGCCGGGGAAGGAGCTGCAGGGACAAGAGTTCAAACCCTAAGAGAGATGGCTGTGCCCAGTGCTGGCATTAACAGGGGCTGGGGGCTTCTCTTGGGCAGTGAGAAGACAAAGGAAGCCCTGCTGGAGCTGAAGGCTGCCCTGGAGAACAACCCCAAGCTGGTGGCTCACTACCCGGTGGAGGTGCGCTTCGCTCGAGGGGATGAGATCTGGATGAGTCCCTGCTTCCAGAGAGACAGCTGCTACATGAACATCATCATGTACAGGTCAATCACCTCTCCATGCCACCCTCCTCCTCTTCCTTGAGCTGCATCAAACAAGCTCCTGCACCTTTGCCTGCTCCCCCTACTCAGAAATTTGCAAACACCAAGCCAGAAGAATACATAGAATACATAGAAGAGGTCACAGAATCATAGAACTGTCAGGGTTGGAAGGGACCTCAAGGATTAGAATTAGAATTAGAATTAGAATTAGAATTAGAATTAGAATTAGAATTAACCAGGTTGGAAGAGATCTTTGAGATCATTGAGTCCAACCTACCACCAACACCATCTCATCAACTAACCCATGGCACCAAGCACCCCAGCCAGTCTCTTCCTAAACACCTCCAGGGATGGTGACTCCACCACCTCCCTGGGCAGCACATTCCAATGGCCAATCTCTCTTTCTGGGAAGAATTTCTTCCTAACATCCAGCCTAAACCTCCCCTGGCACAGCTTGAGACTGTGTCCTCTTGTTCTGGTGCTGGTTGCCTGGGAGAAGAGACCAAACCCCACCTGGCTACAACCTCCCTTCAGGGAGTTGTAGACAGCAAGAAGGTCTCCCCTGAGCCTCCTCTTCTGCAGGCTAAGCAACCCCAGCTCCCTCAGCCTCTCCTCATAGGGCTGTGCTCCAAACCCCTCCCCAGCTTTGTTGCCCTTCTCTGGACACCTTCCAGCAGCTCAACATCTTTCCTAAACTGAGAGGCCCAGAACTGGACACAGGACTCAAAGTGTGGCCTAACCAGTGCTGAGCACAATGACCTCCCTGCTCCTGCTGGCCACACTGTTCCTGATGCAGGCCAGGATGCCATTGGCCCTCTTGGCCACCTGGGCACACTGCTGGCTCATGTTCAGCCTTCTATCAACCAATACCCCCAGGTCCCTCTCTGCTTGGCTGCTCTTCAGCCACTCTGACCCCAGCCTGTAGCACTGCATGGGGTTGCTGTGGCCAATGTGTAGAACCTGGCACTGATCATCCAGTTCCAGCCCCCCTGCCATGGGCAGGGACACCTCACACTACAGCAGGTTGCTCAGACCACATCCAGCCTGGCCTTAAAAACCTCCAGGGATGAGGCTTCCACCACAGCAGGTGAGGTGGCCTTGGAGGACCCCAGAGCCACCCAGTCCATTTTCTTGAGGCCATTGTCCCATGTGAAGGTCAGTGCTGGTCCCATCAGTCAGTGCTGGTCAGAAAGATCATAATGCATCCCTGGTGTTGTCCTTCTCCCCAGGTGGAGGTCTCTCAGAGGTGTTTGAGGGGTGTGCTCAGTTCCCTCTAATGTTCTCCCTGTCTGACCCCACTCAGGCCCTATGGGAAGAATGTCCCTCACCTCAACTACTGGCTGACCTATGAGGGCATCATGAAGAAGCATGGTGGAAGACCACACTGGGCAAAGGTACCAATGGCTCCTCTGGGAGGCCAGTGTCTGTGGAAGGGGTCCTTCCCTCTTCTCTTTCGTGACTTCTTTTGGAAAGGAGGGGTTTGCATTTAAAAGGAGCTCAGGTTGGTCCCAGAAGTCTATAGGTGCCTTGAGGAGAATAACACTATGGTGGGAGTTGGGAGGGACCTCTGGAGGTCATCTAGTCCAAGCCCATTGCTAAAACAGGGTCACCCAGAGCAGATTGCCTGGGATTGCATCCAGGCAGGTCTGGAATCACTCCAGAGGAGACTCCACAACCTCTCTGGGCAGCTTTTTCCAGGGCTCTGACATCCTCACAGGAAAGAAATGTTTTCTTCCTGTTCAGATGGACCCCCCTGGGTTGCAGTTCGGGCCTGTTGCCCCTTGTCCTGTTGCTGGGCAGGACTGAAAAGAGTCTGGCCCCATCCTCTTGCTCCATGCTATTGATCAGCATTGAGAAGATCCCCTCTCAGGCTGCTCTTCTCCAGGCTAAACAGCCCCAGGTCTCTCAGCCTTCCCTCCTCACAGAGAAGCTCCAATCCCCTCAGTATCTTCATATCTGCTGCTGGACTCTCTCCAGTAGTTTCTTGTCTCTCTTGAACTGCCCAGGCCTGGACCCAGGACTGCAGATGTGTCCTCCCTGGGGCAGAATAGCCAGGGGGAGAGAACCTCCCTTGACCTTGCACTCTTCCGAATGCACCTCAGGAGACCATTTGCCTTCTTGGCTGTGAGGGCACATTGCTGGCTCATGGGGAGCTTGTTGTCCACTAGACCTGGGGGTCCTTCTGCAGAGAGCTGCTTTCCAGCAGCTCAACCCCTGACCCGTCCTGGTGCAGGGAGGTATTCCCCTGCAGGGGCAGGGCTGTACCCATGTCCTTGTTGAACTTCATTCTGGTGTTCCTGTTTGCTACTCGCCCTGGGCACACAGACAAGGGGATGAAGGTACCACCACTTCTGCAGGGGCTTCCCACAGCAGATGGGAGGTTGGGGTCCATGTCCAGCAACAGCCCCCCCCCTCCCCATTGATGGCCAGCCCCTTCACAGACTTTGTCTCCTGCAGGCCCACAGCTGCACCCAGAAGGACTTTGAGAGGATGTATCCAGCCTTCCCCAGGTTCTGCTCCGTGCGGGAGCAGCTGGACCCCACGGGAATGTTCCTGAACGCCTACCTGGAGAAGGTCTTCTACTGATGGGGACAATGTGGGGGATTGGAGGAAAAATCAGCCATCACCCCCAGCTCTTGGGACACCCCACAGCTCACAGTCCTCTGTGGTCTGAAGGTGCTGCCACCCTGGCTCTGCCCTGAGCTGTCCCGACAGTGGGCAGCAAGGGCTGGCCCCGTGCGTTCTGATCTCAGTGCTGGCAAAGCTCTGCAGCGCCTGGGAATCTCTCCAGGAAACCAACAGCTCAGAAGTGACCATGTCCCAGCCTTCCCAAGATCTGCACAGCCCCAAGTGCCTCCTCTCCAAGCCAACATCTCAATAAAGAGCTCTTTTAGAGCAGACCTTATCTGAGCCTGATCTTTCTAACTGAGGTGACCAGACCCGGGGATCAGGGCTGAGGCTCGGTGCCCCTGGTCAGCACCACTGCGTGAGTCAGGGCTGGGCATGAGACCAGCAGCTGTGGCACAGCCTGGAGCTGGTGCCATCTGAGTCCTGAAGCACAAGATCTTTCCCTGCAGAGGCCTGCAGGCAGATCATGGGAAGAAGAGGCTGCCTGAGAGGTCCACCCAAGACTGCATAATGATGCTGTAAGGGAAACCATGCGTGGCCCCTCCCAGGACCACAGCTGCCACATGCCACCAAAACCAGTAGGAGACCATAGAGTCCCAGAATCCCAGCATGGTGGGGGTTGAAAGAGACCACTGCTGAAGCAGGCTCACCCACAGCAGGTTGCCCAGGGTTGCACCCAGAAGGGTTTGGAATCTCTCAAGAGAAAGAAACTCCACAATCTTTCTGGGCAGCTTCTTCCAGTGCTTCAGCACCCTCACAGGAAAGAAGTTTCTCCCCATTGTCCCTGACTCTGGGTACCACTAAAAGTATTTGGCCCCATCCTCTTGACCTTTGCCCTTTACACATTGGTCAGCATTGAAAAGATCCCCTCCAGGCTGCTCTTCTCCAGGCTAAACAGCCCCAGGTCTCTCAGCCTTTCCTTCTCAGAGAGATGCTCCAGGCCCCCTCAGCATCTTCAAAGCTTCCTCTGGACTCTCTCCAGTAGTCCCCTGTCTCTCTTGAACTGGAGAGCCCAGAACTGGACACAGGACTCCAGATGTGGCCTCATTAGGGTAGAATAGAGGGGGAGGAGAGCCTCCCTTGCCCTGCTGGTCGCACTCTTCTTGATGCACCCCAGGAGACCATTGGCCTTCTTGGCCACAAGGGCACACTGTCACTGGGCACCACAGAAGCTTTCACAGGAGCCACCCTGTAGCCTCCTCCCCCACTACCAAAACCTCAACAGATACAAAGCCAACACATCAGGTCAGAGACATGGACACCCCAATCCTGCTCCTGGGAGAGCATCAACTCCAGGGTCCAGGAGTCAAGGTCAGAGCAACCTTGAGATGAAGGAGCAGTGGTGGGGGAAAGGCGCTTGGAGGTTGCACAGGGCTTGTGCACTATCACAAAGTGCAGACAAAATACTCTGGAAATGCTTTTATAGAGGGGAACAAACACAACTTCCTGGACCTCCAGGGTGAAGAGAGTAACCACTAAGGTGAGTAACAGAGCTGAATCATCCGAGATGATGCCTGCAGCACTGGGAGCATCACTGGGCTGGGTTCAGCCTCTCGTGGATGGTGCGCATGGAGGACAGCTGATCCCACAAGTCTGAAGAGAAAAGAGAGGTGTCTGTCAGAGAGAGCTCTCACCCTCCCTTCCTCCTGAAACCTTAGAACCAGAATCACAGGATGGGTTTGATTGGAAGGGACCTTTGAAGGTCAGCTATTCCAACCCCCCTGCAGTCAGCAGGGACATCCTCAGCTAGAGCAGGCTGCTCAGAGCCCTGTCCAACCTGACCTGGAGTGGTTCCAGGGCTGAGGCATCTACGTCCTCCCTGGGCAGCCTGGGCCAGTGTCTCACCACCTTCAGCATAAAAAATTTCTTCCTTCTCTCTAGCCCAAATCTCTCCTCTTTTAGTTTAAAACCACCACCCCTTGTCCTGTCACCACAGGCCCTGCTAAGAACTCTGTCCCCAGCTTTCTCGCAGGCCCTTCAAGCAGGAAATGCCACAACAAGGTCTCCCTGGAACCTTCTCTTCTCCAGACTGAACAACCCCAGCTCTCTCAGCCTGGCCTCACAGCAGAGGGGTCCCAGCCCTCAGATCATTTTTGTGGTCTCCTCTGGACTAGTTCAGACAAGTCCATGTCCCTCATGTGCTGAAGAACCCACAGCTGGACACAGCACTGCAGGCTGGGTCTGACCAGAGTGCGGCAGAGGGGCAGAATCCCCTCCCTCAAGCTGCTGGCCAAGGTTGCAGCCCAAGGATACAGCCCAAGTGAGCTGGCTTCCTGGCTGTGAGTGCACATTGCCAGCTCCTGTCCAGCTTTCCAATCCCCAGCACCCCTAAGCCCTTCTCCATGGGGCTGCTCTCCATCCCTTCATGCCCCAGCCTGGACTGACACCAGGGGTTGCCCTGACTCGGGTGTAGGGCTTTGCACTTGGCCTTAGTGAGCCACATGAGGGTTCACATTGGCTGACTTCTCAAGTCTGTCCAGGTCCTTTTGGACATGTGTGGTCCACCACACTCAAGGAGTTTAGACTAGGATAGGATAGGATAGGATAGGATAGGATAGGATAGGATAGGATAGGATAGGATAGGATAGGATAGAAAGAATAGGATAGAATAGAATAGAACAGAATTGAACCAGGTTGGAAAAGACCTTTGAGATGGTCGAGTCCAACCTGCCACCCAACACCATCCAGTCAGCTAAGTTCATCTCTCTGATGGTGTTTGGCTATTTGGTGTTGGAGGTTTGGAAACTGGAGCACAGCAAGTGAAAGGCAACTCACAGAAGAGTGGAGAGGGCTTTGTGGCAAGGCCACAGCTGCCCTCTCCTGCCAGTACAGCACCTCCCAGCCTGGGGGGGGCAGGACCTGGAGCTGCAGGCACTGCCCAGAACATCCCTCCTGTGCACCTGGACCATACCTGGAAGCCTGCTCTCAAATTGGTCTGGTGGGCAAAAGATGAGGTCAAGCATGTCAGAGAATTCCTTCTCCATCTTACTGGTGATCTGCATCTGCAGCCAAGCACAAGAGCAGGGAACAGGGCTTGGAGACCCTCATGCTGCAGGATCTCCATGCCCTAGGTGCTTGGGGGTGAGGAGCTCTCAGATGCAGAGACAGCAGCTTTGAGCTCCTTGAAAGCCCAAATCATTCTTAATTTGAGGATATCAGCGAGGTAGCTGCCAGCGGTGGCTGACAACTGCTACTGAGGCAGATGTTTGGGTCTCAGACCCACATTAGTGCCTTGAGTGAGCTAGGCTGGGTCAGTGCCTTGGCTGGTGAGCAGCTGGAATCATAGAATCATAGGATCTTTTCAGTCCCTCCAGGGAGGGGGACTCCACCACTGCCCTGAGCAGCCTGTTCCAGGGCTTCACAACCCTTCCCACAAAGGAATTGTTCCTTTTGTCCAACCTCAAATACTCCTGGCACAACTAGAAGCCAATGCCTCTTGTCCTTGGGAATGGAGTCACCATCCCTGGAGGTGTTCAAGAGGGGATTGGATGTGGCACTTGATGCCATGGTTTAGTAGTCATGAGGTGTTGGGTGACAGGTTGGACTTGGTGATCTTTCAACCTTCTCTTCCAACCTTATTGATTCTATGATTCTATGATTTATAAGGGATCAACACCCACCTTGCTCCATCCTCCTTTCAGGGAGTTGTGGAGGGTGAGGAGGTCTCCACTGAGCCTCCTTTTCTTCAGGAGAAAGAACCCCACCCCCTCAGCTGCTCCTCACTTGTGCTCTGGACCCTTCACCAGCTTGGTTGCTCTTTGGACATGCTCCAGCCCCTCAATATAATGTATTAATGACATCTAATGCCTCTGGGCACTACTGCATGTGTCTCCTGCTGCACAAACAGTGCCAGCAGTGACCTCCCAATGTGTGTGAGAGCCTTCTGATGTCAACACCTTCCGAGGAGCTGCCTTCACATTACCACACAGATGTTTCCCAGATCCTTCTTTGGGCTGTTGATCTCTACCCTCAAACACTGCCCAGGGCTGTAGGGAGCTCTCCCAAGGAAGAAGACAGGGCACAGCTTACCTTCAGGACCTGAAACTCCTCTTTCATGTTCTCCTGAGCTTTTTCAAACATTCCACTCTCTACCTCTCTCTTGATGCCCTCGTTGAGGCTGTTGGTCATCCTGGTGTAGGAGAGGCGCCCAGTGTTCTGTGCAGCATCTGTTGGAAGAGTGGTGAGTGCCACATGGAGATCCAGACCCAGGGTGATGGCAGAGAGGAGGGCTGGTGGTTTGGGAAAGGCAAATGCCATGCTTTCTGCTGCTGTACTGGAGGTGCCCCATCTCCAGGATATTTTCCATAGAATCAATAAGGTTGGAAAAGACCTCAGAGATCATCAAGTCCAACCTGTCACCCAACACCTCATGACTACTAAACCATGGCACCAAGTGCCACGTCCAGTCCCCTCTTGAACACCTCCAGTGATGGTGACTCCACCACCTCCCTGGGCAGCACATTCCAGTGGCCAATCACTCTTTCTGTGAAGAACTTCTTCCTAACATCCAGCCTAAACTTCCCCTGATGCAGCTTGAGACTGTGTCCTCTCATTCTGGGGCTGATTGCCTAGGAGAAGAGACCAACCCCCTCCTGGCTACAGCCTCCCTTCAGGGAGTTGTAGAGAGCAAGAAGGTCTCCCCTGAGCCTCCTCTTCTCCAGGCTAAGCAACCCCAGCTCCCTCAGCCTCTCCTCACAGGGCTGTGCTCAAGGCCTCTCCCCAGCCTTATTGCCCTTCTCTGGACACGTTCAAGTGTCTCAATGTCCTTCTTAAACTGAGGGGCCCAGAACTGGACACAGGACTCAAGGTGTGGCCTAACCAGTGCTGAGTCCAAGGGCACAATGACCTCCCTGCTCCTGCTGGCCACACTGTTCCTGATCCAGGCCAGGATGACATTGGCCTTCTTGACCACCTAGGCACACTGCTGGCTCATGTTCAGCCTACCATTGACCAGCACCCCCAGGTCCCTCTCCACCTGGCCGCTCTCCAGCCACTCTGACCCCAGCCTGTAGCTCTGCATGGGGTTGTTGTGGCCAATGTGCAGAACCTGGCACTTGGATGTGTTCAATCTCATGTCCTTGGACTCTGCCCGTCTGTCCAGCCTGGCAAGGTCCCTCTGCAGAGCCCTTCTATCCTCTAACAGATCAACTCCTGCCCCCAGCTTGGTGTCATCTGCAAATGTGCTGATGATGGACTCAATCTCCTCATCCAGATCATCAATAAAGATATTGAACAGGATGGAGCCCAGCACTGATCCATGGGAGACACCACTAGTGACTGGCTGCCAGCTGGATGTGGCAAGAACCATTGAATCATCATGGAATCAGGATTGTTTTCACCGGAAAAGACCTTTAAGGTCATCAAGCCCAACCATTCTCTAACTCTACCAAGTCTGCTGCTAAACCAGGTCCCTTAGCACCACATCCCTGCAGCTTTTAAACACCTCCAGGGGTGAGGATTCTACCACCTCCATGGGAAGCCCTTTCCACTGTTCGAGAACCCATTCAGTGAAGAAGTTTCCTGTAACAGCCAACCTAAACCTCCCCTGGCACAACTTGAGGCCATTCCCCCTTGCCCTCCCACCTGGGCTATTCTGTACAAGCCCAAAGAGCCTCCAGTATGAAATGAGAAGAGTACAGGAGCGGTCTCACCTGAATAGCACGGCAACAGGCGCTTTTGAATGGTTGTGGTCAGGGAGTTGTAGATGTCTGCTTTCTTCTGGAGGATGATTCTTTCAGTCTCCCTGACAATGAGGTCAATCTGCAAGAATAACTTCAGATGCTTAGCACCACACATTTGGTCAGAGACAATTATTTGTGCTGGCAACCCGATGGCAATAACCTGATAGAGACCATTGACATGGAAAGTGTGGTGTTCAGCTGGAACAGTTGCTGCTGGTGAGCATCAGCTCTCTGTTATGCTCTGACATAACACAGAAGATCTCCCTTCCAGAAGAAAAAATCCTCTCCTCTCCTTCTCCTTCTCCTTCTCCTTCTCCTTCTCCTTCTCCTTCTCCTTCTCCTTCTCCTTCTCCTTCTCCTTCTCCTTCTCCTTCTCCTTCTCCTTCTCCTTCTCCTTCTCCTTCTCCTTCTCCTTCTCCTTCTCCTTCTCCTTCTCCTTCTCCTTCTCCTTCTCCTCTTCTTCCTCCTCTCCTTCTCATTCTCCTCCTCCTCTCCTCTCCTCTCCTCCTCTCCAGTAATGGATTCCACACTTTCCTCAACACCATGCTTGCTAAAGACAAGGTGCGATGACTCCTAACTGCCTTTCTCACGTTCCTAGGACATTGAAACAGAGCTAGTCATAGAACTGTGTGAGTTGGAAGAGACCTTCAAGATCATCAAGGCCAACTGTTAGCCACCCCTCACAAGACTTGTTCTTCACCAGCTCTGTTGTCCTTCTTTGGAAATGCCCCAACCCCTCAATGTTCTTCTTCACAGAACCACAGAATCAACCAGGCTGGAAGAGACCTCCAAGCTCATCAAGCCCAACCAATCACCCAACCCTAAGTAATCAACTAGACCATGGCACTAAGTGCCTCATCCACTCTCTTCTTAAACACCTCCAGGGAAGAAGTGAGAGACCCAAAAGTGAACTCAGTATCCGAGGTGCGGCCTCACCAGTGCCAAGATCACCTCAAGAGGTGCCTCAAAGTTTATGCTTTCCCTTGCCCCCTTTCCTCACACTCATTCTTTCTTGCACAGCCCCTCAGGGGCATCCTCCCTCTCCCCTTACAAGGTGACCACACCTCCTGGTAAAGGAAATTGAGCTTGCCACTTTCGTCAGGCACTCTGTACTCCACCACAGCTCTCTGCAGCTGCTGCTTCATGGCATCTTGGAACCTGTCCAGGCAGTTTTTCAGCATGGAGCTCTCATCCATCTGGATTCTGTTGGGGTGATAAGTGAACAAGGAGACACATCATTCACCTTCTCCCCACCCTGATGGAGCAGCGAAGCCAAGGGGAAAGCAGAGGGATGCAGGGTGCAGGGTTGCTGGAAGGTGTCCAGTGAAGGGCAACAAAGCTGGAGAGGGGTTTGGAGCACAGCCCTGTGAGGAGAGGCTGAGGGAGCTGGGGTTGCTTAGCCTGCAGAAGGGGAGGCTCAGGGGAGACCTTCTTGCTCTCTACAACTCCCTGAAGGGAGGTTGTAGCCAGGTGGGGGTTGGTCTCTTCTCCCAGGCAACCAGCACCAGAACAAGAGGACACAGTCTCAAGCTGCACCAGGGGAGCTTTAGGCTGGATGTTAGGAAGAAGTTCTTGCCAGAAAGAGAGATTGGCCATTGGAATGTGCTGCCCAGGGAAGTGGTGGAGTCACCACCACTGGAGGTGTTTAGGAAGAAACTTGATGGGGTGCTTGGTACCATGGTTTAGATGATTAGGTGGTGTTGGATGGTAGGTTGGACTCGATGATCTCAAAGGTCTCTTCCAACCTGGTTAGTTCTGTTCTGTTCTGTTCTGTTCTGTTCTATTCTATTCTATTCTATTCTTTCCTATCCTCTCCTATCCTCTCCTCTCCTATCCTATCCTATCCTATCCTATCCTATCCTATCCTATCCTATCCTATCCTATCCTATCCTATCCTATCCTATCCTAAAGCAAGCAAGGCAGCATGGGGTCCGTGGTCCCAGAGAGGGTAAACTTCCTCTAGACACAAAATCATAGGGTAAGAATCATAGGGTGGGACAAGAGCTTTGAAAGTTATCTTGAGGGCACATTGCTGACTCATGCCCAGCTTTTCATCCACCAGCACCCCCAAGACCTTCTCAGGGCTGCTCTTCATTCTTTCATCTCCCAGTCCGGACCAAGCCAGCTGCAGGACCTTACACTTGGCCCTGTTGAACCTCAGAAGGTTTACATGGTCTCACTTCTCCAGCTTGTCCAGGTTCCTCTGAATGGATCCCATCCCTCAGAGGTGCCAAACACACCACTCAGCTTGGTGCCACCTGGAGACTTGCCAAGGATGCACTCAACCCCCACTGTCCATGTCATTTATGAAGACAATGAACAGCATAGAATAGAATAGAATAGAATAGAATAGAATAGAATAGAATAGAATAGAATAGAATAGACCAGGTTGGAAGAGACCTTCAAGATCATCGAGTCCAACCTATCACCCAACACCACCTAATCAACTAAACCATGCAACCAAGCACTCTATCAAGTCTCCTCCTGAACAACTCCAGTGATGGTGACTCCATCACCTCCCTGGGCAGCACATTCCAATGGGCAATCACTCTCTCTGTGTAGAACTTCCTCCTAACCTCCAGCCTAAACCTCCCCTCGCACAGCTTGAGACTGTGTCCTCTTGTTCTGGTGCTGGTTGCCTGGGAGAAGAGACCAACCCCCCCCCCCCCCGGCTACAACCTCCCTTCAGGTAGTTGTAGAATAGAATAGAATACATAGAATACATAGAATAAACCAGGTTGGAAGAGACCTTCAAGATCATCGCGTCCAACCCATCACCAATCCAACTCCGCCCAAGCAACTAACCCACAGCACCAAGCACCCTGTCAAGTCTTCTCCTAAAAACCTCCAGTGATGGCGACTCCACCACCTCCCCAGGCAGCCCATTCCAATGTGCAATCACTCTTTCTGTATAGAACTTTTTTCTAACATCCAGCCTGAACCTCCCCTGGCGCAGCCTGAGACTGTGTCCTCTTGTTCTGGTACTGCTTGCCTGGGAGAAGAGACCAACATCTGTCTGTCTACAACCTCCCTTCAGATAGTTGTAGAGAGTAATAAGGTCACCCCTGAGTCTCCTCTTCTCCAGGCTAAGCAACCCCAGCTCCCTCAGCCTCTCCTCGTAGGGCTTATGTTCCAAACCCCTCACCAACTTTGTTGCTCTTCTCTGGACTCGTTCCAGCAAGTCAACATCCTTCCTAAACTGAGGGGCCCAGAACTGGACACAGTACTCGAGGTGCGGCCTAACCAGTGCAGTGTACAGGGGCAGAATGACCTCCCTGCTCCTGCTGGCCACACTGTTCCTGATGCAGGCCAGGATGCCATTGGCCCTCTTAGCTGCCTGGGCACACTGCAGGCTCATGTTCAGTCTACCGTCGACCAGCACCCCCAGGTCCCTCTCAGCCTGACTGCTCTCCAGCCACTCTGACCCCAGCCTGTAGCTCTGCATGGGGTTGCTGTGGCCAATGTGCAGAACCCGGCACTTGGATGTGTTAAATCTCATGCCGTTGGACTCTGCCCAACTGCCCAGCCTGTCGAGGTCCCTCTGCAGAGCCTCTCTACCCTCCAGCAGATCAACTCCTGCGCCCAGCTTGGTGTCGTCAGCAAATTTACTGATGATGGACTCGATGCCCTCGTCCAGATCATCAATAAAGATGTTAAAGAGCATGGGGCCCAGCACTGATCCCTGGGGCACACCACTGGTGACTGGCTGCCAGCTGGATGTGGCACCATTCACTACCACTCTCTGGGCTCGGCCCTCCAGCCAGTTCCTAATCCATCGCAGTGTGCTCCCATCCAAGCCATGGGCTGACAGCTTGGCCAGGAGTTTGCTATGGGGAACGGTGTCAAAGGCCTTGCTGAGGTCCAGGTAGACTACATCCACAGCCTGCCCCACATCCACCAGGCGGGTCACCTGATCATAGAAGGAGATCAGGTTGGTCAGGCAGGACCTGCCCTTCCTAAACCCATGCTGGCTGGGCCTGATCCCTTGGCCATCCTCTAAGTGTTGTGTGATTGCACTCAGGATGACCTGCTCCATAATCTTTCCTGGTACTGAGGTCAGGCTGACAGGCCTGTAATTCCCTGGCTCATCCAACCGGCCCTTCTTGTGGATGGGTACCACGTTGGCCAGCTTCCAGTCAGCTGGGATCTCTCCAGTGAGCCAGGACTGATGAAAAATAATGGAGAGTGGTTTGGCCAGCTCATTTGCCAGCTCTCTCAGCACCCTAGGATGGATCCCATCTGGTCCCATGGACTTGTGGGGGTCCAAGCTGCTGAGGAGAGCTCCTATCACTTGCTCATGGAACAAAGGGAAACCATGCAGCTCCCTGGCTCCCTCTGCCAGTTCTGCAGGCCAGCTGTCTGGTAGACGTTCTTTCCAGGTAGTAAAAACTGAGGTAAAGAAGGTGTTAAGTACCTCTGCCTTTTCCTCATCCTGTGTTACAACATTTCCTTCTATGTCAACCAAGGAGTGGAGGTTGTCCCTGCCCTTCCTCTTGCTATTAATATATTTATAGAAGGACTTTTTGTTGTCCTTCACATCAGAGGCCAGTTTAAGTTCCAAATATGCTTTTGCCTCCCTAATTTTCCTCCTACATGCCCTAGCAACCTCTTTAAACATTCCATGGGTTGCCTCACCTTTCTTCCAAAGATGATACACCCTCTTTTTTTCCCTTAGTTCAATTAAAAGTTCATTACACAGCCAGGCTGGCCGTCTGCCCCGGCGGCTCCTCTTCCGGCACACTGGCACAGCCTGCTCCTGAGCCTTCATCAGCTCTTTCTTGAAGCAGGTCCAGCCCTCCTGGACCCCTTTATTTTTAAGGGCTTTCTCCCAAGGAACCCTCTGAATTGTTTCCTTGAGCAACCTGAAGCAAGACAGCAAGAAGGTCTCCCCTGAGCCTCCTCTTCTCCAGGCTAAGCAACCCCAGCTGCCTCAGCCTCTCCTCATAGGGCTTGTGGTCCCAGCACAGAACTTGTCACCGGTCTCCATGTGTACATCAAGTCATTGACCCTTTAGATGCAACCATCCAACCAACCCCTTCTCCACATTCACCCATCAAATCCACCTCTCTCCAGTTTAGAGAGCAGGGAGCCTCTCACCTGAAGATGTTTCCAAAACTCATGTCAATGTGCTCATAGATGGGCTGGCTCAGGGAGCTGTTGATGTCTATCCGGCCAAAGACCTTGGACACGTACACCCCCTGCTTCAGGCACACAGCTCTCAGGGTTCTGTGGAAACCCTGCTGCCTGTTGGCTTGCTGTTGGGTGGGAAATACAGAGGAGTAAGGCACAGACAGCGCTGATGTCCAGTCAGCAGCAGCGCTACACAGCACTGAATCATTTTAGAATAGAGTAGGGTGGGATAGAATAGCATAGGATAGGATAGGATAGGATAGAGTAGGGTAGGATAGGATAGGATAGGATAGAGTAGAGTAGAGTAGAGTAGAGTAGGATAAGATAGGATAGGATAGGGTAGAATAGAATAGAATAGAGTAGAATAGAATAGAATAGAGTAGGGTAGGATAGAATAGAAAAGAATAGGATAGGATAGGATAGGATAGGATAGGATAGGATAGGATAGGATAGGATAGGATAGACCAGGTTGGAAAAGACCTTTGAGCTCATCGAGTCACCATCCAATCAACTAAACCATGGTACCAAGCACGCCATCCAGTCTCTTCCTAAACACTCCACTTGGTGCCATGGTTTAGTCATGAGGTCTGTGGTGAGAGGTTGGACTTGATGACCTTCGAGGTCTCTTCCACCCTTGGTGATTCTGTGTGATTCTGGTGCTCCAAAGCAGTTGCTTTTTATACTCACATTGAAGATCTTTTCAATGTTTCTACTGTATGACCTCTTTGCTTGATTCAGCCCATCCCTGAGTGGCTGCTCAATGGATGTGAAACATGTCTCAATGTCTTTCCCCAGATCAATGATCTTCTGCATAAAGTCATTCCAGTAGGTTGTCCTCACCCCCAGGTACTGAAATGAACAGGCAACAAGGGAAGCAAATCAGTGAATGCCTCATGCTGGATGCAACGAAAGCAGCACCCTTCAAGAAAAGAGCAGAACCCAAGAGCAGATGACTCTGTTGTAGGATTACATCCAAGCAGAATAGAATAGAATAGAATAGAATAGAATAGAATAGAATAGAATAGAATAGAATAGAATAGAATAGAATAGAATAAACCAGGTTGGAAAAGACCTTTGAGATCACCGAGTCCAACCTATCACCCAACACCATCTCATTAACTAAACCATGGCACCAAGCACCCCAGCCAGTCTCTTCCTGAACACCTCCAGGGATGGTGACTCCACCACCTCCCTGGGCAGCACATTCAATGGCCAATCTCTCTTTCTGGGAAGAACTTCTTCCTAACATCCAGCATGAACCTCCCCTGGCACAGCTTGAGACTGTGTCCTCTTGTTCTGGTGCTGGTTTCCTGGGAGAAGAGACCAACCCCCACCTGGCTACAACCTCCCTCCAGGTAGTTGTAGAGAGCAAGAAGGTCTCCCCATAGCTGTTCTGGACCAACCTGTGCAGCTTGGTGGCACCGGAGACTCTGGATCAGGGACAAAATGGACAAAGCCTCTGAGACATATTCTTTCAGGATGTTCCTCTTCTGTGCAGTGCAAAACATCTGGATGTAGTCCCTCAGCTTTGGGATCTCTGAAACCAGGCAAGCAAGGTGGAGTTTAATGTGTGCTGTAGATTAAGGGAAAGTCAAGAGTTCATTGGTATAACCATAAAGAAAAGTCCTCCAGAGGCTAAAGAGTCCCAGAGGGATGGGCAGGCCACAGGGTGTTAGGGGCTGGAAGGAACCCTCAGAGATCATCGAGTCCAACCTCCCTGCCAGAGCAGGACCAGAGAATCCAGCACAGGTCACACAGGAGCGCATCCAGATGGGGCTTGAAAGTCTCTAGAGAAGGAGACTCCACAGCCTCTCTGGGCAGCCTGCTCCAGTGCTCTGGAACCCTCCCAGGGAAGAACTTCCTCCTCATGGTGAGGTGGAACCTCCTGTGCTGTAGTTTCTATTCATTGCCCCTTGTCCTATCACAGGGTGCAGGTGAGCAGAGCCTGTCCCCTCCCTCTTGACCCCCAGCCCTCAGATATTGATAAACATTTATTAAATCCCCTCTCAGACTTCTTTTCTCCAGTCTGAACAGCCCCAGGGCTCTCAGCCTCTCCTCACAGGGCAGTGCTCCAGTCCCTTAAGCATCCTGGTAGCTCTCTGTTGGACTCTCTCCAGCAGATCCCTGTCCCTCCTCAACTGGGGAGCCTGAAACTGGATGCAATATTTCAAGTGAGATCTCACCAGGCCAGAGTGGAGGGGGAGGAGAACCTCCCTCCATCTGCTGGCCACACACCTCTTAGTGCACCCCAGGATCCCAGTTCATCCCAGGATATTGTAATCTGTTATTCCATTCTAGTCTCTGTACTCTTTTTAAACACTGATTTGAGGGGCAGGGGCAGGGCAAGGTAGTGGAAAGGAAGTTACCAGGGACTTGCTGAGGGACCTGGGGCTTTTTAGTCTGGAAAAGAGAAGACTGAGAGGGGATTTAATAAATGTATATCAATATCTGAGGGCTGGGGGTCAGGAGGGAGGGCACAGTCTCTGCTCACTTGCTCCCTGTGATAGGACAAGGAGCAATGGATGTAAGCTGCAGCACAGGAGGTTCCATCTCAACACAAGGGGGAACTTCTTTACTGTAAGGGTCCCACAGCACTGGAACAGGCTGCCCAGAGGGGTTGTAGAGTCTCCTTCTCTGGAGACTTTCAAGGCCTGTCTGGATGCATTCCTGTGTGAGCTGTGCTGGATTCTCTGGTCCTGCTCTAGCAGTGGGGTTGGACTCAATGATCTCCGGAGTTCCCTTCCAACCCCTGACATCCTGTGAGCCTGCAACTTCTCCACGCCCTAGTGCTGTTCCAACACATCCCACAGGGTCAGCTTCCCTCAGGCAGTGTCCAAAGCACCCCTGTGTGCTCCATGCTGAGAGGGGCTGCCCCAGTGTCACCTGTTTCCTCCTCGCTGAGTATCTTCTCATCGCTGAGCGTCTTCCCTTTCCAGTACTCCCTGGCACTGACCGTGTACACAAGGTCAGCCTTCTGCAGCACCTCTGAGTCAGCTGGAAGCTTTTTCTGTAAAACACACACCCCAGCCAGGCTCACCAAGGTCTCCTCACCAAAGCCACACCGAGCAAAAACTCATCATAGAGCCCTGGAATAGTTTGGCTTGGGAGAGACCCCTAAGGTCATCAAGCCCAGACGTTACCCCAGCACCGACAGGTCACTGCTGAGCCACGCTCCTCAGCACTGCTTCTCAATGGCTTTTCATAGAAGCATAGAATCAAGAAGGTTGGAAAAGATCTCAGAGATCATCAAGTCCAACCTATTACAAAACACCATCTCATCAACTAAACCATGGCTCCAAGTGCCACATCCAATTCCTTTTTGAACACCTCCAGAGATGGGGACTCCACCACCTCCCTGGGCAGCACATTCCAATGGCTAACAGCTCTCTCTGTGAAGAACTTTCTCCTCACCTCCAGCCTAAACCTCCCCTGGTGCAGCTTGAGACTGTGTCCTCTTGTTCTGATGCTGGTTGCCTGGGAGAAGAGACCAACCCCCACCTGGCTACAACCTCCCTTCAGGTAGCTGTAGACAGCAAGAAGGTTTTCAACCTCTGCAGGAACCAGGACTCCACCACTGCCCTGGGCAGCCTGTTGTAGAGAGTTAGAAGGTCTCCTCCTATTCTATTCTATTCTATTCTATTCTATTCTATTCTATTCTATTCTATTCTATTCTATTCTATTCTATTCTATTCTATTCTATTCTATTCTATTCTATTCTGCTTGGATGTAATCCTACAGCAGAGTCATCTGCTCTTGGGTTCTTCTCTTTTCTTAAGCCCATTTTGAATCAGGAATCATCCGCCCTCCCCACACCAAATGAGGTCCTGTAGTTCTTGCATTCACAGTGGAGAACTGGACCAGAGGTGACTAGGAAGACAAATTGGACCCAAACAGAGAGAAAAGGAGAGTGCAGAGCAAGGTGTGAGATAAGGCCCAGGCTTCATGGATACATGGATAGGATAGGATAGGATAGGATAGGATAGGATAGGATAGGATAGGATAGGATAGGATAGGATAGGATAGGATAGGATAGGAGAAAATGAGAAGAGAAGAGAAGAGAAGAGAAGAGAAGAGAAGAGAAGAGAAGAGAAGAGAAGAGAAGAGAAGAGAAGAGAAGAGAAGAGAAGAGAAGAGAAGAGAAGAGAAGAGAAGAGAAGAGAAGAGAAGAGAAGAGAAGAGAAGAGAAGAGAAGAGAAGAGAAGAGAAGAGAAGAGAAGAGAAGAGAAGAGAAGAGAAGAGAAGAGAAGAGAAGAGAAGAGAAGAGAAGAGAAGAGAAGAGAAGAGGGAATGTAATTAACCAGGTTGGAAAAGACCTTTGAGATCATCAAGTCCAACCTATCACCCAGCACCATCTAATCAACTAAACCATGGCACCAAGCACCCCAGCCAGTCTCTTTTTAACACCTCCAGTGGTGGTCACTCCACCACCTCCCTGGGCAGCCCATTCCAATGGCCATGCCATTAGGCAGAGATTCAAGATGAACCCTGTCTAGCTTTCTGCAAGGTACCTTACCTCCAGGTTTTTCTTCATCATCTCTCCCTTCTCTTGCTTCACAGTTTTATTCCTTTTTAGGATGCCATCATGCTTATTTGCCTGTGTGGGGGAAAACAACAGGAATGATGACAGGCACCTCCTGACCATGTCAAGTAGATCCCAAAGTTTTTAATCCCCAAAGAAATGCTCGGGCCAGTGTTTCCCTGAGCCAGACTTGCTGGTTTCTCTGTTAGGTCAACCACTTCTGTTCAAGTCACATAATAGCATTTGGGCAACTCTCCAGTTTTGCTCCAGTGATCCCCAATAAAGGTATGAAGAGCCCGGAAAATACTCACAACATACTCCTTGCTTTCTCTGCAAAGACAAAAACAGAAGAGTAATTACAGATGTGAATGATGTGCTTAGGGAGAGACTGGATGGGGTGCTTGGTGCCATGCTTTAGTTGATCAGAGAAATCAACATTGGCCATTGGAATGTGCTGCCCAGGGAGGTGGTGGAGTCACCATCCCTGGAGGTGTTTAGGAAGAGCCTGGATGAGGCACTTTGTGCCATGGTTTAGTTGATAAGATGGTGTTGGGTGATGGGTTGGACTTCATGATCTCGAAGGTCTCTTCCAACCTGGTTAATTCTAATTCTAATTCTAATTCTAATTCTAATTCTAATTCTAATTCTAATTCTAATTCTAACTCTAACTCTAATTCTAGTCTCATACATACATACATACATAGAATAAACCAGGTTGGAAGAGACCTTCATCAGGCAACAGTCACAGAATCATAGAATCACACAGGTTGGAAAAGGCCTTTAGGACGATCGAGTCCAACTCTTAACCCAGCCCTGCCAGGTCCCCACTAAACCATGTCCCTCAGCGCCACATCTGCACAGCCTTTCAGTCTCTCCAGGGATGAGTTCTCCTGGGCAGCTGTGGTGGATTGAAATCTACACCCCACCCCACCCCACCCCCACATTAACTTTGCTTGCCCAGCTCAATTGGAAGCAAAACTACCACAGCAGCCTCTCCCCCTGCTCAACCATGGTTTCAGTGAAGTTTTTCCTACCTAGCCCAAACCTCCCACAGCACTTTTGGAACACAAGACCCTGTGAGGAGAGGCTGAGGGAGCTGGGGTTGCTTAGCCTGGAGAAGAGGAGGCTCAGGGGAGACCTTCTTGCTCTCTACAACTACCTGAAGGGAGGTTGTAGCCAGGTGGGGGTTGGTCTCTTCTCCCAGGCAACCAGCACCAGAACAAGAGGACACAGTCTCAAGCTGTGCTAGGGGAGGGTTGGATGCTAGGAAGAAGTTCTTCCCAGAAAGAGTGATTGGCCATTGGGATGTGCTGCCCAGGGAGGTGGTGGAGTCACCACCATTGGAGGTGGTGGAGTCACCACCATTGGAGGTGTTTAGGAAGAGACTGGCTGGGGTGCTTGGTGCCATGGCTTAGTTGATTAGATGGTGTTGGATGATAGGCTAGACTAAACTGAGGGGCCCAGAAGTGGACACAGTACTCAAGGTGTGGCAGATCTACCTTGATCCACTCCTCCAGATAAAAATAATCCACAGAACTGGCCCTGGGAAAGGTAGGGGGCAGTGCTCTGCTCTTGTAAGGAGGAGCAAAGAAGGACTGTGCCAACACAGCCCAGGTGGGGCCAGAGCCAGCATCACCCACTCAGCACCCTGCTCCCCTGGAGCCCTGAACTTGTTTCATTACCTCTTGTATTCTTCTAGATCGATCTGATCCGACTTGGTGACCACCAGGGAGATGTCCTTGCACATCCCCCGCTGGAAGGCCTTCATGCCTTCCTTCAGCAGCGTCTCGTGCACTTTGTGGCCCTGGATGCGTTCGATGGAGTTGACCACCCAGATGACAGAGCATTTGTTGATGTTCTACAATGGGAGGAGGAGGAGAAGGGCCAGAAAGAGAAGATAAAAACCATCAGCAAAGAATCAATGCCAGAGATGTTGAGCACCTTTAAATCCCAGTAAATACAGCGGCAATCCTGGAATCATAGATTCATAGAAGACCAGGTTGGAAGGGACCCCAGGGATCATCCAGTCCAACCTTTCATGCTGAGAATGGAAGAGACATCATTGGAGTGGGGTGAAGATGAAAAGCAGCCAACACAGGCAAAGCCACTGGCCAGCTCTAAGGAGGATCATCAAATTGTTTTGGCTGGAAAAGGCCTTTAAGATCATGTCCAGCCACTGTGCTAACAGCACCACGGCCATCAAAGCATGTCCTGAGAGCACCAACATGCAGCTCCCAGTGCAATTTCACTGGCATAAGCATAGAAGCATAGAATCAGTCAGGGTTGGAAGGGACCACAAGGATCATCTAGTTCCAAACACCTTGCCATGGGCAGGGACACCTCACACTAGATCAGGCTGGCCAGAGCCTGAATCATGGAATAGGTTGGGTTGGAAGGGACCTTAAAGATCATCTACTCCAACCACCTGCTGTCAGCAGGGACATCTTCAACTAGAACAGGTTGTTCAGATCCCCATCCAACCTAAACCCCACCTGGAGTGCTGTGTCCAGTTCTGGACCCCCTGTTAGAGGAAGGATCTGGAGGTGCTGGAGTGTGTCCAGAGAAGGGCCATGAGGATGAGCAGAGGGCTGGAGCTGCTCTGCTATGAGGACAGACCGAGGGAGTTGGGGCTGTTCAGTCTGGAGAAGAGAAGGCTCTGAGGACACCTAACTGTGGCCTTCCAGTATCTGAAGGGGGCTACAAGAAAGCTGGGGAGGGACTTTTGAGAGTGTCAGGGAGTGATAGGACCAGGGGGAATGGAGCAGAACTAGAAATGGGTAGATTCAGACTAGATGTTAGGAAGAAGTTCTTCCCCATGAGGGTGGTGAGACACTGGCACAGGCTGCCCAGGGAGGTGGTGGAAGCCTCATCCCTGGAGGTTCTTAAGGCCAGGCTGGATGTGGCTGTGAGCAACCTGATTCAGTGTGAGGTGTCCCTGCCCATGGCAGGGGGGTTGGAACTGGATGATCCTTGATCCAACGCTAACAATTCTGTAACTCTATGATTCTAACCTGAAATGTTTCCAGGGCTGGGTTGGATGATAGGTTGGATGCGATGATCTTGAAGGTCTCTTCCAACCTGGTCTGATCTATTCTATTCTATTCTATTCTATTCTATTCTATTCTATTCTATTCTATTCTATTCTATTCTATTCATCTCCCACCTGTCAGGGCAACCTGGGCCAGTGTCTGTGCAAGATGCCCATCCTCCCCAGCAGAGAGCAGTGCCGCTCACCTCTTTCCACATTGCATCCCTTTTGCTGTTGGAGTCGCCCGTCCCTGGGATATCCACAAAGACGACACCTTCCGGAACCACTTGAGACCTCGGGACAGCCACTTCCACGTGTTTTATGAGAGGCCAGAGCCGTGTCTTTCCATCTTCTGTGCTTGCAGCATCGTTCTTGCCCTGAACCCGGATGTAGGGGGCCATCTTTGCGGAAAGATCTTCTCCCTGGGACACAAACACACCTCCTGAACAAAGAACCTCAGAGAGGCCAGAAAAACATCATGGGATGGGATGGGATGGGATGGGATGGGATGGGATGGGATGGGATGGGATGGGACGGAACGGAACGGAACGGAACAGAATAGAATAGAATAGAATAGAATAGAATAGAATAGAATAGAATAGAATAGAATAGAATTAACCAGGTTGGAAGAGACCTTCAAGATCATGGAGTCCAACCTATCACCCAAAACCATCTCATCAACTAAACCATGGCACCAAGCACCCCAGCCAGTCTCTTCCTAAACACCTCCAGTGATGGTGACTCCACCACCTCCCTGGGCAGCACATTCCAATGGCCAATCTCTCTGTCTGGGAAGAACTTCTTCCAAACATCCAGGCTAAACCTCCCCTGGCACAGCTTGAGACTGTGTCCTCTTGTTCTGGTGCTGGTTGCCTGGGAGAAGAGACCAACCCCCACCTGGCTACAACCTCCCTTCAGGGAGTTGTAGAGAGCAATAAGGTCTCCTCTGAGCCTCCCCTTCTCCAGGCTAAGCAACCCCAGCTCCCTCAGCCTCTCCTCACAGGGCTGTGCTCCAAACCCCTCCCCAGCTTTGTTGCCCTTCTCTGGACACCTTCCAGCAGCTCAACATCTTTCCTAAACTGAGGGGCCCAGAACTGGACACAGGATTCAAGGTGTGGCCTAACCAGTGCTGAGTCCAGGGGCACAATGACTTCCCTGCTCCTGCTGGCCACACTACTCTTGATGCATGCCAGGATGCCATTGGCCTTCTTGACTACCTGGGCACACTGCTGGCTTGTGTTCAGCCTACTATCAACCAGCACCCCCAGGTCCCTTTCTTCCTGGCTGCTCTCCAGCCACTCTGACCCCAGCCTGTAGCTCTGCATGGGGTTGTTGTGGCCAATGTGCAGGACCTGGCACTTGGATGTGTTCAGTCTCATGTCCTTGGACTCTGCCCATCTGTCCAGCCTGGCAAGGTCCCTCTGCAGAGCCCTTCTATCCTCTAACAGACCAACACCTGCTCCCAAGCTGGTGTCATCTGCAAACTTACTGATGATGGACTCAACCCCCTCATCCAGATCATCAATGAAGATATTAGACAGGATGGGGCCCAATGTGCTGGACACTGCTGCTCTCCTACCATGGGGCAGTGGGAAAGCTCAGATGAGCAAGAGCTGGAGAGAAGCCTGCCCCTCTTGCTTGTGTGTTTTCCCTGGAGAGCTGCAGTAGCTTCAAAGGCTCTTTGCCCTTGCTGGTGCTGAGCCACAAGCCAATGGGTTCAGATCCTTGCCTGGTGCTTTTGCAAGGGCACAAGACGAGTGGTTGTGTTGCCCAGGAGATACATGGGCTACTCACACTTGTTCCCTTGAGGATGATGCATCTTGAACTGGGAACAGAGATAACAGGTTTCATCCTGCACAGTTCTTCATAGCTGTAAGTGTTAGCTTCCTCCCCATAGACAGCAGAGATCTTGGAGACAGCCTCCCTTCTTTCGTTGTCATCCTCATCTTCCTCCACACGCACAAGTGCCACCAGATTCTTGAGCTCGTCCTTCCACTCCTGTCCAGACAGAGCAGATGCACACTAGAGGTAAGGCCTGGGGTGCCTGGAAGAGGGAGGAAAAGGATGCAGCCAGAGCAAGATTGCCCTGAGACAACCACCTCTCAGGTCCTGCTTCCCACCTTGCACACCTAAACTGGTGGGAACCAGTGCCGGTGCCTCCCTCTTCCCCAGGGATGCTTTGGCCACAGAATCATAGAACCACAGAAGTGTTAGGGTTGGAAGGGACCTCAAGGATCATCCAATTCCTATCCCCCTGCCACAGGCAGGGACACCTCACACTACATCAGGTTGCTCACAGCCACACCCATCCTGGCCTTAAAAACCTCCAGGGGTGAGACATCCACCACCTCCCTGGGCAACCTGTGCCAGTGTCTCACCACCCTCATGGGGAAGAACTTCTTCCTGACATCCAATCTGAATCTACCCATTTCTAGTTCTGTTCCATTCCCCTTAGTCCTATCTCTCCCTAAAAAGTCCCCCACCAGCCATCAGGGTTGCAACCTCCCCTAGCCCACATCCCTTCCAGAAGGATGAACTTTCCCCTGGAGAAGTCTACAGAGACTCAGTCTGCTTCCCTTTCGAGGGTTAAAAGAGGAAGGTGACTCATGCCTCGTCTGTGAGAAGGTGGATTTTGGCCTCGTAGACTCTGCTGGGGCTTGTGTTGACCTGCACCACGCAGGATGTGCAGGCTGAGTACCCAGAGACAGGCAGGAACAGGTATTTATCCATGATGGCATTCAGCAAGCTGCTCTTCCCTGCCCCAGTGATGCCAAAGAGACCAATGTACACGGGGTCCAACAAGATGTCTGGCTTCAGGCCTGAGAGACGCTTCCTGAGGGGGGAGAGAGAGAGGAGAGAGCTGAGTCATGCAAAAGTGACTTTGTATGGGAACCTGTAGAATCCTGAGTGTCTCCAGTGTCCAAATAAGGACAGAAGAGAATGGAATTAACCAGGTTGGAAGAGACCTTTGAGATCATTGAGTCCAACCTATCACCCAACACCATCTGATCAACTAAACCATGGCACCAAGCACCCCATCCAGTCTCATCCTAAACACCTCCAGGGATGGTGACTCCAGCTCCAGCCTTGTAACAGCTTTGTATGGATTGTCACCTTCTAATGGCCATTTCATGCCCAGAGGAGAAGTTTCCTGCCCTTGGAGGTCTCCTGGAAGTTCTGCAAAGCCAGGATAATCTGCAGCCATGAGCTGTACATGTGCAAGATGTCTGTCCTTAGATCCAAGGAGGACAGTGCCCTTGTGTCTGCATGATCAGGGCTGCTCCAGTGGCTGTAGCTGCTTCTTGGGTTACTAAGGTGGGGGTTGGTCTCTTCTCCCAGGCAACCAGCACCAGAACAAGAGGACACAGTCTCAAGCTGTGCCAGGGGAGGTTTAGGCTGAATGTTAGGAAGAAATTCTTCACAGCAAGAGAGATTGGCCATTGGAATGGGCTGCTCAGGGAGGTGGTGGAGTCACCATCACTGGAGGTGTTCAGGAAGAGGCTGGCTGGGGTGCTTGGTGCCATGGTTTAGTTGATGAGATGGTGTTGGGTGATAGGTTGGACTTGATGATCTCAAAGGTCTTTTCTAACCTGGTTTCTATTCTATTCTATTCTATTCTATTCTATTCTATTCTATTCTATTCTATTCTATTCTGTACTACACCATTTGCCTCCACTGACTGAGGGATTAAGCCCTCCTTGACATGCCTTCAAAGCCTTCCTGAGTGGCAAAAGCTCTGCATCAGCCCTTCCACAGGAGCATCAAAAGGTGGCCTGGGGGGGGAAAGAGACATCTGACCACTCACATGAGATGTGTGATCCCCTTCTTTGTCTCAGGTGGGCAGGGCTTGGAGAGGAAATTCAACAGCTTCTCCACAGACTGGTCTAGGATGTCCTTCAGGTCGTTTTGCATCCTTTTATCTGGAGGGAGCACATGGTTAGAGGGTCTTACAGAGGCATCTCTCAAGCTGAGCATCTCCCCATGGTCACAGATCTGTTTTGACTGGAAAAGAACTTTATGATTCACAGACTCATAGAATGGTTTAGGTTGGAAGAGATCTTGAAGATCATACAGTTCTGACCCCCCTGCCACAGGCAGGGACATCTTCTACTAGTCCAGGTTGCTCAAGGCCTCATCCAACCTGGCTTTGGACACCTCCAGGGAGGGGGCATCCCCAGTCTTTCTGGGCAACCTGTGCCAGTGTCTCACCACCCTCACTGTAAAGAATTTCTTTTTGATATCCAGTCCCAATCTACCCTCCTCGAGAGTCAATCCATTCCCTCTCATCCTATCACTGGATCATGGAGGCCAACCACTGACCCAGCACTGCCAGTTCACCAGTGTCCCTCAGCACTACACCTACTCAGCTTTTAAACCCCTCCAGGGTTGGTGACTCTACCACTGCCCTCTAGCATCACAGCCACACTGAGGAGTATCTCTTTGAGCACCTCTTGACCAGCTGCAACCACTGGTTGTGGCCAGAGCCCAACACCTCTGGTGTGGTCATTGTGAAGTTAGAGCTCTCTGTTGTGCAGCTGACTGGCATGATGGGTAGCTCTCTGGTGGAGGTTCCTGTCCCATGTGGCACCTGATGTCTCCACTGGTCTCCCAGAGCAGAGCCTGGGGACACTAGTGGGTTGGGTTTGGGCACCAGCAAACCCCTGGCCAGCTCCAGCAGGCAACAAACCACCCACTCTGTCTCTCTCAGACCTCCAGTGAGCACAGAGGTCTGCAGCAGTCCTCTCCATCCCAAGCCATCCCTTCCCCTGACAGCAGGAAAGCATCAGGGAAAACTGCAGCTCTTCACTCCTGTCCTGTCCTAATCCACCAGGTGCCCCAGGGCACCTCTGGGCTTATCTGTCTATCCATCCCTTGTTCTTTCCTCCCATGTACAATCTTTTATCCACCTATTTATCCATCTACCTACCACCCACCACAGAAACCATTTTGGTTGGAAGAGATCTTCAAGATCATCAGGTCCAGCTGCTAACCCAGCACTGCCAGGTCACCACTAAACCCTCAGCACCCCATCTGCACGTCTTTCCACCCCCTCCAGGGGTGGGGACTCCACCACTGCCCTGGGCAGACTGTTCCAGAGCTTGACAACCCTTTGGGGGGAAGAAATTGTTCCTCATGTCCAACCTAAACCACTGCTGGCACAGCTTGAGGCCATTTCCTTTGGTCCTATCCCTTGTTCCTTGGGAAAAGAGGCTGACTCCCACCTCACTCCAAGCTCATTTCAGGGAGTTGTGGGCAGTGGCCAGCTGGCAGAGTGGCTTTGGCATACTCACACTCGTTCAGAGCCTCATCCCTCCCATCTTCAGGGTTGGTGTCCCTCTTGCAAGCTTTCTTCCGGCCAGTCTCTGCCGGTGAAGCAGCATCGCCACCTTTGCAGATGAAAGCAGACTTCCCATTAGCCCATCAGCTCTGCAGCTCATCTCTAGAGGCTTTGCCAACCAAAGATCATTTCTAACAGCCCCAAGGAAAGCCTGCCCTTAACCAATGCCTTGTCTGTTGGGGGATGCTATTAGAAACACAAGCCCATTCAATCTGAGCTAGGGAAGCTCAGAGGAGGACTCCCTGCACCTAACTTGAGCCACCTGCTTCAATGTGGAACTGGGAGCTTTGTGAAAGACACAGAGATCTCCCTTCTTTTGGTCTCAGCTTGTGTTAAGTTGTCCTTTTGCATCATCCATGAAGGATGCCTTGACAGCCCAAACCCTAAGTCTGTGCTGTGTGTGCCCTGTGCTGTGTGTGCGCTGCAAGGACTCAGTGCCCCTTGTTGGTGATACCCCTTTGTGACTGGGTATGGAGTCAGCTGCTGCTCTCTGACCAAGGATGTGGGTGACCCTGGACCATATTGTCAGATATTGGAGCCACTGGGGTCTCAATACAGTGAGTGGAGCCAATGGGAGTATTTTACTTCCAGCCACTGGGTGCAGGAACCATGTGTATACAAAACAGCACCTGGAGAGCTCCCTGGCTGGAGTGGGAGCTTGGGTACCTGCTATCAGATGCTGGGGAGCCAAGTGCCTCTATCATCATGGTCTTGGTGTCTATCTCCCCTCAGTCCTGCTATCTGCAATGCCTCAGTCCCAGCGGCTGCATCCCCCCATTCCCAGTGTCAGTATCCCCCCAATCCCAGTATCAGTATCCCCCCAATCCCTGTGTCAGTATCCCCCCAATCCCTGTGTCAGTATCCCCCCATTCCCAGTGTCAGTATCCCCCC
Source organism: Dryobates pubescens (assembly GCF_014839835.1). Classification (NCBI taxonomy): domain Eukaryota; kingdom Metazoa; phylum Chordata; class Aves; order Piciformes; family Picidae; genus Dryobates; species Dryobates pubescens. Next base: position 22,719,567 of record NC_071614.1, read on the forward strand.
ATTCCCACTGTCAGTTTTCCCCCCATTCCCAGTGGCTGCATCCCCCTCAATCCCAGTGGCTGCATCCCCCTCAATCCCAGTGGCTGCATCCCCTCAATCCCAGTGTCTGCATCCCCCCAGTCCCAGTGTCTGTATCCTATGATTCTGTGACACTGCAAATGGGAAAGCAGCAGCAGCCCTCAGCTGGAGCAGACACCCCAGGTCCTGGGCACCAAGCCGGGCTCCAGTACTGCAGGCTGAGGCTGCCGGAGGAGGTAGCTGTGTTCCCTGCAGCCCTGGGCAGGGAGTTGATGCTGAGAGGAACTGTCTGGGTCTCCTCTCCATCAGGTGCACCTCCAGGAGCGGCAGAACTGCAGGACTCCTTCCCAGCGAGGTTCCCAGCGGCAGAGAAGGTGGCCCAGAGTCCCTTTCTTTGTCCTCACCTCGTTTCCTGTGGCCTCCTTCCATCCCAGCAGACTCACACCAGGCTGGGCGGCACCTTGAGTAGGTGGAGTGGTGCTGAATGTTTGCTGGGAGCTGGGCTGGCTCCGGTTCAGGGGGAGGTGGCTCCAGCAGCAGGAGTTATTGCAAGAGCTTCCTGAAAGGAGCGCAGAGGGCACGGTCACGTTTGCCACCACCTTGATCTAAGCAGGACCTCACAGGTCCCTTCTCCTGCGTTTGCAGCTAGGTAAGGCAGGGCTGTGGTGAGCAGCAATCTCTTCTCCCGAGGAGCAAGCAACAGAACAAGAGGAAACAGCCTTGAGGGGCACCAGGGGAGGTTGAGGCTGGGCATGAGGAACAATTTCTTGCCTGAAAGGTGTGTCGAGGCCTGCAGCAGGCTGCCCAGGGCAGTGGGGGAGCCCTCATCCCTGGAGGGGTGTAAAAGCCGTGCAGGTGTGGTGCTGAGGGACGTGAGCCAACAGGTAAGAAACTGTCAGCCTGTTTTCCTAAGAGCTCAAAGAGTTTCTGCCATTTCATCAGAGTAAATTCCTCTAAGGAAGCTAAGTCTGGTGGTTTGGTGAGAGACTTTTTAGGGTGACAGGTAAGGATAGGACTAGGGGGAATGGAACAAAACTAGAAATGGGCAGATTCAGATTGGATGTTCATAGAAGCATAGCATCAGTCAGGGTCAGAAGGGACCACAAGGATCATCTAGTTCCAACCTCCCTGCCATGGGCAGGACACCCCACACTAGATCAGGCTGGCCAGAGCCTCATCCAGCCTGGGCTTAAACACCTCCAGGGATGGGGCCTCAACCACCTCCCTGGACAACCCATTCCAGGGCTTCACCACTGTTAGGAAGAAGTTGCTCCCCATGAGGGTGGTGAGACACTGGCACAGGTTGCCCAGGGAGGCGGTGGAAGCCTCATCCCTGGAGGTTTTGAAGGCCAGGCTGGATGTGGCTGTGAGCAGCCTGATGCAGCGTGAGGTGTCCCTGCCCATGGCAGGGGGGTTGGAACTGGCTGATCCTTGAGGTCCCTTCCAACCCTGATGATTCTATGATTTGAAGCAGAGGAGCCAAGAGACCTAAAGCTTCTCCTTGGAGAGGAGTCTTCCCCACAGTTACCAACAGTCAGCACAGGGTTAATGACTCAATCAGGCTGAAATCAGAGAGCAGCTTATTTAGACCAGCAGTAGACATTCAAGAGTCAGGTAGGGAGAAGAAGCCTTGCCACCAAAGCAGCCCAGTAGAAAAGGAGTTGAAATGGATACAGATTCATACAACCTTTTTCTTTCAGGTCTGTAGGCCAGCCAGGAACTCCTCTTGCAGATCAGAAACGAAACTGCAGCAACCCTTGAGTCGGCTTCCACCCCTCCTCCTGGGGAGGTGGCCAGCTCCTCACTTACTTCCCCCTGCAAGGGAGATGTGATTGGCTGACCCTGGCTGGATGCCCACCGCAGCTCCTCTATCCCTGCTCTCCTCAACTGGACAGCAGGGGAGAAAAAGACAGCCAGAAGGGCTCCTGGGTTGAGATAAGGATGGTTTGATGAGGCAAAAGCAAAGGAAAAGAGAAGATTTTGTTGCCTGCTTCTCATTAGCATGAGATGTCCAGCCCCTTCCTGGAAAGCAGGGCAGTGGTATGTGTCATAATAAAGAATGTCCTTCCTTCTTCCTCCTCCTCCTTCTCCTTTCACTTAGCTTTTACCACGGAGCAGACATCCTGTGTTGTGGGGTACCCCTTTGGTCAGTTTCAGTCAGCTGTCCTGGCTCTGTCCCTTCTCAGGATCTTGCCCACCTCGCTGGTGAGGGCAGAGGGTTGAAAGACAGCCTTGGTATCATGGAGCACTGCTCAGCAGCACCAACCCATGGGCAGGCGATCAACACCTCTCTAGTAAACACTGCACACTGCCTCTCACTCCAAGAAGGACACTGAGGTGCTGGAGTATGTCCAAAGAAGGACAATGAAGCTGGTGAAGGGTCTGGAGCACAAGTCTTCTGAGGAGCAGCTGAGGGAACTGGGGTTGTTTAGACTGGAGAAAGGAGGTTCAGGGAAGAGTCCTTTCTCTCTACAAGTCCCTGGAAGAAGGTTGGAGTGAGGTGAGAGCCAGTCTCTTCCCCCAGTGAGCACAAGCCCTGTGAGGAGATGCTGAGGGAGCTGGGGTTGCTTAGCCTGGAGAAGAGGAGGCTCAGAGGAGACCTTCTTGCTCTCTACAACTACCTGAAGGGAGGTTGTAGCCAGGTGGGGGTTGGTCTCTTCTCCCAGGCAACCAGCACCAGTATCACAGTATCACAGTGTAACTAAAGTTGGAAGAGACCCCAAGGATCATTGAGTCCAACCTGCCCCCACAGACCTCATGACTAGACCATGGCACCAAGTGCCACATCCAATCTCCTCTTGAACACCTCCAGGGACGGTGACTCCACCACCTCCCTGGCCAACAACCCTCTCTGGGAAGAACTTTCTCCTCACCTCAAGCCTAAACCTCCCCTGGCACAGCTTGAGACTGTGTCCCCTTGTTCTGGTGCTGGTTGCCTGGGAGAAGAGACCAACCCCTTCCTGGCTACAACCTCCCTTCAGGTAGTTGTAGAGGGCAATGAGGTCAGCCCTGATCCTTCTCTTCTCCAGGCTAAGCAACCCCAGCTCCCTCAGCCTCTCCTCACAGGGCTGTGCTCAAGGCCTCTCCCCAGCCTTGTTGCCCTTCTCTGGACGCCTTCAAGAGTCTCAATGTCCTTCTTAAACTGAGGGGCCCAGAACTGGACACAGGACTCAAGGTGTGGCCTAACCAATGCAGAGTCCAGGGGCAGAATGACCTCCCTGCTCCTGCTGGCCACACCATTCCTAATACAGGCCAGGATGCCATTGGCCCTCTTGGCCACCTGGGCACACTGCTGGCTCATGTTTAGGCGGGTGTCAATCAGCACCCCCAGGTCCCTTTCTGCCTGGCTGCTCTCCAGCCACTCTGACCCCAGCCTGTAGCTCTGCATGGGGTTGCCGTGGCCAAAGTGCAGCACCCGGCACTTGGACTTGTTGAATGCCATCCCATTGGACTCTGCCCATCTGTCCAGTCGGTCAAGGTCCCTCTGCAGGTCCCACCAGAGCAGGAGGACACAGTCTCCAGCTGTGCCAGGGGAAGTTTAGGCTGGAGGTGAGGATAAAGTTCTTCCCAGGAGTAATTGGCTATTGGAATGTGCTGCCCAGGGAGGTGGTGGAGTCCCCATCCCTGGAAGTGTTCAAGAGGGGATTGGACGTGGCACTTGGTGCCATGGTTTGGTAGTCATGAGGTGTTGGGTGACAGGTTGGACTTGATGATCTCTGAGGTCTTTTCCAACCTTATTGATTCTATGATTCTATGATGTTCCTGCCTGGATTATCCCTAGGGATGCTCCTGCCCAGGAGCATCATGCCCAGGTTTCCCTGGCAGGGTATTCCTGCTTCAGTTCCTCGGGGGATGCTCTCGTCCTGGCTGCTCCTCCTCCTGCCCCTGCCCAGGTTTCCCTGGCAGGGCATTCCTGCTTCAGTTCCTCGGGGGATGCTCTCGTCCTGGCTGCTCCTCCTCCTGCCTCTGCCCAGGTTTCCCTGGCAGGGTATTCCTGCTTCAGTTCCTCGGGGGATGCTCTCGTCTTGGCTGCTCCTCCTCCTGCCTCTGCCCAGGTTTCCCTGGCAGGGCATTCCTGCTTCAGTTCCTCGGGGGATGCCCCTCCTGCCCCGCTTTTCCCGGGGCTGCCTCTGTCTGGGTTTTCCCGGGGCATGCTCCTTCCTAGGCTACTCCTGCGCCTGTCCCGTCTCCTTTGGGGATATTTCCCTTGTCCCGGTTCCCTCAGGGCACACTTCTGCCCCGGCTTGCCCACGGTGTTCTCTTGCTCCATCTCCCGAGGGGATGCTCCTGCCCTGATTCCTCTCGGGAGACGCTCCGGCCCCGGCTCCTGCTGCCGCTGCCCGGCTCTCCACGGCCCGGGCGGCCCGAGGCCGGCAAATGGGCGGTGGGGGCGGCCCCGGAGGTGGGGAGGGGGTGTGTATGTGGAGCCCGGTTCCTCCTCCCGTTCCTTCCTACAAAACCCTCCCGGCCGAGCGGTCCTTGCTCACAGCCTTTCTGCTCCGCAGCTGCTCCAGCGCCTCCGTGCATCACTCACCCGCGGGGACCCTCCCCACCCATGGGAGACTGGCGGGGAGCGGCGGTTCCTCTGCACCCGTGCGGAGCTGGCGGTGAGGTCGAAGGCTCCCCTTGTTGTCCTCACCACCTTTGCCCGGCCACAATGACCCAGCCCGGCGACTGAGCGGGGAGAAGGAGCCACAGGAAACTCGCTCCCGCGTGGGCCATCCAACAGGTACGTGGGGGACAAAGTGGACAGGAGAGAAGGGGAGTGGAGATGGACACCTACACCCCCACCTCCTCCAGCCCGTGCCGACTGGGTGCAGAGGTACTGGTGTCCCTGTGAGCATCCTTGGTGTGGGATCCAGATTTAGGATGCAGGTCTGACCCCACAGACCTCTGAGATCTGCCCCTGGGATTACACAGACGAAGTGTTCCCCGGGGGAGTGAGACCAGGGGCTGGGGGTGCTGCTCCTGGCCAAGGGAGGCTCCTGGGGGGGTGTAGCAGGAGCTGGGGAGCCCCACGGAGCACAGCACCCATGTGCAGACAACGAGGGGCAGCTGGAGCCAAGCAAGTTTCAGGGGCTGAGCTCAGGAGTGCTCAGGAGGTTCCACTTAGTGGCTCACACCCACAGCCCTGCTGGGAGGTGCAGGCTGATTCCATAAGACCTTGGAGGCAGTGTTAGCCTCCCCAGGGCTTACACTCTTCACTGAGGACATGGACCTGTCCCTGGGAGCAGCCTCACTCCAGCCTCCTGACCAGAGAGGTGGTGACAGCAGGCTCAAGCCCATGAGGAGAGAGGGCTTGGCTCCCAGTCAGGGTGCTGGGTTATCTAGAGCTGGTTGGTTGGGGGTGCAAGGTTAACCCAAACCTTAGGGGTGAAAGAGCTCCTCTGAGCAGCCATCTCCTCAGCCTTGTGGAGGATCAGAACTCTAGAACATGCCTGGACTGGACATCAAGGCTGGCCATGAGCAGGGCATGTGGTCAAGCACAGGTGGGTGGTAGGAGTCCCTCCTTGGTCACTGAGCAAGGGGGGTTGTGTTGGTGACAAGCAGTTTGCTGAGCTGTTAAGGATGCCTCATCCCTGGCAGTGTTTAAGACCAGGCTGGATGAGGCTTTGAGCAGCCTGCTTGAGTAGATGTCCCTGCTCATGGCAGGGGGGGTTGGAACTAGATGATCTTTTGTGTCCCTTCCAACTCAAGCCATTCTATGTTGACTCAGGCAGCACTAGCTTGTGGTGGACCTATGGTCCTGCTGAGCTTGCCCAGCAGCTTGTCCCTGCATTCACTGAGATGGTCTGGTTTTCATCTGGGGCACTGACAAGGCTGGGCTGGGTCATGGGCAAGCCAGAAAGAAAAACCACAGAGAATCAATCATAGAATCAATAAGGTTGGAAAAGACCTCAGAGATCATCAAGTCCAACCTGTCACCCAACACCTCATGACTACTAAACCATGGCACCAAGTGCCACGTCCAGTCCCCTCCTGAACACCTCCAGGGACTGGGAAAGGCCTTTAAGATCAAGCCTGTTGCATGGAATCAGTAAGGTTGGAAGAGACCTCACAGATCATCAAGTCCAACCTGTCAACCAACACCTCATGGCTACTAGACCATGGCATGCTGAGATGTGGTGCTCAGCTTCTTCAGGTGGTAGCAGGGGGCTCCCTTGGCAGCAGGTTCCTGTGCCAGGCAGCAGCTCACACCGCGTTGCACTGGATTGTGGTGCCAGAGCCATGCCAGGTAGAGGGTTAGCCAGGATCAGGCCCCTACCATGCCAGAGTGTACCATAACCACCTGTTCTGCTCCAGCAGCAGGATGGAGAACAAAGCCATGTACCTGCACACCTTCAATGACAGGGAGAATGGCTCCATCTTCGAGGAGCCCTTTGAGGGAAGGAACCTCTCCAAACTGAACCTCTGTGAGGACGGTGAGTACAGGCTCTGTGTGTGTGCTGGCTTGGTCTGGGGCACCTTTGAACCAGAGAGAGCTTCTTAGGGGAGTGGGGGGGTGGGAGCTTGGATTGCTCAGGAGAAAGCTCAGCAGCTTGCCCCCACACAGGCAAAGGTGTCTGGGCTGAGCAAGGCGCTCAGCACCGGGCGCAGGTCACGGGGAACCAGAGCAGAGGAAGGGGAAGGAAGAGGAAGGCTGAGGATCAGTAGCACCATGAGGATCAGTGTCATGATGTGTGCCCCAAACAGAGCAGCAAATTTCTCTGCTGCTGGCATGGCCCTGCTGGGGAAATCCCACTGCAAGCAGATTCCTTTCCCCTCCTTTTTTGCTCTCAGAGCCTCTTGAGGTGCCCAGGATCTCCTGTGGCTGTGTCACTGACCAGGGGACATGCTGCAGGGAAAGCTGTTCTGCTGCCTAAAGGTCGGGTTTGGGGACTCTTTTTCCCCTTCATGCCTCTGACTCTCTTGCATGTGGGGTTGTCCAGAGATGCCCTGCAGTGGGGATGTAGCAGGACACAGCAGGAGCTGCTTGTGTCTCCCACACATCTTAGCTGGCCTCCATCCCATCTGTGGGCTTGCTGAGCTCTTCCCTTCATTTCTGCCCCAGGAAATGTTGTCCAGGTTTGGTCCTTAGGCTGTGATGAACTTCTCCTGAGGCCTTGGAGACTTGGTGGGAGAGGTCTGAGGGGCAGAGCTGTGACATCTGCTTTGCTTGGAGACCCATGGGGCTGCTGGGGAAACTGGTCTTGTTCTGAGCATGCTTCTCAGCACTGTTGTTCCCCACCAGAGGCATGGGATTGAGGTGGTGGGGGACTTGCCCTCCTCGTTTTAGGCATGTGGGATGTCTCCATGATGTGATGGAGAATCCTGAGAACTTCCAGAGAGCAGCCCATGTGCCAGGGTGAGCCACATCCAGGTACTGAGTGAGCTGGGGATGCCCAGGTCCTATGGCTTGTCCCCATGCTCCACCACCCTGCAAGTGTAGCAAGGGAGTGGTAGAGCCTGGATGCTGGAAGAGATGTGAGGGAACAGCTGGTGTCCTCCACTCCCAGCAGAGACCTTGGTAGGGTCCCTACCTCCTGGGGTAGAGAAATGGCAGAGAGTGTTCAGGGTATCTCCCTGGCTGTGATAACTGTGTGGTAGGTTGATGTGGATCTCTAGGGGCAAATCTGCTCATCCTTAACTGGCCCTGATGCAGAGCTGGCCCTCCCAGGAACCTTATTGCCATGGAAGAGGTTGCTGGAGAGAGGCTGGGGAGGTTGTCTTGCCTGCAGCTGCACAGGGCAGGGTCAAGATGAACTCTGAGAGCCTCATCATAGAACTGTAGAATCATTAACGTTGGAAGAGACCTTTGCGATCGAGTCCAACCACTAAGCCAGCACTGCCAGGTCACCACTAAACCATGTCTCACAGCATCCTCCACAGGGCTTTTCAAGCCCTGCAGGGGCAGGGACTCCACCATTGCCCTGCATAGCCTGTTCCAGGCTTTGGCAACCCTCTTTCCATGAAGAAATTGCTCGTAATGCCCGATCTAAACCTTCCCTGGTAGAGTTTGAGGCCATTTCCTCTTGGTTTATTGCTTGATCCGTGGGAGAAGAGACTGACCTCCACCTTGCTCCAGTTGTAAAGAGTGAGGTGGTCTCCCCTGAGCCTCCTTTTCTCCTGGCTAAACAACCCCAGTTCCTTCAGCCACTCCTCCCAAGACTTGTGCTCTAGAGCCTTCGCCAGCTCTGCTGCCCTCCTTTGGACATGCTCCAGCACCTTCTTGGAGCCAAGAGTCCAAAACTGAACCTAGTATTCAAGGTGTGGCCTTACCAGTGCCAGTACAGGAGGATGGGACCACCTGTGCCCATTGCAGCTGTTGGGGAAATGCGTGGCATGAGGCTGAGGACAGGCTTGGCGCTTGCCATGACAGCAGCCCTGGACCACGCCACAGCCCTGGGCTTGGAAGACAGCAAGCCCTGGCTGCTTTCAGCCTCTCCACCTTCTGCAGCCCCGATGACCAGGCAGGCCACAGCCCCAGCCCCCCTGGGCACGAGCAGGAGGCAGAAATATTTGCTTTTCCCCTTGGTTACTGGCTGGAGCCCGCCCGTGAGCTCGGCGGAGCAGGCTGTTGTGAAAGCCCCGCTTGCGCAGCTGCCGGCCCTCCTGCTCCGCCGAGAGCCGAGAGGGGAGTGGGTGGTTCATGGCGAGAGGCCAGCTCCTCCGGGAGTCTCCCAGGACCTGATACAAGTGTTAATGTCAGAAAAATATTGTAGCTTTCCTCATGCTGAAGCCCTCAGCTCCCATCTGTTTGGCCCGGGACCGCTGGCGGGTAACGAGCTGCAGACGGAGCGGTCCCAGCGCAGCGGCACCGCCTGCGGCACCTGAGCCGGGCTGACTCCCCTGCAAGCCACCTCCCCGCGGGATCGCCTCCGGGTGTCGGAGAGCCTGAGCTCAGCCTTTTATCATTTGGGAGCCCCAGAATGGGCCTGAGCGGAGCTGATACGCCCAGAGTAACCCTATGCTGGCTGGAGGCTTTTGCAAACCCTCTTGCTCTCCTGGAGGACAGACACACGGACCATCAGCTGGGGAAGGGCAAGGGGGCAGTGGGGAAGGATCCCTGCCAGGCCAGGGACACCCCCAGCTCATTATACCTCCTCTCTGTCTCAAGGGCCACTTGGAGCCATGGTTTAGCTGTCATGAGGTGTGGGGCGCCAGGTTGGACTTGATCTCTGAGGTCTTTTCCAACCTTATTGATTCTGCGATGTGTGGTCCCACGAGGAGCTGAGCTCCTGCTGCATGGACTGCAGAGTTCCCTCCAACCTGCCCTGGAATGGTTCCAGGGTTGGAGAATTTGCCACCTCTCTGGAGCCCTGCTTCCTCCCCTTCATTACAGAACCATGGAATCGTTTTGATTGCAAGAGACCCTTGAGATCAGTGAGCACAACTGTTAACCCAGCACTGCCAGGCCACCCCTGAACCAAGTCCCTCAGAACCACCAAGGCTGGAAGAGACCTCAAAGATCATCAAGTCCAACTTGCCACCACAGACCTCATGACTAAACCATGGCACCAAGTGCCACGTCCAATCACACCTACAAAGCTCTTCAATCCCTCCAGGGATGAGGAATCCACCACGGCTCCAGGCAGCCTGTTCCAGGCCTTGACAACCCTTTTAGGGGAAGAAATTGTTCCTCATGTCCAATTTAAATCTTCCCTGGTAGGGTTTGAGGGCATTGCCTCCTTGTCCTATCACTTCTTCCTTGTGAGAAGAGGCTGACCCCAGCTTGCTCCTCTCCTCCAGGCTCCGCAACCCCAGTTCCCTCAGCTGCTCCTCCTGAGATTTGTACTCTGGAGCCTTCAGCACCTTCCCTGCCCCTCACACCCCGCTCTGTCCCCCAGGTGCTGGGCAGAGGATGAAGACAGCAGGATGCTGTGGCCGGATGGACTCCCTGGCAGCACTGAAGTACGCGGTGGCAGGAGTCTACCTCCTTGTCTTCCTTGTCCTCGTTGGAGTCTTTATCCTCACAGGTAAGGGCTGAGCCTGGGAGCTTGGAAGCTCTGTGTCTGGAGTTCATATCCTTCCCATACCTAGGTCATGGCTGCTGGATTTGAAGGGAGGTTGTAGACAGGCAGATGTTGGTCTCTTCTCCCAGGCAGCCAGTACCAGAACAAGAGGACACAGTCTCAGGCTGCACCAGGGGAGGTTCAGGTTGGATGTTAGGAAGAAGTTCTATACAGAGAGAGTGATTGCCCATTGGAATGGGCTGCCTGGGGAGGTGGTGGAGTCACCATCATTGGAGGTGTTCAGGAGGAGACTTGATGGGGTGCTTGGTGCCATGGGTTAGTTGTTTAGGTGGTGTTGGATTGGTTGAGGGGTTGGATGCAATGATCTTGAAGGTCTCTTCCAACCTGGTATATTCTATGTATGTATTCTACTGACCCCTCTGGGTGTCAGTGAGCCTGACCTCAGCATTTTATCCCTGTGGAGCCCCAGCATGGGGCTGAGTGAAGCTGGTACACCCAGAGCAGCCCTTTTGCACGGGGTGACGATGAGCTCCAGCTCCATCAGCGATGGATTTGAAGGCAGGATGTTACCCAGGCATGTGCTGGTGGGGCTTCTGCCTCCCCTCTCCAGCTGCTCTCTAATGCCCCTAATTGCTCCCAGCTCCATCCCATGTGGTCTGTGCTGCTGCTGGCTATGTTTCCCCTCTCGTGCTGGAAGCAGTTTGGGAAGATGCCTGCGTTAACCCAGGGTCCCTGTACCCTCCCTTTGCCACCACACCACCCCTGTGCAGGGCTCTGGGGGGGGGGGGGGGGCGGGGCTTGGATGGGTGCCACTACCAAGGACCCACTCCTGGCTTTCCACCCAGTCTCCTTCCCAGCTTTAACCCTAGCACCACGGAGGCAGGAGGGATACAAGGACACCCCCCACCCCGGCCCCCCTTTCCATCCCCAACCAACCACTAAATGTCCTTCAGGGCTGGGCAGGGCTTGCTGCTGCCTGTGCATTGTCCCTTTGGGATGATATTCTGAGCCTTGTTGCTTCAGGATGATTTTTCTGCTGCTTTTCTGCAGGCAGTTGGATGAGGGGGGAGGCAGATCTCAGGTTAACTCCTGCCAGCACCATGACAGCAGCACATGTCTTCTGCAAGGGGTGGATTTCAGGGTCTTTTTTTTTGCTTTCCTGGGCTAGAGAAGGGACAGAGAAAGTTTTGCTGGAATTCTGAAGCCTCTCCCACTCAATTCTTTCTTGCATTACATTGTTTGAATGTTGTTGTTGGCCCTGCAAACCCAGAGTGAGAGATGCCATGAATTGTGCAAAGAGCTTGGGGCCGGCGCTCTTGCCCTGGCCTCAGCTACAGCTGCTCACCCCAAAGCAGCTCCAGCAATAACAACCACCTCATGGCATCAGCTGAAGGCCTTGGAGGAAGCATCTTCAAAGCCCCCACCTCCTGGAGTCCCCTGACTGGCAAGGATTTCAACTCTCAGTAAGACCCCAGCGAAACCATCTTAGCCCCCAGGCTGTAGACCTCAGTCTTGGAGAACTGCAAAGAAACAACAACAAAAAAATCATCTCCTGCACTGTTCCTTTCTGCACTTTAAGCCAAGCCTCTTGACTCTGGATGAAGCTGATTCAGAAGATCTGGAGCTTGGGTGCCCAGAGAGAATAGAATAGAATTAACCAGGTTGGCAAAGACCTTTAAGATTGAGCCCAACCTATCACCCAACACCATCTAATCAACTAACCCACGGCACCAAGCACCCCAGCCAGTCTCTTCCTAAACACCTCCAGGGATGGTGACTCCACCACCTCCCTGGGCAGCACATTCCAATAGCCAATCTCTTTCTCTGGGAAGAACTTTTTCCTAACATCCAGTCTGAACCTCCCCTGGCACAGCTTGAGACTGTGTCCTCTTGTTCTGGTGCTGGTTGCCTGGGAGAAGAGACCAACCCCCACCTGGCTACAACCTCCCTTCAGATAGTTGTAGAGAGCAAGAAGGTCTCCCCTGAGCCTCCTCTTCTCCAGGCTAAGCAACCCCAGCTCCCTCAGCCTCTCCTCCTAGGGCTTGTGCTCCAAACCCCTCCCCAGAGATCTTACCACATCAAGGAAAACCACAAGCACAGAGTGGTCTTGTAACAGGGACATAATCCTGCTGCTCCTCAGCCTCAGGACTCTGTGGCTGAAACCTCAGTGTGGGAGCTGATGGTCCTCAGAGGACCTGGACTGGCTACTCATAAGTGCTCTTAATGGAGGAGGGCTTGGGTTTTGCCATGCAACAATCCCACTCCGTGCTGCTGGAGACCAGACCTCAGGTTGCCAGAGCTGAGAGGAAGGAGCACATCAAGGTACAGCATTCCATAGAATGGTTTGGGTTGGAAGGGACCTTAAGGGCCATCTAGTCCAAAACCCAATGCTGTGAAGACTTTGCCCTCAGCTGGCTCATTGGGTTGGGAGGAGCTGGCCATGATGCTCTAAGAGAAGCATCACCTGTTGGATGATAGGTTGAACAGGATGATCTTGAAGGTCTTTTCCAACCTGTTTCACTCTATTCAGTTGATGCTAGCCTTGCTCTTCCATGGCTGGAGTGAGGACCCTGCTTGGAGTGATAGATCAAGAAGTAGTGGCTCCAGGTTGTGCCAGAGGAGGTTTAGGTTGGACATGAGGAACAATTTCTCTCCCCCAGAAGGGTTGTCAAGGCCTGGAACAGGCTGCCCAGGGCAGTGGTGGATTCCCCATCCTTTGAGGGCTTGAAAAGCTGTGGAGATGTGGTGCTGAGGGACGTGGTTTGGTGGCGAGCTGGCAGCGCTGGGGTAGCAGTGGGACTTGATGATCTTGAAGCTCTCCTCCAAGCAAAATGGTTCTATGCAACAGACCCCATGCCAGCCAGGGCAAAAGAGCATGGAGTGTCCAGCTGCAATCCAGACCTGATGGAGAGGGATGTGAAGCTGTGATACCCCAGCAGCTCCCCAGACAGTACTCATCTGCTTCTCAGCAAGGCTGGTGCACTGCAGGGAAAACCACTTCCTTGGAGACAACTCCCCAGCACATGCTGGTGTTCCCAGCATGTCAGCAGGGCAGTTTTGGCAAGGCAGCTCTCAGAGGCTTCATTGTTACAGCCAGCCAGGGCAGGTGTCCTGTGACTCTGAAAACAGGGCATAGAGAATGAGTCAAGGGCCCAAAATATTGTGAGCCACCTCGGAGCCACGGCAACAGGATGTTTGCAGCAGCAGAGCTGGGATGGGTTCGAGGCAGGCTGCTTTTAATATCCTCTCTTGCAAGCCTGGCAGCAGTTAGTTGGCTCCTGGGGATGCACACTCCCAGCCTCCCTGTCCCTCCCCCCACCCCCAGCCACTAAAACGAAGCCTAGCCCAAGGCTAAGGCTCCACTCCTGGCTTTCCTGCAGGCTCTGGGTTAAATCCCAGCCACCTGCAAGCACAGAGCTGGTGTTTGAACCCAAATCCTTGCCTGGCCCCATGCCTGGGCACCCCAGGCACTCAGCCCTGAGTTGCTTCCAGACCAGGCAGGGCTTGTTAGGATGCTGCTAACGAGCCAGGTGATATTGTGTGGGCTTCTGAACCTGGGGCATCTGACTTGCACTCCATCTCCACGCTCCACTTTGTGTTGAGAGCAGCCACACCTCTGTGCTTGGCACTCCTGGATGCCTGCCATAAACCTCCAAGGAATCAAGAAACCTCTGTTTCCACAGCTGGAGGCCCAAAACTCAGGCTCTGAGGATGCCAAAGGAGATGAAGGCAACGGCCCCAGGCGTCATGTGAGTGGCCCTCACTCAGCTGCAGTGCAAACTGCTCTAGGTCCCAGTGAACTGGATCCAAAGAGGGTCTGTGCCTGCAGCTGGCTTCTTCCTGGGAACACAGAGCAAACCTGAGCAGCTGGAATGGTTAGAAAGAGTTACAGTTGGGCTCAATGGCCTTAGGTCTTAAAATAGAATGGAATAGAATTAACCAGGTTGGAAAAGACCTTTGAGATCATGGAGTCCAACCTATCACCCAACACCATCTGATCAACTGAACCATGGCACCAAGCACCTCAGCCAGTCTCTTCCTAAACACCTCCAGTGATGGTGACTCCACCACCTCCCTGGGCAGCACATCCCAATGGCCAATCTCTCTTTCTGGGAAGAACTTCTTCCTAGCATCCAGCCTAAAGAGTTCTGTGATTCTCTGGGGTGTTGGTGGTGAATACCTGGCTGAAAATGAGCCAGCGGTGTGCCCAGGGGGCTAAGAAGGGCAACAGCATCCTGGCTTGGATCAGCAATAGTCTGGGCAGCAGGACTAAGGTGGGGATCGTCCCCATGCACTCAGCACTGATGATGCCACACCTCCAACACTGGGCTCAGTACTGGGAGCCTCACTCCAAGGAGGACATTGAGGTGCTGGAGTGGATCTAAAGAAGGGCAATGAAGCTGTTGAAGGGTCGAGAGGACAAGCCTTGTGAGGAGTGGCTGAAGGAGCTGGGCTTCTCCAGCTTGCAGAAAAGGAGGCTCAGGGAAAACCTTCTGGTTCTCTGCAAGTCCCTGAAAGAAAGCTGGGGAGAGGTGGGGCTCAGTCTCTTTTCCCAAGGAACAAGTGATAGGACAAGAGGAAATGGCCTCAAGCTGTGCCAGGGGAGGTTTAGGTTGGACATGAGGTTGCCAAGGGGTGGAACAGGCTGCCCAGGGCAGTGGTGGAGTCCCCATCCCGGGAGGGGTTGGAAAGTCTTGTTGATGGTGGTTCTGAGGGCCATGGCTGAGTGGTGCCCTGGCAGTGCTGGGTTACTGGTTGGGCTTGATGATCATGAAGGTCGTTTTCCACCCTCAATGATTTAGTGAGCTCAGGAAAAGCTGCCAGCAGCAGGGCCCCGTGGCTATGTGCCTGTTACAAGCTGCAAGACTCGTGCTGAAGCCAAGTGCTGGCTGCCTCCCACTGCCCCTACTCTCAGTCTTGTACTCTAGGCCCCCCACCAGCTTTGCTGCCCTTCTTTGGACAGCCTCCCAGTGGTGAGGGCCCCAAACCAGAACCCAGCAGTTGCAGTGTGGCACCACCAGTGCTGTGAGCAGTACCAGTGCTGGGGCAATCCCTGCCCTGCTCCTGCTGGCCACACTGCTGCTGATCCAAACCAGGGTGCTTCTGGCTTTCTTGGCCAGCTGGGCACACTGCTGGCTCATCTTCAGCCAGATGTCAGCTGACACCCACCCCCTCCAGGTCCTTTTCCACTGGGCAGTTTCCAGCCACCCTTCCCCAAGCCTGGAGCATTCATGGGGTTGTTGTGACCCAAATGCAGGACCTGGCACTTGACCTTGTTGAACCTCATCCCATTGGCCTTCTCCCATCACCCCAGCCTAACCAGACCTCTCTGCAGAGCCTGCCACCACTTGAGCAGATCCACACTCCCATCCAACTTGGCATCATCTGCAATTAGCAGACAGGGTGAGGGGGTGGGGGGGAATCTTGTGGTGCTCTGCAGATTGCCAGCTCCTCTGTTAGGGCACCTACTGACCCTGTCCAGGCACAACAGGTCCCCTCTGGGCACCCAGTGCCCCTGCTGTGGTTGGCCCTAAGCCCAGGGAGCGATGTGGAGCCCTGCCCGTGGTCACGTCTGCTTCGCCCTCCTCTTGCTGCTGCACTTTTAATTCAAACCAAATGGCTTCTCTTGCCTTCTCCTCCTGGGGAAAGAGGGGGGGTGGGTGACCTGCCAGGATGGTTCCACGCCAGCCCATGGCACCCTGCCAGCTCAGAAGGCCCACCACAGCTGAAGGAACAATGAGGATTACTTGCTTGGTTCTATTGTATCTGGTTTGAGGCAATTCTCGATATTTGTGTGGGTTTGGCTTGCAGTCCCCAACCCTGGGCTGCACTGGAGACCTAGTGTCAAGGCAAAGAGGAGGGAAGAGATGATTTCCCCCCACCCCCCACTGCCTGGATCAATGCTTCTGGGTGCAGCAGAGTGATGGGGTCCAAAGTGGGGCTCTGCTGGGTGGTACTGAGCGTGGCTGCACAAGGCTTTGCTGTAGCAGTGCTAGAAGCTGCTGAAAGCAAGAGGCTCACCCCAGATTTCCATCTTTCCTCTCCAAACCCAAGTGTGGTGCTGTGGTAGCTGGTGCAAGGCCAAGGCAGGACTGGGGTGGGTGGGCAGCAGATCTCTGCCATGCAGTATGAAGGATGCTCCATAGCCAGGGTGGGTTTCCTCCCCTGGGAAGAGCCCTGGCAGCCCTGGGATGCAGATGCTCCATAGCTAGGGTGGGTTTCCTACCTTGAGAAGAACCCTGGCAGCCCTGGGGTGCAGATGCTCCGGAGCCAGGGTGGGTTTCCTCCCCTGGGAAGAGCCCTGGCAGCCCTGGGGTGCAGGATCTCGTTTGGAGGCTGAGAGCAAACCGCCCCCAGCGCTGTGGAGTCCTGCCGAGCCAGCCTGATGGTCTTGATTATGGAGCAAGAGGTTGAGCTCAGGTCCCAGACCAACAGCCAGGAGGGAAGCCCAGACTGTTAATAGTCAAATTCAAACCTCTGTGGGGGCAAGGGGCCATTCTTAAGGTCTATTTTCAGGAAAGGGAAGTGGAGGCTGTTGGCAGCCAATCCTCTGACATGAGCTGGGGGAAGCCTTGAGGCTCTGCCCCAGGCTGTGACCCACCTGGCAAAAGCTAGAGCCACCCTCAGCATCCTTCTCCAACACCTCAGCAAGCAACCCCCTTCTCCAACCATGGAGAAAGCTGTGGGGCCAAAAAGGAGCTTGGGGGGGATGAAACTTTTGGGGGGATCATAGTATCAGTCAGGGTTGGAAGGGACCACAAGGATCATCTAGTTCCACCCCCCCTGCCATGGGCAGGGACACCCCACACTAGATCAGGCTGGCCAGAGTCTCATTCAGCCTGGTCTTAAACACCTCCAAGGATGGGGCCTCAACCACCTCCCTGGACAGCCCATTCCAGGGGCTGAAGTTGGGCTCCCACCTCCCAGCACCAAGGAATAATGGGATGTCCAATTACTCGGTGAGAGGAGATGGTTTTTACTTCCCAGGAGGTTAGACACAGCCTGCTCCATGGGGTGGTTTCTCAGGTCCCCCTCTCCTCCATCTCTTGCAGTCTCCAGGCCACAGACATCCCCCGAGGAGCTGAAGGCGCTGATGGGGAATGTCAACCGCCTGAACGAGAGCTTTCGGGACATGCAGCTGAAGCTGCTGCACCTACCTCTGAAGGGGGACGTGCTGGAGCACGTCTGGAGGCTCCAGGACCTCCTGCAGAACCACTCGGACTCCTTGTTCCTCCTGACGGGGTCGCTGCAGAAGCTGGAAGGTCTCCTGTGGAGCCTGCAGACCCAGGCCGGCCAAACGGAGAAGGCGGTGTCGAGCCTGTGGGACAGCCTGGCGCAGCAGGGCGAGGCGGCGCAGCAGGAGCTCTACCGGCTCTGGGTGGAAGGCAACAGCAGCCGGCTGCTGCTGCAGCACCACGAGCACCTCCTGAGCCGCCTGGGCGGCAGGGTAGAGGCCCTGGGCGAGCAGCTGGGCAGCGTGAGCGGCGCCCTGGACGCCGTCAACAGGAGCTTCGCCTACGACGTGGGCATCCAGCGCAGCCGCCTCCGCGACCTGCAGGGGCTGGTGGGCAACGCCAGCCAGGACGCCCGGCGGATGCGCCTGGTCCACATCGCCATGGAGCAGCAGCTGAAGCAGGAGCTGGCCCTCCTCACCAACGTCACCGAGGACCTGCGCCTGAAGGACTGGGAGCACTCCGTGGCGCTGAGGAACATCTCGGTGATCCGGGGTAAGCCCCAGCGGCGAGCGGCCGCTGAGCCTGCGGGGCAGCTGCGAGGGCAGGGAGCCCCTTCCAGAGCAGGGCGGCGAGGCTGGGGAGAGGGCTGGAGCACAAGGCTGGAGAAGAGAAGGCTCCAAGGAGACCTTCTTGTGGCCTTCCAATAGCTGAATGATTCCTACAAGACAGCTGGGAAGGAACTTTTTAGGGTGTCAGCCTACATGCAGCCCAGAAAGCCGACCAGAGGCTGGGCTGCATCAAGAGAAGCACAGCCAGCAGGGCGAGGGAGGGGATTCTCCCCCGTACTCCGCTCTGGTGAGACCCCACCTGGAGTACTGCCTCCAGTTCTGCAGCCTCTAGTACAGGAAGGATCTGGAGGTGCTGAAGTGTCTCCAGAGAAGGGCCATGAGGATGAGCAGAGGGCTGGAGCTGCTCTCCTATGAGGACAGACTGAAGGAGTTGGGGCTGTTCAGTCTGGAGAAGAGAAGGCTCTGAGGAGACCTTCTTGTGGCCTTCCAGTGTCTGAAGGGGGCTACAAGAAAGCTGGGGAGGGACTTTTGAGAGTGTCAGGGAGTGATAGGACCAGGGGAAATGGAACAGAACTAGAAATGGGTAGATTCAGATTTGATGTTAGGAAGAAGTTCTTCCCCAGGAGGGTGGTGAGACACTGGCACAGGTTGCTCAGGGAGCTGGTGGAAGCCTCATCCCTGGGGGTTTTGAAGGCCAGGCTGGATGTGGCTGTGAGCAACCTGCTGCAGTGTGAGGTGTCCCTGCTCATGGCAGGGGTTTGGAACTGGATGATCCTTGAGGTCCCTTCCAACCCTGACAATTCTATGATTCTATAAGCCCTGTGCCACGGAGCTGGGGTTGCTTAGCCTGGAGAAGAGGAGGCTCAGGGGAGATCTTATTACTGTCTACAATTACCTGAAAGGAGGTTGTAGCCAGGTGGGGGTTGGTCTCTTCTCCCAGGCAACCAGCACCAGAACAAGAGGACACAGTCTCAGGCTGTGCCAGGGGAAGTTTAGGCTGGAGGTGAGGAGAAAGTTCTTCACAGAGAGATTTGTTGGCCATTGGAATGTGCTGCCCAGGGAGGTGGTGGAGTCACCATCCCTGGAGGTGTTCAAAAAAGGCTTGGGTTTGGCACTTGGAGCCATGGTTTAGTTGTCAGGAGGTGTTAGGTATTAGGTCATAGGTTGGACTTGATGATCTCTGAGGTCTTTTCCACCTGGTTGATTCTATGATTCTGTGAGTCCAGCCACAGCTGGCTGCCGTGACCACTAAACCATGTCCTGAAGTGCCACACCTACAGCTTCTTGTACACCTCCAGGGATGGTGATTCCACCACCTCCCTGGGCAGCCTGTTCCAACCCTTGCCTGTTCCAGGCCTCACCTCAAATATTGCATCCAGTTTTGGCCTCCCCAGTTCAAGAGGGACAGGGATCTGCTAGAGAGAGTCCAACAGAGAGCTACCAGGATGCTTAAGGGACTGGAGCACTGCCCTGTGAGGAGAGGCTGAGAGCCCTGGGGCTGTTCAGACTGGAGAAAAGAAGTCTGAGAGGGGATTTAATAAATGTCTATCAATATCTGAGGGCTGGGGGTCAAGAGGGAGGGGACAGGCTCTGCTCAGGTGCACCCTGTGATAGGACAAGGGGCAATGGATAGAAACTACAGCACAGGAGGTTCTACCTCACCATGAGGAGGAACTTCTTCACTGCGAGGGTCACAGAGCACTGGAGCAGGCTGCCCAGAGAGGCTGTGGAGTCTCCTTCTCTGGAGACTTTCCAGCCCCATCTGGATGCATTCCTGTGTGACCTGTGCTGGATTCTCTGGTCCTGCTCTGGCAGGGGGCTTGGACTCGATGATCTCCAGAGGTCCCTTCCAGCCCCTAACATCCTGTGACTCTCTAAGTGGTCCTCCATCCACAGTAGGAGGAAAGCTCCCAGCGTTCCCTCAAAGAGGCCAGGAAACAGCTCTGCCAATGTCTTTGTGAGCGTGAAAGTGAACAAGAGTGAGTGTGACACAGAGGGAGGGAGGTTGTCCTCCTTCATGCTGCAGTGATCAGGCAGAGGGCTGCCCACCAGTGCCCTCAGTCATCATCTCTCACATCCCTTGCTTTACCTTTCACTCCATTTTCCCTCTGCTCTCTCCTTCTCCTTTACCACCCTCAGCCCCTCCCAAGTCACAGAATCAGGGCATGGGAGAAAGTTGCTGTCTCCCTTCTAGGCTGCTGGTCTGCACCTGTGGAGGTGCAATGGGGCTGTTGCTTATCTCTGCTGCTTCCAGATGGGGAAGGAAGGAGCTGAGGCCAAGGCTCTTGCTCCTTCTGGCCCCCTGCTGAGCCAAGAGAAGAGAGATGTGGTTTAAACTGCCATGGCTGCATCTCCCCCTGCAGGCCAACCATCACCCTTGTGTACCCATAGCTCCCTGGGCTAATTACCCTGGGTCGTCCTTGGAGGGTGTGGGTTCCGCATGGGACATGGTGGGACCATGTTGCACTTGCTGCTTGGAGGGTTTCATAGCTGCCCACCCACCCCCAGTGCCTTCTCTTCCTCCCCCACTGCCATGGGAAAGATGTCATCCCCTCTTGGATGAAGCTGCTGAGGACAGGGACCAACGTGGAGCCTGTGCTCCTCCAATGAGCACTACCAGAAAGCAATCCAAATCCCTTCCCAGCCCGAGTGACCAGCTGCTGCCCTGACACATTCTTGGCATCCCTGTCTTCTCTTTCTCTCCTTCCCTCTTCCTCCTCTGGTTTCTGTCAGCAGTGATGGATGGTGGATGTTTCAAAGCAGTGTAAATGTGGGGCTGAGGGACATGGTTCAGTGGTGCCCTGGAAGTGCTGGGTAGACAAGAAGGGCAACAAAGCTGGGGAGGGGTTTGGAGCACAGCCCTGTGAGGAGAGGCTGAGGGAGCTGGGGTTGCTTAGCCTGGAGAAGAGGAGGCTCAGGGGAGACCTTAGTGCTGTCTACAGCTACCTGAAGGGAGGCTGTAGCCAGGTGGGGGTTGGTCTCTTCTCCCAGGCAGCCAGCACCAGAACAAGAGGACACAGTCTCAAGCTGTGCCAGGGGAGGTTCAGGCTGGATGTTAGGAAGAAGTTCTTCCCAGCAAGAGAGTTTGGCCATAGGAATGTGCTGCCCAGGGAGGTGGTGGAGTCACCATCCCTGGAGGTGTTTAGGACTGGCTGGGGTGCTTGGTGCCATGGTTTAGTTGCTGAGATGGTGTTAGGTGATAGGTTGGACTGGATGATCTCTGAGGTCTTTTCCAGCCTGGTTAATTCTATTCTAAGAAGCTGCCCATGAGCCAGCAGTGTGCCCTCATAGCCAAGATCACCAATGGTCTCCTGGGGTGCATTAAGAAGAGTATGACCAGCAGGTCAAGAGAGGTTCTCCTCCCTCTCTACTCTGCCCTGGGGATGCCAAACCTGGAGGCTTGGGTACAGGTCTGGGCTCCCCAGTTCACGAGTGATGTAGAACTACTGGAGAGACTCCAGTGGAGGCTAACAAAGATGCTGAGGGGACAGGAGCAGTCTGAGAGACCTGGGTATGGTTAGCCTGGAGAAAAGCAGCCTGAGAGGGGATCTTCTCAGTGCTGATCAATAGCTAAGGGGCATGAGTCAAGAGGATGGAGCCAGACTACTTTTCCTTGTGCCTGGCAACAGCACAAGGTTCAATGGGTACAACCTAGAACCCAGGAGGTTCCATCTGAACTTAAGGAGAAAATTCTTGCTTGTGAGGCTGCTGGAGCCTTGGAAGAGGCTGTCCAGAGAGGTTGTGGAGTCTCCTTCTCTGGAGAGATTCCAAACCTGCCTGGATGTGATCCTGGGTAATCTGCTCTGGGTGACTTTGTTTTCTCAGAGGGGCTGGACCAAACGATCCCCAAAGGTCCTTCCAGTGTCCACCATGCTGGGATTCTGTGAGCTTAAAAGCCTCTTCCAACCCAAACAGTTCTATGATTTTCTAGCCATTTCAGGAGCCTTGTGCCCAGCTGGCTTTAACCCTGGCTCCCAAATGCCTTTGGATGGACCCCCAGCATGCTCCCAGCTGCATTTGCACCACCAGAGCCAGCCTAGGGTGCTGCAGGGTGGCATGTTCTGGGGGCGTTTTCCTTCCACCAGACCTTATCTACCCTGGGCTCTGGCTGTTGAGGCTGTTTGCTGGTGATGACAGCTTGGGGAGGTCCCCCAGGCTCCTCTCCAGCAGCTGAGCAGGCCAAGCAGCTCGTGTTACTCAGGGCTTGGCCTCTCAGAGGGTTTCTGGCTTTCAAACAACGATGTCACCAGGAGGGAGGACACCCAGGGTCAGCCACCCATCTGGGTGTGCTTGCACACCTCCCTGGAGGGGATGTGCTGGCTCCCAGGAGGTCTGGTTGGGCTGATTGGGTGGCCAGATGAGAGCTTTGGAATCTCTGCACTTCTTGAGAGCTCTCATGTCCATGGTTCTGGAGAATCTTTCTCCTCTGCTGCTGCAGGGAGTAGCCCAGCCCTGGGCAGGCAGGAGGGCGAAGCAGGGGTGGATCTGGGCTGAGCTTTTCCTTCCTGAGTGTAAACCCCAAATGCTATGGGGTGGAGACCAGCTTGGCTTGGTGTCTACAGTCCTGCTCAGCCTCTTCCAACAGCCCCTCCCAAGTGCTCCTCCATCCTCCACCCCAGCTGCTCCCTGTGTCCCACCCCACCAGCCATCCCTGGGGATGGGACCACCTCTGCTGATGGAGCTGCCTGGAGGGAGCCAAGAGGAGATGTTTTGGTGGCTGATGGACCACAGGGCTCACTGCTGTGAGAACAGCTCTGAAGGATGAGCAACAAAACCTAGGAGCCAGCAAAGAGGATCAGCCCAGGCACCTGCCTGTCTCCAAGCCTCATTCCCTGCCCCGGGCACAGGGGAAAGAGAGTAAGGGACAGCATTTCTCTTCCCTGGCTGTGTTCTCCCAGCCTCCAGCTCTCATGGAGTGGAGGAGATCTGTCTGTTGGTCATCCTCCATTGTGGTTCTTAGTCCCCTTCTTAGCCTGTCCATAGCCTTGCCCACTCTGCCATTCTGTGGTGGGAGGAGATGAGATGATGGCAGAGGACTGGAGAACTGTAGCACCTGATTCTGAGGAGGGAAGGCAGCTCCAACACCCATCCCACCTAAGAGTGCCCTGAACAGGCAGCTCCCATCTCTCCTCCAGGGTTAACACAAGTGAGGTGGGGCCCTGTGGTGGGTTATTTCCCAGCCTGCCCATAAAACCAGAGCAGGTGCAAGCTGTTGAAGCTGCCCTCACACAGAGGACCTCAGCTGGGCTGCACTAGAGCCCAACCTGAATGAAGCAAACATTCCATGGCTGCAGCAGCTTTGCTCCAGTGCCATTGCAGTGGGATCCCTTTATGGGGGAGATGCCTGGGACAAAGTCAGGGTGGCTTTGGGAGACCTTTCCTTGGTGGCTCCCACTGCAGATGTTTCCAGGGGGGATTTGAGGTTTTCCTCATGGTTGGAAAGCAAAAGTTTTGTTTAAGGAAGCTGTTTCCAGCAGCTCAACCTTTGCTGTGCTGGGCTGCAGCTAGAGAGGGAAGAACCTGACCTGAACCTCTCCTTGACCTGGACCTCTGCTACCAGGACAGGCTGAGGGAGCTGGGGTTGTTCACCCTGGAGGAGAGAAGGCTCCAGGGAGACTTCATAGCAGCCTTCCAGTACCTGAAGGGGTCCTACAGGAAGGATGGAGAGAGACTGCTTACAAAGGCCTACAGTGATAAGGGGCAATGGCTCTGAGCTAGAGAAGAGTAGGTTTTGGTTGGACCTTAGGAGGAAGCTCTTTACCATGAGGGTGGTGGAACACTGAAACAGGTTGCCCAGAGAGGTACTTGAGGTCCCATCCTTAGAGATATTCAAGGTCAGGCTTGATGGGGCTCTAGGCAACCTGATCTAATGGAGGATGTCCCTGCTCACTGCAGTGGGGTTGGACTAGATGACCTTTGGAGGTCCCTTCCAACCCAGACCATTCTGTGATGCTGTGAGCCAAGGAGGATGTCTGAGTCATACAAAGCTTCCACTGCTTATCCTGGGACACAGCTTCCACTGCTTATCCTGGGTCACCTGGATTGCTCAGACAGGAGATGTACTGCTAGAAAATGAAGGTGCTGAGACCCTGGCCCAGGTTGCCCAGAGTGGTGGTGGCTGCCCCCATCCCTGGAACCATTGCAGGTCAGCTTGGATGGGGCTCTGAGCAACCTGCTCTAGTTGAAGCTGTCCCTGCTGACTGCAGGGGGCTTGAACTAGATGACCTGGAAAGGTCCTTTCCAATCTAAAACCATTCTGGGATCCTATGATTTAATGGCTGCTGTGTAATGCTGCTCTTTAATGCACCTCAGCTGGTTCCTGCCCCACATCTCCTTGTGGAGCAGCTCTTGAATGTTTTGGAGTTAGAATTAGCCAGGTTGGAAAAGACCTTTGAGATCATGGAGTCCAACCTATCAGCCCACACTAGGCTTCCTCCATCATGGGCATTCCTGCCCCTCCTCAAGGCAAGCAGCATCCCTGCTGCTTGTGGTTCCTCTTGTTCCCACTCAAAAATGCATCCTCATTGTACTCAGCTCCCCTGGGTGCCCATTGTTCTTTGCATCCTTGGGTTGTGTCAGCAGGAGATGTGTTCCCAGGGTCCTGGGTGCATCACCACATTCTCTCAGTGCTCAGAGATGTGCATAGGTTCACAGAGTCCTTTGGGTTGGAAGAGACCCTTCAGATCACTGAGTCCAGCTGTGAGGCCAGCACTGCCAGGTCACCACCAAACCAGTTCCCCAGCACCAAATCAACAGAGCCCCTCCAGGGATGGGGACTCCACCACTGCCCTGGGCAGCCTGTTCCAGACCTTGGCAACCCTTTGGGGGAAGAAATTATTCCTCATGTCCAACCTAAACCTCCCCTGGTGCAATCTGAGACCATTTCCTCTCATCTTATTGCTTGTTCCCTGGGAGAAGAGATTGGCTCCTGCCTTCCTCCAGCCTCCTTTCAGGGAGTTGTAGACAGCGAGAAGGTCTCCCCTGAGCCTCCTTTTCTCCAGGCTAAACAACTCCAGTTCCCTCAGCTGCTCCTCACAAGCCTTGTGCTCTAAACTCTTCCCTGCCCTTCTCTGGACACACTTCAGCACCTCAATGTCCTTCTTGGAGTGAGGAGCCCAAAACTGAGGCCAGGATTTGAGGTGTGGCCTCAGCAGTGCCCAGTGCAGGGGGGCAATCCCTGCCCTGCTCCTGCTGGCCACACCATTGCCGCTGCAAGCCAGGATGCTGGTGGCCTTCTTGGCCACCTGGGCACACTGCTAGCATTATTTGGGGCCAAGGACATGGTAAGCCAATGCAATACCTCCCTGTAGTCCTCTCTCAACCCCATCTCCACCTTGGGACTTGCTGTGGTTCATCCCCTCAGGAACCTACTCATTCCTCCATGGTGTCTGCAGGTCCCAAGTGCTTGTCCATGAGGGTTGGTGAGTAGAATAGGATAGAATAGGATTAACCAGGTTGGAAAAGATCTTTGAGATCATCAAGTCCAACCTCTCACCCAACACCTCATGACTACTAACCCATGGCACCAAGCACCCCAGCCAGGCTCTTCCTAAACACCTCCAGGGATGGTGACTCCACCACCTCCCTGGGCAGCACATTCCAATGGCCAATCTCTCTTGCTGGGAAGAACTTTCTCCTCACATCCAACCTCTTCCTCCCCTGACCCCTCTGTGTTACCCTGTTGCCTGCAGCCCTAGCTGGGTGTTTCCATCAGATCAGGGCTTTTCAGGTTTCTAGGAAAATTGGTTAATGGTTTCCAATTAGCATCCTGGCCTGCTCAGACAAAGATTGAATGACCTCTCCAGGCTTCTCTCTGCCCTGGTTTCCATCATCTCCTGAGGTTTTTGGGTTGGTTTGGGGTTTTTTTCTGTTCAAATTCATGCTTCATGGATTTAGCTCATAATTGGTTTCAGCTTTGTGGACTTGGCCCTTTGCAGGCTGAGCAATATCACTCTGGGCTGGATTTGCTGCCTGCTCCTGAGGCTTGACAGCAAAAAAGCTATCACCAACATTGAGCTCCTGATGAGACCCCAAAGGTTCCTCTCAGGCTTTCCAAAAGGCTTTTGTTTTGCTTGTTTCCTTTTCCTGAAAGTTGTTTCACTGTGGAGCTCTTCACTCTTGGGTCAAAAGGAAATTCCAGGGGAATGGAATCTGCTGTAGAGTCATGAGTGGACCCTCTGCAAGGCTGCTAAAGATACAAGCTAGGGGAGGCTGACAGCCAGGCAGCCTCTGCTGCCATTCAGTGAGCCTGCACAGGCTGCAGGGGTGGGAGGAGGAGAACCTCATTAAGTCCTGCAAGGGCTAGGGTAGGGTCCTGCCCCTGAGGAGGAATAACCCCCTGCAGCAGCACAGGTTAGGAGCTGACTTGTTGGAGAGCAGCTCTGTGGAGAAGGACCTAGGAGCACTGGTGGACAATGAGTTCCCCACCAGCCAGCAGTGTGCCCTTGTGGCTGCTAAGGCCAATGGTCTCCTGGGGTGCACTCAGGAGAGTGTGACCAGTAGGTTGGAGGAGGTTCTCCTTCCCCTCTACTCTGCCCTAGGGAGGCCACAGCTGGAGTCTTGTGTCCAGTTCTGGGCTCCCCAGCTCAAGAGGAAGACCAGCAGAGGCAGGCTGATGGTTGGGGTGCTGTCCCTGGAGGTGTTTAAGCCCAGGCTGGATGAGGCTCTGGCCAGCCTGATCTAGTGTGGGGTGTCCCTGCCCATGGCAGGGGGGTTGGAACTAGATGATCCTTGTGGTCCCTTCCAACCCTGACTGATACTATGATGCTATGAAGATGCTGGGAGGACTGGAACATCTCTCTCATGAGGAATGGCTGAGAGACCTGGGGCTGTTTAGCCTGGAGAAGAGCAGCCTGAGAGGAGATCTTCTCAGTACTGATCAATAGCTGAAGAGAGTGGATCCAAAGGGTGGGGCCAGACTCTGCTGTGGTGCTCAGCTACAGGGCAATGGGCACAAACTGGAACCCAGAAGGTTCCATCTGAACATAAGGAGAAAGTTCTTGCTTGAGAGGGTGCTGGAGCCCTGGAAGAGGCTGCCCAAAGAGGTTGTGGAGTCTCCTACTCTTGAGAGATTCCAAACCTGCCTGGCTGCAGTCTTGGGCAGCCTGCTGTGGGTGAGCCTACGCTAGCAGGGGATTTGGACTAGATAATCCAGAGGTGCTCTCCAGCTGCCACTGTCCTGAGACTCTGGGATTCATGGTGGAACCATAGGAGAAGTTTTCTGGCATGTGAGAGAGGTTGATGGGGTTGTGTTTGGCCTTTAAAGTACCCTGATCCTGGAAGAATGCTGTGGGGCTGCTCCCTCACTGTCAGTTCATGGAGTCATAGAATCAATAAGGGTGGAAGAGACCTCAAAGATCACCAAGTCCAACCTGTCACCCAACACCTCATGACTACTAACCCATGGCACCAAGTGCCACATCCAATCCCCTTTTGAACACCTCCAGTGATGGTGACTCCACCACCTCCCTGGGCAGCACATTCCCATGGCCAACAACTCTCTCTGTGAAGAACTTTCTCCTCACCTCCAGCCTAAACCTCCCCTGGCACAGCTTGAGTCTGTGTCCTCTTGTTCTGGTGCTGGTTGCCTAGGAGAAGAGACCAACTCCCTCCTGGCTACAACCTCCCTTCAGGTAGCTGTAGAGAGCAGTAAGGTCTGCCCTGAGCCTCCTCTCCTCCAGGCTGAGCAACCCCAGCTCCCTCAGCCTCTCCTCACAGGGCTCCTGTGTGTGTTTCTTGGACACCTGGTAAATGCTACCAGCCAGTGCAGGGGGGCTGGCTGCACTCCCAGCTCTGCTGTGTGGCTGCAAAGCTGGGACGTGATGACTCTACTCAAACATTTGCTGTGTTTCAGGGCCACCAGGACCCAAAGGAGATCAAGGCAATGAAGGGATGGAAGGTCAGCCTGGCCTCCCTGGCCTGCCTGGGCTGCGAGGTAAGCAACGACACGTCTGGGGTGCCCGTGACCCTGCAAGCCTTCACCTGATGGCTGCAGAGTCCACAGGAAACCTCCTGGTGACTTCCCAACCTGTCCCTTGGGACCTGGCTGGCTATGCACAGGTCTTGAAGGACAAGCTGCTGCCCCACACCCTGCCAAAAACATCTCTGCCATCCCCCAGCTGGCCCCAGGAGAGAAAGAGCTGCGAGGGTCCATCACCTGCAGGTTGATATCCCCAGATCCCTTTGAGCCAGCCTGGGCTTGTACAGGACATGACCACCAACCCCTGCTCAATAAAAGCAAGCCCTTAGAAGGTACCAGGGCTGGTCCTGCTGCCTTCACTGCAGCAGCAGCACACGAGGAGCTGGCCTGAGGGCCCCCCCAGCCTGGCAGAGAGGACTTTGCCATCATCTGCAGCTCCGAGGCTCCTCACAGAACGTGTTTTGAATGTCTAGAGTGCAAATTTGTTCCCTCTTCCTAATTCTAACCATTGTTCTAGGGAGAAATTCAATTAGAAGCACCACAGAAGGCATCCCCCATCCCAGCAAGCAGGGCTTGGCTTCAGCCTGTTTCTAATTTGAAGCCCAAACTACACATGCTGCCTTTGCATCCAAGGGCAAAAGATGGCACAGGGGTAAAGGAGGATCCCCTTTGATGAGGACCTGATGTGACAGGACAAGGGCTGATGGTTTTAAACCAGCCCAAAGAGGGGAGATTCAGACTAGAGAGAAGGAAGAAATGGTTTCCACTGAGGGTGGTGAGAGCCTGGCCCAGAGAGGGGTTGGATGCCCCATCCCTGGAGCTACTCCAGCTCAGGTTGGAGAGCCCCTCTGAGCAACCAGCTCTTGTTGCCCCTGCTCACTGCAAGTCCCCATCTCTCTTGCAGGACACTTGAAGTACTGAAAGGCCACAAGAAGGTCTCCCCAGAGTTTCCCTTCTCCAGGCTGAGCAACCTCAACTCTCTCAGCCTGGCCTCCCAGCAGAGGGGTTCCAGGCCTGGGAGAATTTTTGTGACCTGCCATGGACCTGCTCAAAAACTTTTCCCCAGCTGCCACTCCTGGTGCATCCCTTTCTGCACAGCAGCTCTGCCATTCCCTGCCCCACCTCCTCTACCTGAAGCCATAACCAGCTCCAGGCTGCATCTTTTCCCCTGGGATCAAGGAAGAGTTTTGTTCAGAAGCAGCAGGGAAAGAGTTAACCCTCAGACCACGTTCACAGGAGCTGGTGCCCAAATTCCTCCTGTACTGTTTCCCCCCCTCCCCACCCCCTGCCTTAAGCCAGAGGAAAACATTGACTAAGTTTGGAAAAGCTCAGCCCAAGAGAGCTCCTCCCAGATGGGCAGTGCTGTGCCAGCCAGGGGCTGAGCTTGGGCACTGGAGGAGCTCTCTCTGAAGGGCTTCTCCACCAGGAGCTTCATCTCTCACTCTGGCTCAGGCTCAGGCTGAGCTCCTGTGGAGTCAATCTGGTGGGACCACTGCCAGGTCCCAACCTGAGCCCATCACCAGAACCCTTCACGTGCTGGCCCTTGTGGATGGAGGTCACCTCCAGGGTTCAGATGTGTCCCAGACTGAAGCCCCCCATTTCCCACCTCCTGGAGCCCAGGGGGTGCTCAGCTGAGGAGCTAAAATCCACACAAGCCATGGATGCAAAGGATCTGCAGCTCATGCTGGGTGCATTCTGTCTCCTTGGGGTCTCTTCTTCACCCTGACTCCTTGCTCTTCCTCCTTGCTCACCACCTTTGGGGGCACTTACCATCATCTGAGCCTTAAGGTGCTTAGAGGTGTCCATCTCTGGGATAATCCACCCTGTATCCAGGGGCAGGTGCAGAAGGAGAGGATGGGGTAGGCCCTCAGGTATCTCCTGATGGCCCCCAGCTCCTGGCAAAGAACCGGAGAGTGAGTGGCACGCCTGCTGACGAGCAGGACATATGTCTGTGTGGACATCTGGTTTGTGGAGGTCTCTGCTCCAGCAGGATCATTTTGCCTCTTTGTCCCCATTCCAGGGCTACCTGGGGAGAGAGGACCGCCAGGACCACGTGGTTTGAAAGGGGACCAAGGAGATCTTGGCCCCCCAGGTCCGATGGGGATGCGTGGATTCAAAGGTAAGGGCCGGCCTCGGTGGGCTGTGGGGTCTGGTTGGGCTGGAGGGACAGCAAACTGGCTCTGGAGACCTTTGGAATGAGGGGCAGAGATGCTGGTCTTGGCTGTGAGAGCCACTGTGATCCACCTGGAGCCCCTGGAGGGGAGAGGACAGTTCTGCATTGAGACCTTTCCACCGAGAGACAGCAGTGGAGAGAGTCCAGGGAGGGGAGGGAGGAGGGCTAAGTAGTTTGGTTTGGTAATGTTGCTGCCATGCAGTGGGGTTCAACTCTCACCAGAGCCCAGGAGGACCTCCAGGCTGTCCTCCCACACTTGGCTCTGCCCAAGGAGCCAGCCTTTCATTCATTTCCTGGTGACCTTTTCTGGCTCACTGTGGTTTTGCAGCATCTCACCACACCCCAGTTAAAAGCAGGGAGAAGCTGTGGGTGGAGGAAGTGGCCAGGCACCTATTTAAGCAGGACACTGCTCTCCCCAGGAGACCTTGGAGAAGAAAGTTCCATGCTGCAACCTAAACCAGGCTGGACAAACCCCAAATATGCTCTTTCTGAGACAAAATTGGCAGGGGGGAGAGGGGGAAGGCAGGAAGAGCCCAGCCTAAAGGAAGGGACACCACCCTGGGCAGAGCTGCCCTGCCTGCAGTCTGTCCTGGTCACCCAACCAGAATCACAGAAGCAACCAGGTTGGAAGAGACCTCCAAGATCACCAAGTCCAACCAATCACCCAACCCTAACTAATCAACCAGACCATGGCACCAAGTGCCTCATCCAGGCTCTTAAACACCTCCAGGGACCTCAACCCCACCACCTCCCTGGGCTGCCCATTCCAATGGCCAATCTCTCTTGCTGGGAAGAACTTCTTTCTAAGATCAAACCTAAACTTCCCTAAACAGCTTGAGACTGTGCTCTGCCCCCCTTGTCTCATGCTTGTGGGTGGTGACCTCCATCCCCTGAGTGGTGGCCCACCCATGGTACCATCTCTCTGTAGTCTAGGGGGCTTTCTGGTGGCATGTCAGATGGCATGGTAGTGAAGGTCTTCCATCCTTTCTCCACCTCATTGTGCCCTTAGGAGAAGGACCTCTCCAAGTCATCCACTTTGCAGCACCTCCCAGTACAGCCCCAAGAAACCTTAGGCTCATGTGGAATCATAGAATTGTCAGAGTTGGAAGGGACCTCAAGGCTCAGCCGGTCCCAACCTCCTGCCATGGGCAGGGACACCTCACACTGCAGCAGGCTGCTCACAGCCACATCCAGCCTGGCCTTCAAAACCTCAGTGATGAGGCTTCCACCACCTCCCTGGGCAACCTGTGCCAGTGTCTCACCACCCTCCTGGGGAAGAACTTCATCCTAACATCCAATCTGAATCTACCCATTTCTAGTTCTGTTCCCCTGGTCCTATCACTCCCTGACACCCTCAAAAGTCCCTCCCCAGCTTTCTTGTAGCCCCCTTCAGATACTGGAAGGCCACAATAAGGTCTCCTTGGAGCCTTCTCTTCTCCAGACTGAACAGCCCCAACTCTCTCAGTCTGTCCATGTAGGATAGGAGCTGCAGCCCCCTGCTCATCCTCGTGGCTCTTCTCTGGACACCTTCCAGCACCTCCAGATCCCTCTTGTAATAGGGGTTCCAGAACTGGAGGCAGTACTCCAGGGGGGTCTCACCAGAGCTGAGCAGAGGGGGAGAATCACCTCCCTTGACCTGCTGGCCACACTTCTCTTGATGCAGCCCAGGCTCTGGTTGGCTCTCTGGGCTGCAAGTGCACACTGAGAGCTCCTGTTGAGCTTCTCATCCATCAGCAACCCCAAGTCCTTTCCTTCAGGGCTGCTCTGTCACCCTAGACCAGGCACAAACTGACCTTCTGGAGGCTGTTAGCAGCTGGAGGTGGCTCTCCAGCCCAGGTAGTTGGTTAGATGATATTTGTGCAGCGCTGGGTAGAATGCTGCTGGGTGCTACTTCCATTGCCCCACCCCATCTGACTGGAAGCCCAGGGTTTCTGGGCTGATGGAATGGAATGGAATGGTGCTGTGTGCCTGGGAGAAGAGACCAACCCCCACCTGGCTACAGCCTCCCTTCAGGTAGTTGTAGACAGCAAGAAGGTCTCCCCTGAGCCTCCTCTTCTCCAGGCTAAGCAACCCCAGCTCCCTCAGCCTCTCCTCACAGGGCTGTGCTCCAAACCCCTCCCCAGCTTTGTTGCCCTTCTCTGGACACCTTCCAGCAGGTCAACCTCTTTCCTAAACTGAGGGGCCCAGAACTGGACACAGGACTCAGGTTGTGGCCACAGTACTCAAGATGTGGCTGGGCCAAGTCTTCCTCTTCCCACCATGGCAGTGGGGCAGAGAGAGCTACGTGCAAGAGGGAAGAGTACCAGAGCACTGGAACAGGCTGCCCAGAGAGGTGGTGGAGTCTCCTTCTCTGGAAAGGAGACCTGGACATGATCCTGGGCAACCTGCTCTGTGTGACCCTGCAGGAGCTTTGGACTGGATGATCTCCAGAGGTCCCTTCCAAGGCCCAGCATGCTGGGGCTGTGTGCAAGCAGCTCTCTGTGCTTGCTTTCCAAGCTTCTCTCTTGGGTTTCTCTTGAGCTCCTCGGTGGGAACCCTGGCCTGCGGGACAGCAGTACCACGGGGTGGAGACCACCAGGATTTTCTCTGAGCTGTGAGGTGAAAAGCCCTGTTCTGCTGCTGCAGGAGCTCCAAGCAAGCCCTGGACACATCCCTGGCAGGAGCCATGCAAAGGCATGAGCGCTGCAGGGACAGAGGCTGATGAGAGGGAGAGAGACTTAAGTGCGAGATGTTCCTGGCAGCACATCAGACACTGAGGTCCACCAACCAAAACCACAACGTGCTTTGGGGATGGTGGTTTCCTCTCCCCTTCCCTGCAGCAGAGGAAATTGGGTCTTTCTTCCTAGCCACTGCCAAGCACTCATTAAACAAGCAAATTGTTGTGGGCCAGTTCAGACTGGAGGGTCGAAGCAGAGGAGGATCAAACCTTGCTGCCAGGTTTGCTCTGTGAAGCACATCCCCCTGGGGGCTGTGTCCCTTCCAGAGGGAGGAGGCTGATGGGCTCCTGCATCCTGTTTCTACCCCTGAGACAGAGATGTCAGTAGCTCCTGTGCTGGGTCAGTGTTAACAGACCCCATGATGGGCATCAGCCCTCCAGCAATGAGCTCTCTGGAGACACATCGCTGAGGATGAAGCCTTTCCCCAGTGCTTATCAGCTCAGGAGGTGGTGGAGACCACCTCAAGCACAGCCCCTGCCTTCAGGGGGGGAGCCAGGGCCATACCACAACCCCCATAGGGTTGGTGACCTTTCTCTAAAGCTAGTCCTCATCTCAAGTCCTCTCATCTGGGGAGATGACGCACTCTGGCTCTTGGCTTTGGGAGGTGAGGGGTTGGACAAGGTGCCAAAGGGTCAACAAGTCTTTGCTGTGCATGTCTTGCTTCTGGCTATCATCCTTTTACTGATGTAGAGTGATTCCTGTATCTGAGGAGGCCTCTTGGCTTGGAGAAGGCTAAACTGTCCCCAGAGCTCCAGCAGCTGTGGCCTTGATCCACCCTCTTCTTTGTGCATTTCCTGGAGGCATCTTCAGCTTGGGGTGAGGATGAATCTGTGGCAGCAAAGCCATAAAGTGTTACCCACAGCAGGTGGATCAACCTCAAGCCCCATCAGGGCCCATGGCCAGCACAGGGATCCCTCCCTTCACCTCTCCTTCTTTGCCTGTGCAGCTGGAGGGGAACTCCAGCATTGGCTTTGTCTCCTACCAAAGGACTCCCAAGCTACAGCCCCCATTTCTCCCACCTCTTGGAGGTTAGGACTGTTGAGAAAAGGAGGTCTCATGCAACACAGAGCAGATTAAGGTGGCAGCCAGAACTGAGCTTCTCTGGTTTACAGGATTCTCTGGGATTTATGGGCAACAGACACAGAGCCAGGCAATGGTCCAAGCCCTGGCTTTAAGTGGAGGCCTGGTTTTCTGCAGCACCAGTCTTGCACATCTAGAAGGGCTTTCTTTTGAGCACAGCAGCAGCTCTTCTCTGAGCTATCAGCTCCTCTGTAAATGAAGCTTGTCCTGGGGGGGAGGCATCTGGGGTGGATTCACAGGTTCACAATTGCATTGGGCTGGGAGGGACCCTCAAAGGTCATCTTGTCCAACCCCCCTGCAGTCAGCAGGGGCACCTCCAATTGGATCAGGCTGCCCAGGGCCACATCAAGCCTGATCTTGAATGTGTCCAAGGATGGAGCCTCAAGCACATCCCTGGGCAACTGGATGACCCCATTCATCAAGAGTTCTGGGTCAAACCATCTCTTGGAAAAGGTTTGACCTGGTGAAGGGAGATCTTCTCTCCACAGCAGTGTCCTGAGTAGTTTTGCTTTCATTGGTGTTTTCCTATCCTTGAAGCATTTTCCCTTAGCATTACCCTTAGGGCAGGATTATTTTCCTCATTTCCAAGTGAGGAAAATCATTCTGGAAGGTGAGTGTGCAACCACCTACCTTCTGCACTCCTCCACAGGGAATGTTGTGCAGGGAACACAGAGTCCCAGTATCCAGCATGGTGGGGGTTGGAGAGGACCTCTGGGGATCATCTAGCCAGAATCTCCTGCTAAAGAAGGGTCACCTGCAATAGAGTAGAGTAGAATAGAATAGAATGAACCAGGCTGGAAAACACCTTTGAGCTCACCGAGTCCAACCTATCACCCAACACCATCTGATCAACTAAACCATGGCACCAAGCACCCCAGCCAGTCTCTTCCTAAACACCTCCAGTGATGGGGACTCCACCACCTCCCTGGGCAGCACATTCCAATGGCCAATCTCTCTTTCTGGGAATACATAGAATACATAGAATAAACCAGGTTGGAAGAGACCTTCAAGATCATCGCGTCCAACCCATCAACCAATCCAACTCCGCCCAAGCAACTAACCCACAGCACCAAGTACCCCGTCAAGTCTTCTCCTAAAAACCTCCAGTGATGGTGACTCCACCACCTCCCCAGGCAGCCCATTCCAATGTGCAATCACTCTTTCTGTATAGAACTTTTTTCTAACATCCAGCCTGTATCTCCCCTGGCGCAGCCTGAGACTGTGTCCTCTTGTTCTGGTACTGCTTGCCTGGGAGAAGAGACCAACATCCGTCTGTCTACAACCTCCCTTCAGGTAGTTGTAGAGAGCAATAAGGTCACCCCTGAGTCTCCTCTTCTCCAGGCTAAGCAACCCCAGCTCCCTCAGCCTCTCCTCGTAGGGCTTATGTTCCAAACCCCTCACCAACTTTGTTGCTCTTCTCTGGACTCGTTCCAGCAAGTCAACATCCTTCCTAAACTGAGGGGCCCAGAACTGGACACAGTACTCGAGGTGCGGCCTAACCAGTGCAGTGTACAGGGGCAGAATGACCTCCCTGCTCCTGCTGGCCACACTGTTCCTGATGCAGGCCAGGATGCCATTGGCCCTCTTAGCTGCCTGGGCACACTGCAGGCTCATGTTCAGTCTACCGTCGACCAGCACCCCCAGGTCCCTCTCAGCCTGACTGCTCTCCAGCCACTCTGACCCCAGCCTGTAGCTCTGCATGGGGTTGCTGTGGCCAATGTGCAGAACCCGGCACTTGGATGTGTTAAATCTCATGCCGTTGGACTCTGCCCATCTGCCCAGCCTGTCGAGGTCCCTCTGCAGAGCCTCTCTACCCTCCAGCAGATCAACTCCTGCGCCCAGCTTGGTGTCGTCAGCAAATTTACTGATGATGGACTCGATGCCCTCGTCCAGATCATCAATAAAGATGTTAAAGAGCAAGGGGCCCAGTACTGATCCCTGGGGCACACCACTGGTGACTGGCTGCCAGCTGGATGTGACACCATTCACTACCACTCTCTGGGCTCGGCCCTCCAGCCAGTTCCTAACCCATCTCAGTGTGCTCCCATCCAAGCCATGGGCTGACAGCTTGGCCAGGAGTTTGCTATGGGGAACGGTGTCAAAGGCCTTGCTGAGGTCCAGGTAGACTACATCCACAGGCCTCCCCACATCCACCAGGCGGGTCACCTGATCATAGAAGGAGATCAGGTTGGTCAGGCAGGACCTGCCCTTCCTAAACCCATGCTGGCTGGGCCTGATCCCTTGGCCATCCTGTAAGTGCTGTGTGATTGCACTCAGGATGACCTGCTCCATAATCTTTCCTGGCACTGAGGTCAGGCTGACAGGCCTGTAATTCCCTGGCTCATCCAACCGGCCCTTCTTGTGGATGGGTACCACGTTGGCCAGCTTCCAGTCATGTGGGATCTCTCCAGTGAGCCAGGACTGATGAAAAATAATGGAGAGTGGCTTGGCCAGCTCATCTGCCAGCTCTCTCAGCACCCTAGGATGGATCCCATCTGGTCCCATGGACTTGTGGGGGTCCAAGCTGCTGAGGAGAGCTCCTATCACTTGCTCATGGAACACAGGGAAACCATGCAGCTCCCTGGCTCCCTCTGCCAGTTCTGCAGGCCAGCTGTCTGGTAGACGTTCTTTCCAGCTAGTAAAAACTGAGGTAAAGAAGGTGTTAAGTACCTCTGCCTTTTCCTCATCCTGTGTTACAACATTTCCTTCCATGTCAACCAAGGAGTGGAGGTTGTCCCTGCCCTTCCTCTTGCTATTAATATATTTATAGAAGGACTTTTTGTTGTCCTTCACATCAGAGGCCAGTTTAAGTTCCAAATATGCTTTTGCCTCCCTAATTTTTCTCCTACATGCCCTAGCAACCTCTTTAAACATTCCATGGGTTGCCTCACCTTTCTTCCACAGATTATACACCCTCTTTTTTTCCCTTAGTTCAATTAAAAGTTCATTACACAGCCAGGCTGGCCGTCTGCCCCGGCGGCTCCTCTTCCGGCACATTGGCACAGCCTGCTCCTGAGCCTTCATCAGCTCTTTCTTGAAGCAGGTCCAGCCCTCCTGGACCCCTTTATTTTTAAGGGCTTTCTCCCAAGGAACCCTCTGAATTATTTCCTTGAGCAACCTGAAGTCCGCCCTCCGGAAGTCCAGAGTGGAGGTCTTCTTGCTGCCCCTCTTAGCTTGACTGAATACTGAAAATTCTATTATTTCATGGTCACTGGCCCCTAAACAGCCTCCGACCACCACATCACCCACCAGCCCTTCCCTGTTGGTGAAGAGGAGGTCAAGCATAGCCTTGCCCCTGGTAGGCTCACGCAGTACCTGGGATAAGAAGCTGTCCTCCATGCAGTCTAAGAACCTCCTAGACTGCCTCCTCTCTGCTGTGTTGAGATCCCAGCAGATGTCAGGCAGGTTGAAGTCGCCCATAAGGACAAGGTCAGGAGATCTTGAGACAGCCTTAAGCTGTCTATAGAATGCTTCGTCGACATCATCCTCCTGGTTGGGTGGTCTATAACAGACTCCAACCAGGATGTCTGCCCTACCGGTCTTCCCTCTAATTCTTGCCCACAAGCATTCAACCTGATTGTCCCTAATCTCTAGCTCAATGGCATCTAGTGCCTCCCTGATGTACATGGCCACCCCTCCACCCCTTCTTCCTTGTCTATCTCTCCTGAAAAGCTTGTAGCCATCAATTGCAGCACTCCAGTCATGTGAGCTATCCCACCACGTCTCCGTGATGGCAACTACGTCATAACTTTCCTGCTGCAACAAGGCTTCCAGCTCCTCTTGTTTGTTTCCCATGCTTCGTGCATTAGTGTACATGCACCTCAGCTGGGCTGCTGGTTTGGCCTCTGACCCTAGCTTACTGCCCCCAGACTCTTGCCTGAGGGGACTAGTTTCAGCCCCTCCCCCCTTCGAAACTAGTTTAAAGCCCTGTCGATGAGAGCTACCAGTTCCCTCCCCAGAATCTTTTTACCTTTGGGGGACAGGCCATTCTCATATACTGTGACCTTTCCCCTTCTTTGGGACAGATGTACTCCATCTGTTGCCAGGTGGCCTGGTGCAGTAGAAATTTTACCAAGATCAAAAAACCCAAAATTCTTTTGTCTGCACCAGCCTCTAAGCCACTTGTTGATTATGGCTGCTGTTCTGTTCCTTGTGGTATTCCCTCCTGCAACTAAGGGTATTGAGGAAAAAATTATTTGAGCACCTGTCCCCTCAACCAGATCTCCCAGGGCCCTGAAATCATTTTTGATAGCCCTGGGAGTTCTGACTACAACATCATCATTCCCTATCTGCATAAGTAGCAAGGGATAATAGTCAGAAGGCTGTACCAGCCTGGGTAGCCTTCTAGTAACATCATTAATTTGGGCTCCAGGGAGACAACAGAGTTCCCTATGAGATGGGTCTGGCCGACAAATGGGGCCCTCCATTCCCCTCAGAAGTGAATCACCAATAACAATTACCCTCCTCTTTTTCTTGAGGGAGCAGGTCCTGATGCCAGGGGAGGGTTGTTTAACCTTAGGCTGTTTTGCCTTAGGCCGTTTAACCTTAGGTTGTTTACCCTTAGGCTCTTTAGCCTCAGGGAGAACCCCAGATGGTGTGTCCTCTGGTAACAGGACCACCTCACCCTCGATCTCCAGTGCCCCATACCTGTTTTTCAAGAGCAGCGGGGAAGGTGTGGGAAGGCAAGGAGGTTTAACCTTGTGTCTTTTGAGAGGAACCTGTGTCCATTCCCCTCTGCTTTTTGGGTAACCAGCCTCTGCTGTGGGAGCCTGCAGAGCCTGCTTACTCATGTTCATATCTTTCCCCCTCTGGTTTATCTCTTTCCTCTTCATGTTCATCTCTTCCCTACATTCCCTTACACTTTTAAGACTAGCAACCTCATCCTTTAGTCTGGCCACCAGATTAAGTAGGTAGTCAATCTGCTCACACCTTATGCAAGAGTTACCCCTACTACTCTGCATCTCAAGAGCCAGGCTCCAGCACTCTCTACAGCCAGATACCTGGACAGCTACCTGCTTGTGTTCTTCCTCAGTCTGGGTCGACACTGACTTTTTTAGGGAGTTTTTGCTACGAGTTACTACCATGATTGTCCCTTACCACAGCACCCACTAGGAAAGAGAGGAAAAAAAAAAAAAAAAAAAAAAAAAAAAAAAAAAAAAAGTAGCGCAACCGTGACAATACGGGCTTCACGACGAAAAGACCCTCGCGTGCGGCAGTAAAGCGCGTTTAAATCAGCCGCGGGTGACGTAGCAGTCACAGGCCCCAGCGGCGCGAAGAGCCGATTCCCGCCGACCTCGCGGCGTGTTCAAGGGACGTTCTCAGCTCCGGCGGCCCCAACAGGAGAGAGTCGGACGGTCCCCGGTGGCTGCAGGTCCCGGTGCGGTCCCGGCACGGCTTCCCGACGAAAAGACCCTCGCGTGCGGCAGTAAAGCGCGTTTAAATCAGCCGGGGGTGACGTAGCAGTCACAGGCCCCAGCGGCGCGAAGAGCCGATTCCCGCCGACCTCGCGGCGTGTTCAAGGGACGTTCTCAGCTCCGGCGGCCCCAACAGGAGAGAGTCGGACGGTCCCCGGTGGCTGCAGGTCCCGGTGCGGTCCCGGCACGGCTTCCCGACGAAAAGACCCTCGCGTGCGGCAGTAAAGCGCGTTTAAATCAGCCGGGGGTGACGTAGCAGTCACAGGCCCCAGCGGCGCGAAGAGCCGATTCCCGCCGACCTCGCGGCGTGTTCAAGGGACGTTCTCAGCTCCGGCGGCCCCAACAGGAGAGAGTCGGACGGTCCCCGGTGGCTGCAGGTCCCGGTGCGGTCCCGGCACGGCTTCCCGACGAAAAGACGAAGAACTTCTTCCTAACATCCAGCCTAAACCTCCCCATGGCACAGCTTGAGACTGTGTCCTCTTGTTCTGGTGCTGGTTGCCTGGGAGAAGAGACCAACCCCCACCTGGCTACAGCCTCCCTTCAGGTTGCCCAGCATGATGTCCAGGTGGCTTTGGAATCTCCCCAGAGAAGGAGACTCTACAACCTCTATGGGAAGCCTCTTCCAGGGCTCCACCACCCTCACAGGAAAGAATTTTCTTCTTATGTTCAGATGGAACCTCCTGGGTTCCAGTCTGTGCCCATTGTCCCTTGTCCTCTTTCTGGGTACCACTAAAAGTATTTGGCCCCATCCTCTTGACCTTTGCCCTTTACACATTGGTCAGTACTGAGAAGATCTCCTCTCAGGCTGCTCTTCTCCAGGCTAAACAGCCCCAGGTCTCTCAGCCTTTCCTTCTCAGATGCTCCAGCCCCCTCAGCATCTTCAAAGCTTCCTCTCTCCTGTCTCTCTTAGACTGGTGAGCCCAGAACTGGACACAGCACTCCAGATGTGGCCTCATTAGGGGACCACACTGGTTAGGCCACACCATGAGTCCTGTGTCCAGTTGTGGGCTCCTCAGTTTAAGAAGGACATTGAGACCCTTGAACATGTCCAGAGAAGGGCAACGAGGCTGGGGAGGGGTTTGGAGCACAGCCCTGTGAGGAGAGGCTGAGGGAGCTGGGGTTGCTTAGCCTGGAGAAGGGGAGGCTCAGGGCAGACCTTCTTGCTGTCTACAACTCCCTGAAGGGAGGTTGTAGCCAGGAGGTGGTTGGTCTCTTCTCCCAGGCAACCATGACCAGAACAAGAGGACACAGTCTCAAGCTGTGCAAGGGGAGGTTTAGGCTGGAGGTGAGGAGAAAGTTCTTCACAGAGAGAGTTGTTGGCCATGGGAATGTGCTGCCCAGGGAGGTGGTGGAGTCACCATCCCTGGAGGTGTTCAAGAGGGGATTGGATGTGGCACTTGGTGCCATGGTTTAGTAGTCATGAGGTGTTGGGTGACAGGTTGGGCTTGGTGATCTTTGAGGTCTTTTCCAACCTTATTGATTCTATGATCTGTCACCTCCCTGTGCCGCTCCTTCCTCTTGTAGAGGTGCAGTAGTTTCACTTTCTGCTGATTAGTTTTGCTTTGGTCTTTTTTCTTAAAGCTTCCTGACCATTTCTGATGCTTGAGCTCTCCCACCATTAGAGTATTTTCTTTCCCTTGAGGCATCAGAAGCAGGCTGCCCAGGAAAGTGTTGGAGTCCCCATCCCTGGAAGGATTCAGAAGCTGTGTAGCTGTGGTGCTGAGGGACACTCTTTAGTGGTGACCTGGCAGTGCTGGGTTAACAGCTGGACATGAGGTTCTTAAAGGTCTTTTCCAACAGAACACTTCTGTGGTTCTGTGATCTCTGGAGTCTTGTTCCAGCTGCTGTCATCTCCCTGAGACCAGCAACTGTGCAGCACTTGAGTCATTTGCTCCAGGAGTTCATGGCCTTCGGTTTTATGGCCAGCACAGCTGGTAAACTCCTGTCCCTCAAGCTTCATCTTTCCATCCTCACCTCTTTCCATCATCCCCATAGGATGCCCTGCACGATGCAGCCTGGATCCTGCAGGGATCTGATCTTGAAGAGAGAGATTTTTGGGGGCAAGCACATAAGAACCATAACTGCAGCTTTCCAACCCCCTTTTCTCTGGACTGGGAAGGGGCTTTGGTGGAGAGCATAAGCTGCTCCAGCATCCCATAGACTCATTTTCACTGGATGAGATCTTTAAGGCCACTGAGGTTTGGGGAGAGGTGGAAGGGTCACCATGGAATGGTCATAGAATGGTTTTGGCTGGAAGAGACCTTGAAGGCTGTCGAGTCCAAGCATTAACCCAGCACTGCCAGGGCACCACTAAACCATGGCCCTCAGCACCACAGCTACACAGCTTTTAAACCCTTCCAGGGATGAGGACTCCACCACTGGCCTGAGCAGCCTGTGCCAGGGCTTAACCATTCCTTCAGTGAAGATGTTTTCCCTCTTGTCCAACCTCAACCTCTCCTGGTGCAACTTGGTTGAAGCCATTTCCTCTTGTCCTGTTGCTCACTCCTTTGGGAGAAGAGACTGAACCCAGCTTGCTCCACCCTTCCCTCAGCCACCTTTCCTCCAGGCTGAACAACCCCAGCTCCCTCAGCTGCCCCTCACAAGATTTGTGCTCTAGACCTTTCAGCAGCTTCATTGCCCTTCTATGGACCCCCCTCCAGCACCTCAGTGTCCCTTGTGGAGTGAGGGGCCCCAAAAGCAAAGCCGGGGTTTGAGGTGTGGCCCCAGCAGTGCCCGGCACAGGGAGACAATCCTTGCTCTGGTGCTGCCGGCCCGGCTCTCACAGCTTCACCGCTGTTCTCCAGTCCCATCACGTGCTGGCCAGCAGCATCTCTGGCCTCCCTCCCACTGCTCAGGGTGGGGGCTGTTGTCATCTGGTTCCCATCAGCAGGGCAGGCTGTAGGCAGCTTTCCTCCATCTGACACAGCTGTGGCTGCCCAGGGGACTGATCTTGCCTTCCCAGAGCCTCCCAAGAAAGGGCAGGAATTTCCTGCATGCTTTTTTATTTTATTATTATTGTCTTTTAGAAGAGGTCTTTTAAATTTATTTATACTTCCCCCCCCCCGAGCCTGTGTTGTTTGTTGTCCTCACACAGAGACAAGAGAGGAGGAGATGTTGCAGTGGGGCCGTGCTGAAGGGCTTGGGGCTCGCTCGCAGCATCGTTGGCCGCAGCAGCCCAAAGCCCTCCCCGGCCCCTGTCCCTCTGCAGCCTCAGGGCAAAGCTAGGACCAGCAAATCCCAGCCCACAGCCCCACTCAGGGTGGTGTTCTCAGTGTTTTCACAGGAAACCACAGCTGCTGCCTGCCAGGAGCCAAGCCACAGCGTGGACAGGGGTTGAGGGCCGTGGTGGAATGCAGGCAGAGCAGCCTCTGCTCCTGAGCGGCAGGGAAAGCCAAGCCATGACACAGATTAATTAGGGAGCTCGTTAATTTGAGGTGCAAATTGGTGTGCCTTTGAAGGCAGCTTGTTTACCCAAGTGGTCTGAACCCCCCCCTAGCATTGTTACTTCTCGGTGGATACAGAGGTTGGGTTCAGCAAATGGAGGTGCAGGAAGAGGCAATGAGCCATCAAGGCTGAAGGAAGCCAACGTCCCTGTCCCTCACCCCTGCAAAATGAAGCAGTTTTAACCCCAAACAGACATTTTTCAGCCCCAAACTCAGGGGTTGTTTTCCCTTATTGCTGCTCTGCTGCTGCCCTGCTGCCTGGGGTGAAGGGGAGCAGAGGAGATGGGAGGGTTCAAGGGAACCTCCTACAGAAGGACTTAGAACTGGGTGAAGACAGAGCTTCACCCAGAAGAAGGTTGTGATCGGCAGGGCAGACTCTAGTTGGAGTCCTGTAGCTCCTGGTATTCCACAGGGCTCAGGACTGGCTCCAGGCTTGTTCAACATCCTCATCAGCACCCTGGATGAAGGGACAGAGCGGACCCTCAGCCAATTTGCTGAGGATACAAAGCTGGGAGCAGTGGCTGACATCCAGACAGGCTGTCCTGCCATCCAGCAAGGCCTGGAGAGCTGGGTGGAGAGGAACCTCATGATGTTTAACAGGAGGATTTTGAGAGCTTCCAAACCCACCTGGATGTGACCCCGCTCAACCTGCTCTGATGACCCTTCTTGATCGGTGGATCTGGACTAGACAGCTTCCAGAGGTGCCTTCCAACCCCCACCCCCCATGCTGAAAGTCTGGGACTGTGTGGCCACCAGCCTTGTATCCTCCATCTGCTAGAGGACAAGCACCTCAGGAGCAGCTGTGGGAGGCTTGCCCATCCTTACCCTGCACCCACAGCAGG
Organism: Dryobates pubescens; assembly: GCF_014839835.1. NCBI lineage: Eukaryota > Metazoa > Chordata > Aves > Piciformes > Picidae > Dryobates > Dryobates pubescens. The sequence goes on from NC_071614.1 coordinate 22,762,870, forward strand.
TGGGTCCCACAGCCCTGCAGCACGGCCAGGAGCCGAGGAATCGTTTGGAGCTTCACGCTCCAAAGTGCTAAAGCCCTCCAGGAGCTATGGACACAAGAGGTCACCTAGGAGCAGGGCAGCCAGGAAAAAAAGGCTGATTTTTAAGAAGGATAAATACCTCTGACTCTTTCTTCTCCCAGGTGACCGAGGCCCGAAGGGAGAGAAGGGTGACCGAGGCAGTGGCACAGGTAAGTGCTGGCTGGTGGCCATCTGGGGAAGAGGAGGCTCAGGGGAGACCTTCTTGCTCTCTACAGCTACCTGAAGGGAGGTTGTAGCCAGGTGGGGGTTGGTCTCTTCTGCCAGGCAAGCAGCACCAGAACAAGAGGACACAGCCTCAAGCTGTGCCAGGGAAGGTTTAGGCTGGAGGTGAGGAGAAAGTTCTTCACAGAGAGAGTTGTTGGCCATGGGAATGTGCTGCCCGGGGAGGTGGTGGAGTCACTGTCCCTGGAGGGGTTCAAGAGGGGATTGGACGTGGCACTTGGTGCCATGGTTTAGTGGTCATGAGGTGTTGGGTGACAGGTTGGGCTTGATGATCTTTGAGGTCTTTTCCAACCTTATTGATTCTATGATTCTATGATTCCCAGTGCTCTGGGCAGGATTTTGGAGGTGTTTGTGGGGTTAGGAGCCCCTGAGGGCTTTGCCCAATGCAAAGCAGGCAGGAAAAGGGTAGCTGCCGCTGGCACAAGGCTGGTGAGCCTCATGCTTAGGTCTTCCTGGCTAGGCAATCCCTCCTGCCTCTCCAGGAACTTTCCTCCTCAGAGACTTCCCTCCTTCCTCCCTGGGGAGATCCCTCTTGCCTCTCCAAGAACATCCTTCCTACTTCCCTGGGGACATCCTTCCTGCCACCTTAGGGACATCCCTCCTTCACCCCAGGGACATCCCTCCTTGGAGGACATCTCTGCCTCTCCAGGGACATCATCCCTCCTGCCTCCCTGAGGACATCCTTTCTGCCCCTCCCCCAAGGAATTCTCTCCTTGGGCACCTCCCTCGTGGCACTTCAGAGACATCCCTCCTGCCCCAGGCACCCACAGAGGGGCTCCAGGTCCTGCCACTGGCTGCAGCAACATCCAAATAATGCCAGAGAAGAACAAGGATGCAGCAGGGTTAGGAGGGGAGCAGCAGAAGCAGCTGGGGAGCACCACAGTGTGATGTACTGCCAGCAAGGACTGAGGACCTCATCACCCTTCAGGGTCTGCACTGGGACCAGTGCTGTTCAGTATCTTCATCAGTGACATGGACAGGGGGATTGAGTGCACCCTCAGCAAGTCTGCAGATGACCCCAGGCTGGGTGGTGGTGTTGACACCACCTGCCTGAGGGACAGGATCCATCCAGATGGACCTGGACAAGCTGGAGAAGTAGGTCTGTGTGAAGCCTCTGAGGTTCAACAAGGCCAAGTGTAAGATGCTGTGCCTGGGTCGAGGCAACCCCCAGCATCAATCCAGGCTGGGGAGTGAAGGGATGGAGAATAGCCCTGCAGAGGAGGACTTTGGGCTGCTGGTGGGTGAAAAGCTGGACAGGAGCTGGCAATGTGCACTCACAGCCCAGAAATCAGCTGCATCCTGGGCTGCATCCAAAGCAGCTTGGCCAGCAGGTGAAGGAAGGGGATTCTGCTCCTCTGCTCCCCTCTGGCTAGACTCCCTCTGCAGTGCTGGGTTCCAGGGAGACCTCCTTCTGGGCTTTCAGTATGTAAAGGAGCCTGTGAGAAAGCTGGGGACAGAGCTTTTAGCAGGGCCTGTGGTGACAGGACAAGGGGTGGTGGTTTTAAACTAAAAGAGGAGAGATTCAGGCTAGACAGAAGGAAGAAATTGTTTCTGCTGAGGGTGGTGGGACACTGGCCCAGGCTGCCCAGAGAGGAGGTAGATGCCTCATCCCTGGGACCATTCCAGGTCAGGTTGAAAGGGGCTCTGAGCAGCCTGCTCTAGCTGAGGCTGTCCCTGCTGACTGCAGGGTGTTTGAACTAGATGGCCTTTGTAGGTCCCTTCCAACACAAACCATCGTGTGAGCTACAACTCCAACAAGGAGCACAACCTGCTTTGGTGCTGGTCCACCTCTTGAGGGCTCTACCAACCTGCCAAAGCCAGGACTCGAGCACAGCCCCAGCCGCAGCTTTTGCAGAGACTCCAGGACTTGTGGGCACCAAGAGAACCCCGGGCTGGGGCTGGGCTGTGGAGCTCTTACGGGTTTGGGAGGAGACCTTTGGTGTTTATTTGCTTTTATGATCCCTCTAAGCAAAGCTTCTTGTGGAAGTGGAAGGATTGCAGTCAGGACTCACGTGGCTGAGCTCTGCAGCTTTATTAGCAGCCCTCACTTTGCTGCTTAATGAGAACATCCCAGTGGTGCCTGGAGCCGTGCCCTGATTGCACATCTCTTCCCCTCCTCAGGGAAGGAGCTGTCAGCTTCCTGCACGCACAGGCTGCTCTGATAAACAGCCAGCAGAGAGCTGGGCTGAGGATGGACTCACAGCAAGGGGGATAAGGACTTTGGGATAAGCAGCTAGCTTGGGTTGGAGATACCTAGCTGGGCCTGGACAGGATGAGCAACCAGCTGATGCTGGATAGCACAGAATGGTTTGGATTGGAAGGGACCTTAAAGGTCATCTAGTCCAACCCTTCTGCAGTGAGCAGGGCCATCTTCAGCTAGATCAGTGCTGCTCAGAGTTCCACACAACCAGGCCTGGAATGTTTCCATGGATTGGGCGTCTGCCACTTCTCTGGGCAACCTGTTCCAGGCAGGCAAAGGGACCTCCTAGTTGCTCCAGTGTTGGTGGCCAGGGTCCAAACAAGTGGGTGGAGCCAGAAAGGTGACACCACCTCGGTCTGCAGGGTGAAGAAGTGCTGGACTCTCAGTTTCTGTGTCCAGGACCTTGGGTTTCCCTGGCCACATCCCATTCTCCACTTGCAGACCTGTAGCAGGCAGGTTGGGCTGGCTCCTTAGCAGGTGACACTGGTGTTGGACCCAGCAGAAGCTTGGTTTGGCAGGAGCAGCTCCACTGGCAGCTCCAGACAGCATCTGCAGCTCCAGCACACGTGTTGGACTCGGAAGAGGAGCTTCATCCAGTCCTCAGATGACACCACCCCTGGGATGAGCCAAGGAAGCTGCCTTGGAGAAGCTGCTCCATGGCCAGGAGGAGACATCCCATGGAATCATTGAATGCTTTGGGTTGGAAGGGACTTTTAAAGGTCACCTAGTCCATCTCTAATGGGTTTCATTAACTGGACTGGTTGAAGGAGACAGCTGGCAGCACCCCAAACAAGTCCCTTGGCTGAGATGGCACCCCTCTAGGTGCAGGGCAGGGGACAGGACCAGCGGGATGGTGCAAGGACAGCACGAGATGTTTCCTGGCTCCTCCACAACCCTGATGCTCTGCCCAGATCTAGGAAAACATGCTCAGGGTTTCCAGTTCCCTTCTTGAGCCTGACCCTGGGCAAGTCCTGGAAGTGGGAGATCATCCAGTGCTGAGGCCAAGCAAAGACTGTGCTTTCTGGAGGTCATTGGAAGAGGTGGCCCTGTTCCCACTGGGAGCAAGCCAGGGAAAACCCAGAGCCTGAAACATGAAGGAAAAAAAAAACCCAACTTCTGGGCAGGTCCCAGCCAACCTGCACTGCCAAAGCTCATTACAGCTCTGTGCAGCAGAACCCAAGTGCTGCTCCAACCTCTGAACCCCTGTTAACTCTGCACCTCCCAGCCCCAGGAGCCTGGGCAAGGCTGAGACCCTGCTTTGTCCACCTCATGCTCATCAGCTCGGTTGGCCCAGGTGCCTGAAGAGATTGCAGCCTGTGACATCTCATCAGTGTGTAGCTGAGGCAGGTGTTGGACCGGTGTTAAGATTTTATCCAGCTCTTGGAAGCTTCCTCTGCACCAGTCCCCTCTTGAGGGGAGGTGGAGAACTTTTGGGTCCATCGCTTGAGAATCTGCCATGGTCCATGTGCCAGAAAGATGGCCAGTATCACAGTGTAACTAGGGTTGGAAGAGACCCCAAGGATCATCGAGTCCAACCTGTCTCCACAGACCTCACAACTAGACCCTGGCACCAAGTGCCACATCCAATCTCCTCCTGAACCTCCAGGGACGGTGACTCCACCACCTCCCTGGGCAGCACATTCCAATGACGAACGACTCGCTCAGTGAAGAACTTTCTCCTCACCTCGAGTCTAAACCTCCCCTGGCGCAGCTTGAGACTGTGTCCCCTTGTTCTGGTGCTGCTTGCCTGGGAGAGAGACCAACCCCTTCCTGGCCACAACCACCTTTCAGGTAGTTGTAGAGGGCAATGAGGTCACCCCTGATCCTTCTCTTCCCCAGGCTGCACACAGAGGCTGTGGGGTCTCCTTCTCCAATCGCCTGTGGGATTGTTTAGCCTGGAGAAGAGGAAGCTCAGGGCAGACCTTCTTGCTCTCCACAGCTACCTGAAGGGAGGTTGTAGCCAGGTGGGGATTGGTCTCTTCTCCCAGGAAACCAGCACCAGAACAAGAGGACACGACTAAGCTGTGCCAGGGGAGGTTCAGGCTGGATGTTAGGAAGAAATTCTTCCCAGCAAGAGAGATTGGCCATGGGAATGTGCTGCCCAGGGAGGTGGTGGAGTCAGCATCCCTGGAGGTGTTTAGGAAGAGACTGGCTGGGGTGCTTGGTGCCGTGGTTTAGGTGATCAGATGGTGTTGGGTGACAGGTTGGACTCGATGGTCTCTGAGGTCTTTTCCAGCCTGGTTAATTCAGTCTGTCTCTCCTCTCTTGCCAGCAGCAGCCATCGAGGAGGGGATGGTGCGGCTGGTGAACGGCTCCGGCCCCCACGAGGGCCGGGTGGAGGTGTTCTACGAGCGGCGCTGGGGCACGGTGTGCGACGACGGCTGGGACAAGAAGGACGGCGATGTGGTGTGCCGGACGCTGGGCTTCCGGGGCGCCAAGGAGGTGTACCGCATGGCGCGCTTCGGGCAGGGTAAGGCCCCGCCTGCCGCAAGGGATTGGCCCCCTGCAGTGTGGAGTGGGAGTGGGAGGGGAGTGGAGTGGGAGTGGGAGTGGAATGGAGTGGAAATAGAACGGGGTGGGAATGGAACGGGGTGGGACGGAACGGAGTGGGGACGGAACGGAACAGAGTGGAATGGAATGGAATAGAATGAACGAGGTTGGAAAAGACCTTTGAGATCATCAAGTCCAACCTATCACCGAAGACCTTCTAATCAACTAACCCATGGCACTGAGCACCCCAGCCAGTCTCTTCCTAAACACCTCCAGGCATGGTGACTCCACCACCTCCCTGGGCAGCCCATTCCTATGGCCAAACTCTCTTGCTGGGAAGAGCTTCTTCCTAACATCCAGCCTGAACCTCCCCTGGCACAGCTTGAGACTGTGTCCTCTTGTTCTGGTGCTGGTTGCCTGGGAGAAGAGACCAAGCCCCACCTGGCTACAACCTCCCTTCAGGTAGTTGTAGACAGCAAGAAGGTCTCCCCTGAGCCTCCTCTTCTCCAGGCTATCCTGGGGTTAGGTATGGTTGCCTCACCCTGAGAAGGATATTGAGGGGCTGGAGATTGTCCAAAGAAGAGCAAAGAATCTGGTGGAGGGTCTAAAGAACTAAATCATGTGAGGAACAGCTGAGGGAAGTGGGGTTGTTTAGGCTGGAGAGAAGGAAGCTGAGAGGAGTCCTACTTGCTGTCCACAACATCCTGAAAGGAGGTTGGAGTGAGGTGGAAGCCAATGTCTCCTCCCAAGGAGCAAGTGATAGGATGAGAGGAAATGATCTCAAGTTGCACCAAGGGAGGTTTAGGCTGGACAGGAGGAACAATATCTTCGGGGAAAGGATTGCCAAGGTCTGGAACAGGCTGCCCAGGGTAGTGGTGGAGTTCCCATCCCTGGAGGGCTTTAAAAGCTGTGTCAATGTGGTGCTGAGGGTGGAGCAAGTTGGGTTCAGTCTCTTCTCCCAAAGAAATGAGCAACAGGACAAGAGGAAATGGCCTCAACCAAGTTGCACCTGGAGAGGTTTAGGCTGGAGGTGAGGAGAAAGTTCTTCACAGAGAGAGTTGTTAGCCATTGGAATGTGCTGCCCAGGGAGGTGGTGGAGTCACCATCCCTGGAGGTGTTCAAGAGGGGATTGGATGTGGCACTTGGTGCCATGGTTTAGTAGTCATGAGGTGTTGGGTGACAGGTTGGACTTGATGATCTTTGAGGTCTTTTCCAACCTTATTGATTCTATGATTCTGTGACAAGAGGGAAAACATCTTCACTGGAAGAATGGTTAAGCCCTGGAACAGGCTGCCCAGGCCAGTGGTGGAGTCCTCATCCCTGGAAGGGTTTAAAAGCTGTGTAGCTGTGGTGCTGAGGTGAGGATTAGTGGTGCCCTGGCAGTGCTGGGTTGATGCTCGGACTCGACAGCCTTCAAGGTCTCTTCCAGCCAAAACCATTCTATGGTGACCCTTCCACCTCTCCCCAAACCTCCCCTCAGCCCATACATAAACCAAGGAACAAGAAGAGGCTGGAGGCATGCAGATGTCCCCCAGCAGGCAAACATGGGCCGTGGTGGCCTGAGCAGCTTCAGCCTGGCCAAACACCAGCTCCTCCAGCACAGCCAGTCCTGAGTGTCTGCAAGCATTTTGCCCTTGGCCTGCAGGAGCATCTGCAAGCACATCCCTGGCCCTGGCCCAGCAGCAGCTTCTTCCCTTGCCCCAGCTCCCTCGGCTCGCACGCCCTGCCCCATGCTGACTCAGCACCGGAGACCCGGCCCCGGGACTTGTTGTTTTTGACCCAGCACTTCGGGGGTTTCAGCCAGCCAGGACTTTTGAGATCTATTTTCTCTTCAGAATAACAAAAGGGAAGGAAAAAAAGGAAAAAAAAAGGGGGGCGGGGGGGAAGCAAGCAGCAGCCTTGGAAAACAGAGGGGAAACGTCAGGAACACTTTGGTGGGTGGAGGGGTGGCCTTTGGCCCCAAACTGTTGGGTTGAGGTGTTCCTGCCCAGACCACGGAGGCTTTTTAACTCCTTTGCCTCCTCCCCAGCTGCTTGAGGAGACAGTGGAACCCCAAAGCAGGTAGCCACCATTGCCACCACCTAGCCCCGAGCGTGCTGGTTGACCACACGTGCTGTGGGAGCGCAGCTGGAACACTGCACAGGTTGATATCCCTCACACCAACCCTGTGAGAGCTCAGAGATTGATTTGCCACCACAGCCCTGGCTACTCACCCTGGGGTTTCTTCCCCATCTCCAGCTTAGATCTGGTGTCACTGGTGCAGTCACTCAGGGTCCTGGCACATGCATCATCCAGTGCCTTCCATGGGGCATAGGCTTGATGTGGGTTGCTCCAGCTAGGAAGAGCTGCTGCTCCTCCTCCCATAAACCCCTTGGCACCTTACACAACCCCCCACTCAGCAGCTTATGAACACCCAGCAGAGGCAGATGCACAGCCCCAAATGCCCTTGGAACATCCATGGTGGGGCAGGAAGATTCCATCCATGCCCCATAGAGCATGTGCCTCACCGTGGCCACAACTCACTGTGTGCTGCTGGCTGCCACAGCTTGTCCTGGGGGGTGTTTTCTGCACAACAGGGAAGGTTTGGTAGCCCCCAAAATCTGGGACTACCCCAGTGCCAGGAGCCAGATGGGCTGTTCTGCATCCATCACCTGGGCAGGCCGAGATGGGGGTCTCTGTTTGGGGGGGGGGGGGGGAGAATAGAGAGGCTCATTGAATGGTTTGGGTTGGAAGGGACCTTCGAAGGTCATCTGGTTCAGCTCCCTGCAGTGAGCAGAGACATCTTCATCTAGATCAGGTTGCCTGGCACACAGCTTTGACAATTAGGGGTTCCAGAAATGGGAGAAAGCTGCAATGCAAAGTGTAAAATCATAGAACCACAGCATGGTGGGAGCTGGAAGGGACTTCTGGAGATCATGTAGTCCAACCTCTCTGCTAAAGCAGGTTGCTCAGGATCACGTCCTGGCAGGTTTGGAACCTCTCCAGGGAAGGAGACTCCAAAACCTCTCTGAGCAGCTTCTTCCAATGCTCTGGCACCCTCACAGGAAAGGAGTTTCTCATCTTCAGGTGGAACCTTCTGGGTTCCAGTCTGTGGCTGATGCTGCTTGTCCTGTTGCTGAGCACCACTGAAAAGAGTCTGGCCCCATCCTCTTGCCCCCCACCCCCCTGCAGCTATTGATCAGCACCGAGAAGATTCCCTCTCAGTCCTGAGCTAAACAGCCCCAGGTCTCTCAGCCTTTTCTTCTCTGAGAGATGCTCCTGGCCCCTCAGCATTGTTGTAGCCTCTGCTGGACTTTCTCCATCAGTTCCTTGTCTCTCTTGAACTGGGGAGCCTAGGACTGGAACCAGGACTCCTCACTAGTGCAGAGTAGAGGAGGAGGAGAACCTCCAACAACCTGCTGGCCGTGCTCTTCTTGATGCACTCCAGGAGATCTTTGGTGTTCTCAGCCACTTTGTTGGCTCATGGGGAACTTGTTGTCCACCAGCACACCCAGGTCCTCCTCTGCAGAGCTGCTTTCTAGCAAGTCAGCTCCTAACCTGTCCTGGTGCAGGGGGTTATTCCTCCCCAGGGGCAGGACCCTATACTTGCCCTTGTTCAACTTCATGAGGTTCCCCCCTGCCCAGCTCTCACTGAATGGCAGCACAGCCTGGTGGGATGGCAGCCACTTCTCCCAGCTTGGTACTATCAACAAACTGGCTGAGGGTCCACTCTGGCCCTTCATGCAGGTCATTGATGGAAGTGTTGAAGAAGACTGCAGCCAGTCCTGACCCCCTGGGCAGCCCTGTGAGCCACAGGCCTTCAGCTAGACTCTGGAGTCTGTATTTATTCCGGTGTATGGAATCTCCTGGCAAAGTCAGGGCACCCAAATGCAGCTGTAAATGGGGTTGATTCTTCTGCCCTTCAAGTCACAGAATCATAGAATCAATAAGGTTGGAAGAGACCTCAAAGACCATCAAGTCCAGCTTATCACCCAAGACCTCATGACTACTACTAAACCATGGCACCAAGTTGTCCAGGGACATCCTTCCTCCTCCATGAAGCTTCCAAGCAGCAAAAAAACTTTTCTTTGCAGTCCTTTTGGAAGCCCTTGAAGGAGATCTAAGGAGGTGCTGGTGGTGATCATGATGGTGCCACTCCTCACAACTCTGTTTTTGCAGGCACAGGGAGGATCTGGATGGACGACGTCTCCTGCAGCGGGACGGAGGAGAGCCTCACGCACTGCAGCTTCTCTGGCTGGGGCAAGACCAACTGTGGGCACGCTGAGGATGCCGGGGTGAAGTGCCTGACACCGTGAGGCAGGGGGTTGGACCCCCCAGTCTGGCTGGGAGAAGTGCAGAGGGGGCTCCAGCCCACCCCATGGATCTCACTTGTGCTTCCTGAAATGGGTTTATTATTAGAGGAATAAATGCTTTTTTATTACTCTCTCCAGTCGTGAGGCAGCTGTGCTTGGTGGGGGTGGGGCAAAGGGAGATGGGGATCCAGGGTGGGGCGCTGAGGAGGATGCAGAGTGGGGGTCTAGCTTTGTGCTGCATGCTGGATTGGGGCACAGCACACCCTGGGGTGCCTGAGCATCCCCCCCAAGCTTCTCCACCCTTCTCCCAGGAGACACCATCCACATGGAGACTCCCCCAGAGATCCCTGCAAGGGCTTTGGAAGCCTCATGAAGACCCCCTCCAAATGGTTGGGAATGCTGCTGAATCCCAGAAACATCCCTCCTGCCATGGCCTGGGTGTGCAACAGAGAGCCTCCCAGAGAGGTTGGCAATGCCATGGAGATCCCACAGAGACCTCCTTAAGGGCTTGGGGTCCATGCTGCACTGCAGAGACCCCCTCCACACTGACCTCCCCAAGGGCTTGGGAACCTCAAGGAGCCCCCCTCAAACACCCTGGTTCCCTCTCCTATACCCTCCAAGGCCTTGGAGACTCCTCATAGATGACCCCAAGGCTTTGGGGACCCCACAGATATGTCATCCCCAGGGATGAGGACCCAACAGACACCTCCCCCCCAAGATCAACCAGCACCAGAACAAGAGGACACAGTCTCAACCTGTGCCAGGGGAGGTTTAGGCTGGGTGTTAGGATGAAGTTCTTCCCAGAAAGAGAGATTGGCCATTGGAATGTGCTGCCCAGGGAGGTGGTGGAGTCCCCATCAGTGGAGGTGTTTAGGAAGAGACTGGCTGGGGCGCTTGGTGCCATGGTTTAGTTGATGAGATGGTGTTGGGTGATAGGCTGGACTCAATGATCTCTAAGGTCTCTTCCAACCTGGTTAATTCTGTTGTATTCTATCTAGCTCTTAAATGGTTAAATGAACATGGGGACCCCACTAAGACCCTTCCCTATGGGTTGGCGGCCCCAGAAACCCCATCAATGGCTTGAGAACCCCACGCAGCCTCCCCTAAACCCCCTGGTGCCCCCCCCCATACCCTCCAAGGTCTTGGGGACCCCTCACAGATACCCCACAGAGACCCTCCCCCATGGGTTGAGGACTCCACAGAGACCCCGACAGGGCTGTGGGGATCTCACAGAGATTCCTCCCAAAAGAGCCTGGGGACCCTTGCGCCCCCTCCGAAGCTCCCCGCAAGCCTCGAGGATCCAGCCCAGGCCCCGCCCTGTGCCACGGGCCCCGCCCCTCTGCTCCTCCCTCCGCCTTCTGCCGCGCTTTGTCCGCCCGCGGCCGCCGTAGCGGAGGGGAAGGCGGAGTTCCCGCGCTCGGGATTCAAACAGCGGCGGCAGGTAACGGGCAGGGGATGGGGATGGGGATAGGGATGGGGATGGGGATGGGGATGGGGATGGGGATGGGGATGGGGATCGGGATCGCGATCGCGATCGCCGCAGCCCCCCGGGGTCTGAGCGTTGTACAGGGCCCCTCATGCCGGGGGGAGGTGGGGGCGAGGCATCCTCGGCGTCCTCTGGCTTGGCCCCCTCGCACCCCTTCAGTGGGACCCGGGAGCTCTCAGCTCCCTCTTGAGCCCCCTCCTCAACCCCTGAAATGGGACCTCGGAGTCATCTTCTGCACCCACCCCACTCCCCAAACTGGGACCTCCCGCACCCCAGAGATCGGACCTCGGAGTCATCTGCTGCCATCTGGGACCCTCACTCCTAGAGATGGCAGCCCTGACCCACCGCAGCCCGGGACACCCCCTGAGCCTCGAAGATCTAGCAGATCTAGCAGACCTCCAGCAGATCTAGCAGTCCCCAGCAGATCTAGCAGCCCCCAGCAGATCTAGCAGCCTCCAGCAGATCTAGCAGCCCCCAGCAGATCTAGCAGTCCCCAGCAGATCTAGCAGCCCCCAGCAGATCTAGCAGCCCCCAGCAGATCTGGCAGACCTCCAGCAGATCTAGCAGCCCCCAGCAGATCTAGCAGCCCCCAGCAGATCTAGCAGCCCCCAGCAGATCTGGCAGACCTCCAGCAGATCTAGCAGTCTCCAGCAGATCTAGCAGACCTCCAGCAGTCTCAGCAGATCTAGCAGACCTCTATCAGTCTTCCCTGCACCTCGGCAAGCCTGGGACACTCCCCCGTTCCCCCCAGATATGGGACTCCCAAGTCCTCCCCACAATCTGGGACTTTCACCCAGCCCAGCCATGGTGCCCTTTGATGGGGTAGACCCTTCCCTGTCCTGCTGGGAGCATTTTCCCCTCGCCTCAGCTCCATCTCGTGATGCCGATTCCCTTAAGCCAGCAGTCCCAGCTCTTGCGTTGTTCCAGAGCCACCCCTAGACCCCTTTTGTGCTTCATTACCTGATCGGGGTGGGGGTTGCCGGGTTGGGGGGAGGGGGGCGGGCAGGAAGGGACACACACAGTGGTGACAAACCGTTGGGCTGGGGCTTGAGCCCTCCGCGGCTCGTCCTCTTGTGCGGCTCCCTCCGGCATCTTTGGGGGTGGGGGGGGTCATCAAGTCTCTCCTGCAGTTTCAGGACAGCTTGCAGCGATGGAAGCCATCAGGACTCCAAAGAACGTGGCCCGCAGGCCAGGTGAGTCATGTTCAGGTATGAGCCCCAAATCTTTCCAGAGGGGCTGGCAGAGATCTGAGCACTTTGCTGTAGGGAGGTGATGGGGGATAAAACTGCTTCTGGGGGAGAGGAATTCTTCCCCATGAGGGTGGTGAGACACTGGCACAGGTTGCCCAGGGAGCTGCTGCCACTACTTGATGTAGTGTGAGGTGTCCCTGCCCATGGCAGGGGGGTTGGAACTGGCTGATCCTTGAGGTCCCTTCCAACCCTAACAATTCTGTGATTCTAAAACAATTTTGCAGTTTAGGTTGGATGTCAGGAAGAAGTTCTTCACTGCAAGAGAGACTGCCCATTGGGATGGGCTGCCCAGGGAGGCGGTGGAGTTGCCACCCCTGGAAGCGTTTAAAAGGAGACTGGCTGAGGAACTTAGTGCCATGGTCTAATTGATCAGTTAGGGTTGGGTGATTGGCTGGACTCGATGAGCTTGGAGGTCTCTTCTAACCTGGTTGATTCTGTGACTCTTTTCAGATGGGAGCCCAGTTTCAGTCACCATCCCTGCCTCTCCCTTCATGAAGAAGCTTGGATACGGCACCGGAGTCAACGTCTACTTGATGAAGAGGTGAGTGTGAGAGCACAGGTGTGCTGTGCTGCTGGGGAAGGGGGCTTGGCATCGGCTTTCCCTCTGGAATAACAAAGGGATTGGGAAATGGTCGAGCTTTGAGCAAGAAACTGCTGCTGTTACTGACCTGCCCCCTTCAGATGGGGCTGAGGAAGGACTGTGGGGTTTCCAGCTGTCCTGTGTGCTGGGAAGGAGCCTGTGGTTTTGGGATAACCCCAACAGCCTTTCTCTGACCTGGAATTCAAGCATCTGGGGTCCATTTGGGGTCCATTTGTGGCTCTCTTTGGGCTGCTGGGCAAGGTTCTTCTCTCTCCATGCTGAGCCTCCTCCACCTGAAAAGGAGAATCAATACAAATCTCTTCTAAAATCCCTGAAAATAGAATAGAATAGAATTAACCAAGTTGGAAGAGACCTTTGAGATCATCGAGTCCAACCTATCACCCAACACCATCTCATCAACTAAACCATGGCACCAAGCACCCCAGCCAGTCTCTTCCTAAACACCTCCAGTGATGGGGACTCCACCACCTCCCTGGGCAGCACATTCCAATGGCCAATCTCTCTTGCTGTGAAGAACTTCATCCTAACACCCAGCCTAAACCTCCCCTGGCACAGGTTGAGACTGTGTCCTCTTGTTCTGGTGCTGGTTGCCTGGGAGAAGAGACCAACCCCCCCCTGGCTACAACCTCCCTTCAGGTAGTTGTAGACAGCAATAAGGTCTCCCCTGAGCCTCCTCTTCTCCAGGCTAAGCAACCCCAGCTCCCTCAGCCTCTCCTCACAGGGCTGTGCTCAAGGCCCCTCCCCAGCTTTGTTGCCCTTCTCTGGACACCTTTCAGCAAGTCAACATCTTTCCTAAACTGAGGGGCCCAGAACTGGCCACAGGACTCAAGGTGTGGCCTAACCAGTGCTGAGCACAGGGGCCGAATGACCTCCCTGCTCCTGCTGCCACACTGTTCCTGCTCCAGGCCAGGAGCTGTAAGGATTGGCATATGCTGAAGCTGGGGGCATTTATTTCATTCTTCTTTATTTCCCAAAACTGAGGCAGGAGCTCTTGAGAAGAGCTCCTCAGTGACCTGTGTGAGCTTGAACTGTGGTGCTGCCTTCAGATGGTGTTGAGAGGTTGTGGCTTCTCCCATGCAGGTCTCCCAGAGGTTTGTCTCGCTCCCCATGGGCTGTGAAGAAGGTCAACGCCAAGTGCAACAGCCGCCAGCAGCGCATCTACCAGGAGAGGCTGAACGAGGAAGCCAAGATCTTAAAAAAACTCCAGCACCCCAACATTGTGGGTGAGTGTCCAGCACAGGCTGTGCCACTTACAAGGGCACATGGAGCTTTGGGGCTGACTCTGGAGTCCCAGCTTGTGTCCGTGTGGGACCGCACTGGTTAGGCCACACCGTGAGTCCTGTGGCCAGTTCTGGGCCCCTCAGTTGAAGAAGGACTTTGAGACTCTTGAAGGATGTCCAGAGAAGGGCAATGAGGCTGGGGAGAGGCCTCAAGCACAGCCCTGTGAGGAGAGGCTGAGGGAGTTGGGGTTGCTTAGCCTGGAGGAGAGGAGGCTCAGGGGTAACCTTATTGCGTTCTGCAACTACCTGAAGGGAGGTTGTGGCCAGGAGGGGGTTGGTCTCTTCTCCCAGGCAACCAGCACCAGAACAAGAGGACACAGTCTCAAGCTGTGCCAGAGGAGGTTTAGGCTGCAGGTGAGGAGAAAGTTCTTCCCAGAGAGAGTTGTTGGCCATTGGAATGTGCTGCCCAGGGAGGTGGTGGAGTCACCATCCCTGGAGGTGTTGAAGAGGGGATTGGATGTGGCACTTGGTGCCATGGTTTAGTCATGAGGTGTTGGGTGACAGGTTGGACTTGGTGATCTTTGAGGTCTTTTCCAACCTTGGTGATTCTGTGATTCTGTGACAAGGCAGCTGCAGGGTTCCTTTGCAGTGCCTGCGTCCACCGTTCCCAACAGAGACCTTGACCTGGCATGGGGCAGTGGCAAGGAGGGTTCAAGGTATCTCCTTGGCTTGGTACTTTCATGGTGGGATGCCCTGGATCTCTCAGGGCAAATCTGCAGACCCACCAGGGAACCTCATTCCCATGGGAGAGGCTGCTGGAGTGAGGCTGTGAGGTTGCCTCTGGTGTGCAGCTGCACAGGACAGGGTCAAGGTGAGCCCTGAGAGCTTCATAAGCAGATCACAGAATGGAATGTAATAGAATGGAATGGAATAGAATAGAATAGAATGGAATAGAATGGACCAGACCAGGTTGGAAAAGACCTTAGAGACCTTTAAGATCAAGTCCAACTGTTAACCCAACACAGCCAGCTGAGCACTAAATCATGTGCCTCAGCACCACATCTCCATGGGCCCTGGGCAGCCTGCTCAGGCCTTGGCAATGTTCTCAGGGAAGAAATTGTTCCTCATTTCCAACCTAAATCTTCCCTGGTGCAACTTGAGGCTATTTCCCCTTGTCCTATCACTTGCTCCATGGGAATACAGACCAAGCCCCACCTGGCTCTAACCTCCTTTCAGGAAGTTGTAAAGATTGAGATGGCCTCCCCTGAGTCTCCATTTCTCCAGGCTAAACAACCCCAGGTCCTTCAGCTGCTCGTCACAAGACTCTAGACCCTTCACCAGCTTTGCTGCCCTTTGGACATGCTCCATCCCCTTAATGTCCTTGGAGGGAGTGAGGTGCCAGGATTTGAGGTGCAGCCTCACCAGTGCTGAGTACAGGGAGACAATCCCTGCCCTAGTCCTGCTGGCCACACTATTGCTGATCCAAGCCAAGATGCTGTTGGTGCAGGCAGTGGCTCCCAGATTGCAGGGATCCCACCTTGCTACCATGCTGGAGAGCTGGACATGAGTGACTGCCTCTGAGCCCATGCAGCAGCATGGGGATGGGGTTTACCCAGAAGCTTGGCTTGTGGCCGAAGCCCCTTGGTGCCCTGTCGCCTGTTGAGGTCCTTTCAGGCACTGAGAGGTGGTTATCTGGGTGAGTTACCCAACACCAGTGCTTATGGTGGGACTCACAAGCCAGTTTACATTGGAACTAGTAGGATGGGCCATAACTTAACTGATGTTTGGGGTGGTTTCTGCTTGCAGAGTAAGGCTCCACATCCCACCGAGATGACACGCCTCAGAGTGACAACTGAGGCTTTGTCACATTCTTGGCTCTCAGTGGTGGGAATAGTTCAAGGAGCTGCTTAAATCTGTTTAACTTCTGCTCTTATCTTGTGTATAAATCTCTGCTGCCAGTCAGAACAGCAGCTTTGTCTGCCTTGATGCCTTCTGTTTGTGCTTTAAACCCACCTCGGCGTGCTCACTTGTGCCGAGGGCGAGGCACTTTGTTACCCCGGCAATGTTCTGCCTTGCTGCTGGCAGGAAGGGAAGAGCAGAGATCTGTACCTCTCACTGTGTTTGTGTACTCATTCATGGGAGAAGACTCTTTGCCACATTGTTATGCAAGAGTGTGTAATTTCTGACACCACCTGAGGAATGTTGTTTATAGGCAGGAGTGAAACAGGGAGGAAAAGAGGTTCCATGCCAGACCGTTACTCTTAACCTTAGGAAACAGACCCTGTGAGGAAAGGCCTTGGCTAGGCCTTGGCTTTCACTGACAGCCCTGCACACTCTATCTCACTCCTGCAGCTCCTCCTCTTTGCAGCTGGGGATTTGTCATAGAATCACAGAACTGTTTTGGTTGGAAGAGACCTTTAAGGTCATCAGGTCCAACCGTTGAACCCAGCGCTGCCAGATCACCATTAAACCATGTCTCTCAGCACCACACCTTCCAGGGATGGAGACTCCACCACTGCCCTGGGCAGCCTGTTCCAGGGCTTGACAACCCTTTCAGGGGAAGAAATTGTTCCTCATGTCCAACCTAAACCTGTCCTGGCACAACTTGAGGTCCTGAAGATCCTGTGCTCCTCTTCTGCTGGGTCTCTGTCCTGCATGGATCAGGGTAAACCTCCCAGTCCCTGGCACAGGGCACAAAGCTGACCTGAGAAGTACCAAGTGGGGCAACGGGCACAGACTGGAACTCAGAAGGTTCTGCCTCAACTTGAGGAACAATTGCTTTCCTGTGAGGGTGCTGGAGCACTGGAAGAGGCTGCCCAGAGAGGTTGTGGAGTCTCCTACTCTGCAGAGATTCCAAACCTGCCTGGATGCAATCCTGTGCAACCTGTTCTGGGTGATCCTGCTTTAGCAAAGGAGGTGGCCTAGATGATCTCCAAGGGTCCCTTCCAACCCAACCATGCTGGGGGTCTGTGGGTGTCTCTGGGCTCTCCTAGAGGAGGGAGCTCCTTGACTTTGCCAAGATTTGTGGCTTGTGTTTTCTGTGGACATTCTCCCCGGGGCTTTAGTTCATGAGCCAGTTCTCTCCCTGGATATGAATTTGTCTGGGTTTGGTTTGAGCCACAGGCCAAGCAGCAGGCCAGCAGTTTCAAATGCCCTGGGGATCCATCAGAAAATGCTGGTGGTACTTCAGCTCTCCCAACCCAATCTCTGTCTGGCAGGTTACCGTGCCTTTACCAAGGCCAGCGACGGAAGCATGTGTCTGGCCATGGAGTATGGAGGAGAAAAGTCTCTCAATGACTTGATTGAAAAAAGACTTGAAGACAAGCTGGGCCCTTTCCCTGCTGCCCTCATCTTCAAAGTTGCCTTGAACATGGCAAGGGGCTTGAAGGTAGGTTTAATGTGAGCTCTACCTGTTGGGTGTGGAATCGCAGGTTTAGCTTGCACGTTGGGGAACAATTTCTCCATGGAAAGGGCTGCCAGGGGCTGGAGCAGGCTGCCCAGGGCAGTGGTGGAGTCACCATCCCTGTGGGGCTTTGGAAGCTGTGTAGATGTGGTGCTGAGGGACATAGTTTAGTAGTGAACTGGCAGTGCTGGGTTAAGGGCTGGGGTCAGAGCAGCTGGAGAGAGGCCAGGCAGAAAGGGAGCTGGGGGTACTGGTTAATAGTAGGCTGAACATGAGAATAGAATAGAATTAACCAGGTTGGAAGAGACCTTCGAGATCATCATGTCCAACCTATCATCCAACACTACCCAATCAACTAAACCATGGCACCAAGCATCCTGTCAAGCCTCGCCCTGAACACCCCCAGTGACGGCGACCCCACCACCTCCTCAGGCAGCCCATTCCAGTGGGCAATCACTCTCTCTGTGTAAAACTTCCTCCTAACCTCCAGCCTAAACCTCCCCTGACGCAGCCTGAGACTGTGTCCTCTTGTTCTGGTACTGGTTGCCTGGGAGAAGAGACCAACCTCCGCCTCACTACAACCCCCCTTCAGGTCAGCCAGCAGTGTGCCCAGGTGGCCAAGAAGGCCAAGGGCACCCTGGCCTGTATCAAGAACAGTGTGGCCAGCAGGAGTAGGGAGGTCATTGTGCCCTGTGCTCAGCACTGGTTAGGCCACACCTTGAGTCCTGTGTCCAGCTCTGGGCCCCTCAGTTTAGGAAAGATGTTGAGTTGCTGGAAGGTGTCCAGAGAAGGGCAACAAAGCTGGGGAGGGGTTTGGAGCACAGCCCTGTGAGGAGAGGCTGAGGGAGCTGGGGTTGCGTAGCCTGGAGAAGAGGAGGCTCAGGGGAGACCTTCTTCTCCCAGGCAACCAGCACCAGAACACGAGGACACAGTCTCAAGCTGTGCCAGGGGAGGTTTAGGCTGGAGGTTAGGAGAAAGTTCTTCACAGCAAGAGTGATTTGCCATTGGAATGTGCTGCCCAGGGAGGTGGTGGAGTCACCATCCCTGGAGGTGTTCAGGAAGAGACTGGCTGGGGTGCTTGGTGCCATGGCTTAGTTGATTATATGGTGTTGGGTGATACGTTGGACTCGATCTCAAAGGTCTCTTCCAACCTGGCCTATCCCTATTCCTATTCCTATTCTATTCTATTCTATTCTATTCTATTCTATTCTATTCTTACTCTATTCTATTCTAATGGTTGGACTCTGGCCTCAAAGGCAACCAGAGCAGGAAGCCTCTCATGTTAACGCCCTGAACTTCCAGCCCCATGACACTGTGCTCCAGCCAGCACTTTCATTTTGAATCTTTTAAACCCATCACTCCTTGTCCTGTCACAACAGGCCCTGCTAAAAAAAACAACTCTTTCCCCAGCTTTCTGATAGACCCTTTCAAGTACAGAAAGGCCACAAGAAAGTCTCCCCAGAGCATTCTCTTCTCCAGGCTGAGGAACCTAAATACTTTCAGCCTGGTGGTGAAAATAGCTCCTTGCTGCCTGTGGCTACCAGCCAGTTGTGCTCATGCACTTTGCCTCAGCAGCTGCTCCTCCGAGTTTGTATTTCAGGGGGGCAGGGAGAAAAAGGGGGAAATGGTGTCAGTGGTGCCTTGAACCACAGCACAGCTTCTGGGCCTCATCCGGTCAGGGTAAAGCTGCGCCAGCTTCACAGCTCTGAGCTCCTGAATAAAGTCGACAGCCTTGGGGACCAGCAGAACAAGAGGACACAGTCTCACGCTGTGCCAGGGGAGGTTTAGGCTGGAGGTTAGGAAGAAGTTCTTCCCAGAAAGAGAGATTGGCCATTGGAATGTGCTGCCCAGGGAGGTGGTGGAGTCACCATCACTGGAGGTGTTTAGGAAGAGACTGGCTGGGGTGCTTGGTGCCATGGTTTAGTTGATCAGATGGTGTTGGGTGATGAGTTGGACTTGATGGGCTCAAAAGGCCTTTTCCAACCTGGTTAATTCTATTCTATTCTAATGCCTGCCTTGAGTACCTACACTCCTGCACTTTTAGCAACAATAAGAAAAGCAGAGAAGCTTCTCACAGCCTTTCAATAACAGGCAACCAATAAATCCCTCAGACTAGGCTGGGTGTGACAACCTGCCCTGTGTTTTGTGCCTCTTGCAGGTGGTGAGCCATTCTCAAGTGCTTAAGCCTTAAGTATGTTAAACGTTACCAAGCTGTTCCTTTGTTGTCCAAATCCTGCTCCTTCCTCTCCTCTGCCTGACCGAAAGCAGCCGGTAACCTCTCCTCTCTGCTTCGTAGTATCTCCACAATGAGAAGCATGTGCTCCACGGAGATATCAAGTCCCCCAACGTGGTCGTTAAAGGTGATTTTGAAGCCATCAAGATCTGTGATGTGGGAGTGTCCCTGCCCCTGGACGAGAACATGACCGGTAGGTAGGGTGGCCTGGGGGAGGGGAACTGGATCCTTTGCGGCTGCTGAAGTTTGTTTCTGTAAGCAGAGCCAACACACTTAACCCCCTCCACGCCCTCCGAGGAAAGGACTGGTTTGTGGTTTGCACCCTTAAGAGGCCTTCCAAAAGGTCCTAGCTTTAATTCTCCGGAGCTGTGACATCTCTCTTGTGCTGTTTGCTCCTGGAGGCAGGAGTACACAGGATGCTGGATCAAGCCCTGCCGAGGAAATGCTCTTGCCAGGGAGTTAAGTAAATGAGCCTCTCTCGTAGGGCCGGGAGGAAGCCCGAGCCAGCTCTTGAGCGTTGTAAAGGCCTCTGGAATGAGAAGCAGATGTCTCCTGGCGTCGTGGCTTGGCTGCAAGCAGCAGGAGTGCAGGGGGTTCATGACAGTGCCTTCCTCTGCCGATTCAGGCGGCGCTGGGGCCTGCCTCAGCCTCCTGCTTTCTGCTCCACTGCGGTTTCACTATTCCCTGGGAGCAGCAGTGAGAGCCTGGAGGCAGTGCCTCAGCCTAATCGCAGGCTGGGTCAGGTTGGAAGGGACCCTCAAAGGTCATCTTGTCCAACCCCCCTGCAGTCAGCAGGGACACCCTCAATGAGGTCAGGCTGCCCAGGGCCAGTGAGTCTGAGCTTGAATGTCTCCAGGGACAGGGCCTCAACCACATCCCTGGGCAGCCTCTTCCAGTGTTTCACCACTCTCATTGTAAAGAACTTCCTCCTGATGTCCAACCTAAATGTCCCCTGCTCCAGTTTCAAACCATTGCCTCTCATCCTATTGCTCCAAGCCCTTCTAAACAGTCCTTCCCCAGCCTTTCTGTGGGTGCCCTTCAGATACTGAAATGCAGCTATAAGGTCTCCCCAGAGCCTTCTCTTCTCTAGGCTGAACAACTCCAACTCTCAGCCTGTCTTCATAAGAGAGGTGCTCCAGATCTCTGATCATCTTTGTGGCCCTGCTCCAGCAGGTCTATGCCCCTCTAAAAGTATCACTTTCTGAGCTGATTTAACAGGAATGAGTCCTCTCCACCTAGCCTTGATTGAGCTTTTGCTTCCACACTGGTGGTGTGAGGCTGCTGAGTCACTGTCCATGTGGCAGCCAAGGATTAAAGCTCAACAGCCTGGGAAGTGTTGAGGGATTTTGGTGTTTGCTTCCCATTGCAGGATGGGCTTTGAAGAAAAGTTTCACAAACAGCAACAAGCAGGACCTGTTTAACTGACATGATCTCCTTCTATGACAAGGTGACCCACTCAGGGGTTGAGGGAAAGGCTCCAGATATGTCTGCCTGGACTTCAGTAAAGCCTTTGAGACTGTGCCCCTCAGCATCCTCCTGGAGAAACTGGCTGCTCATGGCTTGGATGGGTGGATGCTTTGCTGGCTTAAAAACTGGCTGGATGGCTGAGCCCAAAGAATGGTGAATGGAGTTAAATCCAGTTGGCAGCTGGTCACAAGTGGTGTTCCCCAGAGCTCAGTACTGGGGCCTGTTCTCCTGCATATCTTTATCAATGATCTGGACAAGGAGACTGGGGGCACCCTCAGTAAGTTTGCAGATGTCACCAGGTTGGGTGGGAGTGTTGAGCTGCTGGCAGGTTGGGAGGCTCTACAGAGAGATCTGACCAGGCTGGATGGTTAAGTGCTGGGCAACTCCCTCCAAGGAGAACATTGAAGTGCTGGAGCATGTCCAGAGAACTGATGAAGGGTCTAGAGCACAAGTCTTGTGAGGAGAGGCTGAGGGATCTGGGGCTGTTCAGGCTCAGGGGAGGCCTTCTTGCTCTCTACAAATCTCTGAAAGGAGGTTGAAGGAAAGTGGGAATCAGTCTCTTTTCTCAAGGAACAAGTGATAGGACAAGGAAACAGCCTCAAGATGTGGCAGGGGAGGTTTAGGTTGGACAAAAGGAGCAATTTCTTCCCCAAAAGGGTTGTCAAGCCCTAGAACAGGCTGCCCTGGGCAGTGATGGAGCCCTCATCCCTGGAGGAATTGAAAAGCTGTGGAGATGTGGTGCTGAGGGACATGGCATAGTGGTGACCTGGCAGTGCTGGGTTAACAGTGGGACTCAATCATCTTGGATGATAATGGACCTATGATTTGCTGACAGATAAGGAATTTGTAAGGGAGGATGTGGCTCCCTCCTCTTGGGAGCAGTGCCTGTGGAAGGGATGGAGTCAGAGCTGCTGCTTCCTTCCTCAGGCTGAGAGCTGATCCCTTCTGTTCTCCCAAGGCTAAAATTCATTAAGTTCCAAGAGGCAGTAAACTGAAGTGGTGAGAATAGAATCATAGACTCAATAAGGTTGGAAAAGACCTCAAAGATCATCAAGCCCAACCTGTCACCCAACACCTCATGACCACTAAACCATGGCACCAAGTGCCAGGTCCAATCCCCTCTTGAACACCCTCCAGGGATGGTGACTCCACCACCTCCCTGGGCAGCACATTCCAATGGCTAACAACTCTCTCTGGGAAGAACTTTCTCCTCATCTCCAGCCTAAACTTCCCCTGGTGCAGCTTGAGACTGTGTCCTCTAAGTTTGGGCTGGAGTAAAGAAAACAGGAAGGCTGTGTGGTGGAGGCTGACAGAGCCTTTTTGAGGACGAAGGTTGGATTTGCTTCATCCCCATGCCCTTGGTCTGGGGAAGTTGCCCTCTGAGTGCTGTCACCTCAGCAGCGCCTAAGCAGGAGGAGGGAAGACCTTGGGTAAAACATAGGTAATTTCTCACTTCTTCATTGTGTCCTGGTGACTCCCAAGTCCCAGCAGACACCCTGAGCCACACTGTTTGCTTGCAGTGAGCGACCCAGAGATGTGCTACATTGGCACGGAGGCCTGGAAGCCCCCGGAGGCTCTGCAGGAGGCCGGCGTGATCACGGACAAGGCTGACATCTTCGCGTTTGGGCTGACCCTCTGGGAGATGATGACCCTCTCTGTGCCCCACCTCCACCTCAGCAACTGCCCCGAGGATGAAGGTTTGTCTCTAGCTCTTGCTGCTGAGCATTGCTGCTCCTAGAAACGCTTTCCTCTCCTGGTACTCTTGCTGTGATGCCATTCGCTTGAAATGGTCCAGGAGAAGATTTGAGGCAGCCTCTTGCAGGGCTCCAGCTTGCTCTCAGGAAAGAAGTTTCTCCTCATCTTCAGATGGAACCTCCTGGGTTCCAGTTACTGCCTGCTCCCCCTTGTCCTGTGTCTTCTGGGATAGAAAAGCTAAAGGACCTGTGCTGTGCCTGTGCCAAGGGTGCTGGGGCTGTACCCCAGCAGCCAAACACCTGCAGTTGAGATTTTGGGCATCTCCTGCCCAAATCCAAGGGGAGATTTGTCATAGAATCACACAGTGGTTCAGGTGAGAAAAGACCTTTAAGGTCATCAAGTGAAGCCATTAACCCAGCACTGCCAGGCCACCACTAAACCAGGGTGCCAGGTCCCTCAGCACCACATCTACAAAGCTTTTCAATCCCTCCAGGGATGGGGACTCCACCACTGCCCTGGGCAGCCTGCTCTAGAGCTTGACAACTGTTTGGGGGAATAAACTTTCTCATGTCCAACCTAAGCCTCCCATGGCACAACTTGAGGCCTTTTCCTCTTGTCCTGTTGCTTGTTCCTTGGGAGAACAGACCAACCCCCACCTTGCTCCAACCCCCACTTTGCTCAGAGACTTGCAGAGAGTGAGGTCTCCCCTGAGCCTCCTTCAAGCTGAACAACCTCATTTCCCTCAGCTGCTCCTCACAAGACTTGTGCTCTAGGCCCTTCACCAGCTTCTCTGCCCTTCTTTGGATGTGCTTCAGCACTTCAGTGCCCTTCTTGGAGGGAGGGAGTGGCCCAAAACTGAACCCAGGGTTCAGTTGGCTCACCAGAGCCAGTACAAGGGGACAAGCTGTGCCCTAGTCCTGCTGGCCACACTGTTGCTGATCCAAACCTGGATGCTGTTTGCCTTCTTGCTCACCTCCTTATTGGAGTTACACCAAGGAGGGAACAGAGGGGACGGGCAGATGTGTGCCCTGGGGTGACACAAAGCTGAAAGTCCTGCAGGCTGTGCTGGGAAATCTCTTGCTCCAGCCAGCCTTCAGGTTGGCACAGACCCACAGGCTGTGTTTGTGACTCGGTCTCCAGGCAGCCAGGGGATTTATCCACTCTGCTGCTCTCAGCATCTCCTGCCTGCAGAGTATTTTCCCAGCCAGCCCTGCAGGCTGTCCTTCAGCAGGGGTAGATACAGCTTCATAGTGATATGATCATCAGTATCTAAAGGGCAAGAGGATGGCAGCAGAGTCTTTTCTGTGGTGCTAGTGACAGGACAAGGGACAACAGACACAGACTGGAACCCAGAGGTTCCATATGAATGTAAGAAGCTGCTTTCCTGTGAGGGGGTTGGAGCACTGGACCAGGCTACACAGAGATGTTGTGGAGAGATTCCAAGCCTGCCTGGAATGTGATGCTGGGAAACCTGCTGTGGGTGACCCTGCTTTAGCAGGGGGTGGTGGTGGTGGTGTTTGGAGTAGATCTCCAGAGGTCCCTTCCAACCCCCACCGTGCTGGGATTCAAATTAAGTGATTTAAGTCAAAGTCATGATGTAGCCTAGGCAGCAGTAGTTAGTGCTAAGAAAAGAATAATGAATCTGACAGGAAGGTCACTTCCCTGCAGGCCTTGGTGGATGAAATGCTGCCCAGAAAGTCTGGTAGCTGCCCCAGCCCTGGAACTATTCCAGGGCTAGGGCTCTGAGCAACCTGAGTAGTTGAAGATGTCCCTGCTGACTGCAGGGTGGGTTGGACTAGGTGGCCTTTAAAGGGAGGGGTGGGAAAGCAGCATTCTGTGATGGGTGAGGGGCAGCCAGGGAGCAAAGCCACGAGTGGCTTCCAACATCCTTCCAACACCTGCACCACCTTCTTGTCCAGATGAATCCTTTGATGAAGACTCCTTTGATGAGGAAGCATACTATGCAGCCCTGGGAACCCGCCCAGCTCTCAACATGGAGGAACTGGACCAGTCCTACCAGCAGATGATTGACCTCTTCTCTGTCTGCACCACCGAGGACCCCAGGAAGCGCCCCTCGGCCGCATGCATCGTGGAAGCCCTGGAAGCAAGCTTGTCCCAGAAGTAAAAGTATCTGAGCTCCCTGGTGTGGGAGTTTGGAGATTGAACTTTGAGGAGTAAAGCTACTCCTCCACTGTTTATCCTTTTAGTAGGTGAAATCTGTTCTGTCTAATTAAATCCAGAGCCTTAGAGATGTTATCACAGACCCACACTGTATCACAGTATAACTAAGGTTGGAAGAGACTCCAAGGATCATCAAGTCCAACCTGTCCCAACAGACCTCACAACTAGACCATGGCACCAAGTGCCACATCCAGTCCCCTCTTGAACACCTCCAGGGACGGTGACTCCACCACCTCCCTGGGCAGCACATTCCAATGACGAACGACTCGCTCAGTGAAGAACTTTCTCCTCACATTGAGTCTAAACCTCCCCTGGCACAGCTTGAGACTGTGTCCCCTTGTTCTGGTGCTGGTTGCCTGGGAGAAGAGACCAACCCCTTCCTGTCTACAACCACCTTTCAGGTAGTTGTACTACCTTTCAGGTAGTTGTAGAGGGCAATGAGGTCACTCCTGAGCCTTCTCTTCTCCAGGCTAAACAATCCCAGCTCCCTCAGCCTCTCCTCATAGGGCTTGTGCTCAAGGCCTCTCCCCAGCCTTGTTGCCCTTCTCTGGACACACTCAAGTATCCAAATGTCCTTCTTAAACTGAGGGGCCCAGAACTGGACACAGGACTCAAGGTGTAGCCTAACCAATGCAGAGTACAGTGGCACAATGACCTCCCTGCTCCTGCTGGCCACACCATTCCCAATACAGGCCAGGATGCCATTGGCCCTCTTGGCCACCTGGGCACTCTGCTGGCTCATGTTTAGGCAGGTGTCAATCAGTACCCCCAGGTCCCTCTCTGGCAGCTCTCCAGCCACTCTGACCCCAGCCTGTAGCTCTGCATGGGGTTGCCGTGGCCAAAGTGCAGCACCTGGCACTTGGACTTGTTAAATGCCATGCCATTGGACTCTGCCCATCTGTCCAGTCGGTCGAGGTCCCTCTGCAGAGCCTTTCTACCCTCTAACTGACTAACATCTGTTCCCAACTTGGTGTCATCTGCAAACTTGCTGATGACTGACTCAACCCCCTCATCCATATCATCAATGAAGATGTTAAAGAGGATGGGGCCCAGCACTGATCCCTGGGGGATGCCACTGGTGCCTGGCCGCCAGCCGGATGTGGCACCATTCACCACCACTCTCTGGGCTCGGCCCTCCAGCCAGTTCCTAACCCAGCACAGAGTGTTGCAGTCCAAACCACGAGCTGACAGCTTAGCCAGCAGTTTACTGTGGGGGACGGTGTCAAAGGCCTTGCTGAAGTCCAGGTAGACTACATCCACAGGCCTCCCCATGTCCACCAGACGGGTCACCTGATCATAGAAGGAGATCAGGTTGGAGAGGCAGGACCTGCCCTTCCTAAATCCATGTTGGCTGGACCTACACTGCATGACCTACGCAGCACCAGGGCTGACAGCAAACAGGAGACACCTTTCTTCAAGTGGGAAGAGGGTCTTCACTCCAGGGCTGCTTGACAGGGCTTTAAACTAGGTGTGAAGAGGGATAATAGCATCAGTCTTCTATGTGACAAGGTGTGGGGTGACACAGCGGGGTTGGTGGGAGGGGCTAGTAAGGGCCTTCTGCCTGCTGCCTTAAAGCACGATGGGGACACAGCAGCACACCCAACGTCTCACAGAGCTGAGGCAAGGGCTCCTGAGGTAGTAGCAGCCAGCAGGGAAACATCTGCAGGAAATGAAGGGATGCTTCTCTCAAGAGGGGACATAGCCTAGCTGAAGTGCCTCTACACTTCTTAGTCCACTACACCTTCTAAGCCCATTAAATCTCTCTATAAGCTACATGCTCTGTGCAACTTTTGCTCCTAGTTGTTGTGGTTTTGTGTAAAATTAACAGGAGGTTTGTGACCAAGATAATAAAGATACATAATTCTTGCCCAGAGGTGGCTGGAGATGAAGGTTGAAGCACATCCTTACCCTTGCTCCCCAGCTTCTGCCTGCTGCCTTCTCTGAACTCAAATCAGGAGGAAACAATCTCCAGCAGCAGCATGTCACAACTTTTATTGAGCAGACAGAAGCCCAGGGACCCCTTCCCCTGCAGCACAACACTTCCATGGGGTCCAGGTCTTGAGTGCTGGGGACATCCTGCCCCTAAACCAGTTGATTTTTTAAGACATTCCCTACTCTCTGTCCATAAATGTAGCAACTGCTTGTGCTAAAAGCTTCTACCCCAGACAAGTTCTGTTTACTGCAGAGCTCAGCATTACATACCCACACCTCAAAGAGAAAAACATATATTAATTAAAAACTCTTCAAAGAAATTAAGTTACTCACAATTAAAAAACAACTTAGCTTCAGGCACCACCAACCTACCTGAAAGCCCAACAAGGTTCCACTGCACCACAACTGTACACAAAGTGACACCCTCTCCCCTAGCTCACACAGGCGAGGGGAGGAAGAACACGCACTCAGCAGGCAAGACAGCATTGAGCCCCCCTCACCAATGCTTGCAGGTTAAACACACACAATTAGCTGTGAGGCTTTTAAATGAACCTCAGCTTGGAGCAGAGCCAAGCCCAGTTAATTCTTGGAGACAAAATTGTAAACCAGGAAGTTGGGGGTTTGGCAGTACTTGGTGGCAAACGCTTTGCCGTCTGGCGTCGGGTCGGAGAAGGCGATTTCTTGGGTGCTCAGGTAGCAGCCATACATGAAGGTGCTCCTGGAAGAGAGAGAGGAGCCATCAGCACACCCCAGCCAGCCCCTGCTTTGTCCAGGGATAAAGTAGGTGCCCCAAAAACACCCTCTAGAATCCCAGAATTCCAGTGTGATGGGGGTTGGAAGAGAGCTCTGGAGGTATCACAGTATCACAGTATAACCAAGGTTGGAAGAGACTCCAAGGATCATCAAGTCCAACCTGTCCCAACAGACCTCACAACTAGACCATGGCACCAAGTGCCACGTCCAATCTCCCCTTGAACACTTCCAGGGATGGTGACTCCACCACCTCCCTGGGCAGCACATTCCAATGACAAACGACTCGCTCAGTGAAGAACTTTCTCCTCACCTTGAGTCTAAACCTCCCCTGGCACAGCTTGAGACTGTGTCCCCTTGTTCTGGTGCTGGTTGCCTGGGAGAAGAGACCAACCCCCTCCTGTCTACAACCACCTTTCAGGTAGTTGTAGAAGGCAATGAGGTCACCCCTGAGCCTTCTCTTCTCCAGGCTAAACAATCCCCGCTCCCTCAGCCTCTCCTCATAGGGCTGTGCTCAAGGCCTCTCACCAGCCTTGTTGCCCTTCTCTGGACACCTTCAAGAGTCTCAATGTCCTTCCTAAACTGAGGGGCCCAGAACTGGACACAGTACTCAAGGTGCGGCCTAACCAATGCAGAGTACAGGGGCACAATGACCTCCCTGCTCCTGCTGGCCACACTATTCCTAATACAGGCCAGGATGCCATTGGCCCTCTTGGCCACCTGGGCACACTGCTGGCTCATGTTCAGCCTACTATCACCTGAGTCCAGGTGGGTTTGGAATCTCTGCAGCCTCACTGGACAGCCTGGTCCAGGGCTCCAGCACCCTCCAAGGAAAGAATTTTTTTTGCTCTCATCAGATGGAACCTCCTGGATTCCAATTTGTGTCCCTTGTTCCTTGTCCTATTGCTGCTACCACTGAAAGCGGCCTTGGCCCCATCCTCTTGGCCCCATCTTCTTGCCTCCTGCCCTTTAGATACCAATCAGCACTGAGAAAATCCCCTCTCTCAGTCTGCTCTCCAAGCCATGTGCTATTACAGCCTCCTGGACCACCAAACTGCCCCCCTCAAGGCAACTCCATATTACAAGATGAGGGGAAATTCCTAAGTGTTCCTACAAGCTTGAAAAGCTTGGAATTTCCTGCCTGGAAAGACTTAAGTGTTTGGGCCCAACAATCTGTCCAGTAAAAAGAAGAAATAAATAAAAATAGATTTTTGGGTTCCCCCCCCCCCCCAACAAGCAAACTCTGCTTGGAAAACACAGACCACAGAGCTCTGTGCTCCTGTTAGACACAGCTTGGGCCATGCTGGTGTCACATTTTAAACACAAACTCATTTGAATGTAGATGGAATTGTTTTTCTTGGAAGAGGCTTTTCAGGCCATCAAGACCCAAAGAATATAGAGGGACCCTCTGCTATGAAGTGAGGATTCCAGATTTGCTTGATAGACTAGACTAGACTAGACTAGACCAGAATTAATCAGGTTGGAAGAGACCTTTGAGATCATGGAGTCCAACCTATCACCCAACACCATCTCATCAACTAACCCATGGCACTAAGCACCCCAGCCAGTCTCCTCCTAAACACCTCCAGGGATGGTGACTCCACCACCTCCCTGGGCAGCACATTCCAATGGGCAATCACTCTCTCTATGAAGAACTTCTTCCTAACATCCAGCCTGAGCCTCCCCTGGCACAGCTTGAGACTGTGTCCTCTTGTTCTGGTGCTGGTTGCCTGGGAGAAGAGACCAATCCCCTCCTGGCTACAACCTCCCTTCAGGGAGTTGTAGACAGCAAGAAGGTCTCCCCTGAGCCTCCTCTTCTCCAGGCTAAGCAACCCCAGCTCCCTCAGCCTCTCCTCACAGGGCTGTGCTCCAAACCCCTCCCCAGCTTTGTTGCCCTTCTCTGGACACCTTCCAGCAACTCAACATCTTTCCTAAACTGAGGGGCCCAGAACTGGCCACAGGACTCAAGGTGTGGCCTAACCAGTGCAGTGTACAGGGGCACAATGACCTCCCTGCCTCTGCTGGCCACACTGTTCCTGATCCAGACCAGGATGCCATTGACCATCTTGGCCACCTCGGCACACTGCTGGCTCATGTTCAGCCTACTATTAACCAGTATCCCCAGGTCCCTTTCTGCCTGGCTGCTCTCCAGCCACTCTGACCCCAGCCTGTAGCACTGCATGGGGTTATTGTGGCCAATGTGCAGAACCCACCTCTTAGATGCGTTCAATCTCATGCCCTTGGACTCTGCCCATCTGTCCAGGTCCCTCTGCAGAGCTCTCCTACCCTCTAACAGATCCACACCTGCCCCCAGCTTGGTGTCATTTGCAAACTTACTGATGACACAAATGTATCCCTTTCACACAGAATCAACCAGGTTGGAAGAGACCTCCAAGCTCATCAAGTCCAACCAATCACCCAACCCTAACTAATCAACTAGACCATGGCGCTAAGTGCCTCATCCAGGCTCTTCCTAAACACCTCCAGCGATGCTGACTCCACCACCTCCCTGGGCAGCCCATTCCAGTGGGCAATCTCTCTTTCTGGGAAGAACTTCTTTCTAAGATCAAGCCTGATCTTCCCCCAGCTTGAGACTGCGTTGCTCTGGTGCTGGTTGCCTGGAAGCAGAGACGAAACACGTCCATCCTTTTTCCCCTCCCAGGGACGAAGCTCAGCTGGGACCTCGGCTGTCTCTGGCCGCTCCCTACCTGACGATGTCCACCATGCGCCGGGCGATGCCCTTCCCACGCCGTGGGCCCAGGACCCAGATCCTGCTGATGCCACAGACGGCTGGCTCCGGCTCGGTGGAGCAGCGCCAAGCCCGCTGCTGCTGCAGCTCCTCCAGCTGAGGGGAGAGTGGCACAGCTCCCGGCTCCGACAGCACCCGGAAAGCCTGCGGAGACGACGAGAGGCATCGCTTGGGTTCTTCCACACGGGACACAGAGCCATGGGACTCTGCCTGCTCCCCGCCTTGTCCTTGGCTCCCTTAACAGAGCACAGCAGCACCCAAACACCAACCTAACCAACAATGCACATAGGCTGACTCCTGCATGCAACATCTCACCTTGACAGACTTCTTAGCAGGGCCTGCTGTGACAGGCCAAGGGCTAATGGTTTTAAACTAAATGAGGAGAGACTGAGACTGAAGAGAAGGAAGAAACTGCTCACACCGAGGGCAATGAGACACTGGCCTAAGCTGCCCAGAGAGTTGGTCAGTGCTCCATCCCAGTCCAGGTAGGACTGGGCTTTGAGCAATCTGATCTAACTGAAGAGGGGTTGGGCCAAAAGACCTTTAAAGATGCCTTCCTACCCAAACCAAGCTGTGATTCAATGACTCATTCTATGACAAAACCAGAAGCTTTCCTTTAATTTGTTTGGTTTTGCCCCCTTTTTTCCTTTTTTGAATGTGGTTGGGTTTTTTGTCCACACAGAATCCCAGCATGGTGCGCAGTGGGGGTTCAAAGGATCCTCTGGGGATCATCTATTTCAACCCCCCTGCTAATGCAGGGCCACCCAGAGCAGGCTGCCCCAGATTGTGCCAAGGCAGGTTTGGAATCTCTCTAGAGGAGACTCCACAACCTCTCTGGGCAGCCTCGTCCAGGGCTCCAGAACCCTCACAAGAAACAAGTTTTGACATATCTTCAAGTGGAACCTCCTGGGCTCCAGTTTTAGCTCTTTGGCCCTTGTCCTGTCACTGGCACCACCGAAAAGTGTTTGGCCCTATCCTCCTGACATCCACCCTTTAGCTATTGATCAACATTAATGAGATCCCCTCTCAGTCTTCTCCACACTAAACAGCCCCAGGTCTTTCAGCCTTCCTTTCTTGTCACAGAGGTGCTCCAGTCTCCTAAGCATCTTTGTAGCCTCCTCTGGACTTTCCCCACTAGTTCCTTGTCTGTGTTGAACTGGGGAGCCCAGAATTTGACCCAGGATTCCAAAAGTGGCTTCACCTTGGCAGAATAGAGGGGGAGGAGAACCTCCCTCAACCTGCTGGCCACACTCTTCTTAATGTACCCAACGAGACAATTGGCCTTCTTGGCTATGGGGGCTCATTGCTGACTCATGGGCAACTTCCTCTTTCTCTGAAAGCTGCTTTCCAGCAGATCAACCCCTAAGCTGTCCTGGTATACAGGGGGTTATTCCTCCCCAGATGCAGGACCCTACACTTGCCCTTGTTGAACCTCAGGAGGTTCCCCTTTGCCCAGCTCTCCAGCCTGTCCTTTTCTGGTTGTATTTTGTTGCCTTAGTTTCACCGTGATCCTTCTGTGCTGAGCCAGGAGTTCTGTCCAACAGCCCCCATTTTTCACTTGTGATTTCACCCCCTCCATCCCAGTCAGTAACACACCTGCTTGATCTGTTCAGCCATCAAGCACCCAACAATCATCTTCTCACTGGACACAAACAGGTATATTTTTGCCCTGGCTGGGCAGCTCAGAGGAACTTGCTTGAATCCCAGTTCGTTATCCACGATTTCTCGCACGTCTTCTGCCTGAGGACACAGGACCAGAGAGTGTTGTGTGAGGAACCATGACCAAAGTTCTTCAACTCTGGTGTGAAACTCATCCAGAAAAGTGACTTTTCCCCCCAGATAATCCTCTGTTTTCACTAGATCAGGCTCTAGCTATGCATAGAAAGGAACAGAACAGGAAAGAGTAGGATAGAACAGGAAAGAGTAGGATAGAACAGGAAAGAGTAGGATAGAACAGGACCAGAACCAGACCAGGTTGGAACATTCAAAACCAGGTTTTCATCCCTGGTGCTTAGGGACATGGTTTAGTGTTGACCCTTTGGGACTGGGTCAGAGGTTGGATTGGATGATCTTTGAGGTCTCTTCCAATCAGATATATTCTGTAATTCTCTCTTCACCCCTCTACACCTTCTCCTCCTGCTTCACCCCGGTCCTTGAGGCAGAAAGGATGCTGGCTGATGCTGGCCATGTTAAAACAAGAGCTTCAGCACAAGGAGCAGGGTTAGGAGGTGTCAGGTGGCTGGCCGCAGCAACCCAGATTATGCCACAAGCCCACTCAGCTCTCCCATCCACCCCACGCACTGGCGAGTGGTGCATGACCACACACTGAGGTAGTTCTGGGAGCCCAGCCAGCAGAAAGCTGATCTGCGACCTCACCTCCAAAACAAACAAACACAAACCTTCTTGATGGCGTATTTTGGGTCACTTGGAAGAATCAAGACAATTTTCCCATCCCAGAACTCAGCCACAACGCGTTCTTTCTTCCAACCCTGCCACGAGAAGGGGGGGAAAAAAAAAACCCCAAACAAGCAAGGAGTTAGTGGCTTAGCAAGAGGGAGGAAGCGATTCAGCACAGACCCTGGCAGAGGGAGCTGTAATCTGAACCACTCCATCTTTCAGGAATTAAGTCACATTCATCACACTGATGAAGCTGGACAGTTGCTGGAACTGCCCAACTGACCCTTTAACCTCCCCTCTGGATGACAAAAGCTGGCCTGGAGTCATCCCAGCCATCCCTGGGTACCGCCACAGCTCCTCCCCTCACGTTCCTGAGCTGCGCTGCGAGCGCAGCCATCTCCTCACCACATATCTGAGCGCCTCGAGGAACCTCTCATGGTACTGGATGTGTTGGGCCTCATCCTCAGGGCTGGCAGCTGTGTAGATCATGCCACATGACTTGCAGATCACAGCACCAAAATGCTTCTGCCCAGCATCCTAGGGAGAAAGAGAGCTCTGAGGCTGTCCAAAAGCCTCCTTCTGTTTCAAGGACAAGGCTGAGAACTGAGGCTAGAAACAACAATCAAAGATTGGAGCATTTGCTTTTGTTTGGATTTGTGAAGAGGGGGTTGAGCTTTTATTTATTTGCAGAATAGTCTGAATTGCAGAGGATCAAATTCCCCATGGAATCACAGAACTATGGAGAGCTTTGGGTGGGAAGGGACCTGCAAAGGTCACCTAGTCCAACCCCCTTGCAGTCAGCAGGGACACGTTCAACCGGATCAGACTGCTCAGAGCCCCATCCAACCTGACCTGGAATGCTTCCAGGGATGGGGCATCCACCACCTCTCTGGGCAGTCTAGGCTAGTGTCTCACCACCCTCAGTGAAAACAATTTCTTCCTTACACCTAGTTTGAATCTCCCTTCTGTTTTGCAGTTTAAAGACCTACTCCAACAGGTCCACATCTCTCCTGTGCTGAGAAATCAACACATTTGGAACAAGGCTTGAAATGGATCAGCAACACTCTCATGGAGGAAACAATGTAAAAGACCACCAAATGACATAAAAAAAACCACCAAAAAAGGTAATTTCTGCACAATCTTCATCAGTTATCTAAAAACAAGCTTATTTTTAGCTCTAGCAGTACTTAGGGAGGGGGAAAGAGCACGAACCAAATGCCAGCTGTGCAGGCAGACAGCAGATTGCTCTCTAAGCAGTGAGGTGAAGCAGGTACTGGTTTGTTCAGGACTCCTCTTATCTGCCCCTGCTGACTGATTGCCTTTCCCCAACTCCCAGTTTGAGCTCTCCCCCACCGTGCCACATCACCTGCAGTTTGTCCCTCTTAGGGGCCAGAGTGCTGGCTGTGCCATGTGCTTGTGGCTGCCCAGCCAGGGTGTTTATGGCAGCGATGACAGCCAAGGACACGCTGCTGCTTTCTTCTCAGCCAGGTTTCTCCCATCCATGGGGACCAGCTTTCAAAACATTCAAAACTGTGTATCTGTGAGGTCTCAAATTTGACAGAAATCATCCAAACCATTCCAAAGGTGCTCTAAAGGGCAAGGCAGCAAAACAGAATGATCACATCAGGCCTGTTCCCCCGGGAAAGAGGCTGGAAAACGTCTGTGTGTCACTAAGTGAGAACAAATGGGTTACTGAAAAATTACTCATTGCTGAGGGTGTGTTTGCTGGAAATCCACTCATGTGATGGCTACGTGACACATGAGCCTCACTGACACCATCTGGTCACCTCCTGCTCCAAACTGCTCCAAGCAAGGTTCCCCAGGGCTCAGTGTTTGGGGCTCTTCTCTTTCATGTCTTCATCAATGATCTGGACATGGGCAGCCTCGGTATGTTTGCAGATGACACCAAGCTGGGTGGCAGTGTTGATCTGCTGGAGGGTAGGGAGGGATCTACAGAGGGATGTGGCCAGGCTGAGGCCAATAGAATGAGGTTCCTCAAGGCCAAGTGCCATGTCCTGCACTTGGGTCACAACAATGCCCTGCAATGCTTCAGGCCTGAGGAAGTGGCCAGAAACTGCTTGGCATGAAAGGGCCTGGGGAGGTCAAAGCTGTCTGAAGATGAGCCAGCAGTGTGCCCAGGTGGCCAAGAAAGCCAAAAGCATCCTGGCTTCTATCAGCAATAGTGTGGCCAGCAGGACTAGACCAGAACTTGCCCATGTGTACTCAGTACTTGTTAGGCTGCATCACGAATCCTGGATTAAGTTTTGGGCTCTTCAATCCAAGAAGGACATTGAGGGACTAGAGCAGGTCAAGAGAAGGGCCATGAAATTGGTGAAGGGTCTAAAGCCCAAGTCTTGTGAGGAGTGGGTGAGAGACCTGCAGTTGTTTAGCCTGGAGAAAAGGAGGCTGAGGGGAGACCTTCTTCTTGTCTACGAGTCCCTGAAAGAAGGCTGTAGTGAGGTGGGTGTTGGCCTGTTTTCCCAAGGAACAAACAACAGGATGAGAGTAAACAGCCCCAAGTTGTGCCAGGGGAGGTTTAGGTTGGACATGAGGAACAGTTTCTCCCCCAAAAAGGGTTGCCAAGCCCTAGAGCAGGCTGCCCAGGGAAGTGGTGGAGGCACCATCCCCTAAGGGTTTTAAAAGCTGGGTAGATGTGCTGCTGAGGGACATGATTTAGTGACGACCTGTCAGAGCTGGATTAATGGTTGGCCTTGAGGATCTTCAAGCTCTTTCTGCATCTAAACCATTCTATGATTCTACAAAACCAGCACTCCACACTGAAGGATGACAGCAGGAAGGCAGATGTGGAGCTACTGGAGAGGGACCAACTTGTTAGCAGAGTGAGCTCCACTGAGGCTCAGCTCTTGGGTGCACATTCCTGCTCCCAGGCTGCCCTGGCTGATGTCTGCCGTTGTGGTTGCAGCGCTGCGCAGGCCAGGAAGCCACGGGAAAGGAACGTGATCCAGCCAAACCCACTCCTATAGCATCCATGCAGGCTTGGCTGAGCTTCCTCTGAGTTGTTGTGTTGGGTTTTTTTTTTTTAAATATCATGTTCCATAAATCTCTTTTGAATGCTAAAACCTAATAAAGTGTTAGTCTCAAGGAGACCATCTCAATGAATTTCACAGCTACTGCCCTGTCCTCATCTAGCGCTGAACACATTCGTCACTGCCCTGGTTCTGGTCATCACAGTGTGGTTGGTTTGAGGTTTCCACCTAAGGAAGTCCACTTATTGGTTAACCTCAAGCCATGTTCCTTGTTTCCCCAGCCCCAAGCCACCCAGCATGCCCCAGGGGGTGGAACCTTACGATGATCATCTGATCTCGGGAGCGCTTGCAGAGCGCTTTGG
Source organism: Dryobates pubescens (assembly GCF_014839835.1). Lineage (NCBI taxonomy): Eukaryota > Metazoa > Chordata > Aves > Piciformes > Picidae > Dryobates > Dryobates pubescens. Next base: position 22,798,865 of record NC_071614.1, read on the forward strand.
TCTTCTTGCTCTTCTGTGAGGCGTGAGGGGGTTTAGCAGGAGGGCTGGACCCAAAGGGACAAGGTGGTTCATCCAGGGTGGCCTGTGGCCTGGAAAAGAGACAAAATCAGAGAGATGAAAGTGAGTGGCTGTAGACAAAGGTTAACATGTGAAGTAACAGTGACTTGGAGGACAGAACACCCCAAACTAAGCCATGTCTGCTGTGGTGGCAGCTCCTCTGAGGGAGGGAGAGAAGGAAAGGGGCTCAAGGAAGAGCCACAATTGCACAAGAAGTAAAACAACTCTTGGTTAAGCACCCCTTCTCTTTCCAAAGCCATCTCATTTCCAAGAGCCTGGAAATTCAGCAGCTGAGAAGCAGAAGGCCAAGACCATGAAGAATGGAAACTCTAGGTAAAGAAAGAGATGCCTTAGCTCAGCAGCTTCCTCCTCAACCTGCTGCCGAAATGGATGTGGAGATCCAAAACTCTCCTGCACAGGCTCAAGCTGCTCAGCTCCACCAATCCTGCAACTGAGTCTTTTGGGGTCTAACTGGGATCCAAACAGACCCCAAGTCTGACCTAGATAGGTCCCACAGACATGCTCTGAACTTCAATGGTGTGTAAAACCCCAGCTATCACCACACCCCGAAAACATGTCTGCCCTTCCATGGGCTGAGGAGAATGGTGGGTTTGTCAAGTCCCCAGTGGATCCAAGGGTTCAGAGAGATGAACTCTGGGACATGTGGCTGTGAACAGCTGAGAAGGGGAGCATGGCTGGTTGTATGACCAGGCTGTGGCCCACAATGCCACAGCTAGGTGTGACCTGCTCATGGATCCATGTTGGCTCCAAGATGGTGTCATAGGACACGAGGATAAGGGTTACAGAATCCTAGCATGGTAGAGCTGGAAGCCACCTCTGCCTGTCCCCCTGAGCAGGCTGCCCAGGATTGTATCCAGTTGGGTTTGGAATCTCTCCAGAGAAGGAGACTCCAGAACAGCTCTGGGCAGCCTCTTTCAGGGCACCAGCACCTTCACAGGAACAAAGCTTTTGCCTCATGTTCAGATGGAACCTCCTAGGTTCCAGTTTGTGCCCACTGCCCCTTGTCCTGTCACTGAGCAGAGTCAAGCCCCATCCTCTTGACAGCTGCCCTTTAGATACTGATCAGAACTGGCCACACTCTCTTGTATACATCCCAGGAGACCACTGGCCTTTTTGGCCATGAGGGCACATTGCTGGCTCATGGGGAAAGTGTGGTCCATGAGCACTCCCAGGTCCTCCTTTGCAGATCATCCCCCTGGACATGGCACTAGTGAGGCTGCACCTCAAATAGCAGCATCAGTTTTGGGCCAGCCACTCCAAGGAGGACATTAAATTGCTGTAGCAGGTCAAGAGAAGGACAACAAAACCAGTGCAAGCTCTAGAGCCCAAGCCTTGTGAGAAGTGGCTGAGGGAACTGGGTTGTTTAGCCTGGAGAAAAGGAGGCTCAGGCAAGACCTCCTCACTGTCTCCAACTCCCTGAAAGGAGGTTGGAGTGACATAGGGGTCAGTCTCTTCTCACAAAGCACAAATGATAGGACGAGAAGAAATGACCTAAAGTTGTTCCAGGGAAGGTTTAGGTTGGACAGACATGAGGAACAATTCCTTCCCCCAAAGGGTTGTCAAGCCCTGGAACAGGCTGCCCAGGCATGTGGTAGGCCACCATCCCTGAAGGGAGTCAAAAGCCACATAGGTGTGGTGCAGAGGGACATGGTTTAGTGGTGACCTAGCAGTGCTGGGTTAATGGTTGGACTGGATGATCTTGAAGGTCTCTTCCAGCCAGAACCATTCCATGGCTCTGCACAAATGCCTCAGTTTACAGGGTGGGTTTGAGGCACAGAGGAACACATTGTGAGGGGCATTAAAAACTCCATTTTCCTCTCCTACCTTTAGAGTGGGTGGTGTGTGTGTGGGGTGGCACTTCTTAAACCCCCTTCAAGTGGAAATTTGCAAGAGCTGTGCAGTGAACCTTAACATGGAACTCATTCAGAGATCCACCAAAGAGTTTTATAGCTTTGGATACCAAAGAGAATTTCCAAAGCAGAGACTTCTTGCAGGAAAAGCTTGTGCTCATCAGCTTCCCGAGGGAGCACTGCAGATCCAAGGCTGATGCTCAGCTAATCACAAACACCAGGATTTCCACACAGCCCAGGGCTCCACTTGCACCACGGAAGATATTTGAACAGCCACATGAGGAAGGAAGGCAAACCTCACACTCAGCTTGCCTTTCAACACTTCTGTGGCTGAGGCCTACAGTAGCACCACAAGGCCTGGAAGGTTTGTTTTGGCTCTTTGAGGAGCAAATTTCAGCAGTTTCTTTGGTTGGTTTCCCCCCCTCTCCATGTCCACACTAACAATAGAGCCACTCTCAGCCCAGATTAAGAAAATGGTGCTTCAAGATGGGAGATGGCTTTGTAATTCTGGCTCTTGCACAGAAAACAAAGTCCTCCCTCCATTAGGCCTACAAGCACTGCAGAGTGCTGCTTGAAGCTCATCAAGAAGCAGGGGCACCAGAGAGCAGAACTGCAGCTTGTTAGTAGAGGCTCAGTGCCTGGAGGTCTCCAGTGCAGATATAAACATGCACTGAGAACCCACACCACTGATTAGACCCCACTGAGAGAGAGCAGAGCCTCTTTGCTCATAAACTCATGGACTTGTGGAATCATTTTGGGTAGAAGAGACCTTTAAAATAACTGAGTCCAGATGTTTACCCAGCAATGCCAGGCCACCACTAGACCATGTCTCTCAGCACCACAGCTGCAGTTTTTCAGTCCCTCCAGGGATGAGGACTCCCCCACTGCCCTGAGCAGCCAGCTCCAGGCCTTAACAACCCTTTTGGGGAAAACATTGTTCCTTGAACCCAGCCTGAACCTCCTCTGGTGCAACTTGAGGCCATTTCCTCTCATGCAATCTCTTGTTCCTTGGGAGAACAGACCAATCACTATGTCACTCCAACCTCCTCTCAGGGACATTTGGAGTGAGGAGGTCTCCCTTCAGCCTCCCCTCTTCCAGGCTACACAGCAACAGCTCCCTCAGCTGCTCCTTACAAGACTTATGCTCTAGACCCTTCACCAGATTTGTTGCCCTTCTTTGGACATACTCCAGCACTTCAATGTCCTTCTTGGAGTAAGGGGCTCAAAAACTAAACCCAGGATTCAAGGTGCAGCCTCACAAGTGCCAAGGGCAGGAGAACAATCTTTGCCCTAGACCTGTTGGCCACACAATTGCTGGTCCAAGCCAAGATGCTGTTGGCCTTCTTGGCCAGCTGAACATGCTAGGATCTCTGGCTGATGAGAGCTGCAGGTCCCTGATGAACAGCCAGCACAAAGACTGGAAGTTACTGCTTGATGTGGACGCTCCAGGCACAGAGTTAGAGGATGCATAGAAGTAATATAAATACATAAAAGCCTCTGTACAGGGCCCAAAAATCACCAAGTCTGAGCTATTCTTGGTGAAGAATCTGTCCTCTAATAGTCCTCCTTGTTCTAATGGTTTGATCATTAGCAAGATCATTGGCTGAACATGAGCCAGCAGTGTGCCCAGGGGGCCAAGAAGGCCAATGGCATCCTGGCCTCCATCAAGAATAGTGTGGCCAGCAGGAGCAGGGAAGTCATTGTGCCCCTGGACTCGGCACTGGTTAAGCCACACCTTGAGTTCTGTGGCCAGTTCTGGGCTCCTCAATTTAAGAAGGACATTGAGACTCCTGAAGGGCAACGAGGCTGGGGAGAGGCCTTGAGCACAAGCCCTGTGAAGAGAGGCTGAGGGAGCTGGGGTTGCTTAACCTAGAGAAGAGGAGGCTCAGGGGAGACCTTCTTGCTCTCTACAACTCCCTGAAGGGAGGTTGTAGCCAGGTGGGGGTTGGTCTCTTCTCCCAGGCAACCAGCACCAGAACAAGAGGACACAGTCTCAAGCTGTGCCAGGGGAGGTTTAGGCTCAAGGTGAGGAGAAAGTTCTTCCCAGAGAGAGTTGTTGGCCATTGGAATGTGCTGCCCAGGAAGGTGGTAGAGTCACCATCCCTGGAGGTGTTCAGAAAAGGATTGGATGTGGGACTTGAAGCCATGGTTTAGTTAGTCATAAGGTGTTGGGTGACAGGTTGGACTGGATGATCTCTGAGGTCTTTTCCAACCTGATTGATTCTATGATTCTCTGAGGAGTTAAGCCTCATCCCTGGAAGTTTTTCAGGCCAGGCTGGATGTGGCTCTGAGCAACTTGATCCAGTGTGAGGGGTGTGAGGGGTCCCTGCCCATGCATTGGGGTTAGAACTAGATAATCCTTGAGGTCCCTTCCAGGCCTGACAATTCTATGATTCTAAACCCATTAGCTCCTTTTTAAGTGAAAAAGAAAAGCCCATCAGCAAAAGGACAGGTAAAAATTCACCAATAAGAAAAAAAAAAGGCTAAGGGCAGACCTTCTTACCAGGTAGGTATTGTGCTGAAGGACGAGGTCGGGTGGTGACCTGGCAGGTGTGGACACCTGCAGTTTTTCTGCCAGAAGCTGTTACCAGATTTCTATTCAGTTAAGGGTCCTTAGCATCACCCTTGTGCTTTCTTGGATTGGCAATAGCGTGGCCAGCAGGACTAGAACAGGGATCATCCCCCTCTACTGGGCACTGCTGAGGCTGCACCTCGAACCCGGGTTTAGCTTCGGTTCCCTCTCTCCAAGGACACGGAGGTGTTGAAGCGTGTCCAGGGCACGGCTACAAAGCCGGTGAAGGGTCTAGAGCACAAGCCTTGTGAGGAGGGGCTGAGGGAACTGGGGGGGTTTAGCCTGGAGAAAAGGAGGCTTGGGGGAAATGTTCTCACTCTCTGCAAGGAGCAAGGTGGGAGATTGGTCTTTTCTCCCAATGACCAAGCAATAGGACAAAGGGAAACAGCCTCAAGTTGTGCCAGAGGTGGTTTTGGTTGGACATGAAGAACAATTCCTTCCCCACAAGGGTTATGAAGCTCTTTAGCAGGCTGCCCATGGCAGTGGTGGAACCCTCATGCCTGGAGGGATTTAGAAGCCTTGTAGATGTGATGCTGAGGAACATGATTTAGTGGTGAGCTGGCAGTGTTGGGTTGGAATTCATGATCTTAAAGGTCTCTTCCCACCAAAACCAGTCTATCACTCTATGGTTCTACAGTAAGGAAACACTTGTTACCTTCTTCACATGCTGGAACTGTCCTGGACCAACATAAATCTAACTCTTCTTCTCTTCAAATGAAGAAGAACCCACAAACACATCCAAACCAACCTCCTGCCCCCCAACCATACAAAGATGAGGAGAAAGCCAAGCTGTTAGACTAAGAAGTAATAATCCTGCAGCTCTGATCCTTCTTGGAGAGCAAAGACCAACCTACCTTTTCTTGCTGGCACTGAATATTGGGTAGACAACAGCATTTGGAGGGGGTGCTGGAAAAAAAAGTGGAGAAGTTGGTGTGGTTTGAGATCCTTTTGAACTGCAGAGCACATTGATACAGAGAAGCAAAAATTCAAACACAAATGAGGCTTCAAAAGGATCCACACTGAACTTAGAGAAGAGCTTTAACAGTGCTGGGAAGCTGTTGATGCTAAAGGATATCAAAGTTATGTCCATGAGTCTTATCCAGCCATCATTACCTTTGATTGAAGCTAATTACTGACATGGAAGTGTTATTGATCAGGTTATCTGGTCCCTTCCTCTCTCCCACTGGACTTGTGAAGCCAAAATTTCTGCTGCAGTGGTTTAATGTTTCCTTGGCTAGTGGAGGGAAGGAGGTTGTAGCAGAGTGGGGCTTGGTCTCTTCACCAAAGTTGCAAGTGACAGGACAAGAGGAAACATGTCCCCATGCACTCAGCACTGATGATGCCACGCCTCCAACACTGGGCTCAATACTGGGAGCCTCACTCCAAGGAGGACATTGAGGTGCTGGAGTGGATCTAAAGAAGGGCAATGAAGCTGTCGAAGGGTCGAGAAGACAAGCCTTGTGAGGAGTGGCTGAAGGAGCTGGGCTTCTCCAGCTTGCAGAAAAGAAGGCTCAGGGAAAACCTTCTGGTTCTCTGCAAGTCCCTGAAAGAAAGCTGGGGAGAGGTGAGGCTCAGTCTCTTTTCCCAAGGAACAAGTGATAGGACAAGAGGAAATGGCCTCAAGCTGTGCCAGGGGAGGTTTAGGTTGGACATGAGGAACAATTTCTTCCCCAGAAGGGTTATCAAGCTCTTGAGCAGGCTGCCTGTGGCAGTGGTGGAGTCCCCATGCCTGGAGGGATATAAAAGCCTTGTAGATGTGATGCTGGGACATGGTTTAGTGGTGACCTGGCAGTGATGGGTTAAATGTTGGACCTGATGCACTGTGGGGGTTAGAAGGGACCTCTGAATGTAATCTAGTCCAATCCCTGTGGCTAAAGCAGGGTTGACCCAGAGCAGGTTGCCCTCCAAGTTCAGATGGCATCTCCTGGGCTCCTGTGAGAGAAGCCAGACAGCAGGATCAAAACAGATTGCACACTGCTGAGCACTAAACCAGATTCATCAGCATTTCCATCACAAGTGCCCAGCTTAGTAAACCTCTGAAAAACAGGATGAGGTGGGAATTCAACAGTAGAGCCTGCTGGGGAAAAAACAGGTAAGCCAAGAGATTTTTCCAAAGTCTTTTTCACCTCATTTTCCTGCAGCACCAAAAGGCATTGTCCAGGAGTGGTATAATCCACCTTACCTTGCTTGTCCATCTTACAGGGAGACTGGATGGAAAGGATGATGCAGTCATCTGAGTCACAGGTGGGAGAGGAGTTGGTGCCATCTACATCCTGCAAACCAAGACAGGCTGTTTTAGGGCAAACACAACAGTTTCTACCCAATGAAGTTGTCAGACAGCACCTGGAGAATCACAGTTCAAGTGATCAGCACAAGAAGCACTATGTGACAGTGGCAGGTGTGATACACAGTTGGACTGCCAGTGCCAGAACATGGGCCAAAACTGGGTCAAGCCTTGTTCAACAACTTCATCAGTGAGCTGGGTGCAGGGACAGAGTAGACCCTCAGCCAGTTTGCCGATGGTACCAGGAAGGAGCACCTGAAACAGGAAGGAGTGACTGAAACACCACCAGGCTGTCCAGGCTGGAGATTTGGGCAGAGGGGAATCTCATCAAGCTCAACGGGTTTAGAATCCTGCAGCTGGGGAGGAAGAACCCCCTGCAGCAGCACAGGTTAAGGGTTGACCTGCTGCAAAGCAGCTCCATGAAGGACCTGGGAAAGCTGAGTGGGCAAGTGTCCTGGGAGCAAGCCTGCAATGTGCCCTCAAGTCCAAGAAGGCAAATTATGTCCTAGGGGGCATTAAGAAGCATGTGGCCAGCAGGTCAAGAGAGGTTCTCCTCCCCCTCTACTCTGTCCTAGTGAGGACACATCTAGAGCACTCTGTCCACATCCAGGCTCTCCAGCTCAAGAGGAACAGGGAACTACTAGGAAGAGTTGAGCAAAGGCTGCCAATATGCTGAGGAGTCTGGGGCACCTCTCTGACAAGGGATGGCTGAGAGACCTGGGGATGTTTCCTAAAGAGCAGCCTGAGAGGGGATCTTCTCAATGCTCACCAACATCCAAAGGGAGAGAGCTCAAGAGGAATGTGCCCAGACTCTTTTCAGAGGTGGGCAGCAACAGGACAAGGGGCAATGGGGCACAGATGTGAACCAGGGAGGTTTCCACTGAACATGAGGAGAAACTTACTCTCTCTCACATTCCTGACTTGGTTGTCAGTATGTTTGTACAGTGTAGCCTTAATAAACCACAAATATCACCCTGGGAAGTCTAATCTTGCATGCACAGTGAAAAAAAGAACAAAAAAGAGCAACAAAACCAACAAAGCTAATTCAAAAGCATTTGATTCTGCTGTGATGGGGAGGTTTTTGTGCTGGCAAAACATTCCCCAGAGGTTAACCCACCACAGGAAGTGTTGAAAAGGGGAATTTGGTGACTTCATTGCTGTGAAGTGGATACAGGCTAAGCTTGGCCTTGAGAGATGTTTGGGTTCTGCTGCAGCTGGTGGCTTTGCCTGGTGACTGTGTTGGTGGGATGGGAAATGACAGCACTGTCAGGTACAAAAAGAGCTGAGTTCAAGGTGGGGGTGAGGGGAGGGAAGTAGTTTAGGATACTTTCCTTTTTACAGGACATTTGGGAGAGGCTTCCTAAAGCAGGCAAGATGTACAGTGGTAGTCAGAGAACGTGGGAGAGTCCCAGATCTTTCCTGGAGACTTTCAAAGCCAACCTGGATGTTTCCTTGTGTGGCCTGGCCTAGGTGATCCTGCTTTGGCAGGATTGATTTCTACAGATCCCTTCCAAGCCCTAACACTCTGTGATGCTATGCTCCTTGCTGCCTGGGAGAAAAGAACTGCTAAATGAGCAGATACAGAAAAGGATCATTAAAAGATAACCCCAGAGCAGCTCAAATCATAGCAGAGGCTGCACAAGAAAGAGACATTTTGTGACCCAGGACAAAGGGCTAAAGACATTCTAGAAACAATTTTACTTCACTGGCTGATAAGCAAATGACTGGGGAAACAAAGAAAGCTTTAAGGAGCACAGCAGCAGAGTTCTGGAGAGGCAGCACCATCCTCCAGCTTGAAGTCAGTCATGTTTTCAGACAGTTATCTAAGAAGGCAGCTCAGGACCTCCTACAGAATGTGGGATGTAGCCATGACCTCCACAAAACTCAGCAAGGTCAGAGCTGGCATTTGGAAGGTTGATTAAACCAGGAGGGAAAACAAAAGGACATTTCAAAGCTGCATTTTCAGCTTTGTGCTTTAGCAAGGAAATGAAATGATCTCCACCATCAGAAATGGAGCATGTCATAGAATCAGCACAACTGCTTGGGTTGGAAGAGATCTTTGAGATCATTGAGTCCAGCCATTAACCTACCACTGGCAGGTCACCACTCAACTATATCCCTCAGCACCACAGCTACATCAATCTTTCCAGGGATGGAGACTCCACCACTATCCTGGGCAGCCTTTTCCAGGCCCCTACAACCCTTTCCATGAAGAAATTCTTCCTCATGCCAAACCTAAACTTCCCCTGATGCAGCTTGAAGCTGTTCACTCTCCTCCTGTGGCTTGTTCCCTGGCAGAAGAGACTAACACCCAACTCCTTCCAGCTTCCTTTCAGGGAGTTGTAAAGAGTAATAAAGTCCCCCCTGAGCTTCCCATTCTCCAGACTAAACAACCCCAGGTCCCTCAGCTGCTTCTCACAAGACTTGTGCTCTAGACCCTTCACCAGATTCATTGCCCTTCTCTGGACCCACTCCAGCACCAGAGTGAAGGGCCCAAACTGAACCCAGGCTCCAAGGTGCAGCCCCAGCAGGGCCCACTACAGAGGAACAATCTCTGCCCTCAACCTTCTGACCACATAAATTGCTGATCAAAGCCAGGATGCTCTTGACCTTTCTGGCTACTCGAGCACCCTTCACCACATCTTAGAGCTTGCAGCAGGCTGGAATGCAACAAGAACCTTTTGAAGCTTCAGGTTTATGCCTTCACAAGGCAGGCATAAAGCTGTGCCAGCTTCCTAGCCAAAATCCACTAACACACCTCAACAAACACCCCGTGTCTGACTAACTGGAGCATGTGTTAATTCCAGCAGCTCAGCACAGTGTGTGTGTGACCCAGGTCCCCACAGCCCCTCTACTCACCACATTCCCTGTAGCTGCAGGCTGGGGAGGACAGAGGGCAGCAGAAACACCTCCATTGCCCTGGGGAGAGCTTTTCCCTTCACTTCCCAAGTCTCTCTCCTGGTTTGTGCACCTTGTCAAGCTCTCCCTGCTCTCATTTCCTGGTTTCTGAGGCACAGAAACATTCCTCACCACATCACCCCCTTCAGGAGTTCCATCAGCTGAATTAGGCTTTGCAGGTGGTGGTGGTGGTGATCCAGGCTGATCTTTCTCTTGCAGAGGTTTGGGGAGACCTTGGAGAGACTTTGCGTCTGCCGCTGGCTTTTTACCGTGCGACTTCTTCCTGGCAGTGAAAAAAGCTGCTCCCAGCTGGAGTTTCAGGGCTGGCTTCATTGTCATGCTCAGGACTCTGAAGGGTGAATCCATCTTCTTTTTAATCAGGCAGCTTACATTCTCTTTCCCCACGCTGGGTTTCCCCACTGTGGGCTCTCCTTTTGCCTTTAGAGCTTTGGGGGCAGCTTTGCCATGGCTGGAGCCGGATGAGTGTTTGGCTGGTTTTGAGCCCATGTTTCTGCTCAGGTTCACGTTCACCTTCACAGTCCTGCTGCCAGCTGGGAGATTTTCATCCCTCTTACCTAAAATGCAGTTCTCCTTCAGCTCTTTCCTCTCCAGAGGAGTGAGATAGCGCTTCTCCTTGCTGTAAAAAGTCCCTGTGGGCACAAAGTGCTTGTAGGAGGAAGCAGGCTTTGGGGACGAATTTGTCAAGGACTCCCTCTGTGAGCCTGTGTGAGCTCCAGTTGCCTGAGGAGGTGAAATATCCAACCTCCTTGACAGTGCTGGCTTCACCACAACAGCCTCATTTTCCTTCATCTCATCACTGGAGCTTGATGACCATTTTATCTGAGAAGCAGACCTGTTATTGCTTAACATCTTGAGTGGAGACAGGCCTTCTGCAGAGCCTGTTGCCCTTTTCTTCACAGGGGTCTCAAAAGCTAAGGGTGAGCTGTGAAAATAATTAGGGAGGGAAACATCACACACTGTTGAAAACTTGTCACTCATGATTTCACTGAAGTAGTAAGTAGTACTGATCTCCTTCTATGATCAGGTGACTGCCTGGTGGATGAGGGGAAGGCGTGGGTGTAGTCTGCCTGGACTTCAGCAAGGCCTTTGACACCGTCCCCCACAGCAAACTCCTGGCCAAGCTGTCAGCTCGTGGCTGGGACAGCAGCACTCTGTGCTGGGTTAGGAACTGGCTGGAGGGCTGAGCCCAGAGAGTGGTGGTGAATGGTGCCACATCCAGCTGGCAGCCAGGCACCAGTGGTGTGCCCCAGGGATCAGTGCTGGGCCCCACCCTGTTCAATATCTTTACTGATGATCTGGATGAGGGCATTGAGTCAGTCATCAGCAAATTTGCAGATGACACCAAGCTGGGGGCAGGAGTTGATCTGCTGGAGAGTAGAGAGGCTCTGCAGAGGGACCTCAACAGGCTGGACAGATGGGCAGAATCCAAGGGCATGAGATTGAACACATCCAAGTGCCAGGTTCTGCACATTGGCCACAGCAACCCCATGCAGAGCTACAGGCTGGGGTCAGAGTGGCTGGAGAGCAGCCAGGCAGAGAGGGACCTGGGGGTGCTGGTTGATGGTAGGCTGAACATGAGCCTGCAGTGTGCCCAGGTGGCCAAGATGGTCAATGGCATCCTGGCCTGCATCAGGAACAGTGTGGCCAGCAGAGGCAGGGAGGTCATTGTGCTCAGCACTGGTTAGGCCACACCTTGAGTCCTGTGTCCAGTTCTGGGCCCCTCAGTTTAGGAAAGATGTTGACTTACTGGAACATGTCCAGAGGAGGGCAACAAAGCTGGGGAGGGGTTTGGAGCACAGCCCTGTGAGGAGAGACTGAGGGAGCTGGGGTTGCTTAGCCTGAAGGAGACTCAGGGGTGACCTTATTGCTCTCTACAACTACCTGAAGGGAAGTTGTAGACAGGCAGAGGTTGGTCTCTTCTCCCAGGCAACCAGCACCAGAACAAGAGGACACAGTCTCAAACTGTGCCAGGGGAGGTTTAGGCTGGAGGTTAGGAAGAAATTCTACACAGAGAGAGTGATTGCCCATTGGAAAGGGCTGCCCAGGGAGGTGGTGGAGTCACCATCATTGGAGGTGTTCAGGAGGAGACTTGATGGGGTGCTTGGTGCCATGGGTTAGTTGATTAGGTGGTGTTGGATGATAGGTTGGACTCCATGATCTTGAAGGTCTCTTCCAACCTGGTCTATTCTATTCTAGTATCACTTTTCTCTCAGCTTAGTTCCCTGCACTTGTGTATGCCCTGAAACAAACAGAGCTATCAAAATACACCAGAAAAATATCAAAGGGCCAAAGGCTGTTTCACCATTCTTCACATATTTATGTTTGGAGAGAGCAAATCTATTTCCTTGCCTCAACTTGTTAAAATCAGAGTCACTCTACTTCCTGATCTGGCAAGGTCAGCCTGGTTCATGATTAAAGAGGAGACAAACAGTATTTGCTTTGTTTCAGGCCGATTCCAATCTGTGCCTCTAAAGCAGCTTGTGCATTCCTCATCCTCACACCCAAGGTTCACAGAGCTCAGGCTAATCTCATGCTGGTTTACAGCAGTTTCTGGAGGGCACATGCTGAAAGTCCAAAACCCCAACATGATGAGAGTTGGAAGGGATCTCTGGAGATCATCCAGTCCAACCCCTCTGATGAAGCAGGTTGCCCAGAATGGTGTCCAGGCAGGTTCAGAATCTCTCCAGAGACTCCACAGCCTCTGAGCAGCCTGGTCCAGGCCTCCAGCACTGTAACAGCCTTTCTCATTTCAAACTCTGTTCTGGGCCATAGACTGAAGCTAATTTTTTTAGCATCAGCTTCCCTCTCTGTTAGATGAAACCTCTCAACATGCTCAGTACAATGAAAAAATCATAGAATCAGTAAGGTTGGAAAAGACCTCAAAGATCATCAAGTCCAACCTGTCACCCAACACCTCATGACTACTAAACCATGGCACCAAGTGCCACGTCCAATCCCCTCCTGAACACCTCCAGTGATGGTGACTCCACCACCTCCCTGGGCAGCACATTCCAATGGGCAATTGCTCTCTGTGAAGAACTTCTTCTTAACATCCAGCCTGGACTTCCCCTGGCACAGCTTGAGACTGTGTCCTCTTGTTCTGGTGCTGGTTGCCTGGGAGAAGAGACCAAGCCTCACCTGGCTACAACCTCCCTTCAGGTAGTGGTAGAGAGCAAGGTCTCCCCTGAGCCTCCTCTTCTCCAGGCTAAGCAACCCCAGCTCCCTCAGCCTCTCCTCACAGGGCTGTGCTCAAGGCCTCTCCCCAGCCTCGTTGCCCTTCTCTGGACACGTTCAAGAGTCTCAATGTCCTTCTTAAACTGAGGGGCCCAGAACTGGACACAGGACTCAAGGTGTGGCCTAACCAGTGCAGTGTACAGGGGCAGAATGACCTCCCTGCTCCTGCTGGCCACACTGTTCCTGATGCAGGCCAGGATGCCATTGGCCCTCTTGGCCACCTGGGCACACTGCTGGCTCATGTTCAGCCAAACTCAACCGCTGCATGAGCAATAAATATGGGCTGCTGCTAACTGTGTCTCAGAACCATCTTGTTGGTTTTCCCCTCCTCTCTCCCCCCCCACTAAAACATCTCAAGGATTTGAAACACTTCTTTGCTTCTATTTGCTAAGGGAGTAGATCTCTCCGTGGGATGTGAGCATACTCATCGCTATCAGCTGAGCTGCGGCTCCTCTTCTGTGGAGTAACAGCTGCCATCTCCTCACCACAGCACCTAAAACAACACAGCTTTAATGGCTGGGAACAGACTTCCCAGTAAAAGAACCTTAGTAAAGAAGGAAGAAGAGGTATGGGACTGAGAAGAAACCACTGACTGACAGCAATTCAGGCATGATGGAGACAAGAGCACACAGGAAAGGCCACAGAATAGAACCGAATCACAAGAAAGCTGGGGAGGGACTTTTGAGGGTGTCAGGGAGTGATAGGACCAGGGGGAAAGGAACAGAACTAGAAATGGGTAGATTCAGATTGGATGTGAGGAAGAAGTTCTTCCCCAGGAGGGTGGTGAGACACTGGCACAGGTTGCTCAGGGAGCTGGTGGAAGCCTCATCCCTGGAGGTTTTTAAGGCCAGGCTGGATGTGGCTGTGAGCAACCTGATCTAGAGTGAGGTGTTCCTGCCCATGGCAGGGGGGTTGGAACTGGATGATCCTTGAGGTCCCTTCCAACTCTAACAATTCTATGACCTTTTAAAGGTCATCTAGTCCAAAACCCTTGCTGTAAGCAGGGACATCTTCAACTAGAGCAGGTTGCTCAGAGCCCATCCAACCCAGCCTGGAATGGTTCCAGGGATGGGGCAACGTGAGCCAGGGTCTTACAACCATCACAGTGAAGAATTTCTCCCTTATATCTAATCTGAACCTCTTCTCTTTTCAATTAAAGCCATTACTCCTTGTCCTGTCACAACAGGCACTGCTTAAATGTCTGCCCATAGCTTGCTGCTAGGGCTCTGCAAGTACTGAAAGGCCACAACAAGGTCTCCCCACAGCTTCTCCTCTCTTAGCCTGTCCTCCCAGCCCAGGAGCTCCAGACCTCACACCACCTCTGTGGCCTCCTCTGGATCTGCTCCAAGAGGTCCATGCATCTCCTGTGCTGAGGGCCCCAGAGCTGGACCTATCACTGCAGGTGGGGTCTAAGCAAAGGGGCAGAATCCCCTCCCTCAACCTGCTGGCCACACAGCTTTGGATGCAGCCCAGAGGACAGTTCATGTCCAGCTTTTAATCTTCCTGCTCAAATGCATTTCTTTCTCTCAGTTCTGGTTGTTCCAACTCACAACTGAAAGCCAAGAATAAACAAATATCCTCTACCCAAGAAGACTAACAATAAATATCCATCCAATGCTAGCAAAAAGTATTTATTCCAGAAACTGCCAGCAGAGGGAAGTTTCTCCTAACTTGCCTGCATTTACACGATGCTGGGTTGGGGGAATCAGTGACCAGTGACAGCTCAGATCCAACAAGCTGTTCTAAAGACCAGGAACACCAAGGATAGGAGCAAATGATTCAGCCAGGAGCTGTGGGCTGCAGAAGTAGCTGCAGAACCTCAGTGCAAAGGGGAACTTTAAGAGAGGGCAGGCAATGCCTTAAGAAGCACAAGGCAACAACTGCAAACAAAGGATCAGGTCTAGATGCAAGGGAGATGGTCAGATAAGAAGAGTCAAGGGGTGCATGAGGGGGTAAAAATCCTTGTACCCTTCACTAAGAACCTGAGGATCCCATAGACAGCTCCCTGCAGAGCAGCTCCACACTGCCAGCCCAGCCACCCACATCCTTTCCCAAAAGAGTCACAGATTGGTTTTGGTTGGAGAAAAACATTAAGATCATCAAGTCCAAGCTTTTACCCAGCACTTAACAGGTTACCACTAAATCACATTCATCAGCACCACATCTGCACAGCTTTTCACAGTATCACCAAGGTTGGAAGAGATCTCAAAGATCATCCAGTCCAACCTGTCACCACAGACCTCATGACTAGACCATGGCACCAAGTGCCACGTCCAATCCCCTCTTGATAGCCAAACCTCTCCAAGAATTGGGACTCTACCACTGCCCTGGGCAGCCTCTTCCAGGCCTTGACAACACTTCCAGGGAAGAAATTCTTCCTCAAGTCCAACTTAAACCTCCCCTGGAAGAACTTGGGGCTGTTCCCCTTGGCCTATCACTTGTTCCTTGGGAAACTAAATTCCACCTTGTTCCAATCTCCTTTCAGGTAGTTGGAGGGAGTGAAAAGGTCTCCTCTGAGCCTCCTTATCTCCAAGCTAAACCACCCCAGTTGCTTCAGCCACTTCTCACAAGATTTGTCCTACAGACCTTTCACCAGCTTTGTTACCCTTCTCTGGATATGGAACTCTACATGCCGCTTGGAGTGAGAGGACCTAACTGAACCGAGTATTCGAGCTGTGGCCTCACCAGTGCTCAGTACAGACACTCAATCCCCAGCCAGCCCCAGCCCAGAAGCCCCACAGCTCAGTAATGCATAAGACTTTCACCACAGCACCCCACAGGCACCAGTCCCTTACCCCAGCTTCCCACTCCATAGGAGTTAACCTAAGCATGCCATACGTCCATAAACCCACTCCCCACACCTGACTCTGCACCAGGACCTGGCTCCCCGCTGTCTCCACCTCATTTGTATGTGAGGCTTATGTCCCTCGTCACCTCACCAATCCCTCAGGGCACAGCCCTCCCTAAGATCTATGCCAGATCCCACACAGGCGCTTCAGAACCACCAGAGGCTCCATCCCGCGTGCCCTGAGTCTCGACACAGCCACTGCGAGCCACCCTCAGCACCGTTCCCCCCGGCCTGGCACGCTCCCAGTCCCCCAGGCACAGCCACGACCCCTCACCTCAGCGCCGCCATCTCTCCCGCGCGTTCGAACCCGCGCACTTTCTCCCGCCCGCCTAGCCCTCTTTTTTTCTATTGGCCCGGCGCCACGTCACTCACTTGTATTTCGTCACCATTGGCGGCCTTGCTCCCGCCCTCCCCATTATCCGCGCAATCGTATGCCAGGGCTCGCCGCAACACCTCCTCCCTGAGAGGCTCTGGCTCCGTGCTGCCGAGCGGGAGTGCGCGGGTGCTGATGGGAGTTGGAGTCCGAGCACAGCGCAGCAGGAAGCGCAAGCACGGAGGAATTTAGTACAGCAAAGACAGTGGGAACTGAGAAACAACTTCAAAAGCTAACGGCTGGCTTTGACCCTCCGCTTCGGGAAATGCCGGGGCGCTATCCCTTGAGAAGGCTGCTGATATCTGAGGTGGCCTATGAGGAGTCAGTGCCGCAGCAGCCCCATGCCCCATAGCCTTCAGGTGTAGCACTTATACTCCCTCAACATCGTCACCCACATCGATCGGGCGGCGCTCTATAGATGCGCACAGGCCGGGAGCGCTGCGCTACAGCACTCCGCATGCGCGGATGCCACAGCCAGCACTGCTGCAGCGCGCATGCGCCAGACGCCCTGTGTGTACCCGTCTAGTTGGTCTCGCGCATGTGCAGTGCTCGTTCCGGCTTCGCTGCCCGTAGCCTCCGCGCATGCGCACCAGGCCGGCGGGGCGCCCGCGCCGTAACGCGCATGCGCGATGCTCCCTCTGCCTCGCTCCCCGGTCCTGCTTCCCCACCCCCTGCCGTCGCCAGGCGCTGCTGGAGCGGTAGCCCCCGGCCCAGCGGGCTGAAAACCCCCGCCATGGTGTTTTACTTTACTTCCAATGGTGAGTAGGCGAGGGCAGAGCGTCTGGAGGCGTTAACCCCCACCTCGGGAAGGCGGGTAGCCGGCTGCGGCCTTGCTCGGCGCTTCGGGGTGCGGGGCCTGCCGCTACCGGCGCTTGCTCCAGCCCCTCTCAGCACCTCCGGCTAGGCTTGTCGGCGCCGCTGGACTGAGTGTGAAGAACATAGAATCGGTTACAATTTAAAGGCATGTGGTGAGCCGACGTGTCGTCCCTGGCCTGAGGAGCGTTTGGCTTTTGGCAGCAGCCCTGAGTGAGGAGCAGCACCAGTGAGGGACTTCTGGAAGCCTTCCTCAGGAGTTCAAGGAGTCAGGAGCTTGAAGGAAGGCATAATGCATACATTTCCCCCTTGTTTCTCCTTTAATTTAAACAGATGAGGGTGTTTTGCCCAGAAAGCTGTTCCTTGCTGAATAACCTTCCATGCAAGGCAGTGGAAACACCATTTCCCCAAGTCCATTGGAAGCTGGGGGGGGCTGAAAATTCCCCACACACCCCCCAACATTAAATTGGCCAGACCAGCTCAGTTGGAAGCAAATGAAAGCTGTATTTACAAGCAAAACTGCAATCTGCAATGCAATGCAATGAATATGTACAAATATGCAATACTTGAGTATGTACAAAGATACAATATTGTATGATTGGTGGAGTCACCATCCCTGGAGGTGTTCAAAAAGGGATTGGACGTGGCACTTGGTGCCATGGTTTAGCAGTCATGAGGTGTTGGGTGACAGGTTGGACCTGATGATCTTTGAGGTCTTTTCCAACCTTATTGATTCTATGATTCTATGATTTACAGGTATTTACAATCAATGAACAGCACAAGGACACACACACACTCTTGTCAAAGACCAGGGGAAGCTAATAGCTTCTCCCTCCCTGCCCCCCCTTACCTCCTGTACATAAAAGAGACAATAGAAAGGAGCAGCGAGACATTAGGTTAAGCCAAAACAGTGCAAGCAGAAGCAAGTTAGTATCTCTCCCAGAGAGAAGATTGTTTTGGCACAACCAGTTGAAGTCCCTTATCTCTCCAGTGACAGTTTGGAACTGTCATCATTTTCCTTTTTACACCCAGTAGTGATTTATTTACATTTTACTACTTTCTATTCAAGACCTGTGAAAGGTTTTACAGGCATAGCCTGAAACTACCACAGAGCCATTTGAGGCAAAGACTGGAGGAAAAGAGTTTTCCTTAGCCTCCAAGAGGGAAGCAGGGTGGGTGGACAAAGCTGTTTCCATTATATTTTCCTTGACCAGAGCTGGTGTGTTTGTCACTCCCTGCACAGTTTGTCCAAACCCCTTCTGATGTGTTTTCCTCTTTCTGTCCCTCAGCTTCTCCTTCTGTTTACACCATTTACATGGGGAAGGATAAGTATGAAAGTAAGTACATTAGCTTACATTAAATTGCTGTAAATGGATTAGATTTGGATTTGTGGGGACTTAAGATGCTTTTGTATGTGTTAATCCAATATCTTTACTGAAAAACTCATCAGCCTTGCCAGTGGTTATGCCTCACCCCTCTGAATCACAGTCTTGTTAGGGTGGAAAGGGACCTTTAAAGGTCTCATCTAGTCCAACCTTCCTGCAGTCATCAGGGACAACTAGAGCAGGTTGCTCAGAGCCAAGGATGAGGCATCTACCACCTCTCTGGGCAACCTGGGCCAGGGTCTCACCACCCTCAGTGTAAAATATTTTTTCCTTACATATATCTAGTCTGAATCTCTCCTCTTTTAGTTTGAAACCATCTCCTCTCTTGTCCTGTCACAACAGGCCCTGCTAAGAAGTCTCTCCCCAGCCTTTTTGCAGGCCCCTTTAAGTGCTGAAAGGCCACAAGAAGGTCTCCCTGAAGTCTTCTCTTCTGCAGGCTGAATGACCCCAACTCTCTCAGCCTGTCCTCACAGCAGAGGGATTACAACCCTCAGATATTTTTTTGTCCTCTTCCACATCTGCTCCAACAGATCCATGTCTCTGGGGACCCCTGAGTTGTCTGTGCCCTTTTCTGTCTCTGCTCAGTCACTGTGCAGCAGTGGAGCAGCTGTGGAGGTTTCTGCTCAGAGGATCACTGGGTTTGTTCTTGATGAGGTTCTTGGCTTTACTCATTGATACTTTTATTCCCACAGATGAAGACTTGATAAAGTATGGCTGGCCTGAGGATATCTGGTAGGTACTTAAGACAAATTGCCTTATGTTACACTGCTGCATCTCCCAAGTCATGCAAAAGAAACAACTCTGGGTGAACCTCAAGAGGACCAAGTGCAAGGTCGTGCACCCAGGTCAGGGCAACTCCTGATAACCAATTCAGACTGGGAGATGGAGGGATGGAGAGCAGCCTTGCAGATAAGGACTGGGAGGTGCTGGTGGGTGAAAAGCTGGACATGAACAGGTAATGTGTACTTGCAGCCTTGAGGCAAACCCATCTGGGCTGCATCCAAAGCAGCATGGCCAGCAGGTCAAGGGAGGAGATTCTGCCCCTCTGGTGAGACTCCATGTACAGTGCTGGCTCTGGAATCAGAATCATAGAATCAATAAAGTTGGAAAAGACCTCAGAGATCATCAAGTCCAACCTGTCACCCAACACCTCATGACTACTAAACCATGACTTCAAGTGCCATGTCCAATCCCTTTTTGAATACCCCCAGGGATGGTGACTCCACCACCTCCCTGGGCAGCACATTCCAATGGCAAATCTCTGGGAAGAAATTTCTCCACACCTCCAGGCTAAACCTCCCCTGGTACAGCTTGAGACTGTATCCTCTTGTTCTGGTGCTGGTTGCCTGGGAGAAGAGACAACCCCCACCTGGCTACAACCTCCCTTCAGGTAGTTGTAGACAGCAATAAGGTCTGCCCTGAGCCTCCTCTTCTCCAGGCTAAGCAACCCCAGCTCCCTCAGCCTCTCCTCACAGGGCTGTGCTCCAAACCCCTCCCCAGCTTTGTTGCCCTTCTCTGGACACCTTCCAGCAACTCAACATCTTTCCTAAACTGAGGGGCCCAGAACTGGACACAGGACTCAAGGTGTGGCCTAACCAGTGCTGAGTCCAGGGGCATAATGACCTCCCTGCTCCTGCTGGCCACACTGTTCCTGATGCAGGCCAGGATGCCATTTGCCTTGGCCACCTGGGCACACTGCAGGCTCATGTTCAGACAACTGTCAACCACTACTCCCAGGTCCCTTTCTGCCTGGGTGCTCTCCAGCCACTCTGACCCCAGCCTGTAGCACTGCATGGGGTTGTTGTGGCCAAAGTGCAGAACCTGACACTTTGACTTGTTGAATGCCATCCTGTTGGACTCTGCCCATCTGTCCAGCCTGTTGAGGTCCATCTGCAGAGCTCTTCTGCTCTCTAACAGATCGACTCCTGCCCCCAGCTTGGTGTCATCTGCAAATTTACTGATGACTGACTCAATCCCCTCATCCAGATCATCAATAAAGATACTGAACAGGGTGGGGCCCAGCACTGATGCCTGGGGGACACCACTAGGGCCTGGCTGCCAGCTGGATGTGGCACCATTCACCACCACTCTCTGGGCTCGGCCCTCCAGCCAGTTCCTAACCCATCGCAGTGTGCTCCCATCCAAGCCATGGGCTGACAGCTTGGCCAGGAGTTTGCTGTGGGGGACAGTGTCAAAGGCCTTGCTGAGGTCCAGGTACACTACATCCACAGGCCTCCCCACATGCACCAGGCAGTCACCTGATCATAGAAGGAGATCAGGTTGGTCAGGCAGGACCTGCCCTTCCTAAATCCATGTTGGCTGGGCCTGATCCCTTGGCCATCCTGCAGGTGTGCAGTGATTGCCCCCAAGATGATGTGCTCCATATTTTTTCCTGGACTGAGGTCGGGCTGACAGGCCTGGAGTTTGCAGGTTCCTCCATCCAGCCCTTCTTGAGGGTGGGCATCACATTGGGCAGTTTCCAGCAAGTCCTCAGCACAGGGGAGACATAGACCTGTTAGAGCTGGTCCAGGAGGCCACAAAGATGATGTGAAGTCTGGATTCTCTCTGCTGTGAGGACAGGCTGAGAGAGTTGGGGTTGTTCAGCCTGGAGAAGAGAATGCTCTGGGGAGACCTCATTGCATTCTTTCACTACTGAAAGTACAAGAAAGCTGGAGTGGGACTTTTCACAAGGGCATGAAACCATGGGACAAGAAGTGATGACTTTAAAAGAGGGGAGATTGAGATTAGATGTGGGGAAGAAATTCTTCACTGTGAGGGTAGTGAGACACTGGACCAGGTTGCCCAGAGAGGTGGGAGAGGCCCCATCCCTGGAACCATTCCAGGTCAAGCTGGACAGGGCTCTGTGCAGCCTGCTGTAGTTGAAGACGCCCCTGCTCACTGGGGGAGGAGGGAGGTTGGGCTAGATGACCTGTAGAGGTAACCTCCCCCCTAAACCTGTCTGTGATTGTGCTCCTTTGGGCTCTTCAAGGTGGCTTTCTTTGCATGAGCTGAGGGGTTGGTAGATCTGAAGCT
The DNA here is from genome assembly GCF_014839835.1 of Dryobates pubescens. NCBI lineage: Eukaryota > Metazoa > Chordata > Aves > Piciformes > Picidae > Dryobates > Dryobates pubescens. The sequence goes on from NC_071614.1 coordinate 22,820,254, forward strand.
CCCAAGAGGTGGCAGCTGACAGGCTTTGCAGTCACCAAACTGCCCAGGGAGTGTTTTTGTTCTGCAGCAGAAGAGGTGTCCTTCAGCTCGGTGACACCTTGCTGCAGCAGTATCACATTCCTTGCCTGTCTCATCTTTGTCCTGTCAGGACAAAATTTAAGATTGGCTACACTGTTACTTAGGAGTGACCTTGAGATTAGTCCTCAAATTGCTTGAACCATCAAAGTCATCTTTCCTGGTCCTCCTTTGTGTCTTGTAGCTCTCACTGACATCGTCCACGGTGGGTTTCCACCTCTCAGCACAAGAGAGAGCCTCTTGTTGAGGCCTCCTAGGAATCGTTCTTAGGGTGTCTGACACCTTTTAGACCTTCTTCTGTTTAAAAGGGGTGCAGTGGGTTTAAGGTAGAATAGAATAGAATAGAATAGAATAGAATAGAATAGGAGTAGAATAGAATAGAATAGGATTGAATAGGATTGAATTGAATTGAATTGAATTGAATTGAATTGAATTGAATTGAATTGAATTGAATTGAATTGAATTGGTTGGAAGAGACCTTTGAGATCATGGAGTCCAACCTATCACCCAACACCATCTCATCGACTAACCCATGGCACCAAGCACCCCAGCCAGTCTCTTCCTAAACACCTCCAGGGATGGGGACTCCACCACCTCCCTGGGCAGCACATCCCTAGGGCAAATCTCTCTTTCTGGGAAGAACTTCTTCCTAACATCCAGTCTGGACCTCCCCTGGCACAGCTTGAGACTGTGTCCTCTTGTTCTGGTGCTGGTTGCCTGGGAGAAGAGACCAACCCCCACCTGGCTACAACCTCCCTTCAGGTAGTTGTAGAGAGCAAGAAGGTCTCCCCTGAGCCTCCTCTTCTCCAGGCTAAGCAACCCCAGCTCCCTCAGCCTCTCCTCACAGGGCTGTGCTCCAAACTCCTCCCCAGCTTTGTTGTCCTTCTCTGGACACCTTCCAGCAGCTCAACATCTTTCCTAAACTGAGTGACCCAGAACTGGACACAGGACTCAAGGTAGGAGCTCAGGAGGTAAAAATGAGAGCCTATAGGTTGGTGTTTGAAGGTTTTCTGTCCTGCAGCAGGTAGGAAAAAATCCCATTAAGGAGAAAATATCCCTGAGAAGGGCTGGGATGTGACAACAGATCAGTTCCCCCACCTCTGTCCTTGGAAACAGCAAGGCTGGAGTAAGCATTGATCAGGACAGAGGCATCAAATAGGTGAATGTGATTTAAAAAAAGGGGGGGGGGGAAAGGTAAGTTTTGAGCCAAGCTGTCTCTTGCCCTGTGTGAGATGAGCTCTTGTGTTCACAGGTTCCACGTGGACAAGCTCTCCTCTGCACACGTGTACCTGCGGCTGCACAAGGTAACCCTGGGGCAGGGGGGCTTCAGAGCTTTCACATTCACCTACAGCAGTGCCACAGGCAGCCAGTCCTGCACTTGAGGCCATCTTTGCTCCCCTGAACTGTTAAAAGTCTGCAGGGCTCCCTTGGGGTGCAGGTAACCTGCAGTTGGAGGGGCCTGAATTTACAGGCTCCGTTACCAAGCAGTGTGGGGAGGAAGGGGAAGTTTAATGTGGCCTGACACCAAGTGTGTGTCTTGGAGCCATGACTCCAGGAAAATAGGGTGAAAACCTTCAGGAAAAGAACTTGCCCATGGTGCTTTGAGCCTCCCCTCACAAAGCTGAGAATCCCAGCATGGTAGGATTTGGAAGGGAGATCATTTAGACCAGCTCCTCTGCTAAGGCAGGGTCACTTATAGCAGGTTGTCCAGGATTGCTTCCAAGCAGGTTTAGAATCTCTTCAGGGAAGGAGACTCCATAGCCTCTCTGGGCAGTCTGGCCCAGGGCATTGGCACCCTCACAGGAAAGAATTTTTGCTTCATGTTCCAGTGGCACCTCCTGGGTTACTGTTTGTGCCCATTGTTCCTTGTCCTGTCTCTAGGCACCGTTGAAAAGAGTCTGGCCACGTCCTCTTGTCCCCCTGCCCTTTAGCTGTTGATCGGCATTGAGAAGATCCCTCTCAGGCTGCTCTTCTCCAGGCTAAACAGCCTCAGGTTTCTCAGCCTTCCCTCACAGGAGAGATGTTCCAGTCTCCTCATCATCTTTATAGCCTCCACTGGACTCTCTCCTGTAGTTGCCTCATTTGAACTGGAAAGCCCAGAACTGGCTCCAGTACTCAAGATGTGACCTCACTAGGGCAGAGTAGAGGGGGAGGAGAACCTCCCTTGACCTGCTGGCCACACTCTTCTTTATGTGCCTCAGAAGATCACTAGCTTTCTTGGCCACCAGAGCACATTGCTGGCTCAAGGGCCGTGGAAGACTCCAGTCTTGTGAAATGCAGAGTGTGGAGTTCCTGGCTGGGATGGCAGAGCATCATGCTCTGTTTCCATCCCTTTAAACATTCCAGGTCAGGCTGGACAGAGCTCTGAGCAACCTGCTCTAATTGAAGATGTCCCTTCCCACTGCAGGGAGGTTGGACTAGATGACCTTTAAAGGTCCCTTCCCACCCAAACAATTCTGTGATTCAGTGGTTCCTGGCTGTGGTGTGCTCACCAGCTGACACTGCCTTGCTCTGTCACAGGGGCAGACAGTGGATGACATCCCCAAAGAGGTTTTGATAGACTGTGCCCATCTGGTGAAGGCAAACAGTATCCAAGGTAATGCCAGTGCCTGGGAGGTGGGGGTGAGGTGCTTGTGGGGAATGTTTGTGGTCCACACAAGCGTATGGGGTTTGGATGGAATGTCTGTGATGTTTCTGCTGTGGTGCTCTCTGCTGAGGCTTGTGCCTGCCAGTCTTACAGGAAGCAGATGTCACAGTTGGGCTGCTTGCTGTAGAACCAAATCAAATTGTTTACATTGGGAAATAGCTTTAAGTTCATCAAGACCAACCATTAATCCAGCACTGACAGCTCACCACCGAACCATGTCCTTTAGCAGCACATCCAGACAGCTTTTCAATCCCTCCAGGGGCAGGAGCTCCACCACTGCCCTGGGCAGCCTGTTCCAGGCTTTGAAAACCCTTTTGGAGAAGGCTGGACATGTTCCTCATGTTCAGCCTAAATCTCTCCTGGCTCAGCCTGAGGCCATTGCCTCTCATCCTCTCACTTGTTCCTTGGGAGAAGAGACCAATCCCTACCTCACTCCAGCATCCTTTCTGGAAGTTGTAAAGAGTGAGGTCTTCCCTGACCCTCCTTTTCTCCAGGCTGTATAACCCCAGCCCCCTCAGCTGCTCCTCTCAAGACTTGTGCTCTAGACCCTTCACCAGCTTTGCTGCCCTCTGGACATGCTCCAGCACCTCAATGTCCTTCATGGAATGAGGGGCCCAAAACTGAACCCAGTGTTTCAGGTATAGCCTCACAGGGCTGACCACAGGGGTCACTGCCCTGGTCCTGCTGTCCTCACTATTGCTGACCAAAGCCAGGGTGCTGTTTGCCTTCTTGGCCACCTGGGCACACTGCTGGTTCCTACTCAGCCAGCTGACAACCAACACCCCCACATCCTTTTCACTGGGCAGTTTCCAGCTACTTCCCCAAGGCTGGAGCACTCAGGGTTGTGGTGACCCACGTGCAGGACCTGCCCCTTGGCCGTGTTGAGCCATTGTCTTTGCCCCATTGATCCTGCCGGTCCAGATCCCTTTGTAGATTGTCTTGCCCCTCCAGCAGATCAACACTCCTGCCCAGCTTGGTGTCATATCCAAACTACCTGGGGTTGCCCTTGCTCCCTACATGCAGATCATTGCTGTACTTCCATAAGGAGGGGTTTGAAACCCAGCGTTCCCTTTTGTCCCTCCACATTGCTGCCTGAGCCTAGGAGGCCTCACAGTCTCCTCTCTGACACCACCTCAGGGCCCACTTCCACCACAGTTGCTCTGCTGGCAGAGGCAATCTCCATCTGGAGTTGGTTAGCACTCTGCAGTGCTCACATTGCTGCTGAAAGTGATGTCATGGTGTTCTTCCCTTTCACTGGCACGCTGGAAGGACTTCTTCCTTTCCTCCTTCCTTTTGGTGACATTTGTAATTAGGATGACTACTGCTGCTTCCATGTGCGTGGAACACTTAAGGCCTCTTCCAGAAGGGAGGGAATTGATGCATTTCCCTTCTCTCCTTCTTCCCAGGTTGCAAGATGAACAATGTCAATGTGGTGTACACACCATGGACCAACCTGAAGAAGACAGCAGACATGGACGTGGGGCAAATCGGCTTTCACAGGCAGAAGGATGTAAGTGTGGTGGTGACCTGGAGGCAGTCTGTAACATTTGCATCGCAGGAGCTGGGTGGGTTGTCTACAGCATTTGCTCTCAAGCCAGGAAAGTGCACACAGAGAATTCCAGCATGGTGGGAGTTGGAAGAGACCTCTGGAGGTCATCTACTCCAACCCCACTACTAAAGCAGGGTCACCCCCCACCAGTTGCCCAGGATTGTAATGCCCAGCCAGGTTTGGAATCTCTCTAGTATCATAGTATCATAGTATCAGTCAGGGTTGGAAGGGACCACAAGGATCATCTAGTTCCAGCCCCCCTGCCATGGGCAGGGACACCCCACACTAGATCAGCCTGGCCAGAGCCTCAGCCAGCCTGCTCTTAAACACCTCCAGGGATGGGGCCTCAATCACCTCCCTGGACAACCCATTCCAGGGCTTCACCATTCTCATGGTGAAGAACTTCCTCCTCACATCCAGCCTGAATCTCCCCACCTCCAGCTTCATTCCATTCCCCCTAGTCCTATCACTACCTGAGATCCTGAGCAGTCCCTCCCCAGCCTTCTTGTAGGCCCCCTTCAGATACTGGAAGGCCACAATGAGGTCACCTTGGAGCCTTCTCTTCTCCAGACTGAACAGCCCCAACTCCTTCAGTCTGTCCTCACAGGAGAGGTGCTCCAGCCCTCTGATCATCCTTGTGGCCCTTCTCTGGACACCTTCCAGCACCTCCAGATCCCTCTTGTAATAGGGGCTCCAGAACTGGAGGCAGTACTGCAGGTGGGGTCTCACCAGAGCTGAGCAGAGGGGGAGAATCACCTCCCTTGCCCTGCTGGCCACACTTCTCTTGCTGCAGCCCAGGATGTGATTTGCTTTCCGGGCTGCAAGTGCACACTGAGAGCTCCTGTTGAGCTTCTCCTCCCCCAGCACCCCCAAGGCTCTCTCCTCAGGGCTGCTTTCCAGCCAGTCCCTGCCCAGCCTGGATTTGTGCCTGGGGTTGCCTCGACCCAGCTGCAGGACCCTGCACTTGGTCTTGTTGAACCTCATGAGGTTGGCTTGTGCCCACCTCTCCAGCCTGTCCAGGTCCCTCTGGATGGCATCCCTTCCCTCCAGCCTGTCTGCTGCACCACACAGCTTGGTGTCATCAGCAAACCTGCTGAGGGTGCACTCAATGCCACTGTCCATGGCACCCACAAAGATGTTGAACAAGCCTGGTCCCAGGACTGATCCCTGAGGGACTCTGCTTGTCCCTGGCCTCCCCTGGGACATGGACCCATTGACAGCCACTCTCTGGGTGCAGCCATCAAGAATGACACTCTCTGGGCAGCCTGGTCCAGTGCTCCAGCACCCTCACAGGAAAGAAGTTTTACCTTGTGTTCAGATAGACCTTCCTGGGTTCCAGTTTGTGCCTGTTGCCCCTTGCCCTTTTGCTGGGCACCACTGAAGAGAGTCTGGCTCCATCCTCTTACCCCCTGCCCTCGTTCAGCTGCTGGGCAAGAAGCCTCTCCAGAGGTGCAGTTTGACAGGAACAGGCCTTATCAGGGCAAGAAACACTACAAACCCTGCAGCCAACCAGCAGCACATGAGTTCCCCCTCCCCAAATGCCCTGCAGTACCCTCCTGGCACCTCATCAAGAAATGGCAGAGACCAGTCCTTATCTATTCATGTGCCAAGAGCTGACCAGGGCAGTGCTGATGCAGATGGCACTGCCTGTGCTCCTCAGCTCTGCCCTGCTGAGCATCCAGAGTTGGCTTCTCTCTGCTGTTACACAAGCGGCTGAACAGCCCTCGGCAGCTGGGATTTTCTTCAGCAGCTGTTTGTGTGGGACTCAGCCATGTGTGAAGTGGGCACAGGGAGTTTCCTTCCCTCTGGGAAAGCACCAGGGTAGGATCATAGAATCAGTAAGGTTGGAAAAGACCTCAAAGATCATCAAGTCCAACCTGTCACCCAACACCTCATGACTAAACCATGGCACCAAGTGCCAAGTCCAATCCCCTCTTGAACACCTCCAGGGATGAGGACTCCACCACCTCCCTGGGCAGCACATTCCAATGGCCAGCAACGCCCTCTGTGAAGAACTTTCTCCTCACCTCAAGCCTAAACCTCCCCTGGCAGAGCTTGAGACTGTGTCCTCTTGTTCTGGTGCTGGCTGCCTGGGAGAAGAGACCAACCCCCACCTGGCTACAACCTCCCTTCTGGGAGGTGTAGGCAGCAAGAAGGTCTCCCCTGAGCCTCCTCTTCTCCAGGCTAAGCAACCCCAGCTCCCTCAGCCTCTCCTCACAGGGCTGTGCTCAAGGCCTCTCCCCAGCCTCGTTGCCCTTCTCTGGACACGTTCAAGAGTCTCAATGTCCTTAAACTGAGGGGCCCAGAACTGGCCACAGCACTCAAGGTGTGGCCTAACCAGTGCTGAGTCCAGGGGCACAATGATCTCCCTGCTCCTGCTGGCCACACTATTCTTGATGCAGGCCAGGATGCCATTGGCCTTCTTGGCCACCTGGGCACACTTCTGGCTCATGTTCAGCCGGTTGTCAGTCAGCACCTCCAGGTCCCTCTCTGCCTGGCTGCTCTCCAGCCACTCTGTCCCCAGCCTGTAGCTCTGCATGGGGTTGTTGTGGCCAATGTGCAGAACCTGGCACTTGGATGTGTTCAATCTCATGCCCTTGGACTCTGCCCATCTGTCCAGCCTGTTGAGGTCCCTCTGCAAAGCCTCTCTACTCTCTAGCAGATCAACTCCTGCCCCCAGCTTGGTGTCATCTGCAAATTTGCTGATGACTGACTCAATCCCCTCATCCAGATCATCAGTAAGGATACTAGACAGGGTGGGGCCCAGCACTGATCCGTGGGGGACACCACTAGGGCCTGGCTGCCAGCTGGATGTGGCACCATTCACCACCACTCTCTGGGCTCAGCCTCCAGCCAGTTCCTAACCCAGCACAGAGTGCTGCTCCCATCCAAGCCAGGGGTTGACAGCTTGGCCAGGAGTTTGCTGTGGGGGTGTAAGTGTTTCTTCATAAGGCTCTGGGTTGTTTGTGCTCCAAAGGTGAAGATGCTGACAGTGGAGAAGAAGGTGAATGAGATCCTGAACCGGCTGGAGAAGACCAAAGTGGAGCGATTCCCAGACCTGGCTGCGGAGAAGGAGGCCCGGGACAGGGAGGAGAGAAATGAGAAAAAAGCCCAGATCCAAGAGATGAAAAGGAAGGAAAAGGAAGAGATGAAGAAGAAGAAAGAGCTGGAAGAACTTAGGTGGGTAATGAATTGTGGAGCCAAGCCCTGCGGTGCTGATGGGTGCTGGGAGGGAGGTGAGGGTCAGCAGTTGTGTTCAATTGCTGGTGCTACTCAGTGCTCAGCTGACTGCTCAGCCCCTGCATGCTCCAGTGAGTTCTTTTGTCTTTAGATTAGAGGTGGTTTCCACATTGCTCCTGAAACTGGGGTGGTGAAAGGAAGGACTGTGTCTTTTCAGAGCGTTATGATGCCAGGCTGAGTGGTGCAGTTGATGTGTCTGAGGGCCAGGGTCTGTAGAAACTGGAGGAGTGGGCCCATGTGAACCTCCTGAGGCTCAGCAAGGCCAAGAGCAAGATCCTGTACCTGGATTGGTGTAACTCCAATTACCAGTCTAGGCTGAGGGATGAAGGGATGTAGAGCAGCCCTGCAGAGAAGGACTTGGGAGCGCTGGTAGGGGTAAAGCTGGACAAGAGCTGGCAATGTGCGCTCACAGCACAGCAGCCAACTGGGCTGCATCCAAAGCAGCTTGGCCAGCCAGTCAAGGTAGGAGATTCTGCCTTTCTCCTCCCCTCTGGCTAGACCCCACCTGCAGTGCTGTTTCCAGCCCTGGGGTTTCCATCCCAGGAAAAACATGGGCCTGTTGGAGTGGGTCCAGAAGCAACCACAAAGGTGATGCAAGGTCTGGAACCCCTGAGACTAGATGACTTTGAAAGGTCCCTTCCCACCCAAACCAGTCTGTGATGCTAAACCACATGTGAATCCTCAGTAACACACACTCCCTCAAACCCAGAGTGAGGGATGGTGGTTGGAAATGTCACCCTGACCTTTGAGCTTGGTCCTGAACGCTGCCAGCCTCATCCAGCAGTAGATGTATCTGCTGGCTGGTCCCGAAACCTCCACACTGAACTGCAGTGAGCTGTGTTTATCTGTAGATGACAGTGAAAGAGGAATTTGAAGAGCTTGGGGATTTCCTGAGTGATTTCAACACGTGGAGAGCTCAGAACATGGGGATCTCTTAGGTGATTCAGCTTGGGGAGAGTTCAGAAGGGCTTAGAGGAGCAAACTGAGCTGAGAAGTGAGCAGTGGGCATGTCTGTGCTGCCGGCACCAGAGCTGCCTCTTGGCCCTTCCACAAAGTAAAGGATTTTCTCCCTTCTGGAATGGTCTAGCTGGTAGTTGCTGAGCAAAGCTGTGGAGAATTGGTCTGCAAAGTGCCTGGGCTTTGTGTGGTTGTTTGGATGAGCCAAGGTGTGTGAGAGAAGCAGATACTGATCCAGCCTAAGGAGTTCGGGAAGGCAAAGCCGTTGTTTTTTCTGGCACTCGGTCCTGTTTCATCCAAATGCTTCTTAGCTGCTGGCTTCTGGAAATGTATCATGCCAGATAATGTCATTTCTTTTCCAGGAGCTACTCCTCATTGATGAAGGCTGAGAACATGTCCTCCAATCAGGTGAGGCTGCCCACAGAAGCCTTTCCAAGAGGACTGAAATCCGATGCAGGATCGTGATGGCGCAGCTCCCGCATTGCGGTCTGCTCTGGGTGACTCCTGCATGACAGAGCACATCTCTGCCACCCCTTCTCAGTGAAGGACATTGCCACTTTTCCTCTGCTTTCTGAGAGGGCTGTCTCACTAGTCTGTCAGCCAGGAGGAGCCTGTGCTGCTGGAAGTGGTTCAGCAAGGGCAAGCGTAGCGTCCTGGTCCTAGGGAGGAATAATCTCCTGCCCCAGTGCAAGTTAGGGGTTGACCTGCTGGAAAGCAGCTCTGTGGAGAAGGCCCTGGGAGTGCTGGGGGACAAGTTGCTCATGAGCCAGTAATGTGCACTTGTGGCCAAGAAGGCCAATGGTCTCCAGGGCTGCACTCAAAAAGAATGTGTCCATCAGGTTAAGGGAGGTTCTCTTCATCTCCTATTCTGCCCTAGTGAAGATAAATCTGGAGTCCTGTGCCCAGTTCTGGGCTCCCCAGTTCCAGAGTGACAAGAAACTACTGGAGAGAGTCCAGCAGAGGCTACAAAGATGCTGAGGGAAATGAAGGATCTCTTTGGCAAGGAGAGGCTGAGGTTGTTCAGCCTGGAGAAGAGCAGCCTGAGAGAGGATCTCTTCAGTGCTGATCAGTATCTAAAGGGCAGAGATCAAGAGGATAGGGCCAGACTCTTCAGTGCTGCCCAGTTGCAGGATAAAGGGCAGCAGGCACAAACCAGACCCCCTTCAGCACATCAATATCCTTGCAGTGAGGGGCCCAAAACTGAGCTCAGTACTTGAGGTGTGACCTTACCAGTGCCCTAGCCCTGCTGGCCACACTATTGCTGATTCAAGCCAGCATGCTCTTGGCCTTCTTGGCCACCTGGGCACACACTGGCTCATTTTCAGCCACCTATTGACCAACACCCCCAGCTCCTTTTCTACTGGGCAGTTTCCAGCCACTTTCCCAAGCCTGTAACATTATGTGGGGTTGTTGTGACCCAAGTGCACTTGGTTGTGTTGAACCTCATCTTAATGACCTCATCCCATTGATCCAGCTCCTTCCTGGCCTGTATCAAGAATAGTGTGGCCAGCAGGAGCAGGGAAGTCATTGTGCCCCTGGACTCAGCACTGGTTAGGCCACACCTTGAGTCCTGTGTCCAGTTCTGGGCCCCTCAGTTTAAGAAGGACATTGAGACTCTTGAACGTGTCCAGAGAAGGGCAACGAGGCTGGGGAGAGGCCTCGAGCACAGCCCTGTGAGGAGAGGCTGAGGGAGCTGGGGTTGTTTAGCCTGGAGAAGAGGAGGCTCAGGGGAGACCTTCTTGCTGTCTACAACTACCTGAGGGGAGGTTGTAGCCAGGTGGGGGTTGGTCTCTTCTCCCAGGCAGCCAGCACCAGAACAAGAGGACACAGTCTCAAGCTGCAGCAGGGGAAGTTCAGGCTGGAGGTGAGGAGAATGTTCTTCACTGAGCGAGTCGTTCGTCATTGGAATGTGCTGCCCAGGGAGGTGGTGGAGTCACCATCCCTGGAGGTGTTCAAGAGAGGACTGGACGTGGCACTTGGTGCCATGGTCTAGTCATGAGGTGTTGGGTGACAGGTTGGACTTGATGATCTTTGAGGTCTCTTCCAACCTTGGTGATGTTGTGATTCTGCAGAGCCTCCCATAACCCCCAGCAGATCAAGCCTCCCACCCACTGTGCCCTCAGTGCCCCCATCCAGATCACCCACAGAGCTCACTGACCCCTGTTGTTGTTGTTGCTTCTCCCTGCAGGATGGCAATGATTCAGATGACTTCATGTAAGCAGATCCTCCTCTCTTCAACCACAAGGTGGCCTGGGATGTTTTAACACTTCACCATCGCTAAGAACACCAAAAAACACAAACCCAAAGAAGAGAACTCTGCCTGCAGACCTTTCTGGCAGCGTCTGACAGGAGAAGATCCCTGTTGGCTGCATGTGGATCTCTTGCTCAGAGACATGGCTGACTTCCCAAAGCTCTACAGACAATGGTATTTATTCCAGGGAAGGACTTGGGGCAGCTTTTAGTCCAATGAGATTCAAAGGAAAAGCAATTTGTGCTGTTTCACCTCTGTCCTGCCAGTGGAGTGGACACAAACATCATGCTGCCACCTGTGTAACTCTTCCTGCTGGTGATGGTCAGCAGAGCTGAGGGATCCCTCTGTCATTGAGGGGGGGGTCGGTTTGGACATGCTCACAACTGCCTCAGAGACCTCCCCAGCTCTCACTGGTGGTAAATCTGGTGGCTCCTTATTACATAGTGAGCTCCAGATGAGGAAGGTGGAGCTGGGCTGTGGTTACAGCCAAGGTGAGCTGCCATAGCAGCCTGTAGCACAGGGTGGGGACATCTCTGCCCTGTGTTTTCCTTGAAATCACACTTGATTTGTGAGAAACCACTGGAGAGAGAAGTCTGTGAAGAAAAGTTGAGTTTATGGGCAGTGTCCTGGCCCAAGCTTCTGCCCCAGCATTCTGTAAGGCTTCATGGCTGAGTCTGTGTGAAACAGTTGCAATAATCCTTGCACCACCTGTAGATATGTCAGGATTAAATTCATGTCATGGTGGTAAAATGTGCTGCTGGGCTGTTTGTGGCTCAGAGAAAGAGTGGAGCTGTGATGGTCCACAGAGTGTCTCCTTGGGTGGCTCTGATGAGTCTGGTTTGGGGAGTACAGTCTGGTTTGAGGGAGATACTTGAGCTGTAGGGGGAGGATAGTCTGGTTTGAGAGGGGTTGGTCTGGTTTGGGAGAGGATGGTCTGGCTTTGGGAGGGATAGTCTGGTTCTCCATGGGAGGAGGATGGTAGGCTCTGTGCTGCTCATGTCCTATCTCAGCTCAGACTGCTCTGACCCTGGGGTGACTCCAGCCAATGCCAGTCCAAATTCTCTGCAGTGTCCTGCTTTTTGGGGGAGCCCTGAGTTGGGGATAAACCTCCTCAGGGCTGATGGGGAAACTGAGGGCACGGTGCAGTGACTGGTTTTGTTCCTCCCCTCCAGCTGAGCCTGACAGAGGCAGGGGAAGAGCCAGGAGGCTCCTGTGGGGCAGGATGATGGGTGAGGAGCTGGGGTGACCCCATCTTCCTGCCAGGTTACTTCCTCCCTGCCATCAAAGAGCCCTTTCATGGGAGGAGGGTGTTGGCTGGTGCCCTGAGCACTGGTCCTGAGCCATGCTGCCATCAGCAATGCCTGCAGCCACAGCCCTGCAGCTGCAGACTGTTGTGCTTGGCCATGGTGCCCGTGCAGCAGCTCCAGCCTCTTCTGGTGTTTATCAGTGAGTGATGTCTCCTGTGTCTCATGGATGTGTCCCCTCAACAGTCTGGACACTGATTGCTGTGGAGTTGTGTGTCCCCAAGCACCCTGTGGTCACTGCCATGAGGCCATGTGTCCCCAGGGCCCCTGTGCATGGTGGTCATGGGGGCACATGTCCCCAGGCATGCAGTGTGCCCCTGGGCCTTCTCTGCATCATTGTTCCTGGGGTCATACATCCCCAGACACCCTGTGCATAGCCTGCTGTGGGCCACATGTCCCCAGGCACCCTGGGCATCAATGGCCATAGGGTCCACATATCCCCAGCACCCTGTCATAGAATGGTTTGGGTGGGAAGGGACCTCTAAAGGCCATCTAGTCCAGCCCTTCTGCAGCCAACAGGGACATCTTCAACTAGATCAGGTTGCCCAGAGCCCTCTTGAACTTCACCCTGAATATCTCCAGAGATGGGGCCCCAAGCACCTCTCTGGGCAATCCATTCCAGTGTTCCACCACCCTCACAGTGAGGAACTTGTTCCTAGCACCCATCACTGCTATAGGGCCCATGTGCCCTAGCACCCTCTTCACAGCTGCCCACAGGCCCCATGCCCCCTGAGCACTCTGTCCATCGCTGCCCAGGGCAGGAGGTGCTGCACCCACTCCTCAAGGCAACCCATGGGGACAGGCAGGGCTGGTGAGAAGCCACCCTGCCTCCCCTCTGTGCCCACCCCACCAACCAGCAGCTGCCAAGAATAACCCCCTGGAAGGCAAGGTCAGCACTTACCCACCCAACCCTTCCCCGCCTCCGCTCCTCGCTTGTTTATTCATCCTGCTGCTGCGGGCTCTGAAACCTGCCCCAGGCCACCCAGCCTTGGGAAAGCTGGGACCTGGCTGGTGCTGGCTGGGGCAGGCAGCGGGCAGGGAGCAGGCAGGGAGTGCTCAGGGAGCGGGCAGGGAATGCTCAGGGAGCGGGCAGGGAGTGCTCAGGGAGCGGGCAGGGAATGCTCAGGGAGCGGGCAGGGAGCAGGCAGGGAATGCTCAGGGAGCGGGCAGGGAGTGCTCAGGGAGCGGGCAGGGAGTGCTCAGGGAGCGGGCAGGGAGCAGGCAGGGAATGCTCAGGGAGCGGGCAGGGAGTGCTCAGGGAGTGGGCAGAGAGCGGGCAGGGTATGCTCAGGGAGCAGGCAGAGAATGCTCAGGGAGCGGTCAGGGAGCAGGCAGGGAGCGGGGAGGGAATGCTCAGGGAGCAGGCAGGGAATGGGCAGGGAGCGGGCAGGGAATGCTCAGGGAGCAGGCAGGGAGCAGGCAGGGAATGCTCAGGGAGCGGGCAGGGAGCAGGCAGGGAATGCTCAGGGAGCGGGCAGGGAGCAGGCAGGGAATGCTCAGGGAGCAGGCAGGGAATGCTCAGGGAGCGGGCAGGGAGCAGGCAGGGAATGCTCAGGGAGCAGGCAGGGAATGGGCAGGGAGCGGGCAGGGAATGCTCAGGGAGCAGGCAGGGAGCAGGCAGGGAATGCTCAGGGAGCGGGCAGGGAGCAGGCAGGGAATGCTCAGGGAGCGGGCAGGGAGCAGGCAGGGAATGCTCAGGGAGCGGGCAGGGAGCAGGCAGGGAATGCTCAGGGAGCAGGCAGGGAGCAGGCAGGGAGTGCTCAGGGAGCAGGCAGGGAATGCTCAGGGAGCGGGCAGGGAGCAGGCAGGGAATGCTCAGGGAGCAGGCAGGGAATGCTCAGGGAGCAGGTAGGGAATGCTCAGGGAGCGGGCAGGGAGCGGGCAGGGAATGCTCAGGGAGCGGGCAGGGAATGCTCAGGGAGCGGGCAAGGAGCAGGCAGGGAATGCTCAGGGAGCGGGCAGGGAATGCTCAGGGAGCGGGCAGGGAATGCTCAGGGAGCGGGCAAGGAGCAGGCAGGGAATGCTCAGGGAGCGGGCAGGGAATGCTCAGGGAGCGGGCAGGGAGCAGGCAGGGAATGCTCAGGGAGCGGGCAGGGAGCAGGCAGGGAATGCTCAGGGAGCAGGTAGGGAATGCTCAGGGAGCGGGCAGGGAGCAGGCAGGGAATGCTCAGGGAGCGGGCAGGGAGCAGGCAGGGAATGCTCAGGGAGCGGGCAGGGAGTGCTCAGGGAGTGGGCAGGGAGCAGGCAGGGAATGCTCAGGGAGCAGGCAGAGAATGCTTAGGGAGCAGGCAGGGAGCAGGCAGGGAGCGGGGAGGGAATGCTCAGGGAGCAGGCAGGGAATGGGCAGGGAGCAGGCAGAGAATGCTTAGGGAGCAGGCAGGGAGTGCTCAAGGAGCAGGCAGGGAGGTGTCCCCCCGCCAAACCAGGAGTCCTCCTGGGGGTGCTCAGGGCTTTCTCCTGCCCCCTAGAGCCTCAGCAGGACGAAGCCAGCCCTGCTGGGGCAGCCTGTGCCCAGGGCTCAGGCCTCTGGTCCTTCCAGCAGCCCCTTCTCAGAGGCCCCCCACACCCAGTGCTGCCTCTGCAGCCTCCAAGCAGGGCTGAGGCTGTGTTGGATCATGTTAACAACCAGCCCCGGGGCTGCTGTGGGGATGAAAACAGGAAACTGCTTTGCCAACAGCAATAAACCGACTGCCTGGGTGGATCCCGAGCCCTGGGCAGGGCTGCCTGGGCAGGCCACAGGTCTCCTGGAGCTGGGGCACCCTGCAGATGGAGAGGATGGGGCTGGTGGGGCTGGCTGGTGTGCCCAGAGCCACGATGGTCTTGACAGCGTGGTCCTGCTCGCGTACAGAGGGCCTCTGACAGCTCCCCCTGCTCTGGTGAGGTCCCAGCACAGCAGAGCTCAGGAACAGCAGGCTTGGCTTGTGGAGGAGGTGGCACCATTCTCTTCAGCCCTGCTGGCCTGTCTCATACTGAATCACAGACTGGTTTGGATGGGAAGGGACCTTTCAGCAGGGCCATCTTCAACTAGAGCAGGTTGCTCAGAGCCCCATCCAACCTGACCTGGTTGGTTGCCAGGGACAGGCATCTTATCACTTGTCTGGGCAACCTGGGCCAGTATCTTGATAGGATAGGATAGGATAGGATAGGATAGGATAGGATAGGATAGGATAGGATAGGATAGGATAGGATAGGATAGGATAGGATAGGATAGGATAGGATAGGATAGGATAGGATAGGATAGAATTAATGAGGTTGGAAGTGACCTTAGAGATCATCAAGTCCAACCTGCCACCCAACACCATCTAAGCAACTAACCCATGGCACCAAGCACCCCAGCCAGTTGCTTCCTAAACACCTCCAGGGATGGTGACTCCACCACCTCCCTGGGCAGCACATCCCAATGGCCAACCTCTCTTGCTGTGAAGAATTTCATCCTAACATCCAGCCTAAACCTCCCCTGGCACAGCTTGAGACTGTGTCCTCTTGTTCTGGTGCTGGTTGCCTGGGAGAAGAGGCCAACCCCCACCTGGCTACAACCTCCCTTCAGGTAGTTGTAGACAGCAACAAGGTCTCTCCTGAGCCTCCTCTTCTGCAGGCTAAGCAACCCCAGCTCTTTACATCTAATCTCAATATCCCCTCCTTAAATGTCCCGCCTTGTCCTACCATTCTACACCCTTGTGAAAAGTCCCTCTCCAGCTTTCCTCTGGGGTCCATTCCAGCACTGAAAGAGTGCAAAAAGGTCTCCCTGGAGCCTTCTCTTCTCCAGGATGAACAACCCAAACTCTCTCAGCCTGTCCTCACAGCAGAGGGGTTCCAAACCTCACATCAGCGTTGTGGCCTCTTCCTCTGGACCTGCTCCAACAGGTCCAGTTCTCTCCTGTGCTGAGCACCCCGAAGCTGGACGCAGCACTGCAAGTGGAGTCTCGCCATAGCAGAGGGGCAGAATCCCCTCCCTTGACCTGCTGGCCACACTGCTTTGGACACAGCCCAGGATGCAGTTGGCTTCTGTGCTGTGAGTGCACGTTGCTGGCTCAAGTCCAGCTTTTCACCCACCAGTACCCCCAAGTCCTTCTCCACAGGGCTGCTCTCCATCCCTTCATCCTCCACCCTGGATTGGTACTGGGGGTTGCCCCAACCCAGTTGTGGGACCTTGCCCTGGGCCTTGCTGAACCTCATGAGATTCACATGGGCCCGCTGCTCCAGCTTGTCCAGGTCCACCTGGATGGATCCTGTCCTTCAGGCATGTCAACCACTCCACTCAGCTTGGTGTCCTCTGCAAGCATGCACCCCACCACTGGCTGTGAATCCTCCTCTGGTGCACCCCTGTGCCCCCACCCCAGTGTCCCCAAGTTCAGGAGCTGCCTGTTCCCATAGAGCTTTATTGTGCCAGGAGTACATGGTGGGGGACAGCGCAGGGCTGGGGGGGGACAGACATGGCCAGAGGGGGGAAAGGGCACAAACCAGCTGCACCCCATCCCACAGGGACCCCCCACCCTGGAGCTGGCAGCATCCCTGAGAGCTGGGGACCGGCCCCAAACCCTTGCCCTAGGGTGGGGGCAATACACACACAGGGACCCCTCTGCCCCCCCATCCTGCAAGGCTCAGCCCTGTGGAGGATGCGGTGGGGGGGTCCAAAGGAGAGGCAGTGGGGACCCCAGTTTGTCCCCACTGCCCTGATAGCCTGGCTGGCAGCAGACTGGGTTACTGTCCTGGGGGGCCAGGGGGACCCGGTAGCCCTGGGGGGCCTCGTAATCCGGGGTCTCCCTTGGGCCCCATGGGGCCAGCCTGCCCCACAGCCCCAGGGGTCCCAGGGAGTCCTGGCTTGCCCTGTGGGCCAGGGGGTCCCAATGGCCCTGGCCCCCCTGCTGGTCCTGGGGGACCGGAGTCTCCCTTGGGTCCTCCCTGTCCCCGGGAGCCAGACTGCCCAAAGCTGCCCTTGGCACCCTTGAGGCCAGGGAAACCTTTCAAGCCCAGGGGTCCCCTTTCACCCTGAGGTCCGGGGTGTCCCGGGGGGCCCGGTGGTCCTTGGGGTCCTGGTGAGCCCAGGCTGCCTGTGTCACCCTTCTCTCCTTCGGTTCCTGGGGGGCCCTTGACGCCCACATCGCCCTTGATGCCACGGGGGCCTGGGAGGCCTGGAACACCTGGGGGAGAGAGGAGGGGGTGAATGGGATGCAGGGACAGTGGGAGGGACAGGACACCAAAACATGGAGAGAGGGAGATGTCCCAGCCCTGCAGACCTTGCTAAGAACAGGATCAGCTGAGCCCATGCAGGTGTGGTTACCAACAGGCTCCACACTTGCTGGTCCATGGCACAATGGGAAGCTGCCAAGGTGCCCATGGGCTCTGTAGAGCTGGAACAGGGTGGACAGGGATGTCCTCCCTGCTCCCCGGAGTGGACAGAGATGTCCTCAAGCCACTAAAGCCACGGGGGGAAGCTTTGTGCACTCTAGTTAAGGGTCAGCCATACTCCCTCTACTAGGACCAGCAAGAAAGGTCACTGGCATCAGTGACAAATGAAGGACAATGGTCACCTCCCCACTGTTCCTGTCCCCACACACACTGAGTCCATGCAGCTCCATCCCCAAGATACCTCTACATCCTTGGGCAAATGTTGGGGTGCCTTTATGTGCATCTCAACACCATGCTGGCCTCAGCATCCGTGGTTTGGGTCCTTCATGGTGCAGGATACTCCCAAGGAGCCCAGATCTCACCACGCTCGGCCACACAATAAACAGCCCCCAGACTGCCTTCCCAACATAGAATCCTGGAATTTCCAGGGTTGGAAGGGACCTCAAGGATCAGCCAGTTCCAACGCCCCTGCCATGGGCAGGGAAACCTCACACTAGGTCAGGAGATCAGGTTGCTCACAGCCACACCCAGCCTGGCCTTCAAAACCTCCAGGGATAAGGCTTCCACCACCTCCCTGGGCAATCTGTGCCAGTGTCTCACCACCTTCCTGGGGAAGAACTTCTTCCTAACATCCAATCTGAATCTACCCATTTCTAGTTCTGTTCCATTCCCCCTGGTCCTATCACTCCCTGACACCCTCAAAAGTCCCTCCCCAGCTTTCTTGTAGCCCCCTTCAGATACTGGAAGGCCACAAGGAGGTCTTCTTGGAGCCTTCTCTTCTCCAGACTGAACAGCCCCAGCTCTCTCAGTCTGTCTTCACAGGAGAGGTGCTCCAGCTCTCATGCTCTTCCTCGTGGCCCTTCTCTGGACACATTCCTGGCCCAGGCAGGACTGAGGCTATGCCCACCGGGATCACAGCAGAATCACAGAAACATTCAGGTTGGAAAAGACCCTCAGGATCACCAAGCCCAACCCAGAACCCTACTCTACAAAGCTCACCCTTAAGCCCTTTCCCCAAGCACCACATCCAAACAACCTCTAAACGCACCCAGGGCCGGTGACTCAACCACCTCACCTCGCAAAACAGTGATGTTCTGCAGCATCTTCCCGTGCCGGACGTCCACCGCCTTCATCTCCTCCATGACCACGGAGAGGTTGCGGAGGTCGAAGTCCAGGCGGGCGCTGAGCAGGCTGTAACGCTCCCGCAGCAGCTCCGTGGTGCCCTGCAGGGAGCCCAGGGAGCGGTTCAGGTAGTAGAGCTCCTCGGCGTGGGCATGGAAGCCCAGGGTGCAGGAGAGCCGCACGTCGTCCAGGTAGCGCAGCATGCTGTGGACGTGGCTGTCGGTGGCGTTGATGTTGGCGAAGATGGTGCCGATCTCCACCTCGTGGGAGCTCATGCGGCCCTCCAGGCTCTGGAAGCGCTCGGCCGTGCGGTTCTCCGCGTGCCCGCTGTGGTAGCGCAGGTCGTTCAAGTTCTCCTGGTGGTCGTCCAGGAAGGAGGAGACGTTGTCCAGCTGCAGCTGCAGCCCCATCACCTGCAGCACCAGGTCGTGCATGCTCTCCGAGTTCTGGCTGACCTGCCGGGCCGCCGCCCCCACGCTGCCTTGGATGCTCCTCAGCAGCTCGCCGGTCTTGGAGGAGGTGGCCCTCAGCCCGCCGAAGAGCCGGGTGTAGTTCTGCCACTCGCTCACCAGCTTCTGCAGCGTCAGCGTCTCCTCCTCCGTCTTCCTCTGGGTGGCCTGGATCCAGTCAGAGGTCTGCCCCAGGGTGAAGTTCATCTGCTGCACGGCCGCTCGCACGTCGTAGCGCTCCCGGGCCAAGCCCTTGAGGGAGCTGTCCAGCCGGGAGGTGACCGCCTGCCAGCCCCCGACCTGGGCCAAGAACTGCCCCAAGCTTTTGTTGACCTGCTGGACGGAGGAGGAGCAGCTGTCCACCTCGCTGGTGATCTCGTTGCTGGTGGATGAGAGCTGGTTGTGGGTCTGGGAGGTCCGGTCGAGCAGGATTTCTTGGACCAAAAGCATCTTCTGGATCTCCTCCAGCTCGCCCTGCAGCTTGGTGATCTCCTGGCCCAGCTGTCCCGTCTCATGGCACAGGGAGCAGTTCCCCGAGGTCTTCTCATCTGAATCAAGGGCAGAGGGGTCTGCTACCTCACTCCATCCCTCAGTGGGCCTGGTGACCCTCCTGCAGACTGCAGGAAAGAGTCACCATAGCCTGTCCTTGCAGACCCTGCAGATGGGCACCACAGAGCTATGGCTGGGACAACTCTGACCAGCCTGCACCAGCTCCCGCCCTCATCCTACTCCTACAGCCTCCCCCTACAGCAAGCTCTCCAAAAAGCCCAACCCCACCCACCCCACCCTTGGGAGTCATGCAGTCACCCTTCTGCCAAAATCCTGGGAGATAAGTGGCTCTGTGGGAGCCCCAGGACCTCAGAAATGGGGATGCTTCAGCACCCAGCAGCAGTGGTCCATTGAGAAGGCCTCCAGGTTCAGGTGCAAGCCACTCACCCAACCCTTGAAGGTCCTCCTGGATGGATGTGATCTTCTTCTCATAATAGGTTTGGGATGAGCTGATGTTGTTGGAGATGGAGTCAACCTTCTTGAATACTGTGGAGAAAAGGTGGGAGTTGAGGGAGGTGGGCAGGTGCCAAGATGTGACTGTCCTCCACACTGGGCTCATTCCCTGGTAAGGAAGGTGGCCAGGACTTGAAAAGCCAGCCTGGGTGGCTGATGGGTGCTGGCTCCATGGGGTGGGTATCCCTGGGGGCTTTCAGGTCTACTAGCATCTCCAGGGTGCAGCCCTGGGGAGTATGGCATCACCTGAGCCTGGGAGACTGTTTCTTGCCCATGGAGGTAACGGGGGTGGAACCTCTGTGCTCTGAGGTGGTTTCTGACATGCCTATAGGGGTAAAGCTATCCCCCCGTGAGGTGGCATCACACACAGGGTCCCATATGCATCCCAGGGGCTGGCTGGGAGGAGCTGGATGCTCCTCACCATGCCTGGGTGCTGAAGGTGCTTCTGGGGAGCCCCAGTGTCCTCCAGGGGGGCAGGTGCTGGATTTTCTAACCCTGCCCATGCTCACCCAAGGCAGCCAGCACGGTCACAGCCACGATGAGGAGGATGGAGATGATGTAGAGGACTTTAACAGCTGTCTGGAGAGAGATGTTCTTCTGGCACTGGCTGCAGCTGGTCCGTGCCCTGCCTGAGCGCAGAGAGGGAAGGATCAGGCCCTGCCACGACCCCAGCCCACCCCAAGGGATGTCCTTACCACTTGGTCGGTAGCTGAAGGTCGGCATCTCCTCCTCTTCTCCTCCTGCTGGCTCGTCTGCTGAAAGCCAACACGGGAGGGGCCTGAGCTGCCTGCCCTTTCCTGCTCCCGGCCCCGAGGATGGCAATGGTCCCAGGGACACCAGGGACACACTGTAACCTGCCATCCCCACGGAAAAGCCACCACTGCCACCCTCAGCTTGCCAAAGCCCAGTGGCACCAGCCCATGAGGACATGTACCTGCACCACTCCCTGCTCCCACAGGGCTTGGCCAGGACCTTTTCAATCCAAGACCATAAACATGGGTAAAGTCGGTGAAACTGGAACAAAAGGCAAGTGGTGGAGAAGATGACAGCTCCTGCCTTCCAGCCCCTAGTGCCACCCCATTCTGGTGGGAGGGCAAGCTGGGATGTTCCTGACAGGGTGGGCTGGATCCTACCCATGGCCCCAGCACAGGGGATGAGCTCAGCACCGGGATCTGACCCTGAAGAATCTAGAGACAGGGGCACAAGGTCTTCTTCCCTGGCTCCCCGGAGCTCCCCAGAGCTCCCTGGGAGCTGTGCCATGCTCCACAGCACACACACACACTCCTCCCCCTGCTGCCACCCTCTGCCCAGGGCATCCCTGACTTCCTCACCAGCAGAAGGAGGTTTTCCATCTGGAGTTGCTCCGGAACGACCACAGAACCCACATCCCCTGCTTTATACAACCCGGGCTCCCCCCGCAAAGGTGGGTGGGGGGCAGGAGAGGGGCTGAGGGCAAGGGACAGAGGAGGCAGCGATTCCCTCGGTCCTCCCCGGCACAACCCTTTGCTTTTTGCACCCCAAATTCTGCTTTTCTGCCCCAGGAAATCAACAAGTGGTGGACTGAGCAAGCTGACTGGACCCCACCCCGATCCTTTCTAACCCCCCACCCCGCCCCGATGTGGGGGTCCCTGGTCACGGCCGAAGCCGACTCAGCCCCCAGGTACGGGGTGATGCTGCCCGTGGGGAGCAGGGATGCGGTGGGATTCGGGGGGTGCCGGCTGCCCCCCAGGCTCTACCGCCCACTCCTGCACAGCCGTCTCCTCTTCTCCCCCATGCCACCAGCCCGGCTCCAACCCCCACTCACCTCTCATAGCCCCCGGGCTAGCGGGGGGGCACTGGCTGCAATCCTGCCCCGTCCAGGCCTCAGCGCCCCAGCTCCCGCATCCGCCCCGGCACGGCTCTTCCCGGCGAAGCTTCAGCAAGTGGCCAGCATGGCCGAGGCTGCTCCCCGCCGCCGGCCCCCCGCTCCCAAAACTTCCTGAGGAGCCTTCAGAAGCAGCCAGGGTGGTGAAGCGCCCCCAGGACCGGCCGCTCCCCCATGGCCGCTGCCCAGGCGGGGATGGGCGACTGGCACCGGCGGGCTGGGGGCCGGGGGACGGCAGAGCCTCCCGGGGCTGGGAGCTGGACGCTGGCCACCGAAAGGCGAGGCGCTGGGAAATGTGCTGCAGAAGAAAGGCTGGTCCCGCGCCCGCCCTCCTTCCCTCCAGCCCTAATGAGTACCAAATGTCTGACCGACGCCAGCCCCGGCCGTGCCAGCCTGACTCGGCCGTGTTCGGGCAGCCTGGGGGCTGGGCAAGGACGTCTTGTTCTGGAGGAGAGGGTCCTGCTCTGGAGAAGATGCGTCCAAGGGCATCAGGGCTCAGGAGGCTGGCTCGGGGAGATGAGCAACTGGGGTCAGGACCGGGGGCTTGAGCATGTGTCTGGGGCAGGGACACGGGAGGATGGGTCTGGGGTCATGCTTTGGACCCACAGATCTGGGTCACAGACATGGGGGCTGGGGTGCTGAGTCGGTTCCCTGGATCTAGGTCAAGGGCATGGGGAGATGGATCTGAGGTCCTGCTTTGGGCCCATGGATCTGAGTAAGGAACACAGGAGATGAGTCTGGGGTCCTAAGTCAGTCCCCAGGCAGATGAGTTTAGGGTCCTGGATCTGGCCTCTGGAACTGGGTCAGGGACACAGGGTGCTGTAGTTTGGGTTCTGGAATCCTGGCTGGGTCTCAGGGTATTGTGCTTTGTCTTCTGTTTTCTGCTTTGGAGATGTGGTCCCAGTTCAGACATGGGACAGGGGTCCCATGGGAGCTGGGGACATTTGAGGGGGTTCCTTGCAGAGACCCCTTCCCCACCAAGGCTTCATGTTGGGCTGCTGCTGCCCTCTGCCAAGACCTGGCCGGGCTCCTGGGCAGCCTTCCTCCCACTACAGCCTCCCTCTTCCTCCAAGGGTTCCCTGACCATCTCTGGGCCACCATGGTGGATGTCTCCATCTGGCCAGACCTCCACAACTCCTACAGCAACCACCTGCTTGTTTCAGGCCAGATGTGCCCCTGCCTGGGTTATATTGGTTGAATTTCTCCAGTGTTCCCCATTCCAGTGCCTACATACCCCCAACTCACTTGGATGTGGCTCTCAGACACCCCCATCCTGTGCTTTTTGGTCCTGGAGCCTTCTCCTCACCCCCCTGGCCATTTCTCAGTGCATTTTAGGGGTCTCTTTTCCCCAAGCTTCCTCTACCACATCATACCAACACCCATCATGATACTGTTTTAACCCCCACAGCCCCATGAGTGATGCTCTTCAGGGGTTGTGTCCCTCCATACCTCAGCCCGTGGCATCTTCTGAGGGTTCACAAGGTGGCCACCAGATGATGTTCAATGGTGCTTGAAGTCTTCTTCCCACCATCCTCATCCTTTGCAGCTGCTGCCTGCTGCTCAGCCTATTGATGACTCATAGTTGGTGGAGCTAATCCAGAGATGTCCAACTTGGCAGTGGAGCTGCTCTCCTGTACCCATGCTGACTCAGCATTTGGGCTGACCAGCTCAACACAGATGCTCTAAATATACTTCTGCTTGGGATGGCATATGGGTCCCTGCCTCGAGACCCCTGAGTCATCAGCCCCTGGGCTACCTGCTGTGCCCTGGATCCTGCCATCAAATGCAGCTCATTGTTTGGGAGTCCCCAAGTGAGGCAATACCACACGAAAGTGGCTGCCCCACATCAACTCCTGTTAAACATCCAAGAGCATCCCACCTTGCTGCCCTTCTGGTTTCAACCACCTTATGGACCAGAGCTTGAGGTTCCCAGTGTCTGTGTACCCACAAGGCTTGTGGTCACCCTCCATTGTATTCATCATTTGGTTGAAGAGCTGGACTTACAGAACCACAGCATGGTTTGGGTTGGAAGAGCCAACTCCCCTGCAGTGAGCAGGGATATCTTCAGCTACAGCAGATTGCTCAGAGCCCCATCCAACCTGATCTGGGACGGTTCCAGACTTGATGATCTTCAGGATCTTTTCCAACTGAAATGATTCCAGGATTTTAAGTAGCAGAAGAGCTTGAAGAGCTACAACCATCAGGAGAGATGGAGAAGGACATAGACCCACAACCCCCTGAAGACCACGAGGAGCATCAGGAGATCAGCTGGAGGTCACTAACAGGGGTTGAGACTTGAGTGTTGGACAACCGCCACCACTCCCAGAAGCTAAGCCCCAAGATGCGATTCCTTGGGGTCCCAAATCCAAACCACGAGCTGCCATGAGGAATTGTCACTCCACACCAGTCAAACCCAGTGCAGAAACAAAGACAAAATGCAAGAAAAGTCATGGCTCAAGACACAAAAAATAAAAAGAGTTTAATAAATGAAGAAGTGGAAAAAGAGGGAAAGAAAACAAAGAAACTGCCAAGGCCATTGCTCAGCATCTCCCACGGCCCTGAGCTAAAGCTGGCTCAGCTCCACCAAGCTAGCAGGACTGGGAACGGAAACACCATCCCCCCACTCACAGCACTGTTGGGGCCACAGCTGGAGATCCCAGCACCCTGCTGGATGCTGTGAAAAAGCAACTTAATCCCAGTCAAAACCTGTATACCCAGCAAGGCTTCTCTCCCTGTCTCTGAACACAGCAGCAGAGAGTTAGTCCTGCCTAAAAGCTCCTCAATCCTGAAAGCTTCTCAGATCTACCTAGAAGTTCCTCAGTCCTGAAAGCTTCTCAGTTCCACCTAAAAGTTCCTCAGTCCTAAAAGCTTCTCAGTTCCACCTAAAAGCTCCTCAGCCCTAAAAGCTTCTCAGTTCCACCTAAAAGCTCCTCAGCCCTAAAAACTTCTCAGACCTAAAAGCTCCTCAGTCCTAAAAACTTCTCAGATCTACCTAAAAGTTTCTCAGTCCTAAAAAACTTCTCAGATCTACCTAAAAGCTCCTCAGCCCTAAAAGCTTCTCAGATCTACCTAAAAGCTCCTCAATCCTAAAAGCTTCTCAGATCTACCTAAAAGCTCCTCAATCCTAAAAGCTTCTCAGGTCTACCTAAAAGCTCCTCAATCCTAAAAGCTTCTCAGATCTACCTAAAAGCTCCTCAGCCCTAAAAGCTTCTCAGTTCCACCTAAAAGTTCCCCAGTCCTTCCTAAAAACTCCTTAGTCCTTCCTAGAAGCTCCCTCAGTCCTAAAAGCCTCCCAGATCCACCCAAAAGCTGCTCAGTCCTGCCATAAAGATGACTGAAGGGCTGGACACCTCTGCTGTGAGGACAGGCTGAGGAAGCTGGAGTTGTTCAGCCTGGAGAAGAGCAGCTGCTTTCCAACAGCTGCAGGGATCCCTACAGGAAGGCTGCAGAAGGACTTTTCATAGGGGTCTCAAGTGACAGGACGAGGGGGTAGGGGTTTAAGTTGAGGGAGAGTAGGTTTAGAGGAAGAAGCTCTTCAGTAGCAGGATGGTGAGACTCTGGAATAAGTTGCTCAGAGAGCTCAGCTTTAACACATCCTGGTGACATCCCACACAGTCGGAGACACAAATGCTTGCCAACAGCTCCAAGTACAGCAAGGCAGCAGGAGATGACCCCTGTGCAGTTCTGAGCAAGAGAGATGTCCCAGTCTTGGGTGGAGGAAAAGAAGAGCAGCCTGCCCACTGCCCTTGTCTCTGCTAAATCCAGCCTTTCACCCCCCCAACTACTGCTGGTGCTGCTACTGCCCAGAATATTCCTCTCGTAGGTTTTTTAATGCCCTAGCCCTGGCTGGCTCTGCCTTCCAGGTGATGTTTAGCATGGTTTGGGAGGAGCTGAGTAAGAGAGTCAGGTCTGTTTAACTTCTACTTTGTTTGGCTCAGTATTGTACTGACAGGCATCCTCTTTCATGTTAAAATTGCAGTTCATCAAGCAAAGGCCTTTGGCCTGGGCACTCCACCTTCAAAATCGAGTTTGAAGCTGGCTGCTTTGCCACTTTAGCCTTGCTTCATCGGTTTTAGCTGAAGCAGGGCTGTCTTATCTCACAAGACTCCCTCCCTCAGTCGTTTGGCCGGCCAGCTGCAGGGACCTTCCTCTTGGTTGTAAACGACCTTGCTCCTGAAGCGCACTAAATCAGCTTGCATTCCTGTCCCACGGGAAGCCAGGCAGTTATCCCACACCAGCAGCAATCTCATGGAGGTCTGGAAGGTCTAAGGCCATGGAGCCTCTTCCCCCGGGCAGCCCCTCGGCAGCATGGCTTCAATCTGCCGTTTGTACCCAAACCCGTCCTCCTGAAGCTGGCGGAGCCAGGAGAGGACATTGCCCTCGGGGCCATCCTCTGCCTCCCGTCCCCACCGCATCTGCAAGGGGAAGCCACCAATCACTTGGCAAGAGCCCAGCGCCTCTCCCTGTGCCCATACAGACCTGACCCCTGCCACAATCACAGGGAGCATCTTCACCCACCTCTTGCCGGCCCTTCGGGCCAGCTGCTGCAGGGCTGACGTGGCTGGTCCCACCTGCCCAGCCCGCAGGATGTTCCATGGAGCCTCCATGCCAGACACTGCCATCATGGCAACGTTCTGGAGGAAGGGTGGGACATGAGGGAAACAGATGACAGAAGGTGTCCCATACCGGGCAAAAACCTTCCTGAAGAGCACCCCAGCCATCTCCTCCATCATGTTCTTCCCTATGGGGAAGGCTTCTACCCACCCTGAGATCCCATCCTCCACCACCAAGAGGGAGCGATATCCCTCCTCACTCTCACTAAGGCCACTGACATAGCCCAGCTGGAGCTGTGACCATGGCCCCTCTGCTCGTTGGGACAGCACCCCAGGTGCAGCACATTCCAGGCAGTTCTGCACCCAGTGGGTCACCTGCCCATGATCACCTTCCCAGGAGACAACTTGTTGCACCCTTGCCAAGGTCTCCTCCACTTCCTCGTGCTGCCAGCTGTGACACTGAGCAATTATTTCTTGCTTCTCATGCTTGGAAGGCTCCCAAAACTGCTGCCTGCCTGTGGCCTTATGTGACATAGCCCTTGCCCTCCTGACCACTTTTAGTTTCCACTCCATCTCCTCTACGTCATTGCTCATGTCCACTTCCACGCACCTGATGTGCAGCATCCCTGGGTTGGTGTAGACCCACTGTAGGATGCTTGGCCATAAACCCCCCGCCGAGCTAAATCCTGATCCGCTCTCCCACCAGTCCTCCTGGCTTTCCAACCTTTCCACCAAGGACTCACAGCCAGTGTACAAATAGAGGGGTGAGGAGCATTGGTGATGGCACAGGAGCTGCCAGAGAGCCACCAGCTCTGCATCTAGCACTGAGTCACACGTGGCCACCCCAAGCAGCCAGCGCTCCTCCAGGTTGGCTGCAGCAAAGCCAACCGAGTGACCCTTCTCACTGGCAGTGAACCACACATTGGCCTTGGGGATGGAGTAGGGCAGCTGACGTAGTGGGGGAGCAGAAGGGACGAAGGAGCCTTGCCACTCAGGCCAGGGTCCCCTTGCCACTTCCCCTCCGTTGACCAGCAGCAGAGTCCACTGAGTCTGGTGCAGGCTGCTCCCATTGGACCCCAATGCATCACCCCTTAGGAGATACCTCCAAGGAGAATGGGGCATCTGGATAAGGATGGGGGCTGACCCTGTGAGGGTCTCAAACTCCTGCAAGGCCCAGACTGCTGCCAGGCAACCTTTCTCCTCTGGCTTGTAGAAGTCCTTATGGTCTTTCAGCATGTGGGAGCTGTATCTCACCGGGACCAGTTGACCCTCTTCATTCTCCTGCAGCAAGGCAGCTCCCACCACCTCTTTGCTGGTTGTTAACTTGATAACGAAGGGCTGAGACTTATCTGGGAAGTGCAGGGCAGGCGCAGTCTCGACGGCGTGTTTCAGGTGCTGCAGTGCCGTTTGCTGCTCTGGTCCCCACTGCCACCTGGCCTGCTTCAGGGTGAGGGAGTGGAGAGGCAAGGCCAGCTCCCAGTAGTTGGGGATGTGATCCTGAAACCAACTGAGCCACCCGAGCAGCGAGCGGACACCACGGACATCCTGCGGGCGGGGCGCTTTCCTGATCATCTCCAGCATTCTCTCCTGGATCTCTCGCCCCTCGGGCCCGATTCTCATCCCCAGGTAGTCCACCTTGGGCTGGACAAGCTGTGCCTTCTCAAACTTGGCCTTAAAGCCTGTTTTTTGGATCAGCTTCAGGACTCTCCTCGTTCGGCCTTCGGTTTCCTTTTGACTTTGCCCAGTGATGAGGATGTCATCGATATAGCAGAAAACCCAAGGCCTATCTCCTTGGTCCAGCTGGGACAACATCTGAGTCACACACCGGTGGATGATGGAGGGGGTGCTGTGGAAGCCCTGGGGCAGGCGAGTGAAGAAGTACTGCTGGTTCTGGAAGGTGAAGGGAAAGCTGGCTCTGGAGCCTGCTGCTAAGGGTATGGCGAAGGAAGCACAGGATAGATCCACCACTGAGAAATACTTGCTCTTGGGGCTGAGGGTTGAGACAAGCTCGATCGTGTTCAGCCTCACCGGCTCCACCACCCTGGGGCTGGCCTTGTTGATAGCTCTGCAGTCCAGCTTCAGGCGAAACTTCCTCCCGCCATCTTTGTACTCAGGATCTAAAGGGATGTTGCAGGGCGAGTGGCCTTTCACCACCACACCATCACGCAGCAGGACCTTCAGGAAGCCTGCCACCACGTTTTCCATGGCTACTGGAAGTTGAGGTTGTGGTTGGAAGCCCGCTGGCTTTACTTTCACCTCCACCTCCTGAGATACCAGCCCACAGTCCATCTCGTATCGTGCCCATATGTCTGGGAATTCCTCCTGCCAGTGCTCTTCATTCTTCACCGTCATCACCCTGATATAGGGGACCAGCACAGGAACATCTGATGGATCTCCCTGCTCCAGGAGTTCATCATCAGAGTCCTCCCAGAATTGCTCATCCTCGGATGGCTCTGGCATGGTGGGGACATGCTGACTGTTCTCGCACATGAAGCCACCAGAGGTGGGCTTGTCATGGTCCACAGCAAGGTCCTGCTGCAGTGTGGTGACTACCAAAGCATGCACCTGCTCAGAGCCACCCACCTGGACTCTCCCCACTCCCTGCTGCTGCTGGTCACGTTCTCTCCCCATCACCAGAGGGTAGTCCTTGGTTTTTGTCTGCAGGGCCACCTCCGTCAGCCTGACTGACAGGTCTTTTGTGGACCTCCCTTCCCACTCTACCATGTCTTCTCCTAGGAGCTGCAGCTTCTCCCACACTTGCCTCCTCTGCTCTTCCCCAGACCCTCCCTCTACTGACTGAGGGTTATAGTCCCGCCAATCCCCTCGCAGGATGGTGGCAACATCCTCGTCCTTCACCCGCAACCCCAGGCTCTGGGGTGAGCCAGTGGTCCTTTGCTCCTCATCCTTGCTGGTGCCTGCCTGGACCACCTCATCGCCATGGACACCACGTCCCCTTGGCAGGTCCCCATCCCACGCTTTGTGCCCGGTGATTGGTTCATCCTGACCGTCTTCCCTGGAGTGTAGGCCCATGCTGTGGACGTCGACCACCGTCTCCAGGTCCAGCTGCTCTTCCTTCCGGGTGTCCCCATCTCGGGTGGCGTTTTGGCAGGTCTTTGGCCCCACCAGCAGCCCCTGCGCTTTCCCCTCCAGCTTGGCACATCTGTTGGCAGCCTGCTCCTGCATCCCAGTGGCCCTCTTCTTAGCTCCTTGGGAAGCCTGCTGGTGCTTGCTCCCGCCCTTTGACTGTGCCTTATAGAATAGAATAGAATAGAACAGAATAAACCAGGTTGGAAGAGACCTTCAGGATCATCGCGCCCAACCCGTCAACCAATCCAACACCACCTAATCAACTAACCCATGGCACCAAGCACCCCATCAAGTCTCCTCCTGAACACCTCCAATGATAGTGACTCCACCACCTCCCCAGGCAGCCCATTCCAATGGGCAATCACTCTCCCTGTATAGAACTTCTTCCTAACATCCAGCCTGAACCTCCCCTGAGACTGTGTCCTCATGTTCTGGTACTGGCTGCCTGGGAGAAGAGACCAACATATGCCTGGCTACAACCTCCCTTCAGGTAGTTGTAGAGAGCAAGAAGGTCTCCCCCAAGTCTCCTCCTCTCCAGGCTAAGCAACCCCAGCTCCCTCAGCCTCTCCTCATAGAGCTTGTGTTCCAAACCCCTCACCAACTTCATTGACCTTTTCTGGACTCATTCCAGCAACTCAACATCCTTCCTAAACTGAGGGGCCCAGAACTGGACACAGAACTCAAGGTGTGGCCTAACCAGTGCAGTGTACAGGGGCACAATGACCTCCCTGCTCCTGCTGGCCACACTGTTCTTGATGCAGACCAGGATGCCATTGGCCCTCCTGGCTGTCTGGGCACACTGCTGGCTCATGTTCAGCCTACCATCGACCAGCACCCCCAGGTCCCTCTCTGCCTGGCCGCTCTCCAGCCACTCTAACCCCAGCCTGTAGCTCTGCATGGGGTTGTTGTGGCCAATGTGCAGAACCTGGCACTTGGATGTGTTCAATCTCATGCCATTGGACTCTGCCCATCTGTCCAGCCTGTCGAGGTCCCTCTGCAGAGCCTCTCTACCCTCCAGCAGATCAACTCCTGCCCCCAGCTTGGTGTTGTCAGCAAATTTACTGATGATGGACTCAATGCCCTCATCCAGATCATCAATAAAGATGTTAAAGAGCATGGGGCCCAGCACTGATCCTTGGGGCACACCACTGGTGACTGGCTGCCAGCTGGATGTGGCACCATTCACCACCACTCTCTGGGCTCGGCCCTCCAGCCAGTTCCTAACCCATCGCAGTGTGCTCCCATCCAAGCCATGGGCTGACAGCTTGGCCAGGAGTTTGCTGTGGGGGACAGTGTCAAAGGCCTTGCTGAGGTCCAGGTAGACTACACCCACAGCCTGGCGCACATCCACCAGGCAGTCACCTGATCATAGAAGAAGATCAGGTTGGTCAGGCAGGACCTGCCCTTCCTAAACCCATGCTGGCTGGGATTATGCCGCAGGCACCAGCAGAACTTGGCAAACTTCTTCCCTGGGTTCCCCACCACTGGCTGCTGGGGAACAGCATCTTCCACCCCGGGCTTGGGACCATTCTGCTTAACATGCATCCCCAAATCTGCCCCTTGTGAGGCTGGTGGTGGGGGAAGACTCCCCTTCCGACTGACCTTCCAGCACCAAAAGGAGGCCATTGCTCTGAAAAATGGTTGTCACCCTGCTGGCCCCTTGGCTTTCTTTCCCACCAGGTACCAGGGCTTGTGGTAGGACTAAAGGATGTCTGTCTGTGCCAGTGGTAGGACGAAGAGATGTCCACCTATGCCAGCACCAGCAGCCAAAGGGTTACAAGGTCTCTGCTGTGCCTGGGAAGCTGGGGGAGGAAGGTTAGGCTGGCCTCTGTTCCCGGCAGGATGGCAGAGATGATAGAGATGTTTCCTCTGGCGTGGGAGGTGGGGCTTTGGGGTGCAGCGAGGAAGCCCTGGAAAGAGAAACAGCAGGGTGGAGAGGTGCAGCATCAGACCCACCACAGCCTGCACCCACCTTCCCCTCCTCCAGCATGGCTGGCCCAGGCCAGCCCCACCATCCTACCTGGGGTTCCCAAGGTAGAGGCGTGAGAGCCCCACACTGTGCCCGTATGGGCTGGGGAGAGCAAGTATCCCATGTCATAGAATACATAGAATAAACCAGGTTGGAAGGGACCTTCAAGATCATCACGTCCAACCCATCAACCAATCCAACACCGCCCAAGCAACTAACCCACAACACCAAGTACCCCGTCAAGTCTTCTCCTAAAAACCTCCAGTGATGGCGACTGTCCTACCCACGGGCCTGGGAGAACACGCACCCACACGTCCCACCCATGGCCCCGTAAGATCTCAGCCTTTCCCCCCGCACCCCCTGTGCACACGTGTCCTGCACAGGGGCCTGGAAGAACATGCACGGACATGTCCCCTCCACGGGCCTGGAAGACCTTGTACCTCTCATTCAGCACGCGTGTCCCACTCGTGGTCCCACGAGACCTTGCGCACCTGTGCACACGCACGTCTCACACACGACCCTGGGACGACACGCACCCACGCGTCCCACCCGTGGGCCCGGAAGACCTTGCAGCTCCCTGCACACGCGCGTCCCGCAGACGGCCCCGGGGAGAACATTCACCCGCATGTCCCCTGCCGTGCAGAGAGACTTTTGTGCCCCCGTGTCCCCAGCGGAGCCCCGGGAAAGCTGGCACTCGCACCCCGCACCTCGCACCCCCATTCCCAGCGCTGCCCCTTTCCCGCAACGTGTTCTGCACCCCACCCTGTGTGTCCCCTCCCGGTGTTCCACAAGCACACCCCCTCCCCCGTGTCCCGTACCCGCTCCGGTCCGGCACGGCGATGCAGCCGGGGCTCTGCTGCGGGGGTCGTTCCTCGGCTGCGGAGATGCCCCCAAGGGCTGCTTCCTCCTCCCAGCCTGGCCCCGCCTCTGTAGTGGGCGCCAACCAGTTTCCCAGTGCCCGAGGCTGACTTTTTCGCTCGGGTCGGTAACCATCGGCCCGGGGCAGTTATTTATCACGCCCGGGGCGACGGCGGGGAGCGGCGGTTTGGGGCGGTGGAGCCGTGCGGAAGCAGATGTGCCTCAGCTTCCCCCCGGCAGTGGGGGATGTCTGCAGTTGCGGGGGTGGGGGGGGAAGAGACTGGGGAGGGTCCCACACAGAACCACACCGACTGTAAAGCGACGGATGACGCGGGGGTGGGGGAGCCTACCCCGAGGCCGCAGCACCCCCTCCCCAGAATGGTGGAGATAAGGATCCCCTGGGACGAGGGGCGGTGGCGTGAGCATTGTCCGGCGAGTTTTTTACCCCCTCGGATTGCAACACTCGCATTTTGGGCACCCTGGGGAGGGTGCAAGCACCCCTGGTTTAGGGTGCAAGCTCTCCCTCTCTCCCTCTTCCCCCTCCGTGTCCGTCGTCCCCCCCCCACCCCGTGCTTTGGGACGGCAATGCCCACCCCGTTTTGGGAGCGGGGGGGACATCTGATCCGTTGCCGAGCGGCACCGCGCCTATCCCCGTGGCCTCGGTCACCCATCACCGGCGGGAGAAGGGGGAAAAGAGAGGGAGGGAAGGCACCGGGAGCGGGGGGGCCGGTCCCGGTTCCAGAAAGCTCCGAGGCCGGAGCGGGGCGGACCCGCAGCGCCGCGGCCGGTTAAATAGCAGCGGGCGGGGGCGGGCGGCCGCGGTGGAGCTCGCCAGGGCGGTCGGGGTGCAGGTAGGGTTTCTTCCCTTCTCTTCCCTTCTCCCTTTCCTCTCTTCCCTCCTGCCGCTCCTATTCCTCTTTCCCGTTTCCCTTCTCCTTTTCTCTTCCCTTCTCCCTTTCCTCTCTTCCCCCCTGCCGCTCCTATTCCTCTTTCCTGTTTCCCTTCTCCTTTTCCCTTCTCCTTTTCCCTTCTCCTTTTCCCTTCTCCTTTTCTCCTTTTCTCCTTTTCCCTTCCCCTTTTCTCCTTTTCCCTTCCCCTTCTCCTTTTCTCCTTTTCCTTTCTCCTTTTCTCCTTTTCCCTTCTCCTTTTCCCTTCTCCTTTTCTCCTTTTCCCTTCTCCTTTTCTCCTTTTCCCTTTTCCTTTTCTCCTTTTCCCTTCTCCTTTTCTCCTTTTCCCTTTTCCTTTTCTCTTCCCTTCTCCTTTTCCCTTCATTTCCCTTTCCTTCCCCTTTCCCCTCCCCTCTTTCCCTTTCTCTTTTTCCTTTCCCTGCAATGAGTTTTTGCTGGTCTCAGTCAGTACTGAAAGCCTGCCCTATCCCTGGAGCAGGGGACACACTCCCCCTCGGGGAGTGCCCTGGCTAGGGTGCAGTGGGGTGGGAAGGATGGGCCTGGTTTTGGGGGTCAGAGTGGACCACAGCCACCCCTGGGAACATGGGACCTGCTGTGGGGGAGGGACATGCTGTGCTCTGTGCACCTCGGGGAAGGTGATGTGTCAGGTGGATGTTCATCCCATCAGGCAGGAATTTCCCATAATGCTTTTGGCTGGGCAGGATGGAGCTGTGCCAGGATTGAGGGGGAAAGGGGGCCAGCACTGGGAGAGCTAGGGGTCAACAGTGCTGGGGTGCTGCAGTGGATGCTGCAATAGTCCCTGCAGTGGATGTTGGGGGGCTCTGGGGCAGTGATGCTGGGTGGGTTCAAAGCCCCACTACAGCCCAGCCCTATCCCAACTTTGCCCCCCTCGCATCCCTGAAGGCCCCTCCAGCCCCTCTCCATCCCCTTGCAGGGGTGGCAAGGGAGAAGAAAGGCAGCGCTGGCTGCCTCCCCAGGGTGGGGGAAATCCATGCCTGGTCACCAGTTTGGCTGCCTGCCCTGCTTGGCCCTGGGCCTGGGGCTTGTTTGTCCCGCAGGCAGGCGAGGGGGGGGACAGGGCTCTGCATCCTGCCCCACCCCACATGGGGCTCTGAGCGGGACCCTGCTGCCCAGGGACCCCCCACCCGTGGATGGGGTTCAATTCTTAGTTCCCCAGGCAACATGGCCATAACTCAGCCATTGCTGTGCCTGCAGAATCATGCCTGGAACAGGGGTATGGTGGTGGGCTGGTCCCTACTATTGACTCAGAATTCCATATCCAGGGGGTGTCAAATCCTGCTCTGTGTCTCCCCCGCTGCCCCCTTCTCAACCAGCTCCAGGACAGGACCATGGCGCTGCTGCTGCTCTCCTTGCTCGGCCTCCTGCTCAGCTGGGAGGGGGGCCAGGCCCTTGTTCCCCCCAGCGAGCTCAAACGTGAGTGGGAGCTGGGGGGGAGTAATGGGGGTGCAGCCTGGGGGCTGGATGGAAGAAGGAAGGATGAGATCATTCCTGGGGGGTGGGGGGAGGGATGGCAGCAGGGGAGGGAGGAATGGATGGATGGATGGATGGATGGATGGATGGGTGGATGGATGGATGGATGGATGGATGGATGGAGTGGGGACAATTGTCCCTGGCTGGCTGGAGGGGGCACAACGTCATCCCATGGAGGTTGGCAACCCAGGGATGGGGTTTCCACCACCACTTTGTGAGCAACCAGCTGAAGGATGCCCTTTCCTGACCCCAGAGATGTCAGCAGCTGGCAGCAAGTACATTGACACGGAGGTGGAGAATGCCATCAATGGGGTGAAACAGATGAAGACCCTCATGGACAAAACCAGTAAGGACCACCAAGCCATGCTGCAGAACTTGGAGGAGACCAAGAGGAAGAAGGAGGTGAGTGAGGATAGGAAGAGTGGCTGCTCTAACCTTGGTACCCAGACTCTTTGACCAGGCTGGACACATCTGAAGGGCTCAGGAAATGTGTCCCAGGAGAAAGGGGATGCCCCTGGATGCTGGATGGGCATGCCTGGGGTCTGTCCTGGGATTGGAGGGATGCCCTCAGGGCTAGATGCAGGTGCCCAGGGGCTGGGCTATGTGTCCTGGAATTTGGGGTGGAGAGGGCTGTGGTGCCCTCGAGGCTGGATGTGGGGGCCTTGCAGGAGGCGGTGCAGCTGGCCCGGGAGAAGGAGCAGCAGCTGGCGGCGAAGCAGGAGGTGTGCAACGAGACGATGCTGGCCCTGTGGGAAGAGTGCAAGCCCTGCCTCAAGCACACCTGCATGCGCTTCTACTCCCGCACCTGCCACAGCGGCTCGGGGCTGGTGGGGCGGCAGGTGAGTGGCCGCTCCCACAGCACCCCGAGCGATGCCTGAGATCAGGAGGATTTTTCGCTTGACCCTGCTCTCCTCGCCTGGCAGCTGGAGGAATTCCTCAACCATTCCTCGCCCTTCTCCATCTGGGTGAACGGCGAGCGCATCGACTCGCTGCTGGAGCGTGAGCAGAGGCAGGAGCGGCAGTTTGAGGACCTGGAAGAACGTTTCGGCTTGCTGGAGGACGGGGTGGATGACATCTTCCAGGACAGCACCCAAGTCTACGGCCGCATGTATCCCTTCTTCCAAGCGCCCTTTGGCGGCTTCCGTGAGGTTTTCCGCCCTCCCATCCAGCACATCCGCTTCGCCCCGCGCCGCGAGAGGTTCTCCCGGGAGCTCCATCCCTTCTTCCACCATCCCCATCACGGCTTCCACCACCTCTTCCAGCCCCTCTTCGAGATGACGCAGAGGATGCTGGAGGAAGCACAGGGTGGCTGGGAGCACTCCTTGGGTGGCTTTGCCCCAGGTAGGGGTGCTCCCCCGGGCTGGATGTTGTGGCTCCCCAGTAGGGCTGGAAGCAGCCCAGTTGCTTCCTGGCAACTCCCCCTTACTTCTTATTAAGAGGAGTCATAAGAGGATGAGCTCAGCCTTAATACAACACATCAAAGACTCCTCGGGGGGAGCCCAGGAATCACAAGCTCTATTGTTTGCGGGCCTGGGCTGGGTTTCCTTTAAATCTCGGCTGCTGGAGCCGTCTGGGGAAGGTGTTTGTTTTGGGTGGGCAATGTCCATCGCAGGCCTGGTGCCGTCACCGTCTGCCACTGCGGCCCTGGCTTGGGCAGCTGGGAAAAGGGTGATGTCGAAACACAAGTTGGCAAGAAGCACTTTGCTTCGGGAAGCAAACACCCCGGAGGGCAAACATTCCTCGGGAAAAGCACTTTTGTCTCCCCTGACGGCACCCCGGGGGGGTGGCTCTGCGGCTCTGCTTGGGGGTTTGGGGGAGGGGAGTTGGGTTTGTGGTGGTGTCTCCCGTCACCTCCTGGCATTTCGAGGTGTTGAGGCCGGGGTGGGCTTCCCGCAGAGTCCCGAAACTCCAGCAACGACCGCATGGTGTGTCGAGAGATCCGCCGGAACTCGGCCGGCTGCCTGCGGATGCGGGACGAGTGCGAGAAGTGCCGGGAGATCCTCAGCGTGGGTGAGCTGGCACGGGAGGAGCGTCCTGAACGGAGGTGGTGCATGGTTAGAGGGCTGGAGCACCTCTGCCATGAGGAAAGACTGAGGGAGTTGGGGGTGGTCAGTCTGGAGAAGGCTCCAAGGAGACCTTCTTGTGGTCTTCCAATATCTGAAGGGGGCTACAAGAAAGCTGGGGAGGGACTTTTCAGGGTGTCAGGGAGTGATGGGACCGGGGGAACGGAACAGAACTAGAAATGGGTAGATTCAGATTGGATGTTAGGAAGTTCTTCCCCATGAGGGTGGTGAGACACTGGAACAGGTTGCCCAGGGAGGTGGTGGAAGCCTCATCCCTAGAGGTTTTGAAGGCCAGACTGGATGTGGCTGTGAGCAACCTGATGTGGTGTGAGGTGTCCCTGCCCATGGCAAGGGGGTGGGAACTAGATGATCCTTGAGATCCCTTCCAACCCTAACTGATACTATGATTCTATAGGGAGGGACAGGTTTAGGGGATGCCATGGAATAGGGTGCAGGCACCAGGGTTGGGGGTGAGCCCCGGCACCCCCTGTAAGCCTCCCCAACCACCCTGCTCCCAGACTGCTGGCAGACGGACCCGGCCCAGAGCCAGCTGCGGGAGCAGCTGGAGGACGCCCTGCGGCTGGCCGAACGCTTCACCCGGCGCTACGACGACCTCCTCCGTGCCTTCCAAGCTGAGATGCTCAACACCACTGCCCTCCTGGACCAGCTCAACCGCCAGTTCGGCTGGGTCTCCCGTTTGGCCAACCTCACCCAAGACAACGATGGCTTCCTCCAGGTCACCACGGTGAGTCCTGCTGGCTCCATGGCATGGCCAGAGGGCTTGAACCACCCCCTCCCTCCGCCCTCTCCCCCCCATCCTCACAGGGCCAGCAGCCACCAGAAGTGGGTCAGGGGCAGAAAGAGGCGATTGTGTGCCCGCCTGGGTGCCTCTCGGCACAATGACTGGCTGCGTGGCCAGGTGCCAGGGCAAGGGGCCGGCGTGGGGGCTAGCCCAACTCTTCCTGCTTTGTTCTCCCCCCTTCCCCCTGACTTCTCCAGGTCCTCTCCAAGGCTCCCAACCTCGAGGACCCCTCAGCACCCCCCGACACACAGGTAACAGTGCAGCTCTTTGACTCGGAGCCGCTGTCCCTGACGGTGCCCGGGGACATCTCCTGGGAGGACCCTCGCTTCATGCAGATGGTGGCCGAGCAGGCGCTTCGGCACTACAAGGAAAATGCCATGTGAGTCCTAACCCCCTGCAATCCTGGGGCAAGGACGGAGCGGGCCTCATCACATGGCTCACCCCTTCCTTTCCCATCCTTCCTCCTACAGAGAGTAGCTGGGTGATGCTCCCCATCACTGCCCTGGCCTCACCAAGCCCCCCTCTGCCACCCAGTCCCCACGCCAGGGGGGCAAATGCCGCTGCTGTCATCACCACCCTTGCCTCCACTCCTGCTGGGGTCCCCCTGTGGGCCCCAAACAGAAAATAAAAGGTAGAGTTGAACCCTCCCCGGGTGTTTTCTCCTGTGCCTCTTTAGGATGAGTTCTGCCAAGCAAATAAAGGTTCCAGAAAGCAGCTGCCTGTGCCTGGGGATGATTATGGGGAGACATGGACCGGGCCCCCTAAACCTGGTCCAGCAGGAGACTCCCATAACAATCCTGGGGCCTGTTGCCTTCTCCCACACCCCACATGAAAGGGGTTCACTCACCTTCCTCTGGGGACTCCAAGGACCATTTCCTGCACAAACCCCACCTTGAGGACAGGGGCAACTCAGCTTGCTGGGGACCAGACCCTATTCCCCCATCCTCCCACTGGACCCCCACACCTCCCTCCAAGGACCATCCCCACCATCAGCACAGACACCTGAAGCAAACCATGGGCAGATGCATTTTTCTGGGGGGAGACATAGGTTGGGGAGCAGCAGAGCCAGCCCCAACCCCAGCCACACCCCTCACAACCACACCAACCCTTCCCAGAGCCCCTCGGGACCAGGGGCAAAGGCTTTGATATCTCCCCAAAACCACAGCGGGGGGGCAGGTCCCCACCAGGAAGGGCAGGGAAGAGCTTTGCAGTCCCCTCTTAACCTTTGGCAGTGAGGCAGGGGCGAGGTTTGTCCCGCAAAGACGGTGGCCACCATCACCACCAGCACCACGTCCATCATGCCAACACCTTCCTGCTGAGGGGAGGAGAGGTGGTCCAGGGGCAGCCAAGCCCAGCTCTCGGGCTCAGCCGACGCTGTTGATGGCCGTGCTGTCCAGGGGCAGCCAAGCCCAGCTCTCGAGCTCAGCCGTCGCTGTTGATGACCGTGCTGTCCCGGGGCAGCCAAGCCCAGCTCTCTGGCTCGGCCGTCACTGTTGATGGCCGTGCTGTCCCGGGGCAGCCAAGCCCAGCTCTCGAGCTCAGCCGTCGCTGTTGATGGCCGTGCTGTCCAGGGGCAGCCAAGCCCAGCTCTCGGGCTCAGCCGTCGCTGTTGATGGCCGTGCTGTCCAGGGGCAGCCAAGCCCAGCTCTCGGGCTCAGCCGTCACTGTTGATGGCCGTGCTGTCCCGGGGCAGCCAAGCCCAGCTCTCGAGCTCAGCCGTCGCTGTTGATGGCCGTGCTGTCCAGGGGCAGCCAAGCCCAGCTCTCGGGCTCAGCCGTCGCTGTTGATGGCCGTGCTGTCCAGGGGCAGCCAAGCCCAGCTCTCGAGCTCAGCCGTCGCTGTTGATGGCCGTGCTGTCCAGGGGCAGCCAAGCCCAGCTCTCGGGCTCAGCCGTCACTGTTGATGGCCGTGCTGTCCCGGGGCAGCCAAGCCCAGCTCTCGAGCTCAGCCGTCGCTGTTGATGGCCGTGCTGTCCAGGGGCAGCCAAGCCCAGCTCTCGGGCTCAGCCGTCGCTGTTGATGGCCGTGCTGTCCAGGGGCAGCCAAGCCCAGCTCTCGGGCTCAGCCGTCGCTGTTGATGGCCGTGCTGTCCCGGGGCAGCCAAGCCCAGCTCTCGGGCTCAGCCGTCACTGTTGATGGCCGTGCTGTCCCGGGGCAGCCAAGCCCAGCTCTCGGGCTCAGCCGTCGCTGTTGATGGCCGTGCCGTCCAGGGGCAGCCAAGCCCAGCTCTCGGGCTCAGCTGTCGCTGTTGATAGCCGTGCTCTCTCCGCGCAGCAAAGCCTCCCGCTCGGCCGCGCCGCCGCTCTCCTCTTCCCGCCGGGGCAGGCAGGCCAGCAGGGGGCGGTGGAGGCCGTTGTAAAGAGCGGCCCCCAGCAGCAGCACCGCGAAGCCCAAGATCTGCAGGCCGTGGAAGGACTCCCAGCCCAGGGCCAAGCTGACGGCCCAGATGACGAGGGTGCGCAGGCTGTCCAGCACCATGCGGGTGGTGGCGCTGATCTCCTTGGTGACGCTGATGCCGGCGAAGTTGAAGAAGGCGATGCTGCTGATGTTGCCCAGCAGGGCCAAGGCGATGAGGGGCCGGTGGCCCACCTGGCAGAAGGCATCCAGGGCATCTTCCAGCGTCTGCCGAGGGTTCCCGCTGAAGCCTCCCGCCGGGATGTAGTACATGGGCACCAGCAGCAGGGCCAGGATGATGAAGCCGAAGAAGCCTGGTGGGGAGAGGGTGCCAGAGAATCGAAGGAGGGGTTAGGTTGGAAAGGACCTTGAAGATCATCGAGCCCTACCCTTGACCCAGCACTGCCAGGTCATCACTAAACTATGGCCCTCAGCGCCACATCACAGGGCTTTCAAACACTTCAGGGATGGGGACTCCACACCCTTCCTCGGGCAGCCTGTCCCAGGGCTCAACAACCTTCCTGAGGAAGAAATTGCTCCTTGTGTCCAGCCCAAACCTCCCACACAGCAGCTAGAGGCTATTTGCTTTTGTCCTATTGCTTGTTCCTTGGGAGACCGACCCTCACCTGGCCCCAGTCTCCTCTCAAAGAGTTGTAGAGAGTGGGAAGGTCTCACCTGAGCCTCCTTTTCTCTGAGTTCAAGAACCCCAACTCCCTCAGCCTCTCCTTACAAGACTTGTGCTCCACACTGTCCCCCAGCTTTATTGCCCTACTTTGGACACACTCCAGCACCTTAATGTCCCTTCTGGAGCAACTTCAACAGTTTCACTGCCACTGTGGGCTGCCTGATCCCCTCTCAACTAATCCACCCTGCCCCATGGGACACCACCTATCCCCCTCACTCCTGCCTTCCCCAGCACCAGCCAGCCCTCCCCAGGCTTGGTTTGCAGGATCCAGACCCCTGAAGGGGCTTGGCTAATGTTGCAACAGACCTTCAGTGCCAACTGCCTGCAGTGGGTGCACATCATGCTTGTAGACAAACTTCTCCTCCAGCACCATCTGGATAGCAACAATGACCTGAGCCATGATGATGAGTAAGTCACCTGTGGCGAGAAGGGAGAATGGAAACAGCAGGAGAAAGAGGAGTCTGAGCCCCCACCTCGCTGCCAGGTGGCAGGCTGTGTGGCACAGCCATGCCGGGAGAGCCGGACACACAGCCTGCAGGGGGTTCTTTCCCCACCTCACGTCCATCCCACCTCCCCCAGGGCTCATCACAAACCTGTTATCACTTCGCTGAGCTTGTGTTTCTGGTCATGAGAGCTGTTCAGGTCAGCCAGCCCCACCACCACCAGCCCCACGATGGTGACAAGGATGCCCAGCCACTGGCTGAGCTCCAGCCTGCGGCCCAGGAAGGCCACGGAGAGGAGCCCGGTGAAGATGATGACGGATCCTCGCAGCATCTGGAAGCTGGAGGCGCTGGTCATGTTCAAGGCTGCACGAGGAGAGACAGAGCCATGAACTGCACATGCTCAGCTAATGCCACCACCCCTCTCCTGAACAAGCTGCTGTGGTAATTAAGAGCAAACCAGTCATTAATGGCACAAGGCAGCAACACTCCCCCTCCACACACCTACTTAGACCGGACAGCAGAAATACTCCGAGACAACCCTGCTCCAAAGGACCTTTGTGCTCCTCAGGGTTTACTGGGTCCTGACAGAACTTGCTGCATGAATGGGAAGTGTTTGCTCAGACCCCTCCAACCAGCTTTGGGGCCATTCCCCACCCAAAAATTGAATGCATTGTGGAGTCCTGCAGCCCAACAGCCGGTCCCCAGGGATGGCCAGGTCCTCACAGGGCAAGGAGGGGGCACAGAGGTTGCATCTCCATCTCCAGCACTTACCCACATACATGATGCTGGTCCCAGTCATGTCACAGAGGGCAGGGGGCAGGAAGAGCAATGAGTTGAAGGGCTGAGACGGGGCCATGCTGGGCTCTGCCCTCCGTCGATCCCTCCACATCAGCAGGTAAAATACCCACAGGCAGGAGAATTCCCCCAGGAACATGCCCACAGCCTGTAAAAGAGTAGGGTGAGGGGAAAGCT
The DNA here is from genome assembly GCF_014839835.1 of Dryobates pubescens. Classification (NCBI taxonomy): domain Eukaryota; kingdom Metazoa; phylum Chordata; class Aves; order Piciformes; family Picidae; genus Dryobates; species Dryobates pubescens. Next base: position 22,862,287 of record NC_071614.1, read on the forward strand.
GGCCCTGCTGACAAGTCACCAGATCATGTCCTGAGTTGAGGGCTTACCTGCAGGAAGGGGTGCTGGAAGCTGTGCTCCGCTGTCCCACCACACCCAGCTGCGCTGAAGTTATCAGCCCACCTGCGAGGCAAGGGGAGAGGCTGCTGGTTAGAGCAGGGGGCTGCAGGGAGCTGGAGCACACCCTAAGAGCCAGCTCAGGGCTATCCTCTGGGCCACCAGCCCCCCAGGATGACAGCTCCCAGGAACAAGATGTCATAGAATCACTAAGGCTGGAAAAGACCTTTAAGATCATCGAGTCCAACTGTGCAGCCAGCACTACCAGGCCACTAGTAAATCACATCCTTGGGCACCACACCTGCACAGCTTTTCAATCTCTTCAGGGATGGGGTCTCCACCACTGCCCTGGGCAGCCTGTTACAGGGCTTGACAACCCCTTCCATGAAGAAATTGTCTCCTAAACCTCCCCTGGTGCAACTTGAGGCTCTTTCTGCTTGTGCTATCACTTGCTCCTTGGAAGACCAACCCCCACCTCGCTACAACCTCCTTTCAGGGGGTTGTAGAGAGTGAGGTCTCCTGTAAGCCTCCTTTTCTCCAGGCTAAACAACCCCAGGTGCCTCAGATGCTCCTTGCAAGGCTTGTGCTCTAGACCCTTCACCACTTTTGCTGCCTGTCTCTGGACATGCTCCAGCACCTCCATGTCCTTCTTGGAGTGAGGAGCCCCAAAATGAACCCAGGATTCGCAGTGCAGCCTCACCAGTACCCAGTACAGGGGGACAATCCCTGCCCTACTCCTGCTGGCCACACTATTGCTGCTCCAAGCCAGGATGCTGGTGGCCTTCTTGGCCACCTGGGCACACTGCTGGCTCATCTTCAGCCAGTGGTCAAACAACACTCACAGGACCTCTTCCCCTGGGCAGTTTCCAGCCACTCTTCCCCAAGCCTGGAGCGTTCATGGGGTTGTTGTGACCCAAGTGCAGAACTTGGCCTTGTTGGACCGCATCCCACTGGCCTTGGCCCACTGATCCAGCCTGGCCTGATCCCTCTGCAGAACCTCCATACTCTCCAGCAGATCAACACTCCTGCCTAGCTTGGTGTCATCTGCAAGCTTACTGACAGTGCCCTTGATCTCCTCATCCAGATTATCAATAAAGATATTAAAGACAACAAGCCCCAGTACTGACCCCCCAGGGAACACCACTCCTCCCATGTCCCTAAGGAAAGAGATAGCAGAGGAGACATCACTGCAGCTGTCCTGACCTGCCAGCAGCTCCTGGCTTGGTTCCCAGCCCTGAGTGACAGGCAGGGAAATGGACACCATCATGTCACACAGCCCAGTGATCCGGTGTCCCAGCATAAATCACTGCCAGCACACTCAGCCTGAGCCAGCCAGGCAGCACCATCATCTGCTGAGGAGACCAGGACAGCGTGGTGAGGGGTCACCCCTACTCCTTCCCTCCTCCCTGTGGGGCCACAGAGCTCCTAAAAGATGCTGGATCACAGGCTGGGGGCAGCAGCCCCCATTACTCACACCCCCCAGTCAGTTTTGGGGCACAAAAGTATTCCTAACAGCACAGAGGGCTGTATAAACCCAGGCTGTGGCACAGGTCCCCACAGCCCATTTTGGTGAGGTTCTTTCCTGTTTGGTGACCACCTGCATGGGGAAATGGCCTCAGCCCCTCCATGGCTGCTGCCTGTCCCTAGAGACCCCCCCAGAGTGGCAGTGCACCCCAACACAGGCAGGCAGGAAGGTACCCAGCTCCCTTCTGGATGCTTTCTGCTGATGTTAAGCAACCACAGACCTGCTGAGCTCAGGGGAAAAGGGCAGGAGCAGAAGCCAGGGCGAGGGGGTTTCAGCCAGACCAGCAAGATTTGGGCATGACTCAGCCCCTGCTGACACACCACAACCCCTCCACCACAGCCCAGCTCAGGGCTGCGTTTCGCAAGAGGCTTCGCTGGGCCACACTCGAGTCTCCTGAGCGAGCTGGGAGCTTGGGGGCCATCTCCCACCTCTGCTCTGCCTCAGTTTCCCCCTCAGGAGGACTACCTAGAGGTGAAAGCCCGGTGACTCCCACGTGTCTGCCTGGTGGCAACGAGACAAACTGGCCTGGCAGGTCTGCCTTGCCCAGGCAGGTCTTGGGAACATCATCCTCATCCTTGCTGCAAGGAGCCCGGGGCTCAAGCCAGTCCCTGCTTGGCTTTTGGGGCGAGGATGCAGGAGGCTTGGTTTCGAGTGGGACACACACAAGCAGCTGCTCCCCAGCACCCCAGGGCCGGGCATGGCACCCACAATGGGACACCCACATCCCTCAGCAGCACACACGAGAGTGTTGGGAGACCCCCAGCTCCCCTCGGCCACGCAGCCCCTCCCTTCCTCCCCCATCACCGAGGGCTGGGGCTCCAAGCGGCAGCAGCAGCACCCCCAGTCCCCACGGGGCACCCCACAACCCGGGCCTGCCGCTCCTCCCAGTGCCGCGGCAGCCCCCCAAGGTGGGGGGCGCGGAGGTCAGGTCCTGGCAATGGCAGCCCCCCAAGACGGGGCTGCGGCGAGGCACAGGGCAGGTCCTGGGGCTCTGACAACGCAGTCTGGACCAGCCCCAGGTGCACCCGGACCCTGCCTGGGGCTCGGGGAAGGCCAACCCCGATGGGACTCGGGGAACCCTCCGGGGTGCGACGACTCCGGAGCCTGGGGAGAGGCAAGCCTGAAGGCTGGGCCTGGGGGCTGAAGATGGGGCCCGGAGCACCCCCCGAGGGGAGCGCAGGGCCCGGCGGGGCCAGGCCCGGGCCCCGGGAGGGAAGGGAGGCGCTGCAGGCCCCCTGCCCAGGGGTGAGGATACCCCCAGCCCCCGGAAAGACTCACTTGGCCGCCAAGGTGTTGATGGAGCCGGTGAGCAGCATCAGGGCGGCCAGGCCCAGCTGGTACCGGGACCAGGCCATAGCCCCGCTGCCGCCGCCGCCTCCCGCCCTGCACCGGGGCCGCCGCCGGCACGGCCCTGCCTTCCCGCCCACTGCGGGGCCGCGCCCCGCCCCGCCCCGCCCCGCCCCGCCCCCGGGCCGCATGGCTCCTCCCTCCCGGCCCTCCGCTCCACGCTCCCGGTGCTTTCCGTCCCGGTGCTGCCTGTCCCGGCACTGCTTTGTACCGGTGCTGCTTGTCCCGGTGCCACCTGCCCCAGTGCTCCCTGTCTTGGTGCTTCCTGTCCCGGTGCCACCTGCCCCAGTGCTCCCTGTCTTGGTGCTTCCTGTCCCGGTGCCACCTGCCCCAGTGCTCCCTGTCTTGGTGCTTCCTGTCCCGGTGCCACCTGCCCCAGTGCTCCCTGTCTTGGTGCTTCCTGTCCCGGTGCCACCTGCCCCAGTGCTCCCTGTCTTGGTGCTTCCTGTCCCGGTGCCACCTGCCCCAGTGCTCCCTGTCTTGGTGCTTCCTGTCCCGGTGCCACCTGCCCCAGTGCTCCCTGTCTTGGTGCTTCCTGTCCCGGTGCCACCTGCCCCAGTGCTCCCTGCCTCGGTGCTGCCTTGCCTTGGTGCTGCCTTGCCCTGGTGCTGCCTGTCCCGAGGGGCAGTGCCCCGGCACCGTGCCCCTCCCGGTGCCCCGCTCCCCGTCTCGGTTTGCGGTGCCGCTGTCCCCGTGTCCCGCAGATGGCGCCAGTTGTGCAGGCTCGGGCTCCGCGCTGTTTCCGGCTCTCAGGCACCGCCGCCTTTACCGGGCAAGGCGGGAGCGACGGAGCCCCAGTTCCGGTCGGGGTTACAGTCCCTGGCTGGCCGGCCCGGGCTAACCCTACCTGGGTTAAACTCTGCCCGGGCTGACGCTGCCGAGGTAAACCCTGCCCGATCTAAACCTTGCCAGGGCTAAACCTTGCCGAGCTAACACTGCCTGGGCTAAACTCTGTTCTACCTGATCTAACCTTGCTTAGTCTAAAACTTGCCCGAGTTAGCCCTGCACTGCCCTGCCGGGCATAACCCTACCTGGACTAGCCCTGCCCGGATGAACCCTTTAGTGCTAGGTGTAGGTGCTGTGCCAGGGACACCTTTGGGTATCAGGACCCATCATCATTGGGTATCAGGACCCATCATTTGGGTAATGGACGCAGTTCCAGGGCAGCCACCCCTACCTCCTGGGGCTGATTCTCAAGCAGGGGACACCCGACAATTCTCCCCCACTAGCCCTATAAGGGACCACCCAGGGTCTCACCACCCACCGCCCTAACCCGAGGGAAGATGTCGGGGCGGCCTTCGGCAGGCTCCGCTGCCGCCCCCATCCGGGACCCCCCCGCCCCGGCAGCCTCTCCGCCAGCCAGGAGATAAATTGTTTTTCCATCCGACGTCAGCCCCGGCAGCCGTGACCGTGGGAGGGGAAAAACCCACGGCGAGGGCCTCGGCCAAGGCTGACTGAGCCAAGGAACGTTAACCCTTGCGTGGCAGGGGGGAGCATGGGCTGGAGGGCAAGCATGGGCATCCCTGCCCCCTGCAGAATGCTCCACGGAGGGGCTGAAATGTGTCTCTGGGAGGAATGTGATGGGAAGGGGGACAAAAAATGTGTCCCTTGGGAAGGGTGTGATGGGGAGGGGGGCAAAATGTGTCCCTTGGGAGGAGTGCGATGGGGAAGGGGGCAAAATGTGTCCCTTGGGAAGGGTGTGATGGGGAGGGGCGCAAAATGTGTCCCTTGGGAGGAGTGCGATGGGGAGGGGAGCAAAATATGCCCCTTGGGAGGGGTGTGATGAGGAGAAGGGCAAAGTGTGTCCCTGGGGAAAGATGTGATGGGATGTGATATCTCAAGTGCATCCTAATCCCCACCCCCTGGCAGGGACCCCTCAGCCATGGATGAAGGAAGCAGGATGCAGCCACCACCTCCCCATCACTGCCAGCTTCTTCAGTGACATTGAGCATGTGTCCATTTCTCATCACCCATCGCTCCAGCCAGCAAGACTCCCTGTCCCCTCTTGTCCCCTCTTTGTCTACTCCTTGTGCCCCCCTTCATGTCTCTCCACAGCCTTTGCCTATGAAAAACACCACGCCACGAGGTGGCAGTGAGTGAGGGGGCACAGTGGGGCCTGTTCCTGGATGAGCTTGGACCTACACAGGCACTGGGCACCATGCCACCTGTCAGTGTCACCCATGGGGACACTACAGGCTGGGCAGGGGGGATGGGGCAGCTGAATGTAGTCCCCTCATGCTGGTCCCCTCCTGGGATAAGCAAGTGTCCCATGGGCATGCAAACAGTGGCAGAGTGGCTGACTTCCAAAGTCACGACGCCCAACACGTGCCCACCCTCCCATACCAGTGCCACCAGTGGTCCCTGGCGTCCTCTGGGGAAAAGGGGTGGGGGGAGATGGCAGCCCAAGATACTCAGTAGCTGGAGACTAAGGTGAGTGGGAATGGACAAGCAGGGTGGGGGCAGTGGCACCTTCTGCCTGCACACATCCATCTCTACAGGTCAGGACACATGGACGCCCTCCCCCCCATCACAAAGAGTGGCCTCTCCCCCTCCCTCCCCACCCCCCATCCCTCAGCCACATGTAATTAATGAGGTCATGAGGCCCATTCCCTCATTAACAGGGCACTTAATTCTTCCATCTCCCAGGCTCAGGGCCACCAGCTGGAGCATTCCCATCCATCCCAGTTCGCTCTTTTTCAGTGGGGGGAGGTTTAGTTCCACCCCCCACCTTCAAACACACAGAGCAGAGGACAGATGTGTGCAGGGACACAGCTGCCTGCCTCTACCTTGGCTTTGCTGCCATTGGAGGGACAGGGTGGCTCTTCCTTGGGCACCCCCAGTTTCAGACTGTGGATAGGGGTGGGGAGGTAGCCCTGGTGAGGTCAAGAAGGGAGTGACCTCATCCCACCACCTCAGAGTGACACCATGCCACAGCTGACAGTGTGATGCCACCTGTGTAGATGTTGCAGCAGGTTCCCTCTGTCCCTTGGGTCACCCCAATGTCCACATCACTAGCTCAAAGAATCTCCAGACATCAGCACTGTGAGGGTTGGAAGGCACCTCTGGAGATCATCTAGTCCAACCCCCCTGATAAAGCAGCAGACTGCCCAGGATTGCATCCTGGTGGGTTTGGAATCTCTCCAGAGAAGGAGACTCCACAACCTCTCTGGGCAGGCTGGCACAGTGCTCTGGAACCCTCATGTTCAGGTAGAACCTCCTAGGTTCCAGTTTGTGCCTGTTGCCTCTTGTCCTGTTGCTGGGCACCACTGAAAAGAGCCTGGCCCCAATCTCTTGCCCCCTGCCCTTTAGCTATTGATCAGCATTGAGAAGATTCCCTCTCAGGCTGCTCTTCTCCAGGCTAAACAGCCCCAGGTCTCCCAGCCTTTCCTCCTCACAGAGGTGCTCCAGTCTTCACACAATCTTTGGGTCCTCTGCTGAACTCTCTCCAGCAGTTCCCTGTCTCTCTTGAACTGAGGAGACCAAAACTGGATGCAGTACTCCAGGCGTGGCCTCGCTAGGGCAGACTAGAGGGGCAGATGCCCCTCTCCCTCCTGACCTGCTGGCCACACTCTTCTTAATGCACTGCAAGAGACCATTGGCCTCCTCAGGGAGCTCAGATTCCCCACGCTGGTGCTACTGGCACTCCCCATCCCACACCTGCATCCAGCCAGGCACACTGCTCCTCCCCAGCACCTCTCCTATGCCTCCCCCCAAATTCAGATGAGTGAGGGGGCAGGTTGGGGACAGGAAGAAGTGGCTCTACCTGCTTCCCACCCCTCTGCCGTCTCCTTCTCAGCCTTCACTCCCCAGCCCTTCTCCTCCTCTTCCCTGTGGACTGGAGGAGGTGGCAGGATGAGTCCCAGCTGCTCCCAGCCATGCTGCTGTATACTGGGGAGGAATTTTAAGTCACTCCAGCAGACTGTAAATATTTGGGCTACGGCTGACAAGGCAAATTTAAATGCTTGGAGAGGGACAAAAGATCTCACAGGATGAGGCAGCGGGGGGTTGGCTGCTCCTAAATCCCTTGGGACCTGCCCAGAACCTCTTCCACCATGAGGGTCTCCCAGCTCCAGCCCATCCCCTGCCCGCAGCGGGTACCAGGCTGGAGAAGACCAGCCCCTGTGGGTCCCCATCACTCCCCTGGGAATGCTCCAGCCTTCCCAAAGTGGGTAGTGGGGTTGAGAGACCTGCTGGAGGTGGTCAAGCCTTTTGTGCTGTCACTGGGCAGCACTGGGAAGATCCTGGCTCGACCCTCTTGCTCATCAAGTATTTACAGCTATGGAGAGAACTCTGTGAGCCTCCTTTTGCCTGCTAGCTCTCTCAGCCTCTCCTTTGAGAAGATGAACTCCAGTCCACCATCCTCATGGCCTTTCACTGGACTCCTTCCAGTATATCCATGTCTCACAGAGACTGGGGAGCCCAGAACTGGATCCAGCACTCCAGACTTGGCCTCACCAGTGCTGAGCAGAGGAGAAGGGGCCCCTCCCTCCCTCCCTCGACCTGCTGGCAATGCTTTGCCCTGTGAAACTCACAGTACCCTCAACCTTCCTTATAGCAAGGACATTGTTGGCTCATGGTCAACCTGGTGTCCACCAGCACCCTCAGCTCCTCTTCTGTTGAGGTCCTTTCCAATTGGGTGGCCATTGCTATATCTGTTTGCACCTCCCAGGGGCAGAACTCCATACCTGTCCTTGTGGAACTTCATGATAATCCTCTCTGATCACTTCTCCATCCTCTCCTGGTCCCTCTGGCATCTCCACCACTCCCAGTCCTATGTCATCAGGAGCCTCCTTGCAGGTCCACACCAATCTGTGGGTGACTTTGTCCCCAGGGGCCCTAGTGCCAGGGGGTGTTGTGCAGGGCTGGGCAGGTTGGTGGCTGCATGCAGAGGGCTGGTGGCACTGGGTCAGAGCAAAGCTCCAGCTAGATCAGCATCATGCCTTTCTGATGGAGGTAGAGCAGGACAGAGGGATGCCTGCACCCCTGCCAAATGCATCCCAGGGGGAGAGAAGGATAATAGAGGGACCCAGTGCTATGGAACCACCCAGACACATGATGCTCCCCATGGGTGCACCCTTAGGCAGGGGGAAAGCTGCTTCTGGGGTGAGCCATTCCATCTACCACTGCCAGGACAGATCTGATCTTTGCAGGCCTGGGGTGATCAGATTAGGTGGTGGTTCTGGCCTGGCTTTGGAAGGAACTGATTTTCTCCACTTAAAAGCAAGAGAGCATCCCAAAGCTCTGCTAGTGGCCCCAGCCATGGAGGTAACATGTCCTTGTCCATCCTAGTGCATCCTGGCCATCAGCAATGCCCAAATCCCCTTGGAGGTTTGGGCACAGATGTCCAGGCACCATTTGAGGTATGTCTTAGGTCTGCTCTTCATGCATCTCCTATCTGTGCCTCAGTTTCCCTACACTGCTCAAGGCAGGACACTCAGCCCTGCCCCACCTGGGTCACACAGCAGGTGCTGGGGATTGTTGGATGCTTCTTGTCTGCTGCACAGAGAAGAGGGAGGTCTCCAGCTCGAGCACAGGCTGCAGAGATGCAGGAAGGGATTGGGTTTTGGGGGGGTCCCATGGAAAAAGCCACTGCAGGGTTCCCTCCAGCCTTGGATCAGTGAGTGATGGTGGGATGGGAGAGGCTGGGGAGCCCTGAAGTGCTCTGTCCTACCCAGCAGCCTGAGGTCAATGTCCCACTGAGCCCTGAGGATGCTGCAGCCCAAGATCCTTCTCCCACTGAGCCCAGAGGATGCTGCAGCCCAAGATCCTTCCCCCACTGAGCCCTGAGGATGCTGCAGCCCAAGATCCTTCTCCCACTGAGCCCTGAGGATGCTGCAGCCCAAGATCCTTCTCCCACTGAGCCCAGAGGATGCTGCAGCCCAAGATCCTTCCCCCACTGAGCCCTGAGGATGCTGCAGCCCAAGATCCTTCCCCCACTGAGCCCCGAGGATGCTGCAGCCCGAGATCCTTCTCCCACTGAGCCCTGAGGATGCAGCAGCCCAAGATCCTTCTCCCACTGAGCCCAGAGGATGCTGCAGCCCAAGATCCTTCCCCCACTGAGCCCAGAGGATGCTGCAGCCCAAGATCCTTCCCCCACTGAGCCCTGAGGATGCTGCAGCCCAAGATCCTTCTCCCACTGAGCCCAGAGGATGCTGCAGCCCAAGATCCTTCCCCCACTGAGCCCTGAGGATGCTGCAGCCCAAGATCCTTCCCCCACTGAGCCCTGAGGATGCAGCAGCCCAAGATCCTTCTCCCACTGAGCCCCGAGGATGCTGCAGCCCAAGATCCTTCCCCCACTGAGCCCTGAGGATGCTGCAGCCCAAGATCCTTCCCCCACTGAGCCCCGAGGATGCTGCAGCCCGAGATCCTTCTCCCACTGAGCCCAGAGGATGCAGCAGCCCAAGATCCTTCTCCCACTGAGCCCAGAGGATGCTGCAGCCCAAGATCCTTCTACCACTGAGGAGAAGGTCAGCCTAAGGCCCTTGTGCTGAGCTCTGAGGATGCTGCAGCCCTGGGAGAGCTTAAAGCTGAGCCGCTCCTTTCCCCCTCTCTGCTATCCACGGGAAAGGTCAGGAGAGGGTCAAACAGAGGCTTATCCTGAAGCAATTGTCACACTTCACCATCCCTGCGGCACAAAACCAGGAGCTGCAGAAGAGGGAGGTCCCAAGATACCAGGACCCAGCCCCTCCTCCTCCTCCTCACCCAGCACCCAAGGGAAGGAGCAGAGCCAGGGCTGGGGTTCAAACCAACCTTTTATTTCTCTCTCTACTACTCAGCGGTACAAATAGACTTTGGCATGAGAAGCAGAGAAAAACCTCGCAGGGGGGCGGGGGTGGGGGGGGGGAGGCACGGAGCACGGATCCCTGTGGGTGCCTTAGGATGAGAAAGATGCAGGGAGTGAAAAGGAACTCCATGGAGCCACCAGCGAGTTTCCCCCCTTCCCCAAGAGATATTTATGGGTTTCTATAGCTAGGATGATTAGTGGCATTGATAATAAATATCCTCTCTGGTATCTAACAGTATGTACAAGTCGTCAAGTATTAGAAATACATTGGTTTTCTTCTCTTAAAAGGTGAGAAAAACAAGCAGGCTGGGTGCCTTGGCTGTCCCCAAAGTCCCCCCTGGTTATCCCCCAGGGCTCAAATAGCATGTTGTGATGTCCCCCCCGGTGTCCCCACTGGCCTGTGTTTGGGTGCTGGCAGAGGGGACCGCGATCCTGGGCTGCTCCTTGTGCGCCTAGGGGTTGCCCTTTGTGTGGAGAGAAGTTTTTGCCTCCTTCTTGCCCTGATGGGGTGGCCAGGAGGTGACCCCTGGGGTGCTCTGGTTCTTAGCCCCCACGAGCATCCACTGGTCTGGGCTCAAAGTGTCAGGGCAAGGTGGGATGTGGGTCAAAAGGGGACTAGTGCAACCAGGGAGTTGAGGAAGAAGGGCAGACTCCTCCTCTAATGCTCCGGGTTGTCCCCCAGAAAAGCTCCTCAAGGGGAATAGCTCAGGCTTTAGAGCTGCTGCAGGGCAGGAGGGAGATGGGGGTTCCAGAACTGTCACAAGGGAGGGTGGAGACGTGGGTCCTGGAGGTGCCACAGGGGAGGACAGAGATGGGAATCCCAGAACTGTGACAAGGGAGGATGGAGATGTGGGGCCTAGGGGTGCCACAGGGGAGGGCAGAGAGGGGAGTCCCAGAACTGTCACAAGGGAGGGTGGAGATGTGGGTCCTAGAGGTGCCACAGGGGAGGGCAGAGACGGGAGTCCCAGAGCTGCTGCAGGTGAGGATAGGGATGGGAGTCCCTAACTGTCACAAGGGAGGATGGAAACGGGGTGAGAGCTGCTGCTGCCCATCCTGCCTCCTGTGGATGGTTCTGGGCTTCCCACTGCCTCGCCCCCGGGAGTTTGCCCAGGTTTGCCCACGCAAGAAGGGTTAAGCTAACCCCATAAGGCTCTCCGGGGGCTGCCCAGGCGTTTTGGGCAGCCTACGTGACTCACAGCTTGTTTCCTGGGCCGCAGGGGCAGGCTGCTGTGTGCAGTGGACGAAAAAGCTCTAAGCCCCTCTTAGCCTGATTTGTCCACTGATGCGTGCCTGCCTTCGCCACGGCATCCCTCGCTGCCCGGGGCCCTGCCTTCCCCCGGGGCAGCCCGCGGCTGGAGGAGGTCGAGGCAGGAGGGGACTGGGACCTTGCCGCTGCCCACTGGTGGTGCCGGGAGCCCCATGTCCTCCTCTTCCCGTGTCCCTTGAGGCCTCCGGTTCACACATATCCAGCTCAGGGCCGTGCTCAGGCTGCCGCGGGGCTACCGCGGGGCAACTATGAGGGTACCAAAGGGCTGCCCCAGCTACTTGCACAGAGGTATTGTGGTAGGAGGTGCAGGCAACCCCCCTCCCCACCTCATCAGGTTAAAACACTCTCTAGCTCAAGTTTCACATTTTTGAGGAGTGGTTTTTGTGTTTGTTTTTTTTTTTTTTTTGCAAAACAGAATAAAAATTAACTTAAATTAAAAGAAAAGAAACCAAAAGCAGCAGATCCCTTCTTCCCGCTTCAGTGAGGGCCAGGACAACCTCACTGTTGCTCCTGCATCCTCCTGGATGTCCTAAACTGCTGCCTCCCCCTCCACAGCTACACCCTGGGGTTCGTTTCCTCCTGCCGTGGCCAGGAAAGGTCCCTGGCCGCGGGGCTCGCCCGGCGCTCAGCATCCTGCGTGTTGTCCTTGCCCACGGGGGCCAAGGTAGGGGCCTAGGGGGGGCACAGGTGAGGATGGAGCGGGGCTACACGGAGCTGCGGCGCTTGGTGAGCCCCTGGAAAGCCGCCAGGCTGTGGAGCCCGGTGGAGACGGAGCTGATGGCCGAGCGGCGGGCGTTGCAGAAGCATTTGTTGGAAGGCGTCTCCAGGCAGCGCCCGGGCGAGGAGTGGCTCTGCTCCACGCAGGTATCCGAGGTGGAGAGGTCCCTGGGGATGATCATCGGGATGGAGTACTGCAGCTTCTCCCGGCTCTTGTACCACAGGCACGAGCACATGGACTGGAAGTGGAGAACCTCGGCGTAGACGTTCCGAAAGCCGCCGCCGCCGCCTCCCGTCGCCGCCGCCGGCACGGCCGAGGAGGCGTCGGCGGCGTGGACGCTGCCGGCTTGGCCGTTGCGGGTGAGCAGCGCCCGGTGCTCGGCGTCCCGCTTCTCGTCCTCGGCGTTCATGGTCATGAAGCGCAGCACCACCAGGTTGAGGAAAGCTCCGATGACGGTCAGCCCGGTCAGGATGTAGACGAAGCTGAAGGCCACGTACTGCGGCTTGTTCTGCAGGGCCTCGTCCTTCTGCAGGGCCACGTAGTCCCCGAAGCCGATGGTGGTGAGAGTGATGAAGCAGTAGTAGTAGGCGTGGAAGAAGCTCCAGTGCTCGTAGTAGGAGAAGGCAGCTGCCCCGATGCAGAGGGTGCTGATGCAGGAGAAGAACCCAATGGTGACCATGTTGGCCATGGAGACCTCCGCCCGCCTCATGCCAAGGCACTTCTTGATGCGGTGGAGGAGGTACTTGACGAAGGTATTGATCCTCTCACCCAAGCTCTGGAACATGACGAGAGTGAGGGGGATCCCCAGCAGGGCGTAGACCATGCAGAAGACCTTCCCCCCATCTGTGCTGGGGGCTGCGTGGCCGTAACCTGGGAAGCAAAGCCACAGAGGGGGATCAGCTTGGTGGGCTGGGAGGGCTCCAAGGTGTGCATCAGCTCAAACCACTTCCCCGACAGAGTCAGCAGTGGTGCACCCCAAACCTCACTGGTCTCATCCTCAGCTCCAGGCAGAAAGACTGACCACGGGTGGCTGGGCAGCCTGGGGGGACAATGCAGTCTCCAAATGAAAACTAAGAGGAGGGAGATGGAAAAGGGGGAAAGCCCTCAGCCTGTGGGGAAACAGAGCTGTGGGGCTGGTGGAGGGTGATGGGCAAGGTGCTGCACTGCTGAGCTGAGGAGAGGAGGGGATGCTTGGATGGACCCTGGCTGAACTGGGTGCAGTGTTCCCCAGCCTCGGGGGTTTGGAAATTGGAGATGGCTCTTCCCTTCAAAAGCCATCCCAGGATGGCCCATCTCCAAGCAGATGAGTGGAGAAGGTCAGGAGATGGGGAAAGCAGGGATTTTTATGTGCTCAGGAGACAACAGCTCAGTCTCATCTGTCACCTCAGCCCTATGCCCCCGTGTCCCCATGTCCCCGTGTCCCTATGGCCCCGTGCCTCACTGCCCGCTCCTGAGGCCAGCCCTAGAGGGGCTCCATCTGGGCTTCACTTAATCTCCTGCCCACACAACCCCCCTTGGATAGGACTTATTGTGCCTCGGTGCTGGAGGATTATTTGTCCCTTATGGATCCTGGGTGCCTGCAGCCAGGCAGAAGGAGGCAGCCAGTGGCATGGGGGTGTGCCCAGTTGGGGTGCCTGAGAAGCTGCAGGAGGTGCCCTCACTGCCGGGTACCAGCTTCTCCCTTTCCCTTTCCCTTTCCCTTTCCCTTTCCCTTCCCTTCCCCTTCCCCTTTCCCTTTCCCTTCCCCTTCCCCTTTCCCTTCCCCTTCCCCTTCCCCTTCCCCTTCCCCTTCCCCTTCCCCTTCCCCTTCCCCTTCCCCTTCCCCTTCCCCTTCCCCTTCCCCTTCCCCTTCCCCTTCCCCTTCCCCTTCCCCTTCCCCTTCCCCTTCCCCTTTCCCCCATTTTTCTCCTTCTCCTTCTCCTTCCCCTTCCCCTTCCCCTTTCCCCCATTTTTCTCCTTCTCCTTCTCCTTCTCCTTCTCCTTCTCCTTCTCCTTCTCCTTCTCCTTCTCCTTCTCCTTCTCCTTCTCCTTCTCCTTCTCCTTCTCCTTCTCCTTCTCCTTCTCCTTCTCCTTTCCCTTTTCCCCTTCCCCCTTCTTCCTTTCCCTTTCTCCCTTTTCCCTCACCAGCACTGCATACCCTGTGAGAAGCACTGGTCCAAGAGCTACCAAGACCTTTAGCTCCAGTACCCAGAGCCAGCAGGCCAGGGGCAGGGGCAGCACCCATTTCTCCAAGGCCTATCCCAGCAAATTAAACTGCACCCAGCACCCACAGCCATGTTATGCCAACAGCAACCCCTGAGCCGGTGGGAGCAGTGGATGGGAGCTTGTCCTGCTCTGGCTGGATCCTGGCTGGACAGAGGCAGGTGGCATCCCTCCCTGTTACCCTCACTGTCATCCTTGATGGCAGCCCCGGGAGGCCAAGGCTTAAGCCAGGCCAGAGCGAGCTGAAAACAAGGATCATCCATACAAGCTGCCTCTGAGGAGCTGGTGTGACCTGTCCCAGCTGCCAGTATCACCAGCTTGGGCTGCAGCCTTGGGGGCTGGAGAACATGACCAGAGAGCATCACCAGAGAGCAGTGCTACTCTCGTCAGTGCCAGGTGCCAGCCTGCCCCTTCCCTCAAGGATGGAAAGAGGAACTGCCACTTGCTGTCCTCTCCCTGCCTGCCGCTTGCTGTCACCTCCCCAACAGCAGAAGGGACATCGAGGCAATGCCCATGCCACCCAGATGGCCACCAGGTCGCACAGCAGAGCTGGATGGTGAATTTCAACCCAGGGCAGGCACCAAGCCCTCACCCTGCCCTTCACCTCCTGCCAGACACCTCCATCCCCTCCCAACACCCTCAGTTTCCCCATTCCTCTGCATCAGCCTGTCCAGAAGGGGTTTTCTAGGGTGGGATTGCAGGACACAAGCTTTAAGCAGTTGCTGCAGAGCACCCTCCTGCCCGCCCTGCATCCACACAGCCTCCCTCCCCCAGCTATATTTAGCTCTGTTTCCCAGGGGAGAGGAGTTTATGAGCTCTTGCAGCGTGTCCAAGCGTCCGTCAATCTGCCAACCCCCTCCTTTCCCCACTCCAGCAGGCACTGCCTGAGGCCGGGGGAAGGCTACTGGGCGAAGGGATTCAGCGTCCCCGCTCCTCCCCTGTCTCCCGCCTCCCTCCTGCAGCCTCCCCTAACCTCCCCACGGGCCGGGTGCTCCTCCACGGGCTGTCCCCAGCGGGATGCTGCCACGGGAGAGCGCGGCCAGGGTGTCCTGGGCAGTGGCTCAGGGTGCTGTGGGCAGGCAGGGAGCACGGCCTGTGTCCCCAGGGAGAAGAGATGACATGTCCCTGAGGAACGCGGGCGGCTCGTGTCCTTTTTAGGGCTGCGGAGGAGCAGGGCTGGAACTGGCGGCGGCTGCAGGGAGCAGGTGCAGGTCCAGGCTGGCCTCTGGCCCGCAGCAAATCCCGGGCTGTGGCAGCGATGGATGGTGGGGATTAGTGGGGCAGCTGCTGGGGAGGGGGGAAGAGGTGGTGGTGTGTGTGTGTAACTTTGGAGCGGGGGTTGGAGGGTGCAAAGGGCTGGGAAGGAAGCAAGAGAGATCATGGAAGGTGGCACTGGGTCCTGAAGGGGTATGGGAGGGGATTTAGCCCTCCACAGAGGGCCAGAGCAGGCGATGGAGGGAGCCAGAGCAGGGGATGGAAAAGCAAGGACAGAGGATGGAGGAGCAAGGACAGGGCATGGAGGGAGCCAGAGCAAACAGATGGAGGGGCTGGATGGCTGTGTCCACCTCCAAGGAATGGGATAGAGTAGAATAGAATAGAATAGAATAGAATAGAATAGAATAGAATAGAATAGGAATTACCCAGGTTGGAAAAGACCTTTGAGATCATCGAGTCCAACCTATCACCCAACACCATCTCATCAACTGAACCATGGCACCAAGCACCCCAGCCAGTCTCTTCCTAGACACCTCCAGTGATGGTGACTCCACCACCTCCCTGGGCAGCACATTCCAATGGCCAATCTCTCTTTCTGGGAAAAACTTCTTCCCAACACCCAGCCTAAACCTCCCCTGGCACAACTTGAGACTGTGTCCTCTTGTTCTGGTGCTGGTTGCCTGGGAGAAGAAACCAACCCCCTCCTGGCTACAACCTCCCTTCAGGTAGTTGTAGACAGCAAGAAGGTCTCCCCTGAGCCTCCTCTTCTCCAGGCTAAGCAACCCCAGCTCCCTCAGCCTCTCCTCACAGGGCTGTGCTCCAAACCCCTCCCCAGCTTTGTTGCTCTTCTCTGGACACCTTCCAGCAACTCATCTTTCCTAAACTGAGTCATGGGGGATGGTGGTGAAGGTTCAGGCATCTTGGCTTTTGGGATATCTGTCAAAGCATTGACCACGCTGGGGGTCTCTAATGCTTTAGAGCAAACCCAGTTGCTGTCCCAGCCTGGGATGAAGACAACTCTGGTCCTTCCAAGCTGGGGAAAATCCAATCCTGGTCCTTCCAAGCTTTGGACAAACCTAGCTCTGGTTCTTCTAAGCCTGGTTTCACATGGCCATGAAACCCCCACACAGCAACTGCACCTGTAGAAGCCACAGTCAGAGGTGACCCAGGGATGCCACAGTGGAGGAAAAGCTTCACCTTCCAGAGATGTCATCCTACCCATGGAGACCACCCTCCCCAAGCAGACCCCACATTGTATCTATGAGTCATGATGGCAAACATGCAGCAACCTCATGCCCCAAAGCCCCTTTAGCACCCCAAAGTGTCCCAAAGCACCCAGCCCTGAGGCCCTGAGTACCTGCCTTGGGTACCTCCTCCTCCTGGCCCTCATGGAGAAATCCTTGGAGATCCTTTAGACTCACAAATCAGAGAACCATAGCTGCCAGGTTGGAAGGGACCCCAGGGATCATCTGGACCAGCCTTTCTAGGTGAGAGTGCAGTTTAAATGGGGTAGGCCAGCACTCTGCCAAGATGAGTCTTACAACTGTCCAGTGTAGGGGAATCCACTGCTTCTCTTGGGAGATGATCCCAATGTTTAACTGTTCTTCTGGATTCCAGTTGCAATCTCCCCAGGAGCAACTTGTGCCCTGGAGCTGTCAGGGGTGGAGGGAGTGGGTGGGCAGCCCTGAGGAACATTGTGCCTTGGGTAGTATCCTTCTCCTGCTCCAGTCAGCCCTGCAGCCATCCCCCTTCCCTATTGTTCCCAGTAAGGACCAGCATCCCACTCAGCATTTCATGGGCATCCATTTCCCAGTGTGTCTGTTGGGTGACTTGAGCTCAGCCAAGGTACAAATGGTGCCTGGGCAGTGCCAAGCTCTCCCCAGCACAGCCCAGGCTGTGCCTGGCCCTGCCAGTTAACCACTTACCAGGCTGAGCCTGGTGGCCTCAGCTGCCCCCAAGGACCTGGGGGACCTGGGTGATGTAGTTGGCACCTGGGGTGCCCCTTAGCATTGCCTGGGAGGTGCCTCATCTCCTCCAGGCAAGCAAACATTGAGGCAGAGAGCAGCTGGGAAAGGCAGCATGTGGCAGTCTGCCTTGGCAAAGAGGGGGCTGGTACCAAGGGGCACAGAGAGTTCTGTGCTGGTTGGGAACACATGCACCTTGCAAACCTTTATCCCACAGGGGCTGAGGGCTGTGGGAAGGGCCTCATCCTGCTTAGGGTCACCTCCTGGGCAAGGCAGGGTGAAAGCAAAGGGATGGGACCAGGGAATTTGCTTAAGCTGGAAGAGACCCTTTAAGATCATCAAGTCCAACCATTAACCCAGCACTACCAGGTCACCACTAAGCCATGTCCCTCAGCACCAAATCTGCACAGCTTTTCAACCCCTCCAGGGATGGGGACTCCACCACCGCCCTGGGCAGCCTGTTCCAGGCTTTGACAACCCTTTCCAAGAAGAAATTGTCCCTCGGGTCCAGACCAAACCTCCTTGGCACAACCTGACTCTGTTTCTTCCTGTCCTATTACTTGTTCCTTGGGAGAAGTCATATCCTCCCTCCCTCCCTCCCTCCCTCCCTCCCTCCCTTCCTTCCTTCCTTCCTTCCTTCCTTCCTTCCTTCCTTCCTTCCTTCCTTCCTTCCTTCCTTCCTTCCTTCCTTCCTTCCTTCCTTCCTTCCTTCCTTCCTTCCTTCCTTCCTTCCTTCCTTCCTTCCTTCCTTCCTTCCTTCCTCCCTCCCCTTCCTTCCTTCCTTCCTTCCTTCCTTCCTTCCTTCCTTCCTTCCTTCCTTCCTTCCTTCCTTCCTTCCTTCCCTTCCTTCCTTCCTTCCTTCCTTCCTTCCTTCCTTCCTTCCTTCCTTCCTTCCTTCCTTCCTTCCTTCCCTTCCTTCCTTCCCTTCCTTCCTTCCTTCCTTCCTTCCTTCCTTCCTTCCTTCCTTCCTTCCTTCCTTCCTTCCTTCCTTCCTTCCTTCCTTCCTTCCTTCCTTCCTTCCTTTCCTTCCTTCCTTCCTTCCTTCCTCCCTCCCTCCCTCCCTCCCTCCTTTCCCCCCTTCCCCCCTTCTTTCCCCACTTCCTTCCCTTTCTTTCTTCCTTATTCCTTCCTTCCCCCTGCCCCCCCAAACACAACACTGGGGTGATGGTCTGATCCCCCCCATCCTCTGCCACCCCCTGCTCCCCTCACTGCCATGACCCCTTCCCCCTAGATCTATCCTATACATGTGGGGTGGCATCACCCCCCAAGGGGGGTCTCACAGCCTCCCCTTCCCTCCTGTGGCCACAGTGGGGTGGTGAGGAACAGCCCCACCCCCTCACTCCTTGCAAAGCAGGGGAGTTTGGGAGGGTGCAGGCCGTGTGTGTCCCCCCCCAAGGCGGGGGCTGGATCCCTAGCAGGAGGGGTCAGGATGGTGTCATGGAAAATGCCTGTGCCGGCCAAGGGCCCTGTTTGCGCCAAAACTGGCAATTTTTCCCTCGATCCTGGGGCTCTGCCAGGCCCCTTCCTGCCCCCCCCCCCAACCTTGATCTATCCCTCTCCTACTCCTCTTGCAAAAGGGGGGTGCAGACAGTGCCCCTCCCCCCGCCCTCAGGGGCCCTGCAGCAGTAAGGGGGTAAAGTGGGAGAGTCTGGTGGCACAGCTGGATGCCACCCAGCACCACGCACCAGTGCCTAGCACTGTGGACCAGCACCAGTGCCATGGTACCAGGAACCAGTCCTGCTGGCTGTGGGCTTGAGGGACACTCTGTGACCCCAAGAGATGACACAGACCTGGGGCTGGGGACATGCCACAGCCCCGAGGATGGCTGAACTCCAGAGCAGAGCCACTGTCTACACCCGCCCAGGGTAAAGAGGCCTCCATGGGGAGTAAAAAGTCATTTAAGGCCTTTCAGAGCAAATCCTGGCTGCTCCTGCCTGCGTTGGCTTGTCTCAGGATGTGGCAGGAGCTCCAGCATCAGTCCCTGGGGAATCATGGCCTGATCCGGTCACCCTGTCACCTCCTCGTCCATGAGCTAAAGCTCCTGAGCCCTTGATGACTCCGGCTGCAAAGCTCCTTATGCCAGCAATGCTTCCCCTCCTGCTGCCCTTGCCCTGCACAATCCTGCTGCATTTCCCCTGGGAGAGATCTGGGTGCTTATTAGGTGCAGCAAACAGGCTGATTTCCCACCGGGATGGGGCTGGGGCAGAACCAAAGGCTGACAGAGGGGAAGGCAACAGCACCATGCACCAGTGCTCAGCATCATGTACCAGCACCCAGCGCTGTGCACCGGCGCCCAGAACTGCACAGCAGCAGCACACTCCAGTGCTCAGCACCGAGCACTAGCACCCTGCACCAGCACCATGTAGTAACAACAGGCAGCAGAGCCCACTGCTGTGCATCAGCACCCAGCAGCATGCACTAACAACAGGCAGCAGAGCCCACCACTGTGCATCAGCCCCAGCAGAGCCCACCGCTGTGCATCAGCCCCAGCAGAGCCCACCGCTGTGCATCAGACCCAGCAGAGCCCACCGCTGTGCATCATGACCCAGCAGAGCCCACCGCTGTGCATCAGACCCAGCAGAGACCACCGCTGTGCATCAGCACCCAGCAGCATGCACTAACAACAGGCAGCAGAGCCCACCGCTGTGCATCAGCCCCAGCAGAGCCCACCGCTGTGCATCAGCACCCAGCAGCATGCACTAACAACAGGCAGCAGAGCCCACCGCTGTGCATCAGACCCAGCAGAGACCACCGCTGTGCATCAGCACCCAGCAGCATGCACTAACAACAGGCAGCAGAGCCCACCGCTGTGCATCAGCCCCAGCAGAGCCCACCGCTGTGCATCAGCACCCAGCAGAGCCCACCGCTGTGCATCAGCACCCAGCAGAGCCCACCGCTGTGCATCGGCACCCAGCAGAGCCCACCGCTGTGCATCAGCCCCAGCAGAGCCCACCGCTGTGCATCAGCAACCAGCAGAGCCCACCGCTGTGCATCAGCCTCAGCAGAGCCCACCGCTGTGCATCAGACCCAGCAGAGCCCACCGCTGTGCATCGGCACCCAGCAGAGCCCACCGCTGTGCATCGGCACCCAGCAGAGCCCACCGCTGTGCATCAGCCCCAGCAGAGCCCACCGCTGTGCATCAGACCCAGCAGAGCCCACCGCTGTGCATCACCACCCAGCAGAGCCCACCGCTGTGCATCACCACCCAGCAGAGCCCACCGCTGTGCATCAGACCCAGCAGAGCCCACCGCTGTGCATCGGCACCCAGCAGAGCCCACCGCTGTGCATCAGCCCCAGCAGAGCCCACCGCTGTGCATCAGACCCAGCAGAGCCCACCGCTGTGCATCGGCACCCAGCAGAGCCCACCGCTGTGCATCGGCACCCAGCAGACCCCACCGCTGTGCATCGGCACCCAGCAGAGCCCACCACTGTGCATCAGCCTCAGCAGAGCCCACCGCTGTGCATCACCACCCAGCAGAGCCCACCGCTGTGCATCAGACCCAGCAGAGCCCACCGCTGTGCATCGGCACCCAGCAGAGCCCACCGCTGTGCATCAGACCCAGCAGAGCCCACCGCTGTGCATCAGCACCCAGCAGAGCCCACCGCTGTGCATCGGCACCCAGCAGAGCCCACCACTGTGCATCAGCCTCAGCAGAGCCCACCGCTGTGCATCAGCACCCAGCAGAGCCCACCGCTGTGCATCAGCCCCAGCAGAGCCCACCGCTGTGCATCACCACCCAGCAGAGCCCACCACTGTGCATCAGCCTCAGCAGAGCCCACCGCTGTGCATCAGCACCCAGCAGAGCCCACCGCTGTGCATCAGCACCCAGCAGAGCCCACCGCTGTGCATCGGCACCCAGCAGAGCCCACCGCTGTGCATCAGACCCAGCAGAGCCCACCGCTGTGCATCGGCACCCAGCAGAGCCCACCGCTGTGCATCGGCACCCGGCAGAGCCCACCGCTGTGCATCAGACCCAGCAGAGCCCACCGCTGTGCATCAGCACCCAGCAGAGCCCACCGCTGTGCATCACCACCCAGCAGAGCCCACGGCTGTGCTTCGGCACCCAGCAGAGCCCACCGTTGTGCATCAGCCTCAGCAGAGCCCACCGCTGCGCATCGGCACCCAGCAGAGCCCACCGCTGTGCATCAGCACCCAGCAGAGCCCACCGCTGTGCATCAGCACCCAGCAGAGCCCACCGCTGTGCATCAGACCCAGCAGAGCCCACCGCTGTGCATCAGCCTCAGCAGAGCCCACCGCTGTGCATCAGCACCCAGCAGAGCCCACCGCTGTGCATCGGCACCCAGCAGAGCCCACCGCTGTGCATCAGCCTCAGCAGAGCCCACCGCTGTGCATCAGCCCCAGCAGAGCCCACCGCTGTGCATCAGACCCAGCAGAGCCCACCGCTGTGCATCAGCACCCAGCAGAGCCCACCGCTGTGCATCGGCACCCAGCAGAGCCCACCGCTGTGCATCAGACCCAGCAGAGCCCACCGCTGTGCATCAGCACCCAGCAGAGCCCACCGCTGTGCATCACCACCCAGCAGAGCCCACCGCTGTGCATCAGCACTCAGCAGAGCCCACCGCTGTGCATCAGACCCAGCAGAGCCCACCGCTGTGCATCGGCACCCAGCAGAGCCCACCGCTGCGCATCAGACCCAGCAGAGCCCACCGCTGCGCATCGGCACCCAGCAGAGCCCACCGCTGCGCATCAGACCCAGCAGAGCCCACCGCTGTGCATCAGCCTCAGCAGAGCCCACCGCTGTGCATCAGCCTCAGCAGAGCCCACCGCTGTGCATCAGACCCAGCAGAGCCCTACCGCTGTGCATCAGACCCGGCAGAGCCCACCGCTGTGCATCAGACCCAGCAGAGCCCACCGCTGTGCATCAGCACCCAGCAGAGCCCACCGCTGTGCATCACCACCCAGCAGAGCCCACCGCTGCTGCATCGGCACCCAGCAGAGCCCACCGCTGTGCATCAGACCCAGCAGAGCCCACCGCTGTGCATCAGACCCAGCAGAGCCCACCGCTGCGCATCAGCACCCAGCAGAGCCCACCGCTGTGCATCAGACCCAGCAGAGCCCACCGCTGTGCATCAGACCCAGCAGAGCCCACCGCTGCGCATCGGCACCCAGCAGAGCCCACCGCTGTGCATCAGACCCAGCAGAGCCCACCGCTGTGCATCAGACCCAGCAGAGCCCACCGCTGCGCATCAGCACCCAGCAGAGCCCACCGCTGCTGCATCGGCACCCAGCAGAGCCCACCGCTGTGCATCAGCACCCAGCAGAGCCCCCCGCTGTGCATCAGCACCCGGCAGAGCCCACCGCTGTGCATCGGCACCCAGCAGAGCCCACCGCTGTGCATCAGACCCAGCAGAGCCCACCGCTGTGCATCAGACCCAGCAGAGCCCACCGCTGTGCATCGGCACCCAGCAGAGCCCACCGCTGTGCATCAGCCTCAGCAGAGCCCACCGCTGTGCATCAGCACCCAGCAGAGCCCACCGCTGTGCATCAGCACCCAGCAGAGCCCACCGCTGCGCATCAGGCACCCAGCAGAGCCCACCGCTGTGCATCAGCACCCAGCAGAGCCCACCGCTGTGCATCAGGCACCCAGCAGAGCCCACCGCTGTGCATCAGCCTCAGCAGAGCCCACCGCTGTGCATCAGCCTCAGCAGAGCCCACCGCTGTGCATCAGACCCAGCAGAGCCCACCGCTGTGCATCAGACCCAGCAGAGCCCACCGCTGTGCATCAGACCCAGCAGAGCCCACCGCTGTGCATCAGCACCCAGCAGAGCCCACCGCTGTGCATCAGACCCAGCAGAGCCCACCGCTGCGCATCGGCACCCAGCAGAGCCCACCGCTGTGCATCAGACCCAGCAGAGCCCACCGCTGCGCATCAGCACCCAGCAGAGCCCACCGCTGCGCATCGGCACCCAGCAGAGCCCACCGCTGTGCATCAGCACCCAGCAGAGCCCACCGCTGTGCATCGGCACCCGGCAGAGCCCACCGCTGTGCATCGGCACCCAGCAGAGCCCACCGCTGTGCATCAGACCCAGCAGAGCCCACCGCTGTGCATCGGTACCCAGCAGAGCCCACCGCTGTGCATCAGCCTCAGCAGAGCCCACCACTGTGCATCAGCACCCAGCAGAGCCCACCGCTGTGCATCAGCACCCAGCAGAGCCCACCGCTGTGCATCGGCACCCAGCAGAGCCCACCGCTGTGCATCAGACCCAGCAGAGCCCACCGCTGCGCATCAGCCTCAGCAGAGCCCACCGCTGTGCATCAGACCCAGCAGAGCCCACTGCTGTGCATCGGCACCCAGCAGAGCCCACCGCTGCGCATCGGCACCCAGCAGAGCCCACCGCTGCGCATCGGCACCCAGCAGAGCCCACCGCTGTGCATCAGCCTCAGCAGAGCCCACCGCTGCGCATTGGCACCCAGCAGAGCCCACCGCTGTGCATCAGACCCTGCAGAGCCCACCGCTGTGCATCGGCACCCAGCAGAGCCCACCGCTGTGCATCAGCCTCAGCAGAGCCCACCGCTGTGCATCGGCACCCAGCAGAGCCCACCGCTGTGCATCAGCACCCAGCAGAGCCCACCGCTGTGCATCAGCACCCAGCAGAGCCCACCGCTGTGCATCAGACCCAGCAGAGCCCACCGCTGCGCATCAGACCCAGCAGAGCCCACCGCTGCGCATCAGACCCAGCAGAGCCCACCGCTGCGCATCGGCACCCAGCAGAGCCCACCGCTGCGCATCGGCACCCAGCAGAGCCCACCACTGTGCATCAGACCCAGCAGAGCCCACCGCTGCGCATCAGCACCCAGCAGAGCCCACCGCTGCGCATCGGCACCCAGCAGAGCCCACCGCTGTGCATCAGACCCAGCAGAGCCCACCGCTGTGCATCAGCCTCAGCAGAGCCCACCGCTGTGCATCGGCACCCAGCAGAGCCAACCGCTGTGCATCAGCCTCAGCAGAGCCCACCGCTGTGCATCAGCCTCAGCAGAGCCCACCGCTGTGCATCAGCCTCAGCAGAGCCCACCGCTGTGCATCGGCACCCAGCAGAGCCCACCGCTGTGCATCAGACCCTGCAGAGCCCACCGCTGTGCATCGGCACCCAGCAGAGCCCACCGCTGTGCATCAGACCCAGCAGAGCCCACCGCTGTGCATCGGCACCCAGCAGAGCCCACCACTGTGCATCGGCACCCAGCAGAGCCCACCACTGTGCATCAGACCCAGCAGAGCCCACCGCTGTGCATCAGCCTCAGCAGAGCCCACCACTGTGCATCAGCCTCAGCAGAGCCCACCGCTGTGCATCACCACCCAGCAGAGCCCACGGCTGTGCATCAGCACCCAGCAGAGCCCACGGCTGTGCATCGGCACCCAGCAGAGCCCACGGCTGTGCATCGGCACCCGGCAGAGCCCACCGCTGTGCATCAGCCCCAGCAGAGCCCACCGCTGTGCATCGGCACCCGGCAGAGCCCACCGCTGTGCATCAGCCCCAGCAGAGCCCACCGCTGTGCATCGGCACCCAGCAGAGCCCACCACTGTGCATCAGCCTCAGCAGAGCCCACCGCTGTGCATCGGCACCCAGCAGAGCCCACCGCTGTGCATCAGCACCCAGCAGAGCCCACCGCTGTGCATCGGCACCCAGCAGAGCCCACCGCTGTGCATCGGCACCCGGCAGAGCCCACCGCTGTGCATCAGCACCCAGCAGAGCCCACCGCTGTGCATCGGCACCCGGCAGAGCCCACCGCTGTGCATCAGCACCCAGCAGAGCCCACCGCTGTGCATCAGACCCAGCAGAGCCCACCGCTGTGCATCAGCCCCAGCAGAGCCCACGGCTGTGCATCGGCACCCAGCAGAGCCCACCGCTGTGCATCGGCACCCAGCAGAGCCCACCGCTGTGCATCAGCACCCAGCAGAGCCCACCGCTGTGCATCGGCACCCAGCAGAGCCCATCGCTGTGCATCAACCTCAGCAGAGCCCACCGCTGTGCATCGGCACCCAGCAGAGCCCACCGCTGTGCATCGGCACCCAGCAGAGCCCACCGCTGTGCATCAGCCTCAGCAGAGCCCACCGCTGTGCATCAGCACCCAGCAGAGCCCACCGCTGTGCATCGGCACCCAGCAGAGCCCACCGCTGTGCATCGGCACCCAGCAGAGCCCACCGCTGTGCATCGGCACCCAGCAGAGCCCACCGCTGTGCATCGGCACCCAGCAGAGCCCACCGCTGTGCATCGGCACCCGGCAGAGCCCACCGCTGTGCATCAGCACCCAGCAGAGCCCACCGCTGTGCATCAGACCCAGCACCATGCACTAACAACAAGTAGCAGAACCCACCGCTGTGCATCAGCACCCCCACGCACCATGCAGCAATGCCAAGCACTGTGTACCATGTAGCAGTGCCCAGCACCATGCACCTGTGCTCAGTACCACCATGCACCATGGCTGAGCACTGTGTACATGCACCATGCAGCAGTGCTAAGCACCGTTGTAGCAGTGCCCAGCAGCACCATGCACCATGCAGCAATGCTGAGCACTGTGCATGTGCAATGCCCAGCATCATGCAGCTGCACCATGCACCAGTGCTCAGCACCACGTAGCAATGCCCAGCATCATGCAGCTGCACCATGCACCAGTGCTCAGCACCACGTAGCAATGCCCAGCATCATGCAGCTGCACCATGCACCAGTGCTCAGCACCATGTAGCAATGCCCAGCATCATGCAGCTGCACCATGCATCAGTGCTCAGCACCACATAGCAATGCCCAGCATCATGCAGCTGCACCATGCACCAGTGCGCAGCACCACGTAGCAATGCCCAGCATCATGCAGCTGCACCATGCACCAGTGCGCAGCACCACGTAGCAATGCCCAGCATCATGAGGCTGCACCATGCACCAGTGCTCAGCACCATGTAGCAATGCCCAGCATCATGAGGCTGCACCATGCACCAGTGCTCAGCACCACGTAGCAATGCCCAGCATCATGCAGCTGCACCATGCACCAGTGCTCAGCACCACTCACAGTCCCAGTGAGAGCCTCCTGCCCCATGGCCGCTCTCCTTCGGCCCTCTCTGCAGGCAGCCAGGCTTAGACCCTTGCCTTGCCTCAACGCTCTCCCCTCTTACTCCTTCCCTTAACCCCCCCAGCCATGATTTATCCAAGGTGGCAGTGCCAGCCATAAATCCTGCACCACACTCACTTCATCCTGAGAGGTGCCTGATAAATATTTAAGCTGGCTCATAAATCACACACCGGCAGAGCAGGACTCTCCCACAGCTCCAGCCTCTTGCCACTAGACCTGGCAGTACCAGGGCTGAGCAACCAGCCCTGGAGCTTGAGAATCAGGAGTTAAAAACCCCCCAGTCACAAAGCAAACCTTTTTGTTTTTCCCTCCAGCCTGAACCTGGGTGATGAGCCCCTGCCCTCTCCTCAGAGCATCTCTGCCCCAGCACATGCTGTTTATGCCTTGCTCTGAGTCAGGCTTTGCTGGCCACTATAATGAGGCATCAGCTGGGAGAGGCCAGGCTAGGGTAAGAGGGGGGGGGGGGGGGGGGGGGGGGCTGGGAGGGAGCAGGTATTAATTGCTGTTATTGCTCCAGGATGGAGAGGAGCAGGACATTTATAGCTTGGGCAGGAAGGGGAGGCTGGGGTGGGAGCAGAATGGGGAGAGAGGGAAGTTTGGTGAGGGGCAACGCTCCTGCAGGCGGGGCTAACACTCTGGTTTGGAGGGTCCCCGGGGGAGTGGGCTTGACTGGCACCCTAAATGGCTGCTGGGAAGGGACTGAAGATGGCTCTGGCTGTGGCACATGCAGGTCATCACCCCATTCACCCTCTTCGTGCTAATTCTGTGCTAATAGGACAAGTGGCAGAGGTGTGTATGTCCTCATTAGGCTTCAGAGTGAGCCACAGGCAAAGGTGGCAGAAGATGGCCTGATGTCAAAGTCTGGAGACTGAGGAAGAGGGAAGAAGAGGAATGATGGGGGAGAGGAATCCTAGCCCTGGACAGAGTGGTACAAATTTTCCCTCTGGCATGTTAACTGTGAAACCTATCAAAAGCATGTTCAGAGGTGCCAGCACTAATTTCCACTGCTATCCTTTGCAGCAGGCATGGTGACTGCAGGGACTGCAGGATGGGAACAAAAATGTCCAGAGGGGCTGGAGGGAGCAGATGCCCCATTCCTGGCCTTCCATTCCCCATGGCCAGCCCCACTAAAGCCCCCAAACTGCTGTAACGTCCTCCTGGTCCCAGCAGGACCCTCGATCCCTGTTCTTTCCCTGAGACATCTCCATGTGCTCCCTCCCCCAAGGAGAACTGAGCGTCGTTCCCCTCTCATCGGTGCCAGTGCTGGTACTGGGAGGATTGTGCCAGTACCACTGGCAGTGGAAGTAGCTGGGAGTGCATGTACTGGGGTGTCCCCAGGCCCTTCCTCATTTATTCCCAGGCCAAGAACACAGGTATGGGCAGGGAATCCCAGAATCCCAGCATGATGGAGGGGGTGGAAGTGACCTCAAGGGATCATGTAGTCCACCCCACCCTGTTAAAGCACAGTCACCCGCAGCAGGGTGCCCATGGTTGCCTTCACACAGGTTTGGAATTTCCCCAGAGAAGGAGACTACACAGCCTCTCTGGGCAGCATGGTCCAGGGCTCTGGAACCTTCACAGGAAAAAAGTTTGTCCTCACCTTCATCTAGAACCTCCAGAGTTCCAGTCTGGGCCTGTTGCCCCTTGTCCTGTTGCTGGGCACCACTGGAAAGAGTGTGACCCCATCCTCTTGCTGCCCACCCTTTAGCTATTGATCAGCAACAAGGAGATCCCCTCTCAGGCTGCTCTTCTCTCAGCCTTTCCTCCTCACAGAGATGTTCCAGTCCTCTCACAATCGTCACAGACTCTGCTATACTCTCTCCAGTAGTTCCCTGACTCTCTTGAATGTGGGGGACCAGAACTGGATATGCAGCACTCCAGATGTGGCCTCGCTAGGGCAGAGCAGAGGGGGAGGAGAACCCCTCTTGCCCTGCTGGTCACACACTTCTGAATGCACTGCAAGACACCATTGGCCTTTTGGGCTGCTAAGGCACATTACTCTCTCACAGGGAACTTGTTCCCCAGCACTCCCTGGTCCTTCTCTGCAGAGCTGCTTTCCAGCAAGTCAAGCCCTAACCTGTCCTGGTGCAGGGGATTATTCCTCCCCAGGGGCAGGACCCTACACTTGCCCTTGTTGAACTTCACGAGGTTTCCCTCCACACAACTCTCCAGCCTGTCCAGGTCTCGCTGAATGATTGGTGAGGACCTGGTCTTCTAGCCCAGGCAGGATGCCTGCTCCCTTGATAAACAAGTGGGAAGGGATGAAGGCTGTGACAGATGGTGGCATTTGTCACCTGCCTCAGCCCACATGGCCACTCGCCTCTCACAGCGAGGTGATGGGAGGGGGGAGGATGTGTTTTTTGGGAGTGATCCAGAGAGAGCCATCACAGCCAGCCCTGGATGCTTCTGGTGCAGGGCCAGGAAGAAATAAAATAACCCTGAACGTAAGAAAAACTTTCCAAGTGGGATCCATCACCCTCCCAGCTTTTCCTTCTAGCCACTTTGCGCTGGAATCCTGACTGGTGCAGGAGCCTCGGCACATCGACTGCATCCTGAGCCCAGCACGCAGCCTGGCCCTTCAGCAGCACCCAAGCTCCACCAGAACAGGCCACTTCAAAGTCCTGCCTTCAGAATCATGATTTGGATACAGAGAATAAGTGTGTGTGTATTTATGTTCATTCCCCTTCCCCTTCCACTCCCCTGAACACCGCAGAGAGAGGCTGAAGCTGCTGGGAGCGAAGTGCTTGATGCCTGCAGACCAGTAAAGCCCAATTTGGAGACATTCCTTCTGCATTTCCCTGCTGGACACACATTTTTTCAGATGTCATCACCCCAACCCCACCCCAGGGTTCCACTTCAAACCCCAGAAGGAGACTTTAAGGGTTTCAGCCCTGGGTGCAGCTGGTAGAGTGGTTTACTGGCATGTCATACCTGCCTTGGGGGTCAACAATACCTCCTCCATCCCACTCCATCCCAAATGGAGTGTGTGTGCCCCCCCCCATCCCTGGCTCCAGGCAGAGAAGGGGACCTGAGTGTCACAGGAGTGGCAAGACAGAGGACCTGTGTGCTTCAGGGCAGGCAAGACAGAGGACCTGGTAGTCCTGGGGGTGGCAGGATTAGGTATCCATGTGTCCCAGAGGTGGCAGGACAGGGGACTTGGGGTCCCAAGGGAGGCAGGACAAGGACCCAATGCCTGCCTGCAGCCCACTGCTGAGCTGTGGTGTCTCAGGACTGTGTCCATACTGGTCTGGCTTTGTTTCCCTCCTCCATCACTGCAGCATCCTTTGTGTGGGCTGGTGAGACACTGCTCTCTCCCACTCGCTTCCCGCTCGCCTCCCGCTCGCTCCTCTCCCCAGCCCCCCGCACTCACTTGCCTGCTCCTCCTCCCTTTCACGTCAAACATAAGCTGCTTGTCTTCACTTCCAAAGCTTTTCCCAGCTGCTCCAGCCAGCCAGCAGAGGCCTGACCCTGCCTCTGCTCAGCTCGTGGCTTCTCTGGCACCCAGTTCTCTGTCCTGAGAGCCAACAGCCATCCTAACACCAACATCTCAGCCCTGAGAGCCTGCAGCCATCCCAACACCAGCATCTCAGCCCTGAGAGCCTGCAGCCACACCAACACCAACATCTCAGCCCTGAAAGCCTGCAGCCACCACAACACTAACATCTCAGTCCTGAGAGCAAACAGCCACCCCAACACCAACATCTCAGCCCTGAGAGACAGCATCTACCCCAACACCAACATCTCAGCCCTGAAAGCCTGCAGCCACCACAACACTAACATCTCAGTCCTGAGAGACAGCATCTACCCCAACACCAACATCTCAGTCCTGAGAGCCAACAGCCACCCCAACACCATCTCAGCCCTGAAAGCCTGCAGCCACCACAACACCAACATCTCAGTCCTGAGAGCCAACAACCACCCCAACACCAGCATCTCAGCCCTGAGAGACAGCATCTACCCCAACACCAACATCTCAGCCCTGAGAGCCTGCAGCCACCACAACACCAACATCTCAGTCCTGAGAGCCAACAGCCACCCCAACACCAACATCTCAGCCCTGAGAGACAGCATCTACCCCAACACCAACATCTCAGTCCTGAAAGCCAACAGCCACCCCAACACCATCTCAGCCCTGAAAGCCTGCAGCCACCACAACACCAACATCTCAGTCCTGAGAGCCAACAGCCACCCCAACACCAACATCTCAGCCCTGAGAGCCTGCAGCCACACCAACATCTTAGTCCTGAGAGACAGCATATGTCCCAACACCAACATCTCAGCCCCGAGAGCCTGCAGCCACCCCAACACCAGTATCTCAGCCCTGGGAGCCTGCAGCCACCCCAACACCAACATCTCAGCCCTGAGAGACAGCATCTGTCCCAACACCAACATCTCAGCCCTGAAAGCCTGCAGCCACACCAACAGCTCAGCTCCAAGAGCCAACAGTCACCCCAAAGCCTGAGTCTGAGCCATCCCCAAAACTTGTGTCTCAGATCCAGGAAACAAGAGGCACTCCAACATCTGTGTCTCGGCCCCCAAAACCAGTGACAATCCCAACACTCATATCTCAGTTCCTGGTACCAGCAGCAACCCCAACACCCATGTCTCAAACCGGGTGCCCCACCAGCCCTTCTACATCTCCCCAGGACCATGGTACCCAAGGGGATGCTGGGCAGGACCAGGCTACCCGTGTGCCATCCCAGCCCAGCTACTTGCTGTCCCCTGGCCTCCAGGCCCTCATGGTGTGCTGAGGTTGGGGCAGCATGTGGGTGACCCTGGGCAAGCTCCATCAAGGGGATCTGAAGGACAGTGAACACCCCCCCCGGAGAACATACAGACCAGCAGTCTGGAACCTATGTTGCAGCTACCAACACCCCTCCCTGCTCCTGCAGTCCCTCTCCCAAGGTGGGAGAGCACCCCAAGCACCCCAGGTGGTGTCAAGTGAGGGCAGGGAGAGCATTCTGAGTACCAAGGTGCAGCATCAAGATCCATTCCTGTGTCCCCCACTCTGGACTAGGAGTCCCCCCAGGGTTCTCACCAGAAGACTCATCTTGAGGGAACTTTGTCCCCAAGGGACCTCTTTTCTGCTCCTCCAGGCAAGGGTTCATCTGAGGAAAACTGCCTGTCCCACAGCCCCACCACGACCCCCCCCGAACATCCACTGGCCCTCCGGTGATGTTGCACCCTGCATTCCTCGGGAGGCTCCTTGTAGGGTTGGAAAGGAGGTCCCAGCCCGGTCCCCCCTCACTCGGGCGAGGACCCCCTGGGTCCGTGCGGGGGCAAGGGGGTTCCCAGGGCTGGAGGACGTGCTAACGGGGAGCCCAGAGGCTGCGGGAAAGGGAGCGGGGGCGGGGAGAGGGTGGGGGGGGTCTACCTCGAGAGGAGGGAGACAAGAGACCAGGGGGATGGGCAGGTCGCTGTTCCCCGGGGAGCCGGGGGGATCCCCGGTTTGGTGGTGATCCGGGTTGGGGAGCGGGACAAGCCCTGACAGCACGGGAATGGGCGGGAGATTCCCGGTGATGGGGGAGCCGAGCAGGAGAGTCACCCCTACAGCCAGGAGACGGGCGAGGGATTCCCGACAGCGAAGGAGCCGTGTCACCCCAATAGCACAGGGACGGGAGGGTGGTTCCCGGTGGCGGAGGAGTGGAACGGTTTGGGGGATTCCCTGTAGCGGAGAACCAGGGCAGGAACATCGCCCCAGTACCGCGGTGACGGGCGGGGGGTTGCGGCTAGCAGAGGAGTTGGGCAGGAGGGTCACTTCGGTGCCACGGTGACGGGCGGGTGGTTCCCGGTGGCAGAGGAGCTGGGTCACCCCGATACGACGGGGACGGGTGGCGGAGGAGCCGTGCGGAGGAGTCGCCCCGGTGCCACGGCAATGAGCGCACGGGGAAGATCCGTACGGGGCGTCACCGGGGCCGGTAACCCGCGGTCGGGAAGAGTCTCGGGATGACACGGGGAAGCGCCGGGGCAGGGGTAAGCGGTACCTATGGTAGTGATGACGGTGATGGCGAAGTAAAAAGAACCGGCGAATTTCCACTGGACGCCGGCCTTGTGCGGCTTGAGCTTGAGGACGACCCACTCGAGCTCCCGGTAGCTCTCGGCGCTGAGGTTGTATTTGCTCTTCAGCTCCTGGCTCTTCGCTTCCAGCCGCCGCCGTTCCGCCGTCTCCTCCTCCGACTCCAGCGCGTCGAAGACGGCGGCTCCCACCAGCAGGTAGGTGAAGGTGCACATGATCAGCGCCAGCGTTCGCACGTTCTGCCGCTTCATGGTGCGGCGGCGGCGGCGGCAGGCGGAGGCGGCGGTGGCGGCGGCGGCGGGGCCGTCTGGGGCATGGCGGCGGCGGCGGGCCCGGCCCGGCTCGGCGCGGCTCGGCGCGGCTCGGCTCGGCTCGGCTCGGCGGCAGAGGGAGCGGGGAGGGCGGTGGGAGGGGGCGGGGTGGGGGGTGGGGGGGCGGAGCTGTCCTTCAGCACCACCGCCCCGCACCGGCACCGCCCGCACCGCACCGCCACGGTACCCCCACCGCACCCACAGCCGTACCCCGACCGCGCCCGCACCGTACCCACGCTGGGAACAACGTCGGGACCCGCGTTGGCACCCAGACTGCGGCCCGCACCTGCCGGCACCCGCACCGGGACTGGCACCAGGACCTGCACCCGCGGTGACACCAGAACCCACACCCACGCGGGTCTCAGTACCGGGACCCACACCAGCCCCGGGATTCAGATCCACACCTTCACTGGAACCGACACCTGCACCCACACCATTACTGGGACAATCGCTCACACTGCTACTTCCCTGGCACCAGCCCTGGCACCAGGACTGGGATCCACCTGGGCAGCTGCAGCTGCACCTGCTGTGACCCACAGTAGTACTGGCACCAGGAGCTGCATCCACACCCTCACCCACATCAGCACACACACTGCTACAGGGACCAGGACCCACGTCTGTGCTGGTGCCACGACCCACACCAGCACCAGGATGTGGCCCTGCACGGGTGCTGGGGAGCTGCACCCACACTGGTGGTGCCACACACGTGTGTCCAAGCTCAGGCACACAGGAACACACCCATGTGCACTGCCTGGGCCGTGCTCGTGTACACACTCACACATAAATCCCAGATTCTCAGCATGGGGGGGATTGGAAGGGACCTCTAGAGACCATCCAGTCCAACCCCCCTGATAAAGCAGGGTCACCCACAGCAGTTGCCCAAGATCACAATGTCCAGGGGGGGTTGGAATCTGTCCAGAGAAGGAGACCCCACAACCTCTCTGAGCAGCCTGGTCCAGGGCTCCAGCACCCTCACAGGAAAGATTTTCCTTCTGCTCAGATGGAGCCTCCAAGGCTCCAGTTTGTGCCTGTTGCCCCTTGTCCTGTAGCTGAGCACCACTGAAAAGAGTCTGGTCCTGTCCTCCTGCCACCCACCCTTTAGCTATTGGTCAGCACTGAGATGATCCACGTGGGTGATCCCACACCCATGTTACTCTCACCCAAACCTATCCCTCCTTGCAAAAGCATCGGTGTACAGGGCGGGCCTCATCCTGACGTGCTCTGAGCAGGAGGTGGAGGCTGAACAGTCCAAACCAGTGAGATCAGTGCTGTCCCTGCTGCCAAGTCCCAGTGACCTGGCACTGCAGTGTGCTTGTGGGGCACCATTCTCTGCCCCATCTCAGACACCTGCTGGGCAAAGCATATGAGATGGAGTGCACCCTCAGCAAGCCTGAAGGTGACTCCAAGGTGAGTGGTGCAGCTGAACACTTTAGGGACAGGGTGTGTTCAGAGGGACCTGGACAAGCTGCAGAAATGGGACCCTGGGAACCTCCAGGGGTTCAACAAGGCCAAGTGCAAAATGTCCTGTACCTGGGTCAGGGCAGTCCCTGGTATCAGTCCAGGCTGGGAGATAAAGGGATGGAGACCAGCTCTGCAGAGAAGGACTTGGGGCTGCTGGTGGGTGAAAAGCTGGACAGGAGCCTACCATATTCTGGGCTGCATCCAAACAGCATGGCCAGCAGGTCAGGGGAGAGGATTCTGCACCTCTGCTCTGCTAAGACCCCACACGCAGTGCTGGGTCCAGCTCTGGGCTCTTCATCACAGGAGAGATATGGACCTGTTGTAGTGGATCCAGAGGAGGCCACAACAATGATGTGAGGGCTGGAACCCCTCTGCTGTAAGGCCAGGCAGAGAGAGTTCAGCCAGGCAAAGAAAAAGCTCCAGGGAGACATCATTGTGGCCTTTCAGTGCTTAAAGGGGCTGATAAGAAAGCTGGGGTCAGACTTTTTAGCAGTGCCTGTTGTGACAGGACAAGGAGTGATGGTTTAAACTAGAAGAGGAGAGATTCAGACTAGAGAGAAGGGAGAATTTGTTTATTCTGAGGGTGGTGAGACACTAGCCCAGGTTGCCCAGAGAGATGTTAAATGCCTTACCCCTGGAACCATTCCTGGTGAGGTTGGACTGGGCTTTGAGCAACCTGCTCTACGTGGGGATGTCCCTGCTGACTGCAGGTGGGTTGGACTGGATAACCTCTAAACATCCCTTCCCACTCAAGCTGTTCTTTGATTCTATGATCTTTGGGGGGAGGCAAGCCCCAAACGACTCATTGACAGAAGCAGTAATGGATCCTGCCCTCTGGAAAGGGGAATGATCTTGGCCTGCCAGTGTGGCCTTGGGACACAGTGTGTCAGCCTCTGACACCTGGAATGAAGGATGGCTTGCTGTTCGCACATGTGCTGGCACCTCAAGCCAGCTGCCAGCCAGCACTGCCACGTGTGCCTGCAGCAGGACACCCAGGACCCCTCCAGCCTTCAGGGGTTCCCCTACAGCAGCATTGCTGCAGGCAGCCTGGCTCTGCCCCGACGTCCAGATGCAGGAGCCAGGGGATAAATGTTGCCCACCAGGGCCTGAAGATGCCTAAAGTACTGCCGGGGAAGTGACTTATTTAATGTCACAGCCTCTGACGCACAGGGCACAGGGAGGGAGGATCCTCCATGGTCACACTGCATTAACTCTCAGTGGCAGCTTCCCAGGGGACAGAAGGTGACAGTTGCCCTCCTGGGCTGGCAGCTGTGCTCTTCTGCCCTCCCTGGGGGAACATTTTCCTTTGGTTTTCGAGGTGTGGAGGTGAGAAAGGGTCAGGAAAGGGTCAGGAGGGTTGGGCTACAGCAGCCAGGACATGCTTGCCCATGGTTTAGCTCATGCAGAAGATGAGTTGAATCTGTTTTGTGCCCAAAGCTAAAGGAGGAAAGAAAGATTTTTCCAGGAGGTGGAGAGCATAAAAAAACCCTGAGATCATGCTCACCCGGGAGGCAGAGCTGTGATTTCTTTGCAGCAGCACGTTGCCCGGGTCAGTGGCTCCTTAAAAAAAGCTTAACCAACAGGTTGTGCCAAAGGCAAGGGTGGGTCCTCATCTGGAGAAAGCCAAATGGCAGTGGGGAGAGTTGGCTTTGAGGTTTGGGAGGGTTTCTGCAGGAAGGAGGATCCCCTGGTGCACAGGGCAGCTCAGTATCGTGGGGCAGGTGGAGGGGACCTGGCTAGGCTCTGGCCACTTCACCCTTCTGGAGGATGATGGGTGTACCTGGGTATCCAGAGGGGCCCATGTCACCCTCTGATTTCTCATCTGGAAATTAGTGTTGTGGCTGGTAGGGTGCTGCAGCTCATGGGGTGCTGCAGTTCATGGTGTGTGGAGCTCATGGGATGCTGCAGCTCATGAGGTGTGAGAGCTTGTGGGATGCTGCAGCTCATGGGTTGCTGCAGTTCATGGGATGCTGCAGCTCATGGGGTGCTG
Organism: Dryobates pubescens; assembly: GCF_014839835.1. Lineage (NCBI taxonomy): Eukaryota > Metazoa > Chordata > Aves > Piciformes > Picidae > Dryobates > Dryobates pubescens. The sequence goes on from NC_071614.1 coordinate 22,898,223, forward strand.
TAGTTCATGGGGTGCTGCAGTTCATGGGATGCTGCAGTTCATGGGATGCTGCAGCTCATGGGTTGCTGCAGTTCATGGGGTGTGGAGCTCATGGGATGCTGCAGCTCATGAGGTGTGGGAGCTCATGGGATGCTGCAGCTCATGAGATGCTGCATCTCATGGCATGTGGGAGCTCATGAGGTGCTGTGGCTCACAGGATGCTGTGGCTGGCAGGGTGCTGCTGCTTCCCCAGCACAAGCTCTGCTCTTTGCCAGCCGGAGCCCTAGGCGCGAGCAAACAAAATGCAACACAAGCTGTCACCAGCAGCTGCCGCATCGCCCACCGCCGCAGCCCCGCCACGGCTGGGGAAGAGCCAGAGGCCACCTCTCCTTCTGGGGAGCGTCTGCTGCCTCTGCACTCCCCAAAACGCTTGCTTCTTCCTGCCCAGCCCCTGCCATGAACCCCAGGAGCGCTCTTGGTCATTGCTCTCAGCTGCTAGCAGCTTCTCTCCTAGCCTGGGACCTCTTTAGAAGTGGGAAACGGTGGTGTTGAGCTCTGATGGGAGCTCTGACTGGGACCCCAGCTAGCTGGATTCTTCCAAAAGATACAGGGGGTGTGTGTGTCTCTGGACCCCACCCTCAGCCACTTCAGATACCAGTGAGAGGAAGAGAATACGTTTCTAAGGGGCCTGAGGAAGGGAAGAATTGATGAGCCCTGCCTGGATCCCTTTTCCTGGAGTGAGGACAAGCAGGGTGTGAGCAGGTGTCTTCATTTCTGCCATCACACTGGTGACAGCTCATGCACTGTGCCTGTGGGTTTCCCTGACAGTTCCTCCTCCATCCCAGCTCCCTCCTCCTCCACATCTTCATCCTGCTCTTCAAGCCTTTCTCAGCACCTCACTGCTTCATCCCACCACCCTTCTCCTCCCAGTACCCTGCTCTTCTAACTCTATTCCTCCATCTCTGTGTCTTGACATGTCAACTCTGCATCCCCTCTGCTCCATCCTTGCATTCTGCTCCTCCATCCTTGCATTCTGCTCCTCCGTCCCAACACCCTGCCCCTCCATCCCAGCGTTCTCTCTACCCCATCCCTGCTTCTCCAGTCCGGCTCCTCCATCCCAGCACTCAGCTCCTGTATCACATCACGCTGTTCTTCTATCCCAGCACCCTGTTCCTCCCTTCCAGCCCCCTGCTCCTCCATCCCAGCTCCTTGCTCCTCCATCCCAGCTCCTTGCTCCTCCATCCCAGCTCCTTGCTCCTCCACAGCAGGACCCAGTTGCTCAATCCAAGCTCCCTGACCCTCCATCCCAGCACCCTGCTCCTCCACCTCAGCACCCCACTCCTTCACCCTCGCATCCTGCTCTGCCATCCCAGCTCCCAGCAGAGGCTCCTTCATCCCAGCTCCCTGCCGGGTTTGCAGCACCTCCCTCTCCCCTTCCCTGCCTCTGACTCATGTCCTTTGCAGCTCAGAGACTCTCAAACTCCAGCCACTTCTGCCTCTTGAAAGCCACAAATGCATCCAGGCTCGAGCAAGGCCATTTGCTCCTTTCCCCGGCTGCCGTTGTGGCTGCCAAAAATAACATAAAATAAAATCAAATAGGGAAAAAAAATAGACAAAGCAACCCCAAAGACCTCCTCAAAAGCAAACTCTGCTCTCTCTCTCTCTCGCTCTCTCTCTCTCCCTTCCGGCTGCGCTGCCGAGTCACTCCCCAAAGGCTTTTTTTATTTTGTCTTCACAGGATCCTGCTGCATTTCAGCTCTGACAGCCAGACACCGACTCCCACGGGGAAGGAGGAGAGCTGCTGAAGCTCCTGCAGGCAGCAGTGTCCTCCTCGCCCGTGGCCACGCTCCGTGTCCTTGCCCGGCCGCCCCTCACATCCCCCACGGGGAGCTGTGCTTCACGTCACTGCCCTGGGAGATGGGTTTCTGGGGGGATGGGAGGGGGCAGAGGGCTCAGGGTCCTTGTGCTCCCGTCTCAGGAGGAATGCAGGGCCTCTGGGACCAGCTCCAGCTTCATCCCAGGAGATGGGCTGTGGGGTGAGGTCAGGAGCTCTGTAAGTGGCACTTAGGGAAGCAGGTTCTTTTGGGGCACTGGAAATGGTATTGTGGTAGTGGCTGCCATGGGGGTGGGGTGTGTTGGGGTGGGATAGAATTAGAATAGAATAGAATAGAATAGAATAGAATAGAATAGAATAGAATAGAATAGAATAGAATAGAATTAACCAGGTTGGAAAAGACCTTTGAGATCATGGAGTCCAACCTATCACCCAACACCATCTAATCAACTAAACCATGGCACCAAGCACCCCAGCCAGCCTCTTCCTAAACACCTCCAGGGATGGTGACTCCACCACCTCCCTGGGCAGCACATTCCAATGGCCAATCTCTCCTTCTGGGAAGAACTTCTTCCTAACATCCAGCCTGAACCTCCCATGGCACAGCTTGAGACTGTGTCCTCTTGTTCTGGTGCTGGTTGCCTGGGAGAAGAGACCAACCCCCACCTGGCTACAACCTCCCTTCAGGGAGTTGTAGACAGCAAGAAGGTCTCCCCTGAGCCTCCTCCTCTCCAGACTAAGCAACCCCAGCTCCCTCAGCCTCTCCTCACAGGGCTGTGCTCCAAACCCCTCCCCAGCTTTGTTGCCCTTCTCTGGACACCTTCCAGCAGCTCAACATCTTTCCTAAACTGAGGGGCCCAGAACTGGACACAGGACTCAAGGTGTGGCCTAACCAGTGCTGAGTCCAGGGGCACAATGACCTCCCTGCTCCTGCTGGCCACACTGTTCCTGATGCAGGCCAGGATGCCATTGGCCTTCTTGGCCACATGGGCACACTGCTGGCTCATGTTCAGCCTACTCTCAACCAGTACCCCCAGGTCTCTTTCTGCCTGGCCACTCACAAGCCACTCTGACCCCAGCCTGTAGTACTGCATGGGTTGTTGTGGCCAATGTGTAGAACCCAGCACTTTGATGTGTAAAACCTGGCACTTAGATGTGTGGGATGGCACAGAATCATGTGTAGAATTGGTTTAGTTGGCAAAGACCTCTTAGATCACCAGTTCCAACCATTGACCTAACACCACCATGACCAATAAACCATGTCCCAAAGAGCCACATCCACACATTTCTTGAGCACCTCCAGGGATGTGACTCCACCACCTCCCTGGGCAGCCTGTTCCAATGCCTGACCACTCTTCCTGTAAAGAAACTTTTCCTAATATCCAACCTAAACCTCCCCTGGCACAATTTGAGGCCATTGCCTCTTATTCTATCTCATGACAGGGAGAAGAGACCAACCCCCATCTCGCTCCAGCCACCTTTCAGGGAGTTGTAGAGTGCAATAAGCTCTACCATGAGCCTCCTTCTCTCCAGACTAAACAATCTCAGGTCCCTCAGCTGCTCCTCACAAGGTTTGTTCTCCAGATCCTTCACTGGGTTTGTTGCCCTCCTCTGAACATGCCCCAGCACCTCAATGTCCTTCTTGGACAACCTGATCTAGTGCGAGGTGTAACTACCCATGGCAGGGGGGTTGGAACTGGATGATCCTTGAGGTCCCTTTCAGCCCTGACAGTTCTGTGATTCTGTGAGGGGCACAAAACTGAGCACAGTGTTCAAGGTGTGGCCTCAGCACTGCTGAGTACAGAAGCACAATTGCTCCCCTTCTCCTGCCCACCACTCTCTTCCTGGTACAGGCCAGGATGCTGTTGGCCTTATTGGCCACGATGGGTTGGGATGGGTTGTGTTGGCATGGCTTGGAATGGGGTGCATTGGGGTAAGATGTGTTGAGATGAGATGGGATGGTTGGATTTTTCCAAGCAGAGCAAGAACAAAAAGGTCCTCTGAGACCCCAGGATGGAGAGATGGTCCCCAAGACAGGCTGGTTCTGTCCCCTGGGTGCTGAGACTGACAGATGCTCCAGTGTGCTCTGCTCTGCCCCTCCTGCACAGCCCAAGCCCACCATTGACCTTGGATCTGACATTCTTGGGTTTCCTTTGCTTGATGATCTCTGAGGTCTTTCCCAACCTGGCTGATTCTAGGATTCTGTCTTAGGTACTTTGGCCACTGACATAACCTGGAAGCATCCTGCAGAGGACCTTAGGCTTTGAAGCTAGATGTGACCATCAGACCCAGACTCCTACACCTCAGCCAATGGATGCTGCTTTATTGCCCAGCACTGGTACAGGCTGTAGAGCCTCAGTCCATTATCTGCAAAGCTTCTGCTCCATTTTTGCCTCTTTCTGCTGTGTTTTTTTGCCTGTGCCTGCTGCTGAGGTCCATGCAGAGGTCTCAGGAGCTGTGGCAACACCGTGCTCCTCATTGTATGACCAGGTGTGTTTGCTAACAAAACACAGGGCTTGGATACAGATATAAAGATATCTATAAAGATAGAGCCACCCAGCCAGAAGGTTTCCATAATCCATCTCTGCTGTTCATGCAGAAAGCACAGCAGAAACAAGACGCAAAGTCCTCTTGGTGCTTCCTAACCTGGTGGGTGTTGGGGCTTCTGCCATGCCAGTGATCCCAAGCTCTCCAGGTGTGCACCTAGGATGGGCTTGGAGAGCAGCAGCTTAGTCAGATCTTGATTCTGGGGCTTGAAGCTCCTGGGATGAGTTCAACCACTTCCTCCTGTCCTGGGCTTCTTCAGCCCAGGTCTGATAGAAGTTTCAGGCTGCAAGAAGGGTTCCTGCAAGGAGACTATCCAGAGCAAGGATCTGGCTTTGGTCTTCTCCTCCCATCACATTGCTGTGCTGCTTGGTTTGTGTGTTCCTGACTTTGTCCTTCCTACAGCCTGGCAGCACCAGCCTCGTGAAGTGGGAGCTTCTGCACCAGCTTGACCTTTTGGCAGGTTATTTCCCAGGGAAGTCCTTGAGCAAGCCCGTTATCCTCAGGTTTTGGAGAGGGGGCTTGATAGACCCCAGGAGGCTTCTCCAGGCACCTTGGGATTATAGAATCATAGACTTGTTTTCACTGGAAGAGACCTTTAAGACCCTCAAGCCCAACCATTAACCCTGCACTGCCAGGTCACCACTGAACCGTGTCCCTCAGCGACACATCTCCGTGGCATTTCTGTCCCTCCAGGAATGGGAACTCCACTCTTGCCCTGGACAGCCTGTACCAGGGCCTGACAGCCCATTCCTTCAGGAAATTGTTCTTCACATCCAACTTAAACCTCTCTTGGCACAGATTGAAGTCATTTCCTCCCATCCTATTATTCATTCCTTGGGAGAAGAGACCAACCACACTTTGCCCCAACCTCCTTTCTGGGAGTTGTAGAGGAAGGTCTACCCTCAGCCTCCTTCTCTCCAGACTGAACAACCCTCAGCTGCTCCTCACAAGTCTTGTGCTCTAGACCCTTCACCAGCTTTGTTGCCCTTCCCTGGAGATTTTCCAGCACATCAATGTGCTTCTTGGATGAGAGGCCCAAAACTGAACCAAGGGTTTGCAGTGTGGCCTCACCAGTGCCCGGTGCAGGGGGACAATCCCTGCCCTAGTCCTGCTGGCCACATTATTACTGATCCATGCCAGGATGCTGTTTGCCCTCTTGGCCACATGGGCACATCTCGTCATCAGCAGCGGGGAGGTCATTGTGCCCCTGGACTCAGCACTGGTTAGGCCACACCTTGAGTCCTATGTCCAGTTCTGGGCCCCTCAGTTTGGGAAAGATGTTGAGTTGCTGGAAGGTGTCCAGAGAAGGGCAACAAAGCTGGGGAGGGGTTTGGAGCACAGCCCTATGAGGAGAGGCTGAGGGAGCTGGGGTTGCTTAGCCTGGAGAAGAGGAGGCTCAGGGGAGACCTTCTTGCTCTCTACAACTACCTGAAGGGAGGTTGTAGCCAGGTGGGGGTTGGTCTCTTCTCCCAGAGGACAAGAGGACACAGTCTCAAGCTGTGCCAGGGGAAGTTTAGGCTGGAGGTGAGGAGAAAGTTCTTCACAGAGAGAGTTGTTAGCCATTGGAATGTGCTGCCCAGGGAGGTGGTGGAGTCACCATCCCTGGAGGTGTTCAAGAGGGGACTGGATGTGGAACTTGGTGCCATGGTTCAGTTATTCATGAGGTGTTGGGTGACAGGTTGGGCTTGATGATCTCTGAGGTCTTTTCCAATCTTGCTGATTCTGTGATTCTATGATCTTTAGTTGCTGCTGATCAGCACCTCCAGGTCCTTTTCCCCTTGGACACTTTCTAGCCCCTTCCCCAAGCCTGGATTGCTCATAATGTTGTTGTGATCAGCGTGCAGGACCCAGCGTTTGGCCCCGTTGAACCTCATCCCTTCGGCCTTGGCCCCTTGCTCCAGCCTGGCCAGCTCTCTGACTGCATCCCAGTGGGGCATTCTGGTGGGAGTGGTGGGGTGCCCTGCACCCCGTGGCAGCAGCCTGGGCAGCAGCACGCAGCCAGCCTGATGTGGTTGGCAGTGTGGCTGCCTAATGCATCGCCAGCCTCTCCAGCCAGCTCGATTTAGCTCTGCTGAATGCTTTGATTTCCTGATCTGATTTTTTCTGACGTGAAGCCATCCCTGCTCCGGGAGCTGCTCTCCTTGTCGCTGGGGCTGGGTTGGATGTGGTCCCCCAGGACCTGACACTTGTCTGCAGAGGTGAAGGGGGTGGGATGGGCAGGGGGGAGCAAGCCAACTTCTCTACACCTCCCCCCCCCATCAAATCCATAAAGGCAGCCAATATGCTGCGTAAGACGCGAGGACCCTCCCTGCACCCTTCCCTTTCCCCCCCTCCCCCCCAAACCAAACCCAGCCTGGCAAGGGCCTCGTGATCCCTTGAAAACCCAAGGAAAACACCAAAATGGTTTGTTCATGCCATCTGGAGCAAAAGAAAATGGAATTTTAATTAAAAACTCATGAGCCTGCTGCTATAAATACATCGTCTTGCTGTAAGTTATTCACCCGTCAGGAACACGGAGGTCTGAGCCCGGGCTCAGCAAGAGGAGCAGAGCTGTTTTGTCAGTTCTGGGAATACAAACTTGTTGTTTTGTTTGGTTTTGTTGGGTTGGGTTTGTTGTTGTTGTTTTTTTTCCCCTTTGATTTTTTTCCCCCTCCACCTTCCCCAGTTCCTTCCCAAAGCCTGGTGAGCAGTGGCACCCAAGCACCCGATGCTGCAGTTCTGGGGGCGTCCCAGCCCAGCTCAGAGCTCTCTGCCCACAGGCAGAGCTTGCCAGCCCTTGGGTCATGGCCAGCAGATCTCAGCAGAAGTGGAGGGGAGCATCACTCTGGGGAGATTTCACAGAGACTCACAGAATGTTTGGGGTTGGAAGTGACCTCTAAAGATCACCGAGTCCAACCCCGCTGCCAGAGCAGGGTCACCTAGAGCGGGTCACACAGGAACACATCCAGGCAGGTTTTGAATGTCTCCAGAGAAGGAGACTCCACAACCTCTCTGGGCAGCCAGTTCCAGGGCTTTGTCACCCTCATGGTGAAAAGGTTTTTCCTTGTGTTCATGTGAAAGCTCCTCTTTGGGCCTGGGTGTCTACTTCCCAAGCACTGGGAATAACACACTCATCAAACCCTGAGGAAGCAGCAAAGTTGTGGTAACAGGGCCCAGACTGCCAGAGGTGTTAGTTAGGTGTTTAGTAGTCATGAGGTGTTGGGTGACAGGTTGGACTTGATGATCTTTGAGGTCTTTTCCAACCTTATTGATTCTATAAGTCTATGATTCTAGGTGCAAGTCATCACCACCTCCATCTGCCAAGGAGAGACTCATACCAAACTAAAAAGGGAATATGATAACTCTGAAGCCTGGTGATAGACATCCAGATGCCACAGGAAAGGGAAAGCTTCCTGCCAGCAACACTTGGTGGGATCAAAAAGTTACCTAGCCCCCAGTTTTGTCTCCATTCATGGAGAATGAGGACAACCCCAGGAGAGGGCAGGAGCAGCACAAACCCAACCCTGTCTGGACACTTCCACCATCAGGAGCTGGTGGATATCCCAAAGTGTACACTGAAATCACAGACACATAGAATGTTTGGGGTTGGAAGTGATCTTTAGAGGTGGTCAAGTCCAACTCCCTTGCAGTTAGCAGGGGCCTCTTCAAGCAGAGCAGATTGCTCAGAGCTTTGTCCATCCTGACCTGGAATGGTTGCAGGGATTTGGCTTCCACCACCTCTCTGAGAAACTTGTTCCCACAGCCACATCGACCTTGTGGCAGAAGTCTTGGGAAAGGGACTCCATCCCTGATGCCCTTCATACCCAGAGGCTCCTTTAGGTCCTTCTCAAGTGTCTCACACAGGCAATTAGCTGGTTCCCAGTGGCATGGCAGAGGCAGGAGACAAGGAGACAAGTCCTGCTCCCAGTCCTGTGGAGTTCAGGTAATACAAATTCTGCCTTGGGATCTCCAGGAAGGTGCAGACCATCAGCAGGGAAGTGTTGACCTCCTTTAGCCCTCAGAGGGAAGAGGTGTGGGAATGAGCAGCAGGTCCATCAGGAGAGATTTCCAATCCTCCATGTTCACACACAACAAATCTTCTCCCAAAATGTCTGCTGGGAATCTCCTTGCAGGATGCTACTGACCCCCCATTGCTCTTGCTCCTGGGTAGGCTCCATACCAAAAGATGTGGGATTCAAGCCATCCCCAGACCAATTCCCAGGGAAGAGAAACCAGAGCTGGCCTGGATGAGACCCAGAGCCCTGTTCAAAGGCTATTTATGGAGAAAATCCACTCAATGGACCCCTGTTCCAGCCCAGGAATGATGATTTTGCTTCCTCAGTGATGCTCTTATGGGAAGAGGGTCTTCTCATGGCTGCTTCATTCAACTCTGGGGTAAGGAAACCACATGGGGGAAGAGTACAGAGATGTAATGAAGTCTTCTTTTTTTGCTGACAGAAGCTTGCATTCATGTGCCATTCATTTATGAGCCCTGCTGATGGAATTGTTCTGCAGACCCCAGCCCTCTGGGCATCACAGAGCTTCCTAATCCAGGTCCTGCCTGATCAAGGAGGCTCTGGGCAGAGATTGTCTTCTGGATCCAGTGGTGCTGGGAGGGGCAGGACCTGCTTGCAGCTGCTTAGCTCTTAGCTTCTCCAGAAGGTTATTGCCCTCTTGGAGGGCTCCCAAACCCATGCCCATCAGAAGGAGCTCAGTGATTCAGCACATTATCTGCAGGGCCTTTAAGCCAGTGTGAGGTGAACTGCCCTCTGAGATGCTGGCCCAGGTTGCCCAGAGAGGTGGTAGGTAGCCCATCCCTGGCAATATTCCAGGTAAGGCTGGATGGGGCTCTGAGCAACCTGATCTGGTCCCTGCTGAATGGTGAGGGGTGGGAGGGGAGCCTGGACAATATGGACTGCACAGATCCCTTCCAACCCAAAGCATTCTGCGATTCTCTGATGATTTCTCCCTCTAGACAGTGGAGAGAGACAAAGCTGCTGGACTTCAAGTGGACAGGAAACATTTAAGTGGCTACAGAGAAAAAAAGAGAGGATTATCATTATTTAAGTAGATCAAGCAAATCTAAGTTATTCAGCTTAAAATGAGACATGGGAATACAGAATACAGAATTAACCAGGTTGGAAGAGACCTTTGAGATCATCAGATCCAACCTGTCACCCAACACCATCTCATCAACTGAACCATGGCACCAAGCACCCCAGCCAGTCTCCTCCTAAACACCCCCAGGGATGGTGACTCCACCACTTCCCTGGGCAGCACATTCCAAAGGCAAATCACTCTCTCTGGGAAGAACTTCTTCCTAACATCCAGCCTGAACCTCCCCTGGCACAGCTGCAGACTGTGTCCTCTTGTTCTGGTGCTGGTTGCCTGGGAGAAGAGACCAACCCCCACCTGCCTACAACCTCCCTTCAGGGAGTTGTAGACAGCAAGAAGGTCTCCCCTGAGCCTCCTCCTCTCCAGACTAAACAACCCCAGCTCCCTCAGCCTCTCCTCACAGGGCTTGCACTCCAAACCCCTCCCCAGCTTTGTTGCCCTTCTCTGGACACCTTCCAGCACCTCAACATCTTTGCTAAACTGAGGGGTCCAGAACTGGGCACAGTCTTCAGGGCTGATCTGGAGCTTTTCCTGCCCTTCTCATGCCCTGACAGGGCTGGGGAGCAGAGGAGTTCTTGTTTCATGAGTGCCTTTTTTAGGAGCACACACTGTGACGGGGCCAAGACACGAGACCCGACTGAAGGAGAGCTGGGAGCCACCAGCAAGCTATCCCAGAGGGTGTTACTCTGCCTCCTTTGAAGCACAGAACTGCTGCTGTCACAGAGACAGGCTCAAGAATGCTAATAAACGAGAAGCAATGTAAATATGGAGCAATGCAGTCAAAACAAGGACAGCCCAGCAGTTGCTCTGGCTTGAAGTGGCACGTAAAGACAATGACCCTGATCCCAGCAACGTGCCATGGGAGAGCTTTTGCAAGTGGCTGATAAGCCCAGCCTAGGAGTGGCTGTTTTGGTCTTTGCAGCATGGTAGATTCCATGCAAGCAGGTTTCCCAGACCAAACCAGTGTGGTTTGCAGGTCCAAAACACCCTATCAAGGCTCCTCAGCCTGAGAGCCCAAGCCTGGGATCACAGAATCCCCAGATCCCAGTGTGGTGGAGGTTGGAAGAGACCTATGGAGATCATCTAGTCCAACTCCCCTGCTGAAGCAGGGACACCCAGAGCAGGTGGCTCAGGATGATGTCCAGGCAGGTTTGGAAACTCTCCAGAGAAGGAGACTCCACAACCTCTCTGGGCAGCCTGGCCTAGGGCTCCAGCACTGCCATAGGAAAGAAGTTATTCCTCACGTTCAGATGGAACCTCCTGGGTTCCAGTTTGTGTCCATTGCCCCTTGTGCAGTCACTGGACACCACTGAAAAGAGTCTGGTCCCATCATGGGATCCCACCATGCCACATGCACAGCCAGAAAGGATGCAGGAGGGTTGCCACAGCTTGAGTTTCCTCTTGCATCCCTCAGAACTACTTCTCATATTCCACCACTGAGCTCTGGGAGATGCTGGTGCCCAGTGTGCAGACAAGCAAGTCCATGGACACTCCACATGTCACTGTCCACAGGCACAGGGTTGAGGCACTGCTGTGCAGTGCACCAGACCCAGTCAGAATGGCATCATTTCTGTTCACCAGAGAGGTGGTGGCATGTCCTGTCCTCCTCTCTGAAGCTGCCACACACACTGCACCAGCACAGGCAACCTGTTCCAGGGGTGTCTTGCCCTGCCACAGGGTGGCATGGAGCCAGGAACAGCCTGAGGTGGGTGTGCAGGAGACATTTATGGTGTTTGACCCTGTGTGCAGATTGGCTCCAGAGAGGCTGCCCACCCCTTGTGCCTTCACAAGGTGGAAACAGCCACTCTGCCCTCTCAGCTCTGGGCTCTCAACATCGTAGCACTGTTTAGGTTGAAAGAGTCCTTTAAGTTCATCAAATCCAACCATTAACCCAGCACTGCCAGGTCACCACTCAACCATGTCCCTCAGCATCACACCTGTATGACTTTTCAACCCCTCCAGGAATGGGAACTCAGCTGCTGCCCTGGGCAGCCTGTTCCAGGCTTGGACAATCCTCCTGGGGAAGAAATTGTTCCTCATGCCCAGCTTAAACCTTTCCTGGTGTAACTTGAGGCTGCTTCCTCTTGTCCTTTCACTTGCTCCTTGGGAGAAGAGACAGACTCCATCTCATTCCAATCTCCTCTCAGGGAGCTGTAGAGAGTCTCCCCTCAGCCTCCTTTTCCCCAGGCTAAACAATCCCTGTTGCCTCAGCTGCTCCTCACAAGGCTTGTGCTAGACTCTTCACCAGCTTCATTGTCCTTCTTTGGACACATTCTATCACCTCAGTGTCTTTGCTGGTGTGAGGGGTCCAGATCTGAACCCAGTACTCGAGACATGGCCTCACCAGAGCCCAGCACAGGGAGGCAATCTGTGCCTTAGTCCTGCTGGCCAAGCTGTTGGTGCTGCCTGTAACCCGGAGCAGAACCTTCTCCCTCCCCAGGATCTCTGACACAGTGGTGGTGCCCCCCAAAAAACGGGTGGCATTCAGTGAGATCCAGCAACCTTGGCATGCTCTGGGGTTTGTCCCTGTGCCTGCCAACCTGGGTGACCTTTCAAGTTGCCCTTCAACCCAAGCAGTTCTGTGGCTCTCAGTCCCTCTGCCTCCCCACACCAGGGAGGGCTCTCCAGGGCCGTGCCAGGCTTACGTAAAGCCCAGCAAGCTGCAATAACAGCAAGGATGTTTGGCTGGCTGAGGCTGAGCTGAGCTGTGAGCTGCTGCCAACCTCCTGTTCTCCTGCCAAGTGCACAGGCCTCTCAGAACTTGCTGCGAGCCCAGCTCAGCCAAGGAGCTGCTGCTGGCGCCTGCCCGGAGCTTTGGGAAGAGTCCTGGCTCCGAGGTGAGAAGGACAAGGAGTGGTGGACAGGCACGTTGTGCCAGGCTCCAGCAGTGCCCGTGGTGCTGGCTGTGACCAGAGGTGCTGTGGGATGTTCAGAAGTGGGCTAAGAGTAATGGGAGTGGGGGGAATCATGTGGAGGAAAGCTGGCTCCCATGAGCTGCAGAAGCTGTTTTGCTAAGAGAAGGACAGTCATGGAATCATAGAATCATTGTGGCTGACAAAGGCCTTGCAGGTCATCACCTCCCACACTTAACCCAGCACAGCCAGGTCACCATTAAGCCATGGCCCTCAGCACCACATCTACACATCTCGTCAGTCCCTCCAGGGTTGGGGACTCCACCACTGCCCTGGGCAGCCTTGACAACCCTTTGGGGAAAGAAATTGCTCCTCATGCCTAACCTAAACCTCCCCTGGCACAACCTGAGCTCATTTCCTCTTGTCTTACCACTTGCTGAAGGCACATGGGACCCCTCCTACATCCCAGGCTGGCATTTGCTGGTCAGTGGTGGATGGAGAGATATGAAGAGCCCTCCTTTGCCATCCCGAGTCCCTACAAAGTCCAACTCCCCATGAGACAAGTGAGATCCCTTTTAGCTGCTCCCTGGACACAGCATGGAAGAAGAGCAGCATCCTTGTGAAAGGTGAAGAGCACAAGTCTTCTGAGGGGCAGCTGAGGCATCTGGGGTTCTTTAGCATGAAGAAAAAGAGACTCAGGGGAGACTATCTACAGCTCCCTGGAAGGAGGCTGGAGTGAGGTGGGGAGCAATATCTTCTCCCAAGGAACAAGTAACAGTGTGCTGCCAGGGCTAGGATGGGTGCTGCATTGCTTGGGATGGGTGCTTTCAGGGCTGGAATGTGTGCTGCCATGGTTGCATTGGGTGCTGCCAGGCTTGGGAAGGGCCCTGCTGATGGAGAAATGAAACCTGCTGCTCGTGTGAACATCCAAGAGCTGGATGTTCTGTAAAGAAGAGGACAATCCCATGGGGAAAGGGAGTACAATGGGGCTTGGAGAGACTTTGTGAGGGAGGAGAGCCCAGGTGGTGGTTACACAGAGCAGAAGTCATAGAACATTAAAAATCACAGAATTGTCAGGGCTGGAAGGGACCTCAAGAATCATCCAGTTCCAAGCCCCCTGCCATGGGCAGGGACACCTCACACTACAGCAGGTTGCTCACAGCCACATCCAGCCTGGCCTTAAAAGCTTCCAGGGATGAGGCTTCCACTACCTCCCTGGGCAATCTGTCTCAGTGTCTCACCAGTCACTTTTCTCCTTCCACACAGATGTCTAAGAAGGTCACCGGAGGAGGCAGCTGGTCCAAAGGCTGAGCTGAAATTGTCCCTTCCCCACAGCTGTGAGTTGAAGAGCACTGCTCTGGGACAATTGCTAAGGGTCCCTTTGGGGATTTCCTAGAGCTTAGTTCAGAGAGCTAGGCATGCCTGGGCTGCCAGAGGACTGCCAGAGATCTACAGGGCTCTGGAGCTGCACATGTGTGCAGCTGCTGGGGCAGGACCGTGGAGTAAAGGAGGAAAGAAACCAGGGGAGGTTTAGACTGGATCTTAGGAAGAAATTCTTCATAGAGAGAGTGATTGGCCATTGGAATGTGCTGCCCAGGGAGGTGGTGGAGTCACCATCACTGGAGGTGTTTAGGAGGAGACTTGTTAAGAGCCTCAGGATCACCAAGTCCAACCAGCAACCCTACTCTGCAAGGCTCACCCCCAAACCAAGTCCCCACGCACCACATCCAAATGGCCTTCAAGCACATCCGGGGTCAGTGACTCAACCACCTCCCTGGGCAGCACATTCCAGTGCCTGACCACCCTTGCTGGGAAAAGATCCTTCCCAGCAGCTGTGGGGACATGGTGGTCACCAAGAGACTGGCTGGGGTGCTTGGTGCCATGGTTTAGTTGATCAGACTGTGTTGCATCATGGGTTAGACATGATGATCTTGAAGGTCTCTTCCAACCTGGCTAATTCTATGTTCTATATTCTATTCTGTCCTCTGGATACCAGACTTGGGCCAGCAAGCATCACCTCTTCCACGACCAGTCAGCCCTTTGCCATGGTTTGGCCTTTAGAACTAGAATTAGCCAGGTTGGAAGAGACCTTTGGGATCATCGAGTCCAACCTATCACCCAACACCAACTAATCAACTAAACCATGGCACCAAGCACCCCAGCCAGTCTCTTGGTGACCACCATGTCCCCACAGCTGCTGGGAAGGATCTTTTCCCAGAAAGAGTGGTCAGGCACTGGAATGTGCTGCCCAGGGAGGTGGTTGAGTCACCGACCCCAGATGTGCTTGAAGGCCATTTGGATGTGGTGCCTGGGGACTTGGTTTGGGGGTGAGCCTTGCAGAGTAGGGTTGCTGGTTGGACTTGGTGATCCTGAGGCTCTTTTCCAGCCTCAGTGTCTCTGATTCTGTGATTCTGTGAAGGATGCAGCAACTCTAACAAAACATCCTTCTTTCCCACTGTTGTCTCAACCTGCACCAGACAGGCCTTGAGGTGATGTCCCAGGTCCACAGGCACAAGCAGGGCTGGATCCAGCCCTGTGCCACGTCCAGATGGCTCCTCGGCGGGCTGCTGTGACCTAGATCACGTCCCCTTCTCCCGCCCTGGCTACGTGAGAGCCCTTGCTGGGAACACAGCGGCTTCTGGCCATGGTGGTTTGTGCCATCCGGTGCTGGCATCAGCTGGCACCAGGTATTTAACTGCTCATAGCTATGAAGGGCAAAACCCCTTTTCATCTCCTTTCCAGCACGCCTGAAGCTTGGCGCCGGTCCACGCGGCTGGCAGCGCTTCCTCCTCGCTCCGGCAGCCAAGGATTGCACTGAGAAGCCTGGGAAAGAGCGGATAGAAGGGAGTGATTGTTGGGCTGTGAAGAGAGGGATTCCTCACCTCTTGCAAGTGAGAGAAAGTCGTGCCCAAGCTGGGAAACTCCAGCCAAAAAATCAGACCCATCCCTCCTGTGGCACCCAGGAGGCTTCTGGCATCTGTGCTCTGAGCAGCAGAAGGGTGAGAGGGGTCACCCCCGAGGGATCCAGGGGGTTAGGGCATCAGATCCTGGGTCCAGGTTTGGTTGCCTCATTCCAAGAAGGGCATTGAGGTGCTGGAAGATGGCCAAATCATGGTAATAGAGCTGGTGAAGGGTCTAGGGCACAAGTCTTGTGAGGAGCAGCTGAGGGAATGGGGATGGTTTAGGCCGGAGGAAAGGCTGCTCAGGTGAGACCTCCTCACGCCCTGCACAACTGCTTGAAAGAAAGCTGGAGTGAGGTGGGGTTCCTTCTCCCAAGGAACAAGTCATAGAGCAAGAGCAAACAGCTTCAAGTTGCACAAGGGGAGGTTTAGGTTTTATTCTATTCTATATGGAACAATTCCCTCATGCAAAGGGCAGTCAAGCCCTGGAGCAGGCTGCCCAGAGTAGCGGTGGAGTCCCCATGCCTGGAGGGATTGAAAAGCTGTGTAGCTGTGGTGCTGAGGGACATGATTGAGTGGTGACTTGGGTCTCAACACATCAGCACATCTACAAGTCTTGTAAATCCCTCCAGGGATGAGGACTCCAGCAGTTTCCTGGACAGCCCATGGGGCTTGGAACTGTGCTTCCAAGGGGGGTAAGTGGTGTAAGAAAGGATGTAAGACTGGAGTCTGCAGCTCCCAGGCAGAACCTTTTGAACCCCTCCAGTGATGGTGACTCCACCATCTCCATGGGCAGCACATTCCAATGGCCAATCTCTCTATGAGGAACTTCTTCCTAACATCCAGCCTGAACCTCCCCTGGCACAACTTGAGACTGTGTCCTCTTGTTCTGGTGCTGGTTGCCTGGGAGAAGAGTCCAGTCCCCACCTGGCTACATCCTCCCTTCAGGTAGTTGTAGACAGCACTAAGGTCTCCTTTGAGCCTCCTCTTCTCTAGGCTAAGCAACCCCAGCTCCCTCAGCCTCTCCTCATAGGGCTTGTCCTTAGCACTCCTTGTCCCATCCTTGTTAACCTCTTCTTGAGGATATCCCTTCACTGACCTTGTTTACTCTCCTTTCTAGACATATTCTCCTCAGCTTTCACCTCCCATGCTGTGTTTTGGGCTGGGGCTTCTCTGCTGGCCACCAGGAAAGCTGAACAGGGGCAGCATGGTCCCTTCTTATTTGCAGACCTACATTTTGGCGGTACCAGGTCTCCCTGGCACTGCCTTTTCTCAGACTAAAGCAAATCCCATTCCTCCTGACTGTTATTGCAGGGCACATGTTCAGGACCACTGGTGAACTGGTGGTGAGATCTCAGAGCATCTGTGCCGACTCCAGGAGTGAGTGTAGGGGGAAAACCAAAGAACTGAAGACAGCTGAGCCCTCAGTTGTCACTGAGTCACAGCATGGCAGGGGTGGAAAGGGTCCTCTGGAGATCATCTAGTCCAACCCCCTTGCTGAAGCAGGGTCACCCACAGCAGGCTGCCCAGGTGGGTTTGGAATCTCTCCAGAGAAGGAGACTCCACAACCTCCCTGGCCAGCCTGCTGCTGGGCTCCAGCACCCTCACAGAGCTGTTTGAAGCAGGAAGAGAAAAGCACCCGGGAGTGGTGAGCGGCAAGAAAGCCGCAAGCCCCTGATGTGGCAGCAGAGGAATGACATCAGAGAAAACCCAATTTCCACCAGAAAGCAAAAATAAACCCTGACAGGCAAGAGGAAGAAGGGAACAGCCTGTCCCCAAAGCCACCACTTTCCCAGGCAGTGCCCAGAGCCCAGCTTGACAGGCAACATCATCCTGCAGCTCCGGGGTCACGGTCCTCGGAGATGGTTGGAATCCTGAGCTGTGTCCCAGCTGTGCCCCAGCACTCTGCCCTGCTCTGGGCTCTGCTTCCAGCCCAGCTCATTACTGGGGCTGTGTGTGGTGCCCATGGTTACAAACCCCTCTGAGATCAGCAAAGAGGAGCCCAGAGGAGTTGGGGCTGGGCTGTGCTGCTGCTAACAAGCCCTGAAGGGCTCAGGCTCTGTCCCAGCCTCCTAACAGCAGTAAGGACCTCAAGGGGATGAGAGCAGCGTTTGCACATCAGCCAGAACCAGGATATTAGCCACAGGGGTGGAGTGGGATATTGATTGTTTAGGTGGGAGCTCCCCAGTCACCTGGCCAAGCCCCTTCCAGCTGGTCTGCAGGAGTCCCCACTTTGCAGAGCCGGTGCAGACCACTGTGGGTTTAGGCTGGACATGAGGAACAATTTCTGCCCCAAACATGTTGTTAAGGCCTGGAAGAGGCTGCCCCAGGCGGTGGTGGAGGCCTCACCCATGGAGGGATTGAAAAATCATGTTTCTCTGGTGCTGAGGGATGTGGTTTAGTGGTGATTTGGCCTGGAATCATCTACTGCAAGAGGACCTGTCTCTCTCTCTCTTGAGTTTTGGTGTCTGGGGACCAGGGAGCCAGCTTCCTTGAAAACAAGCTTTTACTTCTCAGAGCCTGGAGGTTTCAACTTCCTTTGTGCTCATCCTTCAAGATCAAATAGCTGTTCTTGCAGATGATGCATCTCATAGATCCCAGTGGGCATCTGAGCTTGGTCCTGGGAAGGAAGAGAGGTTATGAGCAAGCCAAACAGTAGTGTCTGTCAGAGCTTTGTCTTCCTCTTCCTGCCTTTGGGATCTTGCAAACAGATGATGCTTTGAAGGAGACCTTCCTTCAGCTTCCTTTTTCAGGTTAAACCACCCCAGCTCTCTCAGCTGCTCCTTTCACAGAACCACAGAATTAATCAGGCTGTAAAAGACCTTTGAGATCATCAAGTCCAACCTATCCCCCAGCATCTTCTAACCAGCTAAACCATGGCACAGAGTGCCACTTCCAGTCTTCTTTTTAACACTTGCTCCTCACAAGATTTGTGCTCTAGACTCCTCAGCAGCTTCCTTGCCCTTCACTGGACATGCTCCAGCACCTCAATGTCCTCCTGGGAGTGGGGGACCCAAAACTGAGCCCAGGATTTGAGCTGTGGCCTCAGCAGTGGCCAGTACAGGAGGACAATCCCTGTCCTAGTCCTGCTGGCCACACTCTTGCTGATCCAAGCCACGGTGCTGTTGGCTTTCTTGGGCACACTGCTGGCTCATCTTCAACTGGCTGTCAGCCAGCACCCCCAAGTCCTTTCCTGCCAGGCTGTTTCCAGTCACTCTTCCCCAGGCTTGGAACATTCATGCAGTTGTTGCAACCCAAGGGCAGTACCCAGAACTTGGCTTTGTTAAACCTCATCCCATTTGCCTCGGCCCATCAATCCAGCCTGGCCAGATCTCTTTGCAGAGCCTCCTGACCCTGCAGCAGATCAACACTCCCATCCAACTATGTGTCATCTGTAAGCTGGCTTAGAGTGCTCTCAATTCCCTCAGCCAGAGCACTGATAAAGATAATAAAGAAACAGGCCCCAGTACTTTCCTTCACCCAGAGGGGAACCTCAGCATGGGTAACAGGCTTGTAGGCACCCACAGGCAGAGTCCTGACAGCCCCTTGGGACTGAGAGCTGATGCAAGCTTTCCCCACATGCCCTTCCTGCAGAGAGTCTCAAGAAACAAGATCAGGATCCCCCCTTCATCATCATTGAGAGGGTGCTTGTAAAGATTGCTAAGGCCAGTTCAAGTGACAGGAAACCCTAACCCTGGGCAAAACTTCTCTCTCCCCTCCAAAGAGCCAAGCCTGCCCATGGCCCTCAGTGCTAATGAACCCCTCTGCCAGGAGAGTCCTGCCCACCCCTTTGCCATTCCTCAGCCACAAATATCCCTCCAGGCACCTCCTGCTGAGCCTGTGCTCTTGATGGTGCCCTTCACAACGTCCTTCATCCCAGATGGAGACTCATCTGCAGGGACAGCGTGCTGCAGAGGGGGAGCTGCTCTCTGCAGCTCGGGGCTGCGGCTTTTGCTTCTCCCCAGGCTCCTGGGAAGCTTGGTGGCAAGTTGGGACTTGCCAAGGAGGGTGCAGGAAGTCACCAGCTTCACCAGGTGAGGCGGTGGCCCTCTGCAGGGCCAAGGACCGGCATGCTCTGCAGCTCACAGTCGACGAGGTGGGGACAAGGGCACCAGGGTGTTCCCTCTTTCTGTCCCCTGAGTTGTCATTGATCATCTGAACAGCTCTGGAATAGATGCAGAACATCAGCCTCCCCCTCCAGTGACCACAGCCTACCTCTGAGGGCCTCATAAACGGAAAGCATCAATATTTGATGGCTCCTGTCGGCCGGGTTGTTCTCAAGGTGAAGGAGAGCAGACCCCATGGCTGCCCAGCCTGTGTCTGTGCAGGGCTGGGGCTTCACAGAGGGGCCAGCAGCACCTCCCAGAATCACAGGCTCATGTATTTAGGTTGGAAAAGACCTTTAATGTCATCAAGTCTAATTGTTAACCCAGCACTGCCAGGCCACCACTAAACCCTGTCCCTCAGCACCACATCTACACAGCTCTTCCAACCCCCCCTGGGTTGGGAGCTTGAACACTGGAGGCTTTTCTAACCCCTCCAGGGATGGGAGCTTGAACACTGGAGGCTTTTCCAACCCCTCCAGGGATAGAGACTTGAACACTGGAGGCTTTTCCAACCCCTCCTGGGATGGGAGCTTGAACACTGGAGGCTTTTCCAACCCCTCCAGGGATAGAGACTTGAACACTGGAGGCTTTTCCAACCCCTCCTGGGATGGGGACTTGAACACTGCCTGGGCAGCTTCTTCCTGGCCCTGACAACCCTTTCCATGGATAAATAGCTCCTGATGTCCAACATAAACCTCCCCTGGTGCAGCTAGACCCTCTTTCCTGTCTTCCTGTCATCATTCCTTGGAGAAGAGATCAACTCCCACCTCACACCAACCTCCTATCAAGGAGCTGCAGAGAGCAAGAAGGTCTCCCCTTAAGCCTCCCTTTCTCCAGGCTGCATGCCAGAAGCTGGTTCTTCCCTCACAAAAAGCATCACCTCAGCTCACACAGAGCTGCAGTTCACTCCATCCATCCAGGTGGGATGGAGCAAGGGGGCTGTGGTGGGGTGTGGGACCAACGGCCTGGCCACAAACCTCTTCTCCTCACCCCGTGGACATGGGACACAAGGCAAGACCCATCGTGCCCTGCCACAGTGACCTCCTGAGTGGGACCTCTGGGAAGCCTCTGTGGTGTATCTGCTTCTGCTGGCAAATAGTTTCACCTAAATTGGGCATGGATGGGGCTCAGCTTCAGGAGAAGCCATGCCTGCTGCCACGTTGTGATGCCATGTTGGCAGAACCATGGCCTTTTTTCTGCATTAGGCTGCTCCCCTTAAAATAGCTGTTTGGAGTTTGTTCTTCAAAGCCTTTTTTTTCCCCCCATCAAAACAATAAAGAACAGGAGGCCAACAGAGCTGGAGTTCAAGGCTGCTGGGGCACGGCCAGCGTCACCACCCTGTATCAGAGGAGGAAGGTGGGGAAGCTCAGGGCTTTAATCAGCATCTGACTGAGAGGGTTGATGTTGGGCATCATCCTGGTAGAGTGGGGCCCTCCTTAAGGCCAAGTTCCAGGTCAAGCACTTTAAAATAGAATAGAATAGAATAGAATAGAATAGAATAGAATAGAATAGAATAGAATAGAATAGAATAGACCAGGTTGGAAGAAACCTCCAAGATCATCGCGTCCAACCCCTCAACCAATCCAACACCACCTAAACAACTAACCCATGGCACCAAGCACCCCATCAAGTCTCCTCCTGAACACCTCCAATGATGGTGACTCCACCACCTCCTCAGGCAGCCCATTCCAATGGGCAGTCACTCTCTCTGTATAGAACCTCTTCCTAACCTCCAGCCTAAACCTCCCCTGGTGCAGCCTGAGACTGTGTCCTCTTGTTCTGGTGCTTGCCTGGGAGAAGAGACCAACATCCGTCTGTCCACAACCTCCCTTCAGGGAGTTGTAGAGAGCAAGAAGGTCAGCCCTGAGCCTCCTCTTCTCCAGGCTAAGCAACCCCAGCTCCCTCAGCCTCTCCTCACAGGGCTGTGCTCCAAACCCCTCCCCAGCTTGGTTGCCCTTCTCTGGACACCTTCCAGCAGCTTAACATCTTTCCTAAACTGAGGGGCCCAGAACTGGACACAGGACTCAAGGTGAGGCCTAACCAGTGCAGTGTACAGGGGCACAATGACCTCCCTGCTCCTGCTGGCCACACTGTTCCTGATGCAGGCCAGGATGCCATTGGCCTTCTTGGTCCCCTGGGCACACTGCTGGCTCATGTTCAGCCTACTATCTACCAGCACTCCCAGGTCCCTCTCTGCCTGGCCGCTCTCCAGCCACTCTGACCCCAGCCTGTAGCTCTGCATGGGGTTGTTGTGGCCAATGTGCAGAACCCGGCACTTGGATGTGTTCAATCTCATGCTGTTGGACTCTGCCCATCTGTCCAGCCTGTCGAGGTCCCTCTGCAGAGCCTCTCTACCCTCCAGCAGATCAACTCCTGCCCCCAGCTTGGTGTTGTCAGCAAATTGACTGATGATGGACTCAATGTCCTCGTCCAGATCATCAGTAAAGATGTTAAAGAGCATGGGGCCCAGCACTGATCCTTGGGGCACACCACTGGTGACTGGCTGCCAGCTGGATGTGACACCATTCACTACCACTCTCTGGGTTCGGCCCTCCAGCCAGTTCCTAACCCATCGCAGTGTGCTCCCATCCAAGCCATGGGCTGACAGCTTGGCCAGGAGTTTGCTATGGGGAACGGTGTCAAAGGCCTTGCTGAGGTCCAGGTAGACTACATCCACAGGCCTCCCCACATCCACCAGGCAGTCACCTGATCATAGAAGGAGATCAGGTTGGTCAGGCAGGACCTGCCCTTCCTAAACCCATGCTGGCTGGGCCTGAACCCTTGGCCATCCTGTAAGTGCTGTGTGGTTGCACTCAAGATGACCTGTCAAGATGACTTGACTCACAACAAAGCCATGAACTATCCAGGCTTGGGGCAGAGTGGCTGGAAACAGCCTGGCAGAAAAGGACCTGGGGCTCTGGTTGACAGCCAGATGAAGATGAGCCAACATGTGTCCTGGTGGCCAAGAAGGCCAACAGCATCCTGGCTTGGATAGGCAATAGTGTGGCCAGCAGGACCAGGGCAGGGATTGTCCTCCTGTGCTGGGGAGGCCACTCCTTGAATCCGGGGTTCACTTTTGGGCCTCTCACTTCATCAAGGACATTGAAGTGCTGGAACATGTTCAGAGAAGGGCAGCAAAGCTGCTGAAGGCTCTAGGACACAAGTCTTGTGAGGAGCAGCTGAGGGAGCTGGGGGTGTTTAGCCTGGAGAAAAGAAGGCTGAGAGGAGAATAGAAGTAACCAGGCTGGAAAAGACCTTTGAGAACATTGAGACCTCCTTGCCTTCCACAGTCCCCTGAGTGAAGGTTGGAGCCAGGTGGGAGTCAAGCTCTTCCCCCAAGGAACAAACCTAGGATGAGAGGAAATGGCCTCAGGTTGTGCCAGGGGAGATTTAGGATGAACAATTCCCTGAAAGTGTTGTCAAAGCCTGGAAGAGGCTGCCCAGGGCAGTGGTGAAGTCATCATCCCTGGAGAGATTGGAAAGCCATGTAGCTGTGCTGCTGAGGGACATGTGTTAGTGGTTACTTGTCAGTGCTGGATTAAAGGTTGGACTTGATGATATTTAAGGTCTCTTCCAACCCAAATGGCTGGAGAGGCCACATCATGCAGGCTCCTCGTTGGGTTCCTTGGGGAAAACAGCCCTGTGAAGCTCCCTCTGTGTAGGGATTCTCCCTTGTGCTGGGAATGTCACCTCCAAAGTCAATCTCCATGATCCCACAGGGATCAATGTGGTTGTGATGCCCCAGGGAGTCAACACTGCAGCTGGAGGTGCTGTAAATCAGGAGGAGGAGGCTTTAGCTGTCACCACTCTGATACATGGAGGGTATTTTTAGCAGCATTAGGCTGTGGGCTTGTAGTAGCATTGCCCAGGGTGCTTGCATCATGCTCGTCCCTCCCAGGGACAGTGGGGCAGGGGAGGTCTTGACTCAGAGGCTGAATGCATCTCAGCATTCCAGTACCATTCCAGAGTGCATCTCAGCATTCCAGTACCATGGAGCTGGTTGGGACATTAGAATCAAAGAATTGTCAGGGTTGGAAGGGACCTCAAGGATCAGCCAGTTCCAACCTCCCTGCCATGGGCAGGGACATCAGATGGCTCAGAGCCACATCCAGCCTGGCCTTAAAAGCCTCCAGGGATGGGAACATTAGGGAATATGTTGAGGGTGGCACAGCACACTGTAAGATGTTAAGGAGAGAACATTTCTCCAGGAAGGCCTTCTGGTGTCCTTAGAATCATAGAGCTGGAAAAATATCTCCATGGCTTTTCAGTGCTTTTCAGACACAGTCTCAAGCTGTGCCAGGGGAGGTTTAGGCTGGAGGTGAGGAGAAAGTTCTTCCCAGAGAGAGTTGTTGGCCATTGGAATGTGCTGCCCAGGGAGGTGGTGGAGTCACCATCCCTGGAGGTGTTCAAGAGGGGATTGGATGTGGCACTTGGTGCCATGGTTTAGTAGTCATGAGGGGTTGGGTGACAGGTTGGACTTGATGATCTTTGAGGTCTTTCCTAACCTTATTGATTCTATGATTCTGTGATTCTGTGATTCTGGGACCCTGCACTTGGCCTTGTTGAGCCTCAGGAAGTTCACACAGTCCTGCTTCTCCAGGTTCCTCTGGATGGATCCTGTCCCTCGGGAGTGTCAACTGTCTCACTTGGCTTGGTGGGACCTGCAAAACTGCTGAGGGTCCAGAGATCCCAACTCACCCTCAGTGAAATGCTAAGTTTAACCTGGAATTGCCCTGTTTCAGTAACTGCCTTTCTCTGCATGGAGTAAGCAGCTTGGGAGATCCTCAGACCTGCAGACATCTGTCAGAGGGCTTGGCTGTGTGGGACGTGATGCTGCCATCCCCAGCCCATGCAGTCCCAAGTGACTCCATTCAGAAATCACCAATAATGCCAAAAAAGAAGAAAAGGTGGGGGAGGGGGAAGGAAGCACTATAATCCTGGTTGCCTGGACAACTAATTTGGATGTCCTTGTCCTCACTCCTGATGACTCAATCCTTAATAACATGACCAATGATGGGTTTTGCCCTCAGGAGCCTCAGCTTATCCCAGGAGCATCATCAATCACAGCCAAAGTTGGAGCAGGCTCAGCCCATCTTGCTTCCTCCAGGCCAGCCACTGCTGTGTCCTCATCTGAGGCCAATCAGGGTCTTGTGGTGGATAGCTAAAAGATCCTCACACTGGGAGCAGACTTGGCCTGCATCAGGAACAGGGAAGTCATTGTGCCCCTGGACTCAGCCCTGGTCAGGCCACACCTTGAGTCCTGTGTCCAGTGCTGGGCCCCTCAATTCAAGAAGGACATTGAGACTCTTGAATGTGTCCAGAGAAGGGCAACAAGCCTGGGGAGAGGTCTGGAGTACAGCCCTATGAAGAGAGGCTGAGGGAGCTGGGGTTGCTTAGCCTGGAGAAGAGGAGGCTCAGGGGAGACTTTATTGCTCTCTACAACTACCTGAAGGGAGGTTGTAGCCAGGTGGGGACTGGACTCTTCCCCCAGGCAACCAGCCCCAGAACAAGAGGACACAGTCTCAAACTGTACCAGGGGAGGTTTAGACTCGAGGTGAGGAGAAAGTTCTTCACAGAAAGAGAGATTGGCCATTGAAATGTGCTGCCCAGGGAGGTGATGGAGTCACCATCCCTGGAGGTGTTCAAGAGGGGACTGGATGTGGCACTTGGTGCCATGGTTTAGTAGTCATGAGGTGTTGGGTGACAGGTTGGGCTTGATGATCTCTGAGGTCTTTCCCAACCTTATTGATTCTATGATTCTAAGTCATGGGGACACAGGACATGAGACCAGAAGCTCCAACTCCTGCAGGGATTTCCTGGGAAGGGCACCCAGAATTCCAGCATGGTGGGGGTTGGAAGGGACCTCTGGAGATCAACCCTGATGCAGATTGCTCAGGATCACATCCAGGCAGGTTTGGAGTCTCTCCAAAGAAGGAGACTCCACAACATCTCTGGGAAGCCTTTTCCAGTGCTCCATCATCCTCAAAGGAACGAAGTTTCTCCCCATGTTCAGATGGAGCTGCCTGGGTTCCAGTTTGTACCTGTTGCCTCCAGTCTTGCCATTGAGCACCATCCTCTGGAACCCTTCCCTTTAGCTATTGATCAGCATTAAGATCCCCTCTGGGGCTGCTCTTCTCCAGGCTAAACAGCCCCAGGTCTCTCAGCCTTCCTTCATCAGAGAGTTGCTTCAGTCCTTTCAGCATTTGTAGCCTCTGCTGGGCTCTCTCCAGTAGTTTGTTTGCTCTCAAAGTGGGGAGCTCAGTATCAGAACCAGTACTCCAGATGTGGCCTCCCTAGGACAGAGTAGAGGGGGAGGAGAACCTCCCTAGACCTGCTGGCCAAACTCTTGTCCTTGCCTCCCAGCAGAACATTGGAGTTCTTAGCCATGAGAACACATTGCTGGCTCATGGGGAACTTGTCCACCACAGCCTCAGCTCCCTTTCTGCAGAGCTGCTTTCCAGCAGGTCAGCCCCTAACCTGTGCTGGTGCAGGGGTTACTCCTCCCCAGGTGCAGGACTCTAACCTTGCCCTTGCTGAACTTCAAGAGATTCCCCTCTGCCCAGCTCTCAGCCTGTCCAGGTCTCACTGAGGGGCAGCACAGCCTGGTGTGATGGCAGCCACTGCTCCCAGCTTGGTGCCATCAGCAAACTGGCTGAGGATCCACTCCACCCCTTCATCCAGATTGTTGAAGACTGGACCCAGTCCTGACTCCTGGGGAGCACTGCAAGCTACAGGCCTCCATCTAGACTCTGCCCTGCTGATCACAACCCTCTGAGCTCTGTCCTTCAGCCAGTTCTCAGCCCGCCTCACTGTGCACTCATCCAACCCACCCTTGCTGCGCTCCCCCAGCAGGATGGTGTTATGGGGGACAGTGCCAAAAGCCATGGTGGAGTCAACAGGCAGACAGCCCCCACTGCTCTCCCCTCACCCACCACCACAGAAGGCTATCAGGCTGGGCAAGTGTGACCTCCCCTTCGTGAATCCATGCTGACTCCTCCTGACGAACTTCCTTTGCTCCCCGCTCAGGCAGGGGGTGGGCAGCAGTGGCTGGGAGGCTGCACCACCCACCTCCTGGGGAAGTTTGATCTTTCCCTCTGGTTTCCAGCACTGCCAGAAAGTCCCCAGCAAGGTCCAGCTTGTGACTTTGATTTGAAATCTCATCATCTCCTGCTTCTTTGTTGCGCTTGCCATCTGCTAGCATCCGTCCCCCCCAGCCCTGCACCCACCAGGACAGGAAAAGCACTGGGCAGGGAATAAATAATTCATTGGGCTCAGCTACTGAATGCAGCATCCAGAGGTCATGTTGTGGTGGGTATTAAACAGTCCCCACTGCGGCACAGGGACCAAATAAAATCCCTGGGCACCTCTTTGTCCTGCTCCTGGCATCTGCCAGGGCTGGGAGCACGATGTACCTGGTTCCTCTGTTGATGCATCACAGCATGCCTGGCCTGAAGATTAGAGTTTCTGGCACAGAAAAGAGAGAGAGAGAGAGGAGCTTGAGCTTTAAATAAGAGGAGCTGGCAGGGTTGGGATGGTGATGGATGTGAGGTTTCAGGGGGGTTGGGAAAGAGGCAGGGCTGGTGGCACAGAGGATGAAGCCCTCCGGGGACTGTGGTGACCCAGCCAAGGGATCCTCGGCTAAACTGCTCCTCTCCAGCTATGGCTGAGTCCCCATCTCCTTGGGAAGGGCTCAGAGATGGTGTTGGAGGCTCAGGTGGGGTGTGGAGGGTAGAAGGAGGGTGGGTGGGTGTGCTGATCAAGGCAGGGTGGGTTAAGAGGGATGGCAACCCTGTCAGGCTGTCCCAGGATGACCTCCTGGGACAGCAGGTCAGGGCTCAGAGGAGGCTGACAATGATGCAGGGCAGGGACAGCACCACAGCCCTGCTCGTCTCTACTGAGATCATCATTCCTGTCCTCCTTCCCAGCCAGAGGCTTGTTTCATGGATAACCATCCCAGAAAGGACCCGAGAGGCAGGGCCAGTCAGGAAGCAAGGGGCTGGGGACATGTGCTGATGAAGTGGGTACCTGCTCTGAGAGGCAAACCAGCTCACTGCTGTCTCCCATCTTCAGCAGCTGCCTCACTGGTTACCCTCAGTGACAGGACTGCACCAAGAACTGTGCTTGTGATGCTCATCCAGCTCCAGCCTCTTGCATGGGCAGATCTGGGCTTCATCCTGCTGCCCTCACACTTCCCTCTGCCTCCCCTGTGTCCACACTGGGAACAGACTGGGACAAAAACTGTATTCCTGTCACAGGCAGAAAACAGTGGCTGGGGATGAGACCAGGAGGTTAAAGAGGGTTATCACCCATGATGGGGATGTACCACCTGGATTTTGGAGCCATGTGCAATTCAAGCACACTTAGGTGCTGGAGCAGGGCTGAGGACCTTAACCTTTGCCCAGAGGTGGGTGGGGTGGCATGTGGGAATGAGGCAGCTGGTACATCCCAGGGCATTCCCCATCCTGCCCCACTGGTGGCTGACCCTCACAGCTCACCCCCATGCTGCAGTCTCCTAATCCAAAGGTGGTCCAGCTGGACCCCTATCTGACCTCAAGGACTTTCAGGCAGAGGAGTTTCCCCTCCAGCCTTGCAGTTTTCCTTATTATAGAATCATAGAATCACAGAATCAACAAGGTTGGAAAAGACCTCAGAGATCCTCAAGTCCAACCTGTCACCCAACACCTCATGGCTACTGAACCATGGCACCAAGTGCCACGTCCAGTCCCCTCTTGAACACCTCCAGGGATGGTGACTCCCTTTTTAGTCATGAGGGCTGTGGTGATAGGTTGGACTTGATGATCTTTGAGGTCTCTTCCAACCTTGGTAATTCTGTGGTGATTTTCTTGAACACTTCCAGGGATGGTGACTCCACCACCCCCCCGGGCAGCACATTCCAATGGCCAACAACTCTCTCTGTGAAAAACTTTCTCCTCACCTCGAGCCTAAACCTCCCCTGGCACAGCTTGAGACTGTGTCCTCTTGTTCTGGTGCTGGTTGCCTGGGAGAAGAGACCAACTCCCTCCTGGCTACAACCTCCCTTCAGGTAGTTGTAGAGAGCAATGAGGTCTCCCCTGAGCCTCCTCTTCTCCAGGCTAAACAACCCCAGCTCCCTCAGCCTCTCCTCATAGGGCTTGTGCTTGAGGCCTCTCCCCAGCCTTGCTGCCCTTCTCTGGGCACCTTCCAGCATGAGTGGGTCCTTGCCAAGGACTGCTCAGAGACACCCCCTTAGATGATGCTCTCTTGACTATCCCTCTCCTCTTGCAGGAGACATGCAGGCCACGGGCAGGCATTTGAATCACAGGCTGGTTTTAGCCTGGCTTGGGTGCCAGAGCTTTGTACAGGAAGGACTAAAGGATATTTCGGGGGGAAACCATGCTGGGCATGAGTGGCTGCTGCCGGGTGTCCGTGACTCAGCCTGGAAGAATCCGGCCCATGCAGAGGGACCATCCTGTCCCACTTACTTGACCAGAACAGAAGTGGCCCTGGAGCCTGTCTGCAGATCAGGACTGGACAAGTAGGCTTCAGTCTGTGTGAAAGGGAAGCAATGAATGCATCACCCCGTGGTGGGGGTGGGACACTGCCAGGTGCAGGTGGGCAGAGCCATGGACATGAAGGGTTGGGGCAGGGATGCCCCTGGCTTACAGCAGGGATGTGAGTCCTGGCAAAACTCCTTCCTCAAAAGGGTTGTCAAGCCCTGGAGCAGACTGCCCAGGGCAGCAATGGAGCTCCTATTCCTGGAGGGACTGAAAAGCTGTGTAGATATGGTGCTGAGGGACAAGGTTTAGTGGTGACCTGGCAGTGCTGGGTTAATGGTTGGACTTGATGATCTCAAAGGTCTTTTCCAACCTGAACGGTTCCACTGGCTCAATGACAGGGATGCTGCAGCTCTCTGGCAGCTGTGTGGCTATGAAAACCTCATTTTCCACCCAGTCCCTGATCGATTTTTCCCTGTGCAGCCCCAAAAGGGAGGGCTGAAGTGCCAGGGTGTGCTCAGAGCTTTTGCTTTGGTCACCTCAGCAGTCCTGCATCGGGCCCCACCAGCAGAGGCTTATCCAGTTGCTGCTGCTTGTCTCACTGCCTGTGGGAGACGAGGGTCATGGCCACTGAAACAGGACACTGTGTGTGCCCCTGGCCAGGGATGAGCTGGCAGGCTGACAGCCTGGCAGCAAACCTCTCTGCAGGCAGCCCTGGCATGGGCATCCACCCCCTGGGACACTGATGCTGCCTCCATGCCAACCCCAAATGTCTCACCCTGGGTGGGAGGGTTCTTCAAGGGCAGGAGATGGGTTAAAGATGTGCTTTGGTCAAGGGGAAATGTGCCCTGAGAGCCTCCCTAACAGCCTGCCTGGATCTCCATGAGGGTTTCCAGGGCTAACTCAGGGCCAGTAAACCCCCAGGACCTGAGGGGAGGGGAGGGGGGGGGAAGGGAAGGGAAGGGAAGGGAAGGGAAGGGAAGGGAAGGGAAGGGAAGGGAAGGGAAGGGAAGGGAAGGGAAGGGAAGGGAAGGGAAGGGAAGGGAAGGGAAGGGAAGGGAAGGGAAGGGAAGGGAAGGGAAGGGAAGGGAAGGGAAGGGAAGGGAAGGGAAGGGAAGGGAAGGGAAGGGAAGGGAAGGGAAGGGAAGGGAAGGGAAGGGAAGGGAAGGGAAGGGAAGGGAAGAAAAAGGGAAGAAAGAAAAGGAAGAAAAAAGGAAGAAAAAGGAAAGGGAAAAAAGAAAGAAAAAAGAAGGAAAAGAGAAAAAGGGGGAAGAAAAGAAAAGAAAAGAAAAGAAAAGAAAAGAAAAGAAAAGAAAAGAAAAGAAAAGAAAAGAAAAGAAAAGAAAAGAAAAGAAAAGAAAAGAAAAGAAAAGAAAAGAAAAGAAAAGAAAAGAAAAGAAAGGAAAAGGTCTGACCAGAAGCATGTTAACCCAAACGCCTTTTAAACCCTTGCCAGCCCTGGGGCATCAATCACCTCCCCAGGAAGCCCTTCCCGGGGTTTGCCCACCCTGTGGGCTGCACGTTCTGCAGAACCTGCTGAGTGCAACCAGCAGGTGAAGAGCAGGGCAGTGGCAAGGCTGGTCAGGCAGACCTGGGAGGGAATGAAACCCAGCCCAGTCCGGTGCTGTTTGAACTCTGCTGGCTCAACACCCCCACCGCCGCCCACCCCCCTTGAAAGGCTTCCACCGGCCTCAGGACCGGTCTGCCTGATCAGCTTTTGCCGGCTGATGGAGACGGGGTGTGCAGGACTCTGTTGCTAGCCCTCAGTGCCTCAGATAAGAGATTTCATCTTTATTGGTGCAAGGAAATGGCTGAAGCATTTGATCCTCCTTCAAAGAGCTCCTTGCGTGGCTTCAAATGAGCTTCAGAGCTGTGAGCTTCCCACACCTGGCATCGCTCCCAAGTACCCCCCAGCCCTTTCACTTCCTTCTCATTCCCTCCTACAACTCTTTCTCCACCAGCCTGGGACAGAAAAACGATCTGTCTTCCCAAACAAGACTGTGGCAAGCACTGGCATTTATCCCTGTAATGCTTCAATTTGTCTGTCTGTGTCTGCACTCAGCCAGTCCCTCTGGCTGCTCATCATCTTATTGACCCGGTTCAGCAGGATTGTGCTGCCTCATTTGTTATCAAGAGCCTCTGTCGGCTCCGTTGGAGCCACGGGCTGCAGGAGCAGCTCAGCAGAGCACTCAGCCTGCTTCTGCCTTTCCAAGGTGGTTCAGCCACCCTGGGAGACTGGGCAATGGCATCCATTGGGCACAGCAGCCCTGCCTCTCTCCTAATCCCCCCCAAATCTCAGCACAGCATGCAGTGCTACAGGCTGGGGTCAGAGCGGCTGGAGAGCAGCCAGGCAGAGAGGGACCTGGGGGGACTGGTAGATAGTAGGCTGAACATGAGCCAGCAGTGTGCCCAGGTGGCCAAGAAGGCCAATAGCATCATGGCCTGCATCAGGAACAGTGTGGCCAGCAGGAGCAGGGAGGTCATTCTGCCCTTGGACTCAGCACTGGTTAGGCCTCACCTTGAGTCCTGTGTCCAGCTCTGAGCCCCTCAGTTTAGGAAAGATGTTGAGGTGCTGGAACGAGTCCAGAAAAGGGCAACAAAGCTGGGGAGGGGTTTGGAGCACAGCCCTGTGAGGAGAGGCTGAGGGAGCTGGGGTTGCTTAGCCTGGAGAAGAGGAGGCTCAGGGGAGACCTTCTTGCTGTCTACAACTACCTGAAGGGAGGTTGTAGCCAGGTGGGGGTTGGTCTCTTCTCCCAGGCAACCAGCACCAGAACAAGAGGATACAGTCTGCAGCTGCACCAGGGGAGGTTTAGGCTGGATGTTAGAAAGAAATTCTTCCCAGCAAGAGAGATTGGCCATTGGGATGTGCTGCCCAGGACCTTTGGGGATTTTAGAATAGAATAGAATAGAATTAACCAGGTTGGAAGAGACATTCAAGATCATTGAGTCCAACCTATCACCCAACACCATCTAATCAACTAAACCATGGCACCAAGCACCCCAGCCAGTCTCTTCCTGAACACCTCCAGGGATGGTGACTCCACCACCTCCCTGGGCAGCACATTCCAATGGGCAATCTCTCTTGCTGGGAAGAACTTCTTCCTAACATCCAACCTAAACCTCCCCTGGCACAGTTTGAGACTGTGTCCTCTTGTTCTGGTGCTGCTTGCCTGGGAGAAGAGACCAACCCCCACCTTGCTACAACCTCCCTTCAGGTAGTTGTAGAGGGCAAGAAGGTCTCCCCTGAGCCTCCTCTTCTCCAGGCTAAGCAACCCCAGCTCCCTCAGCCTCTCCTCATGGAGCTTATGCTCCAAACCCCTCCCCAGCCTTGTTGCCCTTGATGGTTTTAAACTAAAATAGGTGAGACTTAGCTTACATAGAAAGAAGAAATTGTTCACTCTGGGGGTGGTGAGGAAGGGAGAAAGAAGGAGATGTAGCTCTTTCTGCTCGTTGCCAGGGCAGAGAATATGAGCTGCTGAAGAAAGGAGACAACTGAGGGCAAAAATCGATGACAAACTACTTAGCACATCCCCTGCTCAATGTGACCCTGGGGCCTGCCGAGTGCTGTCCTTGTGCCTCTCTCCCTAGGGATGCTACAGCAGCTGGTTTTCATGTCCATGTGGCTGAATACCCTGCCCTGGTGCCTCACCCTGTGCTGTCTGACCTTGGTGAGCCCCCTGTGCTGGGCCCAGTGCCTGGCACCAGCAGGCACTCCAGCTCTGAGCACAAGTTCTTTTGTCTGCTTGCAAGCAATTAGCCTTCTAGAAGGGCGGTGAGACACTGGCTCAGGTTGCCCAGAGAGGTGGTGGATGTTCAGTCCCTGGAACTATTCCAGCTCATGTTGGACAGGGCTCTGAGCAACCTGCTGTAGTTGAAGATGTCCCTCCTGGCCCGGGGCAGGGGTGGGAGTTGATGACCTGTTTGGGTTCCTTCCCAAACAAACCTTTTTTTCCTCTCTGCCCGGGAGCTGTTGGGTAAAGCCATGGAGCCAAATGGAGGTGTGAGAACTGGCCAGGCTTGCCCTGGCTGCATCTGAGCATCTTTGACACCAAGGATGCTGGATAGAAAAGCTCCTGGTAGCAGATCAAGGGCCGGGAGCACACAGAGTGTTATGTGTGAGCAGAGGTGCATTAGACCAGAGGGGTGCTTGATGTGAAGCAGAGATTGTTGCAACAGATGCCCAGAATGCAATTAGTGCTTTTGTAAACAGCCAGGTCCAGCTCAGTGGGGTGGTTACAGTTTCCAACAGTGAGGCTCCAGCCAGGCTCCACAGGGCAAGGTTTGGCACTTCAGATAAACTCTGTGAGTACTGCCACCAAGAGAGAATAGAACAGAATAGAATTAACCAGGTTGGAAGAGACCTTTGAGATCATCGAGTCCAACCTATCACCCAACACCATCTGATCAACTAAACCATGGCACCAAGCACCCCAGACAGTCTCTTCCTAAACACCTCCAGTGATGGGGACTCCACCACCTCCCTGGGCAGCACATTCCAGTGGCCAATCTCTCTTTCTGGGAAGAACTTTCTCCTCACCTCCAGCCTAAACCTCCCCTGGCACAGCTTGAGACTGTGTCCTCTTGTTCTGGTGCTGCTTGCCTGGGAGAAGCGACCAACCCCCTCCTGGCTACAACCTCCCTTCAGGGAGTTGTAGAGAGCAATAAGGTCAGCCCTGAGCCTCCTCTTCTCCAGGCTAAGCAACCCCAGCTCCCTCAGCCTCTCCAGACAGCACTTGGAAGTCTCTAGAGAAGAAGACTCCACAACCTCTCTGGGCAGCCTGTTCCAGTGCTCTGGGACCCTCACAGGGAAGAATTTCCTCCTCATGTTGAGGTGGAACCTCCTGTGCTGCAGTTTCTATCCATGCCCTTATCTTATCACAGGGTGCAACTGAGCAGAGCCTGTCCCTGTCCCTTCCTTCCTGACCCCCAGCCCTCACATATTTATAGACATTTATTAAATCCACTCTCAGTCTTCTCTTCTCCAAACTGATCAGCCCCAGGGCTCTCAATCTCTCCTCCTAAGGCAATGGTCCAGCCCCTTAATCATCCTGGTAGACCTCTGTTGAACTCTCTCAAGTAGATCCCTGTCTCTCCTGAGCTGGGGAGCCCAGAACTGGATGCAGTATTCCAGGTGAGGTCTCACTAGGGCAGAGTAGAGGGGGAGGAAACCCTTCCATGATCTGCTGGCCACACTCCTCTTAATGCACCCTAGGAGCCAGGTTCTGCTGCTATCCACAATGGCTATGGAAAGGGGCACAGTCAGGCTGGATTGAATCCCATCTTTATAGTTTTTATCTCAGCCTAGAGATAAGGAAGAAGTTGTTTGTATTGAGGGTGGTGAGATACTCCCAGGTTACCCAGAGAGGTAGCCATCCCTGGAGCTATTCCAGGTGAGGTTGGACAGGGCTCTTAGCAACCTGCTCTAGCTGAAGATGTGTTTCTGTGATACTAACTGCAGCAACAGGTTGAGGGAACCTGAGCCCCCTTCTCTGCTCTCCCACAAAAGCAGCCCATACAGTGACCTCCAGACCCAAGGGGTTGGTTTCAGGCTCTAGCAGCCACCTGAAGTCCAGCTGGCACCCACTAAAGCAGCCCATACAGTGACCTCCAGACCCAAGGGGTTGGTTTCAGGCTCTAGCAGCCACCTGAAGTCCAGCTGGCACCCACTAAAGCAGCCCATACAGTGACCTCCAGACCCAAGGGGCTGGTTTCAGGCTGTAGCAGCCACCTGAAGTCCAGCTGGCACCCACTAAAGCAGCCCATACAGTGACCTCCAGACCCAAGGGGCTGGTTTCAGGCTCTAGCAGCCACCTGAAGTCCAGCTGGCCCTGTCCTTTGAATGTTTATGCTTCTCTTCTGAATGGTTTTTGGCTCTCCCAGCTCTTTCTACCTTCCTGTACTCCTTTCCTCAGCACGGGCGTTAATCATCCTCCTCATGCAGCCAAACAGGGAGCAGCCACACTATAAATTGACTCAAAAAAGAAAGCCCAGAGAAGGTCAGCAATCCCAGCTTTGCAAGGAACTTATTTATCCAAGGATTTAGATTCAGCAAGAAGAAAAATGGGGATCTTCAGAGGGAAGCAGAGTTTAAAAATAAGCCCTTTGATTGCTTCAAAGGCAAAAAATAAATCAATGCCTCATCATTCTCGAGAGCACACAAGAACCTGACACAGAGCAGAGATGCCAATTAGAGCCACAGAGCAAGGGCTTTCCACCAGGCACAGCATGGACTGGAGAGTCCTTCAGCTGGTGTGGAAAGGGGAGGGGGGAACAGCCAAAGAATGGTTTGTGCCCTAGTTTCCTTTGATTCGAACCTGTCAAGCCCTGGCCCCACACCCCATCTCCACTCCACCCCGCTTCTGCACATTGGCCACAGCAACCCCATGCAGTGCTGCAGGCTGGGGTCAGAGTGGCTGGAGAGCAGCCAGGCAGAGAGGGACCTGGGGGTCCTGGTCGATGGTAGGCTGAACATGAGCCTGCAGTGTGCCCAGGGGGCCAAGAAGGCCAAGGGCATCCTGGTCTGCATCAGGAAGAGTGTGGCCAGCAGGAGCAGGGAGGTCATTGTGCCCCTGGACTCAGCACTGGTTAGGCCACACCTTGAGTCCTGTGTCCAGTTCTGGGCCCCTCAGTTTAGGAAAGATGTTGAGCTGCTGGAAGGTGTCCAGAGAAGGGCAACAAAGCTGGGGAGGGGTTTGGAGCACAGCCCTGTGAGGAGAGGCTGAGGGAGATGGGGTTGCTTAGCCTGGAGAAGAGGAGGCTCAGGGGAGACCTTCTTGCTGTCTACAACTCCCTGAAGGGAGGTTGTAGCCAGGTGGGGGTTGGTCTCTTCTCCCAGGCAACCAGCACCAGAACAAGAGGACACAGTCTCAAGCTGTGCCAGGGGAGGTTCAGGCTGGATGCTAGGAAGAAGTTCTTCCCAGCAAGAGAGATTGGCCTTTGGAATGTGCTGCCCAGGGAGGTGGCAGAGTCACCATCACTGGAGAGACTGGCTGGGGTGCTTGGTGCCATGGTTTAGTTGATGAGATGGTGTTGGGTGATAGGTTGGACTCGAGGATCTCAGAGGTCTCTTCCAAGCTGGTTAATTCTCTTCTATTCTACATCTTCCCACCGTGGCACACGAGGGAGGCAGTGTTGTCCACCTGTGTTTGATTTGCTCTCCCAAGTGTCCATTGCCACAGCAAAAGGCAAGTTTGCTCTGCTGCCCAATCAATGATAAGCTGTTTAAACAGTGTTGTGTGGAGGTAATAGCATTAGAGAATCCATGGGGAATTAAGGAAATAACAACTAGCTTTATTAAGGAGCTTAACTCAATTACATAGGTAGGAGAGTTTAAGCTCCCGAGCTCCATACCCACAACTCTTGGAGCAGGATGATCATCAGCAGCAGCAAGCTGAAATCACCTCCAGTCTGTCTTGGAGAACTGCAGCATGGTGGAGCTCACAGGAGGCAGGACAGCATCTCTTCATCCAGAGCATGTGTGCTTGATCCAGTTCTGGGCCCCTCAGTTTAGGAAAGATGTTGAGCTGCTGGAAGGTGTCCAGAGAAGGGCAACAAAGCTGGGGAGGGGTTTGGAGCACAGCCCTGTGAGGAGAGGCTGAGGGAGCTGGGGTTGCTTAGCCTGGAGAAGAGGAGGCTCAGGGCTGACCTTATTGCTCTCTACAACTACCTGAAGGGAGGCTGTGGACAGGCAGTGATTGGTCTCTTCTCCCAGGCAACCAGCACCAGAACAAGAGGACACAGTCTCAAGCTGCACCAGGGGAGGTTTAGGCTGGAGGTTAGGAGGAAGTTCTGCACAGAGAGAGTGACTGTCCATTGGAATGGGCTGCCTGAGGAGGTGGTGGAGTCACCATCCCTGGAGGTGTTCAGGAGGAGACTGGATGGGGTGCTTGGTGCCATGGTTTAGTTGATGAGAGGGTGTAGGGTGATAGGTTGAACACAATGATCTTGAAGGTCTTTTCCAACCTGGTTAATTCAATTCAATTCAATTCAATTCAATTCAATTCAATTCTATTCTATTCTATTCTATCCTATCCTATCCTATCCTATCCTATCCTATCCTATCCTATCCTATCCTATCCTATCCTATCCTATCCTATCACAGGATGTTAGGGGTTGGAAGGGACCTCCAGAGATCATCAAGTCCAACCCCCCTGCCAGAGCAGGACCAGAGAATCCAGCACAGGTCACACAGGAATGCATCCAGATGGGGCTTGAAAGTCTCCAGAGAAGGAAGCTCCACAACCTCTCTGGGCAGCCTGTTCCAGTGCTCTGTGACCCTCATGCTGTGGTGGAACCTCCTGTGCTGTTCCACCACTCTTCACCCCCAGGAATGAGCAATGGGACAAGAGGAAACAACGTCAAGTTGCACCAGGAGAGGTTTAGGCTGAACATGAGGAACCATTTCTTCATGCAAAGGGTTGTGAAGGCTGCCCAAGGCAGTGGTGGGGTCACCATCCCTGGAGGGGTTGAAAAGCCATGTAGATATGGTGCTGAGGGACAGGGTTGAGTGGTGACCTGGAAGTGTTGGGGTTAATGGTTTGACTCGATCTTAAGGTCTCTTCTGACCCTAACTACTCCATGAATCTCTGATTCTATGATTCTAATTCATGCCTACCCTGCAGAGGTGACAGAGGTGCTGGTTTCCATCAGAAGGGCATCTACAGAGTGCCTGCCCCCAGTGGGGCACATGCTGGGGCAAACAGCTCAAACTAAGGCACCCTGCCCCCAGCACAGCACCCAGCCAGCATGTCAGTGGCAGAGCCAGGGTGAACACCTCCAAGCCACAGCTTCAGAGCCTCTCTCAGAGTTCAAGCATCAGCAGCAAGGGCTGATTGCTAAAGCCTCCAGCAGGAAGGCTGAGGAACACTGGGCTGAGCCACGTCATCGAGTGCTGTGGCAGCGAGTGGATTAAGGGATCTGAAAGGGAGAAGTTTTGAAACCACCACAGCACCAGGCAAGAGAGGTTGCACAACCTGGTTCTGCTGCAGACAATGGAAACAAACAGATTAATCCCTGGGAGGACAGGAACCGAAATATCTGTCAGGCAGTGAGAGAGGTCATGTTTATACACCTCGAACCACGCTGCCTGTCTCCACAGAGCTCTTGAAAAACCCATTTTGGGTCATCTGCTCTTGAAAAACCCATTTTGGGTCATCTGAGCCATTCTCCACCTCCTGCAGCGAGGGAGGCAGCTCCAGCAGTTTGCCAGCACCCTTTGAGAGCCAGGGGCTGCATGTGTTGCTGATGTGACTTGGGGAGGCTGACACTTTACCATGGTAAGAGGTAGGGGCATGCTCCCTCCCTGGGTGATCCCTCCAAGCATGATCAGCAGCAGTCCCTAGGACAGGACACACATGGAATCACAGAATTGTTTTGGCTTCAAGACCAACCATTAACCCCACACTGCCAGGCTACCACTAAACCACGTCCTTCAGCACCACACCTTCAGGGCTTTTCAATCCCTCCAAGGATGGGGACTCCACTCCTTCCCTATGAAGCCTGTTCCAGACCTCAACAACACTTTTCAGGGAAGAAACTCTTCCTCATGTCCAACTTAAACCTCCCCTGAGGCCTTTTCCTTTTGTCCTAACACTTGTTCCTTGGGTTAGGAGACTGATCCAACTCTTAACTCCGAATTTCTTTTGGACAGCTGTAGAGAGCAAGGTCTCCACTCAGCCTCCTTTTCTCCACACTAACAACCCCAGTTCCCTTAGCCTCTCCTTACAAGACAAGCTCTAGATGCCTCATCAGCTTTGTTGCCTTTCTTGGACACTCTCCAGGCCCTCAGAGTCCTTTTGGGTGATTGAAAACTGAGCCCAGAATCTGCTGTGTGGCCTCACTGGTGTTGAGCAGATGGAGACAATCCCTGCCCTAGTCCTGCTGGCCACATTGTTGCTGATCCAAGCCACGATGCTCTTGGCCTCCTTGGCCACCTGTGCACACAGTGGCTTATCTGCAGCTGGCTGTGGACCAACACCCTCAGGCAATTTTCTGCCAGGCACTTTGCAGCCACTCTTCCCCAAGCCTGGAGCATCCCTGGGGTAGCTGTGAAGCAAGCGCAGGACCTGACGCTTGGCCTTGTTGAACCTCATCCCACTGGCATTGCCCCAGACAGCCAGCCTGTCCACATAGAATCATAGAGCTGTTAGGGTTGGAAGGGACCTGAAGGATCATCCAGTTCCAACCCCCCTGCCATGGGCAGGGACACCTCACACTACAGCAGGTTGCTCACAGCCACATCCAGCCTGGCCTTAAAAACCTCCAGGGTTGAGGCTTCCACCACCTCCCTGGGCAACCTGTGCCAGTGTCTCACCACCCTCATGGAGAAGAACTTCTTCCTAACATTCAATCTCAGTCTACCCATTTCTAGTTCTGTTCCATTCCCCCTGGTCCTATCACTCCCTGACACCCTAAAAAGTCCCTCCCCAGCTTTCTTGTAGCCCCCTTCAGATACTGGAAGGCCACAATAAGGTCTCCTTGGAGCCTTTTCTTCTCCAGTCTGAATAGCCCTAACTCCCATCCCTCTGCAGAGTCTCCATATCTCTGTAGAGCCTGTAGCAATGACAGATCATTTCTCTGCTC
Source organism: Dryobates pubescens (assembly GCF_014839835.1). Classification (NCBI taxonomy): domain Eukaryota; kingdom Metazoa; phylum Chordata; class Aves; order Piciformes; family Picidae; genus Dryobates; species Dryobates pubescens. The sequence continues at coordinate 22,937,589 of NC_071614.1, forward strand.
AGACACCCCCACGAGCTGACAGCCAGAGAAAGGGCTCCCTGAGCCAGGCATTGTCTGCACAACCAGCAACCACAAAGGGCCCATGCTCCGTGGACCAGCCAGGCTTTGTTTTGAAGGCATACTGTGGGTTTGATGTCTTCAACACCCTTTCATGACAGACATGATGTGCAGTGCCTCTTTGTTTGTGTTTGAAGCCCGTTATCTTCTCCCCAGGTTGAAAGTCCAAGCGCTCTGGATAACGCCAGGACATCCATCTGGCAGATTGTTTGTTGGGAACAAAGTCCTGAATTCAGGGAAAGGCAGGCAGCCACAAGAGATAAAAGGGCTGAGATAGGAGTGCACACAACAAATGTGGGCTGCTGAGCACCAGGGTGGGGGGGAGGGAAGTTCTCCAAGCTACAGCGTGAGGGTCAGTAGGGACATGCTGCAAGCCAGGGACCAAGCTTGTGAGTTAGGGGAGATTGGTAACTCCAGAGTGGTCATTTTCAGCTCCCAGTGAGGCTCATCTTCACCAAATGTGTCCTCTCTGATTTCAGGGGTGATTGCTCAGGTGAAATATGTGAGATCAGGGTGTTCTCCAGTGCCATCTCCAACTCTGGCTTATTTCAGCAGGGCCTGTTGTGGCAGAACAAGGGTGGGGGTGGGGGTGGTGGTTTTAAACTAAAAGAGGGGAGATTCAGACTAGGGAGAAGGAAGAAGCTGTTCAGACCAAGGGTGGTGAGACAATGATACCTCAGAGGTGATCTGGTCCCTGCTCAGAGTAGAGGGGTTGGACTAGATGACCTTTTAAGATGCCTTCCAGCACCAACCATCCTTGGTTCTGTGATATGTACCCTTTCAGCCAAAAAACAGGGCCTGCAGCAGCCTGTGGTGCTGGACAATGAAGGAGTTCTTCTGGCTTACTCCACAGCTCCCATCAGATCAGTTCACACAGACTCTTGTCTTCATTCAAGTGGCTCTGGAGCAAGGGGTCAAGGAATAGAACAGGATAGGATAGGATAGGATAGGATAGGATAGAATAGAATAGAATAGAATAGAATAGAATAGAATAGAATAGCATAGAATGGAATGGAATGGAATGGAATGGAATGGAATGGAATGGAATGGAATGGAATGGAATGGAATGGAATGGAATGGAATGATGGAATCATAGCATCAGTCAGGGTTGGAAGAGACCACAAGGATCATCTAGTTCCAACCCCCCTGCCATGGGCAGGGACACCCCACACTAGACCAGGCTGGCCAGAGTCTCATCCAGCCTGGGCTTAAACACCTCCAGGGACAGGGCCTCAACCACCTCCCTGGACAACCCATTCCAGGGCTTCACCACTCTCATGGGGAAGAACTTCCTCCTCACATCCAGCCTGAATCTCCCCACCTCCAGCTTCATTCTGAATGCAATGGAATGGAATGGAATGGAATGGAATGGAAGGGAGTGGAGTGGAGTGGAGTGGAGTGGAGTGGAGTGGAGTGGAGTGGAGTGGAGTAGAATAGAATAGAATAGAATAGAATAGAATAGAATAGAATAGAATAGAATAGAATAGAATAGAATAGAATAGAATAGAATAGAATAGAATATACCAGACCAGGTTGGGAGAGAACTTTGAGATCATGGAGTCCAACCTATTACCCAACACCATCTCATCAACTAAACCATGGCACCAAGCACCCCAGCCAGTCTATTCCTAAACACCTCCAGGGATGGGGACTCCACCACCTCCCTGGGCAGCACATTCCCATGGCCAATCTCTCTTTCTGGGAAGAACTTCTTCCTAACATCCAGCCTAACATCCAGATGGAAACTACAGAAGCATCCCTTGCTGGGAGGCAAAACTGGAGCAAGGCAAGGATGTCATGCCCTGAAGGGATGTCCCAGCTCTCCCAAGCATCCCCAGGAAGCATCAGCCAAACCCAGTGAACCAACAACTGGCAGGTTCAAGCTGGCTGAGTAAATTGAATCTGAAGCAAAAGGTTTTTTTTCTGATGAAGGAAAGTGCATCTCATTTCCATCCTCTCCCCTCTCTTTTCATGTCTCTTGGCTATGAGAGGCAGCAACAGTTTCCACGCTCAGTGTTCAGCAAGCAGAAGGGATGTCTCCACTCTGCTGCCTTCTGAAGTCCTGCTTCAACAGGGAGCTTAATTGTTTCTTTACTAAAACTGGATGGAAAAATAACATCCTTGGCACAGTTTCATCCTCCTGGGGTGGGGGAAAAAACACCCAAAGCATCTCAGGGAAGCTGTAATCTGCTTTAGTGTGTTGTTCTACACTCCTCAGCAGCTCACACATCTGCCCAACAACAATTAATTAGGAGAGCCCCCACTTCCTTTCACACATGGGGGAACAGCAAAGCAGTAGAGAACAATGGTTGAATGTAAAGATCTCATTCCAGTCTCTTCTGAGGTGGAGGAAAGCAGGAGAGGGTTTTCTTTACTGGGGAATTAGGGAAGCATAGAATTTTTTTAGGTTAAAAAACCCCTACCTTTAAGATTGTCAAGTTCCCTCCCAGGCTGCTCTTCTCCAGGCTAATCAGCCTCAGGTCTCTCAGCCTTTCCTCCTAAGAGAGATCCTCCAGTCCCCTCAGCATCTTTGGAGCCTCTGCTGGACTCCATCCAGTCATTCCCTGTCTGCCTTGAAGTGGGGAGCCCAAAGCTGGACACAGGATTCCAGACGTGGCCTTACCATGGCAGATCACCATCACTGGAGGTGTTCAGGAGGAGACTTGAGAGGGTGCTTGGCTGCATGGTTTAGTTGATTGGGTGGTGTTGGATTTGTTGATAGGTTGGACACAATGATCTTGAAGGTTTCTTCCAGCCTGGTTTATTCTGTTCTATTCTAAAGATTAGAGGGGGAGAAGAACCTTCCTTGACCTGCTGGCCACACTCTTCTGAATACACCCCCAGGATGCCATTCTTGGCCACAGGGACACATTGCAGGGTGCATATCTGGACCCCCACACCTGCATGGGATGGGGTGAGGAGGCTCTTCCCATCATTCCCCTCTGCCCAGCACCATCCTTTGCTGAGGACAGGCTGAGTCATGTTCCAAGCGGAGAGAGAGTCCGTAAGTGCAGGTTGTTCTCCTGTGACCCATCTTCTCCTCTTAGCTTTCATGTGAGATGGAGTCTCTAAGGACCTGTTTATTACATTTGCTTGGAAGTTTCACTTCCCAAAAGTGTTTGATGATGGAGAGAATGCAGGCAAGCGAAGCCGGGACCAGAGAAGCCAGGAAGCACCAACGTGTCCGAGTGACACACTAAAAGGGCAATAATTACCTAAGCAGTTCCCCAGGGAAATTAATTCCTCCAAGCACATCACTCAGAATGTATTACTCAAACTGCTGGTGCTTTCCACTCAGCCTGTCAGGAAGGTGCTTGAGACAGAGCTGGCAGGAGCATCTTTCCATCCCCTCAGCCACATTGGAGCTGTTTCACTCAGCAGAAGCTCCACTCTTTGCAGAAGGCTAGGTTGTCAGGGACTGCAGCAAGAAGAGATGTCTGTGGGTAGCAAAGGCAGCAGTGTGGGGCTAGAAGGTTTTAAGACTGACCTCTGCTGGAAGGTGTCCAGAGAAGGGCAACAAAGCTGGGGAGAGGTTTGGAGCACAGCCCTGTGGGCAGAGGCTGAGGGAGCTGGGGTTGCTTAGCCTGGAGAAGAGGAGGCTCAGGGGAGACCTTCTTGCTGTCTACCACTACCTGAAGGGAGGTTGTAGCCAGGAGGGGGTTGGCCTCTTCTCCCAGGCAACCAGCACCAGAACAAGAGGACACAGTCTCAAGCTGTGCCAGGGGAGGTTCAGGCTGGATGTTAGGAAGAAGTTCTTCCCAGAAAGAGAGATTGGCCTTTGGAATGTGCTGCCCAGGAATGTGCTGCCCACCTCACTGGAGGGGTTTAGGAAGAGACTGGCTGGGCTGCTTGGTGCCATGGTTTAGTTGATCAGATGGTGTTGGGTGATAGGCTGGACTCAATGATCTTAAAGGTCTCTTCCAACCTGGTTAATTCTGTTCTATTCTATTATTCTATTCTATTCTATTCTATTCTATTCTATTCTATTCTATTCTATTCTATTCTATTCTATTCTATTCTATTCTATTATTCTATTCTATTCTATTCTATTCTATTCTATTCTATTCTATTCTATTCTATTCGAAAATCCAAACCAGGGGATCTCTCTCTCTCTCTCTCTCTCTCACACACACACACACACACACACACTCTCTCTCTGGCTTGATGCCTATCCCAGTTAACAGAATAACTTGGTGTTTTGACTCCTCAGCTCCCTTACTAAACCAAATTATCCCTTATTTACCCTGCTCTGTTCATCATCACTGATGGCAGGATCCTATAAAGGCTCCAGAGATCAGTGGGTTTCCAAGGGCAATGGATGGGAGTGAAATAATCAATTCTCTCCCCCTGTGCCTGCTTCTGGTGGGAAGTATCTAATGACCAGGGGCTGCAGATCCCACGTGCTTAACACAAGGCAGTTGCAGCCACAGGAGATAAAGGGAAGTGGCTGTCCCAGCTGTCAGACAGTGCCATTGAAATGGGATCCCTGGGCTTCTCCTGGATTTGGAGGAGATTACTAGGCAGGCAGGTGGCTTTGTCTTGAAAGGATCAGCTCTGCTCCAGGGAAATGGAGCAGCTGGAGGGTGTCTCCACTTAAAGAGCTGGAGTGTCCCGACAAGTGTGAATGAAGATGGACGCAAAATGCCTCTGCAGCCTCCCCTGGAGGGTGCCAGAGCTGAGGGGGTGAAGGAAAAGTGATGCTTGGTCCTTGTCTGTAGTTTGGGATCAGCAGGGGTAGGAAGGTGCTGGCAGCAGCAAGGTCACACTGCTGCCACCCTTGAGCCTGAGCAGTTTTGAAGAGCCCCCAGATCCCCTTGTCCAGGAGGGCTCTGTGCAGTGGGACATTTCCCCCCATGGGGATGGTGCCACCAGGCTGGTGTCATCGTTGGGTGTATCCTTCACAGTCCTGCCTTCACCTGCTGTGTGTGCTCCAGCTCTGCTGGCTCAGCAAGCCCAACACCAAGCCCTAGGGTGAGATCATCCTCCCTGCCCCTGCCCTGCTGCCATCACACTGATGGCCTGAGGTCCCTGCTTGCTTTGAGATACATTTCCACAGTCTCAGATCCCAAGAGCTGGTCTAAGACTAGGGTCAGACCCTGCCCCTGCTCCCTGCCCCTGCCCTGCTGCCATCACACTGATGGCCTGAGGTCCCTGCTTGCTCTGAGATACATTTCCATGGTCTCAGATCCCAAGAGCTGGTCTGAGACGAGGGTCAGACCCCCCTGGGGTCTGATGTGTGCCTGACATTGGTTTTGAGAAACAGCTGTGAGGCAGTGAAAAAGGCTGCCAAAGCTGCTGCTTAAAGACAAAAATGAGAAGATTAGTCACTAGTTTGAGAACTGCTCCTGGATTTGTTGGGGTTTTTTTCCCCTCTGCCAGCTCCAATTGTCCTGGTTAGATCTTGACCTTGCATTTTCAGCTGTAGCTTTGTCTTTCACGCTCCCCACCCCAGGGCAACTCTGTTCTTTACAGCAGAGCTTCCTCCAGGCACTGCCAGGGTAGCAGCTGTGCTGGAGCTTGCTTGCCCAAATAACCCTTCTTATATTGGGGGCCCCAAACTGTTCATCACTGTGTGGCCTCATGGTTTGCACCTTTATCACCTGCAGCCAAAGTGCAGGTGCCTAAAAATGGTGCAAAGGTCAAAGGCTGGTAAGAAGAGGTAGAAAAGGAGCACAGGAGCACAGGATGTTAGGAGCTGGAAGGGACTTCTGAAGATCATTGAGTCCAAGCCCCCTGCCAGAGCAGGACCAGAGAATCCAGCACAGGTCACACAGGAATGCATCCAGATGGGGCTGGAAAGTCTCCAGAGAAGGAGACTCCACAACCTCTCTGGGCAGCCTGCTCCAGTGCTCTGGGACCCTCCCAGGGAAGAGTTTCCTCTTCATGTTGAGGTGGAACCTCCTGTGCTGCAGTTTCTATCCCTTGCCCTTGTCCTATCACAGGGTGCAAGTGAGCAGAGCCTGTCCCCTCCCTCTTGACCCCCAGCCCTCAGATACTGATAAACATTTATTAAACACCCCCTCAGTCTTCTCTTCTCCAAAGCCCAAAGGTGAGCCCAAAGCTGCTTTCTCTGCATCTAGACTCACAGGGCTGTGCCCCCACGTTGTGCCCCTCTCAGTGGTGCTCTGCAATGAGAAGTCCCTGTGAGGGAAGCGATTTTCCCTCTCCCAGGGTGCTGCTGCAGCAAGGACACATTAATGACTGGCCTCATTTAATTACTTCACCTCCACAGGACAGATGGTGTGGAGGGGGGGTGGGAGACAGATGTTCACCGAGAGCCCACAGCAAAACGTGGGGGGCTCCTAAAGCAAACCCTAGCCCCAGGAAGCAGCTGAGGGGGTGTGTGTGTCCTGGAAAAGAGGATGCCTCTGCTCTGTGCCCTGGGGCAGCCAGGTACAAGCCCATCCTGAAGCTCAAGAAGTCCTGACAAGGGTCCAGCAGTCGCCCATCGCTGATTTCTAGTGCCCTGAGTGCGTGATCCCAGGGATTACACTGATTAGGGAAAAGCAGGGCACATGCAAGGCAGGAGAAATATGTTCCATGTAATGCTGCTGTTTCACTTAATGCCCCCAATTTGCTCTCAGAGGCAAAAGAGGAGCATCTGGGGACAGATTCCTTTGGGGGTTGGAGACCCTTGCTGGGGGTGTTTCTCCATCCCTCATCCGGGACCCAAAGCAGACTGCACTGAGCTGTCAGTCTCATGGCTGCCTTGAAAGAGCCTGAGTACTCTGTGGAGTTCCTGCAGGGGTTTCCAGGGCTGAGGGTTCATTTCTGGGGTATTTAGGAGATTAAAGAGGCAAAAACAAACCAACAAAAGTCTTCATCTAGAAAGACAAAGCCTGAGCAACCTCTTCCTTCCAACAATGACAGGATCTGAGAACACCCTGCATGGTGGGGGTTGGAAGGGACCTCTGGACATCATCCAGTCAAATCCTGCTGCTGAAGCAGCTTCACCCACAGCAGGTTGCTCAGGATCATGCTGAGGTAGGTTTAGAGTCTCTCCAGAGAAGAGCTTCTAAGCTCTCTGGGCAGCCTGGTCCAGGGCTCTGGCACCCTCACAGGAATGAAGTGTTTCCTCATCTTCAGATGGAACCTCCTGGCTTCCAGTTGGTGCCTGTCGCCCCTTATCCTCTTGTGGGCACCACTGAAAAGGGTCTGGCCCTGTTCTCTTGAGCCCTTCCCTTTAAATACTGATCAGCATTGAGAAGATTCCCTCTCAGGCTGCTCTTCTCCTGGTTATACAGCCCCAGGTCTCAGCCTTTCCTCCTCAGAGACGTCCTCCAGTTGCCTCATCCTCTCTGTAGCCTGGGCTGGACTCTGCAGTACTTCCCCATCTGGTTTGAACTGGAGAGCTGAGAACTGGACCCAGGACTCCAGATGTGGCCTCCCTAGGGCAGACTAGAGGGGGAAGAGAACCTCTTTGACCTGCTGGCCACACTCTTCTTAATGACCATTGGTCATAGAATTGTTAGGGTTGGAAGGGACCTTAAGGACCATCCAGTTCCAACCCCCCTGCCATGAGCAGGGACACCTCACACTGCATCAGGTTGCTCAGAGCCACATCCAGCCTGGCCTTGAAAACCTCCAGGGATGAGGCTTCCACCAGCTCCCTGGGCAACCTGTGCCAGCCTCTCACCACCCTCATGGTCATCTTGGCCATGAGGGCACCTTGCTGGCTCATTGTCACTTTGTGCCCCAGCACTCTCAGCTCCCTTTCCTCAGAGCTGCTTTCCAGCAGCTCAGCCTCTAGCCTGTCCTGGTACAGGGTTTTTTTTCCTTCCCAGGAGCAGGACCCTACCCTTGCCCTTGTTGAACCTTATGAAGTTCTCCTCCACCCAATTTTCCAGCCTGTCCAGGTCTTGCTGAATGGCAGCACAGCCTGACAGGCTCTCAGCCACTCCTCCCAGTTTGGCATCAGCAGCAAACTGGCTGAAGGTCCTCTCCATCCCTTCATCCAGGTCACTGATGAAGCTGTTGAACAAGCCTGGACCCTCTCCTGACTCCTGGGGAACACTGCAGGCCTTCAACCAGACTCTGTGCCCCTGATCACAACCCTCTGAGCTCTGTCTTGGGAGCATCCAAGTACTTTGCAGAGTTTCTGCAGGGGGTTTCAGGGCTGATATTTGTGATTTGAGGGTATTCAACAAGTCCAAGTGCTGGGTGCTCGTTGCTTAGCCTGCAGAAGAGGAGGCTCAGGGGAGACCTTCTTGCTGTCTACAACTCCCTGAAGGGAGGTTGTAGCCAGGAGGGGATTGGTCTCTTCTCCCAGACAACCAGCACCAGAACAAGAGGACACAGTCTCAAGCTGCACCAGGGGAGGTTTAGGCTGGAGGTGAGGAGAAAGTTCTTCACAGGGAGAGTTGTTGGCCTTTGGAATGTGCTGCCCAGGGAGGTGGTGGAGTCACCATCCCTGGAGGTGTTCAAGAGGGGACTGGACGTGGCACTTGGTTTAGTAGTCATGAGGTGCTGGGTGACAGGTTGGACTTGATGATCTCTGAGGTCTTTTCCAACCTTATAGATTCTGTGATTCTGAAAAGAAAAACCTCCCCACAACCCCCACCTGCTCTCCCATCCACCCAGGCAGATGGGGATGTGGCTCTCCTCCCCTACTGCAGCTCTCTGGCAAGCTTTCATGCTTCTCAAAGCTCTCCCCTCTTCACCCATTTGTTCCCCAAGGCTTGTGAGGTTGAGTGGTGAGATTTGTGGAGCCTGTCATGCAAAGGACTTTAATTAAACATGTGAAAGTCAGACACACTGGGTGTAATTCAGCCTGACAGTGAATCCAAGCACATTTAGCTCCTGGCTTTTAATGAAGTCCTTCAAGACAATTGGCTGATTCCTTTAGAACAATTCAGAATTTATCCTCTTTTGTGTGTGTGTTTCTCTGCTGTTCCCTCTGACAGAAGAGCACATTTCCTCCATGGCTATTTCTCTGATTTCCCACATTTAAGTCCCAGACAGATGAAAGATCTTCACAACATCAGGAGAAACCTCAATGTATCCCAGCAAGAGACTCTCTCTGATTGTAACAATGCTGCTGCTTCCTTTTCAGCCTTTCAAAACCATAGAATCATAGGATCAATAAGGTTGGAAAAGACCTCAAAGATCATCAGGTCCAACCTGTCACCCAACACCTCGTGACTGCTAAACCATGGCAGCAAGTGCCACATCCAATCCCTTCTTGAACACCTCCAGGGATGGTGACTCCAACACCTCCCTGGGCAGCACATTCCAATGGCCAATCTCTCTTTCTATGAAGAACTTTCTCCGAAGAACTTTCTCCTCACCTCAAGCCTAAACTTCCCCTGGCACAGCTTGAGACTGTGTCCTCTTGTTCTGGTGCTGGTTGCCTGGGAGAAGAGACCAACCCCCACCTGGCTACAACCTCCCTTCAGGGAGTTGTAGACAGCAAGAAGGTCTCCCCTGAGCCTCCTCTTCTCCAGGCTAAGCAACCCCAGCTCCCTCAGCCTCTCCTCACAGGGCTGTGCTCAAGGCCTCTCCCCAGCCTCGTTGCCCTTCTCTGGACACGTTCAAGAGTCTCAATGTCCTTCCTAAACTGAGGGGCCCAGAACTGGACACAGGACTCAAGGTGTGGCCTAACCAGTGCTGAGTCCAGGGGCACAATGACCTCCCTGCTCCTGCTGGCCACACTGTTCCTGATGCAGGCCAGGATGCCATTGGCCTTCTTGGCCACCTGGGCACACTGCTGGCTCATGTTCAGCCAGCTGTCAATCAGCACCCCCAGGTCCCTTTCTGCCTGGCAGCTCTTCAGCCACTCTGTCCCCAGCCTGTAGCACTGCATGGGGTTGTTGTGGCCAAAGTGCAGCACCTGGCACTTGGACTTGTTGAATGCCATCCTGTTGGACTCTGCCCATCTGTCCAACCTGTCAAGGTCCCTCTGCTGAGCTCTTCTACCTTCTAACAGATCAACTCCTGCCCCCAGCTTGGTGTCATCTGCAAATTTACTGATGACTGACTCAATCCCCTCATCCACATCATCACTAAGGATATTGGACAGGATGGGGCCCAGCACTGATCCCTGGGGGACGCCACTGGTGACCAGCCGCCACCTGGATGTGGCACCATTCACCACCACTCTCTGGACTCGGCCCTCCAGCCAGTTCCTGACCCAGCACAGAGTCCAAGCTGCTGTCCAAACCAGGGGCTGACAGCCTGTGGCTATGAATTGTGATGTGAGTCTGTGGAGTCCTGCTCCAGCTCAGAGCAGACCTCCCCAATATTCTGCAGAGCTCTGGGGGTGATGCTCCCATTCCTGCATCCCCATCTGCTGCACTTGGTACTAGGCTGCACTTTCCAACCACAGTGCCCAGATCCTGGCAGCAGGGACAGCAGGATCAGGGTATGGATCAGCTTCCTGTACTTGGTGCTGGTGAGGCTGCACCTTGAATAATAGGTTTAGTTTTGAGGTCCTCACTCCAGGAAGGACATTGGGGTGCTGGAATGTGTCCCCAAGAAGAGCAACAATGCTGGTGAAGGGTGTAAAGTACAAGTCTTGTGAGGAGACGCTGAGGGAACTGGGATTGCTTAGCCTGGAATAAAAGGAGGCTCAGGAGAGACCTCCTCTCTCTGCAACTCCCTGAGAGTAGACTAGAGCAAGGTGGGGGTCAGTTTCTTCTCCCAGCAAGTGCTAGAACCAGAGGAAATGGCTCAAGTTGTGCCAGGGAAGGTTTAGGCTGAACATGAGGAGCAATTTATTCCCTGGAAGGGTTGTCAAGCCCTGGAGGAGGCTGCCTAGGGAAGTGGTGGAGTCCCCCTTCCTGGTGGGAATGAAAAGTTGTGAAGCTGTGGTGCTGAGGGCCATGGTTGAGTGGTGTCCTGGCAGTGTGGGGTTAATGGTTGGCCTTGATGAGCTGAAAGGGCTCCTCCAGTCTTAGCAGTTTTGTGATTCAATGATTCTGAGGACAGATACCATCAGCATTCAGTCTTCCTGAAACTCAGCTGAGCCAAGAGAGTGCTCCAATGAAGCTGTTTATTCAGGGCCAGGATGATGATACCAGGCAGAGCCACATGCCTGGCCAGCATCCCACCAGCTGCAGGGAGAATCACGCCTGGGGACTCCAAAGCCTCCTAGGAACAAATGATTAAGTCACAAAGCAATTTGGAAAGGGAAAGGGATGTTGTAAGATCATCTAGCCCATCCCCTCTGCAATAAGCAGGCACATCTTCAACTAAAGCAAGCTGCTCTGAGCCTCATCCAGCCTGACTTGGAATGGTTCCAAGGATGAGGCATTGACCATTGGGACACTTGTCCAGAGAAGGGCAACGAGGCTGGGGAGGGGTTTGCAGCACAGCCCGGTGAGGAGAGGCTGAGGGAACTGGGGTTGCTTAGCCTGGAGAAGAGGAGGCTCAGGGGAGACCTTCTTGCTCTCTACAACTACCTGAAGGGAGGTTGTAGCCAGGTGGGGGTTGGTCTCTTCTCCCAGGCAACCAGCACCAGAACAAGAGGACACAGTCTCAAGCTGTGCCAGGGGAGGTTTAGGCTGGGTGTTAGGAAGAAGTTCTTCCCATAAAGAGAGATTGGCCATTGGAATGTGCTGCCCAGGGAGGTGGTGGAGTCACCATCAGTGGAGGTGTTTAAGAAGAGCCTGGATGAGGCACTTGGTGCCATGGTTTAGTAGATCAGATGGTGTTGGGTGACAGGTTGGACTTGATGATCTCTGAGGTCTTTTCAACCTGATTAATCTTCCAACCTGGTTAATTCTATGATTCTGTGACCACCCAGTTAATGCAATGCAATGCAATGCAATGCAATGCAATGCAATGCAATGCAATGCAATGCAATGCAATGCAATGCAATGCAATGCAATGCAATGCAATGCTATTCTATTCTATTCTATTCTATTCTATTCTATTCTATTCTATTCTATTCTATTCTATTCTATTCTATTCTATTCCATTCCATTCCATTCCATTCCATTCCATTCCATTCCATTCCATTCCATTCTCTTCTCTCTGGGCAACCTGGGCCAGTGCCTCACCACCCTTGGTGTAAACAATCTCTTCCTTATACCCAGCCTGAATCTCCCCTCTTCTAGTTTAAAACCATCACCCCTTGTCCTGTTAGATTCCTCCCGTGCCAGCCCTCCCACACAGCCTGTCACCACTGCCCCCCCCGTGCTGCCCGAGGGCCCACACTAATTACCCTGTGTTTTAATATCCATCTCTGCTGTTTGCACCTTGACCACTTGACATTTGCAGCTGTGTAAACACGCTGAAACGTGACACTTCTTGTGCCGTTTTCCACCTGCTGGCCCCGCTGGGATCATCACCTCAGTGACCAGAGGGATGCCAGAGAGGAGCATCATGAGTGCAGTGTCACCCTTCTGACCCCTGCAGGGGTCCTACCAGCGTCCCCCTCCGTGGGCCTGAGCATCAGCAGCCCCCAGCCCTGCTGTCTCAAGGGATTCTTGCCCCCAAGGGGCAGGTTTCCTCTAGAAAAGGCTCACTTGGAGCACTCCAGTGCTGGGTATTTTTGAGGTGAGGGGATAGAGGATGACAACCATGAGGCTTCCTAGCCAGATCACTCCTCTCCCTGCTTTGCTGCATCCTCAGTACAGGTCTGAAACCAAGGAGCCATGGGATGGTGTGGGTGAGAAGGGACATTTAAGGGACATCTAGTCCACCTCCCATGCAGTGGGCAGCTGAATAGGCTCAGCATCTTCTTGCTCAATCTCTTTCCAAGGTGCCTAGAGTAGATTTCAAGACTCTTCTTTGGAACACATCCTCCTGGTGCACATCCTCTTCCAATATGTATGGACTAGACTAGACTAGGAGAGGGAGAGAAGAGAAAAGGGAGAGGGGAGGGAGAGGGGAAGGAGAGGGGAGGGAGAGGGGAGGGAGAGGGAGAGGGGAGGGAGAGGGGAGGGAGAGGGGAGGGAGAGGGGAGGGAGAGGGGAGGGAGAGGAGAGGGAGAGGAGAGGGAGAGGAGAGGGAGAGGAGAGGGAGAGGAGAGGAGAGGAGAGGAGAGGAGAGGAGAGGAGAGGAGAGGAGAGGAGAGGAGAGGAGAGGAGAGGAGAGGAGAGGAGAGGAGAGGAGAGGAGAGGAGAGGAGAGGAGAGGAGAGGAGAGGAGAGGAGAGGAGAGGAGAGGACTATTCAATCATGTCCTGGGCTGCACCTAAACAGTGTGGCCAGCAGGTCAAGGGAAGTGATTCTGTCCCTCTGCTCCACTCTGGTGAGACCCCATCTGCAGTGCTGTGTACAGCTCATGGACCTGTTGGAGTGAGTCCAGAGGAGTACACAAAAGGGATGTGAGGGCTGGGACCCATCCGCTGTGGGGACAGGCTGAGAGAGTTGGGGTTGTTCAGCCTAGAGAAGAGAAAGCTCCAAGGAGACCTTCTTGTATCCCTTCAGTATTTAACTGGGGCCTATAGAAAAGCATGGGAGGGACTCTTCATAAGGCATGGAGGGCAATGGCTTCAAAATGAGACTACACAGAAGGAAGGAATTCTTCATTATGAAGATGGGGAGACACTGGCCCGGGTTGCCCAGAGACATGGTAGATGCCCCATCCCTGGAGTCATTCCAGGTCAGGCTGGACAGGACTGGACTCTGCACAACCTGATCTTGTCGAAGGCATCCCTGCTGCATGCAGGGCAGTGGGACTGGCTGACCTTTAGAGGCACCTTCCCACCCAAAGCCATCCTTTGATTCTGATACTTGCATAAACCAGATGGTCCCCAAGCGTCTATTTTCTGACTCTCCACGTGAACAAAAGCCCTCTCTGCTCCATGCCCACGGCTCTGGTCAAGATCCAGTTGCACAGAGGCAAAGCAGAGGCGCTGGTGTGCTGGCTGCCAGGTTATCTGCATGAGCCATCAGAGCAGGCGAGCGTGAGCTGCCTGCTGGAACCCTCTGTCCTCCCGCTGCGGGAACACTCACCGTTGTGCCGCCTTTATTGTCTGCTGGGCGGCTGATGACTGCAGAGGCAGCGTGGGGAAGGGCTCACTGGAGCATGTTACAGCCCTCCTGAAAGGCAAAGCCCTCATCTGAAATGATCCATGGGCAGACGTGCGGCGAGTCTCTGGCTGCCTCCCGCCCGCTCCGCTCCGCACCGGGGGTGCTGCAGGAGCAAATAAGAGCAGGGGAGGCTCAGTGCTGGTCCTAAAATTAATAATAGGATTGTTTAGGCTGGAAAAGATCTTTAGGGTCATCAAGTCCAACCATTAACCACTGAATCATGTCCCTCAGTGCCACAGCCATGCAATTTTTCAACCTCTCCAGGGACGGGGACTCTGCCTCCGCCCTGGGCAGCCTCTTCCAGGTCTTGACAACACTTTTGGGGAAGGCATTTTTCCTCATGCCCAACATAAACCTCCCTTGGCACAGCCTGAGGCCGTTTCCTTTCATCCTATCACTTGTTCTTTGGGAGAATAGACCAACCCCCACCTTGCTCCAGCCTCCTTGCAGGGAGCTGTAGAGAGTGAGAAGGTCTCCCCTGAACCTCCTTTTCTCCAGGCTAAACAACCCCAGTTCCCTCAGCTGCTCCTCACAAGATTTCTGCTCTGGACCCTTCACCAGCTTTGTTGTCCTTCTATGGACACACTTCAACACCTCAATGTCCTTGGAGTGAGTGGCCTAAAACTGAGTCCAGTTCTGGGCCCCTCAGTTTAAGAAGGACATTGAGACTCTTGAACATGTCCAGAGAAGGGCAACGAGGCTGGGGAGAGGCCTTGAGCACAGCCCTGTGAGGGGAGGCTGAGGGAGCTGGGGTTGCTTAGCAGGGAGAAGAGGAGGCTCAGGGGAGACCTTATTGCTCCCTACAACTACCTGAAGGGAGGTTGTAGCCAGGAGGGAGTTGGTCTCTTCTCCCAGGCAACAAGAACCAGAACAAGAGGACACAGTCTCAAGCTGTGCCAGGGGAAGTTTAGGCTGGAGGTGAGGAGAAAGTTCTTCACTGAGAGAGTTGTTGGCCATTGGAATGTGCTGCCCGGGGCGGGGGTGGGGTGGTGGAGTCCTCATTCCTAGAGGTGTTCAAGAGAGGATTGGATGTGGCACTTGGAGCCATGGTTTAGTAGTCATGAGGTGTTGGGTGACAGGTTGAACTTGATGATCTCTGAGGTCTTTTCTAACCTTATTGATTCTATGATTCTATGAAACCAGGACTCAAGATGTGGCCACACCAGTGCCATGTACAGGGGAGGAATCCCTGCCCTAGTCCTGCTGGCCACACTATTGCTGATCCAATACAGGATCCTGCTACCCTTCTTGGCCACCTGGACACACTGCTGGCTCATCTTCAGTTTGCTGTTGACCAACAACTCCAGGTCCTTTTCCTCAGGGGAGCTTTTCAGCCATTCCTCAGCAAGCCTCAAGCTTTCATGGGGTTATTGTGGCTCAAGTGCAGGACTCAACATTTCTCACCTGTGAGGTTGTTTCCCTTTTTCCAACAAGGAGATTTTGGCTCAAGAGGAGAGATACTGCTGCATGACGTCAGGAGCAGCACCCCAAAGTTCTACCTGCAGGAAGAGGCATCTGCAGACCCAGGAGGAACCCTTCCCTCCTGACCATACTGCTTTGGATGCAACTCAGGAGACAGCTTCTGGGCTGCAAGCTCACATTTCAGGCCCATGCTTTGCCTCACCAGCAACCTCAAGTGCTTCTCCACAGGGCTGCTCTCCATCCTTTCATCACCCAGCCTGGATTTTCACTAAGGGTTGCCCTGATTCAGGTATAGGAGCTTGCATTTGGCCTTGTTGAACCTCAGGAGGTTCACATGGTGCCACTTCTCCACAGCTTGTCCAGGTCCCTCTGGTTTGCAAGCTCTACTAACCTGAGGTGTGCTTTGTGCTGCTGATGGGATGGGTCTGCAACAGAACACATCTCTGATCCAAAACAGCTCCAGTCTAAACACATCAAGGTGGGGAAAAAGCTAATGTCACTGGCTTGGGGAGCTGGAGCATGGAAAGATTAAACAAGTTGTCAAAGATGGTAAAGAACATCAGCTCAGTCCTATAAACATCCACCTGCCTGCTTCCGTGGCTGGAAAAACACTGCAGGACAGGAGATGAGGCTGGGAGGGCTCCAGACAAACTGGGTTGACCTTTACCTGGTTAAACAAGGCTGGTGGCTATGCCTGCATGTGTCCAGCTTGGTGGTGGTGGTGGGGAATCCCACCTGCAGGAGATGGGATCTGGTTGCTGAGAAAGTAGGAAAGAGGCTGAGGTGGTCAGAAGGAAAAGTTGAACAGGAGAAGGCTTGCTCAGAGCTAACATGGCTCTGGACAAAATCAACCTGCATCTGCAAAACACAAGCCTGACTTAATTAATGAGACAGGCAGGAGGAGGGGAAGAGTAACAAACTGTGTGAGTTATTCCTGACGTCCCTGGGGCAATGGCTCAGCCAGTCACAGAATGGTTTGGGTGGGAAGGGACCCTTCCAAACCTGCAGTCAGCAGGGACATCTTCAACTACAGCAGGTTGCTCAGAGCCACATCCAGCCTGACTTGGAATGGCTCCAGGGATGGCTCTTCTACCACTTGTCTGGGCAACCTGTGACTGAAGGCTTAACAAGGTAACAAGGTGGGCAATGATGGTCTGCCTTCATGAGTGAGGTCTCCCCTCAGCCTCCTTTTCTCCAGGCTAAACAGCCCCAGTTCCCTCAGCTGCTTCACACAAGACTTGTGCTCTAGATGCTTTGCCAGCTTCATTGCCCTTCTCTGGATGCACTCCATAACCTCAGTGTCCTTTGTGGAGTGAGGGGCCCAAAACTGAACCCACTATTCAAGGTGTCCTACCCAAACCTCCCCTGGCATAACTTGAAGCCATTTCCTCTTGTTCTATCTAGGCTCAAGTGCCAGTCCCACACAAGCAGGAACAGACCCCACAGGCTCAGGCTCCCTACACATCATGTTTGTAAAGTTCAAGCCAGCAAGGAAGGTGATATGGGAGCCTGAGGCAGGAGAAGCAGTGGTCCCTTTCCTTGCCTTGGATGCATTAAGAAGACTGCAGCCAGCAGGCTGTGGGAGGGTCTCTTCCTCTTCTCCTCTGCCCTAGGAAAGCCACATCTGCAATACTGGGTCTGCTTCTGGACTCCCCAGTTCAAGAGACAAGGAACCAGTGGGGAGAGGCCAACAGAGGGCCATGAGGATGACTAGGGGACTGGAAGCTTTCTCTTGTAACCACCTCTCCTGTGAAGAAAAGCTGAGAGACCTGGGGCTGTTTAGGCTGGAGAAGGGCAGACTGAGAGGGGATCCTCTCAGTGCCCATCAATAGCTAAAGGGAAGGAGTCAAGATAACGGGGCCAGACTCTTTTCAGTGGTGCCCAGTGACAGGACAAGGGGCAATGGGCACAAACTGGAACCCAGGAAATTCCCCTGAACATGAGGAAAAACTTCTTTCCTGTGGGGGTGCTGGAGCCCTGGACCAGGCTGTCCAGAAAGGTTCTGGATTCTCCTTCTCTGGAGAGATTCCAAATCCACAGGGATGTGATGCTGAGTAACCTGCTGTGTGTGACCCTGTTTTATCAGGGAGCTGGACTAGATGATCTCCAGAGGTCCCTTGCAATCCCCACCGTATCTGTGACCCATTGCACGCTCCTTCAGATGGGTCTGTCCACTGCACCTGCAGCGGTGGCCACCCCGTCGTTGTGACACCAGCATGGGATGAAAGAGGAGTGGAGATTTAGCAAGGTAAATTCAGTGTCCTTGCAAGCAGCCGGCTTGGAAGCCAGCCCAAAACATTGGTGGCTTTTGCTTGAGCAAGTTGCCAGTGGCCACAGAGCACAGTTTGCAAGCTGCTGGTGCCCTCTAAAGGGAGGTGGTGGAGTCACCAACCCTGGGTGTGTTTAAAGGTCGCCTGGATGTGGTGCTTAGGGGTGACCCTTGCAGAGTAGGGTTCTCGGTTGGACTTGGTGATCCTGAGGGTCTTTTCCAACCCGAATGTTTCTGTGACTCTGTGAAAGGGAGAAGCAAAGGGAAAAAGCTCCAGGAGGTCCCAGCCACAGCAAGACAGACATCCTGCAGCAAGACAGACATCCTGCAGCACGACAGATGTCTTCTGCTTTGAAAACACAGCACAGATTTGGTGAGGGAGACTCTCCCACCAGCAGCACCACCCCAGCACCTTGGTCTCACCTCTGCTTCAACTCTGCCTGAGACACAGACTGCAGAGTAAAGGGACTTGGTCATCAAAGCTCTGATGAGCTCTGGAAAGCTGCAGAAACCCTGAGAGAGACTTTGAGGGTATAAACCTGGGGTGGTTCTTAATGCACCCCAGGAGACCGTTGGCCTTGGTGGGCAGGAGGGCACATTGCTGCCTCATGAGGAAGTTGTTACATACCAGCACTCCCAGGTCCTTCCCTGCAGAGTTGCTTTCCAGCAGGACAACTCCTGGCACAGCTCCCATGAGAAATGACACAATGGGCCACCATCTACAGCTGTGCTCAAAGCATCTCTTATCAGTGCAGGAGGTGACCTTGGCCTTTGCAAGCTAAACTCCTGCAAGGGGATGTGCTCGTGGCTCCACAGCATCTGCTTTACTCTGTCCACTTCCACCCAGTCCTCCTCATCCCACACATTTCCCTGCACTGCCATGAGACCTGGCTGAAGGACAGCCTCCCCCACTCCTCTTGTTTTGGATGGGCAGCAAAGGGTTGATTGTGGAGCATTAGCCAGCCTGGATACTCCCAGTGCATAGCCAAAGGGAAACTCCCCATCAGCTAACCTCTCATTTAAGCAGCTTCTCTGAGCTTCACAGAGGACATTTTGCAGGTTCACAGGGCCACTGAGATGGGCTGGAGCAGGCTGGCCAGAGTGACTGTGGATGTCCCATCCCTGGAAACATTCCAGGTCATGTTGGACAGAGCTCTGAGCAACCATTCCTAGTTAGAGGTGTCTCTGCTGACTACAGGGATGTTGGACTAGATTATGTCTAAGGGTCCTTCCAACCTAAACCATTCTGTGATCCACTAATTCTATGTGAACTCCACCTGCAGTGCTGTGTCCAGCTCTGTGGTCCACAGCAAAGCAGAGACAAGGACCTGCTTTGAACAGAAGAGTTCACACAAATGAGCTGAGGTCTGGAACCTCTGCGTTGTGAGGCCAGGCTGAGGGAGTTGGAGTTGTTCAGCCTGGAGAACAGAAGGCTCCAAGAAGAACTGATTGCATCCTTTCAGTATTCAAGAGGTCCTACAGGAAAACCTGAGAGGAACTTTCCACAGTAGGTAGGACAAAGGGGGATGGCTTCCAACTGAAAGAGTGGGGACTGAAACCAGGTGTAAGGAAGTTCTTCACTATGATGTTGATGAGACACTGGCCCAGGTTGCCCAGAGAGGTGGTAGATGCCCTGGCCCTGGAATCATTTAAGGTGAGGTTGGATGGGGCTCTGAGCAACCTGCTCTAGTTGAAAATGTTCATGTTTCTATTCTATTCTATGATTCTGTGACTAGGGGGAATGGAATGAAGCTGGAGGTGGGGAGATTCAGGCTGGATGTGAGGAGGAAGTTCTTCCCCATGAGAGTGGTGAAGCCCTGGAATGGGTTGTCCAGGGAGGTGGTTGAGGCCCCATCCCTTGGCGGTGTTTAAGCCCAGGCTGGCTGAGGCTCTGGCCAGCCTGATCTAGTGTGGGATGTCCCTGCCCATGGCAGGGGGGTTGGAACTAGATGATCCTTGTGGTCCCTTCCAACCCTAACAATTCTATGATTCTATGTTTGCTGCAGGAGGATTGGACTAGATGAGCTTTAGAGGTCCTTTCTGACCCAAATCATGATTCTATGTGCAAGGAGAGGCAGAAAACTGGGTTAGAAGAATAGAATAGAATAGAATAGAATAGAATAGAATAGAATAGAATAGAATAGAATAGAATAGAATAGAATAGAATAGAATAGAATAGAATTAGAATTAGAATTAACCAGATTGGAAAAGGCCTTTGAGATCATCAAGCCCAACCTATCACCCAACAGCACTTAATCAACTAAACCATGGCACCAAGCACCCCAGCCAGTCTCTTCCTAAACACTTCCAGTGATGGTGACTCCACCACCTCCCTGGGCAGCATATTCCAGTGGCAAATCACTCTTTCTGTGAAGAACTTCTTCCTAGCATCCAGCCTGAGGAAGAGATGGCAAAGTGGAGGTACCTAAGAGCAGGAAGAGAGGATCTGGAGGATGTAGAGATGCAGGAGGCTGGAGGATGCTCCTCGAATTTAGAGGTGCGTGGTGGTAGGAGCAGTGATGGCCACAAGTTGCAGTACAGGCAGATCCGGGCAGATATAAGGCAAACAGATGAAGGTGTTTCACAGGAAGCCCTCTGGAGAGGACTGGAGGTTTATTCCCGGATGTCACACTCGTGTTGAGTCTCAGGAACAAAGCGCTAGAGGGCACCCACGTATTGCTGCTGGCCTCCGGCTCCCACTGCAGCCCCGCTCCCAGTCCGGGATGGTAATGCTGTATGCAGATGCAGTTTTCATTCCGTTTCAGGTCTAATAGGATCATTTCCATAGGATGAGCCCAGTTCTGGGCCCTTCAGTTCAAGAAGGATCTCAGGGAACTGCTTGAAAGAGTCCAGTGCAGAGCCACAGAAATGCTTAAGGGAGTGGAACATCTTCCTTATGAGGAGAGACTGAGGGAGCTGGGGCTCTTTAGCCTGGAGGGGAGGAGGCTAAGGGTGACCTCATTCATGTTTATAAATATGTGAGGGGTGAGTGCCGAGAGGATGCAGCCAGGCTCTGCTCAGTGATGCCCAATGACAGGAGCAGGGGCAATGGGTGGAAGCTGAGGCTTAGGGAGTTCATAGTATAGTATCATAGTATCAGTCAGGGTTGGAAGGGACCACAAGGATCATCTAGTTCCAACCCCCCTGCCATGGGCAGGGACACCCCACACTAGATCAGGCTGGCCAGAGCCTCAGCCAGCCTGGGCTTAAACACCTCCAGGGACAGGGCCTCAACCACCTCCCTGGACAACCCATTCCAGGGCTTCACCACTCTCACGGTGAAGAACTTCCTCCTCACATCCAGCCTGAATCTCCCCACCTCCAGCTTCATTCCATTTCCCCTAGTCCTATCACTACCTGATATCCTGAGAAGTCCCTCCCCAGCCTTCTTGTAGGCCCCCTTCAGATACTGGAAGTTCCATGGAAACAGGAGGGGGGAAAAATTTCACTGTGAGGGCAATAGAGCACTGGAACAGGCTGCCCAGGGGGCTTGTGGAGTCTCCCTCTCAGGAGATATTCAAACCCCACGTGGGTGCATTCCTGTGTGATCTGGTCTAGTGATCCTGCTCTGGCAGTGAGGTTGGACTGGATGATCCTTCAAGGTCCCTTCCAACCTCTAACATTCTGTGGTGCTGTGATCTCAGGAGGCCACCGTTGTGTCCAGAGCTCAAGGCAAGAGGGAAGGGTGGACAGCTATAACCTGTGTTGAATAATGCATTGGCACTCCTCTGACAGCTCCTCTGGTCCTTGGAAGCTTGGGTAGGGCATTAGGGTCTGTCAGTGCCATGGGTGACCATCCAAAAGGGTGGTGAGACACCATGGTGGGTTGTGCCAAAGATCTGCCAGCCAGGAATGCACAGCCCACAGCTGTGGACTTAGATGGCCTTAGCTGAGTTTGAAGTGTGGGGTGATGCAAAGACTCTGCAGGGGAGTTTAGCTTTGCTGTTCCTTGCATTGGGGCTGTGGTCTGTGCTATTCCATGGCCCCATCAAACTTTACTTGCCCATTGCTAAAAATGATGTGTGACTATTTCTTTCTCTCTCCAACACACCTATTGTGCTTTTGGTGATAGAGAGAAATATCCAGCTGCCTAACCCATGTTTCAGCAGTGCTAGGTCGACTTCTGTCCACCTTTGGGCTCCTGAGGTGCTGACAAGCACCCTCACATGATACAGATTCTGGATATCTGCCCTGACACTCCCAGGAGAAGAAGCTGCTCTATGGCTCTCCAAGCAAGGTGCTTGGGATCTTCTCAGCCCCTAAGAACATCAGGATGATGCTGGAGGCTCAGCTGCCACAGCCTTTTAGAGAGCAGCTTAAACAGATGTTTCAAGCAACACTTCAGCATCTGCACTTCAGCATATGCTGAGAAGCTGCCTGACAGGAAAGGACCTGAAGACAAGCCAGCTTGTCCCCAGGTGGCCAAGAAGGCCAACAACATTGTGGCTTGAATCAGCAATGGTGTGGCCAGCAGGACTAGGGCAGGGATGCTGCCCTTGTTCATGGCACTAGTGAGGCCACACCTCAAATATTGGTTCAGTTTTAGGGTCCACACTCCAAGAAGGACATTGAGGTGCTGCAGAGTGTTCAGAGAAGGGCAACAAAGCTGGTGAAGGGTCTGGAGCACAACTCTTGTGAAGAGTGGCTGAGGAAACTGGGGTCATTCAGCTTGGAGAGAAGGAGGCTGATGGGAGACTGGACTCTCCACAAGTCCCTGAATGGAGGCTGGAGTGAGGTGGGGGCTAGTCCCTTCTCCCAAGGAACAAGTGATAAGGCAGGAGGAAATAGGCTCAAGTTGTGCCAGGTGATCTTTATGTTGGACATGAGGGACAATTTCTTCTCCAAAAGGATTGTAAAGGCTTGGAAGAGGCTGCCCAGGGCAGTGGTGAAGTCCTCATCCCTGGAGAAAGTTAAAAGCCCTGCAGATGTGCTGCAGAGGGACATGCTTCAGTGGTTACCTGGCAGTGCTGCATTAACAGTTAAACTCCATGACCTCAAAGGTCTCTTCCAACCAAAAAGGCTTCTGTGATGTTTGTCCCTGCAGCTGCTCACAGTGGCCATGAGCAATCAGCTCTCCTGCAAAGCCAGGTATGCTGAGACCCTGTTGAGCTGCCCAGGAAATGGTGGAAACTGCTTATTTTCACCCAGCAAATTCACACCAAGTTGTATTTGGGTTAAATTTGCTGCAGTCTGAGGTGTTCTGCCCATCAAGCAGTGTTTCAGCTGGTGTGGGAGACCTCTGCTCTGAGCACAGAGCTGTATCATTCTCCAAATACCAGAAGAAAAGGAATATCTAAGGGGAGGTGGGGAGGTGGGGGGATGGGTGAAGAAATGTAGCTCTTTCTGCTTGTTGCCAGGGCAGGGAAAATGAGCTGCTGAAGAAAGGAGGCAACTGAGAGCAAAAATCGATAACAAACTACTTGGCACAACCCCTGCTCAATGCAACTCTGGGGCTTGCTGAGTCCTACCCTTGTGCCCCATTTCCCAGGGATGCTACAGCAGTTGGCTTTCAAATCCATGTGGATAAAACCCCTGCCCTGCTGCCTGCCCCCACAGTGGCCCCAGCAACCCTCCTGGGCTGGGCTCAGCCCTTGCCACCAGCAGACACTGCAGGTTTCAGCACAAGTTCATTTGTCTGCTTGTAAGCAAGATCCCAATTAGGCTTCTATGAGGGTGGTGAGACACTGGCCCAGGCTGCCCGGGGAGGTGGTGGAGGTTTGCCTGCATCAGGAACAGTGTGGCCAGCAGGAGCAGGGAGGTCATTCTGCCCCTGGACTCAGCACTGCTTAGGCCACACCTTGAGTCCTGTGGCCAGTTCTGGGTGCCTCAATGTAAGAAGGACATTGAGACTCTTGAACGTGTCCAGAGAAGGGCAACAAGGCTGGGGAGGGGTTTGGAGCACAGCCCTGTGAGGAGAGGCTGAGGGAGCTGGGGTTGCTTAGCCTGGAGAAGAGGAGGCTCAGGGGAGACCTTCTTGCTGTCTACAACTACCTGAAGGGAGGTTGTAGCTGGGAGGGGGTTGGTCTCTTCTCCCAGGCAACCAGCACCAGAGCAAGAGGACACAGTCTCAAGCTGCACCAGGGGAGGTTTAGGTTGGATGTTAGGAAGAACTGCTTCCCAGAAAGAGAGATTGGCCATTGGAATGTGCTGCCCAGGGAGGTGGTGGAGTCACCATCCCTGGAGGTGTTCAAGAGGGGATTGGACGTGGCACTTGGTGCCATGGTCTAGCAGTCATGAGGTTGGGTGACAGGTTGGACTTGATGATCTCTGAGGTCTTTTCCAACCTTATTGATTCTATGATCCCATTCTATGAATTCCTACCACCCATCTTACCTGACCTTGCTTAAGTCCAAAAGTCAGCAGAGGTAGAACAGAAACCCCCACAAACATTTTTTCCCCCCTCCAACTCAAATACACCTAAGATATCTGGGATGGCCTTCCCTCAGGCTGGGGTGGTCCCTCCATTTGAGCACAGGGCGCTCAGGGACCAGTGGTGAACTGCAGAAGAGCTGCAAGTAGGTGGAATGGGCCTTTCCTTGGGGAAACAGCAAAATCAGCAGTCCCCAGGGTGCCATGGTTTAGTAGTCATGAGGTGTTGGGTGACAGGTTGGGCTTGATGATCTTTGAGATCTTTTCCAACCTTATTGATTCTATGACTCTATGATTCAGTCCCTGGAACCAACCCAGCTGAGGTTGGACAGGGCTCTGGGCAGCCTGATCTAGAATAGAATAGAATAGAATAGAATAGACCAGGTTGGAAGAGACCTTCAAGATCATCGTGTCCAACCTATCAACCAATCCAACACCACCTAAACAACTAACCCACGGCACCAAGCACCCCATCAAGTCTCCTCCTAAACACCTCCAATGATGGTGACTCCACCACCTCCCCAGGCAGCACATTCCAATGGGCAATCACTCTCTCTGTATAGAACTTCTTCCTAACATCCAGACTAAACCTCCCCTGGCACAGCCTGAGACTGTGTCCTCTTGTTCTGGTGCTGGCTGCCTAGGAGAAGAGACCAACCTCCACCTGTCTACAACCTCCCTTCAGGTCGTTGTAGAGAGCAATAAGGTCACCCCTGAGTCTCCTCCTCTCCAGGCTAAGCAACCCCAGCTCCCTCAGCCTCTCCTCACAGGGCTGTGTTCCAAACCCCTCCCCAGCCTCGTTGCCCTTCTCTGGACTCGTTCCAGCAAGTCAACCTCCTTCCTAAACTGAGGGGCCCAGAGCTGGACACAGTACTCAAGGTGTGGCCTAACCAGTGCAGTGTACAGGGGCAGAAGATGTCCCTGTCCCATCTAGTTGAAGATGTCCCTGCAGAATGCAGGAGAGGCAGACTAGAGGATCCTGAGTGGTTCCTTCCCACCCAAACCCATCTGTGAGGCTGTGAGCTGTGAGCGGTTGTGTGCTTCCCACCGCTGTCACTCCCAATCTTTGGCTTTGAGCCTCAGCTCATGAATCTTATTGGGTTTGTTTTTTTAAAGACACATTCAACAGACTAGCAAAGGAAATGCTGAGTTTCACCATGGAAACATTACCAACATGCAGAAATATTTATTCACAGCAAGTGCCTTGGCTTTTGGGGGTTTTGTTTGGGTTTTGTTGTTTCACTGCAGCGCTAAACTGAAGAAATTTTATCTTGTCCAGAGAAAAAAAAAGTAGTAATAAGAATAATTACCTAAAGCAAGGCTTAATAACATCCCAGGAAAGCTCTTTAAAGTCTGAATTTTCTTGAGGGAAATTAAAAGAAAAATAGAGTCTTTAGCTATTTTAAAAAGAGGTGTCTGGATTGCTTGGCCTCTTCACACCCATAGGGCTCAAGGTGTAGCAGGGCAATGTCACCAGCTCCACATCATCCTCTTTGTGTCTCCAGAGCCTCAGACAACAGAAATGACCTTCTTCCATGTCCCAGGGGAGGCCAGGGACAAGCAGAGTCCCTCAGGGATCAGTCCTGGGACCAGGCTTGTTCAACATCTTTGTGGGTGCCATGGACAGTGGCATTGAGTGCACCCTCAGCAGGTTTGCTGATGACACCAAGCTGTGTGGTGCAGCAGACAGGCTGGAGGGAAGGGATGCCATCCAGAGGGACCTGGACAGGCTGGAGAGGTGGGCACAAGCCAACCTCATGAGGTTCAACAAGACCAAGTGCAGGGTCCTGCAGCTGGGTCGAGGCAATCCCAGGCACAAATCCAGGCTGGGCAGGGACTGGCTGGAAAGCAGCCCTGAGGAGAGAGCCTTGGGGGTGCTGGGGGAGGAGAAGCTCAACAGGAGCTCTCAGTGTGCACTTGCAGCCTGGAAAGCCAATCACACCCTGGGCTGCATCAGGAATAGTGTGGCCAGCAGGGCAAGGGAGGGGATTCTCCCCCTCTGCTCAGCTCTGGTGAGACCCCACCTGGAGTACTGCCTCCAGTTCTGGAGCCCCTATTACAAGAGGGATCTGGAGGTGCTGGAAGGTGTCCAGAGAAGGGCCACAAGGATGAGCAGAGGCCTGGAGCACCTCTGCTATGAGGACAGACTGAAGGAGTTGGGGCTGTTCAGTCTGGAGAAGAGAAGGCTCTGAGGTGACCTAATTGTGGCCTTCCAGTGTCTGAAGGGGGCTACAAGAAGGCTGGGGAGGGACTGCTCAGGATCTCAGGTAGTGATAGGACTAGGGGGAATGGAATGAAGCTGGAGGTGGAGAGATTCAGGCTGGAGGTGAGGAGGAAGTTCTTCATCATGAGAGTGGTGAAGCCCTGGAATGGGTTGTCCAGGGAGGTGGTTGGGGCCCTGTCCCTGGAGGTGTTTAAGCCCAGGCTGGCTGATGCTCTGGCCAGCCTGATCTAGTGTGGGGTGTCCCTGCCCATGGCAGGGGGGTTGGAACTAGATGATCCTTGTGGTCCCTTCCAACCCTGACTGATTCTATGATTCTTCTTCTTTTGCTGTTAAATCAGAGCAGAGCAGAGGGAGGAGCCCAGCATGGCTCTCTCAATCTGCCTGTTGGTGAAGGAGGCTGTCCTCAGTCCAAGGGAGGGCATTCAAATGTGCTGAGCCATGCATGAACCAAACTGTGACCTGCTGGTGCCGGCTCTGACCGCTGATGCCCTGATGTCCTTGATGCACCAGTGACCATGGCAAGCAGAATCCATTTAACAGAGAGATTCAGATTAGCAGCCTCTTGTGAAGAACCAGCTGGGTCCTTAAATGAGCAAACCTCTGGTACCAAATCTGGCTCAGCTAGAAACCAGATTTGTGCTGTGCAAATGATCATTCCCAGTTGGATTTACACCATGGGAAGTGGGCAGGGTCAAGCAGAAAAGCACACAGGTAATGGACTTCCCTGGGAAAGCTGGGGCTTGTGTGCTTAGTCCGAGAATCACTGAGTCTCAGAATGGTTTGAACCATTCAATGTCACCTTGCAGTCAGCAGGGACATCTGCAGCTAGAGCAGGTTGCACAGACCCCCATCCAGCCTGACCCAAAATGTTTCCAGGGATGGGGCTTTGACCACCACTCTGGGCAACCTGGGCCAGAGTCTCACCATCTTCATAGTAAAAATACTTCTTCCTTCTATCCAGTCTGAATCTCCCTTCTTTGAGTTTCACACCATCACCCCTTGTCCTGTCATGACAGGCCCTGCTAAGAAGCCTGTCCCCAGCTTTCTTCTTTTCAGTGCCTTTAAATGCTGGAGGGCTACAATAAGGTCTCCCTGGAGCCCTCTCCTCTCCAGTCTGAACAACCCCAGCTCTCAGCCTGTCCTCACAGCAGAGGGATTCCAGCCCCCTCAGATCACTGTTGTGGGCTCCACTGGACACCCTCCAACAGCTCCATGCCTCTCCCTTGATGAGGACCCTAGAGCTGGATATGGCACTTCAGATGGGGTCTCATCAGAGGGCAGTAGGGAGGCAGAATTCTCTCCCTTGACCTGCTCTCCATGCTGCCTTGGATGCAGACCAGGACGCAGTTGGCTTCTGCGCTGTGAGAGCACATTGCCAGGTCTTGTCCAGCTTTTCACCCACCAGCACCCACAAGCCTTCCTCCACCCAACCTGGATTGATACTGGAGGTTGCCCCAACCCACCTGAAGGATGTTGCACACATCCTCGTTGGCCTTCAGGTGGGCCAGCTGCACCCCTTGTCCTGGTGTCATCTGCAAACATGCTGAAGATGCCCTCAGTTTCGGTGTCTGTGTCATTCACGGAGGTATGGAGCAGCACTGGTCTCAGGGCAGAACCCTGAGGGCCACCGACTCTCACCCAAATCAAGTAAACAGAGATAGAGGTGGAGATACATATAGGTAGATATAGATACAGAGAGAGAGAGAGAGAGAGAGAAAGATAGAGATGTAGATGTAGAGGTAGAGGTAGAGATAAAGGTAGAGAGAGTGAGAGAGAGAGAGAGAGAGAGACATAGAAATATAGAGGTAGAGATAGAGATATGTAGAGAGATAGAGACATATATAGAGATAGAGATGATAGAGATAGAGATGATAGAGATAGAGAAAGAGGTAGAAGTAGAGGTAGAGACAGATATAAACACAAATATAGATATAGATACAGGTATAGATATAGATACTATAGATATAGATACAGATATGGATGATATAGATATAGTTGATATCAAACTACAGATGCACCTCTGCCTGGAAGGGAGAAAAGAACTCCAGCAACTGAGAGAGAAGCAGCAGCAAGAGAGACGAATGCCCACCATGCATGTAACCTCACCATCAAGGACCCCATGCATGTGGTTGCATCTCCTGGGTGCACAACACAAGCAGCCTTGGCAGCCAGACCGTCTTTATGGTAGGGGGAAGGGTAGAGGCATTGCCCCAGGCAAGGGCATCCAGTTTGGAGCAGCTGTGGCTGCAACAGGAGTGTTTGCTTACAGGAAACAAAAGGAGATGTGAAAGAAACCAGGAGAAGGGGAGAGGAAATCTGTGATAGAATCATGGAATTGTTTTGGTTGAAAGAGACCTTTGCTATTGTGAAGTCCTACTGTTAACCCAGCACTGCCAGGTCATCACTAAACCATGCCCCTCAGCACCACGTCTAAGTGGCTTTTCAATCCCTCCAGGCATGAGAACTCCACCACGGCCCAGGGCACTCTGTGTTGGGGTTTGATAACACTTCCAGTGAAGACGTGTTTCACAAGTCCAATTTAAACCTCCCCCAGCACAACTGAGTCTGTTTCCTATTGTCCTATCACTTGCACCCTGGGAGAAGAGACTGACTCCCACTTCTCCCCAACCTCCTTTCAGAGAGTTGTAGAGAGCCACTCCAGAACCTCAATGTTGTTCTTAAAGTTGGGGGCCCAAAACTGGATCCAGGATGTGAGGTGGGGTCTCCCCAGTGCCCACTACAACTACCTGAGGGGGGGTTGTAGACAGGCAGAGGTTGATCTCTTCTCCCAGGCAACCAGTACCAGAACAAGAGGACACAGTCTCAGGCTGCATCAGGGGAGGTTTAGGCTGGAGGTTAGGAGGAAGTTTTACACAGAGAGAGTGATTGCCCATTGGAATGGGCTGCCTGAGGAGGTGGTGGGGTCGCCGACGCTGGGGGTGTTCAGGGCGAGGCTTGACAGGATGCTTGGTTGTATGGTTTAGTTGATTAGGTGGTGTTGGATGATAGGTTGGACACGATGATCTCGAAGGTCTCTTCCAACCTGGTTAATTCTATTCTATTCTATTCTAATTCTATTCTATTCACTACTAGTGAGCAGGGGGGATGATCACTGCCCTAGTCCTGATGGCCACGTTGTTGTTGATTTGAGGTCGGAGTGGCTGGAGAGCTGCCAAACTGAAAGGGGTGCTGATTGACAGCCAGCTGAACACGAGTCAGCAGTGTGCCCAGGTGGCCAAGAAGGGCAAGGGCATCCTGGCATGCATCAAGAATAGTGTGGCCAGCAGGAGCAGGGAAGTCATTCTGCCCCTGGACTTAGCACTGGTTAGACCACACCTTGAGTCCTGTGTCCAGTTCTGGGCCCCTCAGTTTAAGAAGGACATTGAGACTCTTGAACATGTCCAGAGAAGGGCAATGAGGCTGGGGAGAGGCCTTGAGCACAGCCCTGTGAGGAGAGGCTGAGGGAGCTGGGGTTGTTTAGCCTGGAGAAGAGGAGGCTCAGGGGAGACCTTCTTGCTGTCTACAACAGGGAGGTTGTAGCCAGGAGGGGGTTGGTCTCTTCTCCCAGGCAACAAGAACCAGAACAAGAGGACACAGACTCAAGCTGCTCCAGGGGAGGTTTAGGCTGGAGGTGAGGAGAAAGTTTTTCACAGGGAGAACTGTTGGCCATTGGAATGTGCTGCCCAGGGAGGTGGTGGAGTCACCGTCCCTGGAGGTGTTCAAGAGGAGATTGGACGTGGCACTTGGTGCCATGGTGTAGTAGTCATGAGGTGTTGGGTGACAGGTTGGGCTCGATGATCATTGAGGTCACTTCCAGCCTTGGTGATTCTGTGATTCTGTGATCCAAGTCAGGATGCTGTTGGCCTCCTTGGCAACCTGGGCACAAGCTAGCTCATCTTTAGCCAGCTGTCAACCAACAACCCCAGGTCAGCCAGGCAGTTTCTAGTCACTCCTTCTCAAAACTGGAACATTCGTGATGCTGTTATGATCTACGTGCAGCACCTGGCACTTGTTGAACCTCATCCCTTAGGCCTCAGCCCACTGATCCAGCCTGGCCAGATCCCTGTGTAGATCCTCATGGTGCTTCAGCAGATACCAACACTTAAGCCCAACTTTGTGTCACTTGCAAACTGTCTCAGGGTGCTCTTGATCCTCTCATTCAGATTATTGGCAATGATATTAAATTGCATTTAAACATCACTTGGAGCCTGCCCCAGAGATTCCTGATGACGAAAGGGACCAAAACCAGCCCCAGCCCCAGCATGTGGTGTCTGTCTTCAAGTCTCAGG
Source organism: Dryobates pubescens (assembly GCF_014839835.1). Lineage (NCBI taxonomy): Eukaryota > Metazoa > Chordata > Aves > Piciformes > Picidae > Dryobates > Dryobates pubescens. The sequence goes on from NC_071614.1 coordinate 22,968,197, forward strand.
CAAAACCAACCTAAAACAAAGAGGGAAAAGAAAACCACTGCAACATTCTGTACCTAATAGAAAGGATTCTAGGGGGTTGACAGACAAGGAAGCTCATGGGAAGAGAACCGGGGGGGAAAAACCCAACAACAACAACAAAAACCCCAAACCAAACAAACAAAGCCACCAAAAAACAGAGGGAAAAGAGTTAAGAAGTGGTAAGTTTATTAATGGGGGACTTTTTCTGTGCCATCATCATGAGCTGATGTCTTCGACCTGTGCAGTTGGGTTTCTTTTAACAGGATGATGGTGCTGTGGGAGGTGCACATGAAGGGATTAGTTAAGGCCTGATTATTCCACAGCAAGTGGTCCTTTCTCCTTCTCCCTTGGTGTAAACCTGTAGTAAATAAGAGCAATTACTAATGATTCAGAGGTGGGGGTGTAATTGTGTTCACATGCAGTGACATGAAAACTGAAGAGAGGCTGCAAAAACCTAAAATTCCTGTTTATGAAGGACATTTTCTCCTTGTGCTCGTTAATGAATGGAATGGAATGGAATGGAATGGAATGGAATGGAATGGAATGGAATAGAATAGAATAGAATAGAATAGAATAGAATAGAATAGAATAGAATAGAATAGAATAGAATAGAATAGAATTAACCAGGCTGGAAAAGACCTTTGAGATCATCGAGTCCAACCTACCACCAACACCATCTCATCAACTGAACCATGGCACCAAGCACCCCAGCCAGTCTCTTCCTAAACACCTCCAGGGACGGTGACTCCACCACCTCCCTGGGCAGCACATTCCAATAGCCAGTCTCTCTTTCTGGGAAGAACTTCTTCCTAACATCCAGCCTAAACCTCCCCTGGCACAGCTGCAGACTGTGTCCTCTTGTTCTGGTGTTGGGAGAAGAGACCAACCCCCACCTGGCTACAACCTCCCTTCAGGTAGTTGTAGACAGCAATAAGGTCTCCCCTGAGCCTCCTCTTCTCCAGGCTAAGCAACCCCAGCTCCCTCAGCCTCTCCTCACAGGGCTGTGCTCCAAACCCCTCCCCAGCTTTGTTGCCCTCCTCTGGACATGTTCCAGTAAGTCAACATCTTTCCCAAACTGAGGGGCCCAGAACTGGACACAGGACTCAAGGTGTGGCCTAACCAGTGCTGAGTCCAGGGGCAGAATGACCTCCCTACTCCTGCTGGCCACACTGTTCCTGATGCAGGCCAGGATGCCCTTGGCCTTCTTTGGCCACTTGGGCACACTTCTGGCTCATGTTCAGCCTGCTATCAACCCCTGCCTGGCCGCTCTCCAGCCACTCTGACCCCAGCCTGTAGCACTGCATGGGGTTGATGTGGCCAATGTGCAGAACCTGGCAGTTGGATGTGTAATGACAGGCAGGACTCTCTAGATCTCCCACTGGAGGGAACTTTTTTAACTCCTCATACTTCAACAGTCCTTGTTGAGATTGTGGTCAGGTTCCAATGCTGCTTCTGCTCATCTTCATTACCTGTTTTATGGGAATGATGAGTGGTGAAATCACCAGGGGAGCAAGTATAGGACTTCTACCCTCCCAGTTAACATGGAGCTCTGGAGATCCCTCAGCCAAGAGCAGACAAACTTTGATAGGATCATTGAATAAGCTGTGTGGAAAGGGACTGTTAAAGGTCATCCAGTCCAACCTCCCTGCAGTCAGCAGGGACATCTTCATCTAGAGCAGGTTACTCAGAGTCCTGTCTACCCTCACCTGGAATGTTTCCAGGGATGGCCATCTACCACCCCTCTGAGTAACCAGGGACAGTGTCTCACCACTCTCAGCATATAAAAGGGAAAAATATCTTTGTTCTATCTAGTCTGAATCTCTCCATGCTGGAGCATGTCCAAAGAAGGGCTACAAAGCTGGTGAAGGGTCTAGAGTTTTCTTGAGGACTGGTTGAAGGATCTGGGCTTGTTTAGCTTGGAGAAAAGGCAGCTGAGAGGAGACCTTCTTGGACGCTCCAACTCCTTGAAAGGAGGTTAGAGCAAGCTGGGAGTCAGTCTGTTTTCCCAAGTAACAAATGATAGGACAAGAGGAAGTGGCCTGAAGTTGTGCCAGAGGAGGCTTAGGTTGGACATGAGGAACAATTTCTTCCCCAGAAGGGTTGTCAAGGCCTGGAAGAGGCTGCCCAGGGCAGTGGTGGAGTCCCCATCCCTGGAGCCATGTGGATGTGTTGCTGAGGGACACAGTTCAGCGGTGACCTGGCAGTGCTGGGTTAAATGTTGGACTTGATGGTCCTAAAGACCTTTTCCATCTAAAAACGATTCTGTGATGCTAAAAGCAGCTTCAGCTTGGATGGCTCAGCTGAGAAACACCACCTAGGGACTGAAAAATGCTGTTTTAACAGTGTCAGACATCCTGAACCCTCCTCTGGCTCATTTGTGGTCTCACCCCCTGAGCACTTACACAGGCACAAACTCTCATTCTCAGGCTGCACTTTCCCCTCTCAATATTATCACCAACCTGTTTGTCCTGAGCTCTCACCAGTGGGCACCCTGCATTCTGCTGCCTTCACCACCACCTTCTCCCTCCATGTGACAGCTTCCTCACTTCAGGGCCAGGCTGACAGGAGGCAGTTAGGCACCTGATGAGAATCAGCACACTCAAGTTTCTTCACCCTCATACACTTAAACAAGCACTTTCCCGTTGGCAGGAACATTCTGTTTAGCCTGGAGAAGAGAGGATTCAGAGGGCATCTTTTCAATGCTGATCAATACCTAAAGGGTCAAGAGGATGGGGCCAGACTCTTTTCAGTGATGCCCTGTGACAGGAGAAGGTGCAATGGGCACACACTGGAACCCAGGAGGTGCCATCTGACCATGAGGAGAAAATTCCTTGCTGTGAGTGTTCCAGAGTCCTGGACCAGGCTGCTCAGAGTGGTTGTGGAATCTCCTTCTCTGGAGAGATTCCAGAGAGTCCAAATCCACCTGGACACTATCCTGAGCAACCTGCTGTGGTGCTGTGGGTGACCCTGGGTGACAGGGGAGGTTAGATGCTCCAGAGGTGTCTTCCAACACTCACCATACTGGGATTCTGGAATTCCTTGGGCTAGATATGTCCCATGCTCTGGTCCAAACTTGTCCATGGTCCAACTGAAGGGCCATGGTCCAGTGACCCTATTTCCATCACCATGGGCTGGGGCAGGGGAGGGAAATGACACACACAGGATTCACAGCCCACCCACCTGACCCTGGGAGATGCTAACAGTAGTGACAGATCTCCTTGGTGGCTCCAGGTGGTAGTAGGGGAGTGAGACCAATGGAAAGGAAGGGCAAGGGAAAAGGAGAGGGGAAAGGGAAGGGGAACCCCTGTGTCTTCTGCTCATGGAGGGATCCTGGTGGGGAGGAGTTTCCAGCACTGGCTGAGACTGGCAAAAAGCTCATTGCATGGTGAGGAAGGGAAAGGGAAGGGGAAAGGGGAAAGGGGAAAGGGGAAAGATAAAGGGAAAAGGGAAAGGAGAAAGGGAAAGGGAAAGGGAAAGGGGAAGGGGAAGGGGAAGGGAAAGGGAAAAGGAAAGGGAAAGGGAAAGGGAAAGGGAAAGGGAAAGGGAAAGGGAAAGGGAAAGGGAAAGGGGAAAGGAGAAAGGGAAAAGGGAAAAGGGAAAAAAGGGAAAAGGGAAAGGAGAAAGGGAAAGGGGAGGGGTAGGGCAGGAGAACCCCTGTGGCCCCTACTCTGGAGGAGTCCTACTGGAGGAGGGAATTCCACCACCGTCTGAGGCTGGGAAAAAAACTTATTACATGGTGGGGAGGGAAGGGAAAAAGGGAAAAGAGGGAAGGGAGAGGGAAAGGGGGAGGAAGGGGAGGGCGGGCAGCGCCGCTACTGAATAATTCAGCGCTGGGGCCGGGGGGAGGCACAGCACCGCGCTTCGGATCGCAGCTGGTAGCCGGGCACCGCACGGCGCAGTTTGCCGCGCAGCGCGCATCGCACGGAGAGCACCCGGCACCGCTCCGCACCATGGCTCTGATGCTGCAGCTCCGCACCGTCTCCGGCCTCCGCGGCAGAGCCGACCGCATCGCCAAAGCGGCTTTCAGAGGTATCGGGCAGGAAGTGGGGGGGAAATGAGTCGTTCCCTGCCGCCCCTGACCCCCCGCCTCAGTTTCCCTACCGCGGCCGTGCGGAGGGTGGGGAGGGGGGATGAGAGCCCGGCAGCTTTAAGGGCTGCACACCCCTCTGTGACCAGGGCGTGAGAGCACCATCCTGCCCAGCTGCTCTCCCGGTGTACCCCTGCCCGTCTGTACCTAGCCTGGGACACCGCAGCTCCCTCCCCTGCCACCTTTACCACCCTCCTAGGGAGAGGGTTTCGTCTAGGGGGAAGGGAATGCAGTCCCAGGGCAACCAAACCCTCCCCGGAGCGGGACCATGCCTCAATGTGGTGAAGCTGGGCTCTCGTGGAAGGGTTAAGGGCTTGATCACATAGCTGGGCACCAAATGCCAGTAGAAGGAGCAGGAGGAGGACTCTGGTTTATGCTGGAACCTGGATGTCTTCAAAGAATGCTGCAGCTTTGGGTTTTGTGCTCTGATCAGCACCAGCTCTAAAGCTTTCCATGGGAAGGTGCTAAAGAAGCAAGAACTCTCCCGGCACGCATGCATGCCCTCAGCAGCAGCCAGACCTTTTCCAGACATCTAAGAGCTTGGGGAAGGCTCAACATGAGCTCACTGCCTGCTGCCAGAGCTGGCCTCCAGCATGTGGGAGCCCACAGGCAGGCAGAGGAGGGTGTGGGATGGTTTGGCAGCATGAGGAGTGGGAAAAGGCAACCCCTCCTCTTGGTGAATGCAAAGGAGTGGGTTTGCCCATCACCTCCAAGCCAAGCCAGTAACCTGAGCCTGAAATGGCCTTCCCTGCATAGCCTTAATGGCAGCAGAGCCATTAAAAAGTGCAATTATCCCCTAAAATCTCTGTCCCTGTCCCCCCCAGCATCAGTGCAGTGGAACAGATCACATCCCTGGCCAACAGTGAAGCCTGCAGTAGCCCCAGCCCTAAGCTCCCCTTGGTGAAAGCTCACTGCTTCCTCTAGCAAGAGGACTAAAGGCCACCATGAGTTTTCTTCATCACAGGAGGGCCCACAATTCCAGTCCTCACAGGATGTTAAGGTTTGGAAGGGAGCTCTGGAGATCATGGAGTCCAACTCCCCTGCCAGAGCAGGACCAGAGAATCCAGCACAGGTCATACAGGAATGCATCCAGATGGAGCTTGAAAGTCTCCAGATGGAGCTTGAAAGTCTCCAGAGAAGGAGATTCCACAACCCCTCTGGGTAGGCTAATCTGAGCCTAGCACAGGCCCTGTTGGATGGGCAGGATCTATTATCCATCCCTGCTTTGACATAAGAGCCATCATGAAACTCTGTTTCAGCTGGTGGGCAATGGGAATGACCTCCACTCCGAGGTACTTTGAGATCAGCACTTCACTCACAGTGCCTGGGGAGGAATAAGCCCTTCTCCAGTGCAGCTCAGGGACTGACCTGCTGCAAAGCAGCTCCACAGAGAAAGATCTGGGAGTGCTGGTGAACAACCAACTGCCCATGAGGCAGAAATGGAATAGAATAGAATAGAATAGAATAGAATAGAATAGAATAGAATAGAATAGAATAGAATAGAATAGAATAGAATAGAATAGAATAGAATAGTATTAACCAGGTTGGAAAAGGCCTTTGAGATCATTGAGTCCAATCTATCACCCAACACCTTCTAATCAACTAAACCATGGCACCAAGCACCCCAGCCAGTCTCTTCTTAAGCACCTCCAGGGATGGTGACTCCACCACCTCCCTGGGCAGCACATTCCAAAGGCCAATATCTCTTTCTGGGAAGAACTTCTTCCTAACACCCAGCCTGAACCTCCCCTGGCACAGCTTGAGACTGTGTCCTCTTGTTCTGGAGCTGGTGTTCATGTGCCCTCATGGTCAAAAAGACCAATGGTCTTCTACTGTGCATTCATAAGGGTGTAGCCAGCAGGTCAAGGGAGGTGTTCCTCCCACTATACTCTGGAGTCATGGATCCAGCTCTGGACTTTCTGGGTCAAAAGAGACAGTGAACTACAGGAGAGAGTCCAGTGGAGGCTGTGAAGAGGGTGAGGAGACTGGAACATGAGGGAAGGCTGAGAGATCCAGAGCTGTTTAGCCTGGAGAAGAGCAGCCTGAGAGGGGATCTTCTCAATGCTGATCAATAGCTGGGGGGCAAGAGGACATGGCCAGACTCCTTTCAGTGGTGCCTAGGACAAGGAACAATGGGCACAAACTGTAACCCAGGAGGTTCCACTGGCACATGGAGCAAAAATACTTTCCTGTGAGGGTGCCAGGATCCTGGACCAGGCTACCCAGGGAGGTTGTGAAATCTCCTCTCTGGAAAGATTCCAAACCTTCCTGGATGTGATCCTGGGCAACTTGGTGTGAATGCCCCTGCTCTGTCAGGGGGATTGGACTAGATGATGCCCAGAGGTCCCTTCCAAGCAACACCATTACATGGTTCTGTGCCTCTGTGTGGTCCTGTGCCTCTGTGTGCTCCTGCTTCACCCATCCCCTTGAGCTTCTGCTAATTCCCTTCTTAGAGCCTTTATGGGGGGTACTGGAGCACTTCTCCAGGCCCCACGTGCTCCCATCTCCATCATCCTCCCAGGCATGAGCTGGCTCCTGCACGGTGCAGGGTCCCCATCCCTGTCATGCCATCCAGGGAGGATGGCACTGAGCTTCACAGCTGTGTCTTCTTCCCTGGTGCTAGGCCATAACACCCTGACCTTCTCCTAGATGTTTCTTTGCCAAGGGAGACATTTGGTGTAGTGTTTGAGGAGAGTTGGGTAGGGTTTGAATGTTTCTTTTTCCCTAGCAGTTTGATGCAGCTGATTTCTGTGCAAAGAAGAGGGTTAAATTCACTCTATGAATGTAGCAGATAGCACCCACAGCTGCAGCTGGGGATGCCTCTTGCCATGCTCATCCTGGAAGCTGATGTCCATGCCTCCTGTGTGCTTGGTCTTAGAGGAGGGGCTCCTGGTAACCAGACCCAGCAGGGCTGGATCCTGAGGTTGTGGTTAGTAAAATCCTACTGCTAGAAGGGTAGTAGATGTGGGCTAGGAAGCAATCCTGTGTGTGGTTGGGCCAGTGAAGGCAGCAGGCAGGTGGATTAGGACTGGTTAGGTTAATGTTTGGACCTGATGGTCTTAAGGGTCTCTTCCAATCAAAGCAGTTCTATGATTCTATAAGGCTTTCCTGCCTCCAGGGCTTTTTGGGCATGGCCATAGTGGTGTTGTACTAAGTGGTGCTTAGCAGGTCTCAGACGTGGGAACAAGGACTGCTCCCTGCCAAGCCCTACCCTGAAGGTGATCATAGAAGCATCCCAGCACACTGCACATAGTTAAGGCAGAGCTCTTCTGGTGTTTAGTGTCTCTGTGGCTCAGGAAATGCTTTGCTGTGGCCTTGCCCCTTGAGAATTTGGGAATGGTGGGCAGCAGAGTCACAGCATAGTAAGTTCAGCGCTGCTGAGAAGCTGCTTTATTTGCCCTGTTGATTGCCTCATCCTCCCTGACAAACTCTTTACATCCCTGGCTGGGTCTTTGCTGATGGATTAAAATGATGAGCCAGGCTGTACATGTCTTTTCCTTCCAACCAGGACTCAGCCCAGCCTCAGGCTTGTACCTTCTCTGGGACGGGATTGAACGAGATGAGATTAAACAAGGTGGGACGGGCTGGGAGCAGGCATGTTGTCCTGGCCCCTCAGCACCAGACCCAGTGCAACAGCCCGGTGGGCATGATTGGGTTTTGGTGCTGTTCTCCAGAGGGAAGAGTCTCCTGCCTTTTCTGCAGTGACTCTAGAGGGAGCTTTAGACCCCTTTAGCATGGAGTGAGGTGACCTCCCCCAGCCTGGCATCCTCCCGTGCTCCTCACAGCAGCTCACAGGCTGCGTGCTGTGCAGATACTCCTCAGTAGTCCGGTTCCTCTGGAGTTGCTAAGCATTGCAGAGAGGGATGCTCTTTGCCCAGTCGAGGTACCACCCAGCCTTCTTCTTCTCCTCACCTGCTGGCAGCACAGCCTGGAGGTTGAGGCAGAGCTCCCAGAGTGGGTGTTTGCTCATTCAGCTGAAATAATCTCTTATTGCATGAAGAGCAGTCAAAGAAGGAGTTCAGCTCTGGTGTGACAGGCTGCCTTGTGCAGGTGGGCAGCACTCTGGGATGCTGCTCAGCTTCAGCTCAGGTGGGAGCTGAATATATCACAGCCTTGATAAAAGCCTTCCTCGAGAAGGGGCTGACAGCCGCGTGGGATGGTGATGGAACAAGGCTGCTCCTCTCCTCCCAGGGATCCCACATTGCCAACAGCCCCTCTGAGCTCCAGCTGCACTGCCTGCATTTTGCAAAGGGGAGAAACTGAGGCATGAGGAGAAGCTCCCAGCTCTGGACCTGTGGGAGCAAGAAGGGAGTGGTGTCATGTCCTGCCAAGAAACATGGAATAGAATGGAATGGAATGGAATGGAATGGAATGGAATGGAATGGAATGGAATGGAATTAACCAGGTTGGAAAAGACCTTTGAGATCATCAAGTCCAACCTATCACCCAACACCAATGGCATCCTGGCATGCATCAAGAATAGTGTGGCCAGCAGGAGCAGGGAAGTAATTGTACCCCTGGACTCAGCACTGGTTAGGCCACACCTTGAGTCCTGTGTCCAGTTCTGGGCTCCTCAGTTTAAGAAGGACATTGAGACTCTTGAACATGTCCAGAGAAGGGCAATGAGGCTGGGGAGGTGCCTCTAGCACAGCCCTGTGAGGAGAGGCTGAGGGAGCTGGGGTTGCTTAGCCTGCAGAAGAGGAGGCTCAGGGGAGACCTTCTTGCTCTCTACAACTACTTGAAGGGAGGTTGTAGCCAGGAGGGGGTTAGTCTCTTCTTCCAGGCAACCAGCACCAGAACAAGAGGACACAGTCTCAAGCTGTGCCAGGGGAAGTTTAGGCTGGAGGTGAAGAGAAAGTTCTTTCCAGAGAGAGTTGTTGGCCATTGGAATGTGCTGCCCAGGGAGGTGGTGGAGTCACCATCCCTGGAGCTGATTGGATGTGGCACTCGGTGCCATGGTTTAGTCATGAGGTGTTGGGTGACAGGTTGGACTTGATGATCTTTGAGCTCTTTTCCAACCTTATTGATTCTGTGATTCTATGACCTTAGGAGAAATATTTTTGAGTGGCAGATTGTCTCCCCTGAAGCCTCTTCCCCCTGATACTGCTTCCTTGCTTGTTCCCTACCAGTTGCTTCATCCTCTTACCTGGGCATATCTCCTAATTATCTCTGTGAATGTGCTCTGCTGCTTACCTTTGAGCTCACACCAAGGCTCAGATGCTTAAGCAGCCCCAGGTCTCTCAGCCTCTCCTCATCAGAGAGCTGCTCCAGTCCCCTCAGCACCTTTGTAGATTTTGCTAGACTCTCCAACAGAGCCTTGTCTCTCTGTCACTGTAAAAGCCACTGCAGAAGGTGCCATCATCCCCATCCCCTTGTTCTGTTTCATTGCTCTGCAACAAAGGGGACAAGACTTGAACACACCAATTAAACACACTCTGGAAAAACATTCTTAATTAGTTCTTAAAGTAGGTTAACCTGATGTTTAGCACTGCTGTGGGGGAGAGAAAGCTGGATTCACCCTCTTGTGTAGGATGTCCCCCCTCTGCATCTCCCCTGCACCTACACAAATGTCCCCAAGATGCCTTTTCCCCATCCCAAGTGATGCCAGCAGACTGTATCCCACCAAGGCCACCCATGCAGACCTCAACCCCAGTTTCTTTCTGCCCCAAGCAGGTGGCCAAGAAGGCCACCAGCATCCTGGTTTGGATCAGCAACAGTGTGGCCAGCAGGACTAGGGCAGGGATTGTCCCCCTGCACTTGGGGGGACAGCACCTTGAGTCCTGGGTTCAGTTCTGGGCTCCTCACTCCCACTGAGAACACTGAGGTGCAGGAGTGTGCCCAGAGAAGGGCAACCAGAGCAGGTGGTGAAGGGTCTAGGGCAGAAGTCTGTTGAGGAACAGCTGAGGGACTTGGCATTATTGACTGCAACCAATCTGTTCTTCCCCTCCTCTCTTCCAGGGCTCTCCTTCTACACCCGAGTGCTTGAAAACTGTGAGGATGAGGCCAGGTTTGATGAGGTAAGAGAAGAATGTGTGTTATTCCTGCTCTCTCTTGCACATCTGGTTGTCTTTGCCATGACTATCATAGAAACATTGAATCATGAAGTGGTTTGGGTAGGAAGAGATCTTTAAAGGAGGACAAGGCCTTGAGCAGCCGAGTCTAGTTGAGAGCTGTCCCCTGCCCATGGTGGGGAGGGTGGAGGAGATGATCTCTGAGGTCCCTTCCAACCTGAGCCATTCTATGATTCTGTGGTCTAGTTCAAGCCCCTTGCAGTCAGCAGGGATATCTTCAACTAGAACAGGGTGCTCAGAACCCCATCCAACCTGACCTGCAATGGTTCCAGGCATGGGGCTTTGACCACCTCTCTGGGCAACCTGGGCCAGTGTCTCACCACCCTCACAGAATGGTAATTGGGGTTTTGCTGGCCAGCAGGCAAAGGAACTTGTGCTCAAAATGAGTAAACAATGTCTTCCCTCTGTCTAGGTCTAAATCCCCTGGTTTTAAGTTTAAAACCATCACCCCTTGTCCTGTCACCACAGGTCCCACTAAAGAGTCCCTCCCCATCTTTCTTCTAGGTCCCATTTAGGTGCTGAAAGGCCACAATGAGGTCTCCCTGTAGCCTTCTCTTCTCCAGGCTGAAAAACCCCAACTCTGTCAGCCTGTCCTCCCAGCAGGGGTATTCCCCTGCTTTGGATGCTAGCCTAGTGCTGTTTGCTCTTCAGCTAGGAAAAGAGGCAGAATTGAAACCTGAGTTGATCAGGCTGCCCAGGGAGGTGGTGGAGTCACTACCCCTGGGAGGACAGAAAAGCTGTGCAGATGTGGTGATCTGGCTGTGCTTGGCTAGCAGTTGGACCTGATGGTTTTAAAGGTCTCCTCCAGCTGGAACAATTCTGTGTGGTTTTAACATGCAGCCTTCTCTTAAGCAGTTATCAAGAAAACACTCTGAGATGACTGAAATAAAGTCACCCACACAAGCAGGGAAGAGTGGAGCTGCTACAAAGTCACATTTCAGAGGGAAATGTTCTTGCAGAACAGAATGGATGTTTCCTCTGCTTTGTGCTTTTGGTTAGACAATAAACCCACTCCCAGGGGCTGGAGAATACAAGACTGAAGCTCCAGAAAACAAGGTTCCATCCTGGCTCCAGGGATGTGGGTTGATAAATCCCACAGTGATCCCAGGTTGTGCATTCAGAAGTGCACTCAGCTTCTCCTGACCCTCTGCAGCCCCAGCCTAGGTTAGGCTTTGCTCCAGGATGTAGGCAAAGAGCTTAATCTCATCTGCCCTAAAATTTCAGGGAGGGAATAGAATAGAATAGAATAGAATAGAATAGAATAGAATAGAATAGAATAGAATAGAATAGAATAGAATAGAATAGAATAGAATAGAATAGAATAGAATAGAATAGAATTAACCAGGTTGAGAAAAGACCTTTGAGATCATCAAGTCCAACCTATCTCCCAGCACCATCTAATCAACTAAACCACGGCACCAAGCACCCCATCCAGTTTATTCCTAAACACCTCCAGGGATGGTGACTCCACCACCTCCCTGGGCAGCACATTCCAATGGCCAATATCTCTTTCTGGGAAGAACTTCTTCCTAACATCCAGCCTGAACCTCCCCTGGTGCAGCTTGAGACTGTGTCCTCTTGTTCTGGTGCTGGTTGCCTGGGAGAAGAGTCCAACCCCCACCTGGCTACAACCTCCCTTCAGGTAGTTGTAGACATCAATAAGGTCTCCCCTGAGCCTCCTCCTCTCCAGGCTAAGCAACCCCAGCTCCCTCAGCCTCTCCTCACAGGACTGAGCTCCAAACCCCTCCCCAGCTTGGTTGCCCTTCTCTGGACACCTTCTAGCAGCTCAACATCTTTCCTAAACTGAAGGGCCCAGAACTGGACACAGGACTCAAGGTGTGGCCTAACCAGTGCTGAGTCCAGGGGCACAATGACCTCCCTGCTCCTGCTGGCCACACTGTTCCTGATGCAAGCCAGGATGCCATTGGCCTTCTTGGCCACCTCAGCAGGGGAAGCCCATAATGGGGGCAGGAAGGTGTCTGCCTCTGACAGCTCCAGGGTTAGTAGGGTTCAGTGTGGCACAAGAAGGTGGCTGGAGATGTGGCTCCAACCATGCTCCTACCATACCAAAGCAGCCAGTGGAAGGTGCTGATGTTAATGGATGCAGATTTCTGCACACAGCAAGTTGTTAGTACAACTGCTGATGTGAGTAACAACCAAGCAGGTGAGTGCTGCTGGAGTAACCTGTGTCTACAAACCCTGTGATCTGAATGAGGAGATCCTTCCCTGCCAATGCTGAAGCTTCTGCTCACTGGCTCTCAGGCCTGGTGGGATGTCAGATGCTGGTATCTTTGAGTGTTGGTGCTGCACAGAGATCTCAAAGCTTGCCAGACAAGCTCTGGATGCTCCACTTGCTGTCAGAGGCTTAGTAGGACACCAGACACTGGCTACTCCAAGTGTTTGGTCCTGCATAAGCGGTCTTGGAGCATCCCAGCCAAGCTCTGACCATCCCAGCCAAGCTCTGAAGGCTCCACTCGCTCTCTCAAGCTTGGTGGCAAGTGAGACATTGGCTGCTCCAAGTGCTTGGTGCCACACAATGGTTTTGCAGCACCCAAGCCAAGCTCTGAACATCCCAGTCACAGAATCACAGAATCACCAAGGTTGGAAGAGACCTCAAAGAACATCAAGTCCAACCTGTCACCACAGACCTCATGACTACTCAAGTCTGCAAATCCCAGTGAAGCTCTGGAGCCTTCACTCACTGTCCCAGGCTTGGTGGGATGCCAGACACCAGCTACTCAGAGTGTTTCATACTACAGAAATGATCTTGGAGCATGATCTGAGCCCCCCGATCCTCCATGCAGGAGAGGATGGGCACCAGTGCACGTCAGGACAAGGACTAAAGAGCTTAAAAGACCACAGGTAGAAGAGAGCCTTGAGCCACAGGTGTGTAGTAGTGTGCATTCTATTTTCTTTTAGTGTCTCTTACTTTTAGTGTCCCTTACACCCATGGGGGTGAGCCTCAGGCTAAGCACTCCACTCAGAGGACATTAAGGTGCTGGAGTGTGTCCAAAGAAGGGCAAGGAAGCTGATGAAGGGTTTAGAGCACAAGACTCTTGCGAGACACTTCCTTCCACAGGAAGCTGGAGTTGTTTAGCCTGGAGAAAAGGAGGCTCTGGGGAGACCTTCTCACTCTCTACAACTCCCTGAAAGGAGGCTGGAGTGAGGTGGTGTCATTCTCTTCTCCCGAGGAACAAACAGTAGGACAAGAAGAAGTTGACTCAGGTTATGCCAGGGGAGGTCCAGATTGCATATGAAGAACGATTTCTGCCCCCAAAGTGTTGTCAAGGCCTGGAAGAGGCTTCCCAGGGAAGTGGTGGTGTTACCATCCCTGGAGAGGTTGAAAAGCTGTGCAGCTGTAGTGCTGAGGGATATGGTTTAGCGGTGACCTGGCAGTGCTGGCATAATGGTTGGACCTGATGGTCTTGAAGGTCTCTTCCAAACAAAACAATTCTGTTCTTTTATGTAGGGCACAGCACAAGCCACAGCAGAAAGAGGGCAGAGCTGCAGCCCTGTTCCTTCTTCCCCTATTAAGATTCTCATTATCTTGTGCTGCTTAATGACTCCCTGATGCAGTGGTCACAGACAAGAAACCTGCCATGAGCTATGGCACATGTCTTGGGCTGTTGGAGCAATTAACTGAAGAGGCTGTCCAAGAAAGCAGCTATTTCCCTTTGAGAACACACACAAGGCAAGCCAGCCTGGCATTGCTGAGAAGCCCAGCTGATGAATTTCATTGAACAAAATGTTACTATTGCATCTCTGCAGCACTCAGCTGCTCCCCAACTGAAGATGTCTCTGATCTAGCTGAAGACATCCCTGCTGACTGCAGAGGGGGGATGACACTAGATGAGCTTTAAGGGTCCCTTCCCACCCAAACCAGTCTCTGATTCTATGATTCTAAGATGAGGAGGCTCTCCCTGCCCTCCAGCAGCAGCACTCAGCTGCTCCCCAGCTGAAGATGTCTCTGATCTAGCTGAAGACATCCCTGCTGACTGCAGGGGGGGTGGACTAGCTGAGCTTTAAGGATCCCTTCCCACCCAAACCAGTCTCTGATCCTGATATTCTAAGATGAGGAGGCTCTCCCTGCCCTCCACTCATCCCTCTGCAGAAGGGTTTTTATTCCCACATCAGCATCTCAGCTCTCCTTGAATTTTTGCAATGAGTTTAATACCAGCAAGGTGAGAGGTGAGGTTTTATTTCACATTACCCTCTGCTTTCAATTCCTGAAGTGGCTCCTTGCACTGATCATTTATGAACCAGAAGCTTCAGAAATTACCCCAGTTCATAGCACCAGATAATCATTAAGGTTGGAAAAGATCTTTGAGATCATCATGTCCAACCCCAACCCAACTGCCATGACCACTAAATGTGCTGCCCAGGGAGGTGGTGGAGTCACCATCCCTGGAGGTGTTTAGGAAGAGACTGGCTGGGGTGCTTGATGCCATGGTTTAGTTGATTAGATGGTGTTGGGTGATAGGTTGGACTCAATGATCTCAAGGTCTCTTCCAACCTGGTCTGGTCTATTCTATTCTATTCTATTCTATTCTATTCTATTCTATTCTATTCTATTCTATTCTATTCTATTCTATTCTATCCTGTCCTGTCCTGTCCTATCCTATCCTATCCTGTCCTATTCAATTCTATTCTATTCTATTCAATTCTATTCTATTCTATTCTATTCTATTCTATTCTATTCTATTCTATTCTATTCTATTCTATTCTATTCTATATCCTGAGGCAGCCACATCTACATTTCTGGTGAGACACTGGAGCAGCTTGTCCAGGGAAGTTGTGGCTGTGTTCAAGCCTGGAGGTGTTCAAGGCCAGGCTGGATGGGACCTTGAGCAACCTGGCCTAGTGGAAGGTGTCTCTTCCCATGGCAGGGAGGTTGAAATTAGATCACAGGATGTCAGGGGTTGGAAGGGACCTCCAGAGACCATCAAGTCCAACCCCCCTGCCAGAGCAGGACCAGAGAATCCAGCACAGGTCACACAGGAATGCATCCAGATGGGGCTTGAAAGTCTCCAGAGAAGGAAGCTCCACAACCTCTCTGGAGAGCCCATTCCAGTGACCCTCCCAGTGAACAAGTTCCTGCTCATGTTGGGGTGGAACCTCCTGTGTTGTGGTTTATATCCATTGCCCCTTGTCCCTTCCAACTCAAACCATTCTATGACTCTGAGTCCATAGGCTCCTTGAACACCTCCAGTGGTGGTGACTCCATCACCTGCCTGGGCAGCCCACTCCAACACCACTGTTCCAGTAAAGAAGTTTTTCCTAACATCCAATCTAAACTTCCCCTGGCACAATTTCTTCCTGCTTCCCTCCCACAGTGGGCTAAAATGGTGACCTGAAGCCTGAAGGGTGGGGGGTGTCTTAAACCCTAGGTGGGGAACGCTTCTGAAGCTCAGCTTGCTGATCATTGCAAGAGGAGCCAAAATAGGGTGAGGATGAGGAGGCTGCTTCTTGCCTCATCTCAGAGCTGGAAGCAAGCTGGAGAGACTGAGGGAGCTGGGGCTCTTTAGCTTAGAGAGGGGGAGACTAAGGGTGACCTCATTCATGTTTATATATAGATATATACAGGTTGGACTTGATGATCTTTGAGGTCTTTTCCAACCTTATTGATTCTATGATTCTAAAGGGTGAGTGCCAAGAGGATGGAGCCGGGCTCTGCTCAGTGATGCCCAATGACAGGACCAGGGGCAATGAGTGGAAGTTGAGGCATAGGAAACTCCCTGGAAACAGGAGGAAAAGTTTTTTCACTGTGAGGGTGACAGAACCCTGGAACAGGCTGCCCAGGGGGATTGTGGAGTCTCCCTCTCTGGAGACATTCAAACCCCACCTGGACGTGCTCCTGGGTGAGCTGGGCTAAGTGACCCTGCTCTGGCAGGGTGGTTGGAGTGGATGATCCTTCGAGGTCCCTTCCAGCCCCTAACATTCAGTGATTCTGTGACCTCACAGTGGGTCCATGTAAAGCTGAGAGATTTTTGGCAGTACTAACAAGAACATCACCTTTCCCTGCCGCCACTTAACATTCATGAGGCCCTGCTCTCCAGCAGGTTTTGGGCTGCCCCAGCGCTTCCCATTTGTTTGGTTTCACTCTATCTCTTTTTGCAATTATTTTTATTCATTGCCCCATGAATTATGCAAAAGCCTTGCCTCTCTAGAGCCTGGGGAAGATGAGCTGCTGGCTCTTCCAGAGGGGGGCTGTGGCACTGTGGCTGTGTTTTACACCGCCAGGAACAGAACAGGTTCTTCCTGGAGGGGTTTGTCCTGCAGCTCTCCCACAGGAGGAGAGGGAGAGGGACTGCAGGGACAGTGCTGGGCATGGAGAGCTGGGGATGGGTCTTGTGTGACCTTCTTTGCCTGGATTCAATCTCTCCTGAAGGCACCAGGACAGGTTTATCTGTTGCTGCCAAGAAGGTCAAAAGGAGAGCTGCAGCCTTGATCTGAGTGTGATTGATCAGGATTGGATGAACAGCCAAGGATAAGAATGGCTGCATAAAAAGAAGGGGGAAACATGGATTTAAATTGAGTGACATCTCTCAAAAAATGAGAGGCATGGCTTTAAGAGGGTGAGATATGGCTTCAAAAGGGGGGGATATGACTTAAGGTGGGGTGAGAGGACTAGCCAAGATGCCCTTTCCCACTTCCCATGAGGGTATCCCACTGGAAGAGTCTGGCTCCTGCATCCTGCCAGAGCATTTGTCTGTCTTATTTTTTCCCCCTTGCTAATGAAAACAGCTAAACCTGACAAATAGCAAGACACCACTTGGCTCAGCTTCACACAGGGCGTTTTAAAAAGGCTTTTAACAATCAGAGCAGCAAGGAGAATAAAGAGGCAGTCAGCCAGGAGAGGAGGAAGGGTAATGAAAGCAGGGAAGCCTTTGGGAGCAGCCCCAAAGCCAAGCCAGTACCAGAGAGGTGCTGCTGGTGTTTCCTAATGGAGCTAGTGGGGAGGGAGCAGGAAGACTCTCCCACAGGTGTTCCAGGTGGTGCTGAGCTCCATGCTGAGAGCTGCTTGCTATCAATTCAGCTATGGACAGCAGTGCAGGCACTATGAGATGTTGTTCCAGCTCTGCACCCTTTCTTTCCTTCCCTCTTCCCAAACCATTCCATGATTCCATGACTCTATGATGCCATGAGTCATCAGGCTGCCCAGCTGCATTGGATAATGTGAAGCCTGAGGCCATCACACCCTTGGAGAACTCCAATGCTTGTGCTGGAGCACAGTGACCATTGCAAATTCCTTCTGTGGACACAAACCTGTCTCAGTCCAGAGAGGGAAAGAGCCTCAGTTCTTCTGAATAGCCCCCAACTATGAAATTAGAGGCACAAACAAGGGCAAAATATGAACAGCCCTTGAGGCTACTTATTAACAGAATAAAGTGGATGGAAGAGAAGGAGAAGAGCTGTGCAGAGGGACCTTGGCAGGCTGGACAGAGGGGAAGAGTCTAACATGATGGCATTCAAAAAGTCCAAGTGCTGGGTGCTGCACTTTGGCCACAACAACCCCATGCAGATCTACAGGCTGGGGTCAGAGTGGCTGGAGAGCAGCCAGGCAGAGAGGGACCTGGGGGTGCTGGTTGACAGCAGCTGAACATGAGCCTGCAGTGTGCCCAGGTGGCCAAGAAGACCAATGGCATCCTGGCCTGCATCAGGAAGAGTGTGGCCAGCAGCAGCAGGGAGGTCATTGTGCCCCTGGACTCAGCACTGGTTAGGCCACACCTTGAGTCCTGTGTCCAGTTCTGGGCTCCTCAGTTTAAGAAGAACATTGAGACTCTTGAATATGTCCAGAGAAGGGCAACAAGGCTGGGGAGGGATCTGGAGCACAGCCCTGTGAGGAGAGGCTGAGGGAGCTGGGGTTGTTTAGCCTGGAGAAGAGGAGGCTCAGGGGAGACCTTCTTGCTGTCTACAACTACCTGAAGGGAGGTTGTAGCCAGGTGGGGGTTGGTCTCTTCTCCCAGGCAACCAGCACCAGAAGAAGAGGACACAGTCTCAAGCTGTGCCAGGGGAGGTTTAGGCTTAAGGTGAGGAGAAAGTTCTTCACAGAAAGAGTTGTTGGCCATTGGAATGTGCTGCCCAGGGAGGTGGTGGAGTCCCCATCCCTGGAGGTGTTCAAGAGGGGACTGAACGTGGCACTTGGTGCCATGGTTTAGCAGTCATGAGGTGTTGGGTGACAGGTTGGACCTGATGATCTCTGAGGTCTTTTCCAACCTTATTGATTCTATGATTCTAACCCTGCCACTGTAGCTGGCACTACTGGTTTGTGTTTGCTTCCCAGCCTTCGTTTCCTGTCACCAGATACCTTCCTTCAGCCCAGGCTGTCTGAATTGATGAGAGTCAGGAGTTTCCTCAGGGCTTGTTATATATTAACCAGGAAAACTTCAGCTCTAAAACATTTGCCCCATTTTCATCTCTTATGTGAAGGTCAGCTCCCTGAGAGGGTGTCAAGGAAAGCCTGTCTTCAAAAAAAAAATCACAGAGCCCCAACATGTCAGGGATTGGAAGTGACCTCTGCAGCCCATCTAGTCCAACCTCCCTGATAAAGCAGGGACACCCACAGCAAGTTGCCCAAGACCATGTCTGGGCAAGTCTGGAATCTCTCCAGAGAAGGAGACTCCACACCTTCTTTGGGCAGCCCCTTCCAGTGCTCCAGCACACTCACAGGAAAGAATTGTCTCATGTTCAGGTGAAACTTCCTGGGTTTCTCCTCATGCCTGTTGCCCCTTGTCCTGCTGCTGGGCAGCACTGAAAAGGCTTTGACCCCATCCTCTTGACCCCCACTATCTAGCTACTGAGCAGCATTGAGATCTCCTCTCAGGCTGCTCTTCTTCAGGCTAAACAGCCCCCGGTCAGAGAGGGTGTCTCTCAGCCTTTCCTCCTCAGAGAGTTGCTTCAGTCCCCTCCACATCATTATAGCCTTCACAGAAAGACAGATTTGCCACTGGAATGTGCTGCCCAGGGAGGTGGTGGAGTCACCATCCCTGGAGGTGTTTAGGAAGAGACTGGCTGGGGTGCTTGGTGCCATGGTTTAGTTGATGAGATGGTGTTGGGTGATAGGTTGGACTCGATGATCTCAAAGGTCTCTTCCAACCTGGTTAATTCTATTCCATTCCATTCCATTCCATTCCATTCCATTCCATTCCATTCCATTCCATTCCATTCCATTCCATTCCATTCCATTCCATTCCATCTTCCTACCCTCACCATGCTGTGATGCTGGGAGTTCTGAGGAAGGAAAAATAAACCCCACACCCTGGCTGTGTCCAGGAACAGAGGTTTGTTTCAGCTTCTGGAAACACTTCCAATATCTTAAACTCCTACTCAGTCAGATGTGCTCTGAGGAGAAAAGAGTCTCTGACTGGACTATGGTTTAACCTCCTATGAAGACAACAGAGGGAATTTGCTTTGGTTTTTACTGGCTAAGGCTTGGGACAGAAGGGTCCAAACTGAGGCTCTGTTGAGATGGTGCCAGTACAAACACACCAGGTGGATCAGGCTGCCCAGGGAAGTGATGGAGTCACCATCCCTGGAGGGGATAAGAAGCCATGGAGGTGTGGTGCTGAGGGACATGGTTCAGTGGTGACCTGGCAGTGCTGGGTTAACAGTTGGACTCAGTGATCTGAAAGATCTCTTCCAACCAAAACGGTTCCATAACTCTATTCCATTTCTAGTTTTCTATTTCAGGATTTTATTTCTTTTTTTTTTTTTTTTCATTTGCTTCCTTGTCTCACTGCAGAAAACAGAGGAGGGGAAAGAAACAGCTTAAAAATAGGTGCTGGCCTGCTTCTGAAGAGTCACTAATTTCTTCCTGGGAAGTTGCTTGATATGCATTTTCCTTTCAAAGCTATTGAGCACGGTCCTGCCTTCCCTGGAAGTGATGCAGGGCTCAACCCTGCTGCCTCCACATCTGGAGCATCAGCATTCCCACCCCACAGTATGCTAAAGCAGCTGGGCAAAGGGGCATGCTTGCCTTTGGGGGGCAACAAGAGACCCATGGCTTGGAAGGAAGCTCAGGTAGCTCAGCCTCTCAGGCTGAGTTCTTGCCTCTGGAAGCAAAAAACTCACATATAAAAATGATATTTTATATATATATATAGGATAGAATAGAATAGAATAGAATAGAATAGAATAGAATAGAATAGAATAGAATAAACCAGGTTGGAAGAGACCTTCAAGATCATCGAGTCCAACCTATCATCCAACACCACCTAATCAACTAACCCATGGCAGCAAGCACCCTATCAAGTCTTCTCCTGAACACCTCCAGTGATAGTGACTCCACCACCTCCCTGGGCAGGACATTCCAGTGGGCAGTCACTCTCTCTGTGTAAAACTTCTTGTAACCTCCAGCCTAAACCTCCCCTGGTGCAGCCTGAGACTGTGTCCTCTTCTTCTGTTGCTGGTTGCCTGGGAGAAGAGACCAACCTCTGCCTGTCTGCAGGTAGTTAAGGTAGTTGCACAGAGCAATAAGGTCACCCCTGAGTCTCCTCCTCTCCAGGCTAAGCAACCCCAGCTCCCTCAGCCTCTCCTCACAGGGCTGTGCTCCAAACCCCTCCCCAGCTTTGTTGCCCTTCTCTGGACACCTTCTGGCAACTCAACATCTTTCCTAAACTGAGGGGCCCAGAACTGGCCACAGGACTCGAGGTGTGGCCTAACCAGTGCTGAGTCCAGGGCAGAATGACCTCCCTGCTCCTGCTTTCTTTTCCAACCTGGTTAATTCTGTATTCTGTAAGTAAAAGGGGGCAATGCCTTCCCTGGTCCTGCTGGCCACACTACTGGTGATTCAAGCCAAGTTAGGCTAATTAGGCTTTTCCCATGGTCACAGAGTAGAATGGGTTGGGTTCGATGAGATCTTAACTATCATCTAGTTCCAACTCTCTGTGGGATGGGACACCTTCCACTAGATCAGGTTGCTCAAAGCTCCATCCTCTCTGGTCTTGAAAACTTCCAGGGATGAGGCATCCACAAGCTTCTCTGGACTACCTGTTCCAGTGTCTCACCATCTGGCTAGTCAGCCATCTGAGCTTCATCCTCATCACAGCTGCAGCAGCTGCATGAGACAAGTCTGACATTTTCCTCCTGTTTTTCCACAGACTTTCCGCTGGCCGGTGGCAAGCAACATCGACGGCAATGAGATCCTGGAGATCCAGGTGTTCAACTACAGCAAAGTCTTCACCAACAGGTAAGAGTGTGGGCTGTCCTTCCCACAGGTCCACTCTGGTGGGAAAAGGGAGCTCCTGCTTGAGCTGAGATGGGGACAGACTTTTCAGCAGGGCCTGTTTGTAACAGGGCAAGAGGTGATTTGATCCAACTAGAAGGATGGAATTTATCAGACCGAGGGTGGTGAGACCCTGGTCCAGGTTGCCCAGAGACGTGGTAGATGCCCCAGTCCCTGGAAACGGTCCAGATGAGGTTTGACAGGACTCTGAGCAACCTGATCTAGTTGAAGGTGTCTCTGCTGACTGCAGGGTGGGTGGACTAGGTGACCTTTAAATGTTCCATCCCACCCAAACAATTCTACGAGTCTATGACAGGCAGACATAAGCCGTGGAGAGGAGGGAGAGGAGTGGGGAGAAGCAGGGTCCTGGCACTAGGTTTGGAAAGGTGAGCCATAGTCTCTGTGAATAATTAACATGCAGCTGATTAGTGCTTTATCAAAGCCCCAGATAAAGGCATGACACCTGATGCAGGTCCACCCTGAATAATGGAGGGGGCCGATGCTCAGACGTGACTTTGTGGCTCACTGAGTTGCTTTTGTTTCCTGCCTCTGTGGCCATCAGCATGCAGCTAATTAACTGGTAAAATAATCCTTGCCTGGCCCCAGCCTCCTCATGGCAGCTGGTTGTGTGCTGCAGGCTCTGCTGGGACTCACCTCTGGGTTTGTGGCCATCCATGGGAGCTGTTCCTCAGGGCGCTTCATGTCTGAGTGCCCAAAGCAAGGCACGGAGCATGAAAGAGAGGACATTGCTCAGGAGGACAGCTCAAGTGGGACCCCTGACCAGGCAGAGCAACTCCAGGCTGTTCTACATCTCCCCTCCAGCCAAGACCCACTCTCACTGAGCATGAGGATCAGTTTCTTCATGGAGAGGGTTGTCCTGCAACAGGCTGCCCAGGGCAATGGCGGAGTCCTCATCTCTGGAGGCAGTGAAAAGCTGTGTAGATGTGGTGCTGAGGGACGTGGTTTATTGCTGGCCTGGCAGTGCTGGTTTATGAGTTGGGACTTGATCTTAAAGGTCTCTTACAGCCAAAACTCTTCTGTAAGATTCTATAAACCAAGGGCACCACCAGCCATGGACCACATCCCTGAAGGGTGAGAAATGCTGCACGGAAACGAAGAGCTTTTACTTCGGGGTGGTTTGTTTCCTTCTGTGTCAATGTTTTCCTCTCCAGGGCAAGCAGCAGTAACTGGATCTGGCCAAAGGCCAAAAGCCACGTTACAAATCCACCAGCCTGATGGGTGAGGCAGGGTTGGGGGCACAGATAACATCCCCCTGCAGAAAACTGATCCCCACAGGGACAAGGTGGGAGCTGGCTCTCCTTACCTGACAGAAAGACAAAGAGACTAATACCAAAGGCTTTTGCCACGGCACTGGGCTTCCTGGGATGAAACCCCAGCTTTGTTTTGTCCTTTGTACTCCAGCATCCAGCCTGCAGAAACCAAGGTGCTCACCATTTCATCTGCAGAAAATAATCCTGCAGGATCAGTGTAGAAAGGCTCTAGGAGAAGAAGTGAAGCACTGTGGTGTGGTAGCTCTTCCATGGCCATCTCACTGCAGTCCCTTACAGAGCAGTGCTGGGAGAGCAGACTCTGGGCAGGTGGAACATCACATTTTGCAAACCAGAAGCTGCCACAGTTCCCGTGAGTGCTTAGATCCCAGCTGGCCAAGTCTTTCTGCTGCCCACCTTGCTTAAACTTGCAGAGTTCTAAGACCCAGCCCTCAGAATCATAGAATGGTTTGGGTTGGAAGAGACCTTTGAGTTCACCAAGTCCAACCATTAACCCAGCACTGCCAGCTATCCACTAAACCATGTTCCTCAGCACCACAGGTGCACTGCTTTTCAGTTCCCCCCAGGGATGGAGACATCACCACTGCCCTGGGGAGTCTCTTCCAGGCCTTGACAACCCTTTCCATGAAGAAATTGTTGCTCACATCCAACCTAAACCTCACCAGCACAGTTTTAGGCGCAATTTGAGGCTGTTTCCTTTCATCCTGCCACTTATTTGTTGGGAGAAGAGACCCAACCTCCACCTCACTCCAATCTCCTTTCAAGGAGTTGTAGAGAGGAAGGAAGTCTCCCCTCAGCCTCCTTTACTCCAGGCTAAGCAACCCCAGGTCCCTCATATCTCCTGACAAGACTCATTCCCCAGGCCCTTCACCAGCTTTGTTGCCCTTCTCTGGACATGCTCCAGCACTTCAATGCCCCTCAGTGTTAGGTGCCCAAAACTGAACCCAGGATTCACCACTGCCAAGTACAGAGGGACAATCCCAGCTTGGTTTGCCTTTGCCTTAGTCCAAAATGCCTTTTTTGGAATCCCTTCCTCATTTCACCAGTAAGACAAAAAGTGTCACATGGGAACATCTTAGAATCACAGAATCAAGAAGGTTGGAAAAGACCTCGAAGATCATCAAGCCCAACCTGTCACCCAACACCTCATGACTACTGAACCATGGCACCAAGTGCCACATCCAGTCTCTTCCTAAACACCTCCAGGGATGGTGACTCCAGCTAGCTTTCCAGCCCTTGGAGCCGTGGTCTGGGGAACACCTACAGCTGCCCAGACCAAAGGCAGAGGTGTCACCCACCTGAAGCCTTCCTCCTGCACGAAGCCCCTGGGTTGTCTGCGGCAAGTTTAATTACAAGAAGCCTCGTTCTGAGGTCTCATTAAGACTTTATAGCCACAGCTTCCATGGAAGATAAAAGATAGAGGAGCAGGGTGTGCTTGGTTTTGTCCTGAGGGGACTGATGTCACCAGAGGCAGGAATCTGGAATGGCAGAAGTTTCCATAGCATGTCAGAGGTGCAGGCTAATTAGTCAAGATGCCTACAGGTGTCAGCTCAGCCTTTCTGTGATACCATGTCATACAACTTGTCCAGTTTTGCAGGCAAGGCTGGCATGTGAAAAATGATCTGAGCCCTGTGGAGGAGGGAAGCCGCAGAGACAGAGGTGAGCAGAGCTCAGTCTGCAAATCTTCTTGGCTCACCAAGAGCCAGAGTAAAGCCAATAGAGGAGAAGAAAACTGGGACAGCTGGCTCACCCCATGTTGGACATGGCCAGCAAGTGAGGAGGTGGCTTTTGTAGTACAGGCTGGGCAAAACAAGAGGTTTGACCCCCTCCCTGTCATATTTTTATAACCTCTTGACATAGGTTGGATCTTTGGCTCCTAAGGGGAAGGATACTTTGCTTGATTTCTTTTCACATCAGAAATCCAGATCCTCTGCCTGGGGGTCTGGAGGTGGTTTTTTGCATTTTCAAGAGGAGATCTTCCTTCTCTGACCTGGTTTCCACCAGAAAAACACACTTCATGGAGATCTCCTACAGCAGCAAGACTGGAGGAGAGGAGGCTCAGGGAAGACCTTCTTGCTCTCTACAACTACCTGAAGGGAGGTTGTAGCCAGGAGGGGGTTGGTCTCTTCTCCCAAGCAACCAGCACCAGAACAAGAGGACACAGTCTCAAGCTGCTCCAGGGGAAGTTTAGGTTCAAGGAGAGGAGAAAGTTCTTCACAGAGAGAGTTGTTGGCCATTGGAATGTGCTGCCCAGGGAGGTGGTGGAGTTCCCATCCCTGGAGGTGTTCAAGAGGGGACTGGATGTGGCACTTGGTGCCATGGTTTAGCAGTCATGAGGTTGGGTGACAGGTTGGACTTGATGATCTCTGAGGTCTTTTCCAACCTTATTGATTCTATGATCCTATTCTATGAATTCCCACCACCCATCTTACCTGACCTTGCTTAAGTCCAAAAGTCAGCAGAGGTAGAACAGAAACCCCCACAAACATTTTTTCCCCTCCAACTCAAATACACCTAAGATATCTGGGATGGCCTTCCCTCAGGCTGGGGTGGTCCCTCCATTTGAGCACAGGGGGCTCAGGGACCAGTGGTGAACTGCAGGAGAGCTGCAAGTAGGTGGAATGGGCCTTTCCTTGAGGAAACAGCAAAATCAGCAGTCCCCAGGGTGCTTTAAGCCCTGATGATTTTGAGCTGCATCAGGGCATTTTGAGGCTTCATGAAACTGAAAACCCAAGCCATCCTTTGCCAAAAGTGGGTTGAAAAGTTGAAAACAGTGATTTTATTCATTTTCCCCCCCTTGTTTTAGCCATCACAGCATCTTCTAGAGTTACCATTTCTCTGTCTCCCAGCAGGTGAGGATGCATGGGCTGAGGCATGCACTAGGGCTGAGCTGGCCTCCAAGAAAGGTTTCTTTGCTGTGGGACCATCTCACTTCTTTTCAACAACTCACAGGCATGGGGCTGTGATACTTTACAGCCTTGGGCTTTATGATGCTTTACAACCAGGCAGGATTTGTTGGGAGGTCAAAGAGGTGCAAGGGGTCCAAAATTCATAGACACATGGATAGACTCAGATGAGAAAGGACCTTTAAAGGTCATCTGGTCCAATCCTCCTGCAATCAGCAGGGACATCTTCAATTAGAGCAGGTTGCTCAGAGCCCAAATCAACCTGGGACTGGAATGGTTCCAAGGATGGGGCATCTATCACCTCTCTGGGCAATCTGGGCCAGTGTCTCCCCACCCTCAGTGTGAAAATGAGTGATGAGGGGGAAAAAAATGGGTGATGAGAAACCTGGGAGCTGCTCTGATGGGCAGCTGGGTGGATCTGTTTGACCTGTAAAGCTTACTGGGGTACCTGGAAGGAGAGAAAATGGCCCTCTAGTTGCTCAGACTGGAAAGGCAGTATGTAAATGAGCTGGAAGGGAGTTGCTATTGGACCCTGGGAGGTCTGAAGGCAGGTTTGGAAGCTGCAGCTCTTGCATTTATGCATGAACCAGTGACTGGGCAATATTGATAAATGCAAACCATTTCCTCTGGTGGCTTACATGATGAGTGCCCTGGAGCTTGAACCAAAATGAAGAGCCTTTTCCCCTGTCTGGCCAAATTGCAGCTTCATCCATAATCATCTGACACTCTCAGTTACAGCTTCCTGAATCACTTCTCTCCTAATTACCCCCTTTGCAGCGAGTCAGAGCTGGCACTTGCAAGCAGAAACAATTGTAGTCATTTGGACAACCTGGTGAGATGTAGGACATGGTGTTGTGTCCTGTGGGAGCTGTTCCAGCTCAGCAGCCTCCAGGCATTAAAAGCTGCTGCAGTGGGTTAAGCTTTTTTTTGCCAAAAGCAAGGCTTTGGGCACTATCTTCCATAGCACCCTCCTAGGGAAGCTTAGGAAGTGTAGGTTAGATGAGTGGACAATGAGGAGAGGCTCTCTTCTCCCAGGCAATCAGCACCAGAACAAGAGAACACAGTCTCAAGCTGTGCCAGGGGAGGTTTAGGCTTGAGGTGAGGCGAAAGCTCTTCCCAGAAAGAGAAATTGGCCATTGGAATGTGCTGCCCAGGGAGGTGGTGGAGTCCCCATCCCTGGAGGTGTTCAAGAGGGGATTGGACGTGGCACTTGATGCCATGGTTTAGTTAGTCATGAGGTGTTGGGTGACAGGTTGGACTTGATGATCTTTGAGGCCTTTTCCAACCTTATTGACTCTATGATTCTATGAGGTGGATTGAGAATTGGCTGAAGGTCAGAGTTCAGAGGGTTGTGATCAACAGTGCAGAGTCTAGTTAGAGGTCTGTATCTCACTGTGCTCCCAGGGGGTCAGGACTGGGTCCAGTCTTGTTCAAAATCTCAGTCAATTCCCTGATGGCCAATGATCATCAAGAAGAGTGTGGTCAGCAGCTTCAGGGAGGTTCTCCTCCCTCTTTATTGTCCCCTAGTCCTGGAGTCCTGGGTCCAGTTCTGGGCTCTCCAGTTCAAAAGAGAGAGGGAACAGACCAACAGAAGCTATGAAGAGGATGAGGGAACTGAAGCATCCCTCTGATGAGGAAAGGCTGAGAGACCTGGGGCTCTTTAACCTTTTAGAATTAGAATCAATAAGGTTGGAAAAGACCTCAAAGACCATCAAGTCCAACCTGTCACCCAACACCTCGTGACTCCTAAACCATGGCACCAAGTGCCACATCCAGTCCCCTCTTGAACACCTCCAGGAAGAAGAGCAGCCTGAGAGGGGAATCTTCTCTATGCTCATCAGTATCTAAAGGGAGGGTCTGGGGAGGGCCCAGACTCTTTCCAGTGATGCCCAACAACAGGGCAAGGGAACAATGGGCACAAACTGGAACCCAGAATGTTCAATCTGACCATGACAGAAAGCCTCCTGTGAGGGTTCCAGAGCACTGGAACAGGCTGTTCAGAGAGGTGGTGGAGTCTCCTTCTCTGGAGAGATTTCAACTCCCCCCCTGGTAACCTTATATGGGTGACCCTTCTTTAACAGTGGATATGGACTAGATGACCACAGAGGTCCCTTCCAACCCCAGCCACGCTGAGACTCTTTGATTTAGCCAACTCTTGCAAACTTGAATGTAAATGGATTTTCTTTTCACCCTGGAAGGCAAGTGGGATAACAGCAGGAGTGCCAGTCAGCCCTGTCATACTGAAACACATCCTGTCAGGTAGCTAATTTGGGCTGAGATTGCAGATCTGGTTGCTGAGGTGGCAATTTGGGTGCACTTAGACTTTGGCACGGTGCTTGACTGGGTGTCACACAATATTGTGATTGGGGAATTGAAAGTTCTGCCAAGATTTGACATGGCTCCAGAATGCTGGAGGTGTCACACACACAAACACCCCCCCAGCAGGGCTCAGCCCTGACAGCAGGCAGGGATTTGTCACTGAGGATGCTGAAAGCTGGCAGAGCCCCCCCAGGGACCAGACCTTTCTGTGTGGTAGTTTGCATTTCTGCACGTGCAGGGAGCGGTGATGGATGGGTGAGGAGGTCAAGTGTGGGGAAGTGGTGGCTGGGCAAGGTGGTAGAGATAGAATGGAATGGAATGGAATGGAATGGAATGGAATGGAATGGAATGGAATTGAATAGCGTGGAATGGAATGGAATGGAATGGAATGGAATGGAATGGAATGGAATGGAATGGAATGGAATAGAATAGAATAGAATAGAATAGAATAGAATAGAATAGACCAGACCAGGTTGGAAGAGACCTTCAAGATCATTGAGTCCAACCCATCACCCAACACCATCTAATCAACTAAACCATGGCACCAAGCACCCCATCCAGTCTCCTCCTAAACACCTCCAGTGATGGCAACTCCACCACCTGCTGCCATTGCCTGGAAGCCCAGGAATGAGTGTTGTGGAGAATCATGGAATCATAGATTAGTTTTGGTTGGAAGAGACTTTTAAGATCAAGTCCAACAACTGTTAACCCAGCACTGCCAGCTCTCCACTAAACCATGTCCTTCAGCACCACATCTACACAGCTTATCAATCCCTCCAGGGATGAGGACTTCACCACTGCCCTGGGCAGCCTCTTCCAGGCCTTGACAACCCTTCCCATGAGGAAATTGTTCCTCATGTTCAACCTAAACTTCCCCTGGTGCAACTTAGGGTCATGGTGGAGTCGCCATCATTGGAGGTGTTTAGGAGGAGACTGGTTGGGGTGCTTGGTGCCATGGTTTAGTTGACTAGATGGTGTTTGATGATAGGTTGGACTTGATGATCTTGAAGGTCTCTTCCAACCTGGTCTGGTCTATTCGATTCTATTCGATTCGATTCGATTCGATTCGATTCAATTAGATTTGATTTGATTCGATTCAATTCTGTTCCCTCTTATCCTGTTGTTTATCACTTGGGAGAAGAGACTGACCCCCACCTCACTTCAACTCCTTTCAGGGAGCTGGAGAGAGTGAGCAGGTCTCCTCTGAACCTCCTTTCCTCCAGGATAAGCAACTCCAGGTCCCTGAGGTTAGCGTTCTAGACCACCAGCTTTGCTGCCTGTCTCTGGACAGGCTCCAGCCCCTCGGTTTTCTCCCTTGGAGCGAGAGGCCAAGCACTGAGCTCAGTGTTCAGTGAGGTGTGGCCTCAGCAGTGCCCAGCAGAGGGGGACAGTCCCTGCCCTACTCCTGCCGGGCGCGCTATTGCCAATACAGGCTGGGATGATGCTGTGCACACTGCTGGCTTATCTTCATGGGCTTCTACGTGGTCCAAAAATAAAGGGGGGAGAGGGGGGAAAGAGTCCAGTTTCAGAGCCCACAGCTTCAGAAAGATGCTGGAAAAGGGGGATTGATTAGAGAGAAACAGCCCAAGTCATGACAACCTTAGCAGATCTGCCTGCCCTGAAGTCACCAGCAGCTGATCTAGCTGAAGGTGTTCCTGCTCACGGCAGGGGGGTTGAGCTGGGTGGCCTTTAAAGGTCCCTTCCAACCCAAACCATTGCATGGTTCTGTGATTCTTGCCCTTGGCCTCAGAGCCCTTGTGCAGAAGAATCTCGGTACTGGGAATGCCTGCTGGGGTTCATTGTCCCCCCGGCCCCTGCCTCTCCTGAATGGCACCATGCACACAGATGGCTTCACTGGAAGATGTCATGAGTCCCACGGGCAAAGAGTAAAGTGTGTCAAGGGGTACACAGCAGCCCAGGCTGGCTTTGAAACCAGAGCTGTTCCTGCAGTCTGATACGGTTACGGGCGACCCAGAAAAACTCCCTCTCTTTCCATCAGCAGGAATGCCAGGGGAGGGAGCAGGGCACCTGATGAATTATGAACAACTTGGAAATGAAAGGCTGTGTAGACAAGTGCTGAATATTTCATTCTCTCTTACTTGGCTCTTGCCTGCCAGGGGAGGTGGCTTGGGAGAGGGCTGAGGAAGGAGCGCCACGTCCCAAGCCTAAAGCTGATGCATCTTCCCAACAGGTCACACACTTGCAGGTGAGCTGGCCTGAGACCTGCAAGTGGAGGCTTGTGAGGAGCAGCTGAGGGATCTGGGGCTGTTTATGCTGAAGAAAAGGCAGTTCAGAGGAGATCTTCTCACTCAAAGGTCTTCTCCAACCTGGTTAATTCTATTCTATTCTCTTCTGGCCAGCAGGAGCAGGGAGGTCATTCTGCCCCTGGACTCAGACCACACCTTGAGTCCTGTGTCCAGTTCTGGGCCCCTCAGTTTAGGAAAGATGTTGAGATGCTGGAAGGTGTCCAGAGAAGGGCAACAAAGCTGGGGAGGGGTTTGGAGCACAGCCCTGTGAGGAGAGGCTGAGGGAGCTGGGGTTGCTTAGCCTGGAGGAGAGGAGGCTCAGGGGAGACCTTCTTGCTCTCTACAACTCCGTGAAGGGAGGTTGTAGCCAGGTGGGGGTTGGTCTCTCCTCCCAGGCAACCAGCACCAGAACAAGCGGACACAGTCTTAAGCTGTGCCAGGGGAGGTTTAGGCTGGAGGTGAGGAGAAAGTTCTTCCCAGAGAGTTGTTAGCCTTTGGAATGTGCTGCCCAGGGAGGTGGTGGAGTCACCGTCCCTGGAGGTGTTCAAGAGGGGATTGGACGTGGCACTTGGTGCCATGGTCTAGTAGTCATGAGGTCTGTGGTGACAGGTTGGACTTGATGATCTTTGAGATCTCTTCCAGTGTTGGTGATTCTGTGATAATCCCATGGCCAAAGTCATCCAGAGCAAGTGAAGATCTTGCTCAGTGTAGGAGGTCCCTTCCACACAGATTCTGACACTGAACAAAGAAAGTTCTGCACTCTGCTGTGAGATCCCTTGGGGGGAAGCTTCAGCCCCACGCTTGGTGAAGCAGCAGCACAGGAGATTGCAGGTGGGAAACAGATGTTCAGGCAGAGAGCATTGGGTACAGGCACACTCCTACACCCTGTAACTGCAAAATATGACAAAGGGAGCCTGAAATCACTTCAGGGCAGCTTCTGCAGCTCAGCTAGAAAGAAAAACTGCCCAAAGCTGTGGCGCTGCAGTCACTGGTGCTCATCCTCTGCAAGCCTGAGGATATGAAGTGGAAGGTGGACTTGCAGTCTCATGTAAACCAGATTTTCTGGAGCATTAAATTGATCAGAAAGATTCTGTTATCTGTCTGAACCTGGTGAACACACTTCTGGTGTCAGATACAGGCTTGGTTTCTGGCAGCTAAGCAAGATACCACACCACAGCAGAGCTTTGAAGACCCTCTGTGCACTTGTAGACCACTGCAAAGACAAGCAGTCCTCAGTCACATAGACATCATGCAGAATCCCAGAATGCCAGGGACTGGAAAGGACCTCTGGAAATCATCTAGTCCAACCCCCCTGCTCAAGCAAGGGTTACCCAGAGTGAGTTTCCCAAGATTGGGTCCAGATGGGATTTGGAATTTT
This sequence comes from Dryobates pubescens, assembly GCF_014839835.1. Lineage (NCBI taxonomy): Eukaryota > Metazoa > Chordata > Aves > Piciformes > Picidae > Dryobates > Dryobates pubescens. The sequence goes on from NC_071614.1 coordinate 22,999,735, forward strand.
TGCAGAGAAGGAGACTCCACAACCTCTCTGGGCAGCCTGGGGGAGGGCACCAGCACCCTCACAGCAAAGAAGTTTCTCCTCATGGTCAGATGGAATCTGCTAGGTTCCAGTTTGTACCTATTGACTCTTGCCCCCTTGTTAGCAACACTGAAAAGAGTCTAGCCCCATCCTCTTGACCTCTGCCTTTTGGTTATTTATCAGCAGGGAGAAGATCCCCTCCCAGTCTGCTCAGCCCCATGTCTCTCAGCCTTTCCTCCAGTCCCCTCATCTTCTTTGTACCCTCCACTGGACTCTCTTCAGTAGTTCTGTCTCTCTTGAACTGGAGAGCTCATAACTGAATGCAGTACCCCAGATGTGGCCTCCCTAGGGCAGAGTAGAGAGGGAAGACAACCTCTCTTGACCTGCTGGCCACACTCTTCTGAATGCACCTGAGCAGACCATTGGTCATCCTGGCCACAAGGGCACATCGCTGGCTCATGAGGAACTTGAGAGTCAGAGAGTCATCCTCTAACCTGTGCTGGTGCAGGGGGTTATTCCTCCCCAGGTGCAGGACCCTACACTTAGTGTCACTGAACTCCATGAAGCTTCCCTCTGCCCAGCTCTCCAGCCTGTCCAGGTCATCATGGCCAGCAGAGCACACCTTGTTTAGAAACCATGGCTCTATCATGAGGATAACTGTGTAAACCAAAGCTGCTGCAAGGGTGACATCACAGAATCATAGAATCAATAAGCTTGGAAGAGACCTCAGAGATCACCAAGTCCAACCTGTCACCCAACACCTCATGACTACTAACCCATAGCACCAAGTGCCATGTCCAGTCCCCTCTTGAACACCGCCAGGGATGGTGACTCCACCACCTCCCTGGGCAGCACATTCCAATGGCAAATCTCTCTCTCTGGGAAGAACTTTCTCCTCACCTCCAGCCTCAACCTCCCCTGGCACAGCTTGAGACTGTATCCTCTTGTTCTGGTGCTGGTTGCCTGGGAGAAGAGACCAACCCCCTCCTGGCTACAACCTCCCTTCAGGGAGTTGCAGAGAGCAAAAAGGTCTCCCCTGAGCCTCCTCTTCTCCAGGCTAAGCAACCCCAGCTCCCTCAGCCTCCCCTCACAGGGCTGTGTTCCAAACCCCTCCCCAGCTTTGTTGCCCTTCTCTGGACACCTTCCAGCAGCTCAACATCTTTCCTAAACTGAGGGGCCCAGAACTGGACACAGGACTCAAGGTGTGGCCTAACCAGTGCTGAGTCCAGGGGCACAATGACCTCCCTGCTCCTGTTGGCCACACTATTCCTGATCCAGGCCAGGATGCCATTGGCCTTCTTGGCCACCTAGGCACACTGTTGGCTCATGTTCAGCTGGCTGTCAATCAGTACACACCAGGCTGGTTCCAGGTCATTTTGTGTTCCTTATCAGACCAGTAAAGCTTTTCCTCATGGCTGAGGATGTCTCCACATAGAGAAACACCTGCCTTCATTGTGTCCATGCAAGAAGCTCCCCATTCCTCCACAAAGCCCCTCTGGAACAATAAGCATCTGTGAGCCAAAGGTATCTGCATCCACCTTGATACATGAGGAGAAGAGAAGCCACCACCACACCTTAGAATGGATGGCATGGCCAAGGGGCTGAGATTTTATGATGAGCCATCAACAAAGAGGCTAAATAATAAATACCCAGCACCTTTCACAGGTAAAAGCATCTTGTAAGCAACAGCACCAAAACAACTTGATTTTAGAGCTCCTCCAAATGGACCTGCTGACATCAAGCCCAGCCATGAGCAGAGAACATCCCTCCAGAGCCCTGCAACATAGTCTGTGCTCAAATCCTGAGAAATAAGCCACAGGCTTCCCTCAAGGAAGCCTCTCCCAGACCCAGAGAGCTGCTGCTTGTGGAAATGGCAAATAACATTTCACAGCCCCTGAAGCCCAGGCTGAGAACAGCAGGTCTCCAGGGGAGGGAGAATGAATTGTTCACTGACTGTGAAGCAATATGAAGCACACAAAGAGAAGGGGTTCAGGCAAACTGTCTTGCATGACACTTGGAGACAGAGATGAAGGAACTCCATGCTGGGATCCACTTGTGCACAGCATGTGAGACCCAAGGGGAGGTAGAAGTTCTGCAGGGCAGGGCCTCATCCTGCACAGCTTGCTGAGGCAGACCTGCCTCAGCTCACCTTTGCTCCTGTAACATCAAGCACCACCTGCAAGCTACAGTAGGACCCCTCAGAGGTTTGATAGAATGCAGGACATCCCTGCTGCTGCTCCTGCAAGCTAGACAGAGCTAGATAAGTGGATGAGCAACTGTAAGGTTATTTGTCTCAGGAAGTTTATTAGTTTCACAGAATCCCTGAATCTCAGAGTGGTCAAGGCCACTGGAATGGCCATTGGAATGTGCTGCCCAGGGAGGTGGTGGTCACCATCACTGGAGGGGTTTAGGAAGAGACTGGATGGGGTGCTTGGTGCCATGGTTTAGTTGATTAGATGGTGTTGGATGATAGGTTGGACTTGATGATCTCAAAGGTCTCTTCCAACCTGGTTAATTCTATTCTATTCTATTCTATTCTATTCTATTCTATTCTATTCTATTCTATTCTATTCTATCCTGTCCTATCCTATCCTATCCTATCCTATCCTATCCTATCCTATCCTATCCTATCCTATCCTACCCTATCCTATCCTATTCTGTTCTATCCTAAGGTTGGAAGGGACCTTTGGAGATCATCCAATGTACCTGCCCTGTTAAAGCAGGATCACACACAGCAGGTTGCCCAGAATTGTGTCCAGGAAGGTTTGTGAACTCTCCAGTGAAGGAGACTCCACCAGCTCTCTGGGCAGCCTGGTCCAGGACTCTGGTACCTTCACAGGAACAACTTTCTCCTCTTGTTCAGGTGGAACTTCCTGGGTTCCAGTTGGTGACCATTGTCCCTTGTCCTGTTGCTGGGCACTGTGCAAAAGAGCCTGGCCCCATGTTCTTGCACATTAGATACTGGTGAGCATTGCAAAGATCCCCTCTCAGGCTCCTCTTCTCCAGCCTGAGCAGCCTCAGGGCTCTCCGCTTCTCCTTATCAGAGAGATGCCCCAGGCCCCTCAGCATCTTTGTAGCCCCTGAATTTCCTCCAGAAAGAGCACTGGCAATGGCAGGAAAGCTGGTGAAGACCCCAGATTACTGAACAGCTCTGAGCAGACCCTGCTCTTCCATCCAGCTTTGTGCTGCTTTTCAGAGGGTGCTTCAAAGCGCGAGGGAAGGGCTGGAGATGCTGCGAGGACAAGTCCCCTCCTCAGCTGTGCCGCGAGCTGCCTACAGGCAGATCTGCTCTCCCTGCCTTTACCCTGGGTCTCCAGGCTGCCCATGCAGGTGCAGCACCGGGTGCTTGGGCTGCAGAGGGACGGGAGAGGAGCGCTCAGTGTTGCACCAAGCAGCACAGGGAGGTTCTCGCCTGCCTCCCTGAAATCGCGTCTGGATAAATCAGCCTCACAGGGAGCGGTGCCCGAAGGCTCCTCAGGAAGTCCTTTAATCAGCAGCAGCCTTCTCACTGGCCTCAGCCAGCAGAGCTCAGCAGGCACGCTCCTGGGGTGCTGTGTAATATCTCGACTGTCATCAGGGATCTCTGTGCTGGAGATGATAGCTGAGGCAGAGGGGGGAAAGCAGCTCCACTTCTGCTGTCTCAGAGCTTTTTCCATGTCTGGATGGGAAAGTCCCTCAGGTGCAACAGCAGAACATGAAGAACATCAAACTCCTCGACAAGCCAGGAGCTGGCAAATAAATAATGACTTCTATTAGAGAGTGCTGGGTTTCTCCCCTCTCTGTGGTAGCTGTTTGGGCCTGTAATTTAACAAACAGGGCTGCTTTGAGTGCCTGTGGTGCTGCTCTCCGTGGCTGTGAGAACAGCAGGCTGCAGAGAGCCTGGCCAAGAGCCACTAAGAGCAAGTAGATCACAGAATTACAGGATCACAGCATGAGAGTGATCTCTGGACATCATCTACTCCAACCCCTCTGCTAAAGCAGGGTCACCCACAGCAGGTTGCCCAGGATCACCTCCAGGAAGCTTTGCAATCTCTCCAAAGAAGGAGACTCCACAACCTCTCTGGGCAGCCTGGTCCAGTGCTCCAGCACCTTCATAGGAAAGAAGTTTCTCACCTTCAGATGGAACCTCCTGGATTCCAGTTTGTGCCCACTGCTTCTTGTCCTGTCCCTGGGCACTACTGAAACAAGTCTAGCCCCATCTTCTTGACCTTCAGATATTGATGAGCTTTGAGAAGATCTGGGACATATGCTTCTGGATCAAGTCACCAACTCCATGAGGGCTGGCAAGCACACAGGGGCTGAACTTCGGCAGGCAGCCTGCCCCACACATGGCAGACCACAGCAATAAGCATAGGATCATAGGATCATATCAAAGGATCACAGGATAATTCAAACTGGAAGGCATTCTGGAAGGGAATAGAATAGAATAGAATAGAATAGAATAGAATAGAATAGAATAGAATAGAATAGAATAGAATTGCATTAACCAGGCTGAAAAAGACCTTTGAGCTCATCGAGTCCAACCCATCACCCAACACCATCTCATTAACTAAACCATGGCACCAAGCACCCCAGCCAGTCTCTTCCTAAACACCTCCAGTGATGGTGACTCCACCACCTCCCCAGGCAGCCCATTCCAATGGCCAATCACTCTCTCTGTATAGAACTTCTTCCTAACCTCCAGCCTAAACCTCCCCTGGCACAGCCTGAGACTGTGTCCTCTTGTTCTGGTGCTGGCTGCCTGGGAGAAGAGACCGACATCCTCTTCTCCAGGCTAAGCAACCCCAGCTCCCTCAGCCTCTCTTCACAGGGCTGTGCTCCAAACCCCTCCCCAGCTTTGTTGCCCTTCCCTGGACACCTTCCAGCAACTCAACATCTTTCCTAAACTGAGCCCAGAACTGGACACAGTACTCAAAGTGTGGCCTAACCAGTGCTGAGTCCAGGGGCAGACTGACCTCCCTGCTCCTGCTGGCCACACTGTTCCTGATGCAAGCCAGGATGCCCTTGGCCTTCTTGGCCACCTGGGCACACTGCTGGCTCATGTTCAGCCTACTATCAACCAGTACCCCCCGGTCTTTCTCTGCCTGGCTGCTCTCCAGACACTCTGACCCCAGCCTGTAGCACTGCATGGGGCTGATGTAGGCAATGTGTCTCTAATCCACCCTTTGCTCAAAGCTGGGTCAGCTTGACCTCATACCAGGTGGCTCTCAGCTTTTTCCTGTTGGGTCTTCAGTCTCACAGTTAGACTAATGACCATAATGGTCCTTTCCAACCTAAATGGTTCTATAATTAGGTGAAAGCCTCCAGGATGTAGATAGACAAACTGTCCTGGATCTCTGCTGTGTTGATTGAACATATGTAGCAGGCTGGGAGTGGGCTGGGACAAGTACATGAGTCTTCAGGCATCAGTTATGAGTAGAACTTCCTTGGCAGAAAAGAACCAATCTTCCAATCTTCTCTGAGCAGCTTTCAGACTCATATACAGCACCTTCAGGCTATGTCTGTGCAAGCAACCTAACCATCACGAGCCCTGTTCTCCAGCCCTGGTTCTACTCATGCCCCATTCAACCAGGCACATCCAAGCTACTCCATGGATGCTCTGCCCCAGGATAAGCCACTCTGGGGGGGTGGCTTAGGGTCAGTCATGTTGACCTGTGACCTCCCCGTGCCTTGGCCTGTGCTGACAATGCCCTGGTGGAGAAGGGTGAGGGATGGTGTCCTGGCTCTTTCCTTGGTCAGTTTACTGTTGCAGACATTCAGGATGGAGAACAGAACAGAACAGAACAGAACAGAATAGAATAGAATAGAATAGACCAGACCAGGTTGGAAGAGACCTTCAAGATCATCACATCCAACCTATTACCCAACCCACCTAATCAACTAAACCATGCAACCAAGCACCCTATCAAGTCTCCAATGCCAGTTTGAGTGCCCATAGTTGCAGCCCAGTAACACAAGATTGATGGTTCCCAAAATCTCTTTCTATTCTTATCCCAACAGATAAAAGGCTCTTCTCCTGGCTTCTCCTTTGACCACCATCTCCAATGAGCTGGGGTCACTGGCTGCAGCTGCCAGAAGTAATGAATCACAGAATCACAGAATCATAGAATCAATAAGGCTGGAAAAGACCTTAAACATCATCAAGTCCAACCTGTCACCCAACACCTCATGACTACTAAACCATGGCACCAAGTGCCACATCCAATCCCCTCCTGAAAACCTCCAGGGATGGTGACTCCACCACCTCCCTGGGCAGCACATTCCAATGGCCAACAACTCTCTCTGGGAAGAACTTTCTCCTCACCTCCAGCCTAAACCTCCCCTGGAGCAGCTTGAGTCTGTGTCCTCTTGTTCTGGTGCTGGTTGCCTGGGAGAAGAGACCAACCCCCTCCTGGCTACAACCTCCCTTCAGGTAGTTGTAGGGAGCAATAAGGTCTCCCCTGAGCCTCCTCTTCTCCAGGCTAAGCAACCCCAGCTCCCCCAGCCTCTCCTCACAGGGCTGTGCTCAAGGCCTCTCCCCAGCCTTGTTGCCCTTCTCTGGACACATTCAAGAGTCTCAATGTCCTTCTTAAACTGAGGGGCCCAGAACTGGACACAGGACTCAAGGTGTGGCCTAACCAGTGCTGAGTCCAGGGGCAGACTGACCTCCCTGTTCCTGCTGGCCACACTGTTCCTGATGCAGGCCATGCTCATGTCCTGACCTTACATCTGATGTCTACATCCTCTTGAGCGAAAGGAAAAGCAAATCTGACCATGGCTGCTTGGGCAGCTTGGCCAGCAGAGCCTTTCCTCCTCAGATGCTGGTGTTGCTGAGCCCAGCTTGCCTGACTTCTCTGTTTGTGTTTTTCTGTTGCTCTGTAGGCTCATTGGCACGTTCCGGATGGTCCTACAGCAGGTGGTGGAGGAAGGGCAGGTAGAGGTGACGGACACCCTCATAGATGACAATAACTCAGCCATTCAGGTAGGTCACAAAGCATAAGCAGGTGCTGATGCCCTTCAGTGCTCAGTCCAGCTCCCTGCATTTTACTCACTGGAATGAGACACAGAAGTCTGTGTTATGGAATCATAGAATTGTTAGGGTTGGAAGGGACCTCAAGGATCATTTAGTTCCACTGGATCAGGTTGCTCAGAGCCACATCCAGCCTGGCCTATGAAACTTCCAGGGATGAAGGTTCTACCACCTCCCTGGGCTACCTGTTCCAGTGTCTCACCACCCTCATGGGGAAGAACTTCTTTGAGCACAAGCCCTGTGAGGAGAGGCTGAGGGAGCTGGGGTTGCTTAGCCTGGAGAAGAGGAGGCTCAGGGGAGACCTTCTTGCCCTCTACAACTACCTGAAGGGAGGTTGTAGCCATGTGGGGGTTGGTCTCTTCTCCCAGGCAACCAGCACCAGAACAAGAGGACGCAGTCTCAAGCTGTGCCAGGGGAGGTTTAGGCTGGAGGTGAGCAGAAAGTTCTTCCCAGCAAGAGAGATTGGCCATTGGAATGTGCTGCCCAGGGAGGTGGTGGAGTCCCCATCCCTGGAGGTGTTCAAGAGGGGATTGGATGTGGCACTTGGTGCCATGGTTTAGTAGTCATGAGGTGTTGGGTGACAGGTTGGACTTGATGATCTCTGAGGTATTTTCCAACCTTATTGATTCTATGATTCTATGATTCCTAACATCCAATCTGAATCTACCCACTTCTAGTTTCGTTCCATTCCCTTTAGTCCTGTCATTCCCTGACACCCTAAAAAGTCTCTCCCCAGCTTTCTTGTAGGCTGCCTTCAGATACTGGAAGGCCACAATAAGGTCTTCTCTGAGGAGATGCTCAGCAGATGCTTTGACCATAGTCTCAGGCTGAGCTCTGCTCCTGGTTCTTTCCAGCACCTGAGCAATCATATCTGGCTCTGCCTTGGCCATTCATGTGTCAGCTCTAATCCATGCCAGTATTAGAAGCAGGAGGAGAGCAAGGTCAGGGAAGCAGTGCTAAGATTTGGAGGAAAAAATAATTTCAGAATTATAGAATCACTCTGGCTGCAAGAGACCCTTAAGATCATCAAGTCCAACCATTAACCCAGCACTGCCAGGTCACCACTAACCCATGTCCCTCAGCACTGCATCTATACTTCCTTTGAACTCATCCAGGTGGTACTGGATGTTTGAAATGCTCAGCATCTACAGTGTTTGTCCTCAATACTGCTTTTATCTGCCCTAAGAGCACCTAAGAGACACCTTGCACAGCACCTCACCTGAAGTCCCATTTTGGAATCCCTCTGCTATGAGGCTGAGGGAGTTGAGGTGGTTCAGCCTGGAGTAAGGAAGCCTCCAGAGAGACCTTGCTGCAGCATTTCAGCACTTAAGGGTGCTGATAAGAACACTTGGGGACAGGCTTTTTAGCAGGGTCTGTTGTTACAAGGGATGATGGTTTTAAACTAAAACAGAGGAGATTTAGACTAGAGAGAAGGAGGAAATTGTTTACATTGGTGGTGTTGACACCCTGGTCCAGGTTGCCAGGAGAGGTAGGAGATGCCACATCCTTGGAATCATTTCAGTTGAGGTTGGATGGAGCTCTGAGCAACCTGCTCTAGTTGAAGATGCCCCTGCTGGCTGCACAGGGGTTGGACTTGATGACCTTTAAAGTTAGAGTAGAGTAGAATAGAACAGAATAGAACAGAATAGAATAGAATAGAATAGAATAGAATAGAATAGAATAGAATAGAATTGAATTGAATTGAATTGAATTGAATTGAATTGAATTGAATTGAATTGACCAGGTTGGAAAAGCCCTTCGAGATCTTCGAGTCCAACCTATCACCCAACACCATCTCACCAACTAACCCATGGCACCAAGCACCCCAGCCAGTCTCTTCCTAAACACCTCCAGTGATGGTGACTCCACCACCTTCCTGGGCAGCACATCCCAATGGCCAATCTCTCTTTCTGTGAAGAACTTCTTCCTATCATCCAGCCCGAACCTCCCCTGGCACAGCTTGAGACTGTGTCCTCTTGTTCTGGTGCTGGTTGCCTGGGAGAAGAGACCAACCCCCACCTGGCTACAACCTCCCTTCAGGGAGTTGTAGACAGCAAGAAGGTCTCCCCTGAGCCTCCTCTTCTCCCTGCTAAGCAACCCCAGCTCCCTCAGCCCCTCCTCACAGGGCTTGTGCTCCATGTTCCCTGTCCTGCCCAAACCATTCTATTAATCAATGATTCTTTATACCCTTCTGGGGAGATCAGAATCAGTCTCCCTCAGTCTGGGTCTGCCCCCCTCATTCAGAGTGCCAGATACCAAGGACAAGCTCCCTCTCAGCGAGCAGCTGTAGCTCTGTGCATCTCCATCTGGTTGATGCATCTCATGAGAGCTGTTTCCCATGGAGACTGAGTTTTAGAGCAAACTTGGAAACAGCTACTTCTGATCTCCTCTGATGGCAAACCCATGGTGTTTTAATTAAAAAACAAGCCTTCAGCCTCCTCTTTTCCCTTGTTCTTTTACAAGCTGCTTCCTACACACAGCATAAAAGAGCAATTACATGAAACCCTCTGAGCTAATGACAAGCAATTAGTGATGAAGAGACGAGTGGCTTCGTTAGGAGCAGGCAGGAGGTGACTGCTAGAGATCAGGCTGCCCAGAGAGGTTGTGGAGCTGCCTCCTCTGGAGACTTCCAAAACCAGCCTGGATATGCTGCTGTGCAACCTGATCTAGCTCAGCCTGCTTTAGCTGGGGGGGTTTGGGCTAGGTGACCTCTGGAAAGTCTCCTCCAGACTCTCCTGGGGCATAAAGGGAATGAAATCAATAAAAGTACAAGGAAGGTGGTCCAGAGGAGGGAGGAAAATTGGAGGAGACAGAGACCCAAATTAATGTCAGAGTTGGGGAAAACAGCTCCTGCTGCCCTCCTGATTTATCAGGCTGAGGATTTGCCTGATTGAATTCCATGGGACTCACCCAAGGAAGAAAATCTCATTTGGTTAAGACTCTTCACTATCACAGTTGGTTTCTGTGCTGTGAGTGCACATTTCTGGCTCATGTTCAGATTTCCCCCCATTCACATGCTAAGTCCTTCTCCACAGGGCTACTCTCCCTTCATCCCCCACCCTGTGTGGATACAACTCAGAGTAAATCACATCCCTGAGCATGAGGGAGGTTACAGCACCCTGACTTAGCTGGGTCAGACCATGTCCTGAATCATAGAATCATAGAATCAATAAGGCTGGAAAAGACCTCAAAGATCACAAAGTCCAACCTGTCACCCAACACCTCATGACTACTAAACCATGGCACCAAGTGCCACGTCCAATCCCCTCTTGAACCCCTCCAGGGATGATGACTCCACCACCTCCCTGGGCAGCACATTCCAATGGCTAACAACTCTCTCTGGGAAGAACTTTCTGATCACCTTGAGCCTAAACTTCCCCTGGCACAGCTTGAGACTGTGTCCTCTTGTTCTGCTGCTGGTTGCTTGGGAGAAGAGACCAACTCCCTCCTGGCTACAACCACCCTTCAGGTAGCTGTAGAGAGCAATGAGGTCTCCCCTGAGCCTCCTCTTCTCCAGGCTAAACAACCCCAGCTCCCTCAGCCTCTCCTCACAGGGCTGTGCTCGAGGCCTCTCCCCAGCCTCGTTGCCCTTCTCTGGACACGTGCAAGAGTCTCAATGTCCTTCTTAAACTGAGGGGCCCAGAACTGGACACAGTACTCAAGGTGTGGCCTAACCAGGGGCACAATTACTTCCCTGCTCCTGCTGGCCACACTATTCTTGATGCAGGCCAGGATGCCCTTGGCCTTCTTGGCCACCTGGGCACACTGCTGGCTCATGTTCAGCCAGCTCTCAATCAGTACCCCCAGGTCCCTTTCTGCCTGGCTGCTCTCCAGCCACTCTGACCCCAGCCAAAGCCCTGCCCTTCTACTGCCTCAAGAAGAGACTTTGGGGTCAGTAAGGCTCAGGGATCAAGCCAGCTGATGCAACAGTTCTCCCAGATTTTGCAGGACCTTCCTTTCTCAAACTGCTGCCCTAAGGGGCTGACTGTGTCTTCCTTGTGTGTTGCAGACCAGCATCTCCATAGAGATAAGGTACCATGCTCTGGATGGAACAGTGGGCACGTGGAATGACAAGGAGTTCTTGGAGACCCCCAGTGTCCACTCAGAAGGGGATGGCAGGTACCCCCTGGAGACAGACAGCCTCCTCTCTGGCCACCGGCGGGGCTCCGACATCGCTCCAGGCAAATCCAACCAGCAGTCTGCAGAGAGGAGCTTCAGAAGGTAAAGTGGTGCTCAGCACTTGGAGATGTGTGATGACAGCAGGGAGAGGGAGAGCTTGGCTTGTCATCAAGGACATGAGCAGACTATGTCCTAGTCATTAGAAGATCCATTATCACAGCTCGAAGTGAGAATGGACTCCATGTGTCCACCCACCTGTGCCAGCCACCCCTGGTTCTCTACCACACCTGCCCAGCACAGAGCTGCCTCTTCCAGCAAACACTGAGGTTTGTAGCACACAGCAGCTGCTGGAGAACAAATGCAATTAAGGAGAGATTCAGATAAGACAAAGGGTCTGGCTGCCGGTCAGGCCTCATCCTGGATGGGATTAGAGCCACGTGTGGGGTGTAGAGCCATGGATGGAGTCATGCATACTGGTGGAGCTTGGGGGTCCCCCAGAACTGGGCTGCAGCTAGGGGTAGGGGGAAGTAGGTAAGTTGGCCACAGAATCTCACAAGCATGGATGCTTCTGAAGTGGAAGGTGACAGTGATATGCCACTGACCTATGCCACGTGCAGGGAGGCATCATGAGTGTGCACATCCCATGGCAAGGCTGTTAGCACAGCAGAGACGAGAGGAGGAAGGGACAAGGTGAGACAGAGGAAGGAATGAGACTTGGCACCTCCCCTGCAGCACTGACCCTCAATGAAGCACCCTCAAAGCACATTGTCAAAGCTTCCTCCATGGTGGTCTGCTGGAAGATCACAAAATCCATGCTGAAGCCAGTGCCTGGGCAGATGAGCCCTCTCTGGATAATCTGAGGGACTCTTCACCACCTGATGGCAGGTTCACCTCCAGTTCTTCCAAGGGAATCTGTTATCAGCTTTCTATTCAGTTAAGGGTCCTTAGTATCACCTTTGTATCAGGAACAGTGTGGCCAGCAGGAGCAGGGAGGTCATTCTGCCCCTGGACTCAGCACTGGTTAGGCCACACCTTGAGTCCTGTGTCCAGTTCTGGGCCCCTCAGTTTAGGAAAGATGTTGAGTTGCTGGAAGGTGTCCAGAGAAGGGCAACAAAGCTGGGGAGGGGTTTGGAGCACAGCCCTGTGAGGAGAGGCTGAGGGAGCTGGGGTTGCTTAGCCTGGAGAAGAGGAGGCTCAGGGGAGACCTTATTGATGTCTACAGCTACCTGAAGGGAGGTTGTAGCCAGGAAGATGTTGGTCTCTTCTCCCAGGCAACCAGCACCAGAAGAAGAGGACATAGTCTCAAGCTGTGCCAGCAGAGGTTTAGGCTGGATGTTAGGAAGAAGTTCTTCATAGAGAGAGAGATTGGCCATTGGAATGTGCTGCCCAGGGAGGTGGTGGAGTCACCATCCCTGGAGGTGTTTAGGAAGAGACTGGCTGTGGTGCTTGGTGCCATGGGTTAGTTGATTAGAGAGTTTTGGATGATAGGTTGGACTCGATGATCTCAAAGGTCTCTTCCAACCTGGTTTATTCTATGCTATTCTATTCTAAATGCTCCTGTGATGCTGGGTGAGATTCAGCCCACCTCAGCATCGGTGTTCAGAACCCCATGCTGAAACATGTGGTTCAGAAACAGGTATTGGCTCCAGAAAAGACTTTATTTTCAGTCAGGTTTACACAGTGCATTTAGTTGTGTTGTCCACAGTAGTGGCTTTGCCTATCAGTCTCCACTCCAGTAGCTCTTCAACCCATTGGCCTCTTCCAGTTGGAAGAGTGGAGGCAACAAAGTCCTAAACTTGTTAGAGGACTCATGGAAAGCAATAAACTATCACAGTATCACTAAGGTTGGAAGAGACCTTGAGGATCATTGAGTCCAACCTGTCACCACAGACCTCATGACTAAACCATGGCACCAAGTGTCACATCCAATCCCCTCATGAACACCTCCAGGGATGGGGTCTCCACCACCTCCCTGGGCAGCACATTCCAATGGCCAATTACTCTCTAGGTGAAGAACTTTCTCCTCACCTCCAGCCTAAACCTCCCCTGGCACAACTTGAGAATGTGTCCTCTTGTTCTGGTGCTGGTTGCCTGGGAGAAGAGACCAACCCCTTCCTGGCTACAACCACCTTTCAGGTAGTTGTAGAGAGCAATGCGGTCACCCCTGAGCCTTCTCTTCTCCAGGCTAAACAATCCCAGCTCCCTCAGCCTCTCCTCACAGGGCTGTGCTCAAAGCACAAGAGAGATTTTATGAGTGGAAGAGGCAGAGAGTGCAGAACTGGCTCCTTGGGTCACCCACCACCCTCCTGGCACGAGCACAGCCCTTGTCTGAGGGCTGCAGAATGCAGGTAGATCAAAGGCAGACAGCCCTTGGGCTTCCAAATCCACCTGGGATTCCAACCCCCTCAGGAATGGGCAGCTTTTGTAAGAGCATCAACACCTCAGGCCCTGCTGCAGCCATACATCCCCCATGCTGGGCTGAGGCAATTGGCACCTTCAGCAGTGTTTGCTTTCAGTCTTGCTTCAGCACTTTAGCCTGGCCATATAAGGGCAAAATTTCTTTCTCCCCATGGTGCAAGATGATCTCCAATGGCTCACATCACTCCCAGGCACTCCATTAACTGTGTGAATTGGGCTGAAACCGGGGAGTTTTCAAGGAAATTGGAAGTGCAGCTTCCCTTCCCTGGCTCAGGGGAATGTGATGTGGCTGCACAGGGAGGATGCCTCGAGCACAGCCCTGTGAGGAGAAGCTGAGGGAGCTGGGGTTGCTTAGCCTGGAGAAGAGGAGGCTCAGGGCACACCTTAGTGCTGTCTACAGCTACCTGAAGGAGGTTGTAACCAGGAGGGGGTTGGTCTCTTCTCTCAGGCAACCAGCACCAGAACAAGAGGACACAGTCTCAAGCTGTGCCAGGGGAAGTTTAGGCTCAAGGTGATCAGAAAGTTCTTCACAGAGAGAGTTGTTAGCCATTGGAATGTGCTGCCCAGGGAGGTGGTGGAGTCCCCATCCCTGGAGGTGTTCAAGAGGGGATTGGACGTGGCACTTGGTGCTATGGTTTAGTAGTCATGAGGTGCTGGGTGACAGGTTGGACTCAATGATCTTTGAGGTCTTTTCCAACCTTATTGATTCTATGATTCTATGCTGAAGTGGCTTCAGCCTGGAGAAGAGAAGGCTCCAGAGACACCTTACTGCAGCCTGTCAGTACTTAAAGGGGCCTGTAGGAAAGATGGGGACAGACTTTAGCAGGCCCTGTTGGGACAGGACAAGGGGTGCTGGTTTTAAACTGAGAGAGGGGAGATTCAGACTAAATATAAAGAAGAAATTGTTTACATTGAGGGGGGTAGAACACTGGAGCAGGCTGCCCAGAGAGGGAGCAGATGCTCCATTCATGGGACCATTCCAGGTCAGGTTTAGACAGGGCTCTGAGCAATGTGCTTTAGTTGAAGATGTCCCTGCTGACTGCAGCAGGGAGGGACTGGATGACCCTGAAAGGTCCCTTCCAACTCAAACCATTCTGTGGTTTGATGATTCTGTGATTTAGAAGAACAATGGCAGGGCAGGGTAGCAGACACAGCCTATCATGCAGGCAGGATCTCAGTCTGTTGGTCAGCCCTGTGTGTTGGGAAATCAGTGTCCTGCTTTACCACATGGACTTCAGAGATGTGAGGCAGCATTCTGTTCAGTAGAGGCCCCAAGGAGGATATTGAGTTGCTGAAGCATGTCCAGAGAAAGGCAACAAAGCTTTTGAAGGGTCTAGAGCACGAGTCTCGTGAGGAGCAGCTGAGGGACCTGGGGTTGTTTAGCTTGGAGAAAAGGAGGCTGAGGGGAGACCTTCTCACTCTCTACACATCTCTGACAGGAGACTGGAGTGAGGTGGGGTTCAGTCTCCTCTCCCAAGGAACCAGTAACAGAACAAGAGGAAACTGCCTCAAGTTGCAACAGAGAAAGTTTAGGTCACACATGAGGAACAGCTACTTCCCCAGAAGGGTTGTTAAGGTCTGGAAGAGGCTACCCAGGGCAGTGGTGGAGTCCCCATCCCTGGAGGGATTGAAAAGCTGTGTAGTTGTGGTGCTGAGGGATGTGGTTTAGTGGTGACCTGGCAGTCCTGGGTTAAGGGTTGGGCTTGATGATCTTAAAAGTCTCTTCCAACCTAAATGATTCTGTGATTCTATGGCTTTGTGATTCTATGGTGGGAACATGAGGTGCAGGCAGCATGGTGGGAAAATGGCTTTAATCTCACCAGAGGTGTGATGAAGGCTGTGTGGCTGATTCATCATCTGCAGCTGGCAGTTGGATGAGCTCTGAATGTGAAATCTAAGACGACCAGCACAGCTGAAGGATGAGGACAGCCACATTCATAGGGTAGAATCATTAGTAGGTCCTTCGTGTTGCCACCACTGCTGTTCCAAGCACCAAGGAAGGAGAAGCCTGATGTTTTCCATGTCACCACACTCACAGGATGGAAGAGGATGAGCTGTATTACCACAGTGAAGATGAACTTCTGGGAGAGGGGGATACCCTTAGCCAGGGATCCCTCACCACAAGGTAGGGAGCCAGTCAGCATCCACTCGTGCTGCTGGCAATGGAGTTTGCAGTGCTGTGTTCTTCCTGACTTCTCCCTATGGATATCCCACAAGCAGTGCCCCTGGATTCCGACTTCTTGGCTGTAGGAGAGCTGGTGGGGATGGAGCAGCTGGAAAAACATTCATGGAAAGGATGCTCAGGAGGGGTCTGGGATCCAGAATGGAGAAAGGGCCTTGTGGTGAGGCTACAACTTGGGCACCACCTTGAGGCCCCCTTCCCTCTTCAGGTCTCACCACACATCAGGCACAGCTGGCCCCAGAACCAGAGATCAGTCATGATGAGTGCATGGGGAAGAGCTCCTTGTGTTGTGCATGGAGATCTGATTTCTGCTTGCAGTGGCCTTTCTTGCAGTGTGGTGCTGTGAGTTGTTCCTCATTGTGTGCCAGGAAGAGTTTGAGGAGCTGCAGCTAGGAGAAGTTCAGGTAAACCCCAGGGGCCAAGCTGATGCCTCTTAGAGCAGCTCAGCCAGAGAAAGGAGCATTTGCAAGGGGACTCAGCTCACATGGTTCCAGTGATGGCAGAAAGCACATGAGGGTGGTTGCTCCTGCACACAGATATTCTGGGGACCTCATTGCTCACAGCAGCTCCCCATGTAGCCTGGGGCTGGGTGCCTCTAGCTTCAGAAGCATGAAGGTGTTGGGAACCTCATTCCTCACAGCAGCTCCCCATGTAGCCTGGGGCTGAGTGCCTCAAGCTGAAGTGCCCATAATCAAAGCAGATGATTAGGACAGTCTCTGAGGAACTTTTGGCTACCTAGCACTGACTTAAATAATCTGCAGACATGGTCAGGAGGCACAACAGCCATGGGCCAGTCACAGAATCCCAGCATGGTGGGGATTGGAAGTGACCTCTGGAGATGATGTAGTACAAACCCCCTGATAGAGCAGGGTCACCTGCAGCAGCTTGCCCTGGGTCACAGTGTCCAGGAGGGTCTGGAAGAGAAGGATACTCCACAACCTCTCTGCAGTCCTCTTAGAGTCCTCTATCCATCTCACAGGAAAGAAGTTTCTCCTCATGTTCAAGTGGAACCTCCTGGGCTCCAATTTGTTCCCACTACCCCTTGTCCTATCACTGGGCAACACAGAGAAGAATCTCTCCTGTTGACTCCTGACCTTTAGATATTGATCAGCACCGAGAAAATTCCTTCTCAGTCTTCTCTTCTCCAGGCTAAACAGCCCCAGGTCTCTCAGCCTTTCTTCACAAGAGAGATGCTCCAGTCCCTTCATATCTTTGCAGCCTCCACTGGACTCTCTCCACTAGTTCCTTGTCTCTCTTCAACTGGGGAGCCCACGACTGGATCCAGGACTCCAAATGTCTAGAGCTGATAGAAAGGAGAAGTGAGCTCTCTACTACTCTCTACAACTACCTGAAGGGAGGTTGTAGCCAGGTGGGGATTGGACTCTTCTCCCAGGCAACCAGCACCAGAACAAGAGGACACAGTCTCAAGCTGCTCCAGGGGAAGTTTAGGTTCAAGGAGAGGAGAAAGTTTTTCCCAGAAAGAGTTGTTGGCTGTTGGAATGTGCTGCCCGGGGAGGTGGTGGAGTCAGCGTCCCTGGAGGGGTTCAAAAAAGGATTTGATGTGGCACTTGGTGCCATGGTTTAGTAGTCATGAGGTGTTGGGTGACAAGTTGGACTTGATCTCTGAGGTCTTTTCCAACCTTATTGATTCTATGATTCTATGAAAGGGAGAGGGAGATGATAAGGATAAGCCAGATGCACATCTGAGAAACGCCCTGGGCTGAACAGATCCCCTTTGGGGAAGGCATTAGTCTTGAAATCGTCTTGGCATTCCCTTTTCCTGCAGTTCTGTCTCTTCACACACTGCTTCCATCACCTGCCTCCCCCTGGGGGGAATTCTGAATCCAAATGCAGGCAGTGGAGAGCTCTCTGTGGGTTTCTACAGGCTTGCTGTCAGTGCTGGCTCCACCACATTGATCTCCGCCTCCTCCCTGGGCTCATTAGGAGCATTAATTCGTTATTCCTCTGATTCTCTTCCCTGAGGGGATGCAGAGAGGGGAAACAAACAGAGCCTGAAATGGGTAAGGCAGCAGCAACAGCAAGGAATGGGTAAACAGCACTGGGCTTGCAGCCTAATAGAGGTGCCAGCAATGCTGGTGAGATGCACGCTGGAAACCAGTGCTGGCAGTGGGGCTGATATCCAAGTTGTCTGCAGATGGACTCAGTCACTGTGCCACCAGGAGAAGACAAAGACCTTGGGGAAATACCATGTTTGCTCTTGTAATTCCTCAGTGCCCAGAGCAACTATTTGAGTTCAAAGAAGGCCTTTGCAGAAGGTAACTCCTCCTTGCTTTCAGGACAAAGCCTCAGGTGAGGGAATAAAATGGGGGAGACACAAGCTTGTGCAGGGTAAATAAGAGGTCCAAAGGGAAGCACATTTGAGGGTTTGGTTTTCAGAGAGTAGAAGGCAGGGAAATAATAAAGTAAGTGCAGTCACAATTGACTGTTTCACAGAGTGCTCATGGTTGGAAGTGACCTCTGGAGATCATCCAGTCCACCCCTCCGGATGAAGAAGGGTCATTCACAGCAGGTCACCCAGGGTCACAGGTAGGTGGGTTTGGAATCTCTCCAGAGAAGATTCCCAAACTTCTCTGGGTCACCTCTCCCAGGGCTCTGGCACACTCACAGGAAAGAGCTTTGTCCTCATGATCAAATGGAACCTCCTGGGGTCCAGTTTGTGCCCATTGCCCCTTGTCCTGTTGCTGGGCACCAATGGAAAGAGTCTGCCCCCAGCTTCTTGATTCTTGCCACTTAGATACTGCTGAGCACTGAGAAGATCCCCTCTCAGTCTGCTCTTCTCCAGGCTGAACAGCCCCAGGTGTGTCAGCCTTTCCTCATCACAGAGGTGCTCCAGTCCCCTCAGCACCTTTGCAGTCTCTGCTGGACTCTCTCCAGTACTTCTTTGTGTCACTTGAACTGGGGAGCCCAAAAGTGAACCCACCTGAGTTCCACCTGAGCAGGAGGAAAAAGTTCTTTCCTATGAGGGTGCCAAAGCCCTGGAAGAGGCTGCCCAGAAAGTTACTGGAGCCTCCTTGTTTGGACATATTCCAAACCTGCTTCTGGAGTCTCCTTGTCTGGAGAGATTCCAAACCTGCCTGGACAGTGTGACCCTGGGCAACCTGCTGTGGGTTATCCTGCTTTAACAAGGGGATTGGACTGGATGATCTCCAGAGCTGCCTTCTAACTACTACCATGCTGGGATTCTGGATTTGAAGACTAATTTGGTTTAACCTTGTTTTGTTCATATGAGCAAGAATCTTCTGGCTCCTCTGGGAGAGCTTTCATTTCCCTCAGCCAGGGATCCCAGACCCAAGCAGGAATTGTACCAGAAGAAGAGCAAGAGAAAGTTTTGGGGCTGCCAGGTCAGCATTTCAAAAGGTTTTCAGTATGGCTGGGGAGCACTCACACCACATCTTCTCCTGGCCATCCTTATCCCCTCTTCCCTCTGTCTATGCCAAGAGCATCACTGATGCAAGCACATCCCAGGGAGTCCTTTCTTCAGCCTTAGGAACCCCATAGCTCCTCCAGCTTGCACAGTTTGCACCAGGGCAGCTGGACTAGAGTGCTGATAGCTGGATATGGACTAAGGAGAAGGCAGAGGAGTGGGGAGGGAGGGGACAATTGTTGTCACAATGAGGGTGGCCCAGAGAGGTGTAAGATGCCCCATTCCTGGAAACATTCCAGATCAGGTTGGACAGGGCTCTGAGCAACCTGCTCCAGTTTTAGGCCACACCTTGAGTCCTGTGTCCAGTTCTGGGCCCTTCAGTTTAGGAAAGATGTTGAGTTGCTGGAAGGTGTCCAGAGAAGGGCAACAAAGCTGGGGAGGGGTTTGGAGCACAGCCCTGTGAGGAGAGGCTGAGGGAGCTGGGGTTGCTTAGCCTGGAGAAGAGGAGGTTCAGGGGAGACCTTCTTGCTCTCTATAACTACCTGAAGGGAGGTTGTAGCCAGGTGGGGGTTGGTCTCTTCTCCCAGGCAACCAGCACCAGAAGAAGAGGGCACAGTCTCAGGCTGTGCCAGGGGAAGTTTAGGCTGGAGGTGAGGAAGAAGTTCTTCCCATAAAGAGAGATTGGCCATTGGAATGTGCTGCCCAGGGGGGTGGTGGAGTCACCATCCCTGGAGGTGTTTAGGAGGCGAGTGGCTGGGATGCTTGGTGCCATGGTTTAGTTGGTTGGATGGTGTTGGGTGATAGGTTGGACTTGATGATCTCAAAGGTCTTTTCCAACCTGGTTTGTCTATTCTATTCTATTCTGTTCTGTTCTGTTCTGTTCTGTTCTGTTCTGAAGATGTCCCTGCTGACTGCAGTGGGGTGGGACTAAGTGACCTTTAGTGGTCCCTTTCCACCCAAAACATTCTATGATTGGATGGTGTTATGGCAGCAGAAGGGAGTTTGGCAAGGCATGGCCTGTTCTGCCCCCTGAATGTCACAGGAGCAGCCTAAAGGATCGTGGCCCAAGCCAGTCTGTAGACCTGGAAACACAAACTCCTTGAATCAGAATGTTTTGGGTGGGATGGAGCCTTTAAAGGCCATCTGGTCCAACCACCTGCAGTCAGCAGGGACATCTTCAACTAGAGCAGGCTGCTCAGAGCCCTGCTCAGCCTCACCTGGAATGATTCCAGGGATGGGATATCCACCACCTCCCTGGGCAACCTGGACCAGAGTCTCACCTCTCTCAGTGGAAACAATTTCTTTCTTCTCTCTAAACTGAATCTCCCTTATTTTGCTGAAAACCCTCACCCCTTGTCCTGTCACAACAGGCCCTACTGAGAAGTCTGTCACCATATTTGTTATCGCTGCTTTGAACACTGAAAGGCTTCAATAAGGTCTCCCCAGGACCTTCCTTTCTCCAGGCTGAACAACCCCAACTCTCTCAGCCTGTCCTCACATCACAGGAGTTCCAGACCCCACACCAGTTTTGTGGCCTCCACTGGACCTGCTCTAACAGGTCCATGTCTCTCCTGTGCTGAGGACCATAGAGCTGGACACTGCAGGTGGGCTCTGAGCAGAAGGGAGCAGAGGGGCAAAATCCCCTCCCTTGAGTGGCTGGACAGACCAGCAATCAGCCAGGGTGGTGTGAAGGCAGGACCTCCCAAGGGAAAAGCAGCTGGTAATTCATCTCACCTCCTTCCAGGCAGGCTGGCAGAGGACACAGCACCAACCCAACACGGCTTCTTTCAGCCTAAGCATCTTTGCTCTTTAAGCAAATTCATCCCAAGCAAAATGGAGAAGGGGAGGAAGGAGGTCAAGGTGAAAGAGAACAGTTCTCTTCCACCCTGGTGTAGCACTCAGCCAGCCACAGAGTCCCAGAAAACCAATCTGGGTCATGCATGGACCCTACATGTGCAGCTGGGAATGATGTAGGTAACAGAGGGAGAATCAGCCCCATGCAGGGTCATCGTGGGTCTTAAGACATGCATGGAGTGGTTTGCTGTGCTGGTATGTCCTGAAGTTCTTCCTGTACTGAAGCAAATCATTCTGGTGTTTGAAATGCTGGAAGAGCTCTTTATTTTCATCTCACAGTGGGGTTTTTGCCTCTCTCTCTCTCTCTCTGTAAATGCCTTAGCGTTGGAGACAATCCAGAAGACGATCAGCACACTAGGTAAATACCCACACCTGCTCAGGTGGTGGCCCTGAGCCTCTGCAGTGCTGAGACACTTGCTTGCCAAAGAGATCTTCCTTGAATTGAGGTTTGAATGTTGAAACTTGGAGGCCCAGATCTGTGAAGGCCAGACTTATGTGAGGGGGAACCTGCTCACTCTACACAGCATCCATCTGATGAAGCAAGCCAGGGCACAGAGGGTAGCATCTTCCCATCTTCCCCTGGCACAGCTTTGGCTCAGGATACGTCTGGGATGGTTTATGATAGCACAGGGACTGTGATATGACAGACCAGGGACCACCCTCAGCAGGTAGCCTGTGGTGAGAAAGGACTTCACTTGTGGGACACAAGCTGGGTCATGGCCAGAGAATGAGCCTTGGTCTGTTTGTTTGCTGATATAGAGGTGTCCTTGGAAACCTTCTGTGGCCAGGAAAGAGAGATTGGCACTTCCAGAGGTGGTTCATGAGAGGGAGGACCCTCCCCTGGACTGTCAAAATGTGGATGGGATCAGGCTGTGCACAT
This sequence comes from Dryobates pubescens, assembly GCF_014839835.1. Classification (NCBI taxonomy): domain Eukaryota; kingdom Metazoa; phylum Chordata; class Aves; order Piciformes; family Picidae; genus Dryobates; species Dryobates pubescens. Next base: position 23,021,600 of record NC_071614.1, read on the forward strand.
CATGGCTCCTGAGCAGCTGGAAACTGAGATCCCAGAGAGCATCACCTGATAGCTGCTGGCCTTGAAATATTGATGGGCAGGACAGAGCTCTGCAGCCGAAAGCAATCTGGTCCTGGTGAATTATTGATGGTGCCTTTTCTTGTGCGTGCCCAGTGGGTTCAGGACATGTCTGATTGAGCTCAGCTCTCCCTTTGCCACTGATTATCCCCAGGGGTCACTTGCTCCAAAGCTGGGGTCATTGCCAAGTGCTGGGGTTGAAAGTGGTGGTGAAAACGTTCACGGCAGGAGTCTGGGAGAGGCAAGAACCTCTGCTTCTGCAAGGCCTGGACACCTCACTGGTCAGCCTGTGTGGGTCAGTGGTGCAGACATGTTTCCTTGGCACTATTGCTGCTCATGGGTGATTTCCAGAGCTGCTGTGTCTATGGAGAGGTAGGAATTAGCGGAGGGGGTGTTATGAGGTGCATAGCAGAACCATCCTTTGTGGCCCTAGGAAGCTAAGCAAGGTTCTTGCTGTGATCTTAGCCTTCCTAGGCTGTCCCTACAGTCAAAGGAAAGAGAAATCTCCCAAGGGAGCTCCGACCCAGACTTTGGAGATGGGTCTCCATCCTTGACTGTAGTGGAAGCCTGAATGCAGGCAGTGCATAAAGTCCATATCCAAGCAGTGAGGAGGGTCTGAATTGCTAACTCAAGTGTGGCATCTGGGGTCATATCCCAGGGATGCCACACACCAAATCAGTGCTTCCATCAACATATCCAGGGAATGCTGGGATTCTTCATCCTGAGCCAGAAGAAGTGAAATGATCTTCCCAAGACTATCAGCCCCTGTCAAGTTTCCCCCCACCCCCCCCCCCATCCTTTTTGCAACCCCTCCAAGGCACCCTGAAAGAATCCTGAAAACCCTCAAAAAGCAGGAAAAGGATAGAGAAAAAAGTGTGCAAAGTGAGAGCCTGGGGGGTGCTGAGAGTCCCAAGGCAGACCCTTCAGCAGCCTGAGCTGTTTCCTGGAAGCTCATGCAGGCTGACCCCAAACTGTCCCAGTGCAGAAGAGCTTCCAGCTATAGCAGGAGCAATGGATGCTGCCAGCTCTTGTGCCCTGTGCCAGAAATCATCTTGCCACCCACCAAGGTTTTCCCTGGGGTCAGTGAGAGCAGAGCACCTGAACTTGAACGGACACAGCCGAAGTGACCAGCCACGAGCTGTCCTGGAGCACTCTGAAGTGGTGTGACAGACCACTGCCCCTCCTTGGAAGGGGTGTCCCTGCTCTCACCAGGTCAATGCTTCCCTTGCTGCTGGAGGGATGGTGCAAGAAGCCTGACACTGGTTTGTTTTTTCTCTCTCTCTCTTTGGTGCCTCCCTCAGGAGTAAGTTTAACGATGGATACAAGTCAGTAGCAAGGTATCACAATGCCCTGACTGGTGGGACCTTGGGTTCTGGGGGTGGGTTGCTCTCATTCCAGCTCATCACAGTCACCCCACATCCAATGAACAGGGTGTGAAGAGTAGGTTTTGTGGTCCAGGCCTGGGTGAAGCCAGTGCTTCATGCATCAGCATCACAGCATTTCTCAGCAAGTGCAGGACTGGAGCTGAAGCCTGCAAGGGAGGGAGAGCTGTATGGCAGCACACCACCCCAGGAGCTTTCTGACCCATCCAGGAGCTTTCTGACCCATCCAGGAGCTTTTTGACCCCTCTGCACCTGCAAACCTCCTTCATGTCACGTTGCAAAGGAGAAGCAGGTCTGGTGGTCCCTCTGCAGTGATACCACACCTGATCTAGAGGAAGGTGTCTCTGCCCACAACAGGGGGTTAGAACTCAATGATATTTAAGGTTCCTTCCAACCCAGACAATTCTATGATTCTGTGACAGTATGATGATGATCACCCCATCTGTAGGGCTCCCAAAGGTGCCATCAACAAGAATACATCTGTAGTAGTAAATTTATCAGGTATGGGTTTAATCCAGGACAACGATCCCAGCCCCAACCCATCCCTTTAAGTCTGTTCTTCATTGCTGCTGCTCAGGACTTGAGGGGAGGTGGAGAAGATGCAGAGGCCACCTGCAGAAAGGTGCTTGCCTGTCACTTGCAAGCAGAACCTGGGTGGCTGCAAAGATCTGTGGAGCAATGTCTCCTCAATATCTCACCACACAGTGTTGGACAAGGCTGGGGGAGATCTTCCCCTCTGTTGTGCATTGCCCTGAATGAACCTCCCCAACATCAGCCCAAGAGGATCCTCCTAGTCTGGGGGTGGTAGCCCTTAGCCCCTTGCTCTGTCCTGGCTGGCTCCCATGGGATGTGGGAGGGTATGCCTGCTTGGGTGGGGATGCTTCTTCCACACACTCATCCTCCTGGCTGTATCTCTTCCAAACAGTGAAGACCCTGAAGATGACAGGTACTGGGCATGGTACCCCTGCTTCCCTCAGGCCCTTTGGGCATGCTGTGTGCATGGATGTGACATGTGTGCCAGCCTACCAATCTCTGCATGGCATTTGGACCCAGGGAAAGGTCCTAACTGCTTCCTGCCCTCTTCTCAGTGTGGGGCAGAGCTTTTTTGTATCTATCCCATCCCTTCACTCCCAAAGAGCAGGGCTCTTTGTATTCAGTCTATGTCTAGCAAGAACATTCTACTAATTTCTTCCACCCAGGGGCCTTCCAAAGGAGCTTTGAGGACAATATTTGTGTGTCTTCCTAGCAATCCACCCATCCATCCCCTCCACCTAATCCATCCATCCCAATGTAGTTATCATGATCTACCAATCTGTCCACCTTTCCATCAGTCCATCTCAGTACAATGTGATGTATCCACCCATCTCCTTGCATTTCCTTTCTAGTCCTCACTGAAATCCTCACCATCCATCCATCCACCCATCCATCCACTGATCCACCTACTCATCCATCTATTCATCCACCCAACCGTCCACTCATCCATCCATGCAACCAACCATCCATCCATCCTACTATCCACTCATCCATCCACCCACCCATCCATCCACCCACCCATCCATCCACCCACCCATCCAAACAACTGTCCACTGATCCATCTATCCATTCATCCAGCCAGCCAGCCAGCCAACCATCCATTCATCCATCCATTCATCCATCCATCCCACTATCCACTCATCCATCCATCCATCCATCCTACTATCCACTCATCCATCCATCCATCCATCCTACTATTCACTCATCCATCCATCCAACTAACCATCCACTGATCCATCTATCCATTCATCCATCCATCTATCCACCCAACTATTCACTCATCCATCTATCCATCCACCCACCCACCCACCCATCCATCCATCCATCCAACAAGCCATCTACTCATCCATCCATCCATGCAACCAACCAACCATCCATGAGTCCATCCATCCATCCATCCATCCATCCATCCATCCATCCATCCATCCATTCACAGCTAACACCAGCCAGCCCAGTGCCATATGATCCATCTATTTCTCTGTCAGCTGCTCCATCTTGTCCATGCACTGTCTCCTCCCTCCTCATTCCAGCACTGTTGTCTCTGTCTCTGTACCTCATTCACTGGAAGCCAGTGGGTTTGGAAGTCTTGCAGCAAGATCTCCCTCTGGCATGCTTGTGAGTTGGCTTTGGGTTATTGTTTGGTGCATGTTGTGAGGGGCAAAGGTGGGCAGCAGGTCTTTGTCACTGTGGCAGGATGAATCACCTCTGAATCATCTGGTCTTTGTGATTACAGAGCTAAGGGGAAAGAGAAAAGACACCTCGTGTTGCCATTCAGGTACCCAACTCTCCCCATCCCTGCTTGTGCCCAGGCTCACATTCCAACTCCAGCCTCTAGCCCTTCACAACTCCCCAGAAGAGCTGTAGAGCCTGACCACAAGCTCATCTGTGCTAGTCAGAGTGCTAAGATCAAGAGGTTTGAAGGCATAAAATGAGAATCCTCTAGTGGAGGCTGGAGTGGTTTGGACTAGATGATTTTCAAGGTCTCTTCCAAACCAAAGTATTCTGTGACTGTGTGATGCTGCTAATGGGACATCTGTGCCCTTTTCAGGCACCCAGAGCCCAAACCATGGCTGCCTGCAGTGAGAAAGGCAACTGATGCAGTAAGGGTTGGTGTGGAAGGGGCAACAGGTAAAGGAAGTGAGGGAGAATGAGCAATCTGGTGTTAGGTGCTCCACCAGGCCCTTGGAGAAAGATCTCTGAACCTCTCATGTAGTGTTGTCTGCTCATTCACCCAGGCTCTGAGTGCCTAGGGCCAGCAGCACCATGCTTTGGAGAGCAGAGAGATGCAGGAGGAGGGAAAACACTCATAGCAAGGACAGCCACAGCACCCTAGTGAGATGAACAAGGAAAGGACTGTGGGTGTTTGACAGACAGCTGAAGATGAGCCAGCAGTGTGCCCAGGTGGCCAAGAAGGCCAACAGCATCCTGCTTTGGAACAGCAATAGTGTGGCCAAGAAGGCCAACAGCATCCTGCTTTGGAACAGCAATAGTGTGGCCAAGAAGGCCAACAGCATCCTGCTTTGGAACAGCAATAGTGTGGCCAAGAAGGCCAACAGCATCCTGCTTTGGAACAGCAATAGTGTGGCCAGCAGGACTAAGGGATTGTCCTCCTGTACTGGCCACTGATGAGGCCCCACCTCAAAACAAGGGTTCAGTTTTGCTCCCCCCTCTCCAAAAAGGACATTGAAGTGCTGGTGAGTATCCTTAGAAGAACAGCAAGGTTGGTAAAGGGTCTAGAGCACAAGCCTAGGAGTGCCTGGAGAAAAGGAGGCTGTGTGAAGACCTTCTCCCTCTCTACAACTCCCTGAAAGGAGATTGGAGTGAGGTGAAGGCTGGGTCTGTTCTCCCAGGGAACAAGCAATGGGACAAGAGAAAATGACCTCAAGTTGTGCCAAGGGAGTTTAGGTTGGACATGAGGAACAATTTCTTCCCTGAAAGGGTTGTCAAGGCCTGGAAGAGGCTGCCCAGGAGACTGGCATAGTCTCCATCCCTGGAGGGATTGAAAAGCTGTGGAGCTGTGGTGCTGAGGGACATGGTTTAGTGCTGACCTGGCAGTGCTGGATTAAGGGTTGGACTCAATGATCTCTAAAGGCCTTAAAACATTCCTATGATGCAGGCTCAGGCACTGCCCTGGCCCAACTCACCCAAGGATGTTGCTCCCCATCCTGTTTCCCCAGCTGCCTTGTTGGTACCAGTGAGTAACTCAGATGTGGATGCTCATCCCTACAGCGATGCCAAACGTCTTCTGTGTTCAGACCAGCCACACCAGCCGTGCTCAGGATCAGATGGCAACAGGCTAGGGCTCTGCAGGGAGCTCAGACCACATCCATGGGCTGCAGGACAAGGCATGGAGTGATTTAAATCCTCTCCCTGCACTGAGCAGGAACAGTAGGGGAGCTTTTACAGTGCAGATGACCCAGCTGAGCTGCTGGCATTGGTGGTTGCTTGCTCCTGTGTCCGGCTCAGCTGGCAAGGCAACGATTTCTGCTGCTTTGCTGTCAAAGGAAGCATTGGTGCAGGGAGAGAGCAGAGCTGCTTGTTTCAGAAGCAGCTTCTGGTTGAGTTTCCTTGGCCATCCCTGTCCATGCTGGGCTGAATGGAAGGACCCTGCTCTTCCCAGACTCCCACCCAGAGCTGGGTCCTGCCCTCTGTCTTGTGCTGGAGCTGAGCTTCACCTCTCTAAAACCCATCCAGCAACACCTCAAGCAAAAGTGGACTGAAAAACAGCCAACAAAAAAGCTGGGGACAGACATTTTAGGAGGGCTGGTTGTGACAGGAGAAAGGGTGATGGATTTAAACTAAAAGAGAGGAGATTCTGACTAGACAGAAAGAAGGATTTTTTTCCAGTGAGGGTGGTGGGACACTTGCCCAGGTTGCCCAGAGAGGTGGTGGCAGTGCCACCCCTGGAGCCAATCCAGGTCAGGTTGAACAGGGCTCTGAGCAACCTGCTCTGGTTGAAGATGTCCCTGCTGACTGTGGGGTGGTTGGGCTGGGTGACCTAGAAAGGTCCCTTCCAACCTAAACCAGTCTGTAACTTGATGATTCTATGAAAATGCCTTTTTTTCTGGGTGGTTTTCCAGCAAGCCCAAGGACCTAGAGGTCCATGCAAGGAAGCCACCCTCCTGCCCTATGCCCCCAGCAGAGCCATGACCATGGGGTGGAATGGAGGAATTTAAAACCCAGCCCTCCTAAGTACTTTCTAGGACTGGTTAATTGCTTGTTCCTCCCCACTTTGCTTGTCCATAAACAGGGGAGATTAGCCAGGGAAGAAAGAGTGACCTGGTGAGGAATAAGAGAGAGGTAGGACCCAAGTAAAGGAGTGTGAGAAACATGAAAGAAGGAAAAGAGGATGAAAAGGGGAGGTGGAAGTTGGTGTTTTCCTGTGAGGTGTCAGGGCAGGAATGGAATGGAATGGAATGGAATGGATTGGAATGGAATGGAATGGAATGGAATGGAATGGAATGGAATAGAATAGAATAGAATAGAATAGAATAGAATAGAATAGAATAGAATAGAATAGAATAGAATAGAATAGAATAGAATAGAATAGAATAGGATAGGATAGAATAGGATAGACCAGGTTGGAAAAGGCCTTTGAGATCATTGAGTCCAACCTACCACCCAACACCATCCACTCAACTAAATTATGGCACCAAGTGCCTCATCCAGTCTCTTCCTAAACACCTCCAGTGATGGTGACTCCACCACCTCCCTGGGCAGCACATCCCAATGGCCAGTCTCTCTTTCTGGGAAGAACTTCTTCCTAACATCCAACCTAAACCTCCCCTGGTGCAGCTTGAGACTGTGTCCTCTTGTTCTGGTGCTGGTTGCCTGGGAGAAGAGACCAACCCCCACCTGGCTACAACCTCCCTTCAGGTAGAGAGCAAGGAGGTCTCCCCTGAGCCTCCTCTTCTCCAGGCTAAGCAACCCCAGCTCCCTCAGCCTCTCCTCACAGGGCTGTGCTCCAGACCCCTCCCCAGCTTTGTTGCCCTTCTCTGGACACACTCCACCTGCTGTACTCCTCCCAGTGAGCATCCATCACCTCCATCTCCTTGTGCAGGGAGTTGTGGTTCTCCTAAGCTCATCCAGCCTACAAGGGGGCTGTACAGAGATCTTATCCACTAATGTAAAGCACAGATGTGGGCAGGACAGGGGTGCTTGGGGTCAGCTCTGCTCAGTGAATGTTGCACATTACCAAAGCCCAGGGTTGGAGCACTTGGAGCCCTGGTGAGGAGTAGGGCAGCTACAAGGGATGAGAAGCCTCTTCTGATGCTATGGTCTGATCTGAAGCACTTGAAGTGCACTGAAGCTTGTTTGCTTTTTGTTCCCTTGATGCATGGCCACCGGCTCCAGCAAAGGCAAAGAGAAGACAAAGGAGCATAAGTAGGTTTGCTCTCCCTGCCCCTTCTCCTTCTTGCTTCCAGCTTTCCTAGCTCATATTGTGTTTGATCTCATACAGGATGTGCTCTTCCTTTCTCTAAAGCTGTGCCTGTCAGCTCTGGAGGAGCTTGGGTCTCTTGGATGTGTGTCCTGAGGCCTCAGAGCCTGTGTGGAATATTTATCTACAGCAAACCCCGTACTTAAAAGGCTTGCAGTGATCCCAGGTAGCCCTGGAAGGGAACTGTGAGCTCCTGATAAGCCTGGATTAATTTTGGCTGGGGGGGAACACTCAGAATCATAGAATCATAGAATCAATAAGGCTGGAAAAGACCTCAGAGATCATCAAGTCCAACCTGTCACCCAACACCTCATAACTACTAAACCATGGCACCAAGTGCCACATCCAATCCCCTCTTGAACACCTCCAGGGATGGTGACTCCACCACCTCCCTGGGCAGCACATTCCAATGGCCAACAACTCTTTCTGGGAAGAACTTTCTGCTCACCTTCAGCCTAAACAAGGCCAAGGCAACATGTCCCTGACAGATGCTTCTAATGAATGGTGTGAAGTGAGGAGGCAGAGATGAGGTGGGGAAAGGAGAGAAATGCCTCTAAACAGACAGTAAGGATAGAGTAGATGTATGAAAAGATGGGAAGAGATCTCCCTTCCCTGAGCAGCCTGGTCCTTGCTGGCTCCCCTCCCCAACTTGGCTGTGCAGGGGACAGAAAGTGGGTTCTTACTGAACTCTGGGTCAGGATGACCCTGTTAGAGTCTGCCCCTGGTGGTGGAGGGAGAGTCACAGAATCAAAATGAATCACAGTATGGTAGGGTTTAGAAGGGACCCTTGGAGGTCATCTACTCTACGGCTCCTGGTAAAGTAGGGTCATCTACAGCAGGCTGCCCAGGATCACGATGTCCAGGGAGGTTTCAAATCTCTCCAGAGAAGGAGACTCCACAACCTCTCTGGGCAGCCTGTTCCAGTGCTCTATCACCCTCACAAGAAAGATTCTTTTCCCCTCCTGTTTAGGTGGAATCTTCTGGCTTCCAATTTGTGCCCCTTGCCTCTCACCCTGTCACTGAGCACTACTGAGAAGAGCCTGATCCCATCCTCTTGGCCCTTGTCCTTCAGCTATTGATGAGCACTGAGAAGATGATCCCCTCTCAGCCTGCTCTTCTCCAGGCTAAACAACCCCAGGTGTCTCAGCCTTTCTTCCTCACACAGATGCTCCAGTCCCCTCAGCATCTTGGTAGCCTCTTCTGGACTCTCTCCTGGAGTTTCCTTCCTCTTTTGAACTGGAGAGCTCAGAACTGGCCTCAGGACTCCAGATGGCCTCCCTAAGGCTGAGTAGAGGGAGAAGTGACCTGCTTGGCCTGCTGGCCACACTCCTCTTAACGGACCCCAGGAGACTATTTGCCTTCTTGGCCACAGAGGACTTGCTAGCATGGGGGTGATGCAGGCAGCACCATCTGACAGGGAGAATTCCTGCAAAGTAATAAACCATCAAAACCTGCTCCCAGCTCCCCAGTAAAAAGCAATGATTAAAATAGCATTTCTAGCCATGAATAATTCACCACTGACCTGCAACTCTATCTTTAACTAGAAGCTGGCCAGGAGACAGACAGCTTCCACCTCCCTGCTCATGCCTCAAAATCTGTCTGCCCTTCCTTGTTGCTCTCTTGTAGTGAAACCTTAGTCCCTTCTTGTAGTGAAACCTTAAGGGACAAAGCCAATTCCTTGCTGGAGGCATGGAGGATATGTGTGTGCTTCACCATAATAATTCATCTGCTCAATCCCATATTAGGCACCAGAACATCCAAGGAGAGAGCTCTGCAGGAGGCTGAGTGGAGTCCCTGGTGTCTAATACAGGCATGGAAGCTTGTCCCAGTTTGGAAACAGAGTCAAGATGTTCAATCATCCACTCTCAGTCTTGCAGGGCTCCAGGCTTGACCTTGATGCCAAACTGGGTTGCAGCAGGCCAGCAGCTTGCTGGTTTGGAAGGGAGCAGTGAAGCAGATGGCAGAGGACTGTGATCTCTCCTGCACCTCAGTTCTTTAGGAAACCAGGCTGAGCCCAGGCTTTGCCCAAGGGGGGAGAGGGCTGTGGGTGCCACCAGGATGCCTGTGCTGGCATCTCAGGTTCTCAGATCCTGATGCAATATTCATGTGTGGATGGTGTCAGCTCTCTGCCAGCCCTGCCTGTCCATCTGCACCCTTCGCGCCCGGCAGGAGCGGCTGAGGGCTTGACACAAGCCTTGTTTAATGCTGCAAAGAGCCTGCTCTGCCTGGAGAGGAGGCTTGGCTGGGGGCTCCATCCTGCTCAGTCCCCACCTGCACGTGGGGCACGGCTCTGCCCTCGGCCCCGGGATGGATGCTCCACCCTAGGTGTGCCACCGGCTGCTCTCCTGTCCCAGCTGAGCTCTTCCAGCATCTCCTCCTGGGGGAAGCCGGGTCCTGGACAGCCAGCGGGTGAAGGTAGTACCACTGAGGGGTGGGAAGGGGAGGGGGTGGCGTGTGTCAGTGCTCTCTTGGCTTGGAAAAGACGGCAGAGGGGGCTTGGTAAGGGGCTGGGGAACACTGAGCATCTCCAAAGCATCTGGGATGGTTCCTTCCTTCTCTTTCATTTGCTTCTCCCTTTCTTCTCAGCACACAACAAGTATGATGCCACAAATCCACTTTTTACTTTCTTTTTCTTTTCTTGAGCACCGTCAATCCATTGTCTCCTGGCTATTTGCCTCCAGGCAAGGGCAGGGCTAGATGTGGTAATGGGCTGTGAAATGCAGCAAGGAGATGTGGTTGGGAGGCAGGTGTGGGGCCAGCACACCTTGTGCCCTCCAGACTCTGGTCTCCAAACCAGCTAGAGCTGAAGCTCAGCTCGTGGGTGGGCCCAGGTTCTTTTCAATGGTGACCAACAATAGGACAAGGAGCAATGGGCACTAACTGAAACCCAGGAGGTTCCATCCAAACATGAAGGAAAACTTCCATCCTGTGAGGATGACAGAGCCCTGAAAGAGACTGCTCAGAGAAGCTGTGGAGTTTTCTTGTCTGGAGAGATCCCAGACCTGCCTGGATGTGTTCCTCAGCAGCCTGCTCTGGGTGACCCTGCTTCATCATGGGGGTTGGACTAGATGATCTCCAGAGATCCTTTCCAACTCCCAGCATGCTGGGCTTCTGGAATGTGCTAAAGGCTATTTCTCATACCTGGAGGCTCTGAAACTGCCTTTGGGGAAGCACAAGAGGCTCCTGCAGCCCCAGGCTCAGCTGATAGCAAGGGGTCATCACTCTGGGAGGGGATGGGGATCAATGGCCCTGAAAAGACCTTGTTATTCTGGGCCCTGGTAGAGAGCCAGCACTGCCACTGTCTTCCCTGGCTCCATCACCAGTCACTCTTCCACTTTGATTCAGTTTTTAAGGAAATAAACATTTAAGGAAGAAATTGTTGATGCTGAGGGTGGTGAGACATTGGCCTGGATTACCCAGAGAGGTGGTAGATGTCCCATCCCTGGAAACATTCCAGCTCAGGCTGGATGGGGCTCCAAGCAACCAGCTGTCGTTGCAGATGTCCCTGCTGAGTGCCGATGGGTTGGAACGAGGTGACCTTCAAAGGTCCCTTCTCACCCAAACCATTCTGTAACAGGATGATCCTACTTCCCAAGGGCAATAGCCAGGACAGATAGTGTGATTTGATGGAGTGCCACCACCCTGGAGGTGTGATGCCTTAGGGAGGGGCTGTCTGTCTGTGGCAGTGTTCGGCTGTGCCCCATTTGGGCACCATCGCCTGCCGGGATTCCCCCCAGCTCTTGGGAGGAAGCTCAGCAGTGGAGAGTGGTCTCAGAGCCAAGTCTCACAGCAGGAGCTGTCACTACAGCGTTTTCTGTTGAAAATGAGTTTGCAAGATGCTTAAAAGTGTCACTTCCCCTGTAGCACCTCAAGGCAGGTGTGCCCTGGCCAGATTTCAGATCTGGACACCCAGCCCTTAACTTTCCTCCTTCTAGCCACTGAGAAACTGCCCTTTCACTAAGGATCCTGTCAGCTAGGCACAGCTAACAGAGGCTGCTTTGAGACCTGTGTGTTGCTTTAGTCCCAGTTAAACTCAGCTCTGTATCTTACACACTGGCCTTCTGCCCCAGGTCCCTACCCTGAGGGCCTCCCCCCTTGTTGAATACATCATCAACCTGTTCTTCATTTCCTCCTGTTGGCTCTCTCAGCAGCCTGCAGACTTGGAGTTTTATTTAAGACAACAAAGCCATCAAGCAGGCTGCAGTGTCAGGGCTGGTGCTGAGCCCTGGCTCCTCCAGTCTGGCAGCTGGCTTGGAGGAGAGGTTTCAGGCTGGGGGTGCAGTCCCAGGCTGTAGGTGAGGTGCAGACAGAAGGTGAGGTGCCCCCTTGCTTTCAAGCTAGCCCAAGAAAATGATCACTTTATGTAGGAGGTTCCTGCAAAGACTGACAAGTGCAGCTAGTGAGAATTTTCCAATCAAAAGAAGTTCCCCTTCAGATTTCTCCCCTCCTGCTGCTGGTACAGTTGCAGGCCATCAACTTATGCCAGCAGTGTGCCCAGGTGGCCAAGAAGGCCAAGGGCATGCTGGCCTGCATCAGGAACAGTGTGGCCACCAGGAGCAGGGAGGTCATTGTGCCCCTGGACTCAGCACTGGTTAGACCACACCTTGAGTACTGTGTCCAACTCTGGGCCCCTCAGTTTAGGAAAGATGTTGAGCTGCTGGAAGGTGTCCAGAGAAGGGCAACAAAGCTGGGGAGGGGTTTGGAGCACAGCCCTGTGAGGAGAGGCTGAGGGAGCTGGGGTTGCTTAGCCTGGAGAAGAGGAGGCTCAGGAGAAACCTTCTTGCTGTCTACGACTCCCTGAAGGGAGGTTGTAGCCAGGTGGGGGTTGGTCTCTTCTCCCAGGCAACCAGCACCAGAACAAGAGGACACAGTCTCAAGCTGTGCCAGGGGAGGTTTAGGCTTGAGGTGAGGAGAAAGTTCTTCCCAGAGAGGGTTGTTGGCCATTGGAATGTGCTGCCCAGGGAGGTGGTGGAGTCACCATCCCTGGAGGTGTTCAAAAGGGGATTGGACGTGGCACTTGGTGCCATGGTTTAGTCATAAGGTCTGTGGTGACAGGTTGGACTTGATGATCTCTGAGGTCTTTTCCAACCTTATTGATTCTGGTCTATTCTAAGACTTTCTCTGCACCAATTTGGTCTTCACTATTACAGATATGGTGCTGAGTCACATGGTTTGGTGCTGAGCTGGCAGTGCTGGGTTAATAGTTGGACTTGATCTCAAAGGTCTCTTCCAAGCAAACTGATTCTGCGATTCTGTGATGAGAACAGAGTTGTTACATGATAGGAGTTGTGCTGCTTGCTTGTTGCAGGTTTAATGCTATGGAGCCTTTTGCCACCTGAGGTTTTCAGCTGAAGCTCCAGGCTAAAACTTTTCATTACACCCAGACTCCTTAACTTCCACCAGGATACCTCAGAACCTCCCACCTCTTTGCAGCAGCACCATGGACCTACCTCCAAATAACAGAAAACCATCTCCTGAAAATATTTACAAGGCTTTTGTCACCTTTAGCAATCTCTGCCCCATCACTAGACCTGCATTTGAGGGGCAACCCTGTCTGCAGTGCACAAATCCTCAGTTCAGGAGGGACAGGGATCTGCTAGGGAGAGTCCAACAGAGAGCTACCAGGATGGTTAAGGGACTGGAGCACTGCCCTGTGAGGAGAGGCTGAGAGCCCTGGGGCTGTTCAGACTGGAGAAGAGAAGACTGAGAGGGGATTTAATAAATGTCTATCAATATCTGAGGGCTGGGGGTCAAGAGGGAGGGGACAGGCTCTGCTCACCTGCACCCTGTGATAGGACAAGGGGCAATGGATAGAAACTGCAGCACAGGAGGTTCCACCTCACCGTGAGGAGGAACTTCTTCCCTGGGAGGGTCACAGAGCACTGGAGCAGGCTGCCCAGAGAGGTTGTGGAGTCTCCTTCTCTGGAGACTTTCCAGCCCCATCTGGATGCATTCCTGTGTGACCTGTGCTGGATTCTCTGGTCCTGCTCTGGCAGGGGGCTTGGACTCAGTGATCTCCAGAAGTCCCTTCCAGCCCCTAACATATTGTGGTCCTGTGAATCCTGCCCTGTACTGAATCTCATGTGTCTGCTGTACCTGTGTGTAACCAACACCAAGTGATGCCAGATTCCAGACTGTCAATGCACCTAGGGCTCTGTGGGCTGATTTCTGAGCTGGAGCAGTGAGCCTTGTTCCATATTTGGAGTTAGACAGCAACTGACAAGCAATCAAACTCCCTCTCCCCCCACATTTTATAACATCATGTAATCATTTGGATTGGAAAATACCTTCAAGATTATTAACACAGCACTGCCAGGTCACCACTAAACCCTCAGCACCATGACTACAGTAGCCTGTCAGTCCCTTCAGGCATAGTGACTCCACCACTGCTCTGGGCAGCCTGGTCCAGGGCTTGGCAACCCTTTCAAGAAAGAAATTGTTCATAATGTAACAAAGCTGGGGAGGGGTTTGGAGCACAGCCCTGTGAGGAGAGGCTGAGGGAGCTGGGGTTGCTTAGCCTGGAGAAGAGGAGGCTCAGGGGAGACCTTATTGCTGTCTACAACTACCTGAAGGGAGGCTGTAGCCAGGTGGGGGTTGGTCTCTTCTCCCAGGCAACCAGCACCAGAACAAGAGGACACAGTCTCAAGCTGTGCCAGGGGAGGTTCAGGCTGGATGTTAGGAAGAAGTTCTTTATAGAAAGAGAGATTGGCCATTGGAATGTGCTGCCCAGGGAGGTGGTGGAGTCCCCATCCCTGGAGGTGTTTAGGAAGAGACTGTCTGGGGTGCTTGGTGCCATGGGTTAGTTGATGAGATGGTGTTGGGTGGCAGGTTGGACTCGATGATCTCAAAGGTGTCTTCCAATCTGGTTTATTCTATTCTATTCTATTCTATTCTATTCTATTCTATTCTATTCTATTCTGTTCTGTTCTGTTCTGTTCTGTTCTGTTCTGTTCTGTTCTATTCTAACATCACAGCTTGAGGCTATTTTCCCTTGTCCTACCACTGCCCTGACTGAGTGTGACCCCAGCCTTGGCTGCAAATAGGGAGTTATGAGAGCCCTGGTACTGGTATTCCTGCAAGGAGCAGCTGAGGGAAATGGGGTTGCTCAGCCTGGAGAAAAGGTTCAAGGGAGACCTTTTCACTCTCTACAACTGCCTCAAAGAAGGTTGGAAAGAATCATAGAATCATAGAATCAGTAAGGTTGGAAAAGACCTCAAAAGTCCAACCTGTCACCCAAGACCTCATGACTACTAAACCATGAGGTGAGGATTAGTCTCTTCTGAGGAACCAACAACAGAACAGGAGGAAATAGCCTCAGGGGAGGTTTAGGTAAGACATGAGGAATAATTTCTTCCTGGAAAGGGATATCAAGGCCTGGAACAGTCTGCCCAGGGCAATGGTGGAGTGCCCATCCCTGGAAGGACTGGAAAGCTGTGTAGATGCTATGTAATGGTTAATAGTTAGACTTGGTGATCTTAAAGGTCTTTTCCAACCAGAAGTGTTCTGTGATTCCATATCGTTTACCACAGTGGAAGTGCTGCAGTGGGATGCTGAGAAACCTTAGGATCCATCTTTGCTGTGGATGTAGCTAAGGAGCTGGTGGGGTTTTTCACAGCCAGGTGCTGAGGGAGGTGGTTGGATGTTTTATTTTTCAGTAAACTGGTTTAGGTAACTGGGGAGCAGTTGCACAGCTGGGACAGGAGAGGTGAGAAGACTGCAGAGTGCAGGGCTTGAGATTCCTCAGAGGTATTCCCTGAGGAAGACACAAGACCCAAGACTCAAAGACATACAGCTGCAAGCTCGACTCTGCCAGGCTTCCAGCAGCCCTTACTTTGTTTTTCAGCTGTTCTTTCCTCTCTCACTTTGGAACTGTGAAGCCTTCTCCTGTTCCCACCCCCAGGTCCTAGAACAAGTCACTGAAAATACAGTAACTGATTTTTTTCCTCCCCCTTTTCTCTTCTTCCAGAGCTGGAAAAGGAGTTTTTTCAGCCATGAAGCTCGGCAAGGCTCGCCCATCTAAGGATGACCATAGGAAACAAGGTACATTGCTCACTGGAGGAGGTTGTTCCCTGCTCCAGTGATGCTTTTTGGCTGTCCTCCACATCCCAGAAAAGCATCTGAGAGACCCTGTGGAATCACAGAATGGTTTTGGTGGGGAGGGTCCTTTCAAGGTCATCTAGTCTAATCCCCTGCAGTTAGCAGGGACCCCTCCACCTGGCTACAGCCTCCCTTCAGGGAGTTGTAGACAGCAATAAGATCTCCCCTGAGCCTCCTCTTCTCCAGGCTAAGCAACCCCAGCTCCCTCAGCCTCTCCTCACAGGGCTGTGCTCCAAATCCCTCCCCAGCTTTGTTGCCTTTCTCTGGACACCTTCCAGAAACTCAACATCCTTCCTAAACTGAGGGGCCCAGAACTGGACACAGGACTCAACATCCCTGGAGGTGTTTAAGAAGAGACTGGATGGGGAGCTTGGTGCTTGGTTTGGTTGATTAGGTGGTGCTGGGTGATAGGTTGGACTCGATGATCTTGAAGGTCTTTTCCAACCTGGTTAATTCTATTCTATTCTATTCTATTCTATTCTATTCTATTCTATTCTATTCTATTCTATTCTATTCTATTCTATTCTGTTCTATTCCATTCCATTCCATTCCATTCCATTCCATTCCATTCCATTCCATTCCATTCCATTCCATTCCATCCCATCCCATCCCATCCCATCCCATCCCATCCCATCCCATCCCATCCCATTCCATCTTCAACTACAACAGCTTTCTCAGTGCCACATCCAACCTCACCTGGCATGTTTCCAGGGATAAGGCTCCTACCCCCTCTCTAGGCAAGCTGGGCCAATGGCTCACCACTGTCAGCATTATCTTCTTTCCATCCAGTATAAATTTTCCCTCTTTTAGTTTGAAACCATCCCCCCTTGCTTTGCCACAACACAACCATTCATTAACTACAGGATTTGACAGGCAGCATTGGGTGCTGAGAAGAACTAGAGAAAGAGTCTCCATGGGGAAATGCCTGAGCAACCCCAACTCTCTCAGCCTGCTCTCACAGCAGAGGGGTTCCAGCCCTCTGATCATTTCTGTGGCCTCCTCTGGACCTGCTCCAACATGTCCATGTCTCTCCTGTGCTGAGGACCCCAGAGCTGGACACAGCAATGCAGGTGAAGTCTCACCAGACTGGAGGAGAGGGGCAGAATCCCCCTCCTCAACCTGCTGGCCACTCTGCTTTGGATGCAGCCCAGAAGGCAGTTTCCTTCTTAGTTGCAAGCACACATGAATGACTCCTGTCCAGCTTTTCACCCACCAGCACAGCCAGGTCCTTCTCCACAGGGCTGCTCTCCATCCCTTCATCCCCCAGCCTAGACTGATATCCCAACCCAGTTGCAGGCTCTTCCACTCAGCCTTGATGAACCTCAGAAGGTTTACATGACCCCTCTACTCCAGCTTGTCCAAGTCCCCCTGGACAGATCCCATCCCTCAGGCATGTCTACCACACCACTCAGCTTGGTGGCATCTGCAAGGTCACTGAGGCTGCACTTGATCCCACTATGTCATTGCTGAAGATATTAAACAGCATTAGTTCCCAGGTACCTCTGGCTTTCACACATCTCACCAGGGGTCTGCTCTCTTTACACCATCCTCCTCTCTCAGCTTCAGCACTGTCTTGGTTGTGATTCTTACCCTTAGTCTGGACAGCTGGTGATGGGACAAGATGCTTATGTTGTACCCCTTGGCCTTTGGCCAAGCCAGCATCTCTCCTGTGCTATGGTCTGCTTTCATCCCATGTAGATTGGTCCTGGTGGTCCATCTCAGGTCAAACAGATTCACTGAATCCCCAAAATGCAAGGTGGGAGGATGTGAGTCTGTCCAACCACTTGCATGTGTCAGGATAGAGCTTGCTTAGGTCCTTCCCAGCTGGAGTGGCTCTGGCTCAGTCTCAAGTACTCCCAGTTGAGCTGAGGATGCCCTTTTGCCACCCAGCCTGCAGCAATGTGTCTTTCCCCATCCTTATGGAAGCTTCTCCTAACACCCAGCCTAGATGTCCCTTGCTTTGGAGACATCAAGATGTAAATGACAGGGGTCAAGATGGGGCCAGACTCTCTTCAGTGGTGCCCAGTGACAGGATAAGAAGTAGTGGGCACAAAGTCAAACCCAGTAGGTTCCATCTGAAGATCATAGTATCATAGTATCATAGTCAGGGTTGGAAGGGACCACAAGGATCATCTAGTTCCAGCCCCCCCTGCCATAGGCAGGGACACCCCACAATAGATCAGTCTGGCCAGAGCCTCATCCAGCCTGGGCTTAAACACCTCCAGGGATGGGGCCTCAACCACCTCCCTGGACAGCCCTTTCCAGGGCTTCACCACTCTCATGGTGAAGAACTTCCTCCTCACATCCAGCCTGAATCTCCCCACCTTATCACCACAGACCCCATGACTAAACCATGGCACCAAGTGCCACGTCCAATCCCCTCTTGAACACCTCCAGGGACGGTGACTCCACCACCTCCCTGGGCAGCACATTCCAATGGCCAAAAACTCTCTCTGTGAAGAACTTTCTCCTCTCCTTGAACCTAAACTTCCCCTGGTGCAGCTTGAGGCTGTGTCCTGTGTCTGTGATTTTCAGATCTCTCTATCCCAAAGCCAGATGGTTGACTGTCTTTGCAACTGCTCTTTGCAAGTTAGACCTGCAACACTTGCTCAAATGTTCTTTCAGCCCTTGAAGTCTGGGGTGTTTGCCAATTTCTGCTCTCTTCTTGCATTTACAAACCCATATGCAGGCACCCTGCCCAGGTGGGATAATGTGTCACACAACTGAGACCTCTTCTTCTAGCTCTTTGTTCGACCAGGTTGTCTGTGGCTTGGTGACCATTGTTCTTTGCTCTCAAGTGAAGCCAACAGGATGGATTGGTTACCTTTCTCTCTTTGCCTTTAATTATTCACTGAGTGGAAACGAAAAAGAGAGAGATTCTTTTGTCTCCCCCCTGCAGATGAACCTGCTGTTCTGGAGACAGAAGATCTGGACCGCAAAGCCATGAGGTATGGAGGTGGCCTGGAGCCAGACACCATCTCCCTGGCCTCTGTCACTGCTGTCACCACCAACGTCTCGAATAAGAGGTGAGGATCCGGTGTGAGCTTGCGCAAGCCAAGAGGTGAAGGCGTGCTGGCACACACCCCACAGCCACATGTTCCCCCAGATGGGCTGTGTTGGGAAGTGCATTGTCCTGTGGAGCTGCTGGGATTTTGGAAACACCTGGCCTCCTACAAAGAGTATCAGTGTTCACAGGTGCTTCACATGCCCTCAGGGTTCATGTTCATCAGGTTCCTAGAGGGCAGGAGCTTCGAGGAGTGACCCTGCAAACTCTCTGTCACAGCTCGCACACAAGTTGCACAGACATATGGATGGGTGGAATCTGCTCTGCCCTGGTGAGGCCACACCTGGAATACTGTGTCCAGTTCTGGGCTCCCCAGTTAAAGAGGGACAGGGATCTGCTGGAGAGAGTCCAACAGAGGGCTACCAGGATGCAAAAGGGACTGGAGCACTACCCTGTGAGGAGAGGCTGAGAGCCCTGGGGCTGTTCAGGCTGGAGAAGAGAAGACTGAGAGGGGATTTAATAAATGTCTATCAATATCTGAGGGCTGGGGGTCAAGAGGGAGGGGACAGGCTCTGCTCACCTGCAACCTGTGATAGGACAAGGGGCAATGGATAGAAACTGCAGCACAAGAGGATCCACCTCACCATGAGGAGGAAGTTCTTCCCTGGGAGGGTCACAGAGCACTGGAGCAGGCTGCCCAGAGAGGTTGTGGAGTCTCCTTCTCTGGAGACTTTCCAGCCCCATCTGGATGCATTCCTGTGTGACCTGTGCTGGATTCTCTGGTCCTGCTCTGGCAGGGGGGGTTGACTTGATGATCTTCAGAAGTCCCTTCCAACCCCTAACATCCTGTGATCTTTGGTAGATGAGGAGCTGGTTGGATGTCATACCCAGAGGGTAGTGGTCAGCAGTTCAATGTTCAGATCAAGATCAGTAACAAGCAGCAGCAGTGTCCTTCAAGGGTCCACTCTGGGAACAGTGCTGTTTAATACCATCAGTGACACAGAGAGTGGGGTCCAGTGCACTCTTAGCAAGATGATACCAAGCTGAGTGGGGTAGTTGATGGGATCCATACAGAGGGACCCAGACAAGCTGGAGAAGTGGGACCATGTGAACCATCAGAAAAATGGGGACAGCCTTTATATCAGGGCCTGCTGTGACAGGACAAAGGGTGATGGGTTTAATCTACAAAAGAGAATAGAATAGCATAGAATAGAATAGCATAGAACAGAATAGAATAGAATAGAATAGAATAGAATAGAATAGAATAGAATAAACCAGGTTGGAAAAGACCTTCAAGATCATTGAGTCCAACACCATCTGATCAACTAAACCATGGCACCAAGCACCCCATCCAATCTCTTCCTAAACACCTCCAGTGATGGTGACTCCACCACTCCCTGGGCAGCACATTCCAAAGGCCAATCTCTTTCTACGAAGAACTTCTTCCTAACACCCAGCCTAAACCTCCCCTGGCACAGCTTGAGACTGTGTCCTCTTGTTCTGGTGCTGGTTGCCTGGGAGAAGAGACCAACCTCCACCTGGCTACAGCCTCCCTTCAGGGAGTTGTAGACAGCAAGAAGGTCTCCCCTGAGCCTCCTCTTCTCCAGGCTAAGCAACCCCAGCTCCCTCAGCCTCTCCTCACAGGGCTGTGCTCCAAACCCCTCCCCAGCCTCGTTGCCCTTCTCTGGACATGTTCAAGAGTCTCAATGTCCTTCTTAAATTGAGGGGCCCAGAACTGGACACAGGACTCAAGGTGTGGCCTAACCAGTGCTGAGTCCAGGGGCACAATGACCTCCCTGCTCCTGCTGGCCACACTATTCCTGATGCAGGCCAAGATGCCCTTGGCCTCCTTGGCCACCTGAGCACACTGCTGGCTCATGTTCACCCTACTATCAACCAGTACCCCCAGGTCCCTTTCTGCCTAGACAGAAGGAAGGAATTTTTCACACTGAGGATGGCGAGGCACTGGCCCAGGTTTCTTAGATCATGTTGGACAGGGGTCTGAGAAACTTCCTCCAGTTGATGTCCCTGCTGACTGTAGGGAGGTTGGACTAGATGACCTTGAAAGGGTCCTTCCAGCCAAAACCAGTCTGTGATTCAATGATTCTAAGTCAATGATTCAAGGATTCCTAAGTCCATCTGTGGTTTGACTGAAGGTTTCTTCTGCCCTTCCAAAGGTCCAAGCCTGACATCAAAATGGAGCCAAGCGCTGGGAGGCCAATGGATTACCAGGTAGGTGACAAATGTCAGCTCACAAGGGTCACAACCCAGGGCATGGAAGGACCATTTCATAGGCAACAGGTTCATAGAATCATGTAAGTGTTTTGGTTGGAAGATAACTCTATGATGATAAAGTCCAACCACCCTGGACACCGCCATGGCCATTAAACCACATCCCAAGTTGCCACGTCCACACATCCCATACACAAAGCATGGCTTCCCAAGAGCTAACACTGAAATTAGAAAGCAGTAAGCTCAAGATTAAGTAACTAGCTGGTTTTGTTCTCCATCGTGTGAAGCTCAGGAAGCCCAGATTAACCTCTGGTTGAAACAAGCTGTCTCTAACACATTTCTCTTAGTCCCCAGGGGCTTGCACTAGGGCAATGATCATCCCCCTGCACTGGGCAGTATTGAGGCCACACCTCAAACTTTGAGTTCAGTTTTGGGGCTCTCCCTCCACAAAGGATAGTAAGGGCATGGAGCAGGTCCTGGTGAGTGCATGTCTGATTGGGAAGAAGTTCTACACAGAGAGAGTGATTGCCCATTGGAATGAGCTGCCCAGGGAGGTGGTGGAGTCACCATCACTGGAGGTGTTCAGGAGGAGACTTGATAGGGTGCTTGGTTGCATGGTTTAGTTGATTAGGTGGTGTTGGATGATAGGTTGGACACGATGATCTCAAAGGTCTTTTCCAACCTGGTTAATTCTATTCTATTCTATTCTATTCTATTCTATTCTATTCTATTCTATTCTATTCTATTCTATTCTATTCTATTCTATTCTATTCTATTCTATTCTAATTCCATGGTGCAACCCTGGGCAACCTGCTGTGTTTGACCTTGCTTAGCAGGGTGTTAGGGCTAGGTAATCTCCAGAGGCCCCTTCCAACCCTATCCATGCTGGGATTCTGTGATCCTGACTGACCAGTAAACCCCACAGCTGCCAGCATGGCACTGATGATGCCTCACAAAACAAGAGGTGTGCAGACAGGAGTCAAGGCAGCCATCAGCACCTGATGCTGATTTCAGGAAGTGAAGGTCCATGAGTCCCTTCCCCACAGGTCAGCATCACCATCATCGAGGCTCGGCAGCTGGTTGGGCTCAACATGGACCCTGTGGTCTGCGTGGAGGTTGGAGAGGAAAAGAAATACACATCCATGAAGGAATCAACCAATTGTCCTTATTACAACGAGGTGAGTCTGCCCTCCAGTGGTGCTTGCTCAGGGTCTGCATTGCTGTTAGCTGGGTAATTTCTTGTCACATGAGGCTTTTTCTTCTGTCACTTCTTGTTGGAATAAGGTGGCATCTCAAACCATGCAGAAGAAATGAAGCCTTTGCCCTCTGGTATTTTGCAAAATGGTAAAAAAGTGCCCTCACTTCATCTGTGCTCAGCTATTCTTAGTCCTTCTGACAAGTTAGGGCTTCCTTCCAATTGCCATGCTGCAAGGTGAGACCCCAGATACCTCAGCACTGCATCTCGCACGGATCTGTCCTTGCCGTGATGTATACTCCAGGTTGCTCCTCCTGGCAGTCACAGCTTCTCCAGCTGGAGCTTGAAGCATACTGCTGCATTTCAGTGAATGCTCTCACTCCAGCTCCCCTGCATTCATGACTGCTCTTTCCCTTCCAGTACTTCGTCTTTGACTTCCACGTCCCCCCAGACGTCATGTTTGACAAGATCATCAAGCTGTCCGTAAGTGAAGGTGGCTGCCTTGGCCTTTTCTGTGGGCCTTTCAAAGAAACAAGGCCCTTTTTCCATGGGGATCCACTGGGGATGGCTTTCAGTCTCTCTTTCCGTCATTGACTTTCATTGCTGAGGCCACAGAGCTCCACTCTTGCACTCGTTATCTCCTTCACTGGTTAATCTCTGGTCTTTCAGAACCAGGTAGAACTAAACATGTCTTGGGATATGTTTAGGATTGGGGAGAAGAAAGACTTCCCAAGCATGACAGGGTTGTTTAATATATTCATCAAAGACATAGAGAGTGGGATTGGGTGCACCCTCAGTGAGTTTGCAGGTGACACCAAGCTAGGTGGTGTGGTTGACACAGCTGAGGGGTGGGATCCATCCACGTGGACCTGGGCAAGCTGGAGAAGTAGGACTGTGTCAACTTTCTAAGGTTCAACAAGGCCAAATGCAAGACTCTGCACCAGGTTTAGGACAATCCTTGCTATCAATCCAGGCTGGGGCACGAAGGGACGGAGAGCAGCCCTGTGGAGGAGGGCTGGGAGGTGCTGGTGGATGAAAAGCTGGACAGGAGATGGCAATGTGCACTCATAGCACAGGATCAAACTGTACCCTGGGCTGCATCCAAAGCAATGTGGTCAGCAGGTTGAGGGAGGGGATTCTTGTTCCTCTCCTCCAGTCTGGTGAGAACACACCTGTGAGCTAGGTCCAGCACAGGAGAGACAGAGGAGGCCCCAGAAATTATCTGAGGGCTGGAAGAACCTCTGCTGTGAGGACAGGCTGAGAAAGTTAGGGTTATTCAGCTGGAGAAGAGAAGGTTCTGGGGAGTCTTTACTGTGGCCTTTCAGTACATAAAGGGACCAAGAAGAAAGATGGAGATAGACTTCTTATCAGGGGCTGTTGTGACAGAGGTGATGGTTTTAGTCTAAAAGAGGGGAGATTCAGACTGCACAGACCATCATCTCCTTTCCCCTCTGCACTGAACATCTCTAGGAAGAACCTTATGGCTCCAGGGCATTGATAAAGTTCTGAGTTCTTTTCATCTCTCCTTTTCCAGGTGATCCACTCAAAAAACCTCTTGCGCAGCGGGACTCTGGTTGGCTCCTTCAAGATGGATGTTGGAACAGTTTATACCCAACCTGGTATGGAAATGTTGCTTGCAGCCTGTCCAGTGATGGTTTAGGCCATGGTTGGGTGGAGGAACATGAGGGCATGTCCTGCAAGAGGACAGGTTAGAGGTTAACCTGCTGGAAAGCAGCTTTTCAGAGGTGATGCTTTTCTTAGTTTGAGTGTCTGAGATAACAAGCAGGTCACCTGGGCTACCTTCTGCGGTCAAGAAAGAGCACTCAGTACCTCCAGAGAAGGTTGTGGATCCCATTCTGAAATAAGGGGTAACAGCCAGAGGCTGAGATACCTTCTGGATGTGCTGGATTTTACCTATTGACACGAGCTTAGGCAAGATAGGTACCTCTGGTTTGGGCATTGCTTAGGTCACACCTCCAATGCTGCCTTCAGTTTTGGAGCCCTCACTCCAAGAAGGACATTGAGGGGCTAGAATGGATCCAGAGAAGGGCAGTGAAGCTGGTGAAAGATCTAGAGCCCAAGTTCTGTGAGGAGTGGCTGAGGGAACTCTCATTGTCATAGAATCACAGAATAATTTGGGGGTTAAGCGATCTTTAAGGTTGAGCCCAACCATTCACCCACCAATGCCAGGTCACCACTTTGGCATGTCCCTCAGCGCCACATCCTTTAAGTACTTCTAGGAACAGTGACTTCCAGGGATGGAGATTCCCCCCTTCTTCAGACAGTTTATCATGTTGCTTCTCTATCTTCAACTCTTGAACATGTCCAGAGGCAAAGAGGCAAAGAGGCAAAGAGGCTGGGGAGAGGCCTTGAGCACAAGGCCTAAGATGAGAGGCTGAGGGAGCTGGGGTTGCTTAGCCTGGAGAAGAGGAGGCTCAGGGGAGACTTTATTGCTGTCTACAACTCCCTGAAGGGAGGCTGTAGCCAGGTGGGGGTTGGTCTCTTCTCCCAGGCAAGCAGCACCAGAACAAGAGGACACAGTCTCAAGATGTGCCAGGGGAGGTTTAGGCTGGAGGTGAGGAGAAAGTTCTTCACAGAGAGAGTTGTTGGCCATTGGAATGTGCTGCCCAGGGAGGTGGTGGAGTCCCCATCCCTGGAGGTGTTCAAAAAGGGATTGGATGTGGCACTTGAGGCCATGGTTTAGCAGTCATGAGGTGTTGGGTGCCAGGTTGGACTTGATGATCTCTGAGGTCTTTTCCAACCTTATTGATTCTATGATTCTATGAACACGAGACTCCTCTACCTGATGATGAAGATGTCTGTTACGTGTACCTGCAGGCCACCCCAGCCAAGAGGAAAGATGTTTGTAGCCCTCAAGGTAATTGCTGTGTCTCATTCTTACAAATGCCTGTCTTGTCCCCTGGCTTCCAGAGCACCAGTTCTACCACAAGTGGGCCATCCTTTCTGACCCCGAGGATCTCACCGCCGGGCTGAAAGGTTACCTGAAGTGTGACATCGCTGTGGTAGGGAAAGGGGACAACATCAAGACACCACACAAGGCCAATGAGACAGAGGAGGAGGATATCGAAGGGTAAGGATCTTCAGAGCCAGCTTCACATGGCTGTGCTTGTGAATGACTTCTCATGCCTCTTCACCTGGGATTGTGCAATGGGGACACCATCCCTTCTGGATGAGGCTGAGGGACCTTCTAGTAGCCATACTGACCTCATGCAATGAAACCAGAGTGTCTAAAGTTCACAGAGTGATAGGGGTTGGATGGACTGCTGAAGGTCATCTAGTCCAAAGCTGATGAAAAAAAGAGCATGTGGCAGACTGCTGGTGCAAGTCCAGCTCATATTAAGTGCAGACCATCTGCTGGTTGTTGAGCTCTCTACAATGCTAGCCCGATATCACAGAATCATAGAATGGAGGGGATTGGAGGGGACCTGTGGAGATTGAGTCCAACCCTCCCACCAAAACAGGCTACACAGGAACACATCTAGATGAGTCTTGAAAGTATCTAGAGAAGGAGACTCCACAACCTCTCTGGAGAGCCTTTTCCAGTGCTCTGTCACCCACAGAGTAAAGAAGTTTTGCTCAAGTTGAGATGGAACATCTTATGCTCCAGTTTGTGTCCACTCCCCCTCATCCTACCAGAAAGCATCACTGAAAACAAGACTGGCCCCTTCTTCTTGACACCCACCCCTCAGATATTTGTAGACATTAATAAGATCCCCTCTCAGCCTTCTCCAGGCTAACCAGTCACAGGTCTCTCAGCCTTTCCTCACAAGCCAGATGTCCCAGTCCCTTACTCATCCTTGTAGCACTCTGTTGGAGTCTCTCTAGTATTTTTGTGTTCCTCTTGAAGAGGGCAGCCCAGGACTGGTCCCAGGATTCCAGATGTGGCCTCCCTAGGGCAGAGTAGAGGGGGAGAAGAACTTCCCTCAACTTCCTGGACACTTTCTTCTTAATGTCCCCCAGGGCAGCATCAGGCTTATTGGCCACAAGGGCACCTGTTAACCAACCTGATGTCCCTGCTGTTCCTGCTGTTCACTAAATGCACATTCCTGGGGGGCCACCTCCCCTGTCCCTGTCCCCTTCTTCATCCCTCTCCCCTGATGGCCCTTGGATGGGCTGGGGTCTCATCACTCACTGCAAGGGCAGATCAGGGAGGTCTGCATGACATTTCCAAGGCTGAGTGGATGGGCAGGGCTCTGTGACTCCCCAGGACATCTAAAAGAACATCTAAAAGTCATTAATGTAAAATGTAGTCTAAGCCTCAGAAGGTCTCACGCTGATTAATATCCCCAGGTGCAGCCACAGGCATTGAGGTCTTGGGTGACAGGTTGGGCTTGAGGATCTTTGAGGTCTTTTCCAACCTTATTGATTCTATGATTCTGTGACACTGCAGGAACCTGCTGCTCCCAGATGGGGTCCCTGCAGAGAGGCAATGGGCTCGCTTCTACATCAAGATCTATCGAGCAGAGGGACTGCCCCGAATGAACACCAGCATCATGGCCAACGTGAAGAAGGCTCTCATTGGGGAGAACAAGGACTTGGTAGACCCCTATGTGCAGGTGGTCTTTGCAGGCCAGAAGGTGAGCAAGCTGCTTGCAGTAACAGGGGGGCCCTGGGAGGTAATGTGAGCAGGATCAGCTGTTCCACAGAGGATCAGAGGATGATCTAAGCTGTGCTGGTATGTAGATGGTGAGATACATAGCAAAGCCACCTTGTTGGCTGTGTTAGAGGACACAGTCTCAAGCTGTGCCAGGGGAGGTTTAGGCTAATGTTAGGAAGAAGCTCTTCCCAGAAAGAGAGATTGGCCATTGGAATGTGCTGCCCAGGGAGGTGGTGGAGTCACCATCCCTGGAGGTGTTTAGGAAGAGACTGGCTGGGGTGCTTGGTGCCATGGTTTAGTTGACCTGGCTTGGGACCTCAAACCCTTGTCTGACATCTATCTGTCTGTTGCTGTCTACAACTACCTGAAGGGAAGTTGTAGCCAGGAGGGGGCTGGTTTCTTCTCCCAGGCAACCAGCACCAGAACAAGAGGACACAGTCTCAAACTGTGCCAGGGGAAGTTTAGACTCGAGGTGAGGAGAAAGTTCTTCCCAGAGAAAGTCGTTCGTCTTGGAATGTGCTGCTCAGGGAGGTGGTGGAGTCCCCATCCCTGGAGGTGTTCAAGAGGGGACTGGATGTGGCACTTGGTGCCATGGTTGAGTAGTCATGAGGTGTTGGGTGACAGGTTGGACTTGATGATCTTTGAGGTCTTTTCCAACCTCATTGATTCTATGATCTCCTCCCACTCGGCAGGGGAAGACCTCTGTGCAGAAGAGCAGCTATGAGCCTCTCTGGAATGAGCAAATAGTCTTCACAGAAATGTTCCCCCCACTGTGCAAGAGGATAAAGATCCAGATCCGGGACTCGGACAAGGTCAACGATGTGGCCATCGGTACTCATTTCATTGACCTGAGGAAGATCTCTAACGAAGGAGACAAAGGTAAAGCTGAGGCTGGGGCAGACTGAGCTACCTTCTTCCCAGTAGAGAGCCAGCACAACAGCCTAGGCTGCTTCTCCACGCCTGGAGAAGATGCATACCTGCACATTGGTGTGTATCTGGAGAGGCTCTGACTCGCTGCAGTGGTCTTCTGAGGTCACTGGACCTGCACTCCTTGAAAACAAGCCTGTCACAAGCCTCCAGCCTGCCACTTGAAAGCAAAGACACCACAGAACACAAAACACCCTTGCATGAAAAGATGAGTATCTGACAGGCTCCTCCATGAACACACATGGTAGGACCAGCGTGAAACCAAAGATGGCTCTGGAAAGGGGATTAATGGGGGGTCCTTTCTTCTTGGCTCTCACATTGAGTAACTTCTGGTAGGACCAGTGTGAAACCAAAGATGGCTCTGGACGGGGGATTAATGAGGGTTCCTTTCTTTTTGACTCTCACATTGACTAACCTCTGGCAGGATCAGTGTGAAACCAAAGATGTCTCTGGACAGGGGACTAGTAGGGGGTCCTTTCTTCTTGACTCTCACATTGAGTAACTTGCCCAGTGTGTGGTGGCAACCATTCACCTGCATGCCCCCCCCCACATATTCAGGCCTGCATCACTGTAC
This sequence comes from Dryobates pubescens, assembly GCF_014839835.1. NCBI lineage: Eukaryota > Metazoa > Chordata > Aves > Piciformes > Picidae > Dryobates > Dryobates pubescens. Next base: position 23,049,657 of record NC_071614.1, read on the forward strand.
ACAGATCAGAACAGTGATGCCAGTCCATAAGGGTTTGTGTCCAGAGGCAAAGGTTCCCCCTCCTCCTTGCTCACATCCTTTCCTTACCTGCATGTCTGCTCTGCTGCAGGCTTCCTGCCCACCTTTGGCCCTGCTTGGGTGAACATGTATGGCTCCACCAGGAACTACACCCTGATGGATGAGCACCAAGAGCTGAACGAGGGGCTGGGGGAAGGGGTCTCCTTCCGGGCCAGGCTTCTGATGGGTCTTGCTGTGGAGATCTTGGACACCACCAACCCAGAGATCAACAGCTCCACTGAGGTGCAAGTTGAGCAGGCAGCATCAGTTGCTGATGTAAGTCACCCTACAGGTGCCAGTGGTGAGTCTTGGGTCTCAGGCCTCCGAGTTAACCATCTTTGGTTTCACAAACTGAGGATTTCATTTGGTCTTGCCCCAAATGTGGTTTCTTTCCCAACAAGCTCTGGCAGGATGAAGCAGGGCAGAGAAACTAAGCAGCTGTTTCCTGACACAAGATGGTTCAGTGTGGTTTGGTTCACCCCAGTTGTGATTCCTGCATATCCCTCAGGCAGTTCCCTCACCTGCAAGGAGTCACTGACCCAAACACATTTCAATGTTAGCCTATAATGTTAATTTCAAATTAACATCTAATTGAACTCTCTGCAGTGATCCTAAAGATGGCTCACCCTGGGGGAGAGAAAATCCTCTTGAAAGTGTGAGTAGTAGCATTTTTAGGCTGGATGTTAGGAAGAAGTTCTTCATAGAAAGAGGGATTGGCCATTGGAATGTGCTGCTCAGGGAGTGGTGGAGTCACCATCACTGGAGGTGTTTAGGAAGAGACTGGCTGGGGTGCTTGGTGCCATGGCTTAGTTGATTAGGTGGTGTTGGGTGATAGGTTGGACTTGATCTCAAAGATCTTTTCCAGCCTGGTTGATTCTATTCTATTCTCTTCTAATTAAGAAATTGTTCACTACAAGGGTCATCCCTGACAGCAGTCCAGGTCAGATTAGATGGGGCTCTGAGCAGCCTGAAGATGTCCCTGCTGACTGCAAGGCAGTTGGACTAGACTACATGTAAGGATCCCTTCCAGCCCAAACCATTCTGTGTTTCTAGGATAGTCTTGGTACAGTTAAAGGAAGGATGAAGCTGAAGAATGGGTTTGTGCTTCCTGGCTGCCTGAGCACTGGCCACTGGCTGGGGTCCACCTAGTGTGAAGGGCACTGCAGAGCCTGCTGCACCTGGGATCACTCCTAGTTCAAAATCAGCTTTGGTCTCTTCCAACCTGGTTAATTCTATTCTATTCTATTTCACTTTCAAAGAGCCCATGAATGTGCTCAGCCTGGTGTCTGCCTCCTAGGTGTCTGCCTCCTAGGTGCCCCTCTGCCTGATCTCAACCCTGATCCCCATGGTTTCTCCTGCAGAACTGCACTGGGAAGATGGAGGAGTTCTTTCTCTTTGGAGCCTTCCTGGAAGCCACCATGATCGACAGGAAGATTGGTGACAAACCCATCAACTTTGAAGTCACAATAGGTTGGTTGGCTTTGAAAGAGGGTGGTTCTAAAGCATTCCTGGTGGGAATCCAAGGCAGAGAGCAGGGGTTCTTCCCCATTTTCCATACCAGCTCATGCTAGTGCATGCATGGCTCTCATTCCAGCAAGAAGGTGATGACTACTTGTCAAGCACAAGTGGTCCCAAACCATCTATTGTGTGCATGCCGTGCCATGGCCAGTGGAACCACTCACTCTCTCACCTTGGCTTTGTGCCTCTTGAGGCTGGCCACCAAAGGGAAGATTTGTATTCCTACTGGCTTGAGAGGGGATGTGAGCAGGGGACAGACACTCATCACTGATTTATGGTTCCTGGGCATAGTTTGAGTTCAACTCCACTCTCAACCATAGGCCCTGCAGAGGAACCTTCTCTCTGACCTGAACTAGAGCCAAGAGATGGAGCCTGATTGGAGTGACAACCCTGGGAGCTGATTTCACTTCTGGTTTGCTCTTTTTCTTGAGGTAACTATGGGAACCAGATCGATGGCATGAGCAAACCCATCCTACGAAGGAAGAAAGAAGGAGGGGATGGGGATGAGGAGGAATCTGAGCTGCTCCAGAACTCAAGTGAGGATGAAGGGGATGAGAGTGGAGAGCTGGTTTCTGTTTCTTCAACTCAGCCCATGAAGCCCCTGGTCACAGATAGGTAAGTGTGTCTGCCTGGCCACCAAGCTGCCACTGGACAGAGATCACAGAATCACAGAATGGTAGGGGTTGGAAGAGACCTCTGGGGATCATCCTGTCAACCCCCCTGCTAAAGCAGGGTCACCCACAGCAGCTTGCCCAAGATCACAGTGTACAGATGGGTTTGGAATCTCTTCAGAGAAGGAAACTGCACAATGTCTCTGAGAAGCCCTTTCCTGGGATCTGGCATGCTCACAAGAATGAAGTTTCTCCTCATGTTCAGATGGAACCTCCTGGTTTCCAGGTTGTGCCCATTGCCTCTTGTCCTGTCACTGGGGTCCACTGAAAAGAGTCTGGCCCTATGCTCCTGTGACCCATCCATTAGCTATTGATCAGCATTGAGATCCCCTCTCATGCTGCTCTTCTCCAGGCTAAACAGCCCCAAGTCTCTCAGCCTCTCCTCGTCAGAGAGATGCTCCACCCCCCTCAGCATCTTTGTAGCCTCTGCTGAACTCTCTCCAGTAGTTGCCTCTCTTGAACTTGGAGCCTTACACTCAGCCATGAGGCTCTGATGACACCTTCTGGCTGGAAATACTCAGATGACTTCAGAAGGACAAACCAAAGCTGATTTTGAACTAGGAGTGATCCCAGGTGCAGCAGGCTCTGCAGTGCCCTTCACACTAGGTGGACCCCAGCCAGTGCTCAGGCAGCCAGGAAGCACAAACCCATTTTTCAGCTTCATCCTTCCTTTAACTGTACCAAGACTAGCCTAGAAACACAGAATGGTTTGGGCTGGAAGGGATCCTTACATGTAGTCTAGTCCAACTGCCTTGCAGTCAGCAGGGACATCTTCAGGCTGCTCAGAGCCCCATCTAATCTGACCTGGACTGCTGTCAGGGATGACCCTTGTAATGAACAATTTCTTAATTAGAAGAGAATAGAATAGAATCAACCAGGCTGGAAAAGACCTTTGAGATCAAGTCCAACCTATCACCCAACACCACCTAATCAACTAAACCATGGCACCAAGCACCCCAGCCAGTCTCTTCCTAAACACCTCCAGGGATGGTGACTCCACCACTCCCTGGGCAGCACATTCCTATGGCCAATCTCTCTTTCTATGAAGAACTTCTTCCTAACATCCAGCCTAAACCTCCCCTGGCACAGCTTGAGACTGTGTCCTCTTGTTCTGGTGCTGGTTGCCTGGGAGAAGAGACCAACCCCCACCTGGCTACAACCTCCCTTCAGGGAGTTGTAGACAGCAAGAAGGTCTCCCCTGAGCCTCCTCTTCTCCAGGCTAAGGAACCCCAGCTCCCTCAGCCTCTCCTCACAGGGCTGTGCTCCAAACCCCTCCCCAGCCTTGTTGCCCTTCTCTGGACACCTTCCAGCAGCTCAACATCTTTCCTAAACTGAGGGACCCAGAACTGGACACAGGACTCAAGGTGTGGCCTAACCAGTGCTGAGTCCAGGGGCACAATGACCTCCCTGCTCCTGCTGGCCACACTGTTCCTGATCCAGGCCAGGATGCCACTGACCTTCTTGGCCACCTGGGAAGTTGGTTCTGTTCCTCCCCCACTATGCTTTTTCGAGGAGCTTGGCTCTCTTGGGGTTCAGGGTGCTCTGCTGGGCTCCCCCACTGGAGCTGAGTGAGCTTAGACCCTCTGCACATCTCTCTGTCTGAGAGAGCAACTTTGCAATCCTTGGGCATTGCACCCATCCACTCCAGATCTGGCACTGAGAAGGGTGCTATTAGACCCTGTTCTTCAAGGTGTGATACACCTCAGACCACCTCTCTCCCACACCTGACCTCCTCTATACCATGCTCATCACCATAGCATTGCCTCCCTGGGAGAGGTGTGGGACAGGAGCTGTTCCTGGTCCTGAGTGTTACCACCGTGGAGCATCTCTTCTGCCTCCTCTTGCAGGAACTACTTCCACCTGCCATACTTTGAGAAGAAGCCCTGCATCTACATCAAGAGCTGGTGGCAAGACCAGCGCCGCAGATTGTACAATGCCAACATCATGGACAAGATTGCAGACAAGCTGGTAAGCACACACTGGTGAGAGAGAGAAAGACACAGCCTGGGGTTGGTCTGAGGCACACCCAGCCTCCCTGTGCATCTGCACAGCTTGTCTTGCAGCAAGGACAAACCATGCAAGGACCCACTGGCAAACCCGTGCCAGAAAGGAGAAGTTTCCTGGTGCCAAACACTCCACAGTTCAAATGTGCACACCTTAGGAGCCCCTTCGTGTTCCTGAGGGTCAAACCCAGGTGTCCCCACCAAAGGGAGCAGGAGGAGGAAGGTTTTGTACTCCTGGACTACACAAATGAAGTCCTTGAGTGGCAGAACCTCTTTAATAGCTAATTCCCAAGGATCCTTTGTGACAACTCCCTGTTGCAGGATCAGCAGAGGGAGAGCCTGGAAGGTCCAGCCAAGATGGTGTGGACCTTGGCCACCCTCATGGAGCATGGTGGAGCCACTCCCCACAGCCAAATTTGTGCCGATCTGAGGCCAGAAGGTCTGCAGAAGCAGCAGGTGTTCCCCACTGGCTGTTTTATGCAGGTTGGAGCCTCAGTGGGCACCCTGCCCCTCCACCACCTCCTCAGTTCTTCCTTTTGATGCTGCAGGAGGAAGGTCTCAATGACGTGCAGGAAATGATCAAGACAGAGAAGCCACACCCAGAGCGGCGGCTTCGGGGGGTCTTGGAGGAGCTGAGCAGTGGCTGCTTGTAAGTAAAGGATGGGCAAAGGTGGCACAGTGTAGACCCCTCTGATGCCCCAGAGACTCCTTATCCTCTGTAGAATGGGCAAGAATTTCATCACAACACCCTATCAGCTGCCTTTCACTTTGGAGCATGAGGAGGTGGTGTTCAAATCTATGAGCCTCAGATCCTGAAGCAATGGTGAAAGGTGATAGGATAGGATAGGATGGGATGGGATAGGATAGGATGTGATAGGATAGGATAGGATAGGATGGGATGGGATGGGATGGGATGGGATGGGATAGGATAGGATAGGATAGGATAGGATAGGATAGGATAGGATAGGATAGGATAGGATAGGATAGGATAGGATAGGATAGGATGGGGTGGGGTAGGATGGGGTGAGGTGGGGTGGGGTGGGGTAGAATAGAATAGAATAGAATAGACCAGACCAGACCAGACCAGGTTGAAAGAGACCTTTGAGATCATCGAGTTCAACCTATCACCCAACACCATCTGATCAACTAACCCATGGCACCAAGCACCCCAGCCAGTCTCTTTCTAAACACCTCCAGTGATGGTGACTCCACCACCTCCCTGGGCAGCACATCCCAATGGCCAATCACTCTTTCTATGAAGAACTTCTTCCTAACTTGTGGCCTGCAGAGGCTGGAACCTGATCAGCAGCTTCTCCCCCTGCATGACACTCAGCACTGGGTGCAAACAGGCTGCTTGGTAGGATTGTGTTGCAGACTGAGCAGAATGAGGACATTTTCCTCCACTGAGGTGCTCTCCTGCTGGCAGAGCTCCAGCTGCCCATGGCTGTCTGAGGAGAACCCAAGGGACTCATGCTGCTGACCTTTTCCACCAGGCGCTTCGTGACGTTGGCAGACAAGGACCAGCACCACTCCTCCCGCACAAGGCTGGACAGGGAGAGGCTCAAGTCCTGCATGCGGGAGCTGGTAAGTGGGATTCAGGCAGGCAGGGAGGAAGATTCATCATCATGGACTGGACCTTCTCAGTGCAGTGGAGATTTCTGGTCCAGAGTTGATTTCCAGTCTCGGTGGGTTGAGAGTTTGGAGTTTATTTCATTATAGAGGAGCCCAAATCACCTAGATCTTGCACAGGATGCAGGTGGCACTTGGGTCCATGCTGTTGCCTCCCTTCCACCACACTGCTTTGGCTTGGAGTGCAGAGAAGGACCTACATTGCTGACAAACAGCTGAGGAGACTGGGAAGGAGTAATTTAGGGCAACCCTGCAGAGCATCCTTGCTCCAAAGATAGATATGGCCAAGATGTTTGGGGCTGGTAGCCCAGCTTCCTTGCAAAGGAGTTGGGTGTACAAAGAGCAGGTAGCTTATCCAGTTGGACAAAGACACCAGCTTCATTAGGGATGAATTTAACAAGTGAAAGCCTCTGCATCCCCTTTGCTGAATGGTCAGGTGCTGAGTTACTGCAGAACCAAAAGTGCCTCCCACCAGGCTAGAAGTCATCCCAAAACACCCTAAGCACAGCTGCCAGTTCTGTGTCCTGCAGTCCTTCCACTGGGACAGTTGGACAGATGTCTCTGCACTGCCAGGAACCTTTCCTTGCATCCTGCAAAGTATGAGGGACAAGTGTCAGAAGTCCCATCACGAGGATGCGTGTGGTGGGATTAAGGCCTCTGCCTACTCACCAGCCCTTCCCAAATGTCAAGAACCTGCTTGGTGCTGCTCCCTGCTTGATGCTTCGTTCTGCTCCTCCTCATATCATGTTGTGTGCTCACTATTTAACCACAGGAGAACATGGGGCAGCAAGCCACAACTCTGAGGTCACAGGTGAAGAGGAACACCATGAAGGACAAGCTGAAGCTGGTGCAAAACTTCCTGCAGAAACTCCGCTTTCTGGCAGACGAGGTGAGGTGCTCCATCTGTAGATGTGGCCTCTCTAGTGCAGAAGAGGGGGAGGAGAAGCTCCATGCTGGTCACAGTCTTCTTTATGCACCCTAGGAGACCATTTGCCTTCTTGGCCATGAGGTGTGGTGCTTCCTGTGGTGCTGAGGGACATGGTTTAGTAGTGACCTGGCAGTGCTGGGGTAATGGTTGGGCACGATGATCTTAAAAGTCTTTTCCAACCAAAGCAAGCCCTACCATTCTAATCCAAAATTGCATTCCTTTAAAAATCTGGAACAAATTAAATCCCAGTTTCTTTCCTGGTGGGCTCAGCTTGCTGAGCTTAACTCTAAGCAGCTTCTCTTAAGCAGAACAACTTCTGCATTGAGTGCCTCAAAACCATTTCAGTGACCCTAGTGGGCAAATAGCTACATCCATCTCCTGTGGCATCTGTGGAATTTGTCTTCAGAAGGTCTCCAGTCCTGCTGATGTCTGAGTGCTGAGACACTGAGAGGTGTCTTTGCTGGTGTTCACAGCCCCAGCACACCATTCCTGACATCTTCATCTGGATGATGAGCAACAACAAGCGCATTGCCTATGCCCGCGTCCCTTCCAAGGACATCCTCTACTCCATCGTGGACGAGGAGACGGGCAAGGACTGCGCCAAAGTGAAGACCATCTTCCTCAAGGTGCCAGTCTGCCTTTTGTGAGGGAACTGCAGCCCAGAGGAGGCAGATGAGGGAAAGACAGGCTGGGAGGATGGGAGATGGAGATGGGAGAGCTGTGAATCCAGTTTTGCCGGGGTTTGGATGGTCAGGGTGGAAGTCTGCTGCTAAGAAGTGTGAGCCACTGATTTCTGCCCAAGGAGTGAGGAATCCAGTGTTTGATCTAGGTGGTCACAAAAGAGGATGCTGGGTTAGACAGAGGAAGCCAACACGGTGGGAAGAAGGCAACGTATGAGGTAGAGTAGTGTCATGATCCAAACAGATAAGGGCTGGCTCCCTGGGTTTGAGGAGCAGTGGTACAAGGGATGCACTAGAAGGAGCTAAATGCTGCACAGGGTGGTCTGCCCACCTCTGGGGCCTTCCCTATATCCATGTAAACTGTTCTGTTCTTTGTGCCCAGCTACCTGGGAAGAGGGGCTTTGGACCTGCTGGCTGGACAGTCCAGGCCAAGATGGAGATGTACTTGTGGCTGGGCCTCAATAAACAGCGCAAAGACTTCTTGAGTGGCCTGCCCTGCGGCTTTGAGGAGAAGAAGACTGCCAGGGGCCAAAACATGCCATCCTTCCCACCCATCAGCCTCCTTTACACCAGTAAGAGCTTCCTGCTTGTAGTGGGTCTGGGGACAGGAGACGGAGAAGGCTGAAGGGAGCTTGGCTCCATCATTTGGACCAAGGGCTTCCAGAAGCTAATGGGGAAATGGTCCCAATTGTCCCAGTCTGAGGGACATGCCTGGTTGGGACTCATGCTTCAGCCTGTATCCTTCCCCAGTGCTGGCCATGGGCAAAAGCATTTTCCTGAGACCATGGCTGGGCTTTGGGATTATCTATCAAACCATCTCACTTCTTTTCTGACAGAAAAACAAGTTTTCCAGCTACGAGCCCACATGTACCAGGCCAGAAGTTTATTTGCAGCTGACAGTAGTGGCCTCTCAGACCCCTTTGCACGAGTCTTCTTCATCTCCCAGAGCCAATGCACTGAGGTAAACACCAGCTACTGACCTGGAGGGCTGGGCTTGGGTATTACATGTCCCATCAGCTCTCCATCCTGCTCCCCTGTGACAGGTCTCATGACTGCCAGTGGACTAAGGACTGGCTCGATCACAGGGTGCTAGGGTGGGAAAGCAGCCACAGCACCTGGGCTTGGCTGCTTCCAGCAATTCCTTCTCCAGGAGCACCTTCATGACATGTCCATCACTACAGAGCTATCCCATGACCCTGTGGCTATGATCACCTGCCTGGTTAGCAGAAAGTGGAGCATGATGAAATACGTCTTGTGTCTTCCTGGGCTGAGGGCTGCCCATGGCAGGGATTTGGAACTGGATGATCTGTAGGGTTCCTTCCAGACCAAACCATCCTATGACATAGTTTGTGTCCACTTGCCTGCTGTTGGGTTAGGGGTTTACCTTAGAAGAGCCCTTGGGAGATACTCCACCCCTAACTGGTCCAAAACCATGTGCAGGAGCCTTCTAATGCTGCCAGGCAGATGAATCCAATGCCCCAGCTGCTGCCCTTGCACAAGGCCTTAGCCTCCATCTGGAGCAGTAAGTCTGTCTCTCATTCTTCCAGGTTCTCAATGAGACCCTTTGCCCAACCTGGGACCAGCTGCTGGTCTTTGACAACGTGGAGTTGTATGGAGAAGTCCATGAGATGAGAGATGACCCTCCCATCATTGTCATTGAGATCTATGACCAGGACACAGTGGTAAGATCAATCCCACCAAAAGGAAATGTTCACAACTGAGATGCTGCCACCACTCCTGAGCTGGAGACTAGGCAGATGGTGCAGAGGATGTGAGAAGCTGCTTTTCTCCTGAAAAGCTTGGAAGATGGTCCCTTCTATACCTCCTATGACATAAGCAGCCTTTGCTGCTCATTAGACCTCACATTCACATTAATGCTATCTCATTTTTGGAGAGTGAAGCAAGAGCTTTTGTGAGGTTGGAGGCCAGGACATGTCTACTGAGCTTTTCCCTGTAGAAAAGGTGCTCAGTCCTGATCTCCATGATGGCTCAGTCCTAGGCCACCTCCTTCACCTTACTTGAAGAAGCCAGGAGTGAAAGCTGTCACTGAGCTTTGGTGTCCCAGGCTGAGTGGGCTGGTTCTGTCCTAACAATGATTCTGTCTGGAGAAGAGAAGGCTCTGAGGAGACCTAATTGTGGCCTTCCACTATGTGAAGGGGGCCTACAAGAAAGCTGGGGAGGGACTTTTTAGGGTATCAGGGAGTGATAGGACCAGGGGGGGATGGAAAAAAAATAGAAATGGGTAGATGTTAGGAAGAAGTTCCCCATGAGGGTGGTGAGACACTGGCACAGGTTGCCCAGGGAGGTGGTGGAAGCCTCATCCCTGGAGGTTTTTAAGGCCAGGCTGGATGTGGCTCTGGGCAACATGATGTAGAGTGAGGTGTCCCTGCCTATGGCAGCAGGGGGGTTGGAACTGCCTGATCCTTGAGGTCCCTTCCAACCCTAATAATCCTATGATGGGGGTGATTTGGAAGATCTCAACAAACCCAGGTGCTCTCTTCATGAGCCAGCAGTGTGCCCAGGTGGCCAAGAAGGCCAATGGCATCCTGGCCTCTATCAGGAATAGTGTGGCCAGCAGGAGCAGGGAGGTCATTGTGCCCCTGGACTCAGCACTGGTTAGGCCACACCTTGAGTCCTGTGTCCAGTGTCCAGTTCTGGGGCCCTCAGTTTAAGAAGGACATTAAGACACTTGAAGGTGTCCAGAGAAGGGCAACAAGCCTGGGGAGAGGCCTTGAGCACAGCCCTGTGAGGAGAAGCTGAGGGAGCTGGGGTTGCTTAGCCTGGAGAAGAGGAGGCTCAGGGGAGACCTTCTTGCTGCCTACAACTACCTGAAGGGAGGTTGTAGCCAGGAGGGGATTGGTCTCTTCTTCCAGGCAACCAGCACCAGAACAAGAGAACACAGTCTCAAGCTGTGCCAGGGGAGGTTTAAGCTGGAGGTGAGGAGAAAGTTCTTCACAGAGAGAGTTGTTGGCCATGGGAATGTGCTGCCCAGGGAGGTGGTGGAGTCACCGTCCCTGGAGGTGTTCAAGAGGGGATTGGATGTGGCACTTGGTGCCATGGTTTAGTAGTTATGAGGTGTTGGGTGACAGGTTGGACTTGAGGATCTCTGAGGTCTTTTCCAACCTTATTGATTCTGTGATCCTGTGACCTCTCCAGGGCAAAGCTGACTTCATGGGGCGCACTTTTGCCAAGCCAGTGGTGAAGATGTCTGATGAGCACTACAGCCCCCCCCGCTTCCCCCCCCAGCTGGAGTACTACCAGATCTACCGCGGCAACGCCACCGCCGGGGACCTGCTGGCTGCCTTCGAGCTGCTCCAGGTACCGGCGGGCCACAGCCTCCCCACACCGAGGCAGGGGCAGGAGGCAATGGAAGGATCCAAGGGAGTGGGGGAAGGAGGCAATGCAAGGTTTCAGGGGAGTGGGGGAAGGAGGCAATGCAAGGTTCCAGGGGAGTGGGGGAAGGAGGCAATGCAAGGTTCCAGGGGAGTTGGGGAAGGAGGCAATGCAAGGTTCCAGGGGAGTGGGGGAAGGAGGCAATGCAAGGTTCCAGGGGAGTGGGGAAGGAGGCAATGCAAGGTTCCAGGGGAGTGGGGGAAGGAGGCAATGGAAGGTTTCAGGGGAGTTGGGGAAGGAGGCAATGGAAGGTTTCAGGGGAGTGGGGAAGGAGGCAATGGAAGGTTCCAAGGGAGTGGGGAAGGAGGCAATGGAAGGTTCCAAGGGAGTGGGGAAGGAGGCAATGGAAGGTTTCAGGGGAGTGGGGAAGGAGGCAATGGAAGGTTCCAGGGGAGTGGGGAAGGAGGCAATGCAAGGTTCCAAGGGAGTGGGGAAGGAGGCAATGCAAGGTTCCAGGGGAGTTGGGGAAGGAGGCAATGGAAGGTTCCAGGGGAGTGGGGAAGGAGGCAATGGAAGGTTTCAGGGGAGTTGGGGAAGGAGGCAATGCAAGGTTCCAAGGGAGTGGGGAAGGAGGCAATGGAAGGTTCCAGGGGAGTGGGGAAGGAGGCAATGGAAGGTTCCAGGGGAGTTGGGGAAGGAGGCAATGGAAGGTTCCAGGGGAGTGGGGGAAGGAGGCAATGGAAGGTTTCAGGGGAGTTGGGGAAGGAGGCAATGCAAGGTTCCAAGGGAGTGGGGAAGGAGGCAATGCAAGGTTCCAGGGGAGTTGGGGAAGGAGGCAATGGAAGGTTCCAGGGGAGTGGGGAAGGAGGCAATGGAAGGTTTCAGGGGAGTTGGGGAAGGAGGCAATGCAAGGTTCCAAGGGAGTGGGGAAGGAGGCAATGGAAGGTTTCAGGGGAGTTGGGGAAGGAGGCAATGCAAGGTTCCAAGGGAGTGGGGAAGGAGGCAATGCAAGGTTCCAGGGGAGTTGGGGAAGGAGGCAATGGAAGGTTCCAGGGGAGTTGGGGAAGGAGGCAATGGAAGGTTCCAGGGGAGTGGGGAAGGAGGCAATGGAAGGTTCCAGGGGAGTGGGGAAGGAGGCAATGGAAGGTTTCAGGGGAGTGGGGAAGGAGGCAATGGAAGGTTCCAGGGGAGTGGGGAAGGAGGCAATGGAAGGTTTCAGGGGGGTTGGGGAAGGAGGCAATGGAAGGTTTCAGGGGAGTGGGGAAGGAGGCAATGGAAGGTTCCAAGGGAGTGGGGAAGGAGGCAATGGAAGGTTCCAAGGGAGTGGGGAAGGAGGCAATGGAAGGTTTCAGGGGAGTGGGGAAGGAGGCAATGGAAGGTTCCAGGGGAGTGGGGAAGGAGGCAATGGAAGGTTCCAAGGGAGTGGGGAAGGAGGCAATGGAAGGTTTCAGGGGAGTGGGGAAGGAGGCAATGGAAGGTTCCAAGGGAGTGGGGAAGGAGGCAATGGAAGGTTCCAAGGGAGTGGGGAAGGAGGCAATGGAAGGTTCCAAGGGAGTGGGGAAGGAGGCAATGGAAGGTTCCAAGGGAGTGGAGCTTAACTCCTTGTGGTGGGTTGAAGTTTCCCATTCACATTAACTAAGCATGACTAACTCAGCTGGAAGCAAATGGAAGCTGTACTTACAAAGCAAAAAGCTGCACTCTCCAATGGAATGCAATGAGTATGTACAAAATATACAGGGTTTACAATATTGTACAGGTATTTACAAGTAGAAAATAGCATGGAGACTCCCCTGTACTCCCTCTGGTGTTCCCAGAGAGCAGGCAAGCTGCTCCACTCCCCCCTCCCCCCACCTCCTCCTCCCTCCTGTTACAGAAGAAAAGAAGAGCTGAGAGAAAGCATCAAGAATAGTGTGGCCAGCAGGAGCAGGGAGGTCATTCTGCCCCTGGACTCAGCACTGGTTAGGCCACACCTTGAGTCCTGTGTCCAGTTCTGGGCCCCTCAGTTTGAAAAGGACATTGAGACTCTTGAACATGTCCAGAGAAGGGCAACAAGGCTGGTGAGCAGTCTCAAGCACACACCCTATGAGAAGAGGCTGAGTGAGCTGGGGTTGTTTAGCCTGGAGAAGAGGAGGCTCAGGGGAGACCTTCTTGCTGTCTACAACTACCTGAAGGGAGGTTGTATCCAGGTGGGGGTTGGCTCTTCTCCCAGGCAACCAGCACCAGAACAAGAGGACACAGTCTCAAGCTGTGTCAGGGGAGGTTTAAGCTCAAGGTGAGGAGAAAGTTCTTCCCAGAGAGATTGGCCATTGGAATGTGCTGCCCAGGGAGGTGTTGGAGTCACCATCCCTGGAGGTGTTCAAAAGAGGATTGGATGTGGCATTTGGAGCCATGGTTTAAGTGTCAGGAGGTGTTAGGTATTAGGTAATAGGTTGGACTTGGTGATGTCTGAGGTCTTTTCCAACGTGGTTGATTCTATGAGTCTATGAAAACAATTCCATGACTGTATGGTTTTATTCTCATAGCCTGTGGAGGCAGCAGAGTTGAACTCTCCTGATTTGCTGCCTTCTTTCCCATATGCTGAGCCTGTTGTATTTGTATGGACATGGCTCAGCAGCTTCCTGGGGGGCAGGGAGCATGAGAAGTCATGAGAAAGGCCCCAGAAAACTCAGCAAAGTGCTGGTAGATTCAGATGTGCCACAGACACCTCCAATGCAGCTGGGCACCAGCAGATGTCCCAAGGATGGCCTCATTTCAGTGCACAAGAGGAGCAGGCAGTGCCTGGAGGGTGGATCTTTGGGGACTATGTGATCCCTCCACCTTTGGGTCTCCCTTGTGTTTCAAAGGAGACTTTCCTTTACAGGCCCCTGTGTCTGTAATGCCCTCGAATGCTCTATGACCATGGCTGCTGATGAGCCTGCTTTCACACTACCCAAGGTGATTTTCCCATGTCCTTTATCTTCCAGGATCCTCTAGGGATCATCTAGTCCACTCCTGCTGCTAAAGCAGGGTCACACAGAGCAGGTTGCCCAGGGTCACATCCAGGCAAGTTTGGCAGAGAGGAACACTCCACAACCTCTCTGGGCAGCCTGGTAGAGGGCTCTGTCACCCTCACAGGAATGTTTGTCCTCATGTTCAGATGGAACATCCTGCATTCCATCCTTCTCCTGTCACTGGGCACTGCTGAAAAGAGTCTGGCCCTATCCTTTTGCCCCCCACCCTTTAGATATTGATCATCATTGAGATGATCCCCTCTCAGTCTGCTCTTCTCCAGGCCTAACAACCCCAAGTCTCTCACCTTTCCTCATCAGAGATACTCCAGTCCTCTCAGCATCTTTGCAGCTTCTGATAGATACTCTCTAGTATTTCCGTGTCCCATTTGAAATGGGAAGCCTAGAACCAGCCCAGCCCCTCCAGACGTGTCCTCACTAGGGCAGAGCAGAGGAAAAGGAGAACCCCCCTTGACCTGCTGCCCACACTCTTCTTCATGCAACTTGTAGGAGGCAAAAGAACATCCTTGAGGTTGAAGAACATTGGTGGGCTGAGAAATGTGCTGTGCTGTCTTGAAGCACCTTCTTTGCAGCACCTTCTGGTCACATACATTCAGCTGGACGCTCAACAACCTTCACTGCTCCTGCCCCCTCTAAGACAACACAGACCCCAGAGTGTGACAGTTACACCTGAGACTGACACAAATCTGCTTCCCAACAGCTGACCTCCAGCTCAGAGGAGCAGGTCTTAATGCATTCTTCATCTCTTCCAGATTGGTCCTGGGGGCAAGTCGGACCTGCCCCCGATTGACGGCCCCACAGACATGGACCGGGGCCCCATCCTGCCGGTGCCGCTGGGCATTCGGCCAGTGCTGAGCAAATACAGGGTGGAGGTAAGTGCCTTGGAGCTCCAAAGGTCAGTGTTCAGCAGTGTGTGCAAGCAGAAGAGCCTGTCCATGGGTGTTTGAAGGCCTGGAGGGATCTCTGAAGCTCTGGTGACTAGGTGGGCACCAAGACTGGATGGATGATCAGGGAGCAAGGCTGCAGCCGCCCTAAAAGAACAAGGAACTGAATCAGTCCTTGTTGCCCTCAGTATGGGCACCACAGCAAGTGACAGCCCTTGGGTCGAGATGCACTGCAGGGCACATTGGAGATACACAGGTAATACATCTCCACCCAAAAGTCAGGGGAGCTACATCCCACCAATCTCAGGCACCAAGGGTGGGATGCCTCTCATGCATCTGTGCCTGAAGAGTGATGCATCCAAACAGCGTCCTTCTCCTTTGGTTGTCCTCTCATGTATCTGTGCCTAAAGAGTGATGCATCCAAACAGCATCCTTCTCCTTTGGTTGTCCTCTCATGCATCTGTGCCTGAAGAGTGATGCATCCAAACAGCATCCTTCTCCTTTGGCTGTCTTGGTGGTGATCCAGGCAACACACCCAGTGGCATTCAGTGCATGAGTCACCCATGGTTGTAGGTATCTGCCCAGGTGAGATGCTGCTGACCATGACTCCAGGTCTCTAAAGGGATCCTAGCTGCTGATCTTCCAGACGTTTCCATCTGGCTACATGAATGATATTGCTCTGGTGTGCAAGGTGAATATAACCATGGAGGTAGATGTAACTAGGTGGTAGAAAAGTCTCAGTTTAGGGGGATATCTGGTCATGGTGGTGGTCTTTTACTCTGCGAAGGGAGAGGCAAGTTTCCCCAATGATACTGGAGACAGCACTTGGACAAAATTATGCCAGCTCCGAATCAAGAGCCACTGTGGAGGGGCAAAGATGGTCTGCTCTTGTTCTATGGAGTGCCATGGCAGAAAAAGGCTAGAAAGGGAGAAAGGCAGATCAGGCATGGGGTAGATTGTGTGAGGTTTCAGAGAGAAATTCTGCTGCAATCCTGAGCCACATGGAAGAGGAGAAGATACCTCAAGGATTCACCACTGCCCGGACAATGAGATTTGCAGTAGCGTCCTTTCTCCTGGGGGATACACACAATCAGCACCTTTGACTCCAGCCTGGCTCCAGCCAGGGGCAGCACCTCTCATATTCATATCCTTCCTTCTCTTCCTGTCCTAGATCTTGTTCTGGGGGCTGAGGGATCTGAAGAGGGTGAATCTGGCCCAGGTGGACAGGCCCCGTGTGGACATTGAGTGTGCTGGGAGGGGGGTCCAGTCAGCACTCATCCAGAACTACAAGAAAAACCCCAACTTCAGCACCTTGGTCAAGTGGTTTGAAGTGGTGAGTGTTTCCTCTTCCCCTTGAGCCCCCAGCTGAAACCCAAACCATGGCTCCTAGTCCCTTGCTTCAGTTTCCCCAGAGATACTGAGGACATGAGCTTCATCAGTTGGTGGTGGCCCCTCTCTGAGAGCTCTCAAACTGTGCTTTGATGGAACTACTCTAGACCTCCTGGAATCATCTAATCATAGAATAGTCCAGGCCAGAAGGGACCTCCAAAGGTCATCCAGTCTGATGTCCCTGCAGTCAGCAGGGACATCCCCAACTAGGTCAGGCTGCCCAGGACCTTGTCAAGCCTCACCTTGAATATCTCCAGGGAAGGAACCTCAACCACCTCCCTGGGCAACCAGTTCCAGTGTTCCACCACCCTCATACTGAAGAACTTCTTCCTGATTTCCAATCTAAATCTGCCCTTCTCTAGTTTGAAGCCATTGTCCCTCGTCCTGCCACTGCAGGCCTTTGTAAACAGTCTCTCCCCATCCTTCCTGTAGGACCCCTTCAGGTACTGGAAGGCTGCTATTAGGTCTTCCCAGAGCCTCCTCTTCTCCAGGCTGAACAACCCCAGCTCCCTCAGCCTGTCCTCACAGCAGAGGTGCTCCAACCCCCTGATCATTTTCATGGCCCTCCTCTGGGCCCTCTCCATCAGCTCCACATCCTTCCTATATTCCTATCTTCCCCCAGCATGAGCCCTGGTTCAATGCCCACCAGCCTTCCCAACAACCAAAGCAGACGCCCCACAACCCACACCCACCCCTTGATAACCAACACACCTTTGCTTCCCAGGACCTCCCAGAGAATGAGCTGCTCCATCCCCCTCTCAACATCAGGGTGGTGGACTGCAGGGCTTTTGGACGTTACACCTTGGTGGGGTCCCACGCAGTCAGCTCCCTCCGAAAGTTCATCTACCGCCCACCGGATAAGAAAGCCCAGCACTGGAATATGACAGGTACAAGGCTTGGCCCATGGGCACCTGGCTGCTGTGGGTCAAGTGAGGGGCATGAGAAGGGGCAGATGGGTTGTAAGCACCATGGGACATTGTCTGCTTGTTGATCAAGCAAGCAGTTCTTCAGTGGGTGGGTCAAGAGGATGAGAAGCCACAGAGCAGGAGGCCATGACTCCTCTTGGATTTTTTGATCTGTGGGTTCAGGACAAGAAAGTCAGTTTCACCTCTAACATCCCTGCAGCTTCGTGGCTCTAAATGCTCTTCAAAACTGGGAGGTGGCTGTGCCATGCTCCAGGCCTGCTGCTGCTGTTACCTGAGTAGAGACTAGAGAGCTACAGACTGAGGCCACCACCTCAATCCCAACCACCACCCTATCTATTGGCACCCACAGCAGCAACCATGACAAACTCGCTTTCCCTGCAGCCCAGCGTAGCAGCTGAGGGACTGGTGAACCAAAAGAGTTGCTCATGTCCTTCCTGTCCTTAGTGGAGCTGGAGACATTCTTGTCTAGGCAGAGATAAAGGGTCTT
The DNA here is from genome assembly GCF_014839835.1 of Dryobates pubescens. Lineage (NCBI taxonomy): Eukaryota > Metazoa > Chordata > Aves > Piciformes > Picidae > Dryobates > Dryobates pubescens. The sequence continues at coordinate 23,067,170 of NC_071614.1, forward strand.
GGGGGAAATTACCAAGGACCACCCCTGGTTCCAGATAGAAGTCTGAAACTGTGGTGTGTCCATGCCAGACAATACTTTCCAGCAAGCTGCTTCTCTGGATACTCATTCAGGAGACAAAACCATTCCTTTCTCATCATCTGCTTTCCTTGGTTGTGGAAGGGGCTTTTAATCATACTCCAAGTTTCTGTGCTCATTTCCTCCACTCCTCTTCTCTTAACTGCTCACTGCAGGGGGTTTGGATAAGATGACCTTTGAGAGTCCCTTCCAACCCAATGCAATCTGTGACTCTGCAGCAAGGTTGCCATACATCACTCTTGCATTAGTCCTGTAGGATCTCACCTGAGCTCTTGGTCTCTCCTTCACACTATCCTTCTCTCTTGTTGTTTTCTCCTTCCCTGTCCTCTGTTCAGCTAAGCACCTCAATGGCTATCTGGCAATGGCCAAAATGGCCCATTGCTCTCTCCCTGCAGGGGAGATCGTTGTCAACATGGAACCTGAGATTCCTATCAAGAAGATGGAGACAATGGTGAAGCTGGAAGCTGTGAGTATCCACAGGGCAGCACTGCTTTAGCATCATCTCTTTCACAGAGTCACCTTATGCTGGGAATTGGAATGGACCTCTGGAAATCACCTTGTCCAACTCTCCCTACTAAAGCAGGGTCACCCACAGCAGATTGCCCAGGATCGTGCCCAGAAGGGTTTGGAATCTCTCCAGAGAAGGAGACTCCACAACCTTTCTGGGCAGCCTGGTCCAGTGCTCTGAGCTCTCTCACAAGAGGAAAGTTCATCCAGCATAAACCTCCTCCTGAGGCCATCTCCTCTTGTGCTATCAAATCTGTGTGGTCCATCTCATGTGGCACATACAAAGCCTCACAAGCACAGATGGACAGCTACATACACACCCCAGAGGGCCCCTGGGGTGTTCATATACCCAGCTACACACAGAGTTCCTTGTACATGCAGAAGAAGCGGTGTCATGCATGCCTGCTCACACAGCTTCGTGCAAAAGAGCCTCCAGGATGTGTTTGCATGGGTGTCAGGAACACCCCAGCACCCACATGCTTCTTGAAGTACTTTGTAGACCTTCCTAGATAGACAAGAAGAGTGCCAAGAGAGCAGAGAGGTGCAACAGATGAAGGCCTAAGTGTCCTTCCAACCAGTCACAAACTGGTTCTCCCTTAGCAGGGTGAAAGAGATGCATCTCCCTGGAGAGGGGTTTGCTGTGTCCAGCAGATATCTCCCCAGCCCTTTCCCAGCCTGGGCTCTTCATTCAAAGCTCCAGTTCTTTCAATGCTGGGGAGCTGTTGGTGTTTATCTGTACTCAGCTGAGGCTGCTTTGCTAACCCTCTCTCCCTCTCCTTTTTCCCTTCCATCTCTGATGGCAGAACTCTGATGCAGTGGTGAAAGTGGACGTGGTAAGTGATGGATCTCCTCTACAATCCTGCTCCCAACCCTCCACTCCCCATCCAGCCCTTCTTTGGGGCTTTCAGTGGACCATGAATCCTCACCAAACCCAGGCTAGGTGGGGACTGTCACCCCTTCATCTCACGGCAAAGATAGAGCAGCGTTGTCTCATCAGTAGACATGGCAGGGGCCTGATCATTGCAGATTGGGAAGCTGTTCTGGGCCAGCACTTCTCAGTCCAGCTGTCCAAAGAGAAGCAGGGCAGACCAATCCCTGTGGGAGAGATGCTGGTTATTTTCACCACAGATAGTAACCATCTCCAAATGGTTTTTTGCCCCACTGAGTGGACTCAGGGCACTTTGCTGGGCAGAGGGAGGGCTGCTACACGTCAGATCCAAGTGCTTAGGCCTGGAAAACTCATGGACCAAAGGCATGATGGAAAGGAGAGGATGTGACCCTGGTACTGCCTGGAGCATCTTCCTTTGTGCCCTGTGCCTTGGTGTTTGCAGCTGTGAATGTGGGAAAGTGCTAATGAGGCCAGCAGCCTGGAGGGTTCTACCTGCTCGGGTGCTTCACCTTTGCACTTCAGGAGACAGCTCGCTTTCATCTGACCCCTCTTCTCTGTCTTTGCTCCCCTTGTTGCTGCAGACTGAGGAAGAGAAGGAGAAAAAGAAGAAGAAGAAGAAAGGAGGAGGAGCAGGAGAGGAAGCAGAAGAAGAGGAGCCAGATGAGAGCATGCTGGACTGGTGGTCCAAGTATTTTGCTTCAATTGAGACAATGAAGGAGGTGGGTGCGGAGCAGATGAGGGCTGTATGTAGGGGAGGAAGAGATCTCCTCCCTGTGGTCTCACCTATTTCCAGCTACTTCCAAAGGCTTGGAGATGTGCTAACCTTGCCTGGCAGAGCTGAGCAGGATTCCTCTTCCTTGAGGTCCACTCTGTGAGACTGGTTTGCACTCAGGCATAGGCAGTGAACAGCATCAGTGCTCAGGGCTGCACAGAGCGACTTGGACTCCTGCTCACTGCACAGGAGTTGGACTAACTGATCTTCACATGTCCCTTCCAGCCCAATCAATTCCATGCTTCTGTGATTCCTCCAGCACTGCCAGAGCCTTGCTCATAGCCCAGATGGGACAAGTGACCTTGAGTTAGGCATTTCCAGAGGTCTCAACACCAGCACCCACTCCCTGTTCCCTTCATCTCTCCCTCCAGCAACTCCGGCAGCACGAAGCAGCTGCAGCAGAAGCAGAGGAGAAAGAAGACATGGAGATGGCAGAGGGTAAGCAGGTCACAAGTGACAGAGGGAGCATAGCCAGGAAAGGTCAGACCAGGACTCCTTCTGGAGTCCATCACTGCTCCTCAGCCAAACTAGAAGCTCACAGTGTGCTGCATGCTCCTGTGCACAGATCTGGTGTGGGCTGTGTCAGGTTAACATGCTCATGTCAAGTGCATCCAAACCAGAGCATGGTGTGGCATCCTCCAACCCATTTAGGTTGCTAGGAGGAAGGTCATGTGCAAGTAATGCAGAATAGTGCCCAGAATCCATGTTAGTGTCCAAGGATAGCTCACCTGCAGTGCTGTGTTCATCTCTGGAATCCTCAGCACAAGAAGGGCCTGGACCTGTAGGAGTAGGTGAGAGGAAGCCATGAAAATGATCTGAGGGTTGGAACCCCTCTGTTGGGAGGACAGGCTCAGAGAGTTGAGGCTGGGGACTTGGATGGGTTTCCCTGAGGACTTTTGCCCATGCTCTCTGCATGGCTCATGTCCAAATGACAGCCACTTGCTGTCATGCCTAGGCAATGCAAAATCCATTAACAGGGTAAAATCCAGAGGCTGGTTTCCCTTGGAAGATCAGTCTTCACAGGACAAGAGAGGTGAGGCTGGGGCTTGCTGAGCTTGGAGACAGCTCTCAGCAGCTGCTTCTGGGGCAGGGTCACAAGGCAGGGCTGCTGGGGCAAGGGTCTTGTGTCCCTCACTGTTTTCTTTCTGTCTTCTGAGAAGTATCCATTTTCCCTTGGCACTCCTGCCCATCCATTCCTCCTTTCCTCTTCCACATCAAGCATTTGTGAGCTCTCTGAGCCTACCTGCATTGCCCAGCAGTCATGAAAGCTGGCCAAGACAGTGAGGGGCAGGGATTTTGTGGTGAGAGGAAGTGTCTTTGAATGTGCCTGTTCCCAGTGTAGTTGATGTCCCTGACTGTTGGTTGCTCTGAACAGAGAGCTTAACAACCTGCCATTGCAGCTGGTCATGGGCAACCTCCTTAAGGGCAGCAGCCTGTGCTCTGGTGCTGAGCATCAAACACTGTCTCCTCTGAAATATCTAGGATGGGCTTTTACCTCCAGGCTGCAAACAGCAGGAAAAGACTCCAGTAGATGGAAGACAAGGAGGTGTCCAAGGCAGGATCAGGTCTTACCACTGTTCTTGAAGCTAGCCATGAACTCCAAATCCATGTTTTATATTCCTCCAATTGACTTCTGCTCAGGTCAGCTCTGCAAGATGCTCTGGCAACAGTAGCCAGACTCAAGGAAAGACAGGAGAGAGCTGGGATGGGAGCTGCAGGCAGCAGCAGCTGTCAGCTTCCATGCTTCTCTTGCTTGAAGAACCTTTATCAACACCCCCCAGCCCTTCCCTATCTCCTGCACCCCTCTTCACCCTCATTTCCATTTCCATGCTCTCCACTGCTTCCCCTGGGACTCAGAAATCAAACTTGATGACTCTCCCATGAAAGGCTCCAAGGGCCAGGTGAAGAACAAGGAGAAGTCCAAGGCACCCAAAGACGACAAGAAAAAGAAGCAACAGCCAGCCCCAGAGCTTCCTGAGAAGAACAAGAAGCAGAAGATTGATGAACTGAAGGTGAGTGTGTTGGCAGGGGAGGAGAACACTCTCCCTGCTCAGTGGCAGGCTGGAAGTCTGTCAGGATGGCAATCTTCAGCCATGTGAAGGTCAGAGCAGGATGGATCAACCCTGCCTGAGGCACCTTGCCTGTCTGACGGGTGTCTAACCCTAGGTGAGGTGTGCCTGGGCTCTCTGCCAGGTTCTGTCCATAGTTTGAAGGAGTCAGAGGTAACACCTCTTAGAGACAAGTGGCTGTCCTGGGATAGGATCATCCTTGGGGCAGCTTGAGGCTGGAGAGAAGAGCCAGGACTTGGGGCAGCGATGGGCTCTGGCTCAGTGTGCCAGCCCATGAGGTTTAGTAGGATTCATGTAGCCTGGGATGTGGAAGGGGTTTGATCCTATTGCACAAGGTGGGGACAACCACCTCACCCATTCAGCTGAGCTTCTCTCTTGTGCATCCTCAGTTTGGGGAAGTTTTTGTGGCATCAAGGTCCAACCCAATGACCTGGGTTGGATCTTCTCCCTTGCTAGAGAACTGGACACTGGGAGATGAGGTGGCCATACTCCCTCTGAGGTGCCTCAAGTAGTTGCCATGTCTCTTCCTCACTGTTTTTATTTACCTGATGTTCTTCCTTTAACTTTCTGCCATCTCAGGTCTTCAATAAAGAGCTGGAAACAGAGTTTGATAACTTTGAGGACTGGCTGCACACCTTCAACCTGCTCCGTGGGAAGATTGGGGACAATGATGACAACGCGACAGAAGAGGAGCGGATAGTGGGGAGGTTCAAAGTGAGTTTGGGCACTGAGCCAGGCCAAGGCAAGGGGCAGCTTGGGAAGCTCTGACCAGCAAGTTTCTCTGCTACAGCTGGTTCAGCATGAAGGGCTTGGATGCAATGGAAATCAATTTGTGTTGGCTCAGCTGCAGCACCTTGGGAAAGCAAGGATCAAGGGAAAGCCAGCTCCTCTTTCATGCCCACTGCAGAAATAAGTCTTGCCCTGGCTTATCTCTGTGATCCATTTTTCACCCAGACCAGCCACCTGGGATCATGGCCATGTTGCATCATTGCCAGGCCACAGGCAGCTCTCTATCAGCTATGAGAGTCTTGGGCAAGAATCTCTTTGAGGGTGTGATCCCAGCCAGATGAAGCCTGTTGTTGCCAATTTTGCCCTTTCTTTTCTTAGCAGAGGAGATAAACAGCCAGATGCCCACCTTGGATAGGATCAGATGCTTAGGGAGCATGGACATCAGCTGTGTTTCACATGGTAGTTCCCAGATTTTCCAGCCCATCCTTCCTGAAAGGAGGCTAGAGTGAGGTGGGGGTAGGTCTTGTCTCTCAAGGATCGAGTGATAGGACAAGAGGAAATAGCCTCAGTTTGTACCAGGGCAGGTTTAGGGTGGACATGAGGAAGAATTTCTTCCCCAAAAGGTTTGTCAAGCCCTAGAACAGGGTGCCCAGGGCAGCAGTGGACTCCCCATCCCTGGATGGATTTAAAGCTATGCAGATGTGGTGCTGAGGGATGTGGTTTAGAGGTTTGCTGTCTACAACTACCTGAAGGGAGGTTGTAGCCAGGTGGGGGTTGGTCTCTTCTCCCAGGCAACCAGCACCAGAACAAGAGGACACAGTCTCAAGCTGTGCCAGGGGAGGTTTAGGCTCAAGAGAGGAGAAAGTTCTTCACAGAGAGAGTTGTTGGCCATTGGAATGTGCTGCCCAGGGAGGTGGTGGAGTCACCATCCCTGGAGGTGTTCAAAAAGGGATTGGATGTGGCACTTGGTGCCATGGTTTAGCAGTCATGAGGTGTTGGGTGACAGGTTGGACTTGATGATCCTTGAGGCCTTTTCCAACCTTATTGATTCTATGATTCCATGACCTGGCAGTGCTGGGTTAATGGTTGGACTCAATGACCTTAAGGGTCTTGTCCAACCAAAAGGATTCTGTTGATTTCCATTGCTTTTCCTTCTGCCAGTTTTACTCTTGGAAATTCCTTTCCATGAGCATCTTGGCAGCCTGATTCCTCCCCAGACCTCCTTGCTTTTGTCCAGTTTCTCTTCTCGTGTCTGTAACCCCTGAAGTGCTTGTGCAGTGGAGGGACTGCCCAGATGTGGCCTGTCTGCTCCAGCATGTGGCTGGACACATAGATATAGGCCAGATCCTCAGGAAGGATGGTTTGGGGTGGGTCTGCTTGCAGGACTCTCACCAGGCTGTGCCCTCCCTCACTCTAGGGCTCCATTTGTGTCTACAAAGTGCCTCTCCCTGATGACATCACCAAGGAGGCAGGGTATGACCCCAACTTTGGCATGTTCCAGGGGATCCCCAGCAATGACCCCATCAACGTGCTGGTCCGAGTCTACGTCGTGCGGGTGAGTTCCAGTCCTGCTCTGCCTCCCCTGGTGCACAGCCAGAAGCTGCTCCCACACCTGTAAGGATGCTGGGGTCCAGCTCTCACAGCTTCAAGGATGCAGCATGAGGACAAGGCTTTGGACACTATGTCCCAGAGCATTCTCCTTTGGAAGTGTGGGATAGATGAGTGGACAGTGAAGGGGGTTGAGAATTGGCTGGGGTTAGAGGAGTGGACAGTGAAAGGGGTTGAGAATTGGCTGGGGTTAGAGGAGTGGACAGTGAAGGGGGTTGAGAATTGGCTGGGGTTGGATGAGGGGACAGTGGAGGGGGTTGAGAACCAGCTGGGGTTGGATGAGTGGACAGTGAAGGGGGTTGAGAATTGGCTGGGGTTGGATGAGGGGACAGTGGAGGGGGTTGAGAACCAGCTGGGGTTGGATGAGGGGACAGTGAAGGGGGTTGAGAACCAGCTGGGGTTGGATGAGTGGACAGTGAAGGGGGTTGAGAACCAGCTGGGGTTGGATGAGTGGACAGTGAAGGGGGTTGAGAGTCGGGGCATTAGAGGAATGGACAGTGAAGGGGGTTGAGAATTGGCTGAAGCACAGAGATCAAAGTGTTGACTAGGCACTTGATCTCCAGAGATCCCACTCTGCTGAGACTCTAGCATTCTGTGACTTGAAGCAGCTCAGTGTCTCCACAGCGCTGTCCTCCAAGCACTGGGGGCAAGTCAGAGCCAAGCTTCTGCCAGAGCCTGAGACCTTTCTTCTGGTGTGAGGCCTGGACCAGTGTGTCCCTCCTGGTGCTTAACTCCAATGAGTCATTTGGACCAGCCTGGGCTATGAGGCTCTGGTTCTTTAGAGAGCCATGACAACTCAGAGTAGCACATGGAGGGCCAAAAAGGGAGCTGGCAGGGTCTGGCAGACCTGGCTGAAAAGGCCATGGGCACCGCCTTGGACATGCTCTGAGTGATTTTTTACCTGATCCAGCTAATGAAAGTTTCTTCTTTATATAAAGAGTGCACTCTGGAAAAAGTCTTTTCCTGACTCCTAACCTCATCATCCTGATGTCTCCAATCATGTGAGTGAGGTACTGCAGCCAGGCACTTGAAAGGGATCTCAGTCCTGCCTGAAGCACCTGGGCTGCTCTTTGTCACTACCTTGTCCCAGTGCTTTACAAATGCAACCTATTTGTAGATACTTTTCCCACCAGCCTAATTCTCCATCCAGAGCTGCAACTCATTGCCCCCAGTAGGGTAATGAGTCCTCATTCCATCATCAGTAGATGAAGGCTGCAATGGTAGACATCTGGCCAGACCACCAGCTTCCAGGAGTGGCTGGATGTGTCCTGGTGTGGTTATCTGCATGATGGGGGTTGGGACTTGAGAGTTTGGGTGTACTCATCCTCTTTATGAGGAGAAGCCAGAAGCTCTTGGAGCTAATGCAGTGAGTGAAGAGAACAAGAGGGGAAGGGGGAATTCTTCTTGACATCTTGGACAGGTTGTTCCTCCAGGTCTTTCTTTAGAGGAGCCTTGTTTTTTCCCATTGGTGAGAGAGATGCCAAAGGAGCCTCTGGTTACATCTCTCTGAGGGAACATGACCAGCCCCAACCACCCCCCAAACTGAGAGAGGGACTAACGCAAGACAGGACTTAACCCCAGTTTAACCCAAGCCACTCTGCTCAAGAAGACCAAAGAGCTCAGTCACATGCCTATGGCCAGGCAGTGCCAGATGGTCTCAGGGATGGAGAGTGGCACCACCCCTGAATTCTTGCCTGCTGTGGACAGTACTAATGTGTCTCACTTGTTCTTTACAGGCCACAGACCTTCACCCAGCTGACATCAATGGGAAAGCTGACCCTTATATTGCTATCAAGCTGGGGAAGACAGACATCAAAGACAAGGAGAACTACATCTCCAAGCAGTTGAACCCTGTCTTTGGAAAGTGAGTTGCCTCAGCACTGTTACTTGTCTGCACTTGGAAGTGGAGAGCTAAGCCTGAGGCAAGCTTGCCAGGCCCTTGGACCTGAACCCTGGCTGTCCCACAGCTGCTGCTGGGGCTCAAAGGATAGGACTCATCACACAGGATTTTTCTTGCAGTGGAGGGCATCCTACAGGGGATCAGTATCTTCTCCCAAGGAACAAGTGATAGGACAAGAGGAAACTGCCCCAAGGTTGTACCAGAGGAGGTTTAGGTTGGGTATGAGGAATAATTTCTTTCCTGAAAGGGTTTTCCAAGCCTGGAAGAGGCTGCCCAAGGAAGTGGTGGAGTCACCATTTCTGGAGGGGTTGAAAAGATACAGAGACATGGTGTTGATGGTTTAGTGGAGACCTCTTAGTGCTAGGTTAACCATTGAACTTGATGATCTTGAAGGTCTCTTTTGACCAAAATCATTCCATAATCCTCATTTCAGCCATCTGTCTATCTGTGCCAGCTGTTTGGTCAACATAGTGAAGGGTGTTGAAGAGACATCCATATGTGATCAAGATTAAGGTGTACCTACCTTTAAGGTAGGAACGATTTGGTCTGAACTACAGTGAGAAGATGGCCTGGTCCTTCAGGGACACACAAACTTAGTTTCAGGGCTATTAGGACACGCAGATCAAACAACAACCCTGTACCACCTCCTGCCTAAGGCTAATGAGTCTGAAAGTCCCCATGAAGAGATTTACTTAAGCCCCTACCTCAAATGTCCTCATGAGCCAGCAATGTGATCTCATGGCCAAGAAGGCAAATGCTTTTCTGGGGTGTGTTCTGAAATGTGTGGCCAGCAGGCCAAGGGAGGTTCTCCTCCCCCTCTACTCCACCCTAGGGAGGCCACCTCTGGAGGCCTGGGTCCAGTTATGGTCTCCCCAGCTCAAGAGAGACAGGAAACTACTGGAGAGCTCAAGGAAGGCTACAAAGATACTGAGGGGACTGCAGCATCTTTCTGAAGAGGAGAGGCTGAGACACCTGGGAGTGTTTAGCCTGGGGAAGGGCAGACTGAGAGGGGATCTTCTTAATGCTCATCAGTATTTAAAGGGCAGGGACCAAGAGGCTGGGGCCAGACTCTTTCCAGTGGTGCCCAGCCACTGGAGCCATGGTTCTGTCTTGAGGAGCAGCTCTTCTCTTTCCCCTGACCTAGGTCCTTTGACATCGAGGCCACCTTCCCTGTGGAGTCCATGCTGACAGTGGCAGTGTATGACTGGGACCTGGTGGGGACTGATGACCTCATTGGAGAGACCAAGATAGACCTGGAGAATCGCTACTACAGCAAGCACCGAGCCACCTGCGGCATCTCACAGACGTACTCCATGTAAGAGCAAAGCCGCCCTGCCCGGCCCTCTGCCTGGGCCCTTGCCTGGCTCACCTTCCACACCAAGCCTAGATCTCCTGCAAGCATTTCCCTTCTTTAGTGCCTGCTGATGGAGGAGTCTGTGTTGTACCCTCAGGGGAGGCCCCATTGCAGTCTACAACTACCTGAAGGGAGGCTGGAGCCAGGTGGGGTGCGGTAGTGTGAAGGTTTAATCCTCCCACCACATAAAGCACAGCTCAACTCACTCAGAGAAGCCAATGCAAAGCTGTGTTTTACAAGCAACAATGAAAGGCAATGAATGTATACAAAATATACAGGATTCACAACATATACAAAATGCACAGGAAAGAATGCAACACAGAGAAACCCTCCTGAGGAGAATCCCCACCACCACCACCTCAGGTTCCCCCAAAGCCCCTCTCTCCCCCACCGCCTTTCTTGTCCAAGCTAACTGGATGGAAAAAGGAGGAAAAAAAGAGATGTGGCTATTAAGGGACAAATCATTAGTTCAAAGCAGTTGTTAAAACAAGTTAGTTTTCTTATCTCCTAAGTTTCAGTCCAAGGTCAGTTGCATGCAGGCTGGCCAAGAACAGAAAGGAAAGACTGCTGGCAGACTGCAAGTTCTTAAAGCTGCATCCTCCTGATCTGCCAATGAAATTCATTTAGCATTATCTTTGTTTTCCTTTTTACACCTAAACATTCAGCTAGAGAATCCTGTAGCTTGGCTTTTCTTGAAGGCACAGTCCAAAACTGACACATGGGGGTTGGTCTCTTCTCCCAGGCAACCAGCACCAGAACAAGAGGACACAGCCTCAAGCTGTGCCAGGGGGAAGTTTAGGCTTGATCTTAGCAAGTTCTTCATAGAGAGAGAGAGATGTCTCATTGGAATGTGCTGCCCAGGGAGGTGGTGGGGTTGATGTCCCTGGAGGCACTCAAGAAAAGTCTGGATGAGGCACATAGTGCCATGGTCTGGTTGATTAGTTAGGGTTGGGTGATTGATTGGACTTGAGCTTGGAGGTCTCTTAGGACAGGTGTTATGACCAGCACAGCAGGGCAACAGTGGAGCGGGCTGGAAGGAGCCCATGGAATGAAGGAAAGGGCAGAGTGGCACTGAGGAGAGTGATGAGGCCAGTGATGAAATAGCAGCAAGGCCAAAGGAGCAAAGCTGAGCTTGAGGAGTCAAGTGGGGTGTGCTGGGAACTTCAGATCTGAGTCAGCACAAAGGGGCTGAGCTGGAAAGCGTGGAGAAGGGGGCACAGAGGGACCTAATCTACTCCGAAGGTTCACTTCTACTGCCTCGGATTCTTCCCTTGTGAATGCTGGGTCCCTCACAGCAGCAGCATTTGTTTCATTGGCCTTTGCAATCTCTACAGTGCCCTGAAAGGAGATTGGACTAAGGTGGTGGTTGATCTCCTCTCCCAAGAAACAAGCAGAAGGACAAGAGGAAATGGCCTCAAGTTGTGCCAGGGAAGACTTAGGTTGGGCATGAGGAGCAATTTCTTCCCCAAAAGGGTTATCAAGCCAGGGAACAGGCTGCCCAGGGCAGTGGTGGATTCCCCACCCCGGCAGGATTTGCAAAGCTGTGTAGTGTGGTGCTGAGGGAGATGGTTTAGGGGTGACCTGGCAGTGCTGGGTTAAGGGTTGGGCTTGACCATCTTAAGGGTCTCTTCCAACCAGAATGATTCTAAAAATACTTTTTCCCTCCCAATCTTGCTGCTGCTTCACTGACCTTGGCCTCTTGCTCCTCTTCACAGACATGGTTATAACACCTGGCGTGACCCCATGAAGCCTTCTCAAATCCTGTCCAAGCTGTGCAAAGAGGGCAAGGTGGATGGGCCACACTTTGGGCCAGGAGGAAGAGTCAAAGTAGCCAACAGGGTTTTCACTGGCCCCACAGAGATTGAGGATGAAAATGGTACCTCCAGGGTGGGAGGAAGGGTGTGGAAGGGGAGCAGGGGTCTGGGCTGTCCTCTCATCATCCAGGAATGGAGATAGATGTAGTGGCCCCACCACCCTAAAGCAGCACTCACCACCCACCACCTCAAATGGACTTTCCAGTACATGAGCAGAGTCTTAAAAGCTACTCAAGTCCATGGGTTGCTCTCAGAATCACTCCTGAGCCCACATGGCCAAGCTGCCTTTGAGAACTTCCTCCTGGAAGAGTGTGCCCAAGGAGCAGTGGAGACAGCCCACTCTGGGCCTTCCAGGGTTCAGGAAGCCATTCTCCATGCAGCTGTGTCCCCAGACAATGGTGGTGTCCCAATGCACTCTTGTCCTCAAGAGAGGGGAGGGCAGGCCAGGAGGGGTGCAGAAGAGGAGATCATGGTCAATGGCTGGGGAAATGCACCCTGGTGGTGGGTGGTATGCACCTGCTGTACCTGACCAGAGGAGAAAGAGAAGAGTTAGCAAGTGCTGGCTGAAGGACACAAGGAAATGGAGTAGAATAGGCAGGTTTGCTCCCTTGGAGGTGCAGGGTTGTTTCTGTCCCTGGTGAATCCCTGGCCAGCTCCTCTTTTGCCCATGCAGGTCAGAAGAAGCAGACAGATGAGCACCTGGCCCTGACCGTGCTGCGCCACTGGGAGGACATCCCACGAGCAGGCTGCAGGCTGGTCCCTGAGCACGTGGAGACGAGGCCACTGCTGAACCCTGACAAGCCAGGCATCGAGCAGGTCCTCAAACCCCAGAGCAGCAGTGGAGGCAGGGCCTGCACAGCCTGGGAGCATGGATCTCAGCTGGGCAGAGCAGCTGTGACCCAGCTTGTCATGGGCAGTGGATGTGGGGTGGGGGGAGCTGCCTGCAAAAGGTGGGAATCAACCACACTTCACAGTCACCTGTTAACCCTAGTAGTCTAACTCTCCCTTGCCTTCCCTGCTCCAGCCTCCATCCTTCTCATATCCCCAAGTCCCTTGGTGCTCTAACGTGGGCTGAGCACCACACCATGCCGTGAAATGCTTCTGAGGGGGGTGGAAAAGGACTCATGGTATGGGGGAACCTTGCCCTGGTCCACATCTGGCAGGGTTTAGTCCTCCAGGCCTTGCTCCACATCTGACATGACCAGACTGATGTTGAAGGGCAAAAGTAACTGGGGGGGGACACAACACTGCTTGGGTGGTGGAGAGTAAGGAGGGACCAGGGGAGCTGACTGAACCTCTCCAACCTTGCAGGGTCGCCTGGAGATGTGGGTGGACATGTTCCCCATGGACATGCCAGCACCTGGCCCTGCCATTGATATTTCTCCCAGGAAACCAAAGAAGTAAGGAACCTCCCAGGAAAACCCCAGGCTGGGAATGGAGCCCAGCACCTCCCCTCTCTTGCTGCTGCTCTCAGCTCAGCCTCAACCATGCTGGCATTAACAGAGACCTCAAGACTGGAGGCATCAAGAGAGGTCTTCCCTTTTCAGAGATGCACCTGAAGGGTGGTATCCCCCCTGTTCCTTACCCTGCAGCTCCCAATCTCCCTGCAGGCCACAACAACCACCTAGGAGCTGGAACCCCTCTGCTGTGAGGGCAGGCTGAGAGAGCTGGGAGTGTTCAGTCTAGAGAGAAAATTCTCCAGGGAGAGCTTATTGGAGCCTTTCACCCTTTGAGGGGCCTCCAAGAGAGATGGGGACAGACTTTTTAGCAGGACCTATCATGGCAGGACAAGGGGTGATGGTCTTAGATTAAAAGAGGAGAGATTAAGACTAGAGAGAATGCAGAAATTGTTCCCACTGAGGGTGGTGAGACCCTGGCCCAGGTCACTCAGAGAGGTGGTAGATTGCCATCCCTTGAACCATTCCAGGTAAACTGGGAGAGGGCTCTAGGCAACCTGATATAGTTGCAGACGTCCCTGCTGACCCCAGGAGGATTGGGCTAGCTACATGAAAGGTCTCTTCCCACCAAAGCATTCTATGATTCTGTGATTTTCTGAGCTCATGTGCAGGTGCCCTCCCACTTGTTGCCATCATGATCAGCTTCCTATCTGACCGGGGGGCCACCAGGCCCCCCGGCCTTTGTTGTCACCACCACCATCACCCAGTGTGCCCCAAGGAGACTCACCAGAGATGAGAGGAGGATCCTCCAGCCCAGAAGGGCTCAGCTTGGGGCTTCTGCCTTTCCTGGTGGGGATTAAAAAGGGGAGTGGGTGGGGAGGGCCAAATGGCCACACCTGGGGTGGGAGGAGACTCCAATACAGCCCAGGTGCTCTGGGTTTTGAGGGGAAAAAGGGGCAAAATGGGGCAGGTGAGGGACTTCTGGGGTGTCAGGGGGTGATAGAACTAGGGGGAATGGAAAAAAAGTAGAAATGGGTAGATTCAGATTGGATGTCAGGAAGAAATTCTTCCTCATGAGGGTGGTGAGACACTGGCACAGGTTGCCCAGGGAAGTGGTAGAAGCCTCATCCCTGGAGGTTCTTAAGGCCAGGCTGGAGGTGGCTATGAGCAACCTGATCTGGTGTGAGGTGTCCCTGCCCTGGAACTGGATGATCCTTGAAGTCCCTTCCAACCCTAACAATTCTGTGATTCTGTGAATCTAAAACAATTCTGCAGTTTAGGCTGGATGTTAGGAAGAAGTTCTTCACAGAAAGAGAGATTGGCCATTGGAATGGGCTGCCCAGGGAGGTGGTGGAGGCACCATCCCTGGCAGTGTTTCAAAGAGGCTGCATGAGGAACTTAGTGCCCTGGTTTAGTTTGATCAGATGGTGTTGGCTGATAGGTTGGACTTGATGGCCTTGAAGATCTCTTCCAACCTGGTTAATTCTGTGATCCCTCAGAAAAGATCCCTGTGAGCAGTTCCTTGTCCTGTCACTGCTGATCCTGGCAGTGTAACCCAGTTTCCACCTGCTTCTTCCCCTTTTCCTGGCCCTCACCTCCTTGTCTCCCTTCCTCCTGCCAGGTATGAGCTCAGAGTGATAGTGTGGAACACAGACGAGGTCATCCTGGAGGACGATGACTACTTCACTGGCGAGAAATCCAGTGACATTTTTGTCAGGGGGTAGGTACAGCGTGGCATGCCAGTGCCACCTCCTCTTCTTCTCCCTGGGTGGGGTGTGATATTGCTTCTTGGGGTCCCTAGGGTGGTTTCCTGAGCAGGGAGTGGAGGTTATGGACTGTGGTGTAGGTTGGATAGCACCAACACCAACCATGTCTTCCGTGCTGCGTTTCTTGCCTCTCCATTTCTCTCTCTTTGGCTGCACAACTACCTGGCCACCCAGCTTTGAGCTGCAGGGGCTTACCTGGAGTACCAAGGAGGTGGTTTGGGGAGATGATGCTTTGCTGGCAGGAGAGAAGGTGTCTGACATCTGTGTCAGGGGCTAATGGCCAAGGCCTCACCACTTTGCCCCCTCTTCCCCTTTGTGACCTTGTCTCGATGCCCCCACTTGGCATTTTAGCCCTGCAATGCTCACACCTTTTAGGTCTCTCCAGTCTCTCCTGGAGGTACTGGCTGCATGGGCAGGATGGTCCTGTGCCCCCTCCTCCCTCCCATAACACGTCACCCCTCTCCTCTGGGCTCTGCAGGTGGCTGAAGGGTCAGCAGGAGGACAAGCAAGACACAGACGTCCACTACCACTCACTCACTGGGGAGGGCAACTTCAACTGGCGCTACATCTTCCCCTTTGACTACCTGATGGCTGAGGAGAAGATTGTCATCTCCAAGAAGGAGTCCATGTTCTCCTGGGATGAGACAGAGTACAAGATCCCAGCTCGCCTCACGCTGCAGGTGTGGGATGCTGACCACTTCTCGGCTGATGATTTCCTCGGTGAGTGGAGGGCCCACTGAGCTGGGCCAGAGGGGCAGTGAGCAAGGAGGGAGCCATGGCTGCACAAGGAGGGAGGAGAAGTGTGGGATGAGACAAAGCCTACACAGGACCAAAACCTGAAAGTGCAGCACTGGTCCTCCAGTCAGCAGTATCCTACAAACTCCCTGTAGAAACTGCCACTAAGAGCAGGCAGGATTAGAGCCCTTATATCCACTGCTGATGTTCAGA
The DNA here is from genome assembly GCF_014839835.1 of Dryobates pubescens. Taxonomy (NCBI): domain Eukaryota; kingdom Metazoa; phylum Chordata; class Aves; order Piciformes; family Picidae; genus Dryobates; species Dryobates pubescens. The sequence continues at coordinate 23,082,998 of NC_071614.1, forward strand.
GGCTGCTCCTGTAGGAAAGGTCTCAGCTTTTTGGTTGCTAGAACTGGCTCAAAGCTGCTCTCCAGGGCAGGAGATGCTGGCCCAGCCCACCTCCAGCCAAAGACTCAGCGTTTTGAGGGCTGGCAACATCCACGCTGCCTTTTTCCCTGCCAGGGGCCATAGAGCTGGACCTGAACCGCTTCCCCCGGGGAGCCAAGACATCGAAGCAGTGCACCCTGGAGATGGTGACCAACGAAGCAGAGCTGCCCATGGTCTCCATCTTCAAGCAGAAGCGAGTGAAGGGCTGGTGGCCATTTGTGGCCAGAGATGAGAATGATGAGCTGGAGGTCACTGTAAGCAGGGGGGAAAGGGAGGGGGACTGCAAACCCCTGCACTTGTCTCTGTTCCTTCAGGTCTCCCCTCTGTCCCCATGTCTTGGGGGACTAAGGTGGGGAGCAGTGCCTTGATCTCAGCACAACTCTGCTCTCTGCAGGGGAAAGTTGAGGCTGAGCTGCACCTTCTGACAGCAGAGGAGGCGGAGAAGTCCCCTGCTGGGCTGGCTCGCAATGAGCCTGACCCGCTGGAGAAACCCAAGTGAGTAGAAAACCTCACACTGCAGCGGGCACCGGGGCTTCTAGGAGATGCTGTGGGGTTGTCCCAGGGACAGAGCAAGGAACTACCTGGAGTGCTGGTGAACAAGTTCACCATGAGCCAGCAATGTGGCCTTTTGGCCAAGAAGGCCAACCTGGGGTGCATTCAGAAGAGCGTGGCCAGCACGTTGAGGGAGGTTCTCCTCCTTCTCTGCTCTGCCCTACAGAGAACACATCTGGGATACTAGGTGCAGGTCTGGGCTCCCCAGTTCAAGAGAGACAGGGAGCTACTGGAGAGAGTCCAATAGAGGCTACAAAGATGCTGAGTGGACTGGAGCATCTCTGAAGAAGAAAGGCTGAGGGACCTGAGGCTGTTTAGCCTGAAACAGACTGAAAGGGAATCTTCCAAATGCTGACCAACAGCTGTAGGGTGGAGGGCAAGAGGGTGGGGGCAAGTGACAAACAATAGGCAGCTGGCACAAGCTGGATCACAGGAGTTCCATCTGAACAGGAGGAAAAACTTTCCTGTGAGGGAAACTGCAGCTTTGGCTGTAATCCTCGTGCTCCCTCTGAAACCTGCTCATGACTCTATCTGGCACACATAACGTTGACTTCTCTTGTCCACCCTCCTCTGTGGTTCTCCTTTCACTCTGTGCAGGCATGGAGATGGGGTGTGGGACCAGGGCTTGACAGGTTTGAATCAAAGGAAATTAGGTCACAAACCATTCTTTGGCTGTTTCCCCCTCCACTTTCCACACCAGCTGAAGGACTCTCCAGTCCATGCTGTGTCTGGTGGAAAGCCCTTGCTCTGTGGCTCTAATTGGCATCTCTGCTCTGTGTCAGGTTCTAGTTTGCTCTCAAGCATGATGAGGCATGGCTTTAGGCCAGGAGATCCTGCCCCTCCCTCTGCTCAGTGCCTGCCATGCTCCTCTCCATGACACTGATGACAGGTATTTGCCTCCCCTGCAGCCGCCCGGACACGTCCTTCATCTGGTTCCTGAACCCTCTCAAGTCCATCAAGTACCTCATCTGCACACGCTACAAGTGGCTCATCATCAAAATCGTGCTGGCCCTGCTGCTCCTCATCATGGTGGCCCTCTTCCTCTACAGCATGCCAGGCTACATGGTCAAGAAGCTGCTGGGAGCATGAACCGTGGGAGCTTCCCCCTGTGTCCCCAGCCCCCTGCCCTTCTCCTCTCTTCTCAGAAGTTCCAGGGGGCATCTGCTGCTGGACCTCCTCTTCTGCATTCTTTCTCTGTGGGTCCAATTCATGGCTTTTAGTCCCAGAGAAATGGGTCTGGAGGATGGTGTCAATCCCACCCAGGCCGGGGGTCTCAGAGCCCTTTTCCCACTGGGGCCGTGGGCAGTGTCCTCACAGGGAGCTCGGCCCCAGGGGAAGGGGAGGGAGACCTGGGGCTACACCACTGAAGCCACAGAAGGCTCCTTGGAGGAACATTCAGAAACAAGGATGAAGCTGGGATCTGGGACAGCTGGGGACACACCAGCCCCACCAGTGTGGGATTGGCACCCATTATCTGTCCCAGCTACCAGCACTCTCCCTGCTCCACTCATAGCTCTGGAGGTCACTGTCCCTTGGTGCAGGAGCCCATCCCACCGCAGAGGACACCAGGTGCCCCAGCAGCCACAATGGGCAGGCCCTGCCCTTTCCCTCCCCGTGGCTCTGGCAGAGGCAGGGTAATGTCCATCAGCCCAAACACCTTCTTAGTGTTACTGCCCCAGGCGGGGTGGTGGCTGTTCATCCCTGGGGGCTGACAGGGAGCCAGGTTCACCGGCACGATGTGAACTCCCTGGGGCCTTCTCCATTCTCGGTTTACTGTGTTTGGGTTACTATGAATTGCGGCTGGGGTCTTTCTCAGCTCCCTGCAACACTCAGCTGGTGAGAGGACACCTTTCTCAGCTTCAAGTGTGCAAGATGCTCATGGGATCAATGAGCTCCTGGGGACGTTTTTAGGATGCTACTGTTTGAATCATTCAATAAAAATCAGTTTTGCTTCTGGGTTCTCCACCAAGGTCTCACCACAGTCAGGAGTCCACTCGTCACCGGCTGCTGCTCAAGATGAGCCCTTCCCTCCTTCCCTCCACCTGCCCTGCTGCTTCCCAGCCACAGCCTCTTTTCATAGAATCATAATCAGTAAGGTTGGAAAAGACCTTGGAGATCATCAAGCCCAACCTGTCACCCAACACCTCATGACCACTAAACCATGGCACCAAGTGCCACGTCCAATCCCCTCTTGAACACCTCCAGGGATGGTGACTCCACCACCTCCCTGGGCAGCACATTCCAATGGCCAACAACTCTCTCTGGGAAGAACTTTCTCCTCACCTTGAGCCTAAACTTCCCCTGGCACAGCTTGAGCGTGTGTCCTCTTGTTCTGATGCTGATTGCCTGAGAGAAGAGACCAACCCCCTACTGGCTACAACCTCCCTTCAGGTAGTTGTAGAGAGCAAGAAGGTCTCCCCTGAGCCTCCTCTTCTCCAGGCTAAACAACCCCAGCTCCCTCAGCCTCTCCTCACAGGGCTGTGCTCGAGGCCTCTCCCCAGCCTTGTGGCCCTTCTCTGGACATGTTCAAGAGTCTCAATGTGCTTCGTGCTGCCTCTTCCCAGTTTCCACATCCTAGCCTGGTTCCACAGCCTGGTTCCTCAGGTGAATGTGGACCATGCAGCTCCTCTGTGTCAAAACAAAAAGCCAACAGGAGGCCACCGCATCTCTCACTGTTGTAGAATCAAAGCATCACAGAGTCATTTTGGTTGGAAGAGACCTTTGAGCTCAAGTCCAATCATTAACCCAGCCCTGCTAGGTCACATTTCCCTCAGCACCACAGCTAACATGTCTTAAACCCCTCCAGGGATGGGGACTCCACCACTGCCCAGGGCAGCTTGTTTCAGGGTTTGACAACTCTTTGGGGGATGAAACTGTTGCTTATGTCCAACTTAAGCCTCCTCTGGCACTACTTGAAGCCATTTCCTATTGTCCTGTTGCTTGTTCTTTGGGAGAGGAGACCACCCCCCACCTGATCCAACCTCCTCTTAGGAAGTTGTAAAGTGAGAAGTTTGCCTTCTGTCTCCTCCAGAGCTGCAAATATCTGGGCATGAGACAAGACCATCAAGCTCCACCTCCCCTGTCCATGTAGGTCACTCACCCACAGCAGGGTTCTTTCAGCCCCAGGTCTTATCAATACTTGGCCTTGCTGTCCTGTACAGCAAATCCAGAGGTGGGCCAGCATGCCATGTGGCTGGTTCCTGCACCTCCGCATTGCAGCACCCAGATTTTGGATGTCCTGGCAGGGGGTAGCTGTGGCCAGAGCACCCTGGGAGGGTGCCTGGGATCTCCCCTGTTTTTGAACTATGGTGTCCACTCATGGATCACAGAATCAACCAGGCTGGAAAAGACCCCAGAGATCATCAAGTCCAACCTTTTACCTAATACCTAACACCTCCTGACAACCAAACCATGGCTCCAAGTGCCACATCCAATCCCTTTTTGAACACTTCCGGGGATGGTGACTCCAGAACCTCCCTGGGCAGCACATTCCAATGGCTAACAACTCTCTCTGGGAAGAACTTTCTCCTCACCTCAAGCCTCAGCCTCCCCTGGCACAACTTGAGACTGTGTCCTCTTGTGAGGAGGATGTGTGAGGAGCTTCTGTGTGGGGCTATGCCTTTCCCCACAGCATCAGGGCACCACTGCAGGGGGAGCAGATGGGACCATGGCTGGACAGACACAAGTGGCGAGCAGCTGCGGTGCCCACGGCAGGTACAGCTCTTCCCCCTCCTGCCCCCAGCTGAGTGATGAAGCAGTGACCTCAGCAGGCACACGGTGTGCTGCCCAGGCCCCATTGTTATGGCCAATCCCTTAAGTCCATTACACCTACCACAACAATCCTCTTAGATGCCGTCCAGACAGCCGCTGCAGGGCGCGGCAGCGGTTAAATGCACCTCGGCTTTAGCCCAGGAGGAAAGAGTCTGGCCTGGAACATGGGGAGAGGCTGCAGGGCTCTTGGGGCTCTCCTCAAGGCCTTGCCACCAGCCTTCAGCCTTCTCCACTGCTCCCAGGAGAGCTTCAGCTACAGAGACCCCATCTCTACCTTCACCTCACATCTCACATGCTGTCCCGAGGTTCTGCTGCCCATTGCCACGCTGGCTGCTCACCCACATCCTGCAGTGGGAGGCTAAAGGTGGCCTGGCCAAAGCCAAGCTGCCACAAATTTGGAGAGGGCTGGGTCAGGGGCACAGTCTGAGGGTTTCAGATGCCCTGCAGCAGCTCAGGCAGGTCTGCAGTCCCACAGAGCTGTGGGAGGCAGAGCAATCTCTTCCCCTGGGGAGCGAACTGGCTCCTGAGGCTGTTTCACACCCCCAGTTTCACAGTGGGGAGAGCAAGGCTCCTGTACCAGCAGCACCATCCATCCCACACCTTTATTTACAATCATGGAATGGTTTAGGTTGGAAAAAACCTTTAGGGTCATCAAGTCCAAGCCTTAACCCAGCACTGCCAGCTCATGACTAAACCATGTCCTTCAGCACCACATCTACACAGCTTTTGAGTCCCTCCAGGGATGGGGACTCCACCACTGCCCTGGGCAGCCTCTTCCAGGCCTTATGACAAACCTTTTGGGTAAGAAATTGTTCTTCCCATGCAGCTTAAACCTCACCTGGCAGAACTTGAGGCCATTTCCTCTTGTCCCATTGCTTGCTCCCTGGGAGAACAGACTGACACCCACCTTCTTTCAGTGAGTTGTAAAGAGCAAGAAGGTCTCCTCTGAGCTTCCTTTTCCCCAGACTCAACAACCCCAGGTGTCTCAGCTGCTCCTCACAAGACTTGTGCTCTAGACCCTTCACCAGCTTTGTTGCCCTTCTCTGGGCATGCTCCAGCACTTCAATGTGCTTGATGGAGTGAGGTGCCCAAAACTGAACCCAGGGTTCGAGGTGCAGCCTCTCCAGTGGTGAGTACAAGGGGCTGATCCCTGCCCTAGCCCTGCTAGCCACACGATTGCTGCCACACTTAGCCACCCCACAGCTGTAACCCACAGCCTCCCAGTACTGCTGCTGGCCCTTCCCACCCACCTCCCTGCCAAGGAACAGCCAGCAAGGAAGAAACCACCTCACTGCACACTGCCCTGCTTTCAGGGTAGCTGCTTCTTCACCACCACGTGTGCCACCACTGCCCCAACCTGGATCCTGACACTGGGCTCTCAGCTCTGCAGGAGGGCAAAACCCAAGACAAACACCATAAGAAGGCTTGGAAAAATTTATTCGTCACTGAACTTTAATAGTTTGGTTTCAAAACACACACACACACACACACACACACACAAGAAACCCTCAAAAAACAAAAAGCCACCAAAAAACCACCCACCCCCCACTTTCAGGCATCCATCAACCTGGAACTCATACCCAGTGCAGCACCGAAACTCCCAGCTGCAGGGCTCTGGGGAAGTGATCCCTGGGATCCTGGCAGTGCTGGGACAGCTGCTCACAGCCAAGCTGCTTCATCTGATCCTTGTTAGGGGCAACTTTGTGCAGAGGGTCTAAGCTCACTCAGCTCCAGTGGGGGAGCCCAGCAGAGCACCCTGAACCCCAAGAGAGTCAGGCTCCTCAAAAAGGCATAGGAACAGAACCAACTTCCCAGATGGCCAAAAAGGCCAAGGGCATCCTGGCCTCTATCAGGAATAGTGTGGCCAACAGGAGCAGGGAGGTCATTCTGCCCATGGACTCAGCACTGGTTAGGCCACACCTTGAGTCCTGTGGCCAGTTCTGGGCCCCTCAGTTTAGGAAAGATGTTGAGCTGCTGGAAGGTGTCCAGAGAAGGGCAACAAAGCTGGGGAGGGGTTTGGAGCACAGCCCTGTGAGGAGAGGCTGAGGGAGCTGGGGTTGCTTAGCCTGCAGAAGAAGAGGCTCAGGGGAGACCTTCTTGCTGTCTACAACTCCCTGAAGGGAGGTTGTAGCCAGGGGGGGTTGGTCTCTTCTCCCAGGCACACAGCACCAGAACAAGAGGACACAGTCTCAAGCTGTGCCAGGGGAGGTTTAGGCTAGATGTTAGGAAGTTCTTCTCAGAAAGAGAGATTGGCCATTGGGATGTGCTGCCCAGGGAGGTGGTGGAGTCACCATCCCTGGAGGTGTTTAGGAAGAGACTGGCTGGGGTGCTTGGTGCCATTACATGGTGTTGGATGATAGGTTGGACTCGATGATCTCAAAGGTCTTTTCCAACTTTGTTTATTCCATTCCATTCCATTCCCCACAAGCACCAAATGTGTCTTTCCTTGCATCATTTCATACCCCCCACAGCCCTAGGCCCAGCAGAGAGTGTTGGTTGGCTCTGCAGCACCACTGCTCAGGAGGTCGGTGGCAGAAGACTGGGCTGCAGACTCCAGTTAGTGCCTCCAAGCTTGTTTCCAGGATGATGGCAGTGTCACCAACTCCTTTCCCACCTGCCCAGAAGAGCTAAGCAGCCAGACAGACACAGGCCTTCAAAGAGGTTCTGAAGAGTTATTGAGAAGTTCCCTGTGCTCCCACTGGTAGGAGCCCTAAGAGCAGGGACTTTGCAAAACCACTCAGATGTCAAAGCTGAGTATAAAACGCCCCACTTCACCCTACCTCTGTGGGTTGGGCTTGATGCTCTGCCCTGCTTTGCCTTCAGGTGCAGGTTACAGCTGGAGAAGAGATTCAGCACTCACGCAGAAGATCAGGGTCAAAACTGGCCTGGCAGTCACCAGCCTCCTCTTCCACGGGGGCTGGCATCAAACACAACATGGGCCACCACCAAACCCAGCATCTGCTTCAGCTGAAGACTTGAGTGTCAGCCTGAGACACCACCGAGGGCAGCAGAGTGGAAGATGTTGATCAGCAAGGTCTCCATCTTGAATCACAGCACCAGCTCCCACTAAAAGGCCACCACAGATGCCACTGGCTGGGATGATTGCCACCTTTCACCAAGAACCTCCATTCCTGGAGCAGCACCTCCCTGAGAGCAGCCTAGAGACCTCTTAAGCCACACTTAGATGGACCAAAGGGTCTTCTACAAACATCAGTGACCTGCAGAAGCAGGCAGCATAGCACCCATCATTACCTACCTAAAGCAGCTTCCACATCTCCTCAGCCACTGCTTCTGCACAGGACAGGAAGGTGGAATAGATGGGCAGGAGATCCAGTTTACAACCACAGGAGCCCTTCCAGGTCTATCACAAGATGCCTTCAGAGTTCAAGGGCCTGGCTAGAACTGAGCTGACTGAGATCAAAACAGCTCTCAAAACTGTAGGTACTCAGCTCACCCAGGAGGTAACATCAGGCCAGCTCTATTTAAGGAGCTTAAATGTATGTTTCCAGGGCTTTAGAAGCCCAGGTGTCCACCATGCTGCTCCTCAAGCTCTGGCAAAGTCATCTGAATCAGGTGGCTGATGTTTACAAGGAGACACTGCTGCCAAGCCCACACAGTGACTGACCTCAGAGGGGTTCACTGTGGCACTGGGGGGAGGAATGAGCCAAAAGCACAGCAAGCAGGTGCTTGGTTGGCTTTGTGCTCCTGCCCTCACAGGTCAGCTGCAGTGCTTGTACCTGTAAAACGCTGCTGTTAGTGCAACAGCCACTTCCACCCAAACCCCAGCACGCCCCAGAATCTGCACTTTGGCCTCACCTCTGCTCCCAAGATCCTGCACTAGGAGCCTGGACCTCCAGATACGAACCACAAGCAAGCAAAGCTGCTTCTCCACCTCATCTACCCAGGGTCTTGTGCTGACAGGTTAGTATGTCCCAAATTCCCCCAAAAAGCTGCCTTAGAGTGCAGGCTGATGAGCCACAGCATGGCAAGGACCTTGGGCAGCTGGTCTGGCAGCATCAGTCACCTCTTCTCGCAGAGTAAGCAGCTTCCTGCAGCCCACAACCAGGAGACTGAGGTCCCAGTAGGTCTTGAAGAACTGCACCCATCCCTGAACAGGTTTTTTTTCCCCTGGCAATCCTCTCTACTGATATAAAATGTGCAAAGTGGATTTAAGAAAGCATGAGACAGTTCCTGTAATCAGCTCAGCAGGACCACCAGGAATTAGGGAAGTATGATCAACACTATCCCTGGAAAAGAAACATCACAGCTCAGCTCTCAACCACAGGGCAGGAGCTGAGGAGTAAGTGCACATCCTACTCAGCCTGTACCCACAGAACCCCATCACTGCAGGGGTTGAGAGGGACCTCTGGGAATCATCTTATCCAAACCCCCTTCATAAAGCAGGGACAACCCAGAGCAGGTTGGTCAGGACTGCATCCAGGTGGGTTTGGAATCTATCCAGAGGAGACTCCACAGCCTCTCTGCACAGCCTGGTCTCTCTTTCTCCAGGTTAAACAGCTCTAGGTCTCTCAGCCTTTCCTCCTCAGAGAGAGGCTCCAGTCCCCTTAGCATCTTTGCAGCCTCCACTGGACTCTCTTCAGTAGTTCCTTGTCTCTCTTGAGAACCAGACCCAGTACTCTAGATGTGGCCTCACGGGGGCAGAGTAGAAGAGGAGGAGAAGAAATGCCCTTGACCTGCTGGTCACACTGATCTTAACACACACACACACCCACCCCCCAGCTGGCCTCTGGCCTTCTTGGCCACCCAACCCTCTCCCATCCTCAGGAGCACATCCCACTGCTCCTTCAGAGTCCAACCAGCACAGCAAGCAACTACACCACAACACAACCACCCTCAGATGCTGCCAGCCAAGAAGAACACATTTATTCTTAAGACTTAAATCCATTATTATATGATTTGTTTCTCAGCATGTCATACCCCACCAAGGCAAGATGCTTTGGGCTGTTTGTTTCCATCCCCCCTCCCAGAAGGTAAGAGCAGAAATCACTTTATAACTGCCCAAACAGACACCCCCCCCCATACAGCTTCACAGCAGCAGGAGTCAGGAGCAGAGCCACCTGTGTGCTGAGAGCAGGTCTGCTCTCTCCTTGCTCTGCCCCAAGCTGTTTTCCAGCTCTGATTTAAGGAGATTATTTTCTAACTTCATCAAGGTGCAATAAATTAAGGCACCAGAAAAATCCAGGACTCTCCAGAGATACAGCCTGTGCAGACAGGAAGCAGTTCCAGTTTGAAAGAGAGGATGTTTCTCCTACAGCACAAACATCTGGACAGGACTTTAAGAGCAGGAGCCCTGCTTCCATGTCTGTCACTCCACAAAGAGGGGTTTGAGGGTATATTAGGTGCTGCAGAAGCATGTCAGCTCCCAGCTGGGTCAGACAACAGACAAATGGCATATTATGGAGACAAAGTGACAGCCTAAGATGGAAGATCAGACAACTTCTCACAGCATCAGTGGTGACCCAGTCCTCAGGGCCCAGCAATGCTGGTGGGAAGAGATGGGAGAGGACCCCAGAGCTCAGCTGAAAGCCTGAAGAACAGCTCAGGTATTCCCTTGTCCTTCCAACACATCAATAACCTGATGGAGCCGAAGATGTCTCAGCTCACTGCAGGGGGAGGTTGGACTACATGATCTTTGAAGGTCCCTTCCCACCCAAACCATTCTGTGGGTTGATGAGTCTACCTCTAGAAAGTAAATCATCCAACCTCTGCTTTGTCAGTGCTGCCAGCCCAATTTGGTACCTGAAAGTGTCCCATGGATGTTGTCATGTCCCAGTTTGAGCTTCCCCATAACTCTTGTGTGAGTACAACTTGATTTCACCTCCCTTCATAATTATTCTACTCCATTAAAGAACAGGAGTCAAAACCTCAAACACAACATTGTCCTCTCCAGGGTCGGTCTCTTCTCCCAAAGAAGAAGCAACAGCAGAAGAGGAAACGTCTTCAAGTTGTGCCAGGGGAGGTTTGGATGGAACTATTTCCATGAAGAAATGGTTGTCAAGCCCTAGAACCCCCAAGGAAGTGGTGGAGTCCCCACCCCTGGAAGGGTTTTAAAGCCATGTAGATGTGGTGCTGAGGGACATGGTTTAGTGGTGACCTGGCAGTGCTGGGTTAATGGTTAGGACTCTGTGGTGAAAGCCTTCTGCAACCAAAACGATTCTGTGATGTGTACACCTGGGTTGGCTTGGGGTTTTTCCTGTCAGTAAAATATATATGAATAAACTACTTTATTAGGTCAACTCTGGGAAGCATTTTCCCCCGCTCCTGGCTTTATTACCCTGAAGTCACATCCAACCCCCCCAGCCCGCGAGCTTGCCTCGGGATTTCAAGCCTCACAGACAATGATTTTACAGGAGGAAAAGCATTAAATAGTAGTTACTGCCTGGAGGTTTCCTAAAGCAGGAGGCTTCACCTGCAGAAGGAAAACTCTGTGATCAAGCTTCTATGAACCACAGTGCAGGACAATCAGTGGGTAAGCAACTTTGATCCCAGGGTAGGGTTACATATGGACAACCTGCTGTGCTTGTTCGCTTCCGGATGCAGCCTTTCCAGAGCCTGGCTTTGAGCTACACTCTTCATTCAAGCACAGATCTTCATTAAATCAAGTGAAGAGAAAGGAAAAGAACAAAAAAAAAAATCAGCATTCAAGTCTTCACCACCCCACTCTGACTCAGTGACAAAACCAAGTTAAAAAAATAACATTAAAAAAAAAAAAAAATCAACCAATGAGAACAATGTCTCTGACAAACGGACAGTGAACAGACACGGCCCTGGGTGAGGCATGCAGCAGCTGGGGACGATGTGGTGCGTGGAAAGGAACCCCTCCTGCCCAAGACACACACGACACACACCTGGTGAGCCTTCTGAAAGCACACACACGACCCACATAACACTGATTAAGGTGCTGCTTTGAGCGGTGGCTTTGCTGCCCTGGATGGTCTGGTGGAAAGGGCAGGCAACGGGCCTGGATGCGCTGCTGCAAGAGAGGAGGCTCAGGCAGCGTGGGACGGTCCTGCAGAGCCCACCTGCAACAGCACGTTGGTTCTGGTAGAAAAAGGGGGGAGTTAGGCTGCTGTAAGCCACCTTCTGCTGCTGATCAGAGCCCAGATCCCACTCCCAGGTGGAAAATGCACGTGGAGCAAGAGGAACGCGGTCAAGTCATGGTTCCAGGCGGCCACAGCTTGTGCGGGGGAGGCAGAAGCCACCTTCTGCCTTTGACAGGAGGGTGAGCCTTCATTTCTAAGGCTCCCCCTGCAAGTAGAACATTACCAGAAGCTTTGTGTGTCGGTCTGTCTTTGCCCCTAAAAAGAAGGTGCAGGTTTTGCCCAAACAGGTGAAGGCAGGACAGCATGTGGGAGAACACAGGCGCTGTCCATCAGGACGAGGGGCAGACAGGAACTCCCCTGACGGCCACAGCGCTCCCCAGGCCCTGTAGGAATCAGCTGCTATGTTGGGTTTGGTGACGGGTCAAGATGTTTTGCTCAGGTAAAGCCACGTGCATCCCTCAACCAGCTTTACCTGAGCAAGAGCTGGAGGCTGAGGCTTCGCTGGGAACATTCAGCTGGTCTAATGTACAGTAATGGTGACCCAAGAGGCTACTCCCTTTGTCCAGTTCCACCCGAAAGGTCAGCGGGGGCCGCCTCGTGCCGGCCCTGCCCCGGCTGCGGCAGCTCCCGCGCCTGCTCTGCCCTGCTGTCTGTCCAGAGGATGGGTTTGGGTCCGTGGTGATGGCTGAAGTATTTACAGGGGTTTGCAGCAGTTATTTACAGTTCTTCGGCAGACCGCAGGCCGACCTGCTCCTCCTCCTCGCCTAGTCAATCCGGCGTGGGCTTCCGCAGGGAGAAGGGACGGATGTGGAAGTGCCTGCTCAGCTGGCTCACCTGGGGGCAGGGCAGACCACAGCACACAGTTAGCCAGGCTCACGGGGACCGGCAGGAAAGCGGGCAGAGCACCACGCTGGTTCCCTGCACAGCCCACAAAAGCCCTGCCCCCTCAGGATCACAGAGGAGTCTTGGCTGGGAGACCTTTGAGATTCAGAGAATGGTTTGGGTTGGAAGCGACCTTGAAGATCATCTATTTCCAACCACACTTTCCACTTGATCAGGCTGCTCAAGGCTTCATCAACCTGGCCTTAAACACTTCCAGGGAGGAGGCATCCATGACCTTCTGGGCAACCTGTTCCAGGGTCTCCCCACCCCCACTGTAAAGAATTTCTTCCCAATATCCAGTCTGAATCTGCCCTCCTCGAGCTTCAGTCCATTCCCTCCCTTCCTATCACTACAAGTCCTTGTAAAAAGTCCCTCTCCAGTTTTCTTGTAGGCCCCCTTCAGGTACTGGAAGGCCACTTTAAGGTCTCCCCAGAGCCTCCTCTTCTCCAGGCTGAACAGCCCCAGCTCTCTCAGCCTGTCCCCATAGGGAGGTGCTCCAGTCCTCTGATCATCCCCATGGTTCTCCTCTGGACCATCACCAGGTTCAATCCTTAACCCAGCACTGCCAGGTCATCTCTAAACCATGACCCTCAGCACCACATCTACACAGCTGTTGAACCACTCCAGGAATGGGGATTCCAGCAGTGGGTGGAGCAGTGTGTGGTGCCACACTATGCTGATCCAAGGCAAGATATTGCTGGCTGCCTTGGCCACACCACTGGCTGTTGACCAACATCCAAAGGTCCTTTTCTGCCAGGCTGCTTTCCAGGTATTCTTCCCCAAGCCTGGACCATTTTTCCTTCTGTTTCCCACACTACCTGCCCCCCACAGGTACAGCAGGTCTGGGCCACAGCCTCTCTCTTGTGCCATGGGGCCAGAGAGGTTGCCAGGCCCAGGATTCAAGCCCTTGCCCTTCCAGCATGACACTGAAGCTGGGTGGATATGTGGCCGCACAAGGTGCAGCCTTGCTTCCATTCCATTCCTACCCTCCTCAGAGACAAGGAGTCAGAAATGCTTGCCCTGAGCCCAGGCAAGGAGGATTTTACCCCAAGGTACTGCTCCCTCTCTGCATCTTCCAGCAATATTTGTGTTGTTAACAGTTGGACTTAGTGATCTTGAAGTTCTTTTCCAACCTAAATGATTCTTTGATTACTTTGCTCAACTTAATTTGATCATCTCAAGTACCTACATGAAAAAAAAAATTCATCACTCTCTAAATCCATTTGGAATTCAACTGGGGGTAAGGATTCTGAGCAGTCTGGGATTACATCCCAGTCTCAGAGCTTTAAAGGGCTCATCAGATCAAAAGGGTTTTTTCTCCTGGAAGAGGAGACTGCACAAATGGGCCCTTGGAAAGATGGAGTGGGTGGTAAACAAGGGGACCACAAGTTCAAGGGAGAGGAGCACTGAGAAGATCCCTGAGCAGAAGGAGGATTACACCAGTCCCCATCTCTAGCTATGATTCAAGACCAAGTTTATTTAAGCTGCTTTAGCTATTCAAATCCTGCTTGCACAGAAGCCTCATTACACTAATTGGAAAGACAAGATGACCTGACTATTAGGTCTTTGCTGTAATTACAGCTCAGACTTGACTCTGGGGGCTCCACATTTAAGCCAGACTTCTCAGGGGACAGGGTTTCCTAAGTAGGTTTTACTCACATGGCAGTGGCCAGCTCCATAGGGGACACTGAGTCCCTTGCCCTCATTCTACAGCAGCTTCCTGAAGGAGTCCTACTGGCATTTAGTCTCCTCCAAGTTTGTTTTCTCTCTTAATCAAAAGTGAGGGAGGCAGGCAGAGCTGGCACACAGAAAGGGCAGCATGTAGGTCCCTGAATTTCCACACATGCTTGGCAGCAGGGGAGAAGGTACTGCAGCTGCAGGGTCACCACTGTCCCTGGCAGGGATGCCCCCGCTCTGTCCTGGCTATCCCAGTGACTGCAGCACAGGGCCTAACAGTGAGGCTGCAGATTGAACTCATCAACACAAGTAACACCACCAGCCATTTAACTTTTTGCACTGACTTCCAAATCAAACACTGCTGCCTGACCTGGCAGGGGATTCTGCCCCTCTGCTCAGACCCCACTTGCAGTGCTAGCACAGGAGAGTCAGGAAACTGTTGGAGCAGGTCCAGAGGAGGCCACAAAAATGATCTGAGGGCTGGAAGCCCTCTGCTATGAAGACAGGCTGAGAGAGTTGAGGTTGCTCACCCTGGAGAAGAGAAAGCTCCAAAGAGACCTTAGTAAGACCCCTCCCCCTGCCCGGGGGCACTACTGCTGATCCAAGCCAGGATGCTGTTGGCCTTCGTGGCCACCTGAGCACACTACTGGCTCATCTTCAGCCACTTGTCAATCAGCACCCCCAGAGCCTTTTCTGACAGGCAGTTCCCAGTGCTGTTTCCTGAGCCTGGAGAGTTGATGGGGTTGTTGTGACCCCAGTGCAGGACCTGGCACTTGGCCTTGTTGAACCTCATCCCACTGGCCTTGGCCCATCACGGCCCCAGCTCAGCCAGGTCATCTGCAGAGCTGCCTGACCCCCCAGCAGATCAACACCCTCGGTGTCATACACGAATTGATCGAGCGCGCCCTTGATCCCCTTGTCCAGACCATCAATGCTGAGAGCAGAACAGCCCAGCCAAGCCCAAAGGCTGGGTGCTGGATTCACCTACCACCACCACTCCGTAGTGGATGTGTGCCAGGGTGAGGAAAGCAGTCAACAGGTAGAGGAGCAGGGTCTCGCTGCCGGGCAGGAGGCCGGACAACACCAGCAAGAGCACAGCCGCGATGGGTAGCAGCATCCAGTTGAGCGGCTGGCAGCGGGTGCTGCTCATCTGGCAGACGATCAGCTGGCACTGAGGGAACAGAGAGCTCTCAGAGCTTGCCAGCCAGTGCCACCCCTGCAAGCCCAGGGCCATCCCCAGAGCAGACAGGATGGTCACACACGTACGAGCCATCTGCGCTAAACAACCACCATCCCAGAACCCTAGCACAGGGAGGGGGTGGAAGGGACCTCTGGAGATCACAGAATTGTTAGGGTTGGAAGGGACCCCAAGGATCATCCAGCTCCAACCCCCCTGCCAAGGGCAGGGACACCTCATGCTAGAGAAGGTGGCTTAGAGCCACATCCAGCCTGGCCTTAAAAACCTCCAGGGCTGGAGCTTCCACCACCTCCCTGGCAATCTGTTCCACCCTCATGGGGAAGAATTTCTTCCTAGCATCCAATCTGAACCTACCCATTTCTATTCTTGTTCCAGTCCCTCTAGTCCAGATCAAGTCCCAGCTAAAAGCAGGTTGCCCAGGATCACAGCATCCAAAGAGTTGTGGAACCTCACCAAAGGAGGAGAGTCCACAGCCTCTCTGGGCAGCCTGGTCCAGGGCTCCAGCACCCTCACAGGAAAGAATGTTCTGGTGGAATCTACTGGGATCCAGTTTGGACCAGCTGCCAATTGTCCTGTCACTGGGAGCTTGTAACCAGGTGGTCTCTTCTCCCAGGCAACCAGCACCAGAACAAGAGGACACAGTCTCAAGCTGCACCTGAGGAGGTTCAGGCTGGATGTTAAGAAGAAGTTCTTCATAGAAAGAGAGATTGGCCATTGGGATGTGCTGCCCAGGGAGGTGGTGGAGTCACCATCCCTGGAGGTGTCTAGGAAGAGACTGGCTGGGGTGCTTGGTACCATGGGTTAGTTGATGAGATGGTGTTGGGTGATAGGTTGGACTCGGTGATCTCAAAGGTCTCTTCCAACCTGGTTTATTCTATTCTATTCCATTCCATTCATGGTAACATTCTTCCTGCATCCCAAGCACTCAGGCAGGCTTCACACTTCCCAAGGGATCAAGGGGAGAGTAAAGCAGAAACCTACTTACAGAAATGTTAGCGAAGGCTGTTCCGACCATGAAATAGAAGAGCCTGGGGTGCACCTCCAGGATGTCTGTCGGGGACACGAAGATCCACGTGGTGCAGAGCAGGAAGAGCAGCACTGGGGATACCAGCGGCAACATGATTTCATACACAGAGTGGTGCTTCAAGGTGTTGTTTTTATGGGCCCTGAAAGGGAAGGACAGACAGGAGAATGCCTCAAACTGCAGCTGAGCAATACCTGGCCCCTGCAACCAGGAGAGGGCTGGCAGAACATCACTGGCCTTTCAACCACCCAAAGCTGCTGACAGCAGTAATCACAAGGGTCACAGGAGGAGTGGCTGACACCCCATCAGGCTGTGCTGACATTCAGTCAGAGCTGGACAGGCTGGGGAGTTGGGTGAAGGGGACCTCATGACATGAAGAGCCCTGCCCCTGGGGAGGAATAAACCCCTGCACCAGGACAGGTTAGAGGCTGACCTGCTGGAAAGCAGCTGTGAAGAAAGGGAGCTGAGAGTGCTGGTGGACAACAAGCTCCTCATGAGCCAGCAATGTGATGTCATGGCCAAGAAGACAAATAGTTTTCAGGGGGGTGTTCTGAAATGTGTGGCCAGCAGGTCAAGGGAGGTTCTCTTCCCCCTCTATTCCACCCTAGGGAGGCCACCTCTGGAGGCCTGGGTCCAGTTATGGTCTCCCCAGCTCAAGAGAAACAGGGAACTACTGGAGAGCTCAAGGAAGGCTACAAAGATACTGAGGGGACTGCAGCATCTTTCTGAAGAGGAAAGGCTGAGACACCTGGGAGTGTTTAGCCTGGGGAAGAGCAGACTGAGAGGGGATCTTCTTAATGCTCATCAATATTTAAAGGGTGGGGGTCAAGAGGGTGAGGCCAGACCCTTTCCAGTGGTGCCCAGCAACTGCACAAGGGGCAGTGAGCACAAACTGGATTATTACATCCGAAACTGAGGAGAAAATCCTCTCCTGTGAGGGTGCTGGAGCTCTAGACCAGACTGCCCTGTTGTGGAGGTTGTGGAGTCTCTTCTCTGCAGAGATTCCAAACCTACTCTCAGTGACCCTGCTTTAGCAGGGGCGGTGGGCTAGATGATCCCTAGAGTCCCTGCCATGCTGGGGTTTAATGGTGAAGATATTAACCCGAAACACTTCTGCGTTACAGAGGCAGCCAACTGCCTTGCCCTCACAGGCATTACCAACAGGCCAAGCCTCCAAAAGCTGGGGTCCCTCCTGCAAGACCCTGCTGCTGAGCAAGCTGCCAACCAATTCCTCCCAACCCTGCAAACTTGAAACCTTCAGTCCCAGTGGATGAAAAGTCCCAGTGGCCACTTTGCCACGACGAAGAGAGTCACCTGAGAACTAGGAAGGAACCCAAGTTCTAAGAGGCTTTTGGAGCTCTTCAGTGCAGGCAGGGAGAGCTGGTGGAGAAACTTACTTGTAGAAGTTGTAGAGGCTCATTGGCAGCGTTACAGTGAGTGCACAAACTGGAAGAGAAAGAGACATGTTACTGCCCCAGCACAGGAGGAGAGCATCACGTGCCCTTCACCGATGGGCAGGCCGTTGTCATCTCATCTCAGGTGCCCACAACAAAAATAGCTCCGAGGTGCACTCAGAATAGCTCAGGACCTTTAAAAGGTGCTCAGCCCTGGTCCAAGAGCTGTAATTACAAGGCCTGCTATAAATTAAAACACGTTTCAGTGCCTTAATGAGCCCCACATCATGCTTCAAATGAAGTTTCAGTACAATACTGTCTCTAATGAGACAGGAGGAGAGCTCAGGCTCCATGTGAGAGAGGTTTTTCTTTAGTCTTCATCATTCAGCAGAATTTATTTGCTGTTTCTCCTTCTGTGAGCACACATTTTGAATTCCCACTGCCCCCCCCCCCCCCCCCCAAAAAAAGAGTTCTTGTACCACTAGTTAAGTCAAATGACCAGTGTCTAAATAACTCTGACATTCCAGACCTAAACGGGGCACATCATCCACCACACTCAGACCCCTCAGAGCCTAGAACACCTCCTTCCATGGTCACCCAGCAGTGAGCATTTTATTCCTGCCCTGGATAACCCATCTCCTATCCAAGTGCCCCAATCCTGGCATTCTGCTCTATTTTTCATGGAGGAAAAGTGCATTTATTAGTCACATGTTAAGTGATATGGTTGCCAAGGGCAAGCTCAGAAGATCCACCTGGTTAAGAGAAGTGCAAGCGTTAGACTTAAAACAACTCAGGACATTAAGTAGCTACAATTAATGCCTAAAGAAAGGGACACAGAGAAATAAACTGAGCAAGAACTTCTGACCAGGCCAAACTTCATTCAGCAAAGACATTCATTAAGCCAATGTCACTCCAGGAGGACCCAGAAAATTACAGGCCAGTCAGCCTCACCTCCATCCCTGGAAAGGTGATGGAACAGCTCATCTTGGAAGTGATCTCTGAGCATGTGGAGGAAAAGAAGGTTATGAGGAGTAGCCAGCATGGATTCACCAAAGGGAAATCATGCCTGACCAATGTGATAGCTCTCTCTGATAGTGTAACCAGCTGGGTAGGTGAGGGAAAAGTAGTTTATGGTGCCTGTCTCGACTTCAGCAAGGCTTTGTACACTTGTTTCCTGGAACATCCTACTAGGGAAGCTTAGGAAGTGTGGGTTAGATGAGTGGACAGTGAGGTGGATTGAGAACTGGCTGAAAGACAGAGCTCAGAGGGTTGTGATGATCAGCACAGAGTCTAGTTACAGGCCTGTACCTCGTGGTGTCCCCACAGGTCAGGACTGAGTCCAGTCTTGTTCAACATCTTCATCAACAACCTGGATGAAGGGACAGAGTGGACCCTCAGCAAGTTTATGAAGGTACAAAGCTGGGAGGAGTGGCTGCCATCCCATCAGGCTGTGCTGTCATTCAGTGAGACCTGGACAGGCTGGAGGGGAGCCTCATGAAGTTCAGCAAGGGCAAGTGGAGGGTCCTGCCCCTGGGGAGGAATAACCCCCTGCACCAGGACAGGTTAAGGGTTCACCTGCTGGAAAGCAGCTCTGCAGAGAAGGATCTGGGAGTGCTGGTGGACAACAAGCTCCCCATGAGCCAGCAAAGTGCCCTTGTGACCAAGAAAGCCAATGGTCTCCTGGGGTGCATTAAGCAGAGTGGGGCCAGCAGGTTCAGTGAAGCCAGCTCTCCCCATCAAAGCTTCACCTGCATCCCTGTCCCCTCTGCAGTGGCTTGTTCTGAGTGACCACTGGAGAGAAAGGCTGGGGTTTCATTTCATTTCATGGAGCTTTATTTCATTTTCAGATGGGTGGATGGAGGACAGGGTCTCCAAACAGCAGAGTGCTTTTCCAAACCTGTGTGGCTGCAACCTGCCTCTTAAAACAGACCCTAGGTCCCACACAGCACTGGGGCTTTGGGTCCTGCCCTGCCTGTGCTGCAGCGTGAGACAAAGCCCAAGTGCTAGGTGGACCCACCAGTTCCCAGCACACCAGGCTGGTTTTTTACATTAAAACCTCCACAGCTCTTGCTAAAACCAAACTTGTCCTTTCCCAGGGCAACACAAGCCTCAGCACTCAGGTAACACAGTTTATTTGGAGTGGACATACTTTCACAGGTCCCAGGCAGGATGAAGTCATCCATTTAGCATCCAGGGGCTGGTGCTGGGCTGCAGCTGCCTCCCAGCACCCTGGCACACCCATCCCTGAGCACCAGCCACAACCCTCAGCCACTCTCAGCTGCTGCCCCAGGCCAGGAAACATTTTTTATCTGTCAACACACACCCTTAGGTAAGCAGCCCTGGGGCTGATCCCCCAAGCAGCAGCATGTGCCTGTACCCTCAGACCGGCACAAGAATGTGTCTGAGGCAGGAGCACAGGGCTCCAGTTCCTTGGTTTTGAGGTCAGCTCAGAGTCAGGCACATTGGAGTTAACTTCTCCACAGTAACTATGCAAAAGGCAACAATGCTTTAAAACCCTGGGAAAGGGCAGGCTGCAAGAACACCCTCAATTAAGCCACTTCATTACCAGCCCACAGGAGCTTTCATCAGAGCAAACAGAACAGTGTTATCATATTATTAAGACATTTGGGGTTGTTAAAAAGGTGGAGTTTAAAAGACAGGCTTCAACATGGAGTTTCTTACCAATAATCATTGCAGTGAATAGGTCTCTATATAAGAAATTAAACAGGAAAGGTGCATACCAGGCCTCAACTCCCACAATGGATGTCACTATGTAGACAATTGAAATGGTCTGAAAGAGAGCAGAGGACAAGCAGGTGTGAGCAAGAAGAAAGGCCACACTGGCAGCACCCAAACCAGACAGCTTGAGAAGGGTGCTTTAAGCTACATCATGTTCAGCTCTTCTCCCTGGAGAAGGAGACAAACAAGAAATTCCACAAACACCCCATCTTTTGAGACCTGGTCTAACAAGTGCAGTAGCTGAGCTGTTGAGGATACAACAAGGAGCTGCTCCTCAAAGCAGGAGCAAAGATGCCTGTGTGAACTTCATGATGTTCAACAAAGCCAAGTGCAAAGTCCTAAACCTGAGTCGGGGCAACCTCTGGTATCAGTCCAGGTTGGGGGATGAAGGGAGGGAGAGCAGCCCTGCAGGGAAGGACTTGGGGGTGCTGGTGGGTGGAGAGATGGACAAGAGCCAGCAATGTGTGCTCACAGCCCTGAAGCCAACCATATCCTGGGCTGCATTCAAAGCAGCCTGGCCAGCAGGTTGAGGGAAGGGATTCTGCCCCTCTGCTGGGCTGAGACCCCACCTGCAGTGCTGTGTCCAGCTCTGGGGTCCTCAGAACAAGAGAGACATAGATGTGTTGGAACAGGTCCAGAGGAGGCCACAAACATGGTGTGAGGGCTGGAACCCTTCTGCTGTAAGGACAGGCTGAGTTGGGGTTGCTCAGCCTAGAGAGGAGAAGGCTCCAGGGAGACATTACTGCAGCCTTTCACGATTTAAAGGGGCCAAGAAGAAAGCTGGGGACAGACTTTTTACCAGGGCTTGTTGTGACAGAAGAAGGGGTGATAGTTTTAAACTAAAAGAGGGGAGATTCAGACTAGAGAGGAGAAATTGTTCCCACTGAGGGGTGAGAGACTGGCACAGATTGCCCCAAAAGGTGGTAGCTACCCTCATCCCTGGAACTATTCCAGCTGAGCTTGGATGGGACTCTGAGCAACCTGCTCCAATTACAGATGTCCCTGTTCACTGCAGAGGGTTGGACTAGATGACCTTGAAAGGTCCCTTCCGACCAAACCGTTCTGTGAGTCTATGGTTCTGTGATAAAGGAGAACTGTGTGCTGTGTAGTGAGACTGGGCTCTGGCTAGGGGGGACAGCAGCAGGCAATAAAGGTGAATTTTACCATCCAGAGTTTGCTCCTTGGAGGTGTTTAAGAAAAGCCTGGATGAAGCACTTAGTGCCATGATTTAGCTGATTAGACAGGGTTGGACCTGATGATCTTGGAGGTCTCTTCCAACTTGGTTGATTCTGTGATTCTGTGCTCCCAGTTCTGCTGGGCTGTTCAAAAAGAGCATCCTCCAGAAGAAGAGATGGATTTGACAATGGACCAAAGGGTCCATAACCATCATCAGTCCCAAAACTGACTGCCCACTTTCATGCTACTGAGGGGCACCTTCCTGGAACCTTTGCTCCAGGCACAGTGTATAACATGCCAGTTACTTACTCTGCTACAATTTGGGACACATCCTGCTAGTGCCAAAAGGCACCACCACACTTCTAGACTTGAAAGTACCCACAGTGGTGTGATAGAGATTCCACCTGCCTGGACATGATCCTGGGCAATTGCTGTGGGTGACCCTGCTTTATGAGGGAGGTTGGACTAGATGATCCCCAGAGGTCCCTTCCAACTCCCCACCATGCTGGGATGTAATGGGTTTGAGCAGTACAACTCCAGAGCCACATGACCCCATCTCATTAAAGCAATTAAAGCTTAAAGCCATGCAAGCAGTCTTGGAAAACTCTCCTCCTCCACCATGCCTGGGGGCAGGCTGAAGACACCCACCTCCAGAAAGTATTGATTTACAAGGCTTTGCAGGAGTAGGGCAGGGATCATCCCCCTGTAGGGGGCACTGGCAAGGCCACACCTCAAATCCTGGGTTCAGTTTTGCACCTATCACTTCAAGGACATTGAGGTGCTGCAGTGTGACCAAAGAAGGGCCATGAAGCTGGTGAAGGGTCTAAAGCACAAGGCTTGCAAGGAAGGGCTGAGGGAACTGGGATTGTTTAGCCTGGGATAAAGGAGGCCCAGGAGAGACTTTCTCTCTCCCACTCCTTTAAAGGAGGCTGGAGACAGGTGCAGGTCAACCTCTTCTCCCAAGGAACAACCAATAGGAAATGGCCTCAAGTTGTTCCTGGGGAGATTTTGCTTGCACACAAAGAACAATTCTTTTGTTGTCAAGGCTTGGAACAGGCTGCCCAGGGCAGTGGTGGAGTCCTCATCCCTGGTGGGGTTTAAAAGTCAGGTAGATGTGGTGCTGAGGGACATGGTTTAGTGGTGACCTGGCAGTGCTGGGTTAAGGGTTGTACTTGATGATCTTAAAGATCTCTTCCAACTAAACCAGTTCCATGACTCTGTGACACACAGCAGAGCTGCACACACCCCTCACACATCTCAGCAGGCACTGGTGCGCCCCTGACCCACCAGCACTTTACTGAGCTTCTGCTGAAGTCCAGCAGCAGCAGCCATGTACTTACCACCTGGCTGATGTCATATCCCCAGGGCAGGAAGAGGATCCCTGTGTTATACTTCTCCCAGTGGGAGAGGATGAATGAAAACAAGACCACCCACAAGAGGAGGTAGAGGACGAAGACGCTGACGCCGGTGGAGCCGCGCCCGAAGGTGGAGTAGACTGTCACCACAAAGTAGACACAGGCCCAGCTGTCCAGGCCGTGGTCAAAGAGCTCTCCCAGCGGGGTGCTGGAGTTGGTCCGGCGAGCCTGCTTCCCATCCACACCATCTGGGAAGAGGAGAAGCAGGGAGTGTTGCCAGGCTTCCCCACACCAAGGGGTGGGGCAGTGGCTTTCACCACCTCCATCCTTTCTCGAGGATCCTGCTTCCCACCCTCCCACCCCGCTCTGTATGAGACTGAAAAATGCAAGGGTCTGACAAGATGCTGTTTACTTAAAGCAGACCAAAGACAATTTCCCAGTTTGCCACCAAGTCGGTTCCAGCATCCTCTTTTTCCATCAGCTGCTCTGGGACAGCCTCCTTGCATCCACTTCACAAAGCAGCTCCCAAAACCTGCTCTAGCAGCCCAAGCAGCAGGTGGATTAGCCTGTGGCAGAATCCCAGAGCCAAGAGTTTCTCAATGGCCTGGGAGATAAGATGAGAGCCCTGGAAGAGATGACAGCCACAGCCCCCTGCCATCAGCTTCAGACACACCTTACCTAAGGTGTAGGCAACGAAGTTGAGGAGGCCCACAACGACCCACACTCCGCTGGGAACGTGCTGGTGGTCAGGAGCTGCCAAGATCAGAGAGAGTCAAGTCAGGACAGCTCAGGGGGTACTCACAGAGGGTTTATTTTGGCAGCCGGACCTACACAACTCCGGCAGGGAAACGGAGATGGTAGCTTTCCAGGACACGGTGGCAGAGCTGTTCCACAACAGCATGTGAAAGCAGGTCACCAAAGACTTTGCTTTCCCAGGACATCCTTGTCCTGTGTCCCCAGCTGCCCAAAGGTCACAGGGTGCAAGAACTGGCGATGGCAGGCGGCAGCTGTGGCCCAAACGCAGGACGCGCCAGCGCGCGTGGGCCACGCTCGGTCTGCTGCTTCCAGAGCAGGAGCAGAGCCTCCCCAGGACATGATGACGCTCTGCAGAAGCATGTCAGAGCATTCCCCGCCCAGTCTCCAGCCTGCACCCTGCCAATGGAGGCACAGCTCCTCCCTAGAAACATCTCCACCTCCTGCAAGGTTGTCTGGGCAGACAGCCAGCTCTGGGCTGCAACTGCCAAGAGCCCAGAAGTTCCTTAGGACAAAGCAGGAGGAGGCACGGCTGCCGAGAGTCACTGCACCAGGGAATGGGTTGGGTGAGAAGAGGCCTTCACAGCTCCTCTTGGCCAACCACCACACAGTCAGCAGGGATGTCTGTGGCTAAACTGGGTTGCTCAGAGCTCCATCCAACCTCACCTGGAGTGCTGCTGAGGATGAGGCTTCCACCATCTCTCTGGGCAGCCTGGGCCAGTGTCTCACCACCACAATTCTTCTTTAGACTGAGCCTAAATCTCCCCTCTTTTAGTTTAATGCCCTCACCCCTTGTCAAGTTGCAACAGTAGCAGCCTTGCACATGGACATCATCCTGGCCGGCATCAGGAACAGTGTGGCCAGCAGGGGCAGGGAGCTCATTCTGCCCCTGGACTCAGCACTGGTTAGGCCACACCTTGAGTCCTGTGGCCAGTTCTGGGCCTCTCAGTTTAGGAAAGATGTTGAGTTGCTGGAAGGTGTCCAGAGAAGGGCAACAAAGCTGGGGAGGGGTCTGGAGCACAGCCCTGTGAGGAGAGGCTGAGGGAGCTGGGGTTGCTTAGCCTGGAGAAGAGGAGGCTCAGGGGAGACCTTATTGCTGTCTACAACTACCTGAAGGGAGGTTGTAGCCAGGTGGGGGTTGGTCTCTTCTCCCAGGCAAGCAGCACCAGAACAAGAGGACACAGTCTCAAGCTGCACCAGGGGAAGTTTAGGCTGGATGTTAGGAAGAAGTTCTTCATAGAATGATTGGCCATTGGGATGTGCTGCCCAGGGAGGTGGTGGAGTCACCATCCCTGGAGGTGTTTAGGAAGAGACTGGCTGGGGTGCTTGGTGCCATTAGATGGTGTTGGGTGATAGGTTGGACTCCATGATCTCAAAGGTCTCTTCCAACCTGGTCTATTCTATTCCATTCCATTCTGTCTGATGTCCTGGGGATTCTCACATGGAGCTTCCTTCCCTGAGCTACTGTCACCTTTTCTTCCCATGGCATAGGGATCAATTAGGCTGAATTTCAGCCAACAGCCAATGATGGGACCCAAGCTTTTGGAAGCCTGGCCCACCTAGACAGCACTTGTCTGGCTACCAATAAAGGCCACCCTGAGAAGCCAGTGTTTTCCCCACATAACTGTGCTTTGCTGACTGGCCTGGTTTGGAATCACAGGATCACAGTATTCTTATGGTTTAAAAAAGACCTTTCAGATCAAGTCTAACTCTGCCAAGTTTGGTGCCAAACCATGTCACTCAGCACCACATCTCTGCAGCTTTTATACATCTCCAGGGTCGGGAATTCAACCACCTCCCTGAGGAGCCTGTTCCAGTGTTCTGTAGCACTTTGAGTTCAAAAGTTTCTTCTAATATCCAACCTAAACCTCCCCTGGTGAGCCTGAGGCCATTTCCTCTTGTCCTAGCACTTGTTCCTGGGGAGAAGAGACTGACTCCCACCTCACTCCAACCTCTTTGCAGGAAGTTGTAAATACAAGTGAGAAGGTACTCCCTCAGCCTCTTTTTCTCCAGGCTAAAGAACCCCAGTTCCTCAGCCACTCCTCACAAGACTTGTGCTCTAGACACTTCATCAGCTTCATTGCCCTTCTCTGGACATGCTCCAGCACCTCAACCTCCTTCTTGGACACCAGTGCCTAGCACAGAGAGACAATTCAATTGCTGATCCAAGCCAGGATGCTGTTGGCCTTGCTGGCCACACTGCTGGCTCACCTTCAGCCAGCTGTCAACCACCACCCCCAGGTCATTTTCTGCTGGGCAGATTTCCAGACACTTTCCCAAGCCTGGAGTATTGCACGGGGTTGTTGTGACCCAAGTGCAGGACGTGGCACTTGGCCTTGTTGAACCTCATACCACTGGCCTCAGCCCACTGAGGCCCCAGCTTGGCCAGATCTTCTGTGAAGCCTCCTGACCTTTCAACAGATCAATACTCCCACTCAACTTGGTGTCATCTGCAAACTTACTGAGGGTGCCTTCGATCCCCTCATGCAGAGCATCAATAAAGATACCAATGAACACCAGAAATCATGGCAGAAGAGGTGATACAGACTTCACCACTCTCATCCTTCACATCCAACTAAGAACAGGCAGCCTTACCAGAAGCATAAAAGTCAGGGTCGAAGTATGCCATGAGGAAGAAGTTGAAGACAAGCAGCAGGAAGCCAGAGAACGTTATCAAATTTGGGGCCAGCCAGGTAGGGAAGATCTATGGGAAAGCAGCAAAAGAAGACATGACCTCATTAAAACATGTAATAAGGACCAGGATCTGCTCCCAGACACAGCAGAGGCCTAGTTGCAGTCATCTGGGCCGTACACAGCACTGCTTAGTGGGATCACGGGGCAGCAGGAAGCTTTAAGCTGCGATGCAGTGAGCTCGGGGCAGGCTGGAAGGCAGCACCCGTTGTAAGTAGTTGTGCCACAAACCAAGCAGGGCTTTTCAGATGGCAGCTTTGGAGAGGAGGCTTTGAGGTGGCTGGAGCTGGGCTGTCCCACATGGAGCAGGACATGTCTCACCTTCACTATGGTGTTCCAGAAGGGATGCATGACGTACAGGGACAGGGGGTTGCTGTCCACGGCACTGTACTGCAAGAAAACAAGGGGGAAAGAGTTAGAGCTCCACCAACCCTGCAACAAGCCACAGGTCCTCGATATTGAGATGTCCATGAGGTCATCTGCTACCCAAGTCTTGAAGAACACTTTGATCACAGATGGAGCCTCACCAGGGATGGTGCAAAACAACCCAGGACACCCCCACAGGCTCCAGCCATGCTGAAGACCCACAGAAGCAGGACTCTGGGGCATAAGTCATGCTTCCACACCAACAGCTCCTCTCCATGGGGAGCAGCCCCATGAGAAGTGTGGGCAGCATGCCCATGATGGCAGATTTTGGGAGGTAGGGAGAGAGTCAAAGACACACCACACCTCTTGCAGTCAACACTCCCACCAAAGGCCACACCACAGGCCTCATGGCACTCCTCACAAGCTCAAGAAGCAGTGACGGTCCCATGGCCCCAGGAACCCACAGTGTGGGATCAACCCACCAAAGGCAGCCTGGTGTGGTCTTGCTCAAGCAACCCTGTGGGGCAGGACTCTACAGGATGAGCAGAACTTCCCAGTGAAGCCAGGTAGGTGACCTGGGCACCACAGGACATAGGGCTCCCAGCACCACAGCAAGTGGTGGGGACAGAGATTAGGAGCAGCAAAGTGATGGTAGCAGAGCAGGCAATAGGTTTCAGTGCTTGCAGGTAGGACACTTTTAGGACATTAGAGAAGGGGGGTGGGGGGGGACAGGTGAGAGGATGGTGGGAGGGGGAGAGGAGGAGGAGGGGGCAGGAAGAGGATGAGACCAGATTCTTTTCAGTGGTGCCCAGCAGTAGGACAAGGGGCAGATGGCACAAACTGGAACCCAGGAAGCTCCACCTGAACATATGGAAAAGCTTCTTTCCTATGAGGGTGCCAGAGCCCTGGAGCAGGCTGCCCAGAGAAGCTGGGGAGTCTCCTTCTCTGCAGGGTTTTCAAACCCACCTGGACACAATTCTGGGAAATCTGCAGTGGGTGAGCCTGCTTTAGAAGGGCAGTGGGACTAGATCATCTCTAGAGGCTCCTTCCAACCCACACCACCCCAGGATTAGACCGCACCTAGTCTGGATCTCCCCTCTTCTAGTTTAAAACCATCACCCCCTGTCCTGTCACAACAGGCCCTGCTAACCAGTTCATCCCCAGCTTTCTTACAGGCCCCCTGAAGTACTGAAAGGCCACACAAAGGCCTCACTGAAAGCTTCTCTAGGCTGAACAGCCCCACCTCTCTCAGCCTGGCCTCACGGCAGAGGGGTTCCAGCCCTCAGATTATCTTTGCGGCCTCCCCTGGATCCGCCCCAACACTCTCCTCCTTGGGAATCATTCCTGCACCCTCCCCAGCTCTTCCTGGCCCTCCCTGTGACAGATTGGTCCATGCCATTGGCCTTCAGCCCCAGCCCCACACCAGCAAGCCCGTGGGAGTTGCAAAGCAAGCAGCAACAGCTCCCCACACTCGGTGCCACACGGAGGCGAGGTTTAAAGCCCCGAGGAATTTCCATCCCAGCTTAATGCAGTTTCAGAGGACAGAATTCCAAATGCTTTACAAGGTAATAGGATTTGAAACACTGGTGAGGAAGGGAGGAGGAGATCTGGAGACTGATTCAATCTCATTAACACAGGAACAAGAAAACAGATGCAAGGCCTGGAGCAAGGCAGGGGAACCACTCCAGAGTGTCTGTGCTGGTGTTTGTAAGGTTCCTCAGGGATGTTTTCCCAGGCCAGTGTCCTGGGAAGCTTTTCCTTATCCCTCCACATTTGGGGACTGGGGATAATAACCAAAAGGCAGATTTTCCCCATGGTTACACATGTTCACACTTTGTTTACAACTCAGAGTTCTGGAAGGACATCTTCCTAGAGGAGAGGAAAGCTATTCTGCAGAGGTTCACTGATACAACCACTCCAGCTCCAACTGGTCTCCTGGAGGGACACTTCTGTTGCCTGCTGAGCAAGGCAGGTAGGTGCTCAGAGAGCATCAGCAGATCAAAGGAGCAGAGCTGGGGCTTGCTCTGGAGCCAGGCTGCTAGTCACCCAAAGGGAGAGAGCTCCAAGCAAGCCAGGACAATGCTGCCTATCCAGGACAAGCTTGGAAATGCCTGTCCAGGGCAGCCATTTCACTTGCAGCTCGCTTCTCCTCCCACTCACCTTCCAGCCCACACCATGGCGAGACAGCGGATCGTGCCATACTGATGGCGGAGGTGGCAGCCTGTCCTTGAAGGAAGCCCTCAGCCAGGCTCGTTGTCCCTGCATCAGCCCTCCTGGAGACCAATATTCCCTCTGGGCTCAAGATACCTGTCTCAGTCTGGCTGTTCATTAAAGCTTGTGCCCTGACACAAAGCTGAGGACGGCACCTGACAGACCCTGAGGCAGCCAGGCCCTCCTGGGGCTCACAGCACCATAGAATGGTTTGGATGGGACTGAGACCTTTGAAAGTTCAACCCTCTGCAGTCATCAGGGACATCTGCAACCAGAGCAGGTTGCTCAGGGCCCTGTCCAACTTCACTTGTAATGGTTCCAGGGAAGGGAGAATCTACCACCCCTCTGGGCAGCCTGGGCCAGGGTCTCACCACCCTCAGCAGGAATAATTTCTTCCTTCTATCCAGTCTGAATCTCTTTTAGTGTAAAACCATCACCCCTTGTCCTGACACAACAGGCCCTGCACAAAGTCTGTCTCCACCTTTCTCCTAAACCCCTTTAAGTACTGAAAGCCCACAACAAGGTCTCCCTGGAGCCTTTCCTTCTCCAGGCAGAACAACTCCACCTCCCTCAACCTGTCCTGACAGCACAGCAGTCCCCGCAGAGTGCTTCAGTGGCCGTGCCAAGGGGTCTGTGCCTCTCCTGTGCCCAGCACCCCAGAGCTGCAGGTGGAGTTTCACCAGAGTGGCTTCTGGGCTGTGAGTGCACACTGCCAACTCATGCCCAGCTTTTCACTCCCACCACCCCCAAGCCCTTCTCCGAAGAGAGCTCATCTCCCACTCAGCTGGTGATGAAACAGTTTCCAGGGTACAAACACAACTATGTTTTAGCTCACGACACATAGGACCAGCTCTGCCATTCCCATGCTTCGCTCTCAAACCCAGATCTGAGCAAATCAGCATCACCTTTCCCCGTGCACATCGGCCTGGTGGCTCACAAGTGTGGCTTTGCCTGCTCCAAGTCATTTTTCTGTCACAGTTAGGGCTCTGCCAACTCCGAGGACTCAGATTTCTCCCTCGGTTTCTGGGAGAGAAGGTCAAAGGAAAGGGAATTTCATATGCCCCAAGTGCCTCCTTCTCAAAGCAGACAGACATTTGTCACAGGCCTTGCTCTAAAATAGCATCCTGCACAGAGACAACGCTTCTGGAAATGGCAAGGAGGAGCCAGCCAGCCCAGCCAGCCCCCCTGGGATTCAGTCTTAAACTTCTGAAGAGCAGAGACAACAATCTCATCTCTCACACCATCAGTGGCAGCTTCTCCTGCGCCCTGTCCGTGCCAGGATGGCCACAGGATCGCTTGATCCTCCCACTTGCTCCATTCAGCCACCTTCCAGGGTGCCACAGGGCACCCCAACAGCCAGTCCTAGCTGTCACAGAGCTATCTTGGGCTCATCATGAGCTGACTGGCATCATTACAGGACTCAGAGACACAAATGGCTCATACAGCTTAAAAACAACATTAATCATGCAAGCAGGATGCTTCTAGAAGATCTAATTCTGTGTCCAAGGAGATAAAAATTCAGATTTATAGCCCAGATCCTGCTAAGTCCCTTCCTGCCCAGGAAAACAATCAAGCTTCTAACTAGTTACCTGGAGCCAATGGCAGAGCAAACATCATCACACACTGCCCTGGGCACACCACTGTCAGAGACCAAAGTGGATCCAGGGTACACTGGAGGAGATCACAGTTGACGACACCAACCTGGGGGAAGTGGCTGACACCCTGTCAGGCTGTACTGACATTCAGCAAGACCTGGTCAGGTGGACAGCTGGGCAGAGGGGAACCTCATGAAGTTCAGTAAAGGCAAGGGTAGGATCTGACACCTGCAACAGGACAGGTTAGGGGCTCACTTGCTGGATAGCAGATCTGCCAAGAAGGACCTGGGAGTGCTGGTGGGCAACAAGTTGCCCAAGAGCCAGAAATGTGCCCTCATGGCCAGAAGGCAAATGATCTCCTGGGGTACATTCAGAAGAGCATGGCCAAAAGGTCAAGGGAGGTTTTCCTTCCCCTCTGCCCTATGGAGGTCCTGGGTCCAGTTATGGGCCCTCCAGTTCAAGAGAGACAGAGAACTACTGGAGAGAGTCCACTAGAGGCTATAAAGATGTTGAGGGGACTGGAGCATTTCTGGGAGACCTGGGGCTGTTTAGCCTGGAGAACAACAGACTGAGAGGGGATCTTCTCAATGCTTAGCAGTCTGAAGGTCTGGGGACAAGAGGATGGAGCCAGACTCTTTCCAGTGCTGCACCAGGACAAGGGGCAAATGGCACAAACTGGAACAGGGAAAGTTCCACCTGAACATAAGGAAAACCTTTCCTGTGAGGGTGATGGAGCCCTGACCAGGCCCCTCAGAGAAGTTATGGAGTCTCCTCCTCTGGAGAGATTCCAAACCCACCTGTGCATTGCAATCCTGGGCAACCTGCTGTGGGTGTCACTACTTTAGCAGGGGAGTTGGACTGGGCGATCCCCAGAGGGCCCTTCCAACCCCCACCATGCTGGGATCCTGGGATTCTCTGAGCCTTGGCAGAGCAAATCCAGCAAGTCTGTAAGGCTGCTGCCTATAAATCTCCTTAAGTACAAAGAGGGTGCAAGGCTAAGAACCTTCTCCCCTCAGGCTTTAGATAAGCCAGGAGGCAGTGAACTTGACAATCCCCACAGACCATAACTGAGCAGATCCCTGCCAGTGTAAACATGTCACACTTGCACTATGCCCCCACTCCAGTCATGTATGAGAAGTCACATTGTACTTTAACGGTACTGATTAACTCAAGCTCTGTTTCTCTTTTCTAAGGTCATTTATCAGCTGGCATAAAAATGGAGTGATAAGCCAAGAGGAAACAGCCTTAAGATGTGCCAGGAGAGATTAAGGTTAGACAGGAGGGACAATTCTTCCCCAAAAGGGTTGTCAAGGCCTGGAACAGGCTGCCCAGGGTCCAGCAGAGGCTGGGGGAGTCACCATCCCTGGAGAGATTGAGGAGACAGGGATACATGGTGCTGAGGGACATGGTTTAGTGGTGACCTGGCAGTGCTGGGTGAGTGGTTGAACTCTATTATTAAGGTATCTTCCAACCAAAATGATTCTAGGCAGGGACTACCTGAGCAGCCAATGGCACAAGCCTCAATGCCAGCATCGCTTCCCTCCTCCTGTCTCTTCTTACCCATGGCAGTTTTGGACATCCCTCAGTTAAACCTCCAAGCAGAGGAGCATCCTCTGCCCACTCCAAGCACACTTCAAGGCAAAGCATCAGCAAGCAGCCCAAGCAGAGGTGACACACAGCACAGCACCACCCAGCCCCTCCATGGGCATCACTCACTCTCCAGCATGGCAGCTCAGGAGGAACTCACCTTACAAAGACCCACCCAAATGGGAGCCCATACTTGAGTTAATCCTCGGCTATGTGAGCTCCAGCTACCATATCCAGAGGGCTGCAGCTCTGTGTCAGCACCAGGGAGACCCTGTGAGAGGAAGGAGCAGGCAGCCAGCCCCACCACCTTACTGCTGAGTCCCAGTCCCATCCCATCCCCATGCTGGGGAGGGGAAATCATTTTCCTGTGGATACATAACATGGAGCAACATCTGATGTTGATGGGAGGCTTCAGAGAGCTGCCTTCCAATTTCCACTGCGTCCAGGAGCTGTCTCTGTTTAGGAGCATTAAACATCCAGGAATATGGGTCACCAGTGCTGCAGGAAGGATGCACAGATGGTGAGCACAGGAGTGGGGAAAAGGAACCTTCAGGGATGCAGCTCAGAGGAGGATCAGTCAGTGAAGAACCTCTGGAATGGGAATCAAGAAATCAGAGCAGTGACTGTGGGGAGTGAAAACGTGGGGAGGAAGAAAAGTCAGAAGCAAAAATACATGAAGAGGAGAGTGCAAGAACCAAAAGCCTTCCCTACCACTGCAAGAGTTGGTTTGGATTTGGGAAAAAGAGAGCTGAAGTATCTGCCAAGGGGAGCAGAGCAGCTTTTCAAGCCTGCTCCTGGGGCCCAAGAAGAACAGGAGGAACCAAGGTGGACATGGCACCAGTGTGAGCAGGGCAGGAAGCAGTGGCTGCTCTCCATCCCTAGGCACACTTAAACATCCACCCTGTGCTCTGGCAAGGGCATTGTTGCAGCAGACCATCCCAAAACACATTTCAGTAAGTGAGCTAAAGGGAAAGGGGCAAGAGGATGGGGCCAGACTCTTTCCAATGGTGCCCAGCAACAGGACAAGGGGAAAGAGGTGACCTAATTGTGGCCTTCCAGTATCTGAAGGGAGCCTACAAGAAGGCTGGGGGGGGACTTCTCAGGATATCAGGTAGTGACAGGACTAGGGGGAATGGAATGAAGCTGGAGGTGGGGAGAAAGTTCTTCCCCATGAGAGTGGTGAAGCCCTGGAATGGGCTGTCCAGGGAGGTGGTTGAGTCCCTGTCCCTGGAGGTGTTTAAGCCCAGGCTGGATAAGGCTCTGGCCGGCCTGATCTAGTGTGGGGTGTCCCTGCCCAAGGCAGGGGGGCTGGAACTAGATGATCCTTGTGGTGCCTCCCAACCCTGACTGATACTATGATACCATGAATGGGCACCAACTGGAACACAGGAGGTTCTGCCTGAACAGAAGAAACTTCTTTCCTGTGAGGGTGCCACAGCACCAGACCAGACTGCCCAGAGTGGTTGTGGAGTCTTCTTCTCTGGAGAGATTCCAAACCCATCTGGCCATGATCCTGGGCAGCTGCTGTGGGTGACCCTGCTTTAGCAGCAGGGTTGGATTAGATGATCCCCTGAGGCCCCTGCGAGGCAGAAGAATCTCTTCAAGTTTGGGCAAAGCCTATGTGAAGGGCCCAAGTAAAACATTCTTTTTCCAAAGCACATCACCCTCCACACCTCTCTCTGCCTCTCCACAACAGCCAAGAGCTGCATCACTTCATCAGCCCTGACACTGCTCTGAGCAAGATTCAAGGCACAGCAAGTCAGGACAATTACACAGGCCCCAGTGAGGTGCCCATTTTCTGAGCCAGCTGGGGGAAGTGATACTTTGGATTTCCACAGTGGGCTCCAGCTCTCTTCCAAACAGCCCCAGCAGCCAAATACTTGCTGCTAATTAGCAAAGAGTGACTTCTGGGACAGAGCTCAGCGTGGCCAAGATTCAGCAGGCACCAACAAACACTGCAGGAAACTTTCAGTGCAATTAAAGAGACCCAAGATGGGTCTCTGACAAGCAGCCCACGCTGATTTTAAGTGACTGCTTTGTACATCTTGCATCACTGGGTAAGCACTCAAAGCAGAGCTGCTACCCAGCTCTCCTCCACGTGCCACCATCATGCCTGCATCTCTGACAGCTCGATGTCCATATGGGGACAAATGGTGTCACAGCATCACCAAGGTTGGAAGAGACCTCAAAGATCATCAAGTCCAACCTGGCACCACAGACCTCATGACTAGACCATGGCACCAAGTGCCATGTCCAATCCCCTCTTGAACACCTCCAGGGATGGGGACTCCACCACCTCCCTGGGCAGCACATTCCAATGGCTAACAACTCTCTCTGTGAAGAACTTTCTCCTCACCTCCAGCCTAAACTTCCCCTGGCACAGCTTGAGACTGTGTCCTCTTGTTCTGGTGCTGCTTGCCTGGGAGAAGAGACCAACCCCCTCCTGGCTACAATCCCCCTTCAGGCATTTGTAGACAGCAAGAAGGTCTCCCCTGAGCCTCCTCTTCTCCAGGCTAAGCAACCCCAGCTCCCTCAGCCTCTCCTCACAGGGCTGTGCTCAAGGCCTCTCCCCAGCCTCATTGCCCATCTCTGGACATGTTCAAGAGTCTCAATGTCCTTCTTAATCTGAGGGGCCCAGAACTGGACACAGGACTCAAGGTGTGGCCTAACCAGTGCAGAGTCTAGGGGCAGAATGACCTCCCTGCTCCTGCTGGCCACACTGTTCCTGATGCAGGCCAGGATGCCATTGGCCTTCACCTGGGCACACTGCTGGCTCATGTTTAGGCGGGTGTCAATCAGCACCCCCAGGTCCCTTTCTGTTTGTCCCTCAGGGGTCCACACTGGGACTCACTATGTGTGGGATGATGAAGTCAGAATCTCCCCTCTTTTAGTTTAAAACCATCACTACTTGTCCTGTCACAGCAGGCCCTGCTAAAAGGTCTGTCCCCTGCTTTCTGATAGACCTCTTTAAGTACTGAAAGACCACAGTAAGGTCTTCCAGGACTCTTCCCTTCTCCAGGCTGAACAATGGCTCATGTCAGAAATGAGGAACAATTTCTTACCCAGAAGGGCTGCCAAGGCCTGGAACAGGCTGCCCAGGCCAGTGGTGGAGTCCCCAACCCTGGAGGGTTTACCAGATGTGTAGATGTGGTGCTGAGTACATGGTTTAGTGGTGACCTGGCAGTGCTGGGTTAATGGTTGGACTTGCTGATCTTGAAAGTCTCTTCCAACATAAACAATTCCATCATTCTTCAACTTTTGAACTTCCTTCCAGCATCCTCCACAACAGAGTGCATCTGAGCAGCACCTTAGGAAGCTGTGCACTATTTAAAAGCAGACACAACCAGCCAGAGGCTCAGAGCACTCAAAAGAGGCCTTTGGGAATGAGTTAAATGATTCAAGAAAGGGTTTCAAAGGCTTCCTCTCCTTCACACCCTTCCTGCTAAGGGACCTTGCAGGAGAAGGCAAGTTGGTTGCTTGAGGGTAAGGAAGAACAGCCTTTTAATCCCCATGGCCTCAAGCCTCACATCCTCCTCCCTAGCATCAGAAGTCTTTATAGAATAGAATTAACCAGGTTGGAAAAGACCTCTGGGATCATCAAGTCCAACCTATCACCCAACACCATCTCCAATTTTATTCTCTGCTGCTCCCACTACCACTTCTGTTGTTCTGCAGGCAGCAGAGCAACCTGCTCCCCATGGCACTGGAAATCTGAAGGCAAGAGGGCTTCTTGAAGCTGGCTGAGGGGAAGAGCATGCTCTTCTTCAGCTCAGAGAGGACACCATCTAAGAACAGCTTAAGGGACCTACAGGAACTGCTCAAGCAGTAGCCAAAGCATGACACACATGGATCTGCAATGCCTGGCAGGTCTGATGCTGGCTTGGGCTGGTGACAGCCCAGGAGATCAGGGACTCCCACCTGGAAGGAGGGTGCAGAAAAGGGAGAAGAGGATTGACGAGGAGAGTGTTTTCCACCATAAAAAGAAACCCTTTAAGCTAGATGCAGCACACCAGGTCTCCCAGGCTAAGGTCTCATCTGACACTGCAAGACAGCTGTATTTGCTATGCCACTGCAAACCCTGTAGTGACCCTGACCAGGAGACCACTGCACACAAAGGGGTTAGTGACCACCACTGCAGTCGGCCTGAGGTCTGTGCTGTGCTGCACAGATAAACTCAGCCAGCTCTCAGCAGCAGAGGAGCCTGCAGGCAGCTCCCACTTGGTATCAGTGCCTGGGCCAGCTGCATGTCCTTGCCCTTATCTAGGAGAGCTGCAAGAAGCTCTGATTCCATTTCAAGCCATCCAAAAAGAACATCCTCTACATCTGGCACTGGAAATGAGGAATTGAGTTGTTTTCTTGTAAAAATGATCTCACAATTTTTCAAGTGATGAAAATCAGCTGGTGTGTTAAAAGCATGGCCAGCAGGTCAAGGGAGGTTCCCCTTCCTCTCTGCTCTGCCCTAGGAAGGACACATCTGGAGTTTTGGGGCTAGTTATGGATTCCCCACTTCAAGAGATACAAGGAGGCTACAAAGGTGCTGAAGGGACTGAAGCATCTCTCTGATGAGGAAAGGCTGAGAGACCTGGGGCTGCTTAGCCTGAAGAAGAGCTGACTGAGAGAGGATCTCCCCAGTGCTGATTAGCAGCTAAAGGGTAGGGTGCAAGAGCATGGGGCCAGCCTCTTTTGAGTGGTGCCCAGCAGAGGACAAGGGGTAGATGGCACAAACTGGAACCCAGGAGGTTCTACCTGAACAGGAGGGGAAAATTCTTTCCTGTGAGGGTACCAGAGCACTGCATGAGGCTGCCCAGAGAGGTTGTGGAGTCTCTCTCTCTGCAGAGATTCCAAAGCTGCCTGGACATTGCAGTCCTAGGCAATCTGCTGTGGGTGACCCTGCTTTAGCCCAGGGGTGGGCTGGAGGAACCCCAGAGCTCCCTGCCAACCCCCACCATGCTGGGATTCTGAGACTTGTGAAGTGTCAGAAAGAGCTTCTGTGGACAGGGTACACCCAGCATGGATCAGAGGCCCACTCCACACTACACCACCTGGGCTCCCACCATCTAAAGGAATGTGAGATTACCTAATCTGTGTGCTCTAAACAGCACTTTGCCCAGCACCTGGCACAGTCTGAGCATTTGATTGGGATAACAGACCAGGACCTCCTGGTGTAAAACCTCTGCTAAGTATGAAGCCACCACCAGGCTGCATGCTCACAATCACATGGCTATGCTCAGCACAAGATGACTTCTCCTTAGGTTTTGCTACAGAAGGCCCTTCCCAAGCCCCAGTTCAACTTCCTCTTACTGGACTCCTACTTGTTTCTAAAGCTTCTAGGGTGGGACACCAGCCTGTCCCACCTTTGGACTCAAATGTGTCACTGCCTTCCCTCTAACATCCCTCCCATGCCACACCCAAGGAGCAGCACTCTCACCTGCTCCTTCACCAGCATTTCCCCCCAAACCAGTCCTCCTGAGGAGAACAAGCAGCCTTCAGTGAAACCCAGGGTCCAGACAGCATCATGAGAGTCTCAAACCTGCACCCAGCACACACAGTGAGGAAGATAAAAAGACCACTCAGACACCTGGCCAGAGCCTCACACACACCACTCATCACTTGGAGTAATTTCTGGGCTCCTACATGAGCTGGATGAGAGTCACATAGCCACAACACATCTAGCTGTAAGATGTGCCTCAAGAAGAGTCATCAGCAACTCCATCACACTAGAAGACACCAGGAGAGTGTACCACCCCAGGGTAGAGCTGAATGAAGCAGAATCACAAGCAGCCCAGACAACACCAGGCAAGGGAAGGCTACAGGAAGCGTGACAGGCATACAAAAAGGCAGTGACAAACCACTGAAGCTGTCTGTAACCAAGAGGCCACAGGAAGCTGCACCACTCTGCCCTCACCTGCAGCCAAGTCTCACCTCCCTCAGCTCCTTTGGGCACTGCAGCAGCTGCGAGTGCAGCCTCCCCAACCCACTGAAATGAGCCACAGGAGTCACAGTGTCACATAAGCAACCTGCAGCTCATGGGGAGGCATGAGCAGAAGAATGACACCAAGCTGTGTGGTGCAGCAGACAGGCTGGAGGGAAGGGATGCCATCCAGAGGGACCTGGACAGGCTGGAGAGGTGGGCACAAGCCAACCTCATGAGGTTCAACAAGACCAAGTGCAGGGTCCTGCAGCTGGCTTGAGGCAACCCCAGGCACAAATCCAGGCTGGGCAGGGACTGGCTGGAAAGCAGCCCTGAGGAGAGAGCCTTGGGGGTGCTGGGGGAGGAGAAGCTCAACAGGAGCTCTCAGTGTGCACTTGCAGCCTAGAAAGCCAATCACATCCTGGGCTGCAGCAAGAGAAGTGTGGCCAGCAGGGCAAGGGAGGTGATTCTCCCCCTCTGCTCAGCTCTGGTGAGACCCCACCTGGAGTACTGCCTCCAGTTCTGGAGCCCCTATTACAAGAGGGATCTGGAGGTGCTGGAAGGTGTCCAGAGAAGGGCCACAAGGATGAGCAGAGGCCTGGAGCACCTCTCCTGTGAGGACAGACTGAAGGAGTTGGGGCTGTTCAGTCTGGAGAAGAGAAGGCTCAGAGGTGACCTAATTGTGGCCTTCCAGTATCTGAAGGAGGCCTACAAGAAGGCTGGGGAGGGACTGCTCAGGATCTCAGGTAGTGATAGGACTAGGGGGAATGGAATGAAGCTGGAGGTGGGGAGATTCAGGCTGGATGTGAGGAGGAAGTTCTTCCCCATGAGAGTGGTGAAGCCCTGGAATGGGCTGTCCAGGGAGGTGGTTGGGGTGCCATCCCTGGAGGTGTTTAAGACCAGGCTGGATGAGGCTCTGGCCAGCCTGATCTAGTGTGGGGTGTCCCTGCCCATGGCAGGGGGGTTGGAACTAGATGATCCTTGTGGTCCCTTCCAACCCTGACTGATTCTATGATACTATTAAGAGTGCTGCATGCCACACAAAAGCCACCCTTCCCCTCCTGACCCTGCTGGCGAGGCTCCAGCTCACACACTGCCCCCAGCTCCAGACACCACCAGGCTGGTGAGGTTCAGGCACGCTCACCACACCTGGGAAAGGTTCAGACAGCTTGCAGAAGGGAGAGCTGCTTGGGTTGCTCTGTGAAAGCAGGACTTGGAGGCAGTCTGGAGGGAAGAAAGAAGTAGGTCTTTCTCCCAGAGAAAGCCAAGTAGGAGCAGACACCTCTATGAATGTTCTAGATGGTCCATTTCCACCTCCCCCCTGTAGGAGGCTGCTCAGAAGCCTGCCAGAAAGTGACTGGCAGAGAAGTTTTGAAGAAGACCATGACCTGTGGCATCCAGCTGCAAGGTCTGCACTCAGAAACACAGCTCCTGGCTGCATCCTCCTTGGCAGAGGACATACAACACTTAACAGTAACAGAGCATCTGGGCACAGAAAGCCCTTCCTTCCCATTTTAGGGACATAAGCCACACTGGGATCTGCTCCCAAGGAGCAAGCAATAGGACCCAAGGAAAAGGCCTCAGGTTGCACCTGGAGAGGTTTAAGTTGGACATTTTGAACAATTCCTTCCCTGAAAGGATTTTCATAGTCCTTAAACAGGCTGCCCACCCTGGAACCACTGATGAGCCAAGTGAGGTTCCCTCTATCTGCTCCCTGGCCACAGCATGGAAGTATAGCATCACCCTTGTGAGAGGTCTAGAGCACAAGTTCTGTGAGAGAACTGGGGCTGCTCAGCCTGGAGAAATGGAGGCTCAGGGGAGACCTTCTCATTTGCTACAGCTCCCTGAAAGGAGGGTGGAGCCAGGTGGGGGTTGGTTTCTTCACCCAAGAAACAAGCAATAGGGGGATTGGAACTAGATGATCCTTGTGGTCCCTTCCAACCCTGACCGATACTATGATGAGAGGGAATGGCCTCTCATTGCACCAGGGCAGGTTTAGGTTGGACATGGGGAACAATTTCTTCTCTGAAAAGGTTATCAAAGCCTGAAACAGGGTACCCAGGGCAGTGGTGAAGTCACCATCCCTGGAGGGGCTTGAAAGACCTGCAGATATATGGAGCTGAGGGACATGGCTTAGTGGTGACCTGGCAGTGCTGGGTTAGCAGCTGGACTCAATGATCATGAAAGTCTCTTCCAACCAAAAGGGCTCCACCCCACACAGTCTCCTGCTGAAGGAATGTCAGAGGCACAATAAAAACTCCCCAGTAACACTGCACGTTTTGCTGCACAGCTTCCTCGGGCCAAGGAGCCATTCAGTGTCTCAAGGACAGCTCCCTCTACACCCCTACCACCCATGGCACTGAGCCAGCCTGCAACAGAAGGAGCAGACACCTACCTCTCCCCCAGCCAGCAGAAATGTGCATGCTGCAAAGCTACAACCATCTGGAGTCCTGACTCGCTGCTTCCCATCTGCGCTGCTGGCAGCAGCAAGAGTAAACCAGCCAGGGCTGGAGAAAGCTGGGGATCATCTTGCATGAAGCTCTTCTGCTCCTCTGTATCAGCTCCAGGGACACTAGCTCCTCTCCAAAGACTTCCCTTGGACACATGTTGCTTCCTCCCAGCACCCCCAGATCTGCTTGCTCTTTTTCCAGCTCTGTGGTGTGCAGGCTAGAGAGCTCCTGCCAGGCACAGCTCAAAGGCTGAGGCAGAGCCCCAGGCTGCAGAGCCATTTGCAGTAAGGAGCTGGAGGGGTCCTCCTGCAGAAGGTCTGGTTCCAACCATCAATCACCTTTTGGGCTGGGCCCACTGAAGAGCAGTAGCTCATTCCATCTGTCTTCCAGCTACACCAGCTTCAGGTACATATTCAAGTTACACAACAGGAGCCTCCTTCTCAGGTGACCACACACTGACCTCTGCCACTCAGGTGAAACACACAGGCCCACCTTGGGGATGAGGCAGAGAAAGCAGCTCAGCCAACAGCTCACTTGCTCCTTGGTAATTTCATGCTGCCATCCACACACACCTCATCATACTCCTGCCTTGCTCTGCCTATTTGGACAGAGCAGTTGATGCTGTTGCAGAAGTTTCCTGGGCAAGAACACAGAATCCCAGCATGGTGGGTGCTGGAAGGCACCTGTGGGGATCATCTACTCCAACCCCACTGCTAAAGCAGGGTAACCAACAGCAGATTGCCCCAAATTGAAATGTTCAGGTGAGTTTGGAATCTCTCCAGGAGACTCCACAACCACTCTGGGCAGCCTGGCCCAGGGCTTCAGCAGCCTCAGAGGAAAGAAGTTTCTCTTCAAGTTTAGATGGAACTGATTCAAGTTTGTGCCCATTGCCCCTTGTCCTGTTGCCAGGCACCACTGAAAAGAGTCTGGCTCTATTCTCTTGACTACCACTTAGCTATTGATCAGCATGGAGAAGATCCCCTCTCAGTCTGCTGTTCTCTGCTATCCCCCAACCCTTCCTCCTCAGAGAGATGCTCCAGTCCCCTTATCTTTCTAGCCTCTGCTGCACTCTCTCCAACAGTTCCCTGTCCCTCTTGAACTGGGGGGCCCAGACCTGAACCCAAGACTCCAGATATGGCCACACTATGGCGGAGTAGAAGTGGAAGAGAGCTTCCTTTGACCTCGCTAGGACAGAATAGAGGACTGCATGAACAGCTAGTTGCACCCAAAAGGTCAACTGGCTTTTCATCAACAGAGCGGTATGGATCTGGAGTCACATCTTCAGGGCAAGGGGAGAGCAAGACAAGCCTCAATGCCTAAAGCAAGGCTGGAATGTATGACCTGGTACCAGAAATTTGTGCCTGGATCTCCCAGGCTAACAGAGCC
This sequence comes from Dryobates pubescens, assembly GCF_014839835.1. Taxonomy (NCBI): domain Eukaryota; kingdom Metazoa; phylum Chordata; class Aves; order Piciformes; family Picidae; genus Dryobates; species Dryobates pubescens. The sequence goes on from NC_071614.1 coordinate 23,124,858, forward strand.
CCAGAAGAGCTCCCCAAGCAAACAACATAAAAAGGAAAGGAGCACTGCAGAGAGATCAAGTGGGGCTTCATTCCCCCTATGGCTTTGCCCCATGTCAGCACTGATGGTTCTTCTCAATACAGCTGTCGTAGTTTGGGCTGGGTGCCCTCTGCTACAGGGGTGTTTCCTGTGTCCAGAAGTCCAGCCCAGTGGGTGGACTCAGGAAATTAGGTATTTCTACCATAATCCCTTGCACCACTATAAAGTTTGCGGTGGGGTCTGGCACTTCCTCTTTCCTTCCCTCTCCGAGGCTTGGTAACTGGGGGAGAGATCTCCCGGCCATGGGCCTGACTGGGCCCAAGGCCACAGGGGGATGGGCAGTCTCAGATCTGGCCAGCTGAGACCAGCCTAATAGTAGGGGGGGGAAGGAGGAGCCCTGGGGGTTTTGGATGCACCCTCAGGTGGGGTTTGGGGTCTTTCTGGGTTTACTTTGGTTTCTTCCTTGTCACCATGTTTCCTTTTGTGCACACTCACTGTTCTCTATTTAAACTCTCCACTACTTTTGCAATCAGTTTGTCCGAGTCATCATTTCTGCGCGTGGTGGGGAGGGGGTTTGCCCCAACCCATTACAACAGTTTACTAGGATCTTCCCCTGCAGTTGCTTCCACTGCTGGTGCTTCCTGCAGAGCTGTGCATCAGTGCAGGGCAGAAAGGATGCTCCCTGAGCTAAGCATGAACCCACCCATTCTTATGAAAGTCTCTATTGACTCAGTAAAACCACAATCTCTCCAAGCAAAGCTACTTCTGCCAGCCAGACCACACTCCTGGCCTTGGGGCATCCTCAGCTTTATTGGCCTCTGCTTGTCAGTTCAGCCATGCCAGCCCAGGAGTGATACTTCCATCATCTTCATCAGAGACCTGCTGACACATTTCAGCCCTCTGCCATCCAAAACCAAGAGCAGGAGACACACCAGTGTGAAAGTGGTGACAGCTAACACCATGCTACCTCCTCACCCTGATCTGCATTCAGGGTTCTGTTCACATATTTAACTGCAATGTCATTCCCATGAAGCATCTCCAGAAAGCCCATGACCTAGGAGTAAGTCTTTAGTGGACAGAAGCAAGAAGGTGACTGCAGTCATCTGGACCTTCCCAAGTTCAACTACCAACACCACTTACAGAGGGTGGAGATCCTCTTCTCACTGCATGGACAATGAAAAGGAAGACAGCAACATCTCAAACCCCTCCAGGCACTCCTGAACAGGCTGAACACATGACAGTCTCCACAGGGAACCTCATGCAACCTGTCACATTGGTCAAACTAGATCTGTCAAGTGAATTTATCTCCATTTCATCAGATCTCAGTGTGCAAAAAGAGAGCAAGAGTAAGCCCTGACCACTCCTGCCACCACAGACTGCTGCAGCAGGGGATCAGACCCACACAGACAGCCTCACCCAGCTATACAGGACACCAGGCTTGTCCTGACTGTGCTGCAAACTCAAGTGACACCCCATGAACCAAACTGGAAGGATGTGGTGTATCCAAGAGCAAAAGCAAAGCAAAGGAGAAGGTGAGGTGGAACCTTTTAACTTCACTGCTGATGCAGAAGGAAAAACACAGCAAACACCCTCCACATAAACACACAACTCTGTGTTCTCCTGTGTTAAGGATACCAAAACTTCTGGCCCTCAGGGATTTAAACTGCCATGGCAGAGCCTGTCAGCACTTAGAGCAGCTTCCTTCAAAGGTTTCCAGAGCTTTGAACAAGACACAGATGTGGCTGCACTCACACAAGGAGAGGGAATGATCTCTGGCACATTTCTGTGGGTCTGACTGTGCAGAGAGCAGCCACGGGGTTGGAGAAATACAGTCCTGAGCTAAGGTGGGGTGACCTCCTGGGCTGGCCATGCTCCCACCATAGTGCACCCAGAACTCCCTTCTCCATGGCCCCATCATAGCAGGGGTGGCCACAGCACAACTTTGGCAAGGTACCATCCTCACTGCATGTGGTAATATGCCAGTCACCTTTCTCGAGCACATCTTGTGGAGGGGACAGGCAAGCAGCCAAAGTGCTGCTCCAAGTTCCACCCACGTGGCACGCAGCAATGTTTCCCACTACCTGAGACAGCGTGAGGGGGACACGCATCAAATGTGGTCACATCCCACTCACAAACGTTGTATTGGAGGACCTGAAGGTGTGTCCCCACCCCAGCAGCACGGCTTGGAGAGCATAGCTGGGGTGTGATCATACTGCCACCGCTCCATGCTCTGCTGTCCCCATGCCAGAACCCACTGCACGGTACCCAGCCTGTCCTGCAGTGGGGAAAACAGCCCAGGGGTGTTGCACTGGGCATTGTACCCCACAGCACCTCATGCTGGGAAACAGGCTGGGGGGACGCAGTTTGCAAGTGAAAACCCATTGGCAAGGTGGCACACGACGGTGTCCCTGTTCTCTCCTTTAAGGAGGGGGGGGGCCCACATTTGACACCACTACACCTTCACCCCACTGGTCTTCACTGCACTCAGCAACCCCCACTGAGAAACAGCCGGGAAGGCAAGGAGAGCGGGGAAAAACGTTTCATTAGTGGGATTGCACCGGCCCCCACGGCACATCCCACCCTGGGAACTGAACTGCACAGAGCCCAGCCCCAACCACACTGCCCACGACCTCCCCCCACCCGTGGTGAGGCAGTTGTGGGGGGTGGGTGAGAGTGTCACACACTTCATGCAACCACTCTTCCACTGCAGCTGACCCCCACGTAACAGGGCCCCACGGCTCCCCCTCCACGGGGTTAAACCTACGGCAGCCCCTGCCTTCCACCCCTGTGGCACAGAGCTCCGCTGCAGCTTTCCCTCCCCCTGCAAATCCCAAGCCTCACCTCAGCTCCACAACCTCCGAACTCCAGCTCCTATCTCAGCTCCCCCAAACGCGGGACCCACTACAGCTCCCGTTCCAAACCCTGGCTCCCACAGCACCTCACGCGTCCGACGGTACCCCACACCCCACCCGCCCGCCAGAAGCTCCTCTGTGGCACCGGCCCCCACTGCAGCCACCCCGAAACACTGGACCCCACCACAGACAGCCACACAGGCAAACTCTGGGTCTTCCTGCATCACTGCAGCTTCCCCCCCGCCACAGACCTCCCTTCCAAAGAGCGACCCCTCAGACATCCCCCTCACGGCGCCAGGCCTCGAGGCGCTCCGCGACTTCCGAGCCCCACATGCAAGCCCCCACGGCCTGCGCCTCCCACGCCTACGGCGCGCCACTACCTTGTACTTGCTGAAGCCGGCCAGCTGCTCGGCGGTCACGTACTCCATGGTAGCCAACGATGACCGATCCCACTGCCGGTGCCACCGCTCCGCTCCGCGCCCGCCTTGACCCCCGCCGGCCGCCGTAGCCCGCCTCTAGCCGCCGCATCGGCCCACCCGGCGTGGCCGTGACGTCACGGAGCCCCGCCCGCCGCGCGGGCAAGGAGAGGCGAAGGGCCTGGCTGTGGGAGGGCGCCGCCTGCCGGGAGGGAGGGCACTGCGCTCGGAGCGGACGCGCCGGTCGCCGCGGTCGTGTGTTCGCTGCTGGCAGAGAGCACGGCGTCACGGAATTGTTTTGGTTGGAAGAGACTTTTAACATCATTGAGTCCAGCCCTTAACCCAGCACCACATTTAAAGGGTTTTTACACTCCTCCACGGATGCCCTGTGCCAGGGCTTGACAAACACTTTTGGGGAAGAAATTGTCTCTGATGTCCACCCTAACCTTCCCCGGGTACCACATGATGCCAGTGCCTCCTGTCCTATCACTTGTTGAAGGCACATGGGACCCCTCTTGCATCCCAGGCTGGCATTTGCTGGGCAGTGGTGACTGGGAAGATGTATGGAGCCCACCTTAGCTACCCTGAGACCCTACAAACTGCTACTACTGATTCAGAATAGAATAACCAGGTTGGAAAGGACCTTCAAGATTATCAAGTCCGACGTACCATCCACCACCATCTAATCAACTAAACCATGCCACCAAGCACCCCAGCCAGTCTCCTAAACGCCTCCAGTGATGGTGACTCCAACGCCTCCCTGGGCAGCACATTCCAATGGGCAATCACTCTATGAAGAATTTCTTCCTAACATCCAGCTTAAACCTGCCCTGGCACAGCTTGAGACTGTGTCCTGGTGCTGGTTGCCTGGGAGAAGAGACCAATCCCCACCTGGCTACAACCTCCCTTCAGGTAGTTGTAGAGAGCAAGAAGGTCTCCCCTGAGCCTCCTCTTCTCCAGGCTAAGCAACCCCAGCTCCCTCAGCCTCTCCTCACAGGGCTGTGCTCTAAACCCCTCCCCAGCTTTGTTGCCCTTCTCTGCACACTACCCAAGGGAGGTCATCTTGAGATGCTCCCTAGCCACAGCCTGAAAGAAAAGCATCGTCCTTGTGAGGAGTCTAGAGCACAGGTCTTGTGAGGAGCAGCTGAGGGAACTGGGAGCTTTTAGCCTGGAGGCTGAGGGGAGACCTTCTCACTCTCTACAACTCCCTGAAAGGAGACTGTAGTGAGGTAGGAGTTGGTCTCTTCCTCCAAAGAACAAGTGATTGGACAAGAGGAAATAGCCTCAAGTTGCACTAGGGGAGGTTTCAGCTGAACATGAGGAACAATTTCTTCCCCATAGGGGATATCAATGCCTGAAATAGGCTATCCCTGGAGGGGTTTAAAAGCTGTGTTGATGTGTTGCTGCAAAACATGGTTTAGTGGTGACCTGGCAGTGCTGGATAAGGGATTGAACGTGATGATTTTAAAGGTCTCTTCCAACTAAAATGATTCTGCAATTCTAAGATAAAGCAAGGAAGGGGAGAAGAGAAAGTGAAAGCAAAGCTGGTACACTCTGTCTCCCCACCTCCACTTCCAGCACCACCCTAGCCTCCACAGCCCCTTTACCCGCCTTCTCCAGCCCCCATCTTTCCCATTCTTCATCAGACACGCTTCTACCAGGTAGTCACTAGTGAGCTTTAGATTCACATCCCACCATGAGCAGGTCTTCGCCCTTCCCTGATGACTTGTCTTGAGTGGGTCAGTGTCACCGAGAACTGTAGTTACAGGCAGGCTGAGCTACTGCATCCCTTGTGTAACTTGAACGCATGTTCCCCACACGTTCAGTACTGTGTCCAGTTCAGGGCTGTTCTGTGAACTGTTTTAATGACAGAATAGCTACTGATCTACCAGCTCATCTTATCAATAAGGTATCAATAATGGAATGAGAATCCCCAGACACAAACCAGCACAGCCTGCAGCCAGGGTCAAGCTGCTTTCGGTTTCCGCAGCCCCTTCTTCAAGTGTCACAAGCTTTTCATCCTGGAAAACAACTTCTTTTTGCCAATGTCACATATTTTTCCATATCAGCTGATAAAATTGGTACTTTTCTACCCCCTGCCCTAGGGAGGACACATCTGGAGTACTGGGGCTAGTTATGGACTCCCTACTTCAAGAAGTACTGGAGAGAGTCCAGCAGAGGCTATCAAACTGCTGAGGGGAATGAAGTATTTCTCTGATGAGCAAAGGCTGAGAGCCCTAAGGCTGTTTAGCCTGGAGAACAACCACCTAAGGGGATCTTCTCAATGCTTAGCAATAGCTAAAGGTCAGAGGGCAAGAGGATGCAGCCAGACCCTTTTCAGTGGTGCCCAATAACAGAACAACAGGCAATGGGCACAGGCTAGAACCCAGACAGTCCACCTGACCATGAGGAAAAACTTTCTTGTGAGGGTGCTGCAGCCCTAGCAGAGGCTACCCAGAGAGGTTGTGGAGTCTCCTTCTTTAGAGACATTCTAAATTTGCCCAGACACAATCCTGGGCAACCTGCTGTGGATGACCCACTTTTAACATGGAGGCTGGACTAGATGATCTCCAGAAGTCCCTTCCAACCCCGACCAACCTGTGATTCTGTGCATTTCTGAGCTATGGCTGGTTACTTCAGCTGGCTTGAGGCCATGTTAATGTCAGGGGTTAATGCAAAGGCTAACCTGCCTGCTCCCCCAACAGGGGCAGGGGAAAAGGAACACACAAAACTCAGGGTTGAAATGGAGAAAGACTTTAATACAATGCAAGATATCGTAATGCATAATTACCTGAGCTAGTAATCTAATTAGTCTAATAATACAATGCATGATTGCCATAGCTTAGCCTGTTTGCAGAAGTGAGTGAAATACAGGAAAACAAAACCAGCATAAAACAGAAAAGCAAAACCAGCAGCTACCCAACTCCCACCCATATCACTGCCCTGCCTGCAGAAAAGAGACAACACCCAAGCCCCTGGAACCCAAAAGCAGCAACTGGAACAGGAAGCCTCTTGTGTTGCAGTCTGAATTTCAAGCCCCATAATACTTTGCTCCAGTTAGCACTTTCAGTTTCAAAGCTGGCATGGCTGCAGCGTGGTATGAATAACAGCAGCAGATCCAACTCAACCCATGATAAGTAGGACACAGTCTGAAGCTGTGCCAGGGGAGGTTTAGGCTGGATGTTAGGAAGAAAGTCTTCAGAGAGAGAGTGATTGGCCACTGGAATGGGCTGCCCAGGGAAGTGGTGGAGTCACCATCACTGGAGGTGTTTAGGAGACTTGATGGGGTGCTTGGGGTCATGGTTTAGTTGATTAGATAGTGTTGGGTAATTTGTTGGTCACGATGATCTCAAAGGTCACTTCCAACCTGGTCTATTCTATTCTATTCTATTCTATTCTATTCTATTCTATTCTATTCTATTCTATTCCATTCCATTCCATTCCATTCCATGCTATGCTATGCTATGCTATGCTATGCTATGCTATTATAATCTCTGCTATGCTATGCTCTGCTATGCTATTGTAATCATAACAACCTTTTGTGGATAGATTTGCAGCATTTCCTTCTAAAATGCAAAGCAATTGTGTCTTTTCCTTCATATCAACCAGGCCTTAATGCTTCTCCAGTTCAGCAAGTGCCTCCTGCTTTGTAATTTTCCGCCACGACTCAGGGATTTTTCCTTTGCCCTCGAATCTCCCTTTGTAGAGCTCCTCCAACTCTTTGCTGAAATGAGACACAAACCATTTCCAGTATGCTTGCATGGATGGATCAGGGGGAATGTTCCAACTGGAATAAGGAGGTCCTGCATCCCAGTATCTCTTGAAGGGGATCCATGTGCTGTCACCAAGACAGAATGAAATCTCGCTTGAAACGCAGCTAGAACAAATATCGATGACCAGGTGGTCTGTGTAACGCCACTTGTATCCCATTAAAGCTTCTGGACGATGGAAGATGACCTGATGTTTTCCATCGTGGTTTGGTATGGTGTTTGTGCAAACAGCCCCACAAAAGGGACACTGCTCCCAGCACCCTGAAAACTGCTCAGCCAGGATTGTGTGAGGCTGCCGTTCAAACGAGCTCATATCAGCATCAGCAAACTCGGTCTTGAGTTGATTCTTCAGGGAAAGCAGTGCTTCTGTCATGGCATTATTCAGGAACTCTATGTCTCCTATCTCCTGATGTTCAATGCCCTTCAGGTCTGCCCTGGGCAGGTTCAGCACCTCTCCAAGTGTCTTGCAAAATTCATCCAGCCAAAGGGAGATTTTGTTATTCCTTTGTTTTCTGTCTTTGACAACTTTGGTTGAAGCAAAAACTGCTGACTGGATGCTTTCATAGAGGAGAGTAAGGGACTCATCTAAAAACTTCTCCAGCCTCCTGTTCTGGTCTAAACAGTACGTCCTAACACGCGTCTCGATGTAACTCTCCAAAGCATCTTTTGGACAGGTCAGGTACTGCCTGTATTTCTCAAAATCCTCTTCCTGTGCCAGGTATCTCAGGAGGCAAACCTCCAGGGAGTACCTGTTGCCACTGAAATCTGGGATTTTACCCTTCATGTCTCGAGCTATGGCAAGGGCTGTCTTCTCGTAAACTGCATGGCAAAGAGCTGGAGAGATCTTGTCACACAGAAAAACAACAAATGTCGTGATGGAAGTGGCTCCTTGGCAGGAAATCTGGAAGCACTTGAAGAAATCTTCTCGCTTGCTCTCCAGGTACCGGCGTGGATCATTCGCTACCATGAACGCCCTGCGCATAGCTTTAAACCTCTCCGCCGCCATCCTGCACAGCCAGATCGATAGATCTATTCTGTAATCTTTATTAAAACTGTATTTTGCATTGCTAGGGACAGAGCTTATGCCTCTCTGTACCTCGTTTAGTATTTCATGAATAAAACTTCGGCTGTAATCCCTTTTCTCCTTCTCCTTCTCGGCGATGTTTGCCTTCACACACGCTATGATGTTCTCCGTGATGCGGTTTATGCTGTTCACGTCGGCATCATCGAGACTCGCGCGCCACGGGTACCAGCTTCTTTTCTTCACTATGTGTTTCTCCAAAGCAGCACAAAAATGCCAAGATTTGGGAACTGTCCTGATTCGTTCATGTAATTTGGGCTCCTTGAAGTGATCTAGAAGGACATTTTCTATTTCCACGTCAATATCAACTTCTTCTGGAGGCGGAGTATTGGAGGAGACCTCAGCAATCAATTGAGCCCAGAGAGAAATAAAGTTGTCATGCAGTTGCTTTTCACTGAGCTTCTGTCCCTTCAGAGACAGAGCCAACTGCCTACTCTTTTCAAGGAGCATACTTTCATATTCTGACTTCCTCTCCTCCAGTTTACACTGGCTCTTCTTTAGCTCAATGAGATTCTCACATTTCTTCTTTGTTTCAAGCAGAAGAGAATCTTTTAGTTCTTTCAGCTTCAGTTCTGTGCTGCTCTTCCACTGGACCAGGATCTCACTGTCTCCGTCTTCACTGAAATACTTCTCCATGCTTTTCATGATGGCATCACTTGTCTCTTGCACTAATGTTTCAAGGTATTGCGTGGTGACCTTCTTCAAGTCCCCATTACGAATTTTATTGTCCAGTTTTAACTGCAAGTCCAAGATGTGACTCCTCAGCTGCCAGGTCCACTCGCTAAACGTGGTTTCCAGTTTCTTGTACGCAGCAATCTCCACTGAGTTCTTGAAGCTGAAGACAAAGTTCTCATTCAGCAAAGCATTCCAGAGGTCACTAATACGAACCTTCAAGCCTGAGAGCCTCAAAACACTGGCCTGTGACTCCTTCTTGGCAGCTTGGAGAATTTTGGTTTTTAATTCCTGGACGTTCTGGCTGTAGGTAGGGTTGGGTGGTGCCATTGGGGGGTTTCCTTCCCACAGGTGGGCAAAGTAGAGGATGTGAGTGTTCACATCAAAGCGGATGACTTCGCTGAAACAGGAGACATCACAGCATTCCTGCTGGGCAGCTATCACTGTCATTTCATCCAACTTTTCCTGCAGACGTCTTTGGCCTTCCATGTTCTGCTCCTTGGCAGTTATCTCTCCCACATTTTGGTGCACGAACAGGCAGCTCGGGGAAAGCTTCACCTGCTTCATCCTCAGAAAAGCCTGCACGGCGATCTGAAGGACATCTTGCATTTCTGAAGGGTTTTCTCCAAAGATATTTATCAGAGTCACGTTGCCAATGCCAATGACAAAGGTGGCGAGCTCATTGTCATGATTAAGGGCCTGCTTATTGGCCATCTCTGTAGCACGAAGTCCCTCTGTGTCAACAACTAGCATGTAATCAAAGCCAACATCTTCTTGCAGCTTCACATCCACTTTAATTAGCTGCATGAACGCTCCCCGCGTGCATCTCCCCGCGCTGACGTTAAACTGGAGACCAAACATGGCATTCAGCAGGGTTGACTTCCCTGTGCTCTGGATGCCAAGCACTGAGAGAACAAACACTCGTTTGTCTCCCACCTTCTCAATTAGCCTATCAAAGATTGCTCCAATCCACCGTAATGGGACATAAGATGCATCACCATCCATCAGCTCAATGGGATATCCTGAAACCATCAGATCAACTGCAATGTCAGGTAGTTCAGCAAAATTTTTATCCTTTGAGTTCACCAGTTCCAGAGCTTCGTAAATCTGCCCTACCTCTCTTAAAATGTGCTCAAGGCCAATAGAGGAATTGCTGATTTCATTGGAGAGGGCGTCTAGTTTTCTCAGCAGGCCATTTTTCTCATCGCTTTTCTTCACGGCCAGGATTTCAGACCATAACTTGTGATAATCTCTCCTGAGTTCATCCAGGCGATCGGCAGACAAGTCATCCATAAAGACCTTCATCCACTCCAAGAAGTATTTCTTGGTATCTGCTGGCTGTGACTGGAGAAAGACAAGGAATGACTTCATCAGCTCATTGAGGGGGAATGCTTTGTTGCATTGCTTTTTCCTTATCCGTGCCTTCTCTGATTCAATTTTGCTCCGGTGATGCTCTACGCTCTCGTTCCTCTTTTCCTGCAGGCGAGTGAGTTCTTTGTCCTTCTTGCACCACATGTACCATAGTTGCCCTTGAAGAGGCAGCAGCTGGGATTTGATCTCAAACAACTTCTCCTTCTTCAGAAGCTTCACCAGCGCCTTTGCCTCTTCTTTGGCTGACACACACGCTTCTGCATCTTCATCAACTAAGAAGCCATGCTTGCGAGCTTTGTCCAAGCAGGCATCAAGGCTGAAAAGTGTGTTGGACCCTTCCAGGAGGTCTTTGATTGTCTTTGTCAGCTCACCCACCAGTTCTGCTTCATTTCTGTTCTTGATACCTATCCTTACATTGTGGCTAGATCGTCCAGCTGCAACTTTCTCTTTTTCAGTGAAAAGACAAACCAAAGGCCTCTGTGACTCCCACAGCTGGCGTAAAATCGTCCTCCCTTTCTTGTCACTCTGATCAGACTCGCATACGAGAGCCACGTTCACAGCAGATATCTCCTGCAGGAAATGCAGCTGCTCTTCGTGATCCCTCGCGTCCCCGCGCAGGTTACAGAAAGCCACGCAGCAGTCAAAGCTGTCATCATCGCTGCCCCGCGGGCAGTACCAGGAGATCTCCACAACACCTTTCATCAGCAAACAGTCTTTGGTGCTGCCTTTGCAATGGCGGTTAAAAAAAGTGTTGTGTTTGCCCAGCAGGGCGTTCAGGATCTGAGACTTGGAAGAGGAGGGAGAGCTGCCGATCCGGATGAAGGACACGATGGGCGTCTCTGCCTGGGAAATGAGCTTGCTTTTGTAACGGTTAATCCCTGCTTGCTCTCCCAGCTTCTCAGCCCCTTTCCAGCTCTTCTTGATTTGGCTGAGGGACCAGAGAGGGAACTCTATCTGTGAAGTGCAGGGATTGGGCACCAGAAGAGGTAGCGCAAACTGGCAGAAAGCAAGTTTTGTTGAGATGTATTGCCTCATGAAGTCATCGGCACAATGGAAAATTGCCATCTGGAGGTCCATGGGGTGCACGTGACTGTCCCTGGGTGCAGGTTCAGATGCTTGTTCCTCCAAATCAGTGAGAAAATCATCAAAGGAATCTGAAGCTTCACACTCTTCCTCTACGGGTTTGGGCACAGCTGCTTCTGGGTTGCTCTCCTTCTTGCAAGTCAGGTACCTCACTCTATAATCCACAGTTAAAAGCTTTTGCAAGAAGTAAAATGGTAGCTCACTGTCCTTGCTGGGCTGGCTGTCATGTAAAGGTGTCTTGTAGATGACATGGACATCTTCTGTCCCCATTTTCCTTGGGTAGTGACTTTCTAGTCCAAGGCGCTGAAGCAAGTGGAGAAACTCTGGGTTTGCAATGGGTTGGTTTGCTTGGGATTCACTGCCTTCTGCTTTGGATGTGGATTGACTGGAAGGCTCTACCCTTTGAAAAGTGTCTTCCATGTCTTGGATTATACTGGTTGTCTTCAGCTCATCACATGTGTCATCCACATGTCCCTCGATGAAAGAATTCAAGTCACTCTCCAGCATCTCCCAGTCTTTAAATCCTTTGTGCTTTTCAAGGAGCGTTTTTATCTCAGCGGACCACAACGTTTTCATGTGATCTTCCATCAAAACAAAACGCTCATTCTTCCCTTCAGGGGACACTGTTTTGTGTTCAGCTGTTACAGTCAGACCTGTCAGCAACAGGAAGGCCTGGGCTCTGTAAACATCTTGTTCCTTCAGACTCAGGTAGTCCTTATACCCCATTTCCAATTCCTTCATCATGAAGTGAATTTCTGGATATCCAAGGAGGTACCGAAAAGTGCTCCTTTCCGCCTGGTATCCCACGCTGGTCGTAATTAAGAGCACCAATACCTCTATATCTTGCTGGGCCCTTTCCTGGAGACACTGAAGTAAGGAATAAATAGCTAGGCTAACAGTCTGGGTAGCTTTTATCTTGGCTTCATGAATGGCAGACCCAGAGGTTTCTGGTGCGTAGGTAACTTGCTGGATGTAATTCTTCATTTGCAGCAGAGTCTTGGTGAGGTCTTCGAGCTCAGAAACATCAGGAGTTTCTGGAAGTGTGTGCTCGGTATCAAAGATCCATTCCATAATGAAGGAAGACCTGGGGAAGTCCTTGACAGAATAGACATGAGGATCCAGGAGGCACCTCATCAGGTCCTTGACGTAGGTGATGTTTTCTGGAGGTGACCTCTTGCAAAACAGAACGGTATTCAGCAAGAACTCCTGCAGTGCTTTATCCGACAGGCATATGTTGATCCACACACTATGGTTTTTGGTTTTCTCATTCAGATTCTGCTTGAAATCTATCAATGTTAGGAGCTTCCCTTCATCCACTCTCATATCCCAGGCCTTCATGTGCTGCACAAAATCTCTGGCCTCTAGCACTGCACTGAGCAGTTCCTCTCCAAACATGGTGCCGACGCTGTATTTTGTCAGGGCTTCATAGGCAGCCCTGAGGCTGCTGGCCAGTTGATAGATGGACTTAAAATCATTGGTGTGATTGGAGACGATTATATCCCACACTGGGATCAGCTGAAAACCTCGGTCGATAACGCACCAGGTTGTGTTATTAGTTACAAGCCCAAATTTCCATTGAGGAAGTGAATCTGCCCCTGGTGGGCCCCCTGTTGTGGTCACATAGAGCTGGACTGCTGTGTAGGCACTCCTTCCATCTCTTCCCTGGAAAGAAGCTTGGGAGCTGGACTTTGAAACATCCACATTTCCTGCCACACTGGCAACTAAGTTGCTGTAGCTGGCCCCAACATAGCTATTGAGTGCTTCAGAGACTTGTCGCTTCATCTCCTCCCGTTGCTCAGCCCTGAACCCTTCTGTAGTTGCCTTCCACCAGAATATCCCCCCAAAATGGAGGGGACCCTGGTTCACATGGGATCCAAACCTTCTGAAGAAGCTTGCACACCTGCTCTTCAGCATGTTAGATCGGTCTCCTTCTGGAGTGATGCTCAAAAGATGCTCAAGTTCTTGCAGCTCCTTCACAGCCGCATCTGATAGGTGAAGCTGATGCTTTTGGAAGTAGCAGGAGGCCAGAGGCATGTACTGGTACTTGGTGCTGCAAATGTAGCTCTGCTCAGAGTGGCTCTGCTGCGTGCTCTCTGTTTGTGAGGACCTACTGTGATCTACATCAGATTCAAAACTAAACCCCCAGTACCCGCCTTTGGCTGAAACACTGACGCTGAATCCCAGCTGCTCCATGGACTTGGTGAAATTGGCTTCTTCTGCAGAGGAGGAGAACTCCTTCCTCTCAAGCAGTGATCCATGCTCTGGACCAGCAAGCTTGAATCCATCAGGAACCCTGATCAGCTGGTCTCGCTTTGCCAGCGCATCGGCAAGGCTGCTGGTTCTGTAGATGCCCTGCAGGGCCAGTCCCCCTGATGCCCGCCTCAGGACCTCTGTGGCCGAGACATTCTCCTCCCTGACCACTAATGACTCCTGCTGCTCCAGTTGCTTCTGGATGCGCTCCAGCACATCCAGCGATGACTTCTCAGGTAGTTTCCAGTGCTCTTCGGGAATCTCCAAGGCTTGGCACAGAGCTCTCCCTTTCTCTTTTATAACATCCTCACTATGGCTGTGGTTCTCGTGAAATTCTTTCAGCTCCTTCAGAGCTTGCTTGGCCGCTTCTTGTCTCTGCTTTGTCATCTTCAAGTGCTTCTCCTGCAGCTCCTCAACAGTTGCTTTGCTGTCTGGGAGTCCTAGGAGCTTTTGGAGGGCTTTGGCTTCCCAGGGGTACCGTACTTCACACTCCAGCTTCAGGTAGTCTTCATACTGCATATGTTTCAGGGCTTCTCTGGTCTTGACTCCCAGTATCTCTGACAGTTTGGGGAGCCAGTGTCTATCATCCAGTCCTTCTTTCTCACATGCTTCTGCCAGTCGTTTTTTAGCAAGATGTGCCTTTTCATCATCCCCTAGTTTGTCCTCCTGGGAATCCATGGCTGCAGAAGAAGAAAACAGACATTTTTTAAATTACCTTGTAAAAGGCCTCAGCCTCTTCTCAGAGGAGTCTCAGAGAATTCTAGAACCACAGACCTGTTTTCTTTGGAAGAGAAACTTAAGATCATCAACTCCAACCATTAACCCAGCACTCAGCCCAGTCACCACTAGACCGTGTCCCTCAGCACCACATCTGCACGGCTCTTACTCCCTGTAGTGAAGGATGCTTATGGTCAGGATTGTGCCCCAAACATTCCTGGAACATACTCTTCTGAGTGTTGACCCTCCTTTGTTTCCCCCTCCTTTCTGGGGGCAGCAAGGGGGATCCTGGCGCCACTGAGTCCAGGTAAACAGCCTGAGTATAGCATATACTTACACCATATTTGGTAGGTGTTAGTCCATTGGTTAATCTTGCGTTAGCAACAGAATGCTCATTGGGCCAGTATTCACTGGGGCAAATGGTAAATAGGGGTCGTTTGGTAAATGAGCCCCCCCACATCGTGTTGGAGCATGTGAGTGTGTCTGTGCCAGTGCTGCCGTGGTCCACCTTGCCCAAGACTCAAGCCCCAAGAGACCTCACGCTCCTTTGCCACCATCACCAAGCTGCGTGCGGTGCCGTGGACAGTATCCCGTGGGATCAACCACGACGCGATCCCTTGCTGCAGGAGGAACGCCAGTAGCCCATGCGAACCAGCGTCGCTGACCTGCCACAGCCCCTGCCTTGAGCGGGAGACCTTTGTGTCCTGGGAGAAGCAGCAGCCACGCGGTGCAGCCACGCGGCCAGCACCATTTCCTGTCTCCGTCTTACGGCACATCCGTGCCACGTTTCTGGACTATAAATATTATTAAGGGGAGACCTCGCGAAGTTCTCAGCTTGTAAGCCAAGCCTTTCTTTATAGAGTTTCCAGTTAAGGTAGCGTTTGGATTTCTCCGAGTGGAGGGTTGCCGGTCACCAACCAACCCCTCCCCCCGCCGCTTTCTGAATTAGTTTCGATTCTAAGTTCTGTGAATTGTTTGATTCAATTGCCCATACATAAACATTCTGTAAAGACAGTTTCACTAACTGGATATTGATACCTGTGAAGGGTGACTGTAAATACCCCGTTACAGAGTTTATATATATATATATATATATAAAATGAATTTAACATATATTTTCGTTGGTATATTTGCCGCTCATTTCTGAGGGCATATTCACAACACACCCCTCCACGGATGGCGACTCCACCACTAGCCTGAGCAGCCCATTCCAGGCTTGACAACCTTTATACATAGAATACATAGAATACATAGAATAAACCAGGTTGGAAGAGACCTTCAAGATCATCGCGTCCAACCCATCAACCAATCCAACACCGCCCAAACAACTAACCCACGGCACCAAGCACCCCGTCAAGTCTTCTCCTAAAAACCTCCAGTGATGGCGACTCCACCACCTCCCCAGGCAGCCCATTCCAATGTGCAATCACTCTTTCTGTATAGAACTTTTTTCTAACATCCAGCCTGAACCTCCCCTGGCGCAGCCTGAGACTGTGTCCTCTTGTTCTGGTACTGCTTGCCTGGGAGAAGAGACCAACATCCGTCTGTCTACAACCTCCCTTCAGGTAGTTGTAGAGAGTAATAAGGTCACCCCTGAGTCTCCTCTTCTCCAGGCTAAGCAACCCCAGCTCCCTCAGCCTCTCCTCGTAGGGCTTATGTTCCAAACCCCTCACCAACTTTGTTGCTCTTCTCTGGACTCGTTCCAGCAAGTCAACATCCTTCCTAAACTGAGGGGCCCAGAACTGGACACAGTACTCAAGGTGCGGCCTAACCAGTGCAGTGTACAGGGGCAGAATGACCTCCCTGCTCCTGCTGGCCACACTGTTCCTGATGCAGGCCAGGATGCCATTGGCCCTCTTAGCTGCCTGGGCACACTGCAGGCTCATGTTCAGTCTACCGTCGACCAGCACCCCCAGGTCCCTCTCAGCCTGACTGCTCTCCAGCCACTCTGACCCCAGTCTGTAGCTCTGCATGGGGTTGCTGTGGCCAATGTGCAGAACCCGGCACTTGGATGTGTTAAATCTCATGCCCTTGGACTCTGCCCATCTGCCCAGCCTGTCAAGGTCCCTCTGCAGAGCCTCTCTACCCTCCAGCAGATCAACTCCTGCCCCCAGCTTGGTGTCGTCAGCAAATTTACTGATGATGGACTCGATGCCCTCGTCCAGATCATCAATAAAGATGTTAAAGAGCAAGGGGCCCAGTACTGATCCCTGGGGCACACCACTGGTGACTGGCTGCCAGCTGGATGTGGCACCATTCACCACCACTCTCTGGGCTCGGCCCTCCAGCCAGTTCCTAATCCATCGCAGTGTGCTCCCATCCAAGCCATGGGCTGACAGCTTGGCCAGGAGTTTGCTATGGGAAACGGTGTCAAAGGCCTTGCTGAGGTCCAGGTAGACTACATCCACAGGCCTCCCCACATCCACCAGGCGGGTCACCTGATCATAGAAGGAGATCAGGTTGGTCAGGCAGGACCTGCCCTTCCTAAACCCATGCTGGCTGGGCCTGATCCCTTGGCCATCCTCTAAGTGTTGTGTGATTGCACTCAGGATGACCTGTTCCATAATCTTTCTGGGCACTGAGGTCAGGCTGACAGGCCTGTAATTCCCTGGCTCATCCAACCGGCCCTTCTTGTGGATGGGTACCACGTTGGCCAGCTTCCAGTCATCTGGGATCTCTCCAGTGAGCCAGGACTGATAAAAAATAATGGAGAGTGGCTTGGCCAGCTCATCTGCCAGCTCTCTCAGCACCCTAGGATGGATCCCATCTGGTCCCATGGACTTGTGGGGGTCTAAGCTGCTGAGGAGAGCTCCTATCACTTGCTCATGGAACACAGGGAAACTATGCAGCTCCCTGGCTCCTTCTGCCAGCTCTGCAGGCCAGCTGTCTGGTAGATGTTCTTTCCAGCTAGTAAAAATTGAGGTAAAGAAGGTGTTAAGTACCTCTGCCTTTTCCTCATCCTGTGTTACAACATTTCCCTCCATGTCAACCAAGGAGTGGAGGTTGTCCCTGCCCTTCCTCTTGCTATTAATATATTTATAGAAGGACTTTTTGTTGTCCTTCACATCAGAGGCCAGTTTAAGTTCCAAATGTGCTTTTGCCTCCCTAATTTTCCTCCTACATGCCCTAGCAACCTCTTTAAACATTCCATGGGTTGCCTCACCTTTCTTCCAAAGATTATACACCCTCTTTTTTTCCCTTAGTTCTATTAAAAGTTCATTACACAGCCAGGCTGGCCGTCTGCCCCGGCGGCTCCTCTTCCGGCACACTGGCACAGCCTGCTCCTGAGCCTTCATCAGTTCTTTCTTGAAGCAGGTCCAGCCCTCCTGGGCCCCTTTTTTTTTTAAGGGCTTTCTCCCAAGGAACCCTCTGAATTATTTCCTTGAGCAACCTGAAGTCCGCCCTCCGGAAGTCCAGAGTGGAGGTCTTCTTGCTGCCCCTCTTAGTTTGACCAAATACTGAAAATTCAATTATTTCATGGTCACTGGCCCCTAAACAGCCTCCGACCACCACATCACCCACCAGCCCTTCCCTGCTGGTGAAGAGGAGGTCAAGCATAGCCTTGCCCCTGGTAGGCTCACGCAGCACCTGGGATAAGAAGCTGTCCTCCATGCAGTCTAAGAACCTCCTAGACTGCCTCCTCTCTGCTGTGTTGAGATCCCAGCAGATGTCAGGCAGGTTGAAGTCGCCCATAAGGACAAGGTCAGGAGATCTTGAGACAGCCTTAAGCTGTCTATAGAATGCTTCGTCGACATCATCCTCCTGGTTGGGTGGTCTATAACAGACTCCAACCAGGATGTCTGCCCTACCGGTCTTCCCTCTAATTCTTGCCCACAAGCATTCAACCTGATTGTCCCTAATCTCTAGCTCAATGGCATCTAGTGCCTCCCTGATGTACAGGGCCACCCCTCCACCCCTTCTTCCTTGTCTATCTCTCCTGAAAAGCCTGTAGCCATCAATTGCAGCACTCCAGTCATGTGAGCTATCCCACCACGTCTCTCTGATGGCAACTATGTCATAACTTTCCTGCTGCAACAAGGCTTCCAGCTCCTCTTGTTTGTTTCCCATGCTTTGTGCATTAGTGTACATGCACCTCAGCTGGGCTGCTGGTTTGGCCTCTGACCCTAGCTTACTGCCCCCAGACTCTTGCCTGAGGGGACTAGTTTCAGCCCCTCCCCCCTTCGAAACTAGTTTAAAGCCCTGTCGATGAGAGCTGCCAGTTCCCTCCCCAGAATCTTTTTACCTTTGGGGGACAGGCCATTCTCATATACTGTGACCTTTCCCCTTCTTTGGGACAGATGTACTCCATCTGTTGCCAGGTGGCCTGGTGCAGTAGAAATTTTACCAAGATCAAAAAACCCAAAATTCTTTTGTCTGCACCAGCCTCTAAGCCACTTGTTGATTATGGCTGCTGTCCTGTTCCTTGTGGTATTCCCTCCTGCAACTAAGGGTATTGAGGAAAAAATTATTTGAGCACCTATGTGTCTTGTCGTCAACCTAAACCTTCCCTGGTGCAATCTTAGGTCATTTCCTCTCATCCTATTGCTTGTTTCTTGGGAGAAGAGATTGACCCCACCTCACTCCAACTACCTCTCAGGGAGTTGTGGAGAGTGAGAAGGTCTATTCTAAGCTTTCTCTTCTCCAGGGTCAACAACCCCAGTTGACTCAGCCACTCCTCAGCAGCTCCTGGAGATTCCTGCTACCCAGCTGCTGGAGCCCAGCCTGGGGTGCCCCAAAACTTGGAGGTCTCCACCCTGGGACAATGGATATGCCTGCTGCTTCCCATTTGCAGGTTCAACCCTGAAGCTCAGTTTGTATCATAGAATCAGTGAGGGTTGGAAGGGACCACAAGGATCATCTAGTTCCAACCCCCCTGCCATGGGCAGGGACACCCCACACTAGATCAGTCTGGCCAGAGCATCAGCCAGCCTGGCCTCAAACACCTCCGGGGATGGGGCCTCAACCACCTCCCTGGACAACCCATTCCAGGGCTTCACCACTCTCACGGGGAAGAACTTCTTCCTCACATCCAGTCTGAATCTCCCCACCTCCATCTTCATTCAATTCCCCCTAGTCCTATCACTACCTGATAACCTAAGAAGTCTCTCCTCAGCCTTCTTGAGAGCCCCCTTCAGATACTGGGAGGCCACAATAAGGTCACCTCGGAGCCTTCTTTTCTCCAGACTGAACAGCCCCAACTCCTTCAGTCTGTCCTCATAAGAGAGGTGCTCCAGCCCTCTGATCATTCTCGTGGCCCTGGCAAACATAGACACTCCACACTCACACCAAAAACCTGGCACCAGACACATGGCTTGTGTGGCCTGTAGTGCCACTCCAGCTACCAACACAGAGCCCCTCACTCATGCCTGTTCCTCTTAGGAGCTGCTTCTTGGGACACCCACCATTCCCACCTCAGTGGATGGGGGAAAAAAACAGGTTGTCCCTGTCCAAAGCTGTGTATGGAGTGTCCTGTTTTCACTGGAGATCCTAGGGCTCACTACTGGGGCCAGTTCTCTTTAATATATTTACCAGTGATTTGGATGAGGGCATGTAGTGTGTGATGGTTTAATACACCCGCACCAACATAAAGCACAGCTAACCCAGTCGGAGAAGCGAATGAAGGCTGTGTTTTACAAGCAATAATGAAATGCAATGAATATATACAAAATACACAGGATTTACAATATCATACAAAAATTTCCAGGGAAGAACGTAACACAGAAAAACCCTCCCGAGGAGGGCTTCACCTCGGGTTCCCCCCAGCCTCTCTCCCCCTTCCCTTCCTGTCCAGTTAATTAGACCAAAAAGGAGGAAAAGAGAGAACAGGATATTAAGGGAAATTGTTAGTTCAAAGCTTTGTTAGAGAAAAACTAGTATGCTTCTCTTATCTGTTTCAGCCCAGGGTCAGCAGCATGCAGTCTGGCCAAGAAACAAAAGACAGACTCAATCATAGAATCATAGAATCAATAAGGTTGAAAAAAACCTCAAAGATCATCAAGTCCAACCTGTCACCCAACACCTCATGACAACTAGGCCATGGCACCAAGTGCCACATCCAGTCCCCTCTTGAGCACCTCCAGGGATGGCGACTCCACCACCTCCATGGGCAGCACATTCCAATGGCTAACAGCTCTCTCTGTGAAGAACTTTCTCCTCACCACAAGCCTAAACTTCCCCTGGCACAGTTTGAGACTGTGTCCTCTTGTTCTGGTGCTGGTTGCCTGGGAGAAGAGACCAACCCCCACCTGGCTACAACCTCATTTCAGGTAGTTGTAGAGAGCAAGAAGGTCTCCCCTGAGCCTCCTCCTCTCCAGGCTAAGCAACCCCAGCTCCCTCAGCCTCTCCTCACAGGGCTTGTGCTCCAAACCCCTCCCCAGCTTTGTTCTCCTTCTCTGGACACCTTCCAGCAACTCAACACTGCGGGGCCCAGAACTGGACACAGGACTCAAGGTGTGGCCTAACCAGTGCTGAGTCCAGGGGCAGAATGACCTCCCTGATCCTGCTGGCCACACTGTTCCTGATTCTTCCTGTTCCTGTTTCTTCCTTTTGTTTTCGATTTTACCCCCAAACATTCAGCTAGAGAATTCTGCAGCTATCATTTCTTAAAGGCACAGCCAAACCTGTCACAATCCACCCCTTCTAAACAATTCCATTGGCTGTTCATATGGTCCATCTAATCTAAAACAGTATCTACAGTTCCTAAGTAAAGTTCACAGTCCATCCCAGCTGTCCTCAAGTGTAGATGATTCAGAAGCCCAAGAAAACAGGAATCAGGAAACAAGAAAACAGAAAACAGCTTGTCTCTTCGCAGACAAAGCAAAGAAATGGAAACAGGGACTCTCAGTTGACTCAGGGCTCTCAGTAGTACAGGATCAACTGGATCAACAGGATGAAGCCAATGGGATGAGGTTCAACAAGGCCAAGTGCTGGATCCTGCACTTGGGTCACAACACCATGAATGCACCAGGCATGGGGAGAAGTGGCTGGAAACTGCCCATCAGAAAAGGATCTGGGGCTGTTGGTCAACAATTAGCTGAAGATGAGTCAGCAGGTGCCCTGATGGCCAAGAAGACCAGGAGCAGCCTGGCTTGTTTCAGCAACAGTGGAATCAGCAAGACTAGGAGGGCCAGGGGTCCTCCCCCTGTACTGGGTACTGGTGACTCTGCACCTCACATCCTGGGTGCAATTTTGGGCCCCTCACTCCAAGAAGGATATTGAGGTCCTGGAGAGTGTCCAGAGAAGGGCAACCAAGAGCATGTCTTGTGAGGAGCAGCTGATGGGAACTGGGGGTGTTCACTCTAGAGAAAAGAAGGCTCAAAGGAGATCTTCTCACTCACTACAAGTCTTTGAAAGGAGCCTGAAGCCAGGTGGGGGCTGGTCTAATTTCCCAAGCAACAAACAATAGGACAAGAGTAAACAGCCTCAAGTTGTGCCAGGGGAGGTTTAGGTTGGACATAAGGAACAGTTTCTTCATGGAAAGGATGGTTGTTGTGGTGTAAGCTTTTCCCAGAGCCCAAAAGCCCAATGGAACACATTTAGGTTGTGTCCCTCTCCCCTTTTCCCAGTAGGGTAAGAAAATTAGGCAGGAAGATAAGAGAGAAGTAAAACAACAAAAGAACAGTCTTGCATCCATCTGGAAGTAAAAAGGTAAGTTTAACAACAACAACAAAAAAGGGTATTTAAGTAAAAGGAAGATTACAAGGGTACAAGGAAAAGGGATAAAGAAAAACATATACAAAACCAGAGGCAGCTGGCAAAAGATTCTCTGCATCTAGGATGAAGTCTCTTTGGATGCAAGTCCCCTTAAGTGTCTGGGACTGCAAGGAACAGGCCCAAGCACAGGGTCGACAGCAGCTCAAAGCAGCAGGATGCCAGAGAGCCAAGGGCAGGAGAGCCAGCAAGACAGGAAATCACCTCTCTTAAATAGGGTTGTGAACAGGAAGGGGGAGTGGAACAAATTTTGACCCAGGGACACATCCCCCTGGGAGGGGGCCAGGTTTCTCTGCCCACCTGGGTCAGGTTTCTTTGCCCACCTGAGGCTAGGTTTTTCCAGCCCACCCCTCCTAGGCTGGGCTTAACACAGCACAGTTGTCAAGGCTTTGAACAGGCTGCCTAGGGCAACGATGGAGTCCCCCATCCCTGGAGGGATTTACCAGACGTGTGGATTGGGTGCTGAGGGACATATTTTAGTGGTGATCTGGCAGTGCTGGGTTAATGGTTGCAGTTGGGGATCTTAAAGGTCTCTTCCAACCAAAACTATTCTGTGATTCTATGATCATTAGTATCTGGAGAATTTGAGGCTTTGGCATTATCTCTGACACCACCCTGTGCCATTTGAATCCCCATGTGGTTTGCTTTATTGGTCCCACTTCACTTTATATCCCATATACACTAAAAACGTCCTTGACTGCTAACCTCAACAGAACTGATCTTCTCACTGCCCACACGCCTTCACATCTGCTTTAACACTGTCACACAAACCTGGTGACCCTCCCTCTGCTGCACAGCTCCACAGTCCCCCCACCTGTGGAGACCACCTCAGGAATTCAGGAGGAAAAACAGCAGGAAGAAAAGGCCCAAAATTCTAAAGCAGAAAGCCACACACCCAGGACATGGCAACACATTAACACAGAGGATTCACTCCGGTGCCAAGCCTGGCCATCCTTTCTCCACCAGTGATGACTGCACAGCCACCTAAGGCTCCTCAGAGCCAAAAAAGGGGTGCTTTCACCTGGGACCTAAATGCACAGACCCATGCTGCACATTAGCCCAGGGACAGTTCCCTCCTCAGCCCCTTTGTTCCAGATGAAACAACCACAGTTCCTTCAAGTGCTCCTCACAACACTTGTGCTCTACACCCTTCACCAGCATCACTGCCCTTATCTAGACATGCTCCAGCATCTCCATGTCCTTCTTGAAGCGAGGGCTCAAACAAATGAACCCAGGATTTGAGACACAGCCTCAGCAGTAGCCAGGACAGGGGGATGCACACTGCCCTCCTGTTCTGGCTGGCCACAGGATTATGGAATAACTTGGGATCACTTTCTTCCTTGGAAGTGCACAAGGGAAGCAGTGAGTGTGGCAGCATGACCTGCCATGGGACTGCCTGCACCATGTCTCATGGGAACAGTCCTCTCGAGGGTGTTTTCCCCAGGGGAACACAGCTCCAGAAGTGCTTGTGCCTTGGAGGGGCTGCACCAGAGCAGCGGGGCCCTCAGCAGCCTGCTCTAGTTGAAGATGCTCCTGTCAGCTGCAGGGGGGTTGGACTGCGTGATCTCAAAAGCTCCCTTCCCACCCAAACCTTTCCAGGGTTCTATGATCAATTAGCCATTTCAGCTTCCAAGACCCCTGTCTTCCCACCTGCACCTTCCCTCTGACACGTCCCAGCCTGGTCCCCTGTCCCCAGAGAAGGACACTAAATGGCAACAAGGTGCAGCTAGCTGCACAGCTCCACAGCCACACCAGCTCCTGGCACAGCTGGGCCTTGGGCAAGCTTACCCATCCTGAGCCACCACGGGGCTGGGTCATGCCCAGGACAGGCACGATCGGCCCTGCTTGGAGGAGCATTTCCCAGCCCAGGAAGGGGCTCTGCAAGGGGTCTGTCCCTTGCAGACTCTCAGTCCTTCCCTAGACATTCCTCCTCACACCTCTTTAAGCTTGGCTTTGCACCCCAGCAGTCATCAATGTGGCCCTGAACATCCCCCCACAGATGCCACCTCTCTCCCCACCTGCTCCCACTGCTTCCTTCCCCCTCTCCCACTTCAACCCATGCAACACACAAGCGTCCTGCAACAGCCTGACAAGCACGGGCTGCTTCCTCCACCCCACCTCAGAACAGGGACCACTCACTGCTGACCCACAATCCCTGCCAGCCTTCCCTGGCCTCTTTCAAGCAATGACAAAATACAGCAAATACGAAGCAGAAGACAAACAAAATCCCTGATCTGTGCTGATCCCCAGTCTCCAGCCCCGGAGCCCAGCAGCAAGGTCCTACCTTCTCTGTCGTGCGTGCTCACCAGCTCCCAGGCTTCCCTCAGCCCAGCCCAGGCTCTCTGTTTATGTAGCCCCCGGGCTCTTACGTTGCTCTTTGTCTCTTCTTCCTGGAGATGGTGGGGAATGCTTGTGCTTTCCTGGAAATCAGAGCTCTGCAACCCAGTGCGAAAGTGAAACTGTGAGCTGCTGCCTGCAGTTTTGCTGGGACAGGCAGGTCAGGAGGCAGCAGAAGCCCCAGGCATGCCCGTCCAGCTCTCCAATCATATCCTGGACTCTGCACAAGGCTGGCCGGTGCCCCGATCCAGCTGCTGCCTGCACTCAGGGACAAGGGCAGCAGGGGCTTTGTAGCCCTGTTAAAAAGTCGGTCTCCACCTTTATCATCACCCTTTTAAGAAGTGGAAGGCTGCTCTATTGCTCCCTGGAGCCTTCTCTTCTCCAGGCTGAACAACCCCAGCTCTCTCAGCCTGGCCTCACAACAGAAGGGTTCCAGCCCTCAGATCAGTTTTGTGCCTTCCTCTGGGCCTCTCGAGGACTCCAGAGCTGGACACAGCACTGCAGTGGAGTCTCCGGAGAGTGGAGTGGAGGGACAGAATCCCTTCCTTCCATCTGATGGCCCTGCTCCTTTGGATGCAGCCCAGGAGGTTATTTGCTTCTGGGCTGTCAGCACACATTGCTGGCTACTGTCCAACTTCCCCCCACCCCACCAATGACCTGAGGTCCACGTCAGTATGTGGGGCACATGAGGCATGGGCAACCTGAGCCTTGTGGCACAGCTATGAGCTCTGGCTGTGTCTGGCCATGTTTGCATAAATCTAATTCTATAGATTGAATTATCAGATTCCTATCTCTGTTACCACTGGGCATTCTTTGTCTTTGGGTCTGTATTTATAGTGGCCATGATGGTGAGCAGCTTGCCTTGTTCTGCCTTGCTCGGCCCAAAGAAGCAACAAGAGCTGCTGAGGACGTTGCAGCTAAAAGAACCTCTCCTAGCAGGCAAGCTACCAGGCTGCTGAGCCTTGTAGCCTCATTCGTCACCTAATGGCACCTCGTTATAAGGGGTCTATGACTACATTCACCTTCCCCAGACCAGAGGAGCGGTACCAGCCTTGCAGACACTGATCCCAGGGGCTGTGGGAGCACTGGAAGCACCTAGCTGGCTCAGTCATGCAAAGAGCCCTACCCTCCTTGGCATCCTCCAGCCTCAGGAGGAATGAAGCTCTGTGCCTGGAAAGCACATGGGCTGGAGCAGCAGTTTCTGCTCCATGGGCTGCTGGAGCTGTTTCCAGGAAGGCTCTGATTTCTGAGAAACAAAGTGGCGTCCTGAGAACGTGTCATGCAGGAGGAAATACCAAAATGACCTTTGAATCTACCCAGACACCAGTGCAAGGAGCAGCAGAGGGCAAACTCAAACCACTCTCTGCCTGTGTCCAAGGTCATGGCTGCAGACTGGATTCTTCCTCATCAGTAACTAATAGGGAAGTGGGTCATTAACATCACAAGGAGGTTCTTGAAGCCTTTCTGCAGGTGTGTATCACCCTTTCACAGCATCACAGTATCACCAAGGTTGGAAGAGACCTCGAAGATCATCAAGTCCAACCTGTCACCACAGACCTCATGACTACACCATGGCACCAAGTGCCACGTCCAGTCCCCTCTTGAACACCTCTTGGACCAGCCTTGATTGAAATTTGGGAGCAGGGGCTCCTCAGATCATCTTTGGCTGGAGCACCTCTCCTGTGGAGACAGACTGAAAGAATTGGGGCAGTTCAGCCTGGAGAAGAGAAGACCTCCGGGAGACCTTGTAGCTACATTTCAGTATCTGAAGGGGAGCGATAGGGGGGCTGGGGAAGGACAGTTTAGAAGGGCTTGGAGCAATAGGACAAGGGGCAGTAGTTTGAAACTGGAGCAGGGGAGATTTAGGTTGGACCTCAGGAGGAAGTTCCTTAAAATGAGTGGTAAAATACTGAAACAGGCTGCTGAGGGATGGGGGTGAGGCCCTGTCCCTGGAGACATTCAAGATCAGTCTCGATGTGGCCCCAGGCAGCCTGATCTGTTGGAACTGTCCCTGCTCAGTGCAGTGGGGCTGGACAAAATGACCTTCAGGGTCCCTTCCAACCCGATGCAATCTGTAAACCTGTGCCTGCTAAAGTTTGAAGCTGGAGTCTCAGGTGGTTTCCTTATACAACCAAGTTTTACACTGTCAGCAGCAACTCAGGGACTTGTCCCCTCCCCACACCAGCCCCTCTTCCCCACAGACAGACCACTGTGTCCCATTGCTGGAGGGTCACTTCTGGGGCATGCTTGCAGCAGAATCCTCTGGGGCTGTAGGACTGGTATGGCTCACCCCAGCTTGCTAGAGCTTGTGGCATTCCAGGGAAGTCAGCAAGGCTGTGAGGAGCAACCACCTTCAACTTGTGACAGCCAGAGCCTGCTGGCCACCTCTTGGTGTCTCTCCTGGCACCACTGGCCAGGTATGGGCTTCTCCAGGGGGACATGGTGACTTCGGGGCTCCCTTCAGCACCCCTCTTGCCTCAGGTGATCAGTTCCAGCTGCTGCTTTGCCCTCCCCCTGGCGTCATCTCTCCTCCTGCAGGCTTCAGGACTTTCACAGAGACATCTTCATTCTGGGGAGAGAGGTGATGGCAATCGCAGTCTAGCCAGGCGGTCGAGCCCCTCGCACCCCCCAGCATCGTCAGAGTTGGTGACCACCCTCAGCCCACAGAGCGAGGGATGCTCACCCCAACGGTGCTCAGCAGCTCCTTCAGCTCCTGCTGCAGCCGCAGCTGCAGCAGCTCCCGCAGCAGCTCCCGGCGCCGGCTCCGTGGGACCACCCCCATCCGCCGCAGGGTCCTGTCGGTCAGCCGCAGCAGGACCCGGCCTGACACCTGGTGCTCATGGGCCAGCTCCGCCAGCTCCTCCGCCCCGCTCCGGGCAGCCAGCCACGCTCCCACCTCGGCCACCGGCCACTGCCCTGCCGGTTGCTGCTCCCACCGGCCACCCTCCAACACCTGCACCGGGAGGAGAATGGTGAGCTGGGTGGTCCCCTTGTCCCCCAGCCTGGCCCTCCAGCCTCATAGAAGCAGAAGCCATAGACTCAAGCTGGCTCCTGCATGCCAAAGCTCCCCTTCTTGGCCTGAATGGGACCCTCGGTCCCATCCCCATGCTCATGCTGGTGTCTGCACCCTCAGGGACTCAGAGAATGCTTTGTGACGGAAGGCACTTGCCAAGGTCATCCAGTCAACAGGGATGTCCTGGGCTAGAGCAGGTTGCTATGAGCCCTGTCCAGCCTCACCTGGAATGTTTCCAGGGATGAGGCATCTTCCACCTTTATGGCCAACCTGGGCCAGTGTCTCACCACTCTCAGTGTGAGCAATTTCTTCCTTCTACCTAGTCTGAACCTCTCCTATGTCAGTTTAAAACCATCACCCCATGTCCTGTCCCAACAGACCCTGCTAAAAAGTCTGGACCCACTCCAACAGGTCTGTGTCTCTCCTGTGCTGAAGACCCCAGGGCCAGACTCAGCACTGTGGAGGGGAGGTCTCACCAGAACAGAGCAGAGAGGCAGAATCCCCTCCCTTGATCTTCTGGCCGCGCTGCTTTGGATGCAGCCCAGGAGAACCGGCTTTCTTGCTCCTGTCCTCCACCTGTGGGTGTCCCCCAACACTTGTGGCCGTCCCCCAGCACTTGTGGCCCAGTCACAGTTACCTGGGGAGTGTCTCCAGCCCCCCATCACCTGCCCAGACTCACCGTGGCTGTTGTGCATCCCTCCAGCGGTGCCTTGGCCCCATCCTCCACCTGAGGGTCCATCTGGAGCAGCAAGCAGGGGCAGCTCAGCTTCCCTGCAGATGGGCTTTCATCAGATGGGGCTCCTGTAGCTTGCCCCAGACCAGCTCCTGCCCACCAGCTAAACCCATCCTGCCCCTCACCGTGGCAAAGCACTCCTTGCCTACTGCCACCTCCCTGAG
This sequence comes from Dryobates pubescens, assembly GCF_014839835.1. Taxonomy (NCBI): domain Eukaryota; kingdom Metazoa; phylum Chordata; class Aves; order Piciformes; family Picidae; genus Dryobates; species Dryobates pubescens. The sequence goes on from NC_071614.1 coordinate 23,153,045, forward strand.
GGGATGTGGGTGGCCACCCTCAGTGCCACTTGGGCTGTGTTCCCTTGCTGCCAGGCGGGAGGGGGCTGCTCACCAGGGTGCCAGGCCAGAGTCCATGGCCAGGCCCCATTGCCTCTCTCACTACGTGGGTGTGCAGAGCCTGACACACCCAGGAGGGGTGAGATCGGCCCTGGCTTGCCCGTGCTCACCACCTCTGTGAGCCCCAGAGTGGGGACACCAGCACTACACAGCTCCCCCAACCCAGCTAGGACCCCTTCCACAGCCTGACCTCCTCCTCCTCACCACCCTTCACCTCACACCTCCAGACTGGATCAGTGCCAGACACCCAGAGAGTGAAAGAAACCTTTGCCCCAGCCCTGCCTCTGCAGGCACAGCCCCACGTGTGAGCCAATGCCAGTCTGCTTTCACCCAGCAAACACTGCCAGCCTGTGCAGGACCCCCTTTCCACCAACACTGTCATAGTCACAGAAGAGCAAAGGCAGGTTCCACCCATGCCCAGAGCTGGTAAAGAAGCTCTACAAAGGCTTCTCCACCTTCCCCCCCAGTTCACTGCAGCCAGCTCACCGTGTTCGCCCCAGGCATCCTCCCCACACAGAGGGCCACAAGACACACCAAAGCAGCTTCACCTACGATGATGATGGTGGAGAGGGTTGAAGCATGTGGAGAGGACACAGGAGAGACACCAGCAGAGCAAGCAGGAGAAGTAGGATGAACCTCAAGGGTGAGTCACATCCTGAAGGACCTGCCCACAGAACATGCAGGGACTCAGCCACCACCTGCCCACAGAGCTGGCCTGCCCCCACCTCAAGATCCTGAAAGGGGGTTAAAGACCTCAGACCACAGTAAAAATGATCCACCATGGAAAAGGTAGGTCAGGTCAGAGCTGCCAGGGCTGCCCAAGGAACCCAGCAACACACTTGCATAAATCATACCTTGTTTTGGGTGGGAAAGGACCTTTAAAAGCCACCTAGTCCAACCCCCCTTGAAGTCAGCAGGGGTGGGGGTTGGTCTCTTCTCCCAGGTAACCAGCACCAGAACAGGAGGACACAGTCTCAAGCTGTGTCAGGGGAGGCTTAGGCTGGATGTTAGGAAGAAATTCTTCACAGAGAGATTGGCCATTGGGATGGGCTGCCCAGGGAGGTGGTGGAGTCACCATCCCTGGAAGTGTTTAAAATAAGACTGGATGAGGCACTTGGTGCCATGGCTTAGTTGATCAGATGGTGCTGGGTGATAGGTTGGACTTGCTGATCTCCAAGGTCTTTTCCAGCCTGGTTAATTCTGTAATTCAACCAGAGCAGGCTGCTCGTAGCCCTGGCCAGCCTGGCCTGGAATGTTGGCAGGGATGGGGCACTCCTACTTCTCTGTGCAGCCTGGGCCAGTGCCTCACCACCCTCACCACAAACAATTTCTTCTTTATATCCCCTCTTTTAGTTTAAATCAATTACAGCAGCACTGCACAGGATTTCCAACCAGGAATAACCAAGAGCCACCCACTGCCACCCCTGTCCCTTATCTCAGGTGTGGCTCTGAACTGCAGGGTTGGGACACAGCTGATGGGTTGCAGAAGCCATTTCCTTCACAGAGAGGATTGTGTAGGTTGTTTTAGAAGATTCTCTGTGTGGTGGTCTGTGACTGTTTGAGGCTGTGCCTTTAAGGAAGGGGCACACTGGCTAAATGTTTATAAAATATTTTGGTATTCTAAACCAATTTCATTGGCCAAGTTAAGGTGGGAGGTGAGGTTGGGCCCGGCGCAGCCGGGACTTTCTCTCAGTCTTCCTTTCTTTGCTGTCCCTTTCGGCTGGATCTGCTTCTGGGCTTCTTGCCAAGAGATAAGAACTAACTACTTCCTGTGCATAGGCCTCTGCCTGCTGTACTGACTCCCCTTTTTTCTCTTCTTCTACCTCTTTGGGGGAGAAGGGAGGTAGGGGGGTGAAGGGAGCACAGGGGGAAGCCCCCTCTGTTGGGGGTCTGGTCTCTGACTGTGTTTATTTGCTGTATATTCCTGTATATATTGTAAAATACCTGTATTTGTTGTGTTACATATAATCTGTTTCCTGGTAAAATATACTCATTTCGCCGACTGAGTTTTAGCCACAGTTTCTTTCTCAGTGGGGGAGGGAAAGCAGAGCCTTTCCTTTCAAACCACCACATGGTCCAAGCCCTGTCGGCAGCTAAGCACCAGCCAGCTGCTCCCCACTGTCTGGTGGGATAGGAAGGAGAGCTGGGACTCCTGGCATGTAACACCAACCAGCCACAGCTAATGAAACCAGAGATGAGCAAGGAAACTAACCCAGGAAGTTAACCAAAAGAACAGCTGTGCCATCTTCCCAAAATCATGGGAGAAGGACCACAAGGCTGTCAGCAACTCAATTCAGCATTAGAATTATACTGAATTACACTGAAATTGCACAGAACCACAGCAGGGTAGGGGTTAAAAGGCACCTCTGGAGATCTAGTCCAACCCCCTTGATAAAGCAAGGTCACACACAGCAGATTGCCCAGGATTGAAATGTCCAGGCCAGTTTGGAATCCCTCCAGAGAAGACTGTCCTGGTTGGACATGACTAGGAGCTGGGGGAGATAGACAAAGGAAAACATGTACCAATAAAAGGCCAGCCAAACCTGTTTGGCCAGTATCCTGACCACTCACCACTGTGCTGATGCCCAGAAGGTGCCAGTGGTCAGTTTTGTTTCAAAACAGCAGTTAAACAGAGGGGTTCTTCAGTAACCCAGCCCCCTTTTTTTTACTTCCTTTGGCCCTGGCTTGTCTCCTGCCGGCGAGGTGGGTGCTGCTCGCCCATCCCCCTCCACCAGCATCCACCACGTGTACTCCAGTTTCGCTTTCAGTGTTGGGCAATTGTGCTTGGATCCTATTTTTTCTCTTTATTTTTCCTTGGCTTTACAAAATTATCCCGAGAACAGAGTTCTGGATTACAAACTTCTCTAACCGCTGCTCTCAACATCACATCTTGGACTGGTTCGGAATCTCCGGACTGAATATCGCTTCGTAAGTGATATTGATTATTGAATTCCTAAAGCATATTGGACATTAATTTCCCTCCTGCCCTCTGCCTTGCTCCACCAGGGAGCAAAGGAGACCAAGTTTGTTACTGGATTAAGAATTGCGGCTCCTCGCTCTCCCTTCGATTGTGAGTTTGATATCAGGAGTGTAGTTACTCTAGGTCCAACTAAAGTGTTCACAGCATTAGAATTACCAACATTTTGTGTAAGTTATTCCCCACCGGATACCCGAACCTAAACAAATTGTATATAAGTTTATTAACGTTTGGCGCGGAAAAATTGTTATTAATAAATCGATCCCTTCTGTTAATTGATTATCCCGCTTATCAAGCGTTAGTAGCCTTATTTTTTGAACTAATTCAATTCAAAGACTCCAGAACCTGTCTGGGCAGCATGGTCCAGTGCTCCAGCACCCTCACAGGAAAGAAGTTTCTTCTCATGGAAAACCTCCTGGCTTCCAGGCTGTGACAGTTGCCCTTTGTCCTACCACCAAGCACCACTGAAAACAGTTTGGCTTCATCCCCATGCCCCTCACTCTTTAGATGCTGATCAGCATTGAGATTCCCTCTCAGTCTGCTCTTCTCCAGGCTAAACAGCCCCAGGTCTCTCAGCCTTTCCTCATCACAGAGGTGCTCCAGGCCCCTCAGCATCTTTGTAGCCTCTGCTGGGCTATCTCTGTTAGTCCCTTGTCACTCTTGAGCTGGGGAGCCTAGGACTGGGCCCAGGACTCCAGAAGTGGCCTCACTAGGGCAGGGTAGAAAGGGAAGAGTTGGTCCCTGGACCTGCTGGCCAAGGGCACATTGCTGGCTCATGGGGAACTTCCTGTCCCCCAGCACTCCCAGGTCCTTCTAGGCAGAGCTGCTTTCCAGCAGGTCAGTTTCTTGCCCTTTGAAAACTGCCCAGCATTCAAAGGGTGCAATCCAGGTGCCACAGTGATGCAGGAGCTACCAGAAAACCGCCCCCCAAGAAAGAGATTTTGGTGATTCATGGAGGTTCTGGAGCTCAAGGTGAGCTGTGGGCAGCTGCCACCTCAGACTGTTGCAGTGCGGGAAGACTTGACAATACAATCAATATGAATGATAAGCAAGCTTCAAACTTTATTCAAAATCACACAGGTTATATAGGATAGCTCATTCATGTATTCAAATCCTTGTCATACTATTGGTTACATGTTAAATGTCAAGCCTACCCCCTGCAGTTTTTACTGCCTGCTAAGCTAACCACAAGTTCCTCTTTCTGCGACCTAAGTTCTTCATGAAACTAAACCCCATGCTTTGCCAAATCATGCTCTGTCTGCTAAACCAGCTATGTCCTATGCTTTGCTAAATCATTCTCAGTCAGCTCATTCTTATGTCCTTTAGTAACCAGCCAATCCTCCACAATTCCCCCGTTTTCTTTAACAAGCAAGGCTAAAACTGTCATCTTCTTTACCTGAACAACAATACAAACATAAACAATTCTCACAACTAACAATATCAATAAAACAATTCCCAACAATCACAACCCTTCTTTACAATTGACATTAACCAAATAAACAAACACCCAAACCACAATTTCCTTGTTATGTTCCTCCAACCATTAAATCTTCTTGTGTATAAAACCACTATTATCCAACAAGTTAAAACAACACATTCCTTCCAAAGTTTCCATTTTTTGTTATATTATTATTTTTGGTTACATTTGGTTGCAGGGAGGGGAAGATCCATTCCAATACAGTATCACAGTATCACAGTAACTAAGGTTGGAAGAGACCCCAAGGATCATCAAGTCCAACCTGTTCCAACAGACCTCACAACTAGATCATGTCAGCAAGTGCCACGTCCAATCTCCCCTTGAACACCTCCAGGGACGGCGACTCCACCACCTCCCTGGGCAGCCCATTCCAATGACGAATGACTCGCTCAGTGAAGAACTTTTTCCTCACCTCGAGTCTAAACCTCCCCTGGCACAACTTGAGACTGTGTCCCCTTGTTCTGGTGCTGGTTGCCTGGGAGAAGAGACCAACCCCCTCCTGTCTACAACCACCTTTCAGGTAGTTGTAGAGGGCAATGAGGTCGCCTCTGATCCTTCTCTTCTCCAGGCTAAACAATCCCAGCTCCCTCAGCCTCTCCTCATAGGGCTTGTGCTCAAGGCCTCTCACCAGCCTTGTTGCCCTTCTCTGATACAATGGTATCCTCCTTCTCCCCCGTTATCTTTAAAAGCTAAATGATAGTCTCTTGGGACAAACAACAGTCCATCCTTGTGAGCTGCTTTGTATCTCAACCGGCACTTTCCTCTAACTTTTTAACACTTGCTTAAAACCTTACTGCCCTTTAAACATACCTCCAAACACAATACACATTCGAGTCCAGCTCCTTAACACATTGCCAACCTGTAATTTGCCACTTTACTCCAATGCTACAATAAACTCCAACAAAATCCATTATTACATGTTATGTTGGCCCATGTTACCCATACAAGGCACGACGCTTAAGTTAAATTAGTTAAAACATTCTGACAACATTGACATAATACATGTAACAAACATTTAAAAAAACTTAGATCTTAATAGTTCCAATCTTCACATTTCACTCATTCAGAAAAAAAACTTACTTATACCTAAACACCTTACACACAAAAATTAAAACACAAATACAATCCTTAACACTGTCTTTTACAATTTGCTTTAAATATATGTTACATTTTGATTTCCTCTAAAATGGTCAAAAATCATAAATTGTTTAATAACAGCAAGATTTCTTTGATCTGTAAAGGTAGATCTGGCCAGGCTCTAGCTTTACAGACAGAAAACTTGCAGGCAAACAGCAAGAGCAAAAGAGCTTCATTGCTTTGCCCAATATAAACTCACATATAATAACAGTTTTCTTTTTGCTCATCCTAATAATACTAATCTTTAATTGATACCATTAAAACTTCCTTCTTACTATAAAATATTCTGCCTTCTCCCCTTTTTGTTGTTTTCAACTTAAAATAAAAATACATGTTGTGTTATAATAAATTTCAATATATTTTTTCCTAAAAAAAAAAAATGATATAAAACCAATAAAATAACATAAAAATTCATATAAACATTTTCTCTAATCATACAATCATTAAACAATGATAATATACAACCCTAAGTTTTAAACAACCTTTTAGGCTAACCTTTAATATCAATTTATAAATATATTACTATTTTAGTTCACAAATATGCTTATATATTAAAATTAAATGATCTAACAAAGTCATACAACACAACAAAAACATAAACCCTTTAGCTAATTATGGCCTTGACTTCAACATACATCACAGCATCGTGGCTGAGCCATAGAGGGTTATGGCACATGCGCGGGGTTAGAGCTGCGCATTCTCACACCCAAATCACGAGGTGTTACCACTCGAGCTGGAAGAGATGGCCACCACCAAAGAGGATGAGACCACCCCGGATCCATTTTCAGAGCTTTCTGAGATGCCAGCCAGTCCACCAATGGTAATGTTTCTCTACAATATTTTAATAACCCCCCCCCAAAATATTTCCCAACTTGGCTATAACGCTACAATGTTTTCTCACCATTAGGCTACTAGGCCACTGTCACCCACCAGGGAGAAGAGGCCCAGACGAGTAGTTTTTTGGCCTCCACAACCACCAAAAAGGTTAGTTCAGTTAAGGCTTTGGTTAATTAAAAAAAAAATCAAAGATATTCCCCTTTTTATGATTGATATATTTTTTTTTTCTTAGAAGGAGAGCTGGCCCCACCTATCGCACCACGCTGCATCCAGATGTTGAGGTGGTTGGTCGAAGGCAACTTAAACTGTTAGTTTATTCATTGTTCAGTGTCTCAATCTGTGCTGTTATTCTTATTTTTGTTACTGTCATACTTTGTTATTTCAATAATTGTTGTAAATAAGTTGTTTCCACGGTTCCTGTTAACTACTAGTGATCGTTAATTGTTGACACCTGTCATAATAAAGTTTATGTTTTCCTACAAAATTTAACTCTATAACAAATAAGACCAAAAAACAACAAAACTATATCATTCTAACCTAACATCCAACTTAAAAAACTATGTTAAAATTAATCCTTCAATTAAATGTCTAAAAAATAAAAAATTAAATTAAATTAAATTAAATTAAAACTAAAATAAAATAAAAATAAAACAATAACTAAAAAACTCTTTCTAAAATTAAAACCTGCTTACTACAATCCTTAACTAACTATATTACATGGAGCTCCTTTAAAATGCCTAGGCAGACACAAAAAAAAAAAACCAAAAGCAAAAAGGTTCAAACCCAAAAAAAAGACTTAAAATTTAAACTTACTACTTAATACCTATACTTTACTATAATTGCTAAATGCTTATAATTACTAAATACTTACTATTTATTATGCTGACTGATAAAACTTAACATCAAAATATCAAGTCTATAAAACACATTGCAATCAATAATAATACAGTTGGTACTATTGCTTTAAATCAAAACAGAGTCACACCAAAAAGGGGAAGGAAAATAGTGGGGGGGTATAACACAGCTAAAGCCACTGTGGGGGGAGAGGAAGGGAGGGTGTAGCACAGCCGTGGCCGCTGCTTAGCCGCTGCTACTGTCGGTGCTGACGGTGTCAGTGGTGCGTCAGCCGGTACCGCCTCTGTTGGAGCCGTCGGTATCCGTGAGGGCCGGCAGGGCTCACGGGAGGAGTGCAGTGGTAAGAAAGCCGTAACTGCGAGCCTCCAAGCGCTCCATTTTTATTAAGAGGGGCCATAAAGCAAAGTCGGCGCTGTTTGAATTCCTCGCTACCGGTGTTGTCGTCTTCCGAATCCAAGCCCTCGCTGGCGATCTCAGAGGAAGGTGTTGGTAAACGGGATCCAACATGCTGAGCTGTCTTTTTTCAGCTTTTTCCTTGCTGGGTGCAAACGGTAGTGATGGTGGCTGGTAAAACACGATGTGGCCGCCGCAAAATGTATCGGGGGCGGCCCCGGTTGATCAGTCGATACTTCTCAAACACATCGTTTGGTTGCAATTCAGATACAACTGGGGCTGCATCTTGTCCTGACAAGTTAGCTGTAACTCCAGCAGCCATCCGCTGTTCAAGCTCATAGTTTTTAATACAGTTTATGCATTCTTGCCACGGCTTTCGCAGCTTGGTAGTGACCCAGTCCCACAGTGTGTTATCCGTCTTACACTGCCGACACCATATACCTTCTGCCCGACACTCTCAGCACATGTGTCTTGCATTTCCACATCGACGGCATTTCGGCCGACCCGCTCCAAAGTTTCGACTAGGCAAACGGCTGACAGAGGCTTGGAGTGGGGCAAGAGTGGCTAATACCTGATTTTGTGCAGCTTGGGACTGCTCTTTCAAACCTTCCCCTAACTTATTGACTGCTTCTATTAACATAGCATTCGGTCCTGTGGGCACATTTGCCATTTTTTCTATAGCATCTGGAATTGTCCAGGTAGATGGCATACTGGCTAAAATATTCCTTGTCACTTCATTACAATTCTGAAGCACGCACTGCTTCAATAAGGCTCCCCTCATATACTCTGGCACCCCAGCTACCTCTATTGCTTGCGCTATCTTGTCTATAAAATCTCCAAAATATTCCTGTCAGCCCTGCTTAATGCCCATATAAGATGGAATTCCCCCTGGGCCCTTTATTTTGCTCAATGCTTCTTTAGCTGCTGTCATAGTGACTTGTAATTTTTGTGGCCCCAAAGGCGCTTGGTCCTCGGGGCGCTGAAACCGATCAAGACCCGTCTAAAGTAACACCATAAAGAGGGTCCTGTGGCTGCCGTTGAACTGCTACTATATCCTGCTAGTAACCAGCCAATCCTCCACCTCAGACCATACAGCAAACAGCATAAAACCCAGCCCAAAGATACTTCAGGCAAGGGGAGGGAAAGAAAACATCCAGACCATGTGGGGTTTTTCACCAGTTTATTGTCGTTGACATCAGCAGCAGGTCTGTATCAAAACCCATTTGCCAAGTCCAGTGCTGTTTGTGCACGGCGCAGGCGACTCCCTCTCTACAAAACCACGTCAGACAACTCTGTTTGAATCCTTCTGAGACAAGAGCTTGCTCCCCATAAGGCCACCTTAGCTCATCCTCACCAACCTCCAGCACTTTACAGTCTCCTCATCTCTGAAGCTCACTCTCATTTTAATTCTTCAGGGACAGAAATCTTTCTCATTCAAGAGCGACAGCAGAAATCAGATCTCTGGAGGCAAGGACCCTGGAGAGACTAAGAGCCACAGGAAGTTTTTGCTCACTCTGGAAGTGGATTATTTCTTGCAGCATGTTTGCTAGTTGAAAATTACCAACTGAGTAGACAAAAGGCATTTACAAAGGCCACCAAAACTCCTTGCCAAGAAGGATTGTTACGTTCTCGTTAGTGCATTGAAATGGCATCGCCAGGCGCGTGCTGGATGAGCAGCCCCTCAGCAGTCCTCTTACTGAGGGTAGAGCTCCACTATCATGGCATGGCCCTGGGAGGAGACAGAGAGAAATGTCACACAAAGGACACACCATCACAGAATCACAGAATGTTAGGGGTTGGAAGGGACCTCCAGAGATCACTGAGTCCAAGCCTCCTGCCAAAGCAGGATCACCTAGGGCAGGTTGCACAGGAACACATCCAGGCTGTTCAGCAAGACCTCAGCATCTCAGGATTAAAGCTGGAACCCTGCATTCTCTTCATCAACCCTGAAGGTTGCACTTGTTCCTTGGGAGAACGGATGAACCTCCACCTTGCTCCAGCCTCCTTTCAGGGAGCTCTAGAGAGTGAGAAGGTCTCCCCTGAGCCATTTCTCCAGGCTAAACGACCCCAGTTCCTCAGCTGCTCCTCATAAGACTTGTGCTCTAAACCCTTCACCAGTGTTATTACCCTTCTCTGGACATGCTCCTGCACCTCAATGTGCTTCTTGGAGTGAGGGGCCCAAAACTGAACTCAAACTGAATTTGAGGTGTGGCCTCACCAGTGTTGAGCACAGGAGGATGATCCCTGCTCTAGTCCTGCTGGCCACACTGTTGGAATGGGCTGCCCAGGGAGGTGGTGGAGTCACCACCCCTGGAGGTGTTCAAGAGGGGACTGGACGTCGCACTTGGTGCCATGGTTTAGTAGCCATGAGGTGCTGGCTGACAGGTTGGACTTGATGATCTTTGAGGTCTCTTCCAACCTTATTGATTCTAGGATTCTAAGCCACAATGCTGTTGGCTTTCTTGGTCAACAGCATCTTCAGACAACTGTCAACCAACACCCCCAGGCTCCTGTCTGCAGCCTCAGAAGGTGTAGGAAGTCTCTCAGCCTAAGTTTTCATGGAAATATCTTTTTCAAGGTTAACATGATGCTCACAAACCACAGTTTGTGAAGTGTTGGAGTGTCACTAAACAAAATCCTCACAACAGAGCAGAAATCTCTCCTTCCCCTTTTGTACCACACAGGCAGATAGGGGCTGCAGTCCCCACTGCCCAGGGATGATTCTGAGAGGATCTGGTGTAACTGGGCAGGACAAGGGGCAATGGCACAAAATGGAATCCAGCAGGTTCCACCTGAACTTAAGGAAAAACTTTTTTCCTGTGATGGTGCAGAAGCTTTGGACCAGGCTGCCCAGAGAGGTTGGAGAGTCTCCATCTCTGGAGAGATTCCAAACCCACCTGGACATTGTGAGCCTAGGCAACCACCGTGGGTCACCCTGCTTTACCAGGGGTTTTGGATTAGATGAGCTCCAGAGGTCACTTCCAACCCCTGCCATGTGGAATTCTGGAATTCATCAGACCAACAGGAGCAGAAACATCATTCCTGCCCCTCTCCAGAAGGCACAGCATTGTTACCTGCCCTCCTGCAGCACAGGCAGCAACCAGCCCATACTGGCCCCCCTCCTTCTTCAGCCGGTGAGCCGCAGTGATCACCAGGCGGCAGCCTGTGGCACCAAAGGGATGTCCCAGTGAGAGGGAACCCCCCCAGTTATTGAACTTCTCCAGAGGAGGGGCTCCAACCTGCAAGAACATGCAGAGACACACACAGTCACCTGCCTGGAAGGGGATTGCTCAACCTACTCAAGACAACACCAGACCTATGGCCCACGTTGGCCATACAAATGTTCCTCATCATGGACACAGACAAGCCGTGCCCAAGGCTTTACTGCTTCACCCACAGCCACACGGGTATATCCTGAGCTGGCATAAAACATGCTGAAGGGCTGAGCCCTTCCCTTAATTCCCTCCTCTCCAACAATGAAGATCGTGGCTCTAGGCCTCCACCTCCTGCTGACAACAGGAATCGCTCCCAGAGAAGCTGCCCGCAGTGAGATTTGCTAACCAGCAGGTCGGGAAACGTGGTTTCTCCTCAGCATTGCATAACCAAAGCACTTTGCAGCACTGGCAAGCCCTGCTGCACTGAGGAACAAAAACGACCTCACAGTTAGACTAAGCTGAAGCTGCAAGTGTCCTGATTGTGTCTTACCTTGGACTTTCTGCCCATGTAGTTTTGGGCAAACCAGTCCGAATCCATCGCTTTCAGGTTAGCCAAGATCTGCCCCTGAATGGGAAGAGAGGGCAGCATTAACCAGGAGAGTGGTGAGCTTTGAGGAAAGCCTATGGACAGCACCACCAGCTTGGAGATATCCCAAGACTGGCTACGGCCTCAAAACTAACACAACCAACAGAAAAGAAGCATTTTACAGCCTCCAACCTGCTAATTAACCTTAGCTAGAGAAAGATGCTGCCCAGTCCACAACCCACCTCACCACACACACCCCTGATCCAGCCCACGACAGATGGATGTGCACAAGCCAGAGACAATGTGCGCCCAGGTGGCCAAGAAGGCCAAAAGCATCCTGGCTTGGTGTGGTGGGTTGAGAGAGAAGGAGGCTGGAGCGAAGAAGGGGTCAGTCTCCTCCTACAGAACAACCAAGAGGACAAGAGGAAACCGCCTCAAACTGTGCAACCAGAGGTTTAGGCTAAACATGAGGACCTGTTTCCTCCCCAAAAGGGCCTGGAACAGACTGACAGGGATGTGGTGGAGTCTACATCCCTAGAGGGGTTTAAAAGCTGTGTAGATGTAGTGCTGAGGGACATGATTTAGTGGTGACCTGGCAGTGCAGGGTTAGCAGTTGGACTTGATCATCTTAAAAGACCTCTTCCAACCAAAACCGTTCTATCATCATTTCATACAAGGGTCTTAGGAAAATAAGATTGGGTTTGATGTGTGCTTTTAGAGGAATCTGTATTCCTTTCATGGCTTCCAGCAGCATAAGCTCCCCTCAGCCTGGATTGTGTCAATGGAAAATGTTGGATATTTAAAATATGTTCAGTACTTTTAGTTAAGACATAAATGCAGTCACAGCTGGCCACACTCAGCAAAGGTCACAGAGCGGGGAAGGAAGGAAGAGTGGCATTCAGAGGCCACACAGAGCAGTCCCTATTTACCTTAGGTAGGCCTTTGGTTTGTAGCCCATTGCTAGAGCCTTCTCCTCAGACATCAGCAGGATCGCTGAAGCGCCGTCTGTCTGGAACAGGCAGGGAAAAGCCAGGTCAGTGCCTGGAGAACTAGCACACAGTGAGCACCAGGCCAGCCTGACAGCCTCCTGCAGAGCAGCTGGCAAGAGAGGATCTGCATACAACCAGAGCTTCAGGGACATCCCCCTGCCATACAGGACAAAGAACAAGTCTGAAAGACTGGGAAAGTGAGGGGCAGGGAGAGGCAGGAGGCAAGGAAGGAAAGAGGGGAAGGGAGAGGCAGGAGGCAAGGAAGGAGAGAGGGGAAGGGAGAGGCAGGAGGCAAGAAAGGAGAGAGAGGGGAAGGGAGAGGCAGGAGGCAAGGAAGGAGAGAGGGGAAGGGAGAGGCAGGAGGCAAGGAAAGAGAGAGAGGGGAAGGGAGAGGCAGGAGGCAAGGAAGGAGAGAGGGGAAGGATCTCCAAACAGTGTTAGCCCACACATCCCTGAAACACTTCCTTACAGTCCATCCAGCTGGCGGCCGGTCACCAGTGGCGTCCCCCAGGGATCAGTGCTGGGCCCCATCCTCTTTAACATCTTCATTGATGATATGGATGAGGGGGTTGAGTCAGTCATCAGCAAGTTTGCAGATGACACCAAGTTGGGAACGGATGTTAGTCAGTTAGAGGGTAGAAAGGCTCTGCAGAGGGACCTTGACCGACTGGACATAAGCCCTACGAGGAGAGGCTGAGGGAGTTGGGGTTGCTTAGCCTGGAGAAGAGGAGACCGAGGGGTGACCTTATTACTCTCTACAACTACCTGAAGGGAGGTTGTAGACAGACGGATGTTGGTCTCTTCTCCCAGGCAAGCAGTACCAGAACAAGAGGACACAGTCTCAGGCTGCGCCAAGGGAGGTTCAGGCTGGATGTTAGAAAAAAGTTCTATACAGAAAGAGTGATTGCACATTGGAATGGGCTGCCTGGGGAGGTGGTGGAGTCGCCATCATAGGAGGTTTTTAGGAGAAGACTTGACGGGGTGCTTGGTGCCGTGGGTTAGTTGTTTGGGCGGTGTTGGATTGGTTGATGGGTTGGACGCGATGATCTTGAAGGTCTCTTCCAACCTGGTTTATTCTATGTATTCTATGTATTCTATGTATTCTATTCTATGCCTACAAATACTGACACTGACAGATGGGCAGAGTCCAATGGGATGGTATTCAACAAGTCCAAGTGCCAGGTGCTGCACTTTGGCCACAGCAACCCCATGCAGAGCTACAGGCTGGGGTCAGAGTGGCTGGAGAGCTCCCAAACAGAGAGGGACCTGGGGGTGCTGATTGACACCTGCCTAAACATGAGCCAGCAGTGTGCCCAGGTGGCCAAGAGGGCCAATGGCATCCTGGCCTGTATTAGGAATAGTGTGGCCAGCAGGAGCAGGGAGGTCATTGTGCCCCTGGACTCGGCATTGGTTAGGCCACACCTTGAGTACTGTGTCCAGTTCTGGGCCCCTCAGTTTAAGAAGGACATTGAGACACTTGAACGTGTCCAGAGAAGGGCAACAAGGCTGGGGAGAGGCCTTGAGCACAAGCCCTATGAGGAGAGGCTGAGGGAGCTGGGATTGTTTAGCCTGGAGAAGAGAAGGATCAGAGGTGACCTCATTGCCCTCTACAACTACCTGAAAGTTGGTTGTAGCCAGGAAGGGGTTGGTCTCTTCTCCCAGGCAACCAGCACCAGAACAAGGGGACACAGTCTCAAGCTATGCCAGGGGAGGTTTAGACTCGAGGTGAGGAAAAAGTTCTTCACTGAGCGAGTCATTCATCATTGGAATGTGCTGCCCAGGGAGGTGGTGGAGTCGCCGTCCCTGGAGGTGTTCAAGGGGAGATTGGACGTGACACTTGGTGCCATGGTCTAGTCGTGAGGTCTGTTGGAACAGGTTGGACTTGATGATCCTTGGGGTCTCTTCCAACCTTAGTTACTGTGATACTGTGATACTGTGTGATACTGTGTGTGACCCACAACTTTCCCTGGTTTCAGGTAGGATGGAGGTGCCTTAAAACAATCACAGAATGTTTTGGGTTGGAAGAGTCCTCTAAAGGTCATCTACTCCAACCTCCCCCTGCAGTGTGCAGGTACATGTTCAACTAGAGCAGGTCACTCAGAGCCCAGTCCAGCCTGACCTGGAATGTTTCCAGGGATGGGGCTCCCTGGTGCCAGGGCAACCTGCTATACATGACCCTGCTTTAGCAGAAGGGTTGGACTAGATCATCCCCAGAGGTCCCATACCACCCCAAAATCAAGCTGGGGTTGCCCTTTATTCACAGTGATGGCATTACCAGGAAGGAGGAGTTGGCTGCCGTGACGGTTCCATAAGGCTTGACAAAAGCTGGCTTCAGCTTGCCCATCTGCTCCATGGAGGAAGGACGGATGCCGTTGTCTTTGGTAACTGTATCCTTGCCTGTTGATGACAAAGGCACATTTGTACCACAAGAGTCAGCAGTGAGTTTGCAAACTAGCATTCCAAGGGGCGGGGGGAAACAACAAACACCCCCCAAGTCAAACAACAATTCTGTTACGAAGCCTAAATCAGGACAGGTTAGTGTGCCACGTTTTGAGGAAGCAAGAGCATTGGGAAAGCATCCTCAGCTGGACCAAGTGCATATTAGAATAGAATAGAATAGAATAGAATAGAATTGAATTGAATTGAATTGAATTGAATTGAATTGAATTAATCTGGTAGGAAAAGACCTTGGAGATCATCAAGTCCAACGTATCATCCAACACCATGTCATCAACTGAACCATGGCACCAAGCACCCCATCAAGTCTCTTCCTAAACCCCTCCAGTGATGGGGACTCCACCACCTCCCTGGGCAGCACCTTCCAATGACTAAAAGCTCTCTCTGTGAAGAACTTCTTCCTCACACCCAGCCTAAACCTCCCTTGGCACAGCTTGAGACTGTGTCCTCTTGTTCTGGTGCTGGCCACCCAGAAGAGACCAACCCCCACCCGGCTACAACCTCCCTTCAGAGTGAGTCCACGTATGCCTATCCCCGCCGTAGCGGGAGAGGAGCCGCCACATGTGCCGCTCTGAGCCCTGTAAACCTCGGGGAAGGCCAAAGCGTTGTTCGTTCCTATACTGCACGGAACCCGGGACCGCTCCAAACGTCCCGCTATTCCTTTAAGCTCAGTAAAGGAGAATCCGCCGCCTAAGGCAGCCGCATTCTCTCTCCGAGGCTGTTTACATCAGCCCCGAGAATCGCCGTAGCTGGGCCGACCCCGTAGCTTTGCCTGCTGCCTTGTCTTCCGAGCCCGCCTGCCGGTAACCGTCTCCCCGCCCTGTCGTGCGAGCCGACTCCCGACCAGGACCGATCCCTGTTGTCTGGAGGGAATCGACCGAGTCCTGAAGGGAACCTGCTTCCGAGCTAAGCCCAGGTTCCATTATTCCCTCTTCGCTGCTGTGGAGACAGTAACCCAATGCCGCCGTCCAACTCGACGAGGAACCAGTCCAGCGACAATAGTCTGCCGGACTTCCACCTTGCTACAAACCACAGCTACAGAGTATCTTCCACGTGCTTTCCATCCACTAGCACGTATAGAGAGATTATAATATTGCTGGGTATGGGCAGGAGCCGCCCGCGTCCTGTCGAGTTGCCATCTAGTGGCCAAGCGGCAGAACTGCACCCTTCGTTATATAAATATAGAAATGGTCTATAGATAGTTCAATTAAGTTCTAATCATAACACTAAGCCACTTATGGAATGTATTTCACGAACGTGCACTAGAACATGTACATAAGTTGGTGATTCATCGGTTCTTAATAATTTTATAATTAATAAAAATACTATTTTCATAATTCATATTTCATATTCATAAAATTAATAACCTCTTCACCACAAGAACAACAACATAAGGGGATCTTCTCAATGCTTAGCAATAGCTAAAGGTCAGAGGGCAAGAGGATGCAGCCAGACCCTTTTCAGTGGTGCCCAATAACAGAACAACAGGCAATGGGCACAGGCTAGAACCCAGACAGTCCACCTGACCATGAGGAAAAACTTTCTTGTGAGGGTGCTGCAGCCCTAGCAGAGGCTACCCAGAGAGGTTGTGGAGTCTCCTTCTTTAGAGACATTCTAAATTTGCCCAGACACAATCCTGGGCAACCTGCTGTGGGTGACCCACTTTTAACATGGAGGCTAGACTAGATGATCTCCAGAAGTCCCTTCCAACCCCGACCAACCTGTGATTCTGTGCATTTCTGAGCTATGGCTGGTTACTTCAGCTGGCTTGAGGCCATAGTAATGTCAGGGGTTAATGCAAAGGCTAACCTGCCTGCTCCCCCAACAGGGGCAGGGGAAAAGGAACACACAAAACTCAGGGTTGAAATGGAGAAAGACTTTAATACAATGCAAGATATCGTAATGCATAATTACCTGAGCTAGTAATCTAATTAGTCTAATAATACAATGCATGATTGCCATAGCTTAGCCTGTTTGCAGAAGTGAGTGAAATACAGGAAAACAAAACCAGCATAAAACAGAAAAGCAAAAACAGCAGCTACCCAACTCCCACCCATATCACTGCCCTGCCTGCAGAAAAGAGACAACACCCAAGCCCCTGGAACCCAAAAGCAGCAACTGGAACAGGAAGCCTCTTGTGTTGCAGTCTGAATTTCAAGCCACATAATACTTTGCTCCAGTTAGCACTTACAGTTTCAAAGCTGGCATGGCTGCAGCGTGGTATGAATAACAGCAGCAAATCCAACTCAACCCATGACAAGTAGGACACAGTCTGAAGCTGTGCCAGGGGAGGTTTAGGCTGGATGTTTAGGAACAAAGTCTTCAGAGAGAGAGTGATTGGCCACTGGAATGGGCTGCCCAGGGAAGTGGTGGAGTCACCATCACTGGAGGTGTTTAGGAGACTTGATGGGGTTGCTTGGGGTCATGGTTTAGTTGATTAGATGGTGTTGGATGATAGGTTGGACACGATGATCTCGAAGGTCACTTCCAACCTGGTTTATTCTCTCCTCTCCTCTCCTCTCCTCTCCTCTCCTCTCCTCTCCTCTCCTCTCCTCTCCTCTCCTCTCCTCTCCTCTCCTCTCCTCTCCTCTCCTCTCCTCTCCTCTCCTCTCCTCTCCTCTCCTCTCCTCTCCTCTCCTCTCCTCTCCTCTCCTCTCCTCTCCTCTCCTCTCCTCTCCTCTCCTCTCCTCTCCTCTCCTCTCCTCTCCTCTCCTCTCCTCTCCTCTCCTCTCCTCTCCTCTCCTCTCCTCTCCTCTCCTCTCCTCTCCTCTCCTCTCCTCTCCTCTCCTCTCCTCTCCTCTCCTCTCCTCTCCTCTCCTCTCCTCTCCTCTCCTCTCCTCTCCTCTCCTCTCCTCTCCTCTCCTCTCCTCTCCTCTCCTCTCCTCTCCTCTCCTCTCCTCTCCTCTCCTCTCCTCTCCTCTCCTCTCCTCTCCTCTCCTCTCCTCTCCTCTCCTCTCCTCTCCTCTCCTCTCCTCTCCTCTCCTCTCCTCTCCTCTCCTCTCCTCTCCTCTCCTCTCCTCTCCTCTCCTCTCCTCTCCTCTCCTCTCCTCTCCTCTCCTCTCCTCTCCTCTCCTCTCCTCTCCTCTCCTCTCCTCTCCTCTCCTCTCCTCTCCTCTCCTCTCCTCTCCTCTCCTCTCCTCTCCTCTCCTCTCCTCTCCTCTCCTCTCCTCTCCTCTCCTCTCCTCTCCTCTCCTCTCCTCTCCTCTCCTCTCCTCTCCTCTCCTCTCCTCTCCTCTCCTCTCCTCTCCTCTCCTCTCCTCTCCTCTCCTCTCCTCTCCTCTCCTCTCCTCTCCTCTCCTCTCCTCTCCTCTCCTCTCCTCTCCTCTCCTCTCCTCTCCTCTCCTCTCCTCTCCTCTCCTCTCCTCTCCTCTCCTCTCCTCTCCTCTCCTCTCCTCTCCTCTCCTCTCCTCTCCTCTCCTCTCCTCTCCTCTCCTCTCCTCTCCTCTCCTCTCCTCTCCTCTCCTCTCCTCTCCTCTCCTCTCCTCTCCTCTCCTCTCCTCTCCTCTCCTCTCCTCTCCTCTCCTCTCCTCTCCTCTCCTCTCCTCTCCTCTCCTCTCCTCTCCTCTCCTCTCCTCTCCTCTCCTCTCCTCTCCTCTCCTCTCCTCTCCTCTCCTCTCCTCTCCTCTCCTCTCCTCTCCTCTCCTCTCCTCTCCTCTCCTCTCCTCTCCTCTCCTCTCCTCTCCTCTCCTCTCCTCTCCTCTCCTCTCCTCTCCTCTCCTCTCCTCTCCTCTCCTCTCCTCTCCTCTCCTCTCCTCTCCTCTCCTCTCCTCTCCTCTCCTCTCCTCTCCTCTCCTCTCCTCTCCTCTCCTCTCCTCTCCTCTCCTCTCCTCTCCTCTCCTCTCCTCTCCTCTCCTCTCCTCTCCTCTCCTCTCCTCTCCTCTCCTCTCCTCTCCTCTCCTCTCCTCTCCTCTCCTCTCCTCTCCTCTCCTCTCCTCTCCTCTCCTCTCCTCTCCTCTCCTCTCCTCTCCTCTCCTCTCCTCTCCTCTCCTCTCCTCTCCTCTCCTCTCCTCTCCTCTCCTCTCCTCTCCTCTCCTCTCCTCTCCTCTCCTCTCCTCTCCTCTCCTCTCCTCTCCTCTCCTCTCCTCTCCTCTCCTCTCCTCTCCTCTCCTCTCCTCTCCTCTCCTCTCCTCTCCTCTCCTCTCCTCTCCTCTCCTCTCCTCTCCTCTCCTCTCCTCTCCTCTCCTCTCCTCTCCTCTCCTCTCCTCTCCTCTCCTCTCCTCTCCTCTCCTCTCCTCTCCTCTCCTCTCCTCTCCTCTCCTCTCCTCTCCTCTCCTCTCCTCTCCTCTCCTCTCCTCTCCTCTCCTCTCCTCTCCTCTCCTCTCCTCTCCTCTCCTCTCCTCTCCTCTCCTCTCCTCTCCTCTCCTCTCCTCTCCTCTCCTCTCCTCTCCTCTCCTCTCCTCTCCTCTCCTCTCCTCTCCTCTCCTCTCCTCTCCTCTCCTCTCCTCTGCTATGCTATGCTATGCTATGCTATGCTATGCTATGCTATGCTATGCTATGCTATGCTATGCTATGCTATGCTATGCTATGCTATGCTATGCTATGCTATGCTATGCTATGCTATGCTATGCTGTTGTAATCATAACAACCTTTTGTGGATAGATTTGCAGCATTTCCTTCTAAAATGCAAAGCAATTGTGTCTTTTCCTTCATATCAACCAGGCCTTAATGCTTCTCCAGTTCAGCAAGTGCCTCCTGCTTTGTAATTTTCTGCCACGACTCAGGGATTTTTCCTTTGCCCTCGAATCTCCCGTTGTGGACCTCCTCCAACTCTTTGCTGAAACGAGAAACAAACCATTTCCAGTATGCTTGCATGGATGGATCAGGGGGAATGTTCCAACTGGAATAAGGAGGTCCTGCATCCCAGTATCTCTTGTAGGGGATCCATGTGCCATCATCAAGACGGAATGAAAGCTCACTTGAAACACTGCTAGAACAAATATTGATGACCAGGTGGTCTGTGTAATGCCACTTGTATCCCATTAAAGCTTCTGGACGATGGAAGATGACCTGATGTTTTCCATCGTGGTTTGGTATGGTGTTTGTGCAAACAGCCCTACAAAAGGGACACTGCTCCCAGCACCCTGAAAACTGCTCAGCCAGGATTGTGTGAGGCTGCCGTTCAAACGAGCTCATATCAGCATCAGCAAGCTCGGTCTTGAGTTGATTCTTCAGGGAAAGCAGTGCTTCTGTCACGGCATTATTCAGGAACTCTATGTCTCCTATCTCCTGATGTTCAATGCCCTTCAGGTCTGCCCTGGGCAGGTTCAGCACCTCTCCAAGTGTCTTGCAAAATTCATCCAGCCAAAGGGAGATTTTGTTATTCCTTTGTTTTCTGTCTTTGACAACTTTGGTTGAAGCAAAAACTGCTGACTGGATGCATTCATACAGGAGAGTAAGGGACTCATCTAAAAACTTCTCCAGCCTCCTGTTCTGGTCTAAACAGTACGTCCTAACACGTGTCTCGATGTAACTCTCCAAAGCATCTTTTGGACAGGTCAGGTACTGCCTGTATTTCTCAAAATCCTCTTCCTGTGCCAGGTATCTCAGGAGGCAAACCTCCAGGGAGTACCTGTTGCCACTGAAATCTGGGATTTTACCCTTCATGTCTCGAGCTATGGCAAGGGCTGTCTTCTCGTAAACCGCATGGCGAAGAGCTGGAGAGATCTTGTCACACAGAACACCAACAAATGTCGTGATGGAAGTGGCTCCTTGGCAGGAAATCTGGAAGCACTTGAAGAAATCTTCTCGCTTGCTCTCCAGGTACCGGCGTGGATCATTTGCTACCATGAATGCCCTGCGCATAGCTTTAAACCTCTCCGCTGCCATCCTGCACAGCCAGATCGATAGATCTATTCTGTAATCTTTATTAAAACTGTATTTTGCATTGCTAGGGACAGAGCTTATGCCTCTCTGTACCTCGTTTAGTATTTCATGAATAAAACTTCGGCTGTAATCCCTTTTCTCCTTCTCCTTCTCGGCGATGTTTGCCTTCACACACGCTATGATGTTCTCTGTGATGCGGTTTATGCTGTTCACGTCGGCATCATCGAGACTCGCGCGCCACGGGTCCCAGCTTCTTTTCTTCACTATGTGTTTCTCCAAATCAGCACAAAAATGCCAAGATTTGGGAACTGTCCTGATTCGTTCATGTAATTTGGGCTCCTTGAAGTGATCTAGAAGGACATTTTCTATTTCCACGTCAATATCAACTTCTTCTGGAGGCGGAGTATTGGAGGAGACCTCAGCAATCCATTTAGCCCAGAGAGAAATAAAGTTGTCATGCAGTTGCTTTTCACTGAGCTTCTGTCCCTTCAGAGACAGAGCCAACTGCCTACTCCTTTCAAGGAGCATACTTTCATATTCTGACTTCCACTCCTCCAGTTTACACTGGCTCTTCTTTAGCTCAATGAGATTCTCACATTTCTTCTTTGTTTCAAGCAGAAGAGAATCTTTTAGTTCTTTCAGCTTCAGTTCTGTGCTGCTCTTCCACTGGACCAGGATCTCACTGTCTCTGTCTTCACTGAAATATTTCTCCATGCTTTTGATAACGGCATCACTTGTCTCTTGCACTAATGTTTCAAGGTATTGCGTGGTGACCTTCTGCAAGTCCCCATTACGAATTTTATTGTCCAGTTTTACCTGCAAGTCCAAGATGTGACTCCTCAGCTGCCAGGTCCACTCGCTAAATGTGGTTTCCAGTTTCTTGTACGCAGCAATCTCCACTGAGTTCTTGAAGCTGAAGACAAAGTTCTCACTCAGCAAAGCATTCCAGAGGTCACTAATACGAACCTTCAAGCCTGAGAGCCTCAAAACACTGGCCTGTGACTCCTTCTTGGCAGCTTGGAGAATTTTGGTTTTTAATTCCTGGACGTTCTGGCTGTAGGTAGGGTTGGGTGGTGCCATTGGGGGGTTTCCTTCCCACAGGTGGGCAAAGTAGAGGATGTGAGTGTTCACATCAAAGCGGATGACTTCGCTGAAACAGGAGACATCACAGCATTCCTGCTGGGCAGCTATCACTGTCATTTCATCCAACTTTTCCTGCAGACGTCTTTGGCCTTCCATGTTCTGCTCCTTGGCAGTTATCTCTCCCACATTTTGGTGCACGAACAGGCAGCTCGGGGAAAGCTTCACCTGCTTCATCCTCAGAAAAGCCTGCACGGCGATCTGAAGGACATCTTGCATTTCTGAAGGGTTTTCTCCAAAGATATTTATCAGAGTCACGTTGCCAATGCCAATGACAAAGGTGGCCAGCTCATTGTCATGATTAAGGGACTGTTTGTTGGCCATCTCTGTAGCACGAAGTCCCTCTGTGTCAACAACTAGCATGTAATCAAAGCCAACATCTTCTTGCAGCTTCACGTCCACTTTAATTAGCTGCATGAACGCTCCCCGCGTGCATCTCCCCGCGCTGACGTTAAACTGGAGACCAAACATGGCATTCAGCAGGGTTGACTTCCCTGTGCTCTGGATGCCAAGCACTGAGAGAACAAACACTCGTTTGTCTCCCACCTTCTCAATTAGCCTATCAAAGATTGCTCCAATCCACCGTAATGGGACATAAGATGCATCACCATCCATCAGCTCAATGGGATATCCTGAAACCATCAGATCAACTGCAATGTCAGGTAGTTCAGCAAAATTTTTATCCTTTGAGTTCACCAGTTCCAGAGCTTCGTAAATCTGCCCTACCTCTCTTAAAATGTGCTCAAGGCCAATAGAGGAATTGCTGATTTCATTGGAGAGGGCGTCTAATTTTCTCAGCAGACCATTTTTCTCATCGCTTTTCTTCACGGCCAGGATTTCAAACCATAACTTGTGATAATCTCTCCTGAGTTCATCCAGGCGATCGGCAGACAAGTCATCCATAAAGACCTTCATCCACTCCAAGAAGTATTTCTTGGTATCTGCTGGCTGTGACTGGAGAAAGACAAGGAATGACTTCATCAGCTCATTGAGGGGGAATGCTTTGTTGCATTGCTTTTTCCTTATTTGGGCCTTCTCTGATTCAATTTTGCTCCGGTGATGCTCTATGCTCTCATTCCCCTTTTCCTGCAGGCAAGTGAGTTCTTTGTCCTTCTTGCACCACATGTACCATAGTTGCCCTTGAAGAGGCAGCAGCTGGGATTTGATCTCAAACAACTTCTCCTTCTTCAGAAGCTTCACCAGCGCCTTTGCCTCTTCTTTGGCTGACACACACGCTTCTGCATCTTCATCAACTAAGAAGCCATGCTTGCGAGCTTTGTCCAAGCAGGCATCAAGGCTGAAAAGTGTGTTGGACCCTTCCAGGAGGTCTTTGATTGTCTTTGTCAGCTCACCCACCAGTTCTGCTTCATTTCTGTTCTTGATACCTATCCTTACATTGTGGCTAGATCGTCCAGCTGCAACTTTCTCTTTTTCAGTGAAAAGACAAACCAAAGGCCTCTGTGACTCCCACAGCTGGCGTAAAATCGTCCTCACTTTCTTGTCACTCTGATCAGACTCACATACGAGAGCCACGTTCACAGCAGATATCTCCTGCAGGAAATGCAGCTGCTCTTCGTGATCCCTCGCGTCCCCGCGCAGGTTACAGAAAGCCACGCAGCAGTCAAAGCTGTCATCATCGCTGCCCCGCGGGCAGTACCAGGAGATCTCCACAACACCTTTCATCAGCAAACAGTCTTTGGTGCTGCCTTTGCAATGGCGGTTAAAAAAAGTGTTGTGTTTGCCCAGCAGGGCGTTCAGGATCTGAGACTTGGAAGAGGAGGGAGAGCTGCCGATCCGGATGAAGGACACGATGGGCGTCTCTGCCTGGGAAATGAGCTTGCTTTTGTAACGGTTAATCCCTGCTTGCTCTCCCAGCTTCTCAGCCCCTTTCCAGCTCTTCTTGATTTGGCTGAGGGACCAGAGAGGGAACTCTATCTGTGAAGTGCAGGGGTTGGGCACCAGGAGAGGTAGCGCAAACTGGCAGAAAGCAAGTTTTGTTGAGATGTATTGCCTCATGAAGTCATCGGCACAATGGAAAATTGCCATCTGGAGGTCCATGGGGTGCACGTGACTGTCCCTGGGTGCAGGTTCAGATGCTTGTTCCTCTGAATCAGTGAAAAAATCATCAAAGGAATCTGAAGCTTCGCACTCTCCCTCTACGGGTTTGGGCACTGCTGCTTCTGGGTTGCTCTCATTCTTGCAAGTCAGGTACCTCACTCTATAATCCACAGTTAAAAGCTTTTGCAAGAAGTAAAATGGTAGCTCACTGTCCTTGCTGGGCTGGCTGTCATGTAAAGGTGTCTTGTAGATGACATGGACATCTTCTGTCCCCATTTTCCTTGGATAGTGACTTTCTAGTCCAAGGCGCTGAAGCAAGTGGAGAAACTCTGGGTTTGCAATGGGTTGGTTTGCTTGGGATTCACTGCCTTCTGCTTTGGATGTGGATTGACTGGAAGGCTCTACCCTTTGAAAAGTGTCTTCCATGTCTTGGATTATACTGGTTGTCTTCAGCTCATCACATGTATCATCCACATGTCCCTCGATGAAAGAATTCAAGTCACTCTCCAGCATCTCCCAGTCTTTAAATCCTTTGTGCTTTTCAAGGAGCGTTTTTATCTCAGCGGACCACAATGTTTTCATGTGATCTTCCATCAAAACAAAACGCTCATTCTTCCCTTCAGGGGACACTGTTTTGTGTTCAGCTGTTACAGTCAGACCTGTCAGCAACAGGAAGGCCTGGGCTCTGTAAACATCTTGGTCCTTCAGACTCAGGTAGTCCTTATACCCCATTTCCAATTCCTTCATCATGAAGTGAATTTCTGGATATCCAAGGAGGTACCGAAAAGTGCTCCTTTCCGCCTGGTATCCCACGCTGGTCGTAATTAAGAGCACCAATACCTCTATATCTTTCTGGGCCCTTTCCTGGAGACACTGAAGTAAGGAATAAATAGCTAGGCTTACAGTCTGGGTAGCTTTTATCCTGGCTTCATGAATGGCAGACGCAGAGGTTTCTGGTGCGTAGGTAACTTGCTGGATGTAATTCTTCATTTGCAGCAGTGTCGTGATGAGGTCTTCGAGCTCAGAAACATCGGGAGTTTCTGGAAATGTGTGCTCGGTATCAAAGATCCATTCCATAATGAAGGAAGAGTTGGGGAAGTCCTGGACAGAATAGACATGAGGATCCAGGAGGCACCTCATCAGGTCCTTGACGTAGATGATGTTTTCTGGAGGTGACCTCTTGCAAAACAGAACGGTATTCAGCAAGAACTCCTGCAGTGCTTTATCCGACAGGCATATGTTGATCCACACACTATGGTTTTTGGTTTTCTCATTCAGATTCTGCTTGAAATCTATCAATGTTAGGAGCTTCCCTTCATCCACTCTCATATCCCAGGCCTTCATGTGCTCCACAAAATCTCTGGCCTCTAGCTCTGCGCTGTGCTGTTCCTCTCCAGACATGGTGCCGACGCTGTATTTTGTCAGGGCTTCATAGGCAGCCCTGAGGCTGCTGGCCAGTTGATAGATGGACTTAAAATCATTGGTGTGATTGGAGACGATTATATCCCACACTGGGATCAGCTGAAAACCTCGGTCGATGACGCACCAGGTTGTGTTATTAGTTACAAGCCCAAATTTCCATTGAGGAAGTGAATCTGCCCCTGGTGGGCCCCCTGTTGTGGTCACATAGAGCTGGACTGCTGTGTAGGCACTCCTTCCATCTCTTCCCTGGAAAGAAGCTTGGGAGCTGGACTTTGAAACATCCACATTTCCTGCCACACTGGCAACTAAGTTGCTGTAGCTGGCCCCAACATAGCTATTGAGTGCTTCAGAGACTTGTCGCTTCATCTCCTCCCGTTGCTCAGCCCTGAACCCTTCTGTAGTTGCCTTCCACCAGAATATCCCCCCAAAATGGAGGGGACCCTGGTTCACATGGGACCCAAACCTTCTGAAGAAGCTTGCACACCTGCTCTTCAGCATGTTGGGTCTGTCTCCTTCTGGAGTGATGCTCAAAAGATGCTCAAGTTCTTGCAGCTCCTTCACAGCCACATCTGAAAGGTGAAGCTGATGCTTTTGGAAGTAGCAGGAGGCCAGAGGCATGTACTGGTACTTGGTGCTGCAAATGTAGCTCTGCTCAGAGTGGCTCTGCTGCGTGCTCTCTGTTTGTGAGGACCTACTGTGATCTACATCAGATTCAAAACTAAACCCCCAGTACCCGCCTTTGGCTGAAACACTGATGCTGAATCCCAGCTGCTCCATGGACTTGGTGAAATTGGCTTCTTCTGCAGAGGAGGAGAACTCCTTCCTCTCAAGCAGTGATCCATGCTCTGGACCAGCAAGCTTGAATCCATCAGGAACCCTGATCAGCTGGTCTCGCTTTGCCAGCGCATCGGCAAGGCTGCTGGTTCTGTAGATGCCCTGCAGGGCCAGTCCCCCTGATGCCTGCCCCAGGACCTCTGTGGCCGAGACATTCTCCTCCCTGACCACTAATGACTCCTGCTGCTCCAGTTGCTTCTGGATGCGCTCCAGCACATCCAGCGATGACTTCTCAGGTAGTTTCCAGTGCTCTTCGGGAATCTCCAAGGCTTGGCACAGAGCTCTCCCTTTCTCTTTTATAACATCCTCACTGTGGCTGTGGCTCTCATGAAATTCTTTCAGCTCCTTCAGGGCTTGCTTGGCCGCTTCTTGTCTCTGCTTTGTCATCTTCAAGTGCTTCTCCTGCAGCTCCTCAACAGTTGCTTTGCTGTCTGGGAGTCCTAGGAGCTTTTGGAGGGCTTTGGCTTCCCAGGGGTACCGTACTTCACACTCCAGCTTCAGGTAGTCTTCATACTGCGTATGTTTCAGGGCTTCTCTGGTCTTGACTCCCAGTATCTCTGACAGTTTGGGGAGCCAGTGTCTATCATCCAGTCCTTCTTTCTCACATGCTTCTGCCAGTCGTTTTTTAGCAAGATGTGCTTTTTCATCATCCCCTAGTTTGTCCTCCTGGGAATCCATGGCTGCAGAAGAAGAAAACAGACATTTTTTAAATTACCTTGTAAAAGGCCTCAGCCTCTTCTCAGAGGAGTCTCAGAGAATTCTAGAACCACAGACCTGTTTTCTTTGGAAGAGAAACTTAAGATCATCAACTCCAACCATTAACCCAGCACTCAGCCCAGTCACCACTAGACCATGTCCCTCAGCACCACATCTGCACAGCTCTTACACCCCTCCAGGGATGGCAACTCCACCACTAGCCTGAGCAGCCCATTCCAGGCTTGACAACCTTTATGTTCCTTGTGTTCAACCTAAACCTTCTCTGGTGCAATCTTAGGCCATTTCCTCTCATCCTATTGCTTGTTTCTTGGGAGAAGAGACTGACCCCACCTCACTCCAACCACCTCTCAGGGAGTTGTGGAGAGTGAGAAGGTCTATTCTAAGCTTTCTCTTCTCCAGGGTCAACAACCCCAGTTGACTCAGCCACTCCTCAGCAGCTCCTGGAGATTCCTGCTACCCAGCTGCTGGAGCCCAGCCTGGGGTGCTCCAAAACCTGGAGGTCTCCACCCTGGGACAATGGATATGCCTGCTGCTTCCCATTTGCAGGTTCATCCCTGGAGGTCAATTTGTGTCATAGAATAATAGAATCATAGAATCAGTGAGGGTTGGAAGGGACCACAAGCATCATCTAGTTCCAACCCCACTGCCATGGGCAGGGACACCTCACACTAGATCAGGCTGGCCAGAGCCTCATCCAGCCTGGTTTTAAACATCTCCAGGGATGGGGCCCCAACCACCTCCCTGGACAGCCCATTCCAGGGCTTCACTAGAATAGAATAAAATAGAATAGAATAGACCAGGTTGGAAGAGATCATTGTGTCCAACCCATCAACCAATCCAACCCACCTAAACAACTAAACCATGGCACCAAGAACCCCATCAAATCTCCTCCTGAACACCTCCAATGGTGGTGACTCCACCACCTCCCCGGGCAGCCCATTCCAATGGGCAATCACTCTCTCTGTATACAACTTCTTCCTAACCTCCAGCCTAATTCTCCCCTGGCACAGCCTGAGACTGTGTCCTCTTGTTTTGGTACTGGCTGCCTGGGAAAAGAGACCAACATCTGCCTGTCTACAACCTCCCTTCAGGTAGTTGTAGAGAGCAATAAGGTCTCCCCTGAGCCTCCTCCTCTCCAGGCTAAGCACCCCCAGCTTCCTCAGCCTCTACTCATAGGGTTTGTGTTCCAAACCCCTCACCAACTTTGTTGCCCTTCTCTGGAACCGTTGCAGCAACTCAACATCTTTCCTAAACTGAGGGGCCCAGAACTGAACACAGTACTCAAGGTGCAGCCTAACCAGTGCTGTGTACAGGGTCAGAATGACCTCCCTGCTCCTGCTGGCCACACTGTTCCTGATGCAGGCCAGGATGCCATTGGCGCTTTCGCTGCCTGGGCACACTGCAGGCTCATGTTCAGCCTACCATCAACCAGCACCCCCAGGTCCCTTTCTACCTGGCCACTCTCCAGCCACTCTGACCCCAGCCTGTGGCTCTGCATGGGGTTGTTGTGGCCAATGTGCAGAACCTGGCACTTGGATGTGTTCAATCTCATGCCCTTGGACTCTGCCCATCTGCCCAGCCTGTCGAGGTCCCTCTGCAGAGCCTCTCTACCCTCCAGCAGATCAACTCCTGCCCCCAGCTTGGTGTCGTCAGCAAATTGACTGATGATGGACTCAATGTCCTCATCCAGATCATCAATAAAGATGTTAAAGAGCATGGGGCCCAGCACTGATCCCTGGGGCACACCACTGGTGACTGGCTGCCAGCTGGATGTGGCACCATTCACCACCACTCTCTGGGCTCGGCCCTCCAGCCAGTTCCTAACCCAATGCAGTGTGCTCCCATCCAAGCCATGGGCTGACAGCTTGGCCAGGAGTTTGCTATGGGGGACAGTGTCAAAGGCCTTGCTGAAGTCCAGGTAGACCTCATCCACAGGCCTCCCCACATGCACCTGGCAGTCACCTGATCATAGAAGGAGATCAGGTTGGTCAGGCAGGACCTCCCCTTCCTAAACCCATTCTGGCTGGGCCTGATCCCTTGGCCATCCTGTAAGTGCTGTGTGATTGCACTCAAAATGACCTGTTTCATAATCTTGCCTGGCACTGAGGTCAGGCTGACAGGCCTATAATTCCCTGGCTCATCCAACCGGCCCTTCTTGCGGATGGGCACCACGTTGGCAGATTCCCGTCCTCTGGGACCTCTCCAGTGAGCCAGGACTGATGAAAAATGATGAAGAGTGGCTTGGCCAGCTCATCTGCCAGCTCTCTCAGCACCCTGGCATGGATCCCATCTGGTTCCAGGGACTTGTGGGGATCCAAGCGGTTGAGGAGATCTCCAATTGCCCCATTCTGGAACAGAGGGAAACTATGCAGCTCCCTGGCTCCTTCTGCCAGCTCTGCAGGCCAGCTGTCTGGAAGACATTCTGTCCTGCTAGTAAAAATTGAGGCAAAGAAGCTGTTAAGGAACTCTGCCTTTTCCTCATCCTTTGTTACAACGTTCCCCTCCGTGTCAGCCAAGGAGTGGAGGTTGTCCCTGCCCTTCCTCTTGCTATTCATGTATTTATAGAAGGACTTTTTGTTGTCCTTCACAGCAGAGGCCAGTCTAAGCTCCAAATGTGCTTTTGCCACGCTAATTTTCTTCCTACAAGACCTAGCAACACCCTTAAACTTTTCATGGGTTGCCTCACCTTTCTTCCAAAGATGATACACCCTCTTTTTTGCCCTTAGTTCTTTTAGAAGCTCATCACCCATCCAGGCTGGCCGTCTGCCCCGGCGGCTCATCTTCCAGCGCATTGGCACAGCCTGTTCCTGCGCCTTCAAGAGTTCTTCCTTGAAGCAGGCCCAGCTCTCCTGGACCCCTTTGTTTTTAAGGGCTGTTTCCCAAGGAACCTTCTAAATTAGTTCCTCCTGGACCCCTTTGTTTTTAAGGGCTGTTTCCCAAGGAACCTTCTGAATTAGTTCCTTGAGTAACCTGAAGTCTGCCCTCCGGCAGTCCAGAGTGGAGGTCTTCTTGCTGCCCCTCTTAGCTTGACCAAATACTGAAAATTCAATTATCTCGTGGTCGCTGGCCCCTAAACAGCCTCTGACCACCACATCACCCACCAGCCCTTCCCTGTTGGTGAAGAGGAGGTCAAGCATAGCCTTACCCCTGGTAGGATCACGCAGCACCTGGGATAAGAAGCTGTCCTCCATGCA
Organism: Dryobates pubescens; assembly: GCF_014839835.1. Lineage (NCBI taxonomy): Eukaryota > Metazoa > Chordata > Aves > Piciformes > Picidae > Dryobates > Dryobates pubescens. The sequence continues at coordinate 23,183,174 of NC_071614.1, forward strand.
CTCTAAGAACCTCCTAGACTGTCTCCTCTCTGCTGTGTTGAGATCCCAGCAGATGTCAGGCAGGTTGAAGTCACCCATGAGAACAAGGTCCAGAGATCTTGAGACAGCCTTAAGCTGCCTATAGAATGCATCATCAACATCTTCATCCTGGTTGGGTGGTCTATAACAGACTCCAACAAGGATGTCAGCCCTGTTGGCCTTCCCTCTAATTCTCACCCACAGCCACTCAACCTGATGGTCCCTGATCTCCAGCTCAATGGCATCTAGTGCCTCCCTGATGTACAGGGCCACCCCTCCACCCCTTCTTCCTTGCCTGTCTCTCCCGAAGAGCCTGTAGCCGTCAAGTGCAGTGCTCCAGTCATGTGAGTCGTCCCACCACGTCTCTGTGATGACAACATCATAACTTTCCTGCTGCAGCAAGGCTTCCAGCTCCTCTTGTTTGTTACCCATGCTTCGTGCATTAGTGTACATGCACTGCAGCCGTGTTGCCGGTTTCACTGCTGGCTGTAGCTTATGGAATAACTTGGGATCACTTTCTTCCTTGGAAGTCCACAAGGGAAGCAGTGAGTGTGACAGCATGACCTGCCATGGGACTGCCTGCACCATGTCTCATGGGAATGTTATAGAGTTTTATTAAACACAATACATCACCGAATAGAAAATTTTGGCAATTTATTAAGTAACAAGGCAGGAGCAAACACAGCGCTGGGCGACAGGGGAGTCTCCGCTCCGCCAACTGCCGCGCTTAACACGAGTTCCCGTCCCCTTTTATAATTTTCCTCCTTTGATTGACGCCCTCCTTCTCGAAACTTCGTGGCTCTACTCTGCGCATGTGCACCCAGTCTCTTCCAGGTCTTCCCTGCCTCCCGCTGGTCGCAGCGACGAAGATCGGCAGTCCCCCTCCAGCCGCTCCTCAGATGACAGCCCCGGTCCCGCCCCGTGGGCGTGCCCAGGCACGCCCATACACACAGAGTAAGGTTTTATGGACAAAACTAATCAGATGGACAAAACCAATCAGGATGTACATCCCATTCTATCACAATTCCCCCTCTGTCTTCATCCTGATTTGTTTTGTCCATTATATCTTCAAATTCTTCCTCATCAGGTAACTCCAATGGCCTCATAAAATGGTGGCCTAATATAATAACATAACCAGCACCCTTCAAACCAGGGCACATATAAAATCCCGTCGGGTTTAACATCTGATTACAATGGTCAGTATTAGTCATAAAACAGTTGATAACCAAAACCACTTGTAAGGACTATAAGGGTCTACAACATCAAAAATCCACTCCATGGTCCTGCTTTAAATGATTATTAGGGGTTCTTGATCTCCACTATTTTCTACTCCTCTGCCTCACTCGTCGACTCGGGTGCCTCGAGCCACGAGGGGTGTCATCTTCTCGGCAGCAAGAGTATTCTTCAGGAGTCCCCAGAATAACTGTCTCTGTTATTTGTTACAGAGGTTTGAGGATTATGGAGGGATTTTCTGGTTATCTCACCCTTTGCCCTTTACAAAATATTAGATTTCAATGTTTTAGCAAATACAGATGGGATTTGACTCAGGTCAGTTCTTTTTCTTATGTATAGTAAGCCGCAAGTCCCCTGGTCCTCGGGTGACTTGCCACTCTGGTCCTGAATCAAAGGCTTCCTTTTGGTCTGGTCCCCGCACTGGTCCTTTAATTCTGCTAGCATGTGTCCATCCCTTTTCCACTGTCCGAACTGCGGTTTCTGTGGTTAACAGCACAAGGTAAGGTCCCTCCCATCATGGAGCTAGGGTTAGTTTCTTTCCAAGTCTTAATCAGTATCCAATCTCCTGGTTGGATGCAGTGCAGTTTTAGGTCCAATGGGGCCCTTTGTGCCAAAGCCCCTTTCTTCCACAATTGTTCTCTATACCTCATCAAATTTGTTATATAAATGTTTAAGTCTTGTTCTTTTAGTACTGGATGATCCAGAGGTCTCTCAATATTATAGGGCATTCCATACAGCATTTCAAAGGGGGAAAGTCCCATATCAGTTCTAGGCTGTGTTCTAATATTCAACAGGGCCAGAGGCAGACACTTTAGCCATGACAATTTGGTTTCCATCATTAATTTTGTCAATTGTTTCTTTATTTCCCCATTCATTCTCTCTACTCGTCCCGAACTCTGTGGGTGCCATGGGGTATGGTGATACCATCGAATTCCCAAAGCAGCCATAGTTTCCGTAATGATTTTGGACACAAAATGCGGACCTCTGTCTGAATCAATAGATTCCACCACACCATACCGGGGAATGATTTGTTCTAAAAGAATTTTTATGACCGCCTGGGCAGTGGCTTTTACTGTAGGAAATGCCTCCACATAGTTAGTAAGGTGATCTACTAACACCAGCAAGTACTTGTATCGCCCACTCTTTGGTAGTTCAGTGAAATCTACCTGTATATTTGCACAGGGTCTTTTTGCTGCTGGCCGCCCTCCCTTCAGGGGTTGTCTAAGGCCAGCCTTATTAACCTTCAGACAGGTGATACATCCCCATACTATTTGTTTTGCCAAATCATCCGCCCCAAAACACATATATTTTATAGTAAATTGAGCAACAAGTGCCTGCGACCCCCAATGAGTTTTGCTGTGTATCTTCCTCATAATATCCATAGCAACTGGTTTGGGTAAAACTATCCTGTCACTACCTGGAAGCTTCCATTCCCCTTTTAGGTTTTCTTGTAAACCCATTTTATGCATCTTCTCTTTTTCTTGTGTGGTAAAACTGTATAATTTCCATGGAGGAGGTTCTTCTGTCTCCAGGGGCCAACCCTCATATCCTGGATCCTTGCATACACAGCCTACAACATACATCCTGTCTCCTCTCTTATGAATATAACAAAGCTTCTTCAAATAAATTCTCCCACAGTCCCCACACTTTATTCCCTGCTGTACGTGTAGAGTTAGAAGAGCCGCTCTTTTTGCTTCCTGATCAGCTATGTTATTTCCTCTGCTTTTAGGATCCATTCCTCTCTGATGCCCTCTTACATGAACTACAGCAGTTCTCTTAGGTTCTCTCAGAGCCTTCAATACTGCCTGTATCAATTCCCGATGTATTAAGCCCTTTCCTTGTGAATTTATCAGTCCTCTTTCCTCCCAAATCTTTCCAAATGTATGTACTACCCCATAGGCATATTTGGAATCAGTATAGATGGTACCCTCTTTATCAGACAGCATCTGTAATGCTCGTAGCACAGCATACAATTCACACGCCTGTGCTGACCAAGACTTATTTAGTGGTCCTGACTCTATCACGGTTAACTCTTTCCCTTCAATTATAGCGTATCCTGACACCCGCTTTCCATCCACCACTCGAGATGATCCATCAACAAATAGTTTTTCCCCTTCCCCTAATTCTTCCTCCTCCAAGTCTGGGCAGATTTTTGTCTGTTCTTCTATAACTGACAAGCACTCATGTGTTAGGTTCCCTTCTCCGGGTGTCCCATACAAAAATTGAGCTAGGTTCTGTAGGGCGGTGACCTCCAAAGATAATCTGGGGGAGTCAAGCAGTATTCCTTCATATTTTAGAAGGCGGGAGTCCGTAATCCATTTTTCTGCCTTTTGCCGCAATATCCCTCGGCTATTGTGAGGGGATAGTACTCTCAACTCTCCATTCAAGGTAATCTTATTAGCCTCTTCAACAAGTAACGCACATGCCACTATGGCCTGTAAACAAGTAGGCCATCCTCGACTCACTGGATCCAATAATTTAGATAGGTACCCCACAGGTTTCTTTCTCCCCACCCAATCCTGGGTTAGTACCCCATACGCAGTTCCATCTTCTATATTTACAAACAAGTAAAAGGGTCTCTTTGTATCCGGTAAGCTCAATACCGGTGCATTGACCAAATCCTGCTTCAATTCATCCAAACTGTTTTCATCTTCTTTACTCCATTTCAATAATCCTTCCTGACTTATTTTGTTATACAGAAACTTTACTTTTGCACTATAATTTGCAATCCATTGTCGGCAGTATCCAACAAGCCCTAATAATTGCCTCACCTGCCTTTTATTTCTGGGAGCTGGCATCTCTAAAATTCCTTTTACCCTTTCGGGGTCTATCTTCTTCTCCCCCTTTCTAAGATAATGCCCTAGATACTTCACCTCTTCCTCAACAAACTGTAATTTGGCCTTTGACACCTTTAATCCCTTTACACTCAAAAAATTCAATAACTGAATACTTTCCTCCCGGACTTCTTCTTCTGTGTCACCGGCAAGGAGTAAATCATGTACATACTGGATAAGAACCACCCCTTCCCTGGTCTGGTATTCCTGTAAGATTTGCTCCAAAGCTTGTCCAAACAAATTTGGGGATTCTGTAAACCCCTGGGGAAGCACCGTCCACCTCAACTGCTGCCTTCGATGTGAGATAGGGTCTTCCCATTCAAAGGCAAAATAATCCCTACTTCTTTCATCTAGGGGACATGCCCAAAAGGCATCTTTCAAGTCTATGACACTATAATATTGTTTTTCTGGACCCAGTCTACTCAACAAAGTATATGGATTAGCTACCACTGGAAAACGAGCAACGGTTCTTTTATTGATTTCCCTTACATCATGCACTAATCTGTATGACCCATCCACCTTCTTCACAGGCAAGATGGGGGTACTGAAAGGGGACATACAGGGTTCTAAAAGACCCTTGTCCAAAGGTCTCTCTATCTCCGGTTGCAATCCTGCCTTTCCCTCAGGGGAAATGGGGTATTGCTTTATACGCACAGGAACTTCTGGATCCTTAATAATAACTGAAAAAAGGGTTATATTCAATTTTCCAACACTTTCAGGGGTGTACCAGACCTCTGGGTTAATCCTCGCCTCATCCTCCACCCTTAAGGGGCAAAGTCTAATCTTTATTTCCTTATTCACTACCTCTATGTTAATACCTAACTCAATAATTAAATCTCTACCTAGCAGATTAAAATCCGCTTCTGGAACTAGCAAAAAGTTTCCTACTCGTATCCTTGAGTCCGTCTCTATTAACACATCCTTTATTACTGAGACCGTAAAGGGTTCGCCCTTAGCTCCCACTACTTGAGCCATTTCCTTAGATAAACTACAACCTTTTGGTAATTTTTGCACAGTTGATCTTTCAGCTCCAGTGTTCACTAAGAACTCAACCTCCTGTTGCTGGGGACCAATCTTCAATTTTATCAAGGGCTCCTGATGTCTCTGGGTCCCCAGCAAATAGAGCCCCTGACCCCTCTAATCTTCCTGAAACTCTTTTTCATCCTTTAATCTTTTCCTGCACTCCCTCTTAAAATGCCCTTTTTTCCCACAGTAATAACACACAAAAACTTCTCTCCTTTCTGCCGACATTTCCTTTTCCCACCTTTGTCCCCCACCTGATCTTGTCCTGTAAGAAGCTCCAGCCTTCTCAGCCTCCTTCACCACCACTACCATAATCCTAGCCTGCCTGCGCTGACTCTCCTCGTCCCGTCTTACGTATACCTTCTGTGCTTCTCGCAGTAACTCATCCAAACCTCTGTCCTGCCAATTGTCCATCTTTTCCAATTTCTTACGAATATCTTCCCATGATTTAGCTACGAACTGTGTTTTTAAGAGGGCTTGTCCCAATTGGGTCTCGGGGTCCAAACCTGAGTACATCTGCAGGTTTTTCCTGAGACGTTCCAGCCTCTCTGTAGGTGATTCATCCTTCTTTTGACTATCTTTGAATGCTTTGTTAATATTTTGTCCCCTAGGTACCGACTCCCGAACTCCCTGTATTATTATTGTCCTAAGGTCTTGCATGTGGATTCGGTGTTCTAATTGTTGATGATTCCAGTTTGGATTTTGTAAGGGCCATTTGGCATCCGCCAGTGGCCCCTGGGCATGCTGAGCATCCCAAATTCGCATACCCGCTCTTCTAATCATGTTTCGTTCTTCTGCCGTGAATAGAATACTAAGGATGGATTGCAATTCTTCCCAAGTATAAATGCTAGGTCCTAGGAATTGATCCAACTTCTCCAAGACCCCTAAAGGATCTTCTAACAATTTTCCCATTTCTTTCTTAAAGTCCCTGACGTCCCCGGAATTCAAGGGAATCGATATGAACCCTATTATTGGGTTCGGGCCCTGACCTCCAATAGGCATTTCCCGGAGTGGATACAGGTTTTGGTATCGTTGTGCCCGTCTCCGAGTTATAGGTCCCTCCGGTGTCTCTTCAGAACTGCTACCTGGATTATAAGTTTCCACTAAAGGTATCCCCTTAGGAGGCAAGTCATAGCCCTCCAGAGGAGCACTTGGGATCAAATTATAGGCTTCTGCTGGAGGTCTATTGGGGAAGGGGTTATTTGGGGGAGGAGGAATCCCCTTAGGAGACAAGCCATAGCCCTCCAGAGAAGCACTTGGATGGGCTTCTGCTGGAGGTCTAGTGGGGAAGGGGTTAATCCCCTTAGGAGACAAGCCATAGCCCTCCAGAGAAGCACTTGGATGGGCTTCTGCTGGAGGTCTAGTGGGGAAGGGGTTAATCCCCTTAGGAGACAAGCCATAGCCCTCCAGAGAAGCAATTGGGACCAAGTTATGGGCTTCTGCTGGAGGTCTATTGAGGAAGGGGTTACAGCCCTCCAGAGGAGCACTTGGATGGGCTTCTGCTGGAGGTCTATTGAGGAAGGGGTTACAGCCCTCCAGAGGAGCACTTGGATGGGCTTCTGCTGGAGGTCTATTGGGGAGGGGATTATTTGGGGGAGGAGGAATATATGGTGGTAATGACTCCTCCTCCTCCTTTCTATGTTTCCCTTTCTCTTTTAATGGGTACAATGAAGCGCCAACTGCTGGTTGTGTTGCCCAAATACCTGCATAATCTCTCTCCTCCTGGTTTACAGGAGTTTTATCTTTCACCCACAGATTAAGTTTCTGTCTCACCCAGTCTTCCGAGGACCCAAATATTGGCCAGAAAACATTTGGGAAGATTTCTCTCTCTCCCCAAATAATTGCACAGTAGTGAACCATTTTTTCCTTTGTCTTGTTTTTAATATTCGGATAATGTTCCCAATTTTCCAACATGAATCCTAACGGACTGTCCCCGGGTATCGGGGGAAGTTCTATAAGGGTTAAGGACTTGCTCCTCCCCTGTCCCATCTTCTGGAGTACCCCTCAATCAATCGATGTTCACTCGCTTCCCCTGTTTCGTGGCTCAGGCTCTCGTGAGCAATGAGAAACGCATTACTGAGGGTCCACACTCGCTTGCGGAATCCAAGCTGCCGGTTCCCGTCTCACACTCATACACAGTCACTGCAACTCCAGGATCCCTGACCCAGACCGAACGGTTCCCGCAATTACTCACGCATCCCGCGTCTTCGTCCGGACCTTTGTGCACAAAGTTTATAGGGTCTGCCGGCTTCCCTTCGCTCCTGTACCTTGAATTTAGGTTCGTCAGTACAACCAGGGTGAGATTGGACCACCAAGGCCACTAAAAAATCAAGTGGGGCGCCCCCTTGGAATGGTCACAAGCCCAACCACTTAAGTTGTATCCGAGTCACGGCACCAAATTTGTTATAGAGTTTTATTAAACACAATACATCACCGAATAGAAAATTTTGGCAATTTATTAAGTAACAAGGCAGGAGCAAACACAGCGCTGAGCGACAGGGGAGTCTCCGCTCCGCCAACTGCCGCGCTTAACACGAGTTCCCGTCCCCTTTTATAATTTTCCTCCTTTGATTGACGCCCTCCTTCTCGAAACTTCGTGGCTCTACTCTGCGCATGTGCACCCAGTCTCTTCCCGGTCTCCCCTGCCTCCCGCTGGTCGCAGCGACGAAGATCGGCAGTCCCCCTCCAGCCGCTCCTCAGATGACAGCCCCGGTCCCGCCCCGTGGGCGTGCCCAGGCACGCCCATACACACAGAGTAAGGTTTTATGGACAAAACTAATCAGATGGACAAAACCAATCAGGATGTACATCCCATTCTATCACAGGAACAGTCCTCTCGAGGGTGTTTTCCCCAGGGGAACACAGCTCCAGAAGTGCTTGTGCCTTGGAGGGGCTGCACCAGAGCAGCGGGGCCCTCAGCAGCCTGCTCTAGTTGAAGATGCTCCTGTCAGCTGCAGGGGGGTTGGACTGCGTGATCTCAAAAGCTCCCTTCCCACCCAAACCCTTCCAGGGTTCTATGATCAATTAGCCATTTCAGCTTCCAAGACCCCTGTCTTCCCACCTGCACCTTCCCTCTGACACGTCCCAGCCTGGTCCCCTGTCCCCAGAGAAGGACACTAAATGGCAACAAGGTGCAGCTAGCTGCACAGCTCCACAGCCACACCAGCTCCTGGCACAGCTGGGCCTTGGGCAAGCTTACCCATCCTGAGCCACCACGGGGCTGGGTCATGCCCAGGACAGGCACGATCGGCCCTGCTTGGAGGAGCATTTCCCAGCCCAGGAAGGGGCTCTGCAAGGGGTCTGTCCCTTGCAGACTCTCAGTCCTTCCCTAGACATTCCTCCTCACACCTCTTTAAGCTTGGCTTTGCACCCCAGCAGTCATCAATGTGGCCCTGAACATACCCCCACAGATGCCACCTCTTTCCCCACCTGCTCCCACTGCTTCCTTCCCCCTCTCCCACTTCAACCCATGCAACACACAAGCGTCCTGCAACAGCCTGACAAGCACGGGCTGCTTCCTCCACCCCACCTCAGAACAGGGACCACTCACTGCTGCCCCACAATCCCTGCCTGCCTTCCCTGGCCTCTTTCAAGCAATGACAAAATACAGCAAATACGAAGCAGAAGACAAACAAAATCCCTGATCTGTGCTGATCCCCAGTCTCCAGCCCCGGAGCCCAGCAGCAAGGTCCTACCTTCTCTGTCGTGCGTGCTCACCAGCTCCCAGGCTTCCCTCAGCCCAGCCCAGGCTCTCTGTTTATGTAGCCCCCGGGCTCTTACGTTGCTCTTTGTCTCTTCTTCCTGGAGATGGTGGGGAATGCTTGTGCTTTCCTGGAAATCAGAGCTCTGCAACCCAGTGCGAAAGTGAAACTGTGAGCTGCTGCCTGCAGTTTTGCTGGGACAGGCAGGTCAGGAGGCAGCAGAAGCCCCAGGCATGCCCGTCCAGCTCTCCAATCATATCCTGGACTCTGCACAAGGCTGGCCGGTGCCCCGATCCAGCTGCTGCCTGCACTCAGGGACAAGGGCAGCAGGGGCTTTGTAGCCCTGTTAAAAAGTCGGTCTCCACCTTTATCATCACCCTTTTAAGAAGTGGAAGGCTGCTCTATTGCTCCCTGGAGCCTTCTCTTCTCCAGGCTGAACAACCCCAGCTCTCTCAGCCTGGCCTCACAACAGAAGGGTTCCAGCCCTCAGATCAGTTTTGTGCCTTCCTCTGGGCCTCTCGAGGACTCCAGAGCTGGACACAGCACTGCAGTGGAGTCTCCGGAGAGTGGAGTGGAGGGACAGAATCCCTTCCTTCCATCTGATGGCCCTGCTCCTTTGGATGCAGCCCAGGAGGTTATTTGCTTCTGGGCTGTCAGCACACATTGCTGGCTACTGTCCAACTTCCCCCCACCCCACCAATGACCTGAGGTCCACGTCAGTATGTGGGGCACATGAGGCATGGGCAACCTGAGCCTTGTGGCACAGCTATGAGCTCTGGCTGTGTCTGGCCATGTTTGCATAAATCTAATTCTATAGATTGAATTATCAGATTCCTATCTCTGTTACCACTGGGCATTCTTTGTCTTTGGGTCTGTATTTATAGTGGCCATGATGGTGAGCAGCTTGCCTTGTTCTGCCTTGCTCGGCCCAAAGAAGCAACAAGAGCTGCTGAGGACGTTGCAGCTAAAAGAACCTCTCCTAGCAGGCAAGCTACCAGGCTGCTGAGCCTTGTAGCCTCATTCGTCACCCAATGGCACCTCGTTATAAGGGGTCTATGACTACATTCACCTTCCCCAGACCAGAGGAGCGGTACCAGCCTTGCAGACACTGATCCCAGGGGCTGTGGGAGCACTGGAAGCACCCAGCTGGCTCAGTCATGCAAAGAGCCCTACCCTCCTTGGCATCCTCCAGCCTCAGGAGGAATGAAGCTCTGTGCCTGGAAAGCACATGGGCTGGAGCAGCAGTTTCTGCTCCATGGGCTGCTGGAGCTGTTTCCAGGAAGGCTCTGATTTCTGAGAAACAAAGTGGCGTCCTGAGAACGTGTCATGCAGGAGGAAATACCAAAATGACCTTTGAATCTACCCAGACACCAGTGCAAGGAGCAGCAGAGGGCAAACGCAAACCACTCTCTGCCTGTGTCCAAGGTCATGGCTGCAGACTGGATTCTTCCTCATCAGTAACTAATAGGGAAGTGGGTCATTAACATCACAAGGAGGTTCTTGAAGCCTTTCTGCAGGTGTGTATCACCCTTTCACAGCATCACAGTATCACCAAGGTTGGAAGAGACCTCGAAGATCATCAAGTCCAACCTGTCACCACAGACCTCATGACTACACCATGGCACCAAGTGCCACGTCCAGCCCCCTCTTGAACACCTCTTGGACCAGCCTTGATTGAAATTTGGGAGCAGGGGCTCCTCAGATCATCTTTGGCTGGAGCACCTCTCCTGTGGAGACAGACTGAAAGAATTGGGGCAGTTCAGCCTGGAGAAGAGAAGACCTCCGGGAGACCTTGTAGCTACATTTCAGTATCTGAAGGGGAGCGATAGGGGGGCTGGGGAAGGACTGTTTAGAAGGGCTTGGAGCAATAGGACAAGGGGCAGTAGTTTGAAACTGGAGCAGGGGAGATTTAGGTTGGACCTCAGGAGGAAGTTCCTTAAAATGAGTGGTAAAATACTGAAACAGGCTGCTGAGGGATGGGGGTGAGGCCCTGTCCCTGGAGACATTCAAGATCAGTCTCGATGTGGCCCCAGGCAGCCTGATCTGTTGGAACTGTCCCTGCTCAGTGCAGTGGGGCTGGACAAAATGACCTTCAGGGTCCCTTCCAACCCGATGCAATCTGTAAACCTGTGCCTGCTAAAGTTTGAAGCTGGAGTCTCAGGTGGTTTCCTTATACAACCAAGTTTTACACTGTCAGCAGCAACTCAGGGACTTGTCCCCTCCCCACACCAGCCCCTCTTCCCCACAGACAGACCACTGTGTCCCATTGCTGGAGGGTCACTTCTGGGGCATGCTTGCAGCAGAATCCTCTGGGGCTGTAGGACTGGTATGGCTCACCCCAGCTTGCTAGAGCTTGTGGCATTCCAGGGAAGTCAGCAAGGCTGTGAGGAGCAACCACCTTCAACTTGTGACAGCCAGAGCCTGCTGGCCACCTCTTGGTGTCTCTCCTGGCACCACTGGCCAGGTATGGGCTTCTCCAGGGGGACATGGTGACTTCGGGGCTCCCTTCAGCACCCCTCTTGCCTCAGGTGATCAGTTCCAGCTGCTGCTTTGCCCTCCCCCTGGCGTCATCTCTCCTCCTGCAGGCTTCAGGACTTTCACAGAGACATCTTCATTCTGGGGCGAGAGGTGATGGCAATCGCAGTCTAGCCAGGCGGTCGAGCCCCTCGCACCCCCCAGCATCGTCAGAGTTGGTGACCACCCTCAGCCCACAGAGCGAGGGATGCTCACCCCAACGGTGCTCAGCAGCTCCTTCAGCTCCTGCTGCAGCCGCAGCTGCAGCAGCTCCCGCAGCAGCTCCCGGCGCCGGCTCCGTGGGACCACCCCCATCCGCCGCAGGGTCCTGTCGGTCAGCCGCAGCAGGACCCGGCCTGACACCTGGTGCTCATGGGCCAGCTCCGCCAGCTCCTCCGCCCCGCTCCGGGCAGCCAGCCACGCTCCCACCTCGGCCACCGGCCACTGCCCTGCCGGTTGCTGCTCCCACCGGCCACCCTCCAACACCTGCACCGGGAGGAGAATGGTGAGCTGGGTGGTCCCCTTGTCCCCCAGCCTGGCCCTCCAGCCTCATAGAAGCAGAAGCCATAGACTCAAGCTGGCTCCTGCATGCCAAAGCTCCCCTTCTTGGCCTGAATGGGACCCTCGGTCCCATCCCCATGCTCATGCTGGTGTCTGCACCCTCAGGGACTCAGAGAATGCTTTGTGATGGAAGGCACTTGCCAAGGTCATCCAGTCAACAGGGATGTCCTGGGCTAGAGCAGGTTGCTATGAGCCCTGTCCAGCCTCACCTGGAATGTTTCCAGGGATGAGGCATCTTCCACCTTTATGGCCAACCTGGGCCAGTGTCTCACCACTCTCAGTGTGAGCAATTTCTTCCTTCTACCTAGTCTGAACCTCTCCTATGTCAGTTTAAAACCATCACCCCATGTCCTGTCCCAACAGACCCTGCTAAAAAGTCTGGACCCACTCCAACAGGTCTGCGTCTCTCCTGTGCTGAAGACCCCAGGGCCAGACTCAGCACTGTGGAGGGGAGGTCTCACCAGAACAGAGCAGAGAGGCAGAATCCCCTCCCTTGATCTTCTGGCCGCGCTGCTTTGGATGCAGCCCAGGAGAACCGGCTTTCTTGCTCCTGTCCTCCACCTGTGGGTGTCCCCCAACACTTGTGGCCGTCCCCCAGCACTTGTGGCCCAGTCGCAGTTACCTGGGGAGTGTCTCCAGCCCCCCATCACCTGCCCAGACTCACCGTGGCTGTTGTGCATCCCTCCAGCGGTGCCGTGGCCCCATCCTCCACCTGAGGGTCCATCTGGAGCAGCAAGCAGGGGCAGCTCAGCTTCCCTGCAGATGGGCTTTCATCAGATGGGGCTCCTGTAGCTTGCCCCAGACCAGCTCCTGCCCACCAGCTAAACCCACCCTGCCCCTCACCGTGGCAAAGCACTCCTTGCCTACTGCCACCTCCCTGAGGGGATGTGGGTGGCCACCCTCAGTGCCACTTGGGCTGTGTTCCCTTGCTGCCAGGCGGGATGGGGCTGCTCACCAGGGTGCCAGGCCAGAGTCCATGGCCAGGCCCCATTGCCTCTCTCACTACGTGGGTGTGCAGAGCCTGACACACCCAGGAGGGGTGAGATCGGCCCTGGCTTGCCCGTGCTCACCACCTCTGTGAGCCCCAGAGTGGGGACACCAGCACTGCACAGCTCCCCCAACCCAGCTAGGACCCCTTCCACAGCCTGACCTCCTCCTCCTCACCACCCTTCACCTCACACCTCCAGCCCGGATCAGTGCCAAACACCCAGAGAGTGAAAGAAACCTTTGCCCCAGCCCTGCCTCTGCAGGCACAGCCCCACGTGTGAGCCAATGCCAGTCTGCTTTCACCCAGCAAACACTGCCAGCCTGTGCAGGACCCCCTTTCCACCAACACTGTCATAGTCACAGAAGAGCAAAGGCAGGTTCCACCCATGCCCAGAGCTGGTAAAGAAGCTCTACAAAGGCTTCTCCACCTTCCCCCCCAGTTCACTGCAGCCAGCTCACCGTGTTCGCCCCAGGCATCCTCCCCACACAGAGGGCCACAAGACACACCAAAGCAGCTTCACCTACGATGATGATGGTGGAGAGGGTTGAAGCATGTGGAGAGGACACAGGAGAGACACCAGCAGAGCAAGCAGGAGAAGTAGGATGAACCTCAAGGGTGAGTCACATCCTGAAGGACCTGCCCACAGAACATGCAGGAACTCAGCCACCACCTGCCCACAGAGCTGGCCTGCCCCCACCTCAAGATCCTGAAAGGGGGTTAAAGACCTCAGACCACAGTAAAAATGATCCACCATGGAAAAGGTAGGTCAGGTCAGAGCTGCCAGGGCTGGCCAAGGACCCCAGCAACACACTTGCATAAATCATACCTTGTTTTGGGTGGGAAAGGACCTTTAAAAGCCACCTAGTCCAACCCCCCTTGAAGTCAGCAGGGGTGGGGGTTGGTCTCTTCTCCCAGGCAACCAGCACCAGAACAAGAGGACACAGTCTCAAGCTGTGCCAGGGGAGGCTTAGGCTGGATGTTAGGAAGAAATTCTTCACAGAGAGATTGGCCATTGGGAGGGGCTGCCCAGGGAGGTGGTGGAGTCACCATCCCTGGAAGTGTTTAAAATAAGACTGGATGAGGCACTTGGTGCCATGGCTTAGTTGATCAGATGGTGCTGGGTGATAGGTTGGACTTGCTGATCTCCAAGGTCTTTTCCAGCCTGGTTAATTCTGTAATTCAACCAGAGCAGGCTGCTCGTAGCCCTGGCCAGCCTGGCCTGGAATGTTGGCAGGGATGGGGCACTCCTACTTCTCTGTGCAGCCTGGGCCAGTGCCTCACCACCCTCACCACAAACAATTTCTTCTTTATATCCCCTCTTTTAGTTTAAATCAATTACAGCAGCACTGCACAGGATTTCCAACCAGGAGTAACCAAGAGCCACCCACTGCCACCCCTGTCCCTTATCTCAGGTGTGGCTCTGAACTGCAGGGTTGGGACACAGCTGATGGTTGCAGAAGCCATTTCCTTCACAGAGAGGATTGTGTAGGTTGTTTTAGAAGATTCTCTGTGTTGTGGTCCAAGCCCTGTTGGCAGCTAAGCACCAGCCAGCTGCTCCCCACTGTCTGGTGGGATGGGAAGGAGAGCTGGGACTCCTGGCATGTAACACCAACCAGTCACAGCTAATGAAACCAGAGATGAGCAAGGAAACTAACCCAGGAAGTTAACCAAAAGAACAGCTGTGCCATCTTCCCAAAATCATGGGAGAAGGACCACAAGGCTGTCAGCAACTCAATTCAGCATTAGAATTACACTGAAATTGCACAGAACCACAGCAGGGTAGGGGTTAAAAGGCACCTCTGGAGATCTAGTCCAACCCCCTTGAAAAAGTAAGGTCACACAGCAGATTGCCCAGGATTGAAATGTCCAGGCCAGTTTGGAATCCCTCCAGAGAAGACTCCAGAACCTGTCTGGGCAGCATGGTCCAGTGCTCCAGCACCCTCACAGGAAAGAAGTTTCTTCTCATGGAGAACCTCCTGGCTTCCAGGCTGTGACAGTTGCCCTTTGTCCTACCACCAAGCACCACTGAAAACAGTTTGGCTTCATCCCCATGCCCCTCACTCTTTAGATGCTGATCAGCATTGACATTCCCTCTCAGTCTGCTCTTCTCCAGGCTAAACAGCCCCAGGTCTCTCAGCCTTTCCTCATCACAGAGGTGCTCCAGGCCCCTCAGCATCTTTGTAGCCTCTGCTGGGCTATCTCCGTTAGTCCCTTGTCACTCTTGACTGGGCAGCCTAGGACTGGGCCCAGGACTCCAGAAGTGGCCTCACTAGGGCAGGGTAGAAAGGGAAGAGAAGGTCCCTGGACCTGCTGGCCAAGGGCACAATGCTGGCTCATGGGGAACTTCCTGTCCCCCAGCACTCCCAGGTCCCTCTAGGCAGAGCTGCTTTCCAGCAGGTCAATTTTTTGCCCTTTGAAAACTGCCCAGCATTCAAAGGGTGCAATCCAGGTGCCACAGTGATGCAGGAGCTACCACAAAAATCCCCCCCAAGACAGAGATTTTGGTGATTCATGGAGGTTCTGGAGCTCAAGGTGAGCTGTGGGCAGCTGCCACCTCAGACCATACAGCAAACACCATAAAACCCAGCCCAAAGATACTTCAGGCAAGGGGAGGGAAAGAAAACATCCAGACCATGTGGGGTTTTTCACCAGTTTATTGTCGTTGACATCAGCAGCAGGTCTGTATCAAAACCCATTTGCCAAGTCCAGTGCTGTTTGTGCACAGCGCAGGCGACTCCCTCTCTACAAAACCACGTCAGACAACTCTGTTTGAATCCTTCTGAGACAAGAGCTTGCTCCCCATAAGGCCACCTTAGCTCATCCTCACCAACCTCCAGCACTTTACAGTCTCCTCATCTCTGAAGCTCACTCTCATTTTAATTCTTCAGGGACAGAAATCTTTCTCATTCAAGAGCGACAGCAGAAATCAGATCTCTGGAGGCAAGGACCCTGGAGAGACTAAGAGCCACAGGAAGTTTTTGCTCACTCTGGAAGTGGATTATTTCTTGCAGCATGTTTGCTAGTTGAAAATTACCAACTGAGTAGACAAAAGGCATTTACAAAGGCCACCAAAACTCCTTGCCAAGAAGGATTGTTACGTTCTCGTTAGTGCATTGAAATGGCATCGCCAGGCGCGTGCTGGATGAGCAGCCCCTCAGCAGTCCTCTTACTGAGGGTAGAGCTCCACTATCATGGCATGGCCCTGGGAGGAGACAGAGAGAAATGTCACACAAAGGACACACCATCACAGAATCACAGAATGTTAGGGGTTGGAAGGGACCTCCAGAGATCACTGAGTCCAAGCCTCCTGCCAAAGCAGGATCACCTAGGGCAGGTTGCACAGGAACACATCCAGGCTGTTCAGCAAGACCTCAGCATCTCAGGATTAAAGCTGGAACCCTGCATTCTCTTCATCAACCCTGAAGGTTGCACTTGTTCCTTGGGAGAACGGATGAACCTCCACCTTGCTCCAGCCTCCTTTCAGGGAGCTCTAGAGAGTGAGAAGGTCTCCCCTGAGCCATTTCTCCAGGCTAAACGACCCCAGTTCCTCAGCTGCTCCTCATAAGACTTGTGCTCTAAACCCTTCACCAGTGTTATTACCCTTCTCTGGACATGCTCCTGCACCTCAATGTGCTTCTTGGAGTGAGGGGCCCAAAACTGAACTCAAACTGAATTTGAGGTGTGGCCTCACCAGTGTTGAGCACAGGAGGATGATCCCTGCTCTAGTCCTGCTGGCCACACTGTTGGAATGGGCTGCCCAGGGAGGTGGTGGAGTCACCACCCCTGGAGGTGTTCAAGAGGGGACTGGACGTCGCACTTGGTGCCATGGTTTAGTAGCCATGAGGTGCTGGCTGACAGGTTGGACTTGATGATCTTTGAGGTCTCTTCCAACCTTATTGATTCTAGGATTCTAAGCCACAATGCTGTTGGCTTTCTTGGTCAACAGCATCTTCAGACAACTGTCAACCAACACCCCCAGGCTCCTGTCTGCAGCCTCAGAAGGTGTAGGAAGTCTCTCAGCCTAAGTTTTCATGGAAATATCTTTTTCAAGGTTAACATGATGCTCACAAACCACAGTTTGTGAAGTGTTGGAGTGTCACTAAACAAAATCCTCACAACAGAGCAGAAATCTCTCCTTCCCCTTTTGTACCACACAGGCAGATAGGGGCTGCAGTCCCCACTGCCCAGGGATGATTCTGAGAGGATCTGGTGTAACTGGGCAGGACAAGGGGCAATGGCACAAAATGGAATCCAGCAGGTTCCACCTGAACTTAAGGAAAAACTTTTTTCCTGTGATGGTGCAGAAGCTTTGGACCAGGCTGCCCAGAGAGGTTGGAGAGTCTCCATCTCTGGAGAGATTCCAAACCCACCTGGACATTGTGAGCCTAGGCAACCACCGTGGGTCACCCTGCTTTACCAGGGGTTTTGGATTAGATGAGCTCCAGAGGTCACTTCCAACCCCTGCCATGTGGAATTCTGGAATTCATCAGACCAACAGGAGCAGAAACATCATTCCTGCCCCTCTCCAGAAGGCACAGCATTGTTACCTGCCCTCCTGCAGCACAGGCAGCAACCAGCCCATACTGGCCCCCCTCCTTCTTCAGCCGGTGAGCCGCAGTGATCACCAGGCGGCAGCCTGTGGCACCAAAGGGATGTCCCAGTGAGAGGGAACCCCCCCAGTTATTGAACTTCTCCAGAGGAGGGGCTCCAACCTGCAAGAACATGCAGAGACACACACAGTCACCTGCCTGGAAGGGGACTGCTCAACCTACTCAAGACAACACCAGACCTATGGCCCACGTTGGCCATACAAATGTTCCTCATCATGGACACAGACAAGCCGTGCCCAAGGCTTTACTGCTTCACCCACAGCCACACGGGTATATCCTGAGCTGGCATAAAACATGCTGAAGGGCTGAGCCCTTCCCTTAATTCCTCCTCTCCAACAATAAAGATCGTGGCTCTAGGCCTCCACCTCCTGCTGACAACAGGAATCGCTCCCAGAGAAGCTGCCCGCAGTGAGATTTGCTAACCAGCAGGTCGGGAAACGTGGTTTCTCCTCAGCATTGCATAACCAAAGCACTTTGCAGCACTGGCAAGCCCTGCTGCACTGAGGAACAAAAACGACCTCACAGTTAGACTAAGCTGAAGCTGCAAGTGTCCTGATTGTGTCTTACCTTGGACTTTCTGCCCATGTAGTTTTGGGCAAACCAGTCCGAATCCATCGCTTTCAGGTTAGCCAAGATCTGCCCCTGAATGGGAAGAGAGGGCAGCATTAACCAGGAGAGTGGTGAGCTTTGAGGAAAGCCTATGGACAGCACCACCAGCTTGGAGATATCCCAAGACTGGCTACGGCCTCAAAACTAACACAACCAACAGAAAAGAAGCATTTTACAGCCTCCAACCTGCTAATTAACCTTAGCTAGAGAAAGATGCTGCCCAGTCCACAACCCACCTCACCACACACACCCCTGATCCAGCCCACGACAGATGGATGTGCACAAGCCAGAGACAATGTGTGCCCAGGTAGCCAAGAAGGCCAAAAGCATCCTGGCTTGGTGTGGTGGGTTGAGAGAGAAGGAGGCTGGAGCGAAGAAGGGGTCAGTCTCCTCCTACAGAACAACCAAGAGGGCAAGAGGAAACCGCCTCAAACTGTGCAACCAGAGGTTTAGGCTAAACATGAGGACCTGTTTCCTCCCCAAAAGGGCCTGGAACAGACTGACAGGGATGTGGTGGAGTCTACATCCCTAGAGGGGTTTAAAAGCTGTGTAGATGTAGTGCTGAGGGACATGATTTAGTGGTGACCTGGCAGTGCAGGGTTAGCAGTTGGACTTGATCATCTTAAAAGATCTCTTCCAACCAAAACCGTTCTATCATCATTTCATACAAGGGTCTTGGGAAAATAAGATTGGGTTTGATGTGTGCTTTTAGAGGAATCTGTATTCCTTTCATGGCTTCCAGCAGCATAAGCTCCCCTCAGCCTGGATTGTGTCAATGGAAAATGTTGGATATTTAAAATATGTTCAGTACTTTTAGTTAAGACATAAATGCAGTCACAGCTGGCCACGCTCAGCAAAGGTCACAGAGCCAGAGAGGCTGGAAAAGACCTCCAAAGAAATGGTCTTAAGACGTTTCACCAACACAAAGGCAGATGTCTAAAGAATGGCATTTTACAGTTAGGCACATCCTGAGTGTTCAGAGGACTTACAGCAAAGGCTTCATGGAACTCAAACACGTCGATGTCAGCCATGGTCAGACCAGCCTTCTCTAGAACTTTGGGAGTAGCATACGTTGGGCTGAAGAAGAGTTAAGACAAGACTTGCATGACTCAGACCATCATTGCCTTTCCCCACACCATCCCATCCTTCTCTGTAGGATGTGCAGCTTCCTGCCTGTCCCACTCCAACCCAAACATGAACTCAAGGAATTGCTGCTAGTCCCAACATGCCGAGACGCTCAGGATGGGTACTTCTGACACTGCTGCTCTCCCACATCAGCCACCTCCCCCTCCTGAGTCACAGCAAGCCTGAAGAGTTGCAGTATCTCAGGAAATGCTTCACAACAGACATGTAATGCCAAGTCGAGGCTGCCATGCTAGTGTGGATTGTTACAGGATGCTTTTGATCATCATCACCTACCCCAGTAGCAGCTGGTCCTTTGGGTCCTGAGACACATACACAAAGTCCCTGCACAGGAGAAATGCTGTTAGTAACATGAAGAGGGGAAGGAAGGAAGAGTGGCATTCAGAGGCCACACAGAGCAGTCCCTATTTACCTTAGGTAGGCCTTTGGTTTGTAGCCCATTGCTAGAGCCTTCTCCTCAGACATCAGCAGGATCGCTGAAGCGCCGTCTGTCTGGAACAGGCAGGGAAAAGCCAGGTCAGTGCCTGGAGAACTAGCACACAGTGAGCACCAGGCCAGCCTGACAGCCTCCTGCAGAGCAGCTGGCAAGAGAGGATCTGCATACAACCAGAGCTTCAGGGACATCCCCCTGCCATACAGGACAAAGAACAAGTCTGAAAGACTGGGAAAGTGAGGGGCAGGGAGAGGCAGGAGGCAAGAAAGGAGAGAGGGGAAGGGAGAGGCAGGAGGCAAGGAAGGAGAGAGGGGCAGGGAGAGGCAGGAGGCAAGAAAGGAGAGAGAGGGGAAGGGAGAGGCAGGAGGCAAGGAAGGAGAGAGGGGCAGGGAGAGGCAGGAGGCAAGAAAGGAGAGAGGGGAAGGGAGAGGCAGGAGGCAAGGAAAGAGAGAGAGGGGCAGGGAGAGGCAGGAGGCAAGGAAAGAGAGAGAGGGGCAGGGAGAGGCAGGAGGCAAGGAAGGAGAGAGGGGAAGGGAGAGGCAGGAGGCAAGGAAAGAGAGAGAGGGGAAGGGAGAGGCAGGAGGCAAGGAAGGAGAGAGGGGAAGGATCTCCAAACAGTGTTAGCCCACACATCCCTGAAACACTTCCTTACAGTTCAGACCCACAACTTTCCCTGGTTTCAGGTAGGATGGAGGTGCCTTAAAACAATCACAGAATGTTTTGGGTTGGAAGAGTCCTCTAAAGGTCATCTACTCCAACCTCCCCCTGCAGTGTGCAGGTACATGTTCAACTAGAGCAGGTCACTCAGAGCCCAGTCCAGCCTGACCTGGAATGTTTCCAGGGATGGGGCTCCCTGGTGCCAGGGCAACCTGCTATACATGACCCTGCTTTAGCAGAAGGGTTGGACTAGATCATCCCCAGAGGTCCCATACCACCCCAAAATCAAGCTGGGGTTGCCCTTTATTCACAGTGATGGCATTACCAGGAAGGAGGAGTTGGCTGCCGTGACAGTTCCATAAGGCTTGACAAAAGCTGGCTTCAGCTTGCCCATCTGCTCCATGGAGGAAGGACGGATGCCGTTGTCTTTGGTAACTGTATCCTTGCCTGTTGATGACAAAGGCACATTTGTACCACAAGAGTCAGCAGTGAGTTTGCAAACTAGCATTCCAAGGGGAGGGGGGAAACAACAAACACCCCCCAAGTCAAACAAAAATTCTGTTACGAAGCCTAAATCAGGACAGGTTAGTGTGCCACGTTTTGAGGAAGCAAGAGCATTGGGAAAGCATCCTCAGCTGGACCAAGTGCATATTAGAATAGAATAGAATAGAATAGAATAGAATAGAATAGAATAGAATAGAATAGAATAGAATAGACCAGGTTGGAAAGGACCTTTGAGATCATGGAGTCCAACGTATCACCCAACACCATCTCATCAACTGAACCATGGCACCAAGCACCCCAGCCAGTCTCTTCCTAAACACCTCCAGTGATGGGGACTCCACCACCTCCCTGGGCAGCACATTCCAATGGCTAAAAACTCTCTCTGTGAAGAACGTCTTCCTAACCTCCAGCCTAATCCTCCCCTGGTGCAGCTTGAGACTGTGTCCTCTTGTTCTGGTTCTGGCCACCCAGAAGAGACCAACCCCCACCTGGCTACCACCTCCCTTCAGGTAGTTGTAGAGAGCAATAAGGTCTCCTCTGAGCCTCCCCTTCTCCAGGCTAAGCAACCCCAGCTCCCTCAGCCTCTCCTCACAGGGCTGTGCTCCAAACCCCTCCCCAGCTTTGTTGCCCTTCTCTGGACACCTTCCAGCAGCTCAACATATTCCCTAAACTGAGGGGCCCTGAACTGGACACAGGACTCAAGGTGTGGCCTAACCAATGCAGAGTACAGGGCAGAATGATCTCCCTGCTCCTGCTGGCCACACTGTTCTTGATGCAGGCCAGGATGCCATTAGCCCTCCTGGCTGCCTGGGCACACTGCAGCCACTCTGACCCCAGCCTGTAGCAGTGCATGGGGTTGCTGTGGCCAATGTGTACCACCTGGCACTTAGATGTGTTAAATCTCATCTCCTTGGACTCTGCCCATCTGTCCAGCCTGGCAAGGTCTCTCTGCAGAGCTCTCCCACCCTCTAACAGATCAACACCCAGCCCCACCTTGGTGTCATCTGCCATATGTAACTGTGGCTCTACATAAGTTGAGGTTTTTCCTAGGGAACTAACTAGTGAAAGTGACCCAAATGAAGAGGTATCACACAAAAGCATGACCACTGGCTGGTGGGTGGTGAGGGTTAGGGTGTCAAACCCTGGAAACAGGCTGCCCAGGGAAGTGGTGGAGTCCCCATGCCTGGAGGATTTTTAAAGCCCTGTAGATGTGGTGCTGAGTGACACAGTCTGGGGTGATCTGGCCATGCTGGGTATTAACCAGTTAGACTCAATGATCTTAAAAGACCTTCTCCAACCTAAACCATTCTATGATTCTATACCTGAGCAACGACTGCCAGTCTGGTGAACTGGAGTCTACCAGGCAGAACACATTTCAGCTCTTCCTGCCCTATCACCCAGGATTTCTATCATCTCTCTCAGGACTTCCAAGACAAGAGAAATGTGACTTCTTTAATCAGAGCAGGATTTTATTAGGCTTCCACTTGTTGACAGCTGAAGACAAGCTGACAGTCTCTTGCCTGACTGAAAGCACAAGGGGATTCTAGGTTCAACCACTCTGATGTTCTTTGCTCTCTCACCACAGATACAAGGGAGGCAAGACAAAATTTAGATCCCTAAAGAGATGGCTGTCTGTTTGTAGAAGCATGTTTAGAAACAGGCTCCTATGTCACCAGATTTCAAGGCACAAACTGAGCATTCCAAAGAGTCTAAATCCACATTAGATCCACAGACGATTATCAACCTGACTCCAGGACTTCCCCCTCCTTCTCTAAATCAACTCTTTGTTTGTTAAACAAACAACAGTTCTGGGGCCCTCAGTTTAGGAAAGATGTTGAGCTGCTGGAAGGTGTCCAGAGAAGGGCAACAAAGCTGGGGAGGGGTTTGGAGCACAGCCCTGTGAGGAGAGGCTGAGGGAGCTGGGGTTGTTTAGCCTGGAGGAGGCTCAGAGGAGACCCTATTGCTCTCTACAGCTACCTGAAGGGAGATTGTAGTTGGTCTCTTCTCCCAGGCAAGCAGCACCAGAACAAGAAGACACAGTCTCAAGCTGCACCAGGGGAGGTTTAGGCTGGAGGTTAGGAAGAAGTTCTTCATAGAAAGAGAGATTGGCCATTGGAATGTGCTGCCCAGGGAGGTGGTGGAGTCCCCATCACTGAAGGGGTTTAGGAAGAGACTGGCTGGGGTGCTTGGTGCCATGGTTTAGTTGATGAGATGGTGTTGGGTGATAGGTTGGACTCCATGATCTCTGAGGTCTTTTCCAAACTGGTTAATTCTATTCTATTCTATTCTAAACTACTACCTGCTAGCAATGAAACATGTCCCACCTGGCACTTTGAAGGGTACCACATCGAGCAGCAAGCCTCCATCCTGGGCTTTCTTGGCCAGGGTGTGTGAGCGGAGGGCGTACTCGTCCTGCTCCAAACGGGAAATGGCGAAGGCAGCGGCCAGACGGTCAGCAGAGTGCCCCATCGTCTCGCTGGTGGAGAACTCTGCCACAGCTGGGAGCTACAAGACAGAAAAAGCAAGTCAGGAGATAAAAATTCCTTCCCCCTGGGCAGTTACACTGAGCTGAGGAGCTGGCTCAGCCCTGCAGAGTCAGCCCCCTGGGTTAGGTGGAGCAGTCAATACTCGAGCTATGCAATTAACACGACAGAAACTAGCTGGTGAGAAGGATGAGATGAACTTGCAATGGGTTTAGGAAATGTGATTGAAAATGAGGTCCAGCCTGCTGGGTTCAAGAGCTGCCCTGGGTTTGCACATACAGACAAAAAGCAGCTGCCTTGGTCATTTAACAAGGACTCTGCTACAATGGGTGACTGGTTTAGGCTGGAGGTGAGGAGAAAGTTCTTCACAGAAAGAGTGACTGGCCATTGGAATGTGCTGCCCAGGGAGGTGGTGGAGTCACTGTCCCTGGTGGTGTGCAAAAAAGAACTGGATGTGGCTCTTGGAGCCATGGTTTAGTTGTCAGGTGGTGTTAGGTATTAGGTAATAGGTTGGACTTGATGATCTCTGAGGTCTTTTCCAACCTGGTTGATTCTCTGATTGTTTGGGTCACAGTGAAACAATGCATCCTTAGGCCTTGTCAAACACCTCCTCCAGCAAAACCCGAGGCACCAGGTGAGCTCAGCTGGACTTCAATTTTTCCAGCAGCACACAGGAAAATCCTTTGCACAC
Organism: Dryobates pubescens; assembly: GCF_014839835.1. Classification (NCBI taxonomy): domain Eukaryota; kingdom Metazoa; phylum Chordata; class Aves; order Piciformes; family Picidae; genus Dryobates; species Dryobates pubescens. Next base: position 23,207,176 of record NC_071614.1, read on the forward strand.
ATTCAAGTCTGCCACTTTCATCTCTTATTTGGACTTTGGATCTCATCTCTGCTACACAGGCAGCCTGCAAGCCAGAGAGCAGTGGCAGACATACAGCTTCCTCATGAATAGAATAGAATAAAACAGGTTGGAAAAGACCTTTGAGATCATCGAGTCCAACCTATCACCCAACACCATCTCATCAACTGAACCATGGCACCAAGCACCCCAGCCAGTCTCTTCCTAAACCCCTCCAGGGATGGGGACTCCACCACCTCCCTGGGCAGCACATTCCAATGGCCAATCTCTCTTTCTATGAAGAACTTCTTCCTAACATCCAGTCTAAACTTCCCCTGGCACAGCTTGGGACTGTGTCCTCCTGTTCAGGTGCTGGTTGCCTGGGAGAAGAGACCAACCCCCACCTGGCTACAACATCCTTTTAGGTAGTTGTAGAGAGCAAGGAGGTCTCCCCTGAGCCTCCTCTTCTCCAGGCTAAGCAACCCCAGCTCCCTCAGCCTCTCCTTACAGGGCTGTGCTCCAAACCCCTCCCCAGCTTCGTTGCCCTTCTCTGGACACCTTCCAGCAACTCAACATCTTTCCTAAACTGAGGGGCCCATAACTGGACACAGGACTCAAGGTGTGGCCTAGCCAGTGCCGAGTACAGGGGCAGAATGACCTCCCTGCTCCTGCTGGCCACACTGTTCCTGATGCAGGCCAGTATGCCATCGGCCTTCTTAGCCACCTCAGCACACTGCTGGCTCATGAGGAGCTTGATGGTGGTGAGGAGGAAAGTGCTCTTCCTGGAGCCCAGTTGGAATCTCCCTAGGAGTAACTCCTACCCAGTACAGAGCATGGGGCCATGAATGCTACGAGATGCATTCGCTGACTGCAGTTTTAACCTCAAGGACAGAGGTTAAAAGGCTAAAAGCAAGCCAAAGGCACCTTAGCTCCTCTTCACTGAGGCTACAGAAAATTACCTTGCTTTCCATCCTGTTACAGACCAGTGCAGCTAAATACCTTAATGCCTGAAAATTACCTCAGGAGCAAAGTAGTCAGGGCGGATTTTGGAAAGCAAGGAGAGCTTTTGGCCCAGGGTCTTGGCTCGGTTCAGGGTCAGCATGGTCTTCCTCATCTTCCTGCTGTGACGAATGGGGACGTCTGACATCAGCTCCACACCCCCTGCCACGACCACGTCGCACTGCCCAGCTGCGATCATACCCACACCTGTGGAACAAGGCAGAGTCTCCCATGAATGGAATGGAATGGCATGGCATGGAATGGCATGGACCAGGTTGAAAAAGACCTTTGAGATCATCGAGTCCAACCTATCACCCAACACCATCTCCACCACCTCCTTGGGCAGCACATTCCAATGGCAAATCACTCTTCTCTACTGTGACCGTTTGAGGCTGTGCCTTTAAGAAAGGGGCACACTGGCTAAATGTTTGTAAAATATTTTGGTATTCTAAATGAATTTCATTGGCCAAGGATTGTGGGAGGTGAGATTGGACCCAGGGGAGCTGGGAACTTTCTCTCAGTCTTCCTTTCTTCGCTGTCCCTTTCGGCTGGATCTGCTTCTGGGCTTCTTGCCAAAAGATAAGAACTAACTCCCTGTGCATAGGCCTCCGTCTGCTGTACTAACTCCCCTTTCTTCTCGTCTTCTACCTCTTTGGGGGGAGAAGGGAGGTAGGGGGGTGAAGGGGGCACAGGGGGAAGCCCCCTCTGTGGGGGGTCTGGTTTCTGGTTGAGTTTATTTGCTGTATATTCCTGTATATATTGTACAATACCTGTATTTGTTGTGTTACATATAATCTGTTTCCTTGTAAAATACACTCTCATTTCTCCGACTGGGTTTAGCCGTGGTCTCTTTCTCAGTGGGGGAGGGAAAGCAGAGCCTTTCCTTTCAAACCAACACACTCCTTTATTGGCGCCCAACGTGGGCATCTTCCTAACATCCAGCCTAAACCACCCCTGGCATAGCTTGAGACTGTGTCCTCCTGTTCTGGTGCTAGGTGGGGCCAGACTCTTTTCAGTGGTGCCCACTGACAAAACAAGGAGCAACTGGCAAAATCTGGAAACCAGAAGGTTCCACCTGTGCAGAAGAAGAAAATTCTTTTCTGTGAAGGTGCCAGAGCACTGAACCAGTCTGCTCAGAGAGCTGTGGTCTTCTCTGCAGATTCCAAACCCACATGGATGTGATCCTGGGCAACCTGCTCTAGGTGACCCTGTTTTAGTCAGAAGGGTCAAACTAGATTCTGAGATTCTGATTAGGCTGTGTCAAAGACGAAAGTAGCCTGAACGACAGCAACTTCCTTATCATGATGTAGACTTTACCCCACAAGCTAACACAGGTACTGAACAGAGATTATTGATGACTGCCAAAGGTGTCCAGCAGGCCTACAGCAGACATTTGATTTCTACTATAATTTATGGGTTTAAAAAAAGAAAACTTTCCTTTCATCCCAGAATTTATCTTAGGATATTCTCCCACGGAACAAGTCAGAGGACAAGAGGAAACAGCCTCAAGTTCTGCCAGGGAAGGTTTAGGTTGGACATAAGGAACAATTTTTTCCCTAAAAGGTTTGTCAGGCTCTGGAATAAGCTGCTCAGGGTAGTGATGGAAGGGATGTCAAAACCATGTCAATGTGGTGCTGAGGGACATGGCTCAGTGATGACCTGGTAGTGCTGGACTAATAGTTGGACTCAATGATCTTCAAGGTGTCTTTCACCCAAAACAAATCTAGCAATCTTCAGATGATTATTCACATTCATGAAGCAGCACAAGTTAGAGGAGGGACATAGATGAGTTGCTAAGTTCAGTCTCAAACCCACAACTTGCTCAGCCAGCCAACATACCTGTGGTCATAGCCTGGTTGGAAGAAATGCAAGCCATAGTAACTGTGTGGGCTGGAGTTCTGTCAGAGAAACCTGCTCCCAAGGCAGCCTAGGAGCAAGAAAGAACTGCTGTTAGAACCTGCACCTTTTGCTCCATGGGGTCAGAGCTATCTTCTGTCCCACAGCACACTTTTACAGACTCAGCTGAGAACGAGCATATTGATTTTCATTTAAGGAATTACTGCAGCAGCTCTTCCCCCTCCCAGATTCTGGACAGGAGGAGATGGCAACTGCCAAGGTTCTTAACTGCATTATGTGGACAGTCACTGGGCTTCCATTAATAAAGGAAATTAATCACATATTTGACCATTTCAAAGAGGCTCCAGCTACTTGACATCATCTTTACTTCACTTTATGTGCAAAGGCAGCACATGAAAGGCATTATTTAGACTCCTCAGGACACCAGACAGAAGGCATTTCCTGCCCAGAAAAAGCAACTCCTCCCCTGGCCCAGGCAAAAGCACAGCCTCCCATCATGGGATAACGTGACCTTCCCTACTTGAGACGTGGCCAAGTAGTTGAAAGTTCACAAGCCGTTCCCCAGTTAAAATTACACCATGGCCTCATCTGACTGGCAGGTGACCAAAGCAAGCATTTGCATAGCCAAGGCTAAAACCACTGATGGAACTGGGCAGCCTCAGAGCCTCCTGAGTCTTTCCAGCCCAGGTTACACCAGAGTTAGCTCCAAGTTAGAAAATTACATCTCGCTTCTGTCCATTCCTTCAGTGCATCAGCTCCTTCCTGTGCAGCGCGTGAACTGCGTTCTCACAGGCCCTGAGAATAGCAGGCAGCCAAGACACTTTTTTGCAAGTCTTTGTAATCTTCACACACACTGGCTGCAGAAATCAGACTGGCGCAGGCAATGCTTGCACATGACCCACCTCTCGAGCAACATTACTGGTTTTCACCTCCTGGATAACTGTGCCATACACAATGTAATCCACAACATCCCGTGGGACGCTGGTGCGGTTCAGCAACCCCCTGCGGAGAAGGGCGCAACAAACTGAATCTGCACCATCCAAACAATAGCAGAGCAAGAAGAAACACCCCCAGGTTGTGCCAGGGGAGGGTTAGGTTGAACATGAGGAATAATTCAGTCCCTAAAAGGTTTGTCAAGCTCTGGAATAGGCTGCCCAGGGAAGTAGTGGAGTCCCCATCCCTGGAGGGGTTGAAAAGACTTGGAGATATATACCTCAGCAACACAGTTTAGTGGTGACCTGGCAGTGCTGGGTTAACAGCTGAACTCAATGATCTTAAAGGTCTCTTCCAATCAAAACTATTCTATGATTCTAACATTGGGACCCCCAGCAGTTTACTGTGTTTTCTGGGCCCTTCAAGTACTCCATTTACTTACTGCAGAGCTGCTCTTGCCAAGTCATGTGGCATAAGATCGGCATACCTGGAAGTTAAAGAGGAGAGGGAGAAACTTAGGGCTGTCAGGAAGCAATGCAGGTGTCTACTTCACAGTAAGACACCACCAGAAAGGCTCCACCACGTTTGTAATAAACCACTTCACCCTCCAGGTTGTGAAGACAATCAGTGCACAGGCCAGCACACAGTCACTGTGCTAACAACATTCAAAAGCAGAACAAAGAGGATAAAGAAATGCCCAATCCATCTGAACTGCTAGGTCTAGTCCTAGTTCAGCTGTGAATTCTAGTGAGAGTCTACAGCAGAGTCTTTGCAGATTGTCCTGGTAGTTCTGTGAAATTTCTTGCTTTATCTGCTGTAGACTCACCAACAGCTTCCTCAGATGTGCAGCAATTCCTCTTTCCTCTCAGACTCCATTATAAGCAATCTTATTCTAACTAGGTATGTTCATTAGGTAACCTGGAGTAACTGTGCAGCCTAACTCATGGTCACTGCAGTTCTTCATGTGTGACTACATCAAAATGAACAAAAGCCAACTGTTTTTCACAGAGAGATCCCTACTGTTAACCACCTCAGCATGTATTTTCTTCTTGTGTTACACTTACGAGGTGCCAGACTGCAAGAAGGGGGTACGGACGCCCTCCACCACGACAATATTCTTCACACCACTTTTGGATAAGGTCTTCTTAGTCTTGGGTTGGACTGTTAAGAGAGAAGTGATGTTAGAAAGGACAGCAGCAAGCTTGAAGGAAGATTCTCTTAAAGCCTCTGGAACACAAGGAAAATTGTCTTCTTTGATGCCTAGGTCAGGAGTTGGTAGGACACCTGAGCTGGCATCTTGTCTCTGTCTGGTTAATGATGTGACGTGTGGAAAATGATTTAACAACCTAATACACCCCCAGCAGCAGAGATTCGCCTCTAACTGTGATACTGTGATACTGTGATACAATGTTCCAGCTAAGGAGAAAGGCCCATAACTCCTTTTCTCTGTTACCACTGACATCAATGGTACAGGAAGAGACACCTTTAAAATTGCTGCACAGCTTAGAACACAAATGAGGCAGAACACATTCAAAGCCTTAGCTAAGATCTCTGACATTGTCTCCCAGAACACCCCCCTAAGGGAACTCAGGAAGAGTGGGTTGGATGAGTGGACAGTGAGGTGGATTGAGGACTGGCTGAAGGACAGAGGTTAGAAGGCAGAGATTAATGACAATGTCTACTCAGAGGCCTGCAGCTCAGTGTTCCCTAAGGGTCAGGATTGGGTCCAGTCTTGTTCAACATCTCCATCAATGACCTGAATGAAGGGACAGAGAGATCCCTCAGCCAATTTGCTGATACAAAGCTGGGAGGAGTGGCTGACATCCCATCAGGTTGTGCTGACATCAGCAAGACCTGGATAATCTAGAGTGTTTGGCAGAGAGGAACCTCAAGAAGTTCAACCGGGCCAAGTGTAGGTCCTGCACCTGGGAGGGAAAACTCCCTGCACCAGGACAGGTCAGGGGGTGACCTGATGGAAAGCAGCTCTGTGGAGAAGGACCTGGGAGTGCTGGGAGGCAAGCCGCCCATGAGCCAGCAATGTGCCCTTATGGCCATGAAGGCCAACGGTCTCCTGGGTTTCAGGAAGAAGAGTGACCAGCAAGTCTAGGGAGGTTCTCCTCCCTCTCTACTTTGCCTTACAGAGGCCACATCTGGAGCCTTGGGGCCAGCTGTTTCCTTTGAGGGTGCTGGAGCCCTGGAAGAGGCTGCCCAGAGAGGCTGTGGAGTCTCTTTCTCTGCAGAAATTCCAACCCCACCTCACCACAATCCTGGGCAACCTGCTCTGTGTGCCCCTGGTTTAGGTGAGGGGCTGGACTAGATGATCTCCAAAGGTCCCTTCCAAGCCCCAATCCTGTGAAGATCACTCACTTGGGGAGCAGCAAGGACTGAGTAACTGCCTTGCATGTGCTCCTGCTGCACAGTAAAGGTGAGATAATTCAAGGTAAATCAAAACAGTTCAAGTCAACTAACTTGCACTCCCAGAGGGAAGCAGTAAGAGTGCATATAGTTGCTGTGGATAACTAAGTATTCAACAGGCCACTGCAAGAGCTCTTCTGGAGTAACTGAAAAAGAGTTCAGTGAGAATTTGATAATGCAGTCAGGCTTGCTAATTTTAATTAGCATATGGGGCAGGTCCTTTAACCAGCAAGAAAAGGACAGACACATAAAGCAGATTAAGACCAGCTAAAGACTGCACTGAACCAAACATAGGCACCAGGATGGAACTCCAATGCTGTTCTTGGGTTATACAAGGCTCTCTGTTTTGAGGGGATAAGGAGCTGCTCTCCAGGCCAGTTTCCAAACTCCAGGCAGCTCAAAGCACGAGTCACCTAAGCAACCCTTCCAACTACTCACTAAGGGCCACAGCTAAAACCCCACGTGTCACTGCACACATTCAGCAGCTTCACTGAGACCTGAACCTCTTAATGGTCTCTCTGGACTTCAGAGCTAATTTCACAAAGCTCCTCCTTGTGAGGGACAATCACTTCCTCTCTGAGAAAGCAAGCTACTTGTGCCTAAACAGTTAATAAACCCCAAGCTCAGCCTCTCTGTTACGGCTCTAGAAATAGCAGTATCAGGTGACAAAGAGGCATAGCTGCTGAGAGCGAGGTTGAGAGGACTCCGCTGCCAGGAGAAGTTTTATTTCACAGAATGGTTTTGTCTGGAACAGACCTTCAAGATCATTATGTCTAACCACAAACCCAGCACTGTCCGCTTACCACTAAACCATGTCCCTCAGCAACACATCTAAACAGCTTTTAAAACCCCTCTAGGGATGGGGACTCCACCGCTGCCCTGGGCAGCCTGTTCCAGGGCTTGACAACCCTTTTGGGGGAGAAATTGTTCCTCATGTCCAACCTAAGCCTCCCCTGGCACAACTTAGAAGTACAAAATTGTTTTGGTTGGAAAAGACCTTTAAGCTCATAGAGCCCAACCATTACATAATACTACCGAGCCTGGTGCTAAATCGTGCCCCTCTGCATTACATCTCAGCATCTTTTAAACACCTCCAGAAATGGTGATTCAACCATCTCCCTCAGGAGCCTTGTTCCAGTGTTTGATAACCCTTTCAGTGAAGAAATTTTTTCTAATATCTAACCTAAAATCTTCTCATATCCAACCTAAACTTCCCATTGCAGCCATTTCCTCTCATCCTAGCACTTTTCCTTGGGAGAAGAGTCTGACTACCATCTCACTCCGACATCCTTTCAGGGAGCTGTACGGCAGCAAGGCCTTCCCTGAGCCTCTTTTTCTCCAAACTAAACAACTCCAGCTCCCTCAGCCACTCCTCACAAAACTTGTGGCTCTAGACCCTTCACTGCTTTCACTGCCCTTGTCTGGACACCCTCCAGCACCTCACTGTCTTTCTTGAAGTGAGGGGCGCAAGATTTGTGCATGTGTGTGTTCACAACACTAAACACACGACGTGTGTGCAGCTTTCTTGAGCTAAGGCTGTGTGCCCTGGATATGTGAGATTTGCATAGGAGGCAGCACTGGAAAAAGGAGATAGCTTCAGAAAGAGTCTCTTTTAGCACAAACCCACTGAAGATTCCAGGTGTTTTTCACTTTACCTGCAGCTTGTAACTGCAACGAGCAGCTGAGCGACCGAGCAACTGGAAAAGAAGAAACAGAGAAACAGGACTTGTCAATCCTGAAATGTAACATGTTTGGTTCCTGCAAGAATTATTAAAAAGAAGAAATAAGGTGATGCCACAGTAAGGTGACTGAACATTAATCTCTGGGAGGTATTTTTCATTTTGCTCCTAAAAACCCAATGCCGTTCCTAGCACCCAGCACGAGATTCCTCCTCTGTTAAGATGCCAACAGAACAGAGATTCAGGTACAAGCAGCCAGCCCAGACCCAACACTTAGAATTTCCTAACCCAGCAATTCAAGCTTTTAATAAAGGCAACGATACTTACAGACCCTGGCAGCCCATCCTGAGGAGGCAGGGAAGTTTCTGATCGCATGGCTCAGCATGGTACTCATTTTGGTATCTAGAGAGCTGGAAAAAGTCTGATATTAATCCCAACTGGTCTGTTCAGAGCAATTTCAAGGTGAACAACCTGCCTGCTTCACACAAAGCCAAAAAAGCAAGCAAGAGAAGGTACTCCAAGGACAGCAGCACACACGATTACTTCCTATCACACTTTTGGGAGAGCACCTAACTCACGAGGAGCCTGGCTTATGACTGTGGCCTGCAAATGTCCCTGTAAATAAATACTCACCTCCCCAGTAACCCAGCACTCAGTGTGGTTTGATTCCCCTCCCAGTAACTGTTCCACTGCTTCCCCACTGGAAAATTGACCCAGTGCCCAGTCAATTTCCTTGCCAGCCCGACTCAGGGGACGCTCTCTCCTTGGCATGATTTCATGCCACTGCCCCTCATTTCAACCATCAGTTCTAACCTCAGTAACTTCTGCTGCTTGTCCCTAGGGGAAGCAAGGCAAACTGGTATCCACTACCTCAAAACCTTCCACTGCAGCTTTCCCAAAGCTCATTCCAAAATGGGGTTTCCCCACAAACCAAACCCCATTTGCAGTTTTTACTGCCCAGAGTAAAAAAAACAAATGGTGCTCACAGCTCATTCTTTGGCTGCACCACAACAGCATTCACCTCATCCTGTCACAGTTTTAGTGCTCTCCCTCCCAAATACACACACTTCCGTTTCCTATGGGTTTAGGGAAATACCTACAGCCTCAAGTACTCCCCATCCCCTTATTGCTGTTCTGTACAGCTTCTCTAAATAGTATTAAGCTGCCAACTACTCACTTCCACATCTCACACTTCACGGCTCCACTCCTACATGCCACACAGCATTCATCAGCCAGCTATGCTGGCATCCCACAAGCCAAATCAAGGATTCTACCAGCAAAGGTGCAGAAAACAGATCTCCTGATCATCCCTCTCTGTCTCACCTCCACCCCTGATTGAGGCTTTTCCCCAAATCACTGACAGAACAGTCCCTTTCTGTGTCTGCAAACCAGACCAACACCTTGCCCACCTGCTCTCCTCCCATTACACCAACTCACCTCACTCCCCACGACAAGAACTATCTCCTCCATTTTCAATAGTCAGTGGCTCCCCTGGTACCCCAACAAGATAGTTCTTCACCCTCACAAATTGATCTGGCCAAAGCTCTTTTTGGAGTCCGCAGCACCAGCCCTGCTTGCACAACCGCCCCTCGTCCCCTTCCTCTTCCAACAACCCTGACCCCTGTACACACCACAACACCTTTCCTGCACACACTGAAATGACAGGTATCGTGTATAGACAGCGTACACAAGCCACGGCCCCCTCACACTTGCTTCTCCTCCCACCAGACGTTCCCCTCACCCCCCACACCAGCTCCTCGTACCAGGCACAGTCCCCAGAGCCACTACGCACTGCTCAGCCGCGCACGGGCAACCCCGGTCCAGGCGTGTGCCCCCTCATCGGGCCGCAAGCACCCCAAGAGGTGCCCCAAAATCAAGCAAGGACACCCCCACCCCGTAATTAAGCAACAGGCCCCGCCCCTCACGTTCACACCTAACCCCCTCCTTCACCTTTCACCTGCTTCCCCTCCACCCGGCCCATCTACTTCCACTTCTTCCCCGCTCCCCTTCTCTCCAGCCAAGGCCGCCCTCCGAGCCTCCCCGCCGCCCCCTTCACCCTCAGCAGCGCCCCCAACCCACTCCACAAGCCGCGCACCTCCACCCTGCGCCCAGCACCGCCCTGCACTGCCACCGCCACTGCCACCTCCCGCCGCGCCGCCACTCAGACAGGGCCCCGCGCCCACCCCACCCCCGGGCAGCCCCACCGCCCGCCTGAGGAACACTACCCCTCCCGCAGCCCCGACTCGCGCTCTCCTTCTCTCCCCGATCCCGCTCCGTATGGATGAGAAAAATCCGAGACCTCTCGGTGAGCGGAGAAAAGGGAGCAAGGATGGACCCGGCGACCGTAGAGCGAACAGGCAGAGCCACGGGCAGCGGCAGGCGGGGCGGGGCGGTGGGGATGAGGCGACCAAGCCCTCCCCCGCGGGTGGCCTCTCCCTCATTCGACCTCGCGCGCAGCAAAGATGGCGGCCGCGGTGCGCGCTATCGGCAGCCTCGGGCGCTTCACGGCCGCCGCCAAGTACAGCGCGTCCCGCCGCCCACCGCCCGCGGGTGAGCCGCCGCCTCGGGGGACGCTGCCTCCTGCGCCGGGGGAGGGGGCGGACGCGGACCTCGGGGTGGGGTGGGGTCGGGTCGAATCCTGGTGTGAGCGTGTCTCCGTGTGACTAAGTGAGGGTGGCACTGGGGGAGCGAGAAATAGGTGGCCGGGCGATATGCCCTCGGGGGTCGGCGCTGAGAAGAAGAGGGCGTTTGCGGGGGAGGGTCTCTGAGGAACAGGGGAGGGGATGATAAAGGGTGGAGGGGAGCCGTGGGATCAGGAGGAAGCTATGAGGCGAAGGGAGTTGTGGGGTGAGGGAGCTGCGGGACGGGGGCTGCCGGCGCGGAGGGGTCCCTGCGCCGTCTGCTGGTGTCCCACGCCAGGATGATGTCCCGCGGCCGGGGAACGGTGCAAGGGGCGGCACTGTCGTGTCCGTCATCGCCCCTTAGCAAGGGGTCCGTTCCTCCGTGTTCTCGGGGGCCATGGGGCGTAGGGGGGTATGTGCGCCACGGGGGAGATGCTCCTACACCAGTCCCCAAGGCAGGCTGCCGCTCGTGTGTCTGACCACGGCCCCTGTGTCCTTGCACTCATCTGGGGAGTCCGTGTGTGGCTCGGGGTGGGACGGGGGGTCCTGTGGCAGACCCTCCTGGCAGGATTCTGTTGAGCTCATCCATGGAGAGAGAGTGTGCTTGCGTCCTTACACGTGTGCCTATTCCCAGTGTCTTTTGCCATGCCTGGCAGGGGATGTCCTGATGTCCTTGGATGTCTTAACAGAGGACACACAGGGGAAGGGGGCATCCCTCACCCCTCACGTGGGTGGGGAGAACATCCCCAGGAATGTTATCATTTTCAGGTGCCTGACCATCTATCTTTATTTTGCTTGATTGATGTTCCCTTGTGATCTGCTGACCCAGGCAGGACCTTGACACCCTCCTGCCTGTTGGCAGTGCTGGCTTATGATGCCTCCTTGCAGAGCTACTAAAGCAAGGAATCATCAGGTGCCCTTGGGAAGGCTCAGAGGTGTTGGAAACTGGTTCTTATTGCTACACTTTGATGGGCCTCATGATCTGGTATTGACATTGACCTGAAATCCATCAGCGTTTTAAATCTAAAACCTGTCTTACCTGTGGTGTTGAAGCAAGTTTGTACGTGAGCTGGCTGCTCCAGGAGCAGTGTGCTGCAGCTGAGAGCAAGTAGAGCTGTGGTAACTCCACTGAAGTCAGTGCTTAGGCTGTCATTGGTTATAACTGGCAATACTCTGATGATACCAAACTGGGAGGAGTGGCTGACCCAGTATCAGGCTGTGCTGCCACTCAGCAGGACCTGGATAATCTGGAGGGGCAAACCTCAAGATGTTCAATAAGGGTCCTGCACCTGGGGAGGAATAACCTCCTGAACCAGTGCAGATTAGGGGTTGACCTGCTAGACAACAGCTGTACAGAGAAGGATCTAGGGTGCTGGTGGACAAGAAGTTGCCCATGAGCCAGCCGTGGCCAAGGAGGCCAGTAGTCTCCTGGGGTGCATTCAGAAGACTGTGGCCAGCAGGTCAAAACAGGTTCATCCCCCCCTTTATTCTGCCCTGGTGAGGTCACATCTGGAGTCCTGAGCCCAGATTTGGGCTCCCCAGTTCAAGAGTGACAAGGGACTACTCGAGATAGCCCAGCAGAGGCTACAAAGATGCTAAGGGGATTGGAGCATCTCTCTGAGGAGAAGGTGAGAAACCTGGGGCTGTTTAGCCCGGAGAAGAGCAGTCTTAGAGGGGATCTTCTCAATGCTCATCAATAGCTAAAGCACAGGGGTGAGAGAATGGGACCAGACTCTTCAATGGCTCATAGTGACAGTACAAGGGGCAATGGGCACAAACTGGAACCCAGCAGGTTCCATCTGAACATGAGGAGAAGCTTTTTCCTATGAGGGTGCTGGAGCCATGGGCTGCTCAGCAGAGTTTTCAAGTGTGCATGGACATTGCCAGGTGCTGTGGGTGGCCCTGCTTTAGCTGGGGGGTGGACTAGAGGTCCCTTCCAACCCCCACCATGCTGAGATTCTGGGAGTCATCACAAACAACCTTGGGGCTGCTGTGAGGACACTGTCACTCATTTTAGTAGTGTTGTTCTGCCCTAACAAAGTTTGTCAAAGAGGTTGCAAACCTCTCCAGGGCAGGCTGAAGGGCATGCAAAAGCAGGCAGAAGAAGGCAGTGTGAGCCTGAGCTGGTTGTGCCTGCTGAGCCACATGCCATGTGCTAGCAGGTTCTCAGAGGGGATAGGAAAGCTCTGTGCTGTCAACTCAGAGGCAGAGGCTGAGCAGTCATCCTGAGCTTCAGCTCGTTCACTCTGCTGGTGTTTGGCTTGGTCCAGCACTGAAAGAAGGCTTTTCTCCAGAACCACCCATGGAGGCTGTTCCCACTCCCAGTGGCAAGTCACATCGGGGTAAGTAAAGGGGAAATGGTGGACAGGGATGCAGCTGAGGAAGTAGCAGAGAAAAGAGAAAGTAGGAAGAAACAGCTCCTGGCTGGACTGTGTGAAAGGGATGTTTCCCATTCTCCAGGTTCTCAGCTAAGTCCTGAGAGTAACTGCTTGAAGGGTTGGTGTTCCCTCCCTAGACAGGCTTTTAATTGGAATGAGTGAAGTGGTGGGATGGCATCAATAATCAGAGGCTTTTAATTCCAGAAGGAATGTCAGTGAAATGGTGGAAGTTCACATCTGGCTTCCTTCAGCATCTGAAGGAGGATTTTTCTGGCTCCCATCTTGGCAGGTTGCCATCCCAGTGCTGAGTGAGTCAACAGCTAAAGGAGATGTGACCAAGCAAATGTGCTTTTAGATAAGTTTTCCACAAGCATTCTGGGCTCTAAAATGAGATGTGCCAGGTTAAGGAAGCCTTGCTCCAGTATTGAGCAGCAGTTACTTCAGTGACAGAATTGTTTCAAAAGAGTTTGTAGTAAAATGTAGATTTTTTGTGACCTTGATTGTATTTTGGTTCCTACTTGATATCTTTTGTTTTGCTCGAACTGAAAAGCAAAGTGGAATTCAAGGTTTCAGGGAATTCAAGGGAACTACTGGAGAGAGTCTCGCAGAGGCTAAAAAGATTTTGAGGGAACTGGAGCATCTCTCTGAAGAGGGAATGCTGAGAGGCCTGGGGCTGTTTAGCCTGGTGAAGAGCAGGCTGAGAGGGAATCTTCTCAGTGCTTATCAATAGCTAAAGGGTGAAGGGAAAAAGGATGGAGCCAAACCCTTATCAGTGGTGCCTTTTCAGGCACAAACTGAAACCCAGGAGACTCCACCTAAAAATAAGGATGAACTTCTTTCCTGTGGAGAGAGCACTGGACTAAGATGCCCAGAGAGGTTGTGGAAATCTCCTTCTCTAGGGAGATTCCAGACCTGCCTGGATACTGTGATTGTGGGGCAACCTGCTGTGGGTGACCCAGCTTAATCGGGGGGGGGGGGGGCTTACAAAGTCATCCCCAGAGGTCCCTTCCAACCTCCAGCATGCTGGGATTAATCCTCTATGCTCCTTGCTTCTCTCTGGGGTTCTGTGATCCCGTTCTGTTGGAGGAACTGATGTGAAAAAGGCAGGCAAGGCTGACCATAGAAAGAAAAATTCATCAACCATCCCCTTCTTGTTTCTAATGGAGGTTGTTTGTATTGCCAGCTTTTGCTCCATAGTGGGTAAGCACTGAGGAGTGATGTTCTGCTTCCCTTCCCACCTCCCAGCCATGGCAGACGCCTGGTGGAGAGTGTGGGAGGAAAACATTATCACTTGCCTTGAAGCTGAGATTTGTTTGGTGTCATTCTCCTTCCTGCCATGTGCAGCAAAACAGGATCAAAGCAGCTGAGTTTGTTAGGATGGTTCAGTCCTTCCCTTCTTTTTAAAGCTGTGGGGCTGTTACTGGGTTAAAATAGTGCTGCAAAAGTGCTGCTTACTCTGCTGGGGAGCATCTGTCAGCGGAGAAACTGCCAGACAGCGCTGGGAAATGAACACTGGAGCTTCATTTCAGGACAACCTGAATTCAGCACACAAGAAGTTGAGGGAAGTAATCTTGTCTCCAATAATCTGGGTATTGTCCTAATAGAAAATTACTTGAAAGTAGCTTAGTAGTGGGAAACAGTTCACTATGTGTTTACCAGCTGGGGATGTGGGCACATGACACACACAGAGGCACATATGAACCTGCTTGACAGCCCAGCCTGACGCTGAATTTCCATCCCCACAGTGTCACACTGCAGTCCTGAGCTCGGGGAATGGAGCACAAAGGTCAGCCCCTCCCTCCAGCGCCAGAGACAGCGTGGAGAGAGGGCCAAAGTGCAGCACACAGCACCGAGCCCGTGTCCCAGGGCAGCGTGAGGGGCAGCACCTGTTGGTCAGGTGCAGGCTGAGGCTTTGAGTTTGTTCTCCCTGCACTTTCTGCTGGGAGTGGGAATGTTTCCCTCCTGAATGTTTTACCAGCACTGAGTGTTAAACCTCCCTGGCATCACTGGCTCTGTTCCTGTTGTCCTGCCCAGCTCTGGGGTCATAGAATGGTCCAGGTTGGAAGAGACCTCCGAAGGTCATCCAGTCTGACCTCCCCACACTCAGCAGGGACATCCCCAACTAGGTCAGGCTGCCCAGGACCTTGTCAAGCCTCACCTTGAATATCTCCAGGGAAGGAGCCTCAACCACTTCCCTGGGCAACCAGTTCCAGTGTTCCACCACCCTCATAGTAAAGAACTTCTTCCTGATTTCCAATGTAAATCTGCCCTTCTCTAGTTTGAAGCCATTGCCCCTTGTCCTGCCACTGCAGGCCTTTGTAAACAGTCTCTCCCCATCCTTCCTGTAGGACGCCTTCAGGTACTGGAAGGCTGCTATGAGGTCTCCCCAGAACCTCCTCCTCTTCAGGCTGAACAACCCCAGCTCCCTCACCCTGTCCTCATAGCAGAGGTGCTCCTACCCCCTGATAATTTTCATGGCCCTCCTCTGGGCCCTTTCCATCAGGTCCATGTCCTTCCTGTCCTCAGCACAGGAGAATATTGGACCTGTTGGAGTGGGTCCAGATGAGGTCATAAAAATGCTCTGAAGGCTGAAACCCCTCAGCTGTGAGGACAGGCTGAGGTAGTTGGGTTTGTTCAGCCTGGAGAAGAGAAGACTCTAGGGAGACCTTGTGGCCTTTCAGTTCTTAAAGGAGCAAATAAGAAAGATGAGGGCAGACTTTTTAGCAGGGCCTGTTGTGACAGGACAAGGGGTGATGGTTTGAAACTAAATAAGATCCAGACTAGATAGAAGGAAGAAATTATTCACACTGAGGGTGATGAGATGCTGATCCAGGTTGCCCAGAGAGGTGGTAGATGCCTCATCCTTGGAATCATTCCAAGTCAGGTTGGATGAGGGTCTGAGCAATCTGCTGTAGTTGAAGGTGTCCCTGCTGACTGCAAGGGGTTTAGCTGGATGGCCTTGAAAGGACTCTTCCTGCCCAAACCGGTCTGTGGCATGATGCTGAAGAAGTCACATTTCTAGTAGATTTCAGACTCAGTGCGGCTTTGGCTGGGTTCAGTGCTGGGCCCCATCCTGTTCAGTGTCTTTACTGGTGATCTGGACAGGGGGATGGAGTCCATCATCAGTAAATGTGCAGGTGACACTGAGCTGGGGGCAGGAGTTGATCTGTTAGAGGGTAGGAGAGCTCTGCAGAGGGACCTTGCCAGGCTGGACAGATGGGCAGAGTCCAAGGGCATGAGATTGAACACATCCAAGTGCCAGGTTCTGCACATTGGCCACAACAACCCCATGCAGAGCTACAGGCTGGGGTCAGAGTGGCTGGAGAGCAGCCAGGCAGAAAGGGACCTGGGGGTGCTGTTTGATAGTAGGCTGAATATGAGCCAGCAGTGTGCCCAGGCAGCCAAGAAGGCCAATGGCATCCTGGCCTGCATCAGGAACAGTGTGGCCAGCAGGAGCAGGGAGGTCATTCTGCCCCTGTACACTGCGCTGGTTAGGCCACACCTTGAGTCCTGTGTCCAGTTCAGGGCCCCTCAGTTTAGGAAAGATGTTGAGTTGCTGGAAGGTGTCCAGAGAAGGGCAATGAAGCTGGGGAGGGGTTTGGAGCACAGCCCTGTGAGGAGAGGCTGAGGGAGCTGGGGTTGCTTAGCCTGGAGAAGGGGAGGCTCAGAGGAGACCTTATTGCTGTTTACAACTACTTGAAGGGAGATTGTAGCCAGGAGGGGGTTGGCCAACATGGATTTAGGAAGGGCAGGTCCTGCCTCTCCAACCTGATCTCCTTCTATGATCAGGTCTGTCTGGTGGACATGGGGAGGCCTGTGGATGTAGTCTATCTGGACTTCAGCAAGGCCTTTGACACCGTCCCCCACAGTAAACTGCTGGCTAAGCTGTCAGCTCGTGGTTTGGACCACAACACTCTGTGCTGGGTTAGGAACTGGCTGGAGGGCTGAGCCCAGAGAGTGGTGGTGAATGGTGCCACATCCGGCTGGCAGCCAGTCACCAGTGGCATCCCCAGGCATCAGTGCTGGGCCCCATCCTCTTTAACATCTTCATTGATGATATGGATGAGGGGGTTGAGTCAGTCATCAGCAAGTTTGCAGATGACACCAAGTTGGGAACAGATGTTAGTCAGAGGGTAGAAAGGCTCTGCAGAGGGACCTCGACCGACTGGACAGATGGGCAGAGTCCAATGGGATGGCATTTAACAAGTCCAAGTGCCGGGTGCTGCACTTTGGCCACAGCAACCCCATGCAGAGCTACAGGCTGGGGTCAGAGTGGCTGGAGAGCTGCCAGAGAGGGACCTGGGGGTACTGATTCACAGCTGCCTAAACATGAGCCAGCAGTGTGCCCAGGTGGCCAGGAGGGCCAATGGCATCCTGGCCTGCATTAGGAATGGTGTGGCCAGCAGGAGCAGGGAGGTCATTGTGCCCCTGCACTCTGCATTGGTTAGGCCATACCTTGAGTACTGTGTCCAGTTCTGGGCCCCTCAGTTTAGGAAGGACACTGAGACACTTGAATGTGTCCAGAGAAGGGCAACAAGGCTGGGGAGAGGCCTTGAGCACAGCCCTGTGAGGAGAGGCTGAGGGAGCTGGGATTGTTTAGCCTGGAGAAGAGGAGGCTCAGAGGTGACCTCATTGCCCTCTACAACTACCTGAAAGGTGGTTGTAGCCAGGAAGGGGTTGGTCTCTTCTCTCAGGCAACCAGCACCAGAACAAGGGGACACAGTCTCAAGCTGTGCCAGGGGAGGTTTAGGCTCAAGGTGAGAAAGTTCTTCACTGAGTGAGTCATTCGTCATTGGAATGTGCTGCCCAGGGAGGTGGTGGAGTCACCGTCCCTGGAAGTGTCCAAGAGGGGATTGGACATGGCACCTGGAGCCATGGTTTAGTAGTCATGAGGTGTTGGGTGATAGGTTGGACTTGATGATCTCTGAGATTTTTTCCAGCCTTATTGATTCTATGATTCTGTGATGTCCAATATGGATCCTCTTGGCCAAGATCAGGGTCACTTGAGAGGAGCTGAGATTGATTCATGTCCTGAGGGATCATTAGGCCATGTGTAATTCCTCATGAGTCAGAAAAGTCTCCTTTCACTTGTGGACAGAACTTGTTCACACCATGGTCTGAGTTTTATGAGGCCTTTGTAACAAAACAAGTTTGTCCAGGTGTTTCTAGATGCAGTTGGTAGAGACACATCAAGGATGTTTTTGATAGGAGGAGATGAGAATAAACATTTTGTGAGCTCTTCTGTTGCTCACCCAATGTACAGCCAGGGATTTCTGAAGCCATCTATGGTGTGGCCCAAAAGCATGGCTTTGCAGTGATGTTCTTGGGGTGGTTATGTTGGGTTTGCAGAGAAGTTAATTTGCAGGCTCAAAAGTCTCCAGTGTGCAGCACAGTCTCCGGTGTAGCACACAAGGAAGCACTGCGTTGTGGAGAAAAAACAGCCTAGAGCTGCTGCTTCATCTCTTGTCAGCTCTTAGAGAAGGAGGCCTTGATTCTTCGCTCTGTTTCACTGGTATTGGAAGCTCCTCCCTCTCTACTCTTCTCTAGGGAGGCCACATAATCAGTATTTGATCCAGTTCTGGGCTCCCCAGTTCAAGGAACTACTGATGAGAGTCCAGCACAAGCTATGCAGATGATGATGGCACTGCAGCATCTCTGTGAGAAGGGAAGCCTGAGAGACCTGGGGCTGTTTAGCCTGGAGAAGAGCAGCCCTAGGGGTGATCCTCTCAATGCTCAGCAGTATCTAAAGGGTGAGGGGCTAGAAGATGGCACCAGATCCTTTCCAGTGGTGCCCAGCAACAAGACAAAGGGCAACAGGCACAAAGTAGAACATTGAGCAAAATCTTGTTTCATGTGAGGGACCAGGCTGTCCAGAGAGGTTATGGAGTCTGCCTGGAAATTGTGATCCTGGGCAACCTGCTTTGAGTGACCTCTCCAGAGGTCCTTTCCAGCACACACCATGTTGGGATTCTGTGAGTGTGTGCTGTGAAAGTCACTTCACAGTACCACAGTATCACCAAGGTTGGAAGAGACCTTGAGGATCATCTAGTCCAACCTGACACCACAAACCCCATGACTAGACCATGGCACCAAGTGCCACATCCAATCTCTTGGAACACCTCCAGGGATGGTGACTCCACCACCTCCCTGGGCAGCACATTCCAATGATGAATGACTCTCTCAGTGAAGAACTTTCTCCTCACCTCGAGCCTAAACTTCCCCTGGCACAGCTTGAGACTGTGTCCCCTTGTTCTGGTGCTGGTTGCCTGAGAGAAGAGACCAACCCCTTCCTGGCTACAACAACCTTTCAGGTAGTTGTAGAGGGCAATGAGGTCACCCCTGAGCCTCCTCTTCTCCGGGCTAAACAATCCCAGCTCCCTCAGCCTCTCCTCACAGGGCTGTGCTCAAGGCCTCTCCCCAGCCTCGTTGCCCTTCTCTGGACACGTTCAAGAGTCTCAATGTCCTTCTTAAACTGAGGGGCCCAGAACTGGACACAGGACTCAAGGTGTGGCCTAACCAGTGCAGAGACCAGGGGCACAATGACCTTCCTGCTCCTGCTGGCCACACTATTCCTAATCCAGGCCAGGATGCCATTGGCCCTCCTGGCCACCTGGGCACACTGCTGGCTCATGTTTAGGCGGCTGTCGATCTAGAAGCTGTGCTTCTAGAGCACAGCTCTTGTGAGGAGTGGCTGAGGGATCTTGGGTTGTCAGCTTGGAGAAAAGGAGGCTGAGGGGAGACCTTCTGGCTCTCTACAACTCCCTGAAAGGAGGTTAGAGGTAGGTGGGGGTCGGTCTCTTCTCCCAAGGAACAAGAAACAGGACAAGAGGAAATGGCCTCAAGTTGTTCCAGGGGAGATTTAGGTTGGACATGAAGAACAATTGCGTGCCCAAAAGCATTGTCAAGGCCTGGAACAAGCTGCCCAGGGCAGTGATGGAGTCCCCATGGTGGAGGGATTGAGCAGCTGTGTGGACATGGTGGTGAGGGAGATGGTTTAAGTGGTGAGCTGGCACTGCTGGGTTGACAGTTGGGCTCAATGATCTGGAAGGTCTTTGCCAACCTAAATGATTCTGCAATTCATTTGTGTGGCTCTGCTAAACTGTGGAGGTGGCACAGGTCGAGCCACGAGAAGGAGCTGGCTCATACTCGGGATGTTCCCAAATGCTGTACTCAGCAGATGAGGGAAGATGGGAGGATGTGTTGCTGAAGGAGAGTTAAGATGACACTACAGAGAATCCCTTTAACATCTGTTCCATCTTTCCTTCAGGTTATGCTTGCCGTAACATCTCCACCTCCACTGCCCTTCAGAGTAAGTGTAAAGCAACTTCACCTCCAAGTTCCTTTCCAACCTAAGCCCTTCTGTGATTCGTGTTCTTAAAAATCCACTGCCCACAAGCTTAAAACCCACTGACAGACTTCTCTCTGCTTCCAGACAGAACCCACGTTACCTACGATGTCAAAGGGGATGTTGCTGTCGTCCGCTTCAACACGCCAAATTCCAAGGTACTCTCTTAGGTTACAGGTGGAAATGGCAGCAGAAGCAGCCATCTGGAGAAGACTAAGATCTTGCCTAACCTGCAGCCTTTCAAAGTTGTGAACAAAGCAGAATAAGGAAAACAAGTGTTTGGGGCAGTTAATGAGATGCCTGAAAGTGCCCTGTGGAAATATTTTGTGTCTGCTCACTTAACTTGTCCCTCACTGGCACAGGGACAAGTTAAGGGATCTAGCACAGGGTACTGCTAGATCTTGCTAAGCTGTTGGATTCAACACAGTTAAGGAGAGTCTCTGTTGTATAGGGGTCAGAAAAACAGTTTAGAAGCACTTAAAATCTGGTTTTGAGGTCACAAACTCACTGTCAGTGAGATGAAGGCAAGAATTCTTAACAGCAGATTACTTGATGAGCTACTACAGGGTTGCATCACCAGCCTCGAGCCCCTCACTCCAAGAAGGACAAGGAGGTGCTGGAGTATGTCCAGAGAAGGGCCATGAAGCTGGTGAAGGGTCTAGAGCACAAGTCTTGTGAGGAGCAGCTGAGGGAACTGGAGTTGGTTAGCCTGGAGAAAAGGCAGCTGAGGGGAGGCCTTCTCACTCTCCACAACTCCCTGAAACAAGGTTGGAGCTACTTGAGGGTCAGTCCGTTCTTCCAGGTAACAGGTGACAGGATGAAAGGAAATGGCCTCAAGTTGGACCAGGGGAGCGTTAGCTTGGACATGAGGAACAATTTCTTTCCCAAAAGGGTTGTCAAGGCCTGGAAGAGGCTGTCCAGGCCAGTGGAGTCCCCATCCCTGGAGGGTTTTAAAAGCAGTGGAGATGTGGTGCTGAGGGACAGGGTTTAGTGGTGATCTGGCATTGGTGGATTAATGGTTGGACTTGATGATCTTAAAGGTCTCCTCCAACCTAAACAGCTCCATGAGTCCATGAACTTCACATTTCTCTGAGTTTTGTGACACAGACTGAACTAAGTTCTCTGGCAAACCTGGGCTCAATTTGAGCATCCCAGAGCCATTACAGTTTTGCCATGCAATGATGTGGCTGTTGGGTGAAGTCCTGGATGGTCTGTTGGGTTTTTGTTGTGTTGGTTTTTTTTTCCCCAAAAGGCAAATCTTGAAAGGCTGTAGAGCTGTCCCAGTCAGACCTAGCACTGGCTTTGGCTTTTTGCTGTCTGTGCCAGCTTCTGTGCAAGTTTTCTGATGACTGAATCCAGTAGTAATGCAGTGGTTAAACTCTGTTGTCTCCTCAGCTCCCTCTTTACAATGCTGATCTGCTGCTTTCCAGGTAAACACTCTCTCCAGAAAACTCAACTCAGAGTTTAGTGAGGTAATGAATGAGATCTGGGCCAATGAATCTGTCAAAAGTGCTGTCCTCATCTCCTCCAAGCCAGGCTCTTTCATTGCTGGAGCAGATATTGAGTAAGTACTGGGAGTGCTTGAAGTTGAGCTGAGGGAGCTTTCTCTGAGGCTCAGCATGCAAGTCTCATGGTCTGCACTGTGAAGTCCCAGCATTTTGTGACTGACATCTCCCCAGGCAGAGGCTGGGAGTGAGATCCATGTGCTAGTGTGCTCAAATGAAGTTAGGATCGTGATAAAGAGGAGCATGGTGAGTCATTAAAGCCCATTTGGCTGCAGCACTGGATCACTCCTTCCTGCATGCTGGGGTGCAGCCAGGAAAACCCATCCTGGCTCCAGGGTGAGCACTGTCCTTTGGTCTGGGACACCACAGGAGCAGGTCATTTACATGCAGAGCTTGGTTTGAGCTGGGTTTGAGTGCCTGGCAGTCTGCCAGCCTGGCCCCTTGATTAAGGCAGGATTTGGTGCTCTGCCACTTTGAAGCATCTCAACAACTTCTCAGGCAATCCAGCAGCGGGTTTGCAGGGGGTGGGTGCTCCCTCTGAGTGTTGGTGTGCTGTTGTCCTGACACTGGGCAGGGCAGAATATTTGTTTCAAAACATTAAAAGCCAGAAAAGCTCTAAGAAGAAGTAAAATTGCAAATAAACACTTCAAAACATTTTGGGTTGGTGTTTGGTGTTGGGTTTTTTGGCTGGCTTTATTCAAGAGGCAGAGGCTTGATATGAGGAGAGAGTAGCCAGGGCTGGTGTGTGGAGCAAAAAGCCTGGCTGTGTTTGAGGTATCTGCTGATCTCAACACTACCAGCCTCCTGAATTGTGCCTGCCTGGCAGATGCAGCTGCCCTCTGTCAGAATAATTAGCACAGGGAGGCACTAATTGGCAGAGTGCAACATCAGGGCAGCAAACAGCTGCTCCTCTAAAAAGTGATCCTGGGCTCTCCCCCCCACCCTTCCTGGCAAGTGCTTTGAGGCTTCCTAAGGCCCTTCCTCCTCTCTCCCAAAGGCTTTCAACACTCTAATACAAGGAAACTCATTCAGTGCTTTCAGGCACAGCCCTGTGTCAGCATGCAGTGACTTAACCCATGGAATTTAGTAGTCTCCTTGTGTTGTCTGTTAGTCTAGGAGTGGGTAACTAAATAGCTCTCTGCTGTCCATCAGTCAGTGGGGCTTTGTGGGAACAAGCCATTGAAGCATTCTCATTTGCCTCCCATTTTCTCAGAGCTTTGCCCATTCTGACCAGCCTTTCTGCCTCCCTGCAGCATGATTGCAGCCTGCAAGACCTCTGAGGAAGTGACTCAGCTCTCTCAGGAAGGACAGAAGATGCTAGAAAAAATTGAGCAGTCTCCAAAGCCCATAGTAGCTGCCATCAGTGGCTCCTGCCTGGGAGGAGGACTGGAGGTACTGAACAGTTCCATGTCTGATGAGCAGGAGTGGGAGTCAGTAGGACTGGTTCTCTAAACTACCCTGAATGCCTGCAGGACTGAGAAGGATTTGGGACCTGGCATGGTTTCATTCCATCCAAATGAGTTTGTGGCAAGCTAATGGCTTAGCTGTGCTTCAGGGCTCTGCCATGCTAATTTGCTTCTGTTGAGAGCTAAGCAAATGTGAATCTGTGGGGGCCAAGTCAATACTTAGGTTAGAGCATCCCAGGGACAACTGCCTGTTTCCAGCAGCCACTGGATCTGGATAAATGCCTCTGGCAGAGCCCAAACTGGAAATTGCTGCTTTTCAGATGAACCAAGTGTTGTCTCCCAGCAACTTGTAAAGGTGGTTGTGAGTTAGAGGGATGAGTGTGGGAAGCATGGCCAGGCTCCACCCCAGCTCTGCCTACTCTGCTCCATCACCTGCCACTTAAGGCAGAGAGTGAGAGTCAGTGTTGAGAGCCTGGAAGACCTGAGGCTGTTTAGCCTGGAGAAGAGCAGACTCAGAGGGGATCTTCTCAATGCTCACCAAGAGCTAAAAGGGTGAGGGGCAAGAGGCAGGGGGGGCAGACTCATCTCGAAAACAGTGGTGCAGAGTGACAGGACAAGGGACAACAGGTACAAACTGCAATCCAGAAGGTTCCATATGAAGATGAGGAGAAATTTCTTCCCTGTGAGGATGCTGGAGCATTGGAAAAGACTGCCCAGAGAGATTGTGGAGGCTCCTTCTCTAGAGAGTTTCCAAACCCTACCCAGATGCAATCCTGGGCAGCCTGCTCTGGGTGACCCTGCTTTAGCAGAGGGGTTGGACTAGATGATCTCTAGAAGTCCTTTCCAACTCCCACCATGCTGTGATTCTATGGCCTGCTTTATCATCTCCATTCAGGATTTTGTAATCTGAGTAATACCTGGAGCAAAGTTTCCTAAACCAGGATAACTTTGTGGGAATGGAGCCCCTTCAGGTACAGACTGAGCCCTCCAGCAGCACTGTGGTGACAGATCTAGGCTTGGTGATGCAGCAATCAGCCATGCCATGGCTGACCTGTTAATGGGACCATGCTCTCAGGATAGTGAATGAATTTATGCAGCCCATGGTGGTCTAGATGAGATTTGTGAATAGCTTGGCTCAGTTTGGTAGTTTCATGTTCATTTTGTAGCTGCTTGATGTCATCTCCCTGCATGTGCTGCTCTTGCCGGAAGAAGCCATCAGCACAGAGGGAATTTGGGCAGTTGGACTGGGGGGCTGGGGAAGCACTGGAAGGAAAGCTGAGGCAGTGTGTAGAAGAGACTTTAGTGATGGATGGCAAGTTTTTCTGTGGTCACTCTCAGGGAAACCTTTTGGTTTATCTTACCTTTTTTTTCAGGTTGCCATTGCCTGTCACTACAGAATAGCAACAAAGGACAAAAAAACAGTCTTGGGAACACCTGAAGTGTTGCTGGGTCTCCTGCCAGGGGCAGGGGGTACTCAGAGGCTGCCAAAGATAGTAAGTAAGAGAACTTCACTTGATAGATCCTTCCTTTAGTGACCCCGAAATGGGTTGAAGGTTGGTCTGGATGATCTTTGAGGCCTCTTCCAACCAGATGTTTCCTGTGATCCTCCTGCATGGCATGCTGCCATTCTCAGATGTCCTTTCTACTCTTCCAGGTGGGACTTCCAGCTGCCTTTGATATGATGCTGACTGGGAGGAACATTCGTGCTGACAGAGCAAAGAAGATGGGGCTGGTTGACCAGGTGGTGGACCCTCTAGGTCAGACATGATCCTCCTTAGTTCTAGATCTACTGCCTGTCAATTAACCTCTCCACCTGGGTGGAGAAGGTACTGATGCAGTCAACAGCCCAGTGAGGGTAAAGCATATGGACTGGGAGGAGAACCTCATAGAGTTCAACAAGAGCAAACATAGGGTCTTGCACCTGGGGAGTAATAACCTCGTGCACCAGTAAAGGCTAGAGGTTGATATGCTGGAAAGCAGCTCCATGGATCAGGATCTGGGAATGCTGGGGGACAGCAGGCTTACCATGAGCCAGCAATGTGCCCTTGTGGACAAGAAGTCAAGTGATCTCCTGGGCTACATTAAGAAGAATGTGACTAGCCAGTCAAGGGAGTTTCTCCTTCCCCTCTACTCTGCCACAGTGAGGCCAGATCTGAGTATTGTGTCCAGGTCTGGTCTCCCCAGTTCAAGAGAGACAAGGAACCACTGGAGAGAGTCCAGCAGAGGTTGCAAAAATGCTGAGGGACCTGGAGCATCTCACTGATGAGGAGAAGCTTAAAGACCCAGGGCTTTTTAGCCTGGAGAAGAGCAGTCTGAGAGGGAATCTTCTCAATGCTGATCAATAGCTGAAGGGCAGGGGTCAGACTAATTTTAGTGATGCCCAGCAACAGGACAAAGGGCAACCCAGCAACAGGCACAAACTGGAGCCCAGGAGGTTCCATCTTAAGATGAGGGAAAGCTTTCCTGTGAGGGTGCCAGAGACCTAACCCAAGCTTTTCAGTGGGGTTGTGATGTCTCCTCCAGAGAGACTCCAAACCTGCCTGGCCACAATCCTGGGCAACATGCTGGGCTACTTGGAGTGCAGCATCCTTCCCATGCTCTGCAGTGCAATATCTATTCCCACCTTAGAAATATGGGCAGAGGCACCCTGAGATCTCAGGTTTCTCTTAAGCCCAGTGAGTAGGGAAAGGTTAGCGTGGAGGGCAGGCCTGCTGGCTCTCTTGCCTAGCTAATTGTACAGATAAGAGCCTGCCTTCCTCATTTATCATCTCAGAAGGACAGGTTGCAAGCCATCATGAAAGGAGAATGGATGACCAGTGTCTATATTTATGCAGCCTGCAGATGTTCATCTTCATGACAAGATCTTGAGAAGAAGCCAACCCCCACAGCTTAGGTGCTCTGAATTCCCAGCTGACTTTCAGTGGGAGGAAGAAACTCCTTGCAAACTGCAGATTTCCAGGTGCTGAGTGGGCTAGGGAATAATTTCATGCTGCTGACTGCCCTGAGAAATGCAAGAGAAGCTCTTGTCTGTTCTTTCTCTGAGCTAGACAGCCCCAGGTCTTTATGCTTCTCCTTGTCAGAGAGATGCTGCACTCTTCTCAGCACTTTTGTAGCCTCTGCTGCACTCTCTGCAGCAGTTCCTTGTCTCTCTTGAACCAGGGAACCCAGGACTGGACCCAGGAGTCCAGAAGATCCTCACTATGGCAGGATGGGAGGAGAACCTCCCCTCCCTGCTGGCCACACTCTTCTGAATGTACTCCAGGAGACCATTTGCCTTCTTGGCCACAAGGGAGCATTGCTGGCTCGTGAGGAGCTTCTGTCCACCGGCATTCTCAGGTCCTCCTCCACGGAGCTGCTTTCCGGCAGGTCCACCCTTAACCTATGCTGCTGCATGGGGGTTATTCCTCCCCAGATGCAGGACCCTCCACTTGCTCCTGCTGAACTCCATGAGATTCTCCTCCACTCAGCCCTCCAGGAAGAGGGGTCTTTAGTTGGATTCTCACATACAAAGCACACACTCACGCTTGAGTTAAAATTGCCTGCATAAGCTTTGTACTTGCTTAAACGTGCATTGGCTTTACAAAGCCAGCTAATGTGGTTTTTTTATACCACTGCCTGCCTTGAAGGAAACTTGAATGTTCTGAAGAGCTGTTTGGAATCCTAGCTCAGAGCTTGTAAGCACGTAGGAGGAACAAAAAGCCGTGCAGGCTTTGGAGGCATTGCTTGCCGGTTCGGGGAGCAGCCGGCGCCAGAAGGCGTTTTGCCGCTCCTCTCATTTTCATTCACAGCGTCTGGGGGAAAGCTGCTTTGAGTGGAGTGATGTGGTGGCTGCCTGGGGAAGGCTTTGAAGGGGAGAGACAGTGTTAATCAGGAGGCAGTGTGTCATGGGGTGTCACCAGTTCTTCAGCAGGGAGCTCCACAACGCTCACTTGGTCTCTTCACTCCTGTGCCCAGGTCTAACTCCGGCACATGCCTTAACAAAACATGCAGGTCCCTGGGGTGCATTCAGAAGACTCTGACTGGCAGGTCAAGGTTGGGGGGGGGTCTCTTCCACACTACTCTGCTCCACTGAAGGCACATCTGGAGTACTGGGGTCAGCTGTGTGCTCCCCGCTTCAAGAAGAGGGAGCTACTGAAGGGAGTGCAGCAGATACTGAGGGCACTGGAGCATTTCTCTGAGGATGGGCTGAGGGACCTGGAGAAGATATGTGCTGTGTGACCTGGTATAGGTGATCCTGCTCTGGCAGGGGGATTGGGCTAGATGATCCTTCAAGGTCCCTTCCAGCCCCTAACGTTCTGTGCCTCTGTGATTGCTAAAGCTTGTTTTGTGGTGCCTTGCTTCCTTGTGGGACAACTTCAGGTTAGCACATCTGGGCCCCAAGATGGATGGCCAAGCACCCAGAGCCTCTCTAGGTGTTGTGCAAGTGGCACTGTCTAAACCAAAGGAGCAGATCAAAGGAACATCATGGGCTGTCTCATCCATGCTTCTCTGTATCATAATCCACCAAGGGTAACTTCTGCCTCCCCTTTTGTTCACAGGGCCAGGTGTGAAGACTCCAGAGGCACGGACAATTGAGTACTTGGAAGAGGTGGCAATTGACTTTGCCAGAGGTCTGGCCAACAGGACTGTGTCAGCCAAAAGATCCAAAGGGCTAATGCAGAGTAAGTCTGTAGTCATAGTGGCCAAATCCCAAGGGCTCTGCACCTGAGGAGGAATAACCCCTGCACCAGCACAGGTTAGGGGTTGATCTGCTGGAAAGCAGCTCTGCAGAGAAGGACTTGGTAGTGCTGGGGGACCACAAGATCACCATGAGCCAGTAATGTGCCCTTATGACCTAGAAAGCCAGTGGTCTCCTGAGTATATGAAGAGTGTGACCAGCAGGTTAGAGGAGGTTCTCCTGCCCCTCTACTCTGCCCTAGGGAGGCCATATCTTACTATTGTATCTAGTTGTGGGCTCCCCAGTTCAAAAGAGACAAGGAACTGCTTGGAGAGAGTCCAGTGGAGGCTACAAGGATGTTGAGGAAACTGTAGCATCTCTGTCAGGAGGAAAGGCTGAGAGCCCTGCAGCTGTTTAGCGTGGCGAAGAGCAGATTGAGAAGGGATCTTCTCAATGCTCATCAGTAGCTGAAGGGCAGAGGCCAAGATGATGGGGCCAGACTCTTTTCAGTGGTGCCCAGTTACAGGATAAGGAGCAACAGGCACAAGCTGGATCCCAGGAGGTTCCACCTAAGCAGAAGGAGAAACTTCTTTCCTGTGAAGGTGCCAGAGCATTGGACCAGGCCACCCAGAGGGGTTGTGGAGTTTCCTTCTCTGGAGAGGTTGCAAACCTGCTTGGTCATTGCAATCCTGGGCAACCTGGTGAGGGTGACCCTGCTTTAGCAGCAGGGTTGGAGTGGGTGATCTTCAGAGATCCCTTCTTACCCCACCCAGGCCAAGATGCTGGGATGCTGTGACTGTAGTGACTGTGCTCCAGTTTTGCTTCTGGGATGCCTGTGCTCCTGTTCAGCTCCGGTTGGAAGATGGAATTCCTTCCTGTCGTAATCATCTCTTGAGCCAGGAGGGCTGGTAGAGAAAATGTTACTCTGCAGATCTGATCTTCAAGTGATGTTGCCAGAGCTGCAGGTGGTTGCTCCTGAAGTGTCCTAGAAAGGCACCAGGCCTTGGGGAGGGGGCATCAGCTACCTCCAGAACTTTATCTGTCTTCAAACTTGTCGTAGCAAGTTCTGTACCAAGCTTGTGTGATCAAGTGGGAAGAGGCATGTGGGTCTGCTCTCTACTAGCCCTCTTCAGTGGGTTTGTGATACAGGTAGAGCTCAGAAGTGATGACATCTGCATGAGTTCTGCTGCCACAAATTGTATTAGGAGGATACTTCAGCCCTGAAGGGGACTTTGCTGTTTAAAGAGCCATAAAAACCCTTCTGAGAACCCCACCTGTGGCTGAGTTTCAAGTGCACATTGCTGTTGCAGGTCTGCAACCCTCACATCTATACTCTTACCTTTCAGGTTAATCATTTAAAGGCTGATGGTGCATAAAGCACTGTGCTGAGACATGTTTTTGTCCCATCTTGCAGAGATAACAGATTATGCCATGGCTCTGCCATTTGTGAGGCAGCAAGTTTACAAGACAGTGGAGAGCAAAGTTCAAAAGCAAACCAAAGGACTCTACCCTGCTCCACTAAAGATCATTGAGGTAATTCCCAAGAATTGGTAATGCCCAAGAAACCAGAGTGAAGGTGAATCTGTGGGATAACACAGTGCCAGAGGGAAGGTGGTTCCTTGCTCTGAGTCAAGCCATACATCCTCACAGAAGATCAGTCCTGATGAGGGCTGCCTTTTTGGCATATCAAGCAAGCAAGGTAGAATTGAAAGGAACATCCTAGAATGGGGAGGCATTAAGAAGGGTGTGACCAGCAGGTCAAAGTTGGTTGTCCCCCTCTACTCTGCCCAAGTGAGGCCCCATCTGGAGTCCTAGTCCAGTTGTGGGCTCCCCAGTATGAGAGACAAGGAACTACTGGAGAGACTTCAGTGGAGACTACAAGGATGCTGATGGGTCTGGAGCATCTCTGTCAGGAGGAAAGGCTGAGAGACGTGGGGCTGGTTAGCCTGGAGAAGAGCAGCCTGAGAGGAGATCTTCCTAATGCTCATCAATAGCTAAAGGGTGGGGGGCAAGAGGATAAGGCCAGACTCTTCAGCGATGCCAAATAATGAGATACAGGGCAATGGGCACAAACTAGAACCCAGGAGGCTCATCTGAAGATGAGGAGAGACTTCTTTCTTGTGAGAGTGCTGGAGCACTGGACCATGCTGCCCAGAGCGGTTATAGAGTCTCCTTCTCTGGAGAGATTCCAAACCTGCCTAGACATTTTGATCCTGAGCAACCTGTGGGTAACCCTGCTTTAGCAGGAGGCTTGGACTAGGTGATTCCAAGCCCCACAGTTCTGGGATTCTGTGATATGGTCACCAAGTTTATGTGGTACTAGTGCCAGTAAGAAATAGATCAAGAACAGCACTGGGGCAAGAGGGAACAGCCTCAGTTTTCACCAGGGGAGGCTTAGTTTGGACATGAGGAACAATTTCTTCCCTAAAAGGGTTGTCAAGCCCTGGAACATGCTGCCCAGGGCAGTGGTAGAGTCACCATCCTGGAGGGGGTTAAAATCTGTGTGGAAGTGGTGCTGAGGGATGTGGTTTAGTGGTGACCTGGCAGCGCTGGGTTAACAGCTGACTTGGTTTGAAAAGCCTCTTCAAACCAGACCAGCTGTGTGATTCTATGAGAATCCAATTTGAGGGAAGGCTTAGCTGGAGTACTTTATTCATGAAACATGGAGCTGCAGTTTTTCCAGGTGTCCTCTTCTAAAGACCTGATGGAACCTGTTGAAACCAGGAAGGTCGATTCTGCTGATTTCATGGCACCAACCACACAGCGCTTGAGGGCCTCACTCCCTGACTTACACAGGCATTGTGTTACTTACAGACACTGCCCCAGGGAGGTGCAGCTAAAGAAGTCAGCTCATCAAAGCCCAGCTGTTGCCAGATGTGACCTAACAGCAGCTTATCTTTGTGGTTCCTCACTAGGTTGTAAAGACTGGGCTGGACCAGGGGCGTGACGCTGGATACCTCACCGAATCCCAGGTAAGGAGGTGAGATTCCTCCTGCTTACAAGCAAGCTGTGCAGCTGGGAGGAAGGATGGAAAAGCAATGTAAATGTGGTGCTGAGGGACATGTTTTAGTGGTGACCTGGCAATGGTGGGTTAAGGCTTGGGCTTGATGATTTGAAAGGTCTCTGCAAACCAAAGCAGTGAAGCACAGATATGTTTAACCAGGCACAAATATTGGCCACAGGCCACAGTGGTCTCTTGCTCCCTACTCTTCTGGCAGTGAGGCTGTGAAAAAGGTCTGTCCTGAACAACAGAACTGTTTGTTGAGGTCCTGCATCTGTGAAAACACTTTGTGCCTTTTTTCCTTTCTGTGATACCTCTGTTCTCTTTACTCAGTCATCAGGGTGGAGCAGGTCCAGGGGAGGCCACAAAAATGATGAAAGGGCTGGAGCCCCTCTGCTGTGAGGAGAGGTCAAGGGCTTTGGGGTTGTTCAGCCTGGAGAAGGCTCCAGAGAAGCCTTCTTGTGGCCTGTCAATACTTAAAGGGGCATATGAGAAAGGTGGGGCTAGACTCTTCAGCAGGGTCTGTTGTGACAGGGCAAGGGGTGATTAAAGTTTTTCACAAGGCCTGAGGGCAGGCCCCTTCCACTTGGAAGCCACTGGGACTTCCACAATGTCCCTGGCTGGTGCAGGATAGGAGGGAAAGGGTCCCACAACCATGAAATATGATCCTGTCACTGGGGGAAGCATCGATCTCGTAGGACCCTGCAGCTGCTGGCTGGCTGAGTCACTTCTGGCTCTATCACCACACCAAAGAGCTGCCAGGGAATGCTCCTCTCAAAGCTGTCTTGGTGGAACTGAGCTGTGAACCATTCCATGGGTAGGAAGGAGATGGAGGTGGAAATGCTGTGGTTGCTCTTGTTCAGTGGCAGAACCCCTGCCCCTCCAGACACAAGACCCATCCCACTCCAGACACAAGCATTTTGGGTGCACACTTTCAGATGCTTTAAATTAGAGGAAAGGACACTGAACAAGCAGCTTCCCACTGCTTTCCAGCAGCCCATGTGGGAGGTGATGGTGCAAAGTGGGCTGTGCTTAGCTCAGAAGATGCCTCTGGGGAGAGGGTGCACCTGCCCTGTCCTTTGCTAACCGGCTTACCACTCTGCAGTTACAGAGGTCACCATGCCCTCTTCTTGCCATCTTTTTGATGTGTGCCTGCTGGAAGTGAGGCAGCTGTTACATATCAAAGTCTCCACTCCCTTCTTCCCTTTCTTGCAGAGCTTTGGCCAGCTTGCAGTGACCAACGAGTCCAAGGCGCTGGTGGGGCTCTACCACGGGCAGGTGCGCTGCAAGAAGAACAAGTTTGGAGCCCCTCAGCGAGAGGTCAAGTGAGTGCAAGCATGGGATTGCCTGAGGAGCAGTTTGGAGGACCTCTGCTCTTGGGACAGAGGGGCTTGTGTGGCAGAGATCTCCAGCCTCCAGAAGGCTGATCCACTGCAGTTCAGAGGTCTCACCCACAAGTGACATCTCCTTACGTGACCTCACCAAAAATCGTGCCTGGGTGGAGGGGATCTGTGCAGTGCTGATGGCAGCAGTGGAAATCGAGCTGTTCCTAGCTTTGAATGTGTCCCCTGCTTTCTGTGCAGGACCCTGGCAGTGCTGGGAGCAGGGCTCATGGGAGCTGGGATCGCACAGGTTTCAGTGGACAAGGGAATTAAGACCATTCTGAAGGACACAGCTCAGAAGGGCTTGGACAGAGGACAACAGCAGATCTTCAAGGGGTATGTGAATGAAAAGGAGTTTGCTTGGGATGGGCTGGAGCTTCCTTTAGACAAAATACTACTTCCAGGCAGTCAGGAATACCTGACACCTCTGTTCCTTTGGAGTCTTCTACCTTCAGGTGTCACAAATGTGTTCTTTCAAGGTGGCCCCATGCAGTGTCCTGGGATATTGCTATGAAATAGGCCCAGTGTACTCAGCTCCTTAGGTGGGTGGACAGCCTATCTAGCTTTAGCTTTTAGATTTAGCAATGCCTTGTAGAGCTAAGCAGGGAGGGAAAGACACCTGGCTGCCCAGAGGCCTGTGTCAAAGGAGGCTTTGGGTCAGACTTCTCAAAAGCTGGATTTCTTTCCCCCTGTCCTGATGGCTCAGCAGTGCTCAGCTATCTGTCCTCAGGAATGCCAGTGACTGACCTTCAGGCTGAGGCACCAGCTGAGTGGTGTGAGCAGGGCTCTCCTTTTTCCTGAGGGAAGGAGGTGCCAGGAGGTAGAGTGTCAATCCTGCAGGACTGGACATTATAGAATCATATTGTGGTTGGAAGAGACCTTTAAAATCATCAAGTCCAACTGTTAACCCTGCACTGCCAGGTCACCACTAAACCATGCCCCTCAGCACCACATCTGCACAGCTTCTAAACTTCTCCAAGGACGGTGAACTCCACCACTGCCCTGGGCAGCCTGTGCCAGGGCTTAGCTTCCTTGCCTTTTTTTTTGGACATGCTCCAGCACCTCAATGTCCTTGGAATGAGGGGTCCAAAACTGAGCCCAGGATCTGAGCTGCAGCCCCACCAGTGTTGAGTACAGGGGAATGATCCCTACCCTAGTCCTGCTTGGCCGCACTGCTGCTGATCCCAGCCAGGATGCTGTCGGCCTTCTGGGCCACCTTGGCACACATTAGCTCATCTTCAGCTGGCTGTTGACCAACACCCCCAGCTCCTTTCCCACTGGGCAGGTTCCAGCTCCTCTTCCCCGAGCCTGGAGCGTTGCATGAAATTGTTGTGGCCCAAGTGCAGAATGCAGTGCAGGAGATGGTGTTTTGGGTCCCAGCTCCAGGAGGGAGGGGGTGCTCTTGGTGGTGTGATTACCTCCAGCAGTCTGGTGGTGTGGCCAGGAGCTGTGACTGGACTGTCCTTCCCTAGGCTGAACGGCAAGGTGAAGAAGAAGAGTTTGACGTCGTTCGAGAGGGACTCCATCCTCAGCAGCCTGACAGGCCAGCTGGACTACAAGGGCTTTGAGAAGGCAGACATGGTCATCGAGGCTGTCTTTGAGGACATAAACATCAAGCACAAAGTGCTGAAGGAAGTGGAGGCTGTGAGTAGCAGCTCTGAGCACCTTGTGCTTGGCCCTTGTGTGGTGGAGACTGAGTGGCCTGCCCTGTGCAGCTGGGTTTGTCACACCTTTTTGCTGCTATTTGGTGCTTGTTGCGAGCTGTGTCGATGCTGGGGGAGTGTCCTGGGCAGCCTGCTGGTTCCCTGAGGATATTCAATAAGGAGTTGGTAGTTCAGAGCTGAACAGGGCAGTTCTGACATTCCCTGACTCCTGGGAGCCACTCCAAAACCACTCCCATGTTGTATTGTCCTTTGCTGTCTCCACAGCCTGTAGTCCTTTGCAGTCTCTAACTTGGTGCCACTGCTCCTTTCTGTTCAAGAGCACACTCGGGACAGAATCACATGGTCATGGAACTGCTCTGTGCAGCTCCTTGCCATGTCTAACGTGGACATGTGTCATGTTCTGGTAGATACAGGAGGACTCTGGGACCAACATTGCAGATGTGGGGAGAGCTCAGGAGCAGAGAGGCAGGCTCCTGGTTTGAAATCAGTTCTAATGCTGTCTGCCTCAGCAGTGAAAATGGGGTTTGTTAGGGGTTTCCAGCTGCTGGCCCTGTTCTCTCAGGGCTCTGGATCTGAGTCTGGAGCTCAGATGTTAACTCTGTCTCTTCACTGCCTGCCACAGGTGATCCCTCCTCACTGTATCTTTGCCAGTAACACATCTGCCCTTCCCATCAGCCAAATCGCTGCTGCCAGCAAGAGGCCGGAGAAGGTAAGTCCCCAGTTCCACTCTGCACTGAGCTGCCTGTTAGTGGCAAACTGCCTTTGCTGTAGGTAAGCACTGGGACCTTCTGTTTCTTCCTCAGAACATGAAACAGCTCATCCTCTGCCCCCACTGCAAGCTTTGAACAGAGAGATTGTGATCTTTGGGCAGGTAGGAAAGGGATGAAGGTGGACTCGCCCCTAGTTTGATGTTGGCAGGTAGGTGCAATAGGGAGGTGAGAGCCTTCAGGAAGCATTCATGCATACAGAAGGGCAGAAAAACTGTGAAAGGACAAGAGAAAATGGCCAAGTGTCCAATGTTGTGGACTCCTTCACTGCCCTGGGAAGATTAACAAGTGCTAGGACAAGAGAAAAAGGCCTCAAGTTGTGCCAGGGGAGGTTTAGGTTGAACATGAGGGAAAAATTCTTTCCTGAAAGTGTTATCAAGCCATGGAACAGGCTGCCCAGGGAGGTGGTGGGGTTACCACCCCTAGAGGGATTTAAAAGCTGTGCAGATGTGGTGCTGAGGGACATGGTTTAGTGGTGACCTGGCAGTGCAGAGTTAACAGGTGGACTTGATAGTCTGAAAGGTCTTTTCCAACCCAAACCATTCCATGGTCCTAGGAGTATTCCAGTGGCCAACTGTCCTTGCTGTGACAAACTTTGCCTTTGTGTCCAGTCAGAGTCTCCCCAGGAGAGAGAGCTTTGTACCCATCACCTCTCATCTTTTCCATGTGACTCCTCATAAAAAGGGAGTCTCCACCTTCTTTGTAGCCACCCTTTAATACTGGACCATGGTGAGGAGGTCTCTCCTGAGCCTTCATTTCTCCAGGCTGAACAAACCCATTTCTCTCAGGCTTTCCCTGTATGGCAGCTTGCCAGTCCTTGGATCATCTTGGTGTCCCTTCTGTGGACCCTCTCCAGCCTATCCACATTGTCTCTGGACTCCCTCCAGCCTGTCCACATCTTTTTTTGTACAGCAGGGACCAAAACTAAACCCAGTGTTCCAGGGGTGGCCTGACCAGTGCTGAGCAGAGTGGGATCACGACCTTGTCTCTGCTGGTGATGCCCTTGTTGATGCAACCAGCATCACACTGATCCCCAAGGCAGGGAAGAGCAAGCAGTTCCCCTGCAAGACAGTCCCATCTGCCTCTCCAAAACAGGTGGGATGGGGAGGCAGAGGCAGTCTGGTGTGGGGAGGAGATAGAGGTTCTGGCCCTCAGTTGGAAAGTGCTACAGAAACTCAAACACAGGTACCAGTGGCTGGTCCTTAAACCCCTGCAAGAGGCTTCAGTCTGCCCAGGGTTTCTCTGCAGGAGTTCTGTGGACTAGGTGATTATTGTGGGTGCCTTCCAACTGAAATAGTCTGTTCTAAGGTCCATGGAGTAGCAAAGTGTGTCCCAGCTGCTGGGGGTTCCTGTGCCCATTGTCAGCCTCCTCCCGGTTTGCTCTTGGATCTTAGTTGCGTCGGAAATGCCAACTGAGTCTTACTTGTTCAGACATGCAAATAACTCCCTCTTTCTGCCTGTGTAATGATTCTTTCTGGGGAAACTAATAGGAAATCAGTTCACTAATTAGTGTACTTTAATTAGTTTTGCAGTCTGCAGCTCCCCTGCAAGGTGATCTTCATGCCAAGTGTAGCTTCCAGGAGTCATGAAGGTGACACGCTGGTGACATGGTCCTGTTAAAGTGAGGCACACAGCCAAGTAATCAGTTAAATGCTGCTCCCAGAGGAAGGCTGCACTCATCTCTGTAATTAGGCTCTGGAAACCTGCTGCCTTCTCCTTAGATTCACTTCATCACCAAAAAAGCCCACACCAAACCCAAACGTTCAGGAGCAGAACACAAGGACTCTGCTAGACGCCTGTCTCCCTGGCTGCTGGTCTGGTTTTGTAGACCAGGAGGAGCAGCACCCAGGTGTGTGGCTGCAGGGCCTGCTCAGGTGGTTCCTGCAGGTCACACAGCATTTAACTCACCCAGGGACTGAGCTTGGCTAAGGTTGCTACCAGGTTTGGCTGCCAGGGTATTAAGTGCAGAGAGAGCTGAGAAGCACTTTTGGTCCCGTAGGCATTGTACAGAATCTCAGCACTAGTAAGGGCTGGAAGGGACCTCTGGAGATCTAGTCCAAATCCTCTGCTAAAGCAGGGTCACCCACAGCAGGTGGCCCATAGTCATAATGTCCAGGTAGGTTTGGAATCTGCTGAGGAGGAAACTCCACAACCTCTCTGGACAGCCTGTTCAGTGCTCTGTCACCATCACAGGAAAGGATTTTCTCCTTACCTTTCAGATAGAACCTCCTGGCTTCCGGGTTGTGCCCATTGCCCCTTGTCCTGTCACTGAAAGGAGTCAGACCCATCCTTCTGCCCCTCACCCTTTAGATATTGATCAATAATGAGAAGATCCTTTCTCAGGGTGCTAAACAGCCCCAGGTCTCTCAGCCTTTTCCTCCTCAAAGAAATGCTCCAGTCCCCTCAGCATCTTTGTAGCCCCTTCTGGACACTCTCCAGTAGATCCCTGTCTCTCTTGAACTGGGGAGCCCAGAAGTGGGCCCAGGACTCCAGATGTGGCCTTATCTCCCTTGACTCCTGGACACAGTGGGAAGCCATTGGCCTCCTTGACCACGAGAGCTGGCTCATGGGCAACTTGTTGTCTGTCAGCACTCCCAGGTCTTTTCTCAGCAGAGCTGCTTTCCAGCAAGTCAGCCCCTAGCCTGTCCAGTTGCAGGGGGTTATTCCTCCCCAGGTGCAGGACCCTACACATGAGGTTCCCCTCTGCCCAACTCTCCAGATTATCCAGGTCAAACACCCTCACAGAGGCAGGAGCTGTGGAGCATGTGCTGTGTCCTTGGGAAAGCCAAGGAGAAAAGGAGTTGGAGAGCACTCCCATTGGATGCAGTGGAGTGTGGGGCTGGATGGCTACTGCCCTGTGCCAGTGCTGGCCTGCTTCCCTCTGCACTTGGCCACTTGATTTACCCTACTGGAAAACCAACCCTGAGCTCTTCCTTCTGCCCAGGTGATTGGGATGCACTACTTCTCCCCTGTGGACAAAATGCAGCTTCTGGAAATCATCACCACAGACAAAACATCCCAGGACACAGCAGCTTCTGCAGTTGCTGTTGGCCTCAAGCAGGGCAAGGTCGTCATTGTGGTGAAGGTGAGAGAACCCCACGCCAAAGATGAGCTGGGTAACAAATCCGAGGGCAGGTTTGTGTGCTGAGAGAGCCTGAAGTGTGACTGTGAGGTAAAAATGGATGGAGGTGAGAAGGCAGCAGCTGATCCAACAAATGTCCCTTGAAGGTGCAGAAACAGTCTGATCAGCCAGCATGAGGAGCTGCCAGTCCTGCTCCACACAGCTTCTAAGAGGCTGACACCTGTAGTGGCACCTGAGGTGGAGCAGAGCCTGGGCAGGACTCTCAGTGCCTCTACTCTCTGACAAGGACAGAGGATCAGTCAGCACTAAGTCTCCTCCTGGATTCAAACTGTGGCTAAGAAGAAATAAATGTGCAAATGTGGGGGAGGAGTAATCTGGTGCCAAGCAGAGGGAGAAGGCTTGAGCACAGTGCAGCAAGGCAGCAGTTGACAACCAACAGCTGTGCTCTGGAGGAGGAGGCAGCAGAGCCTCACAAAAGCCATGGACCAATGCTGCTTTGGTAGGCTGATGACCACTGTTGGAAGACATGGCCCTCCAAATGGAGCTGCTCATGCTCTGTGGTGGAAAGCATCAGTGCTGCTGCCTCAGCTGAGTGGGAGGTTCAGCTGGGAAGCTTGGGGCAGTCTGAGTGGGTTTGGTAGGTTTTTCTTTCCTTTTCCCTGATGTGTGAGGTTGCCACAATCCTGTGGTGCTGGGAAAACTGGCTTGTCTAAAAGTGCTCCAGGCATCTCTGGAGGCCTAGTGGAGACACAGTGCTGCTGATCTAATCCTTATCCCCATGTCAGAGGCTTCCCTGAATGGCAGCCTGCAGCTGACAGGTGCTTCCTGAATTTGGGAGCAGTGTCAGAGGTGAAACAACCAGTTTCACCTGTGCTGAGTACCCCTTCCCCCCATCATCCTGCTGGGCTTGGTGAAGCAAGGAGCTTTCTACAGCCTGCCTGGGACCTCCAGGCACTATTTTAAGTGTCAGCACTAGTGGGATCTTCCAAGGAGTGAGTTCATGGAAAGTCTTCAAACTGAGCCCTGCAAGTAAAAGGAGTTTAGTGCCTCTGCTCTGCACATCAGTGCCTGAACTGCAACCTTTGCTGTGAAACGTGGTGATGCCAGGAGAGGCCATGTCCTTCAGTTTGTACTCACCTGCCTTCCTCCTGCACTTCTAGGATGGGCCTGGCTTCTACACCACCAGGTGCCTGGGGCCAATGCTGTCAGAAGTGGTCAGAGTTCTCCAGGTGTGTATCCACCCAGCTGTTGTGTAAACTCTGCTGCTTTCTTGCCCTCAATGGGTTTGACCCCAGCTCTGGACAAGGAGGGAGGGAGGTAACCAGCCCTGGTGCCTGTGGTTGTCCCCAGCCTGCTTTTGGTTGAACTGAGGGCTGATGAGACCTGGCCCAGGCAGTGATGAGGTTCTTTCCTCCTCACATGGCACCAAGGTGGGAGTCAGGAGTGGTGCAAGCAGCATTCCACTGCCTCTGTCTGTAATCAGACAGCTGCTGGAGCTTGTGGCTGTCTGTGGCCCAAGGTGAGCAAGGGCCCCACGCTGGCTTTCTCACCCAGAGAGATGATTCCTTCCCCTTCCTTCCTGCAGGAGGGTATTGACCCAAAGAAAGTGGATGCCATCTCCACAGCCTTTGGCTTTCCTGTGGGTGCCGCCACGCTGATCGACGAGGTGGGGGTGGACGTGGCCACGCACGTGGCCGAGGACCTGGGCAAGGCCTTTGGCGAGCGCTTTGGAGGGGGCAGCATCGAGTTGTTCAAGCTCATGGTGGAAAAAGGCTTCCTAGGTGAGACATGAGGCTGTTTGAAGCCAGCACCTTTCCCCTTAGGTTGAAGAAAGGCACCAGGATTCATCAGCCTCTGCATCAGGGCGGGGCAGCTGCAGGAACAGTCGTGGGAATGGGTTGGGAATTTGGCCGCAGGCAAAGTTCTGCCTTTTACAGAAGCAGCAGCAGAAGGCAAAGATGCTGCCCAGAGCAGCAGGTTGGATCTCATAGACCCCTGTCGGATCCCTTCACAAGTGGTCCAGGACATGGGTAGCAAGTGTCTGGAATTAAATGTGCTCGAGTGAAATAAGCCCTGAGCTGAGCTTTAGAAGCTCTGTGCAAAGCAAAATGGTGGTTCTGGCCTGGTGGCAGAAGTTGTGCCTGGTGGCACTGGGTGCCAGAGGCAGGTGTGCCTCTCTGAGCACAGCAGGAGGGAGCAGTGTCCATTGATGGGACCTGCTTTTGGGCCATGACAGCTGTTGCCCTCCAGTGCCTTTGCTGTGACCAGACCTCTGGCAGTGTCAATTGCTCAGGAGGTAACTCTGTCCCTGCCTCCCAAGTGTGGACAAGGACCATGTCTTTACTGCTGTAGCCATGGAAACTGTGGCATTTGACTGTCCTCTGGAACCTAGTGAAGACATCAGCACCTGGCACAGTGGCAGTGCCTTGCCAAGGACCAAGCTTGGATGAGGGCCACCTTCCCTTTGTCCTTGGTGAGGCAACAAACAGGGTCACTCTGAAGTGCAGAGATGCTGCCTGAGCTAGGAGGATCTGCTCATGCTAACAGGAGCCACAAGACCACCAGAGGCAAAGGTGCCACAGGAGGTGTGGCAGGATGTGACTCGTCTCTCTCTGTCCCCGACAGGTCGCAAGGCCGGGAAGGGCTTTTACGTTTACCAGGAGGGGGTGAAGAACAGGAGTGTGAATTCTGGCATGGATGAGATCTTGGCACGGTTCAAAGTGCCAGCCAACCCTGAGGTGTAAGTAGCTGTGTGTGCTTGAGTGGTGGTGTGGGCTGGCTCCCACCCCAGCTCCTTCTCCTGCCTCTGAGCTTGAGGCCTGAATGAGCCCTTGCCACATGCCTGCTTCCAGACACATCACAAAACTTAGTCTTTGTGCTTATCAGGACAGCCTCAATGAGAAACTGTTCTTACCCCTACCCCAGTCTGTCACCAGTGTGTGCTGGCTTCACAGAATCTCAGCATGGTGAGGTTGGAAGTGGCCTCTGGGGATTGTCTAGTCCAACCCCCTTGATAAAGCAGTGACCCACAGCAGGCTGCCCAGGATCACAAGGTCCAGGCAGGTTTGGAATCTCTCCAGAGGAGGAGACTCCACTAGCTCTCTGAGCAGCCTGTTCCAGTGATCCAGCACCCTCACAGGGGAGAGTTTTCCCTCATGCTGATGTGCTCCTACATCCATTTGCTGTGTCACCTGCACAGCCCTTACAGACTGTTCCCTCACAGCTGCACTGAAGAGGACATCCAGATGCGCCTGGTGACGAGGTTTGTGAATGAGGCAGCCATGTGCCTGCAGGAAGGGATCCTCAGCAACCCTGTGGAGGGAGATATTGGTGCTGTGTTCGGCTTGGGCTTCCCCCCATGCCTGGGAGGTAAGTAGGTTCAGCTGGGGTTTGGGTTGGGCTGCATGGCACAGCTTGAAAGCTTCACAGTGGGCTTGTCTAGTGGGCTCGCCACTGGGAGTAACTTAGCTATTAAGGCTAAATTTGAGCTGCAGTCTGACAAGCCTGAGTGGCTTTCTCCCATTGAGCCAGAGGCTGCCTCTGGCCTGAGACAGCATTCCCAGATAAAGCTGAGCTGATCACCTCAGCCATGGTTCACAGTGGTTTTCAGGCCAAGGTGCTAGCCAGGAGCATGGACAGAATTCTTCGGGACCTCTCAGCAACCTGGCTAAATGGCCCTGGCCATGGCCTGGGCAGGAGGAAAGTGTGGCTGAGGTTTGGTTCACAAATGAATGGTTCTTGGGCACGAGGTGGTGCTTCAGCTGAACACTCCTTGAGGCAAGCTCAGACTAGGGGAGCAGCCATAGAATTGTTTTGGTTGGAAGAGACCTTCAAGATCATGAAGTCCAACGGTTTACCCAGCACTGTCAGGTCACCACTAAACCATGTCCTTCAGCACCATCTCTACATGGCTTGTAAACCCTTCCAGGGATGGTGACTCCACCTCTGCCCTGGGCAGCCTGTTCCAGGGCTTGACAACCCTTTCCATGAAGGAATTGTTCCTTGTTATCCAACCTAAACCTCCCCTGGCACAAATTGAGGCTGTTTCCTCCTGTCCTTGAGAGAAGAGGCCAACCACTGCCTTGCTGTCACCTTTCAGGGAGTTGTATAGAGTGAGGAGGTCTCCCCTGAGCCTCCTTTTTCTCCAGGCTGAACAACCCCATTTCCCTCAGCTGCTCCTCACAAGATTTGTGCTCTAGACCCTTCACCATCTGTGCCCCAGCTTGTCCCTCTGCTCAGCACAGGTGGGCAGGCAGGAGCAGCATCCTGCACTACCCTCCCAACAGACTTGAAGACTCTTGGAGGATGCATCAGGCTGAATCCTGTGCTCTCACCCTTACAGATCACCTTGGTGCCTGTCACTTCCTTGTCCCCACATGGGGATCACCAAGGTAATGTGGTCCTTGTCCCCTGCAGGTCCTTTCAGGTACACAGACTCCTACGGAGCCAAGCAGCTGGTGGAGAAGC
The DNA here is from genome assembly GCF_014839835.1 of Dryobates pubescens. NCBI lineage: Eukaryota > Metazoa > Chordata > Aves > Piciformes > Picidae > Dryobates > Dryobates pubescens. The sequence goes on from NC_071614.1 coordinate 23,249,331, forward strand.
TGCGCAAGTACGAGGCCGTCTACGGCAGCCAGTTCACGCCCTGCCAGCTCCTCCTGGACTACGCCAACAGCCCCAGCAAGAAGTTCCACCAGTGAGCATGGCCTCTGCTGCCCTGACAGCTCTCCAGCCACGCCTCATCCTCTCTAGGTTCATCTGTGAAGCCCTGCCGAGGGGAGGCAGGGAAGGAAGGAGGAGGGCAGAGGGTTGCCTTCAAGTCTCTGTAGCCATTTCAAGTGCCTTCTCCACTGCTCTGTGTTGGGCACCTCCGTCCCCTGGCGGCGCCGGAGAATTCCTTTGCTCGCCTCCGTGCGGCAAGCTGCTGGGCTGGCAGGCAGCGTCCAGCGTGCAGCTGGCCTCCAGGCTTTGCCTTTCCATCAATCTCCACCAAAATAAATCCCCCTCTCCTGGGTCTGGCCTCCGTGCCTGCTTCTCCTCCCATCTCACTGGGGCAGCAGGGAACTGCCTCAGAGGCTGGGCAATAAAGCCTTTGGGGCACGCCTCTGGGATCGTCTCCCTGCTCCTCTAGCTCCAGAGCGGGGCTGCCGGAGGGTGGGGAAAAGCAAGGCGGGTGGCGGCAGCGCAGAACAAAGGCAGGCTCTGTCACCTCAGCCATCAGGCAGGGGCTGTGAGGAGCCTCCGGCTCTTTTGTCTGGCCTCGAAGTGCTGCCGCCGGGGTTCTCCTGGCAGATGGAGCTGCCGGTAATTGCCAATCAAGCAGCCAAAGGCCAGAAGGGTCCCCCGTGGGGAGAGCTCCGCTTAAACTAAAAGGCTTTAACTCCCTGGGCACCTGTCACTGAATTCAGAGCTGGCCTGGTCTCCAGCTCCCTTGCTCCTGCCTTCTTCCTGCACCTTGGCAGGCTTTGGCCCAGGAGCAGGCTGCTGCTGCTCTTCCCATGTCAGTCTTTGCTTGTTTCTGAAAGCTGCCAGGGCAGAAGGGGGTTGAGACATCATCTCCCCTCTTGCTGCCTGGGGAGCTGGTGCCTAGCCTTCAGCCCTTCCTGGGGAGCATGCAGCAGCCCCCAGGACCTGTCTCTTGGGTGGGGATATGTGCTGTGGGGTCTGAGCCCCATCTGGGGCAGTCTTGCTTCTCCTCCATGGCAGAGGAGCTGGGAAGATCTGGTGATTGTGGCCCTATGGAGCTTGGTGCAGAGGAGGGTTGGGGGAGCTCAGTGGTCCTTGGGAGAGTCGAGTGACAGATGCAGCCCTGACGGTAGTTCTCTACCTCCCTTTCCCAGGCTCAGCTTTGCCAGGCACAGGCTCTTCCTCCCAGGGCCCTGAAATCACCCTGGAACCCAGAGCAGTTCCCAGAGTGCCACTTTCCGTTGTAAGGAGAGCACAGATCCCATCCCAATGGCTGGGCAAGGTGTGTGAGGATGGGATCCTCCATCCCCACCAGCAGTTCCTTTCCGCCCCCCCCCCCCCAGCAAGGGTCTTCTCCAGTGCCTCATTTTTGTCCCATGTGTTTTATTACACTAATCCACAAGGATTAAGTTAAACCAGTCAACACAAACTCCAGGATTTTCCAGCCCCTTTGGGCCAAAATTACCATCCAGTGTTAAATGGGAAAGGGGAAGGGCAAGGGGGCTGAGCTGCTGGGGTGGGGGAAGACCTGCAGCCAGTGGGCACTGCCAGAGCAAGGCAGGGGCTGGGAGGGAGGACAGCCCAGACCTGTGGTCCATGTGACTGAGGCCCCCCTCCCCCCCCCCCCCCCCCCTCCCCGCTCCAGGAGATTAGATCTTGGGGCGCCAGCCCTTGATGAACTGCATGATCTTCTTCACCTGGAGCTTGGTGAGGCGGAAGTCGTCGGCCAGGATCTCCTCGCTGAGCTGGACGAAGATGCTGCCATCGATGCGCTCCCGGGCAAAGAAGCTGACCACGTCCTCGGAGAGGCCGATGAAACGCAGGCACTTGGAGACCTCCTCCAGCGAGAGGGCCGAGAGGTCGGCAGGGGGCAGCCAGGGCGAACCGTCACCGCTGGGACGCGGGGCTGCGGCCGGCGGGGGGCCCCCATCGCCCCGCCCTGCCGGTGGCACCTCGATGATGCCCTGAGCCAGGTAGAGGCGGGTGACGCCCCCCTCGGCCCCGCGTAGGACTGCTGGTGACAGCGGGGCCGCCCCCTGGATGACGATGCCCTCCCCCTCAAAGCCCTTGGGGGGGCGAGGGGGAGGCACCGGCTCCTCCGCGGGGGTGAAAGGCTCTGGTGAGGAGGACGAAGGGGCGGTTGGGGCTGAAGGTGGCTTGGGCCACTCTGGGTTTTCTGGCCACTCAGCCGGGCCGGCAAAGGGGTTGAGTGCCCCAAAGGGGGCAAAGCGTTTTTGGGGGTGAGGGGGCTTCAGGCGGGGGCAGCTGCGGAAGGGCTTGAGCGGGGGCTCGGATGCCGGCAGCGGGGTCGAGCAGCTGCTGCCCACACCGGCACCAGCCTCAGCGTATGCCCAGGGGTCCGACCAGGGGGCGGGCGCCGGCTGGGTGGCGGGGGTCAGCGTGGCGGCGGGTAGGGGGCGCCCGGGGGTCTCCCCGGCTTTGCAGTCTCCCCAGGTGCATGGGTAGCAGTACAGGGAGTAGGCGTCGGGCGAGGGCGAGCCGCTGCCGCTCCGTGGGACCGAGCTGCCGGAAGAAGGGCGTCATTGTCACCATCCCCCCGAGGCTGCGTTTCCTTCACCGTCCCCAGCCCCACGCTGCAGGGACATCCCACCCCACACACACATTATCCTGAGGTCCTTAACTGTGCTGCACCACCCCACCACAGCACCCCAATGTCCCCAGAGCCACTCACCTGTCATGGAGCCCCGAGGAGTAGTAGGAGAGGCTGGGGCTAGGCGAGGGAGCGGACGCTAGCTTCAGGCAGCGCAGGGGCGTAGGGGGGCTGCAGTGTGCTGGGGGGCGACTGCCCCGGGGTGGCACCGGGGGTGCATTCAGCAGCCGGCACTCCTCCTTCACCTGGAATGGGGGGAGGGGAGAACCATCAGGCCCCTGGTGACCAGGGCATCTCCCCTGCGGAGGTCAGGGCTGGAGGGGGAGATGGGGTTGCTCAGGGGCAGCCAACCCCAGTTAAGCCACAAAGCTCTGGGAACCAACAGGGAGCCTGAGGGGACTGTGTACCCCATGGTGTATGCAGGGCCCAAGATGTAAGATTTGGGTACCCCCACGGTGCTGGGAAGCCCATGAAATTCAGGTACCCCATGGTGCAGAGAGCCCTGAGGAGCTGGGGACCCCGTGGCACAAGGGAGTCCTGAGGATTTGCCCCCTGACAATGGGGAGCCCTAAGGAACTGGGTACCCTGTGGTTCCAGGGAGCCCCAGAGGTTTTGGGTGACCAAACAGAGCTGAGGAGGGACCCCAAATCCAGAGGACAGGAGTGCAAGCTCTGCAGCACCCGGGGAGGGGGCCGGGTTGGCCATGCCATGGGATTGACAGCTCAGTTTTACACCCCATGCCCACGACACAAGGCTTCCAGCAGGGCCATGCCAGGGCTCACCACTCGGCTATGCCATCACCCTGGCCGAAGTGGCTGGTGACACCCCAAGGGTGTTGTTCCCCACCACTGGAGACAGGACCACGGCTCTTACCGCCTCCGACTTGGGTGGCACAGGGGGTGGGTTCTCCCCACAGGGCTCATCCCCGGCCACACCGGGGCGATGTGGGGAGCCCAGCGGGGTGCCGACCCCGAAGCAGACAAGGTCCTGCCGGCCGGTGACGCTGCCCGGCTCACAGCACCCCTCCAGGCTGGGATTGCTCCAGAGCTCCTCATAGGGGATCTCCAGCGGCTCTTGAGTCCTGAACTCGGGCTCAGCCCAGTCGGGCGTCATGTATTCCCGGTCGGGATCGGGGAAGTCGGGCAGCGGGGGGTGCGGGGTGCCCACCCCCACGCCCCGCGGTCCCTGGCAGCGGGTGGTGGGTTCTCGGGGGCCCCCGGTGCTGCAGGGGCAGAGGGACAGGCGCTGGAGGGGCTGGGCGAGCTCCTCCCGGGCACAGGCGGGCAGGCAGAGCCGCAGGCGCCGGGGGCTGGCACACTCCTCCAAGAAGTCAGGTTTGGCCTCCCGCACGGCCCGCGAGTACTCGTCGGGGTTGAAGCGGTCGTGGCAGTAGGCGGCACTGTCCCGCAGCAGCTTCTCCAGCTGGGGGTCCCCCGCCAGGAGCCCCTCGGGCAGCTGGAAGCGGGGCATGTCGGTCAGCAGCAGGAAGTGGAAAGGGACCAGCTCGTCGCGGCGGAGGATGCAGCAGAGCACCACCGTCTTGGAGATGATGCTGACCAGCTTGTAGCAGTGTCCCTCCCGGATGGCGTGGAGGTCGTAGGGGTTGCGTGCGGGGCGGCTGGGCACGGCCACGTTGACGGGCAGCCGCACCTTCTCGATGATGCTGCGGATGGTGTGCTCGCCCTCCTGCAGCCGCAGCTCCAGCGGGCTGCGGGTGCTGAAGCGGCCCTTGCACTGGAAGGGCAGGCTGAGGCTCTCGTTGGTGCGGTGGTTCATGCAGATCAAGCAAGGCATCTTGCCCTTCACCTGCCTGGCCCCCGCCGCCGGCCCGGCCTTGCCCAGCTTGCGCAGCAGGGTGTTGAAGCGAGACTTCTCCTTCACCGTCTTGGCGCAGAGGATCTCGGCCTGCCCCATCAGCGTCAGCTCGTCCCCGGCGTGCAGCGTGAAGTTGTACACCTCGCTGTCCTCGCTGAACTCCCCCGACACCACCTGCCCCGACACGGGTCCGCCGTGGGGCACGCTGCCCTGGCACCCTCCCCCTCATGTCCCGTCGCCGTCTAGTAGTGTGTCACCAGCCATGCTTGACACCCTGTCACCAGCCCTTGATGTCCCACCCTCATCCTGTAATGTGACACCACCCCCCGCAGCACCACCCCACCCCCCGCTGCCCACTATTCTCTCTTGGTGCCCCCTCCCCCCCAACAACAACAACCTTCGATGTCCCATCACTAACCCCTGCTTTCCTACCACCACTCCTTGCTGTCCTGCTGTCCCACTCTCCTCTCCTGATGTCCCAACAACAACCCACACTTTACTACCACCCCCTCATTCCCATCACTATACTGTGCAGTCCCACCACTACCTCAGCGTCCCACCATCATCCCTTGTTGGCTCACTCTCCTCTCCTGATGTCCTGCCACCATACCCTTGTACCCCACCACTACCTTCAATGTCCCACCACCTCCTCCTAGATGTCTCACCACCAATCCCTGATTAATGTTCCACCACCCCACCTTGTTCTTGCGCACTGTCCTCTCCTACTGTCTCACTACTGACCCCCAATGTCCCACCACTTGTCCCTGCCGACCTCCCAGTGCTCTCCTCAGCTGCCTTAGCACTGTCCCTTGCTGTCACCCTGCTGACCTTCACGCTGAAGGTGATGGCTTCCATGACAAAGACACGATCTGGGAAGATGCTGGCCACCTCCTCCACACTGTTGAAGTACTGCACAGGCTCACGGATGTCCCGGTCCTGGTCCAGAAGCTTGAACTTCCCTGCGTGGGACAGGGTGATGAGGAGCCCATTTCCAGTGCTTGGCCCCATGGACCTGCTGCAGCCCACTTTATGACCTGCATGGGGGGCAGCCACCCTTAAGGACTGCCTAGGGAACCCAGCACTTTGTGGGGTGGGGGGAGCACTTCTGTGGGCTTCGCCCAATGTGTCCTACTGCTGCCAGGAAAGAAAACAGCATATCTTCCCCCATGCCTGTATCCCACACATGCAGCAGCAAGGAGGGGGCTTTTGGTGGCACAAAGCACAAAGCCCTGGGTACATGGGGTGTCCAGACACCCCCTGAAGGTGCAGTGACCACCTCAAGGGGGCTGCAGAAATGCCTCCTGGATGAGGGAGAAGCCTGGAGCAGAGCCTGCAAAGCAGCCTACATTGCAGGGAGCTTCACTACCCACCAAAACCCAGCTTCAACCACACTGGCACCCCGGGCCCCCTTTCAGCCCTGTGCCTCAGGCGGGAGAGCCACGAGGGAGGGCACTGGGGGCAGGGAGCTTTGCAGCAGGGATGAAGGAAGTAAGGGCAGGAACAGTGGTGGGGGCTGTGGCCGGGAGTGAAACTGCTGTCGTTGGCATGGGCTCGGCAGGGACGAACCTGAATGGAATATTAATCCCCTGGGGTGCCCATGCCAGCGGCTCCACCACTGCCAGCCCCGTGCCAAGCCACACTGGGCACAGGGCTGCCCCTCGCCGGGCAGGCTGCTGGCTGGGACCGTGACACCAGGAACGCTGGCCTGGGACACAGCGCCTGAGCTGGGGCAGCCCCACACGCTGAGGTGGGCAGCTTGGTGTGGGCAAGCCCCCACCCCCCATGCTGGTTAACACACTGCTCAGCCCTCCCCTCCTTGCTCGCCCCTCGGGATGGGTAATTAACCCCTCCCCCCCTCCATTTCCCATTATTTATTTATTAGCTGGGCTCATTACCAACATGGTGAGCACTTAGAGCAGGCATTAAGGCTTCTGCTACTGCAGCCGCCGGCATCTCAGCACCTTCATCTGCTTCGCCAGCCCCAGCCCTGTCCACGTTCCTGTCCCATCCTCAGACCCATCTCCTTCCCAGAACATCCCATCCTCATCACTCTCTTTCCTCATTCTATCCCTGTCTCTCTCCCCAACTTTGTCACCACGCAACCTCCAGAACATCCCGTCCTCATCAAGCCCTGTCCCCAGCATGTCCCATCTCTGCCTCACCCTCATCCCATCCCTGTCCCAATCCTCATCTCCATCCATAGCAAATCCCAACTGCAACACTCTCCCTGTCCTTAACCCTTCCCTCTCTGTCCCATCTCCATCCTCACCCTTGTCCCTGTTCTTATCCTCATCCCCATCCCAGTCCATCCCCTTCCCATCCTGTCCCAATCCCCATGTCTCTGTGTCCTCATTCCCACTTGATCCCAATCCTGTCCCTGTCCCCATCTGCACCCCTCTCCCATCCCCACTTCCGATCCATCCTTTCCCCTGTCCCCAGCCCTGTCTCTGCATCCCATCTCCACTTGTGTCCTTGTCCTTCCCACATCCCACCACATCTGGATTAAAATCCCACCCCCATCCCTGCCAGCCCTCAACCCCCTCCCCTCAGCCCCTCAGTTTTGAGCCACACACTGGCAAGACCAGAGGGGCCAAGAGCACCCCCCCAGACCAGCACTCCTCCCCTAAACTGGGCCATACTGGAGCAGCCTCAGTTCAGCCACCAGAGACGGGGGATTCCCAGCCCCCAGGGGACACTGGCACCCTTGTCCTCGTCCTTTGCACCTGGGTACTGCAGCGGTATGTCGATTTTGGGGCCGATGACGTAGTGTCCCTCCTCCAGGCTGTGAGCCGTCACCGTCGTCCACTGCCGGCAGGAGTGGACCAGCAGCACGTCCTGGGCACTCACCCCCTCCACGCGCTCGCCTGCCGGGGGACGGGGCTGTCACCATCCCCAGCAGACCCCCAGCACCCTCCCTGGGGGCACCCTGGCCTGGAGCTGTCTGGCCAGCCAGCCAGCGGGATGAGCAGGTGCCTGCTGCCAAGAGCCACCAGTTGCCCAGGAAACTAATTCTTTGTCCCCCCTGAAAAGCTGCCGCAGCCGCTGCAAACAACAAGTTTATTGAGATGGGGCCGGTGCAGGGGCCCCCACAGCCGCCGCACCCCGAGGCCCCAGGCTCCCAAACCCAGGAAGGCACCCAGCACCCACCCCTGGCAAGGCCCTGCGAACCCACCCTGCTCCTGATCACCCATCCTGCTCCCCAGCGATTGATTCTGCTTCTGAGAGATGGACCCAGCTCTGAAGCAGGCTCAGTCCCTGCACCCATCCCTGGCATGGCCCCAAGCACCCATCCAGTTCCCCAGGGATGGATCCAGCTCTGGAAGGGGCTTGACCACTGCACCCCACTCCCTTGCACACCCATGATCCCCCCCCAACCTGTCGGGGGTGGTCCCAGCCAGGCTGTTCCCCAGGGAAGGTGATGAGGAGACACGGTAGCTCCGAGCCCCCCCACCAGCCTGGTGCCACCACCCCGACCAAGGCCCCAGGACGCCACAGGAGAAGAGTCCCCAGACCTGGGAGCGCAGCTTGCTCATGTCCCACCTGGTCCTCCCTCCAGTCTTTCTCATTCCTCCTCCTCCTCCCTCCAGCCTTCCTCCCTTCTTCTCACTCCTTCAGTCTTCCACTCTCTGTCCTCTTCATCCCTCCATCCTTCCTCCCCCATTCCCCCAGCCTTCCTTCTCCAGCCTTCCTCCCTCCTCTTCCCCATCCCTCTAGCCTTCCTCCCTTCTCCTCCTCTCCAGACTTCATTCCTCACCTTTCCAGGATTCCTATATCCCTCCTCACCCTTCCACCCTCCATTCCCCCTTCAAGCCTTCCTCCCTCCTCCTCCCCTTCATTCTCAAGCTTTCCTCCCTCCCTCCACCCCTTCCTCCTCCCTCCCTCCCTCCTCCTCATCACTCCAGCCTCCCTCCCTCCCTCCTTCCTCCTGCTCCCTCTATCCTTTCTCCCTGCTCTTCTCCGTCCCTCCAGCCTTCCTCCCTCCCCCCTCCTCCTCCTCACTTTCATGCCTTCCTCCCTCTTGCCCATCCCTCCTCCCTCCAGCCTTCCTCATTTCCTCCTCCTCCTCGTCTCTTCAGCCTTCACGTCCCCTTATGTACTTCATCCCCCACGCTCGCCCCGGCCCCGCTCACCCTGCCCCAGGCAGACGAGGGTGGGCAGCCGGCACTGGCTGACGATGGCATCGAGGGGCAGCGCCGCGGGGCTCCAGCGGAGCCGGGCCAGCCCCGCCGCCAGCTTCTCCATCGCATCGCGCCTCAAACCGGCCCCGGGCCGCGGGGGGCGGCGGCGGCCGCGCCGGGCTTCATCGCCGCCCGCCACCGGGCCGGGGCAGCGGCGGGGCCGGGGGGCGGCGTGGAGCCGGGCAGCCGGGAGCCGCCCCCCTGCCCGCCCCCGGCCCCTCCTGCCTGCCCGCTCCGGCAGGCGGGGACCCCCCCCGCTACTCGGCGCCGGGGGCGGAGGGAAGCGGTGGCGGGCGAGGAACACCCCCACCCCCCCGCCTTGGCCAGGCATCACCCCTCGGGGGACCCCCGAGACGGAGGCGGCTCAGCCCCATCGCACCGGGTCTCTCGGGGGGTACGGGCGGGAGGCTCGGCTGCCTTTGGCCGCCAAGTTAAAGGGCAAGGGAGCGACCTCACCCCAAACAGACGCCTGGGCTGGAAGGTCAGAGACGTGGGGGCGAGGGAGGTACGATCCGGGTTGGGGGAGGTGGAGAACTCGGTGCTGCTCTACACCCCGGTTCCCCGTGCGGATCCTCCGACCCTTCGCTGCTGCACAGACTCCAGGCACGAATGGCACCGGCACAGGCTGCAAGGACCACCCCGGCATGGACACCAGCATCACCGGACCCCCTGGCTGGGATGCCAACACCGAGCAGGGACCCCCACACCCTGGGGAGTCGCAACTACCTCAAGTTGAGGACAACAGGCCTGGGAGTGGTTGCCAGAGACCCCCAACCACTCCTCGAGGCTCTGACTGGACACGAGTGGGGTGGGTTAAGGGCGGGGGGGTGGAGGAACTCGGATGAGGGGAACTCAAAGGTGCCCTTGAAACAGCAGCGGAGTCCTGCGGGGCAAAGCCCAAAGACAAAACTTGATAGAATAAGCAGGGATGGAAAGGGAGCAAGGAGGGGGAAGGAGCAGGAATGGGGAAGGAGTAGAGACAAGGATGGAACAGGGAAGGAGAAGCAGGAATAGGGCTGGACATGGAGCCGGGACAGGGACAGGAAAGGAGGCGGGATTGGCATGGATTAGGGATGGAAAGGAGCAGGAATTGAGAAAGGAATAGGGACGGGGAAGGCCGAGGAATAGGAATGGGGATAGAGGAGGGACAGGGATGGGAAAGGAGCAGGCACACGGATGGAGCAGGGACACGGATGGAGCAAGGACAGGGGTGGACAGAGCAGGGACTGTAACAGCAGCAGAAGGAGGATGGGGCAAGACTCGAGCCTCGCTGACAGGGATGACACTGACAGTCACGGCGCCGGGAGCTGCCAATCGGTGCCTTTGGGGAAGGTCCCTGCTCGGTCCCCGAGCCCTGCCGGGAACTCCTCGCACAACCACAACCACAATGGCAGTGGCAGCTACACTGTGATCCCCTGGGCCTGGCTACAGCAGCTGAGCCAAGATGACTCCGTCAGTGATGAACTTCTTTGTCCCCAACAACAATGGTGAGTCCCCAGGGGTGGGAAGGGTTTGGGATCACTGGGCTGCTCTCCATGGCCTGGGGAGGGGCGCCCAGGGGCTGCTGCTGCAGCCATCACACGCCGGCAGCCTCAGTGGCAGCTTTATTACTGCAAGCAGCACAAAAACACCCTCTCCTGGTTACCAGCACCATGGCAGCAGGAGGGAAGGAGAATCACCTCCTCTGCCACCCCGCTCCACAGGGAGGGGTGCGGTGCCTCTGACCCAGGAGCGCCCAAAGGCTGTGGGAGACTCTGGCGGGCACCAGCTCGCTGTGGAATGGGGACTGGCAAAGGCAGATGAATTCTGCTGGTTGGGGAAGGACACCAGCTTGGCTCTAAACACAACTGCCTAATGGCACAGGCGTTCCTGGAGAGCTGGAAACCCCTCCCCAGATTTCACATCCACGCTAGAACCTGCGGAGGGAAGGGCTGAAACAGCTGCTTTGCTGAAGTGCATTTCCAGAGGTCCTCTCAAAGAGCTGGAAATTCCCCAGGGGCTGCAGTCACAGGCCCAAGCAGTGGGGATATCCCCACCCATGGAGGCTCCACGTTGGGATCAGGCAGATTCCAGCAGCCTCAGACCCAGTGTTGCACTTGGCTCTTGTCCTGCCCTTGAAAAATAACAGACTGAAGCTTTTCTCCAGGAAAGACAGAAAGCAGCATCTCTCTCCCATTAAAGCCTCCCAGAGGTGCTGAGCAGCCTGGGCTGCCCAGGTTTTATCAGTGTGTCCAAGCTGCTGTGTCTGTGAGCAACCACAGCTCAGATGAAAGGCTTCAGGGGGAAATCGCATCCTGGCACCCACCTCCTCCGAGGGGCAGCTGCAAACAGGGCTGGCGCTCAGCCCTCTCTTCCCACCCTGGCACTGGGGCTTGAGGTTTGGGGAGAGGGAATTTTCAGGGGGCCCAGGAATTAACCAGTGCAAGTTTATAAAAGCTTTTATTGGCTCTTGGTTATGACCAAGAATGGGACAGTGATCTTTTATACAATTTGATACAGTAAGTGGTACAAAAGAATGCATTTTAAATAAAAAGCCAGAGTGGAGTAGCAAAAATATTAAAAGATTGAGTAAAAAAAAAATAATAATAATGTAGGCATGGGAATTAATCCTTAGACCTTAAGTTGATGCTGTTTTGCTACCATCTGAGTCTGAGAGCAAGAAGCTTTGACACACACCCCCACCCCCACCCCCGCCCCCCCCCCCAATCTCAGCAGCTCCCCAGAGCGCTGGCTAGAAAGCAGTTAACACACTGGTAGAATAAATTCAACTTGGGGGTTTAGTTTATCATGACCAAGTTAACCAAGTTCGCCCACACACACCTTTTTTTTTCCATAACAAAAAAGGTGGGGCTGAAGTTTTCCTCTGCTACAGCCTCCTTGTGGTGGCATCACCAGCGCTGGGACAAGTGGCACAGGGCAAGCTGCTTTCACACCCTTTCGTAGGCTGGCTTGGGGCTTTGTGTCACACACACAGGGCTGGGGAAGGGGGTGTCACTCCAAGTAGAGGTCTCACAAGTTAGTTTGCTAGCTAGTAAGAAGTTTAAATATCAGCAGAGATCAAGTGTGTGTGTGTGGGGGGGGGGCATTCATCATTGACTTGCATTGTTCACTCCTCCCGGGCCAGGCCTTGCACTCCCACAACACAAACCCAAGCCAAGCCACACGCTTCCAAGGGATGGGATTTTTTTATAGGAACAGAAGTAGACCATCTAAGAAATAGTTCAGTTTATTAACTGGGCAAGGAGAATACGAAAGGGAGGTGGCAGGAGTAGGACCAGCGAGCGGCCTGTCCTCTGCCTGTTGGCTCGCAATGAACACAGCGTCTACAAAGGATCCCGAGGGAGGTTACAGAGGGAGCTGAGCCCCCGGAAGCAAAGGAAAAGCTCAGGTTTAAAACGAGGATTATACAAAAAAAAAAAAAAGAAAACCAAAAAAAAGCAAAAAAAAAAAACCCAAAACCAAAACACCTTGATGCTAATTTTCTCTGTTTTTCTTTTCCCTTTTTGATGAGGTTAGAAAGTGCAGGTTCAGCCAAAGGCAGCCGGACTCTATTTACACATCGGCCGGCGGGACGCGAGCAAGGCGACGGGGCCGATTTCATCCGCCGGTCCCGACCCCAAGGGCCACTCGACTGGGAAGGGTTAAAGACACACACACACACACAGGGGGAGACAAACTGCCAAAATACAGAGGGACAGGGAGACACCTCGCTCGGGTTACTAGGTGGGGGAAGCCGTTTGCTCAACGTTAAAACACCGTCATTTCATTAAAATTCAATCAGCGTTATCGACTACTTAAATGATTCACCCGAGACACTTCAAAAGCCAAGAGGACAAGAGGGAGGCACAGGCTCGTCCAGCTTCAAAGGAGAACTGGAGGCATGAGGAGGAAGAAGCCTCTGTTTAAAACATTGTTTTGTCCTTGGCTGGAGCAGCTCTCCTACATGGGACTTCAAATGCAAGGCAAGAGAAGGAACAGATGCTCTGGCAGATCCAGCACCCGGTTCAGAAGGAGCAGACAGCACAGTCAGACTCAGTCCTCAAACCCCAGCCTTCCAGAAACAGAGCCATCAGGGACACCAGAGCTATGCCACTGGGGACACACCAAGGCCAAGATTTCAAAGACAACGGGGCCACACCATCAAGGACACTACAGCCAGGGCCACTGGGGCCAGCCCATGCTGCCAGGGACACCAGAGCTGGAATAGTAAGTTAATCCCAGAGGAGCTCAGCAGCCCAGCTGGGATCACCCACCATGCTCCCAGAGCAGAGGAGCAAGAGGAGGACTGGCCCCAGGTACCAGTGACTCAGCTTTTAACAGCATCCAGGAAGGTAATAAATTAAAACTGCCAACTTGTTGCTTGGGATTGTTGTTTGGGTTTTTTTCTCCTTAAATCCTGTTTCACTCAACCTTCTGCTGGGCTACCGACCACCTCGGAGCGGCTAACGGTTAAGAGAGAGCTGCAAATTCCACGTTAACTGCTGTCAGTTTGAGAACTGCATGTTATATTCACACACAAAGCAGACAACCACATCACCCTCCATAGAAAACTAGTGCATGCAAAGAACTCTTCCATGTCATAAACCCGATGGCTATGCAGGAGGAGAGAGAGAAAGAGAGAGAGAGAAAGAGAGAGAGGATATAACTAAGTGAACTGACATCGGCTAGAGGGAAATTAGTATCTTCCACTTTTCTTTCTTTTTTTTTTTTTGTTTTTTCATCTTTTTTTTTTTTTCTTTTTTTTTTTTAACCTTGAAAGCTAAAATCAGTGCTTGGTGTTAAAAAGTTGTCTTGTTTTGTTGTTTGGCAGATGTACCACGTTGCCATCCTTCGAACGAACACATCACGCCATGGAGAAAGGCAAAGGAAAGCGGCATGCAGGCAAAAGGAAGAGAGCTGCGGGTGAGGAAAAGAACAACAACCGAAAAACCAAAAGGGCAGCAGGTTCTGAACAGCTCCATCACCAAAAAGGAGACAACAACAGATTAAATGGAGGAGGTTGGTTGCTTTTTTTTCTTCTTCTTTTGTTGTTGTGTTTTCTTTTTGCACCACCCTTCGTCCTCGACGCACGACACCGGCGGGTACCGAGAAAGCAAAAAATCACGAGAGAGTTTGGCGGTTCGAAATGGCTGGGTGTGGATGGGATGTCTCCTGCACATGCTTCCACCAGAAGAAAAATAAAACAAAACAAAACAACAACAACAACAACAAAAGTGAAAATAAAAGTTCCTTTCCACATAAGGCACGGGACAAAACAAACCCCATTCACAGACTCAAGGCGAGGGGAAAACAACCAACCAGCGTATGAGCGTCAAAACAAGCAACCACCGTTACGAGGGTTTTCCTGGCTGGTCTAGAGAAGATGGTGACTCAGAGCACAGTTTATCCACGAGAGAAAATTCCACTGTGGTACAAAAGAAATCGTTAGAATTCTAACTTTTTATTCTTATACAATTGGCAGAGTTGAATATGATTGCTCTATGTGGGGTTTTCATGGCCAGGGGAGGAACGGGACTATAATACAACCAAAATGTAGTGGTAAGTTGAGCAGGTACATTAAAAACAAACAAACAAACAAACAAAACCCCTCAAAACAAAACAAAACAAAACAACAAAAAAAAAACCCAACCCAAAACCAACCAAAACCAAACCAAAATGAAGTCATGGAGATGATGTTTTTTTTTTTCCTATACATGTTGTCGAGAAAAATTAAGAAGAGTATGCAAGCTGTCCTAAACAGAAACCCAAGAGGGAGGCAGGAGCTTGTTAAGATGAGGAACAAAACATTGGTTTTCAGGTTAAAAACAGGCAGAGTGGTTTCTTTTGCAGCGAGAGAAAAGGGGGCGGTGGATGGCGATTGGTGAGAGAGGAGAAGGTTCAGCAACACTTGCTCTTCCAGCCCGTCACCCCGCCTCCGCTGCTGATATCTACATTTTCACTGTTGGGCTCTTTTACAGGGGTCTGCAAGGAAAACAAGTAAAGACAGTTAGAGGAGGCCTCTGAGATTCCCAAATATTCAGAGCTGAGGAGACAGAGGTTTACAAAGGCATCGAGGAAGAACATTAAACTATGGAGAAGAGCTGCGTGGAGATCACAGAGCCGTCAGTGATGGAAAAGATCTCCAAGATCATCGAGCCCAACCATCAACCCAGCACTGCCAGGTCACCACTAAACCACGTCCCTCCAGCATCACATCTACACAGCTTTTCGATCCCTCCAGGGATGGTGGCTCCACCACTGCCCTGGGCTGCCTGTTCCTTCAGTGAAGAAACTGTTCCTTACGTCCAAGCTTAAGCCTGCCCTGGCACAACTTGAGGCCATTTCCTCTCATCCTGCTGCTCGTCCCTTGGAGGAGACCAACCCCATTTTGCTCCAGCCTCCTTTTAGGGAGTTGTAGAGAGCAAGGTCTCCCCCAGCCTCCTCCTTGGGTAGGGAATCCTCCTCCCCCCTCCAGCAAAAGCAGTCCAAAATAATTCTAGGGTTGCTTTGTTTTCTTTTAAATAACTAACAACTGGAAAGCTGGGAAAAAAGAACCAACTTTTGAACTTGGACCACCACAAAGTAAGCTAAAACTGTTTCTAGACCCTGCTCCAAGAACTGGCTGGGGCTTTGGTGGAGTAAGTAAATCACAGCATACAACACACACAAACTGAAGGGAAATTATGTGAACTAATGACCTCAGAGAACCACAGAGTCATTTATGGATAAAGAAGGGTTGTTCAAAAGCCTCCCAGTTGAAGCAGGACACCAGCTTCCGAGGCAGGGGATAAAACAGGCTCCTCTGCGTCACGGGGTGTAAACTGGGTTAGACCAAAGCAAAAATCAAAGGCCAGTGGTTTGGATCAGATGCAAACAGCTACTTTCAGCTGTTTAGAAAGCTAACCTAAACATCCATGTTTCAGCCCAAACTCCTTCTCTTAACTCTCCTCCTCACAGCCTCGCTAAAGCAACACCCTCCCCTCCGCCCCTGATTCTTCAGATAAACAGAGGCCCCAAAGCCATCTTTAAAGGTCAAAAGGGTCATTGGGACTCACTAGCCTGACCTCCTGTTCACTGAAGGCCAGGGATTTTCACCCCATCTCTCCCTTGTCAAGCTTGTCAACAAGTACTGCAGGAACAACTCAGAACTACAACAGACAACTGGATGCTGCTGAGAGATGTGTTGCGAAGGGTGGTGAAACCGTTCAGCACTGACTCTGCACTGAACTTCTACCCAGTTAAAGGAGATCACATTATCCGTGGCATTCACACAGGAGAGCAGTGGAGGACATTGATGGAGGCAGCCTCAACATGGGACAGGCCTTGAAGCACAGAAAACCACCTATCATAGAATCACAGAATGGTTTAGGTGGGAAGAGACCTTCAAGGATCATCTAGCTCAACCCCTCTGTAGTCAGCAGACATCTGCAACTGGAAGACATTGCTCAGTCCAGCATCAGCTGGAATGGCTTCAGGGATGAAGCAACTACCATCTCTCAGGGCAAACTGGGCCAGGGTCTCATCACCCTCAAAGTGGTGAACGTCTTCCATCTAATCTAAACCTCCCTATGTTTAGTTTAAAACCATCACCCCTTGGTCCTGTCACAGCAGGCCCTCCCTGCTAAGAAGTCTGTCCCCAGCTTTCTTAACAGCCTCTTTAAGTACTGAAAGCCACAAGGTGGTCTCCCCAGAGCCTTCTCTTCTCTGAACTGATCCCCCCCAACTCTCTCAGCCTGGCCTCACAGCAGAGGGGTTCCAGGCCTCAGGTCCTTTTTGTGGCCTCCTCTGGACCTACACCAACAGTCCCATGTCTCTCCTGTGCTGAAGACTCCAGAGCTGGACACAGCACTGCAGGTGGGGGTCTCAGCAGAGAGGTGCAGAGGGGCAGAATACCCTCTCTTGACCTGCTGGCCACACTGCTTTGGATGCAGCCCAGGAAATGTTTGGCTTGCAGGCTGCATGTTCCTAGCTCCCGTCCATCAAAAACACCCTTAAGTCTTTCTCCACAGGGCTGTTCTCCATGCCTTCATCCCTCAGCATGGACAGATTTCAGGAGTTGCCACAACCCAGGGTCAGGACCTTGCATTTAGTTTTGTTGAGCATCAGGAGGTCCACACAGACCCATTTCTCCACCTTGTCCAGGTCCCTCTGGATAGTGTAGGGTCAGCCTAAGTCTCTGACCTCCACTGAGTTTCAGTGATGGAAAGGCATGACCTGATCTTCAGGAGGAATGTGCCAGCACAGGGCTTACTGTGTCATCCAAGCTCTCAGCTGAAATCAGCTCAGCTCAACCCTGCAACCAAACAGTGGCAGCTCTTGGAAGCTTAGCATGGATGGAGATGGTGGCAGGGAGAAGACAGTTCTCTTACAGGCCTACAGAAATGCATTCACTCCACGCACAGGCACAACACAACCAGGAGTTTAAGGGCCGAACAACTACAAGTTTCCTGGGCAATGTGCCCTAGGTGATGCTGCTTTATGACTCATTTAGGCTGGCAAAGACTTTGAAGACCTCCAAGGGATCAATACTCCCACCCAGCTTGGTGGGAATAGTGTTGTCTGCAAACTGAGGGTGCCCTCGATCCCTTTGTCCAGACCACTGATAACGATATTAAACAGAACACGCCCAGGGTTGGATTAGATGGTCTCCAGAAATCCCTTCTAACCCTCACCACGTTGGGATTCTATGATTTTTATGACTTTAACTTGCTTGGCTCTTTGATGTCCACTGCTCCCTCTACACAACACCCCAACAAGAGTAAAACATCAAAGGAGCTTTAGAAGTTCCACAGCTTTAGAGGCACCACGCTCCTCCTCCGGGGGCTGGCTTGTCTTATAGCGTGCCAAAGCCAAACGCTGCAGGGACTCAGGTAAACATCAAAGGCAGCAGGAGGTGAGGTTTGGGGCTGGTTTTGTTCCAAGGCATGCTGTAAGCACCTACCTTTCGAAGAATGTCTTCTGCTAACGTGAGGAATGCCTTCTCGATGTTTATATTGGCTTTTGCGCTAGTTTCGAAAAACCTAATTCCGTGCTCCCTAGCAATCTAAAGCAAACAGAGACAGAGAAGGTGGTTAGTGACACCAGAGAGCGGCTCAGGCTTTGCTGCTGAACTTCAGGGTGAGCAACATTCATAAGCTGTACCATCCCTTCAGCTGCAGCAGGGATCAGAAGTGCCAGATAGGCAGTGTGGTGAAAGAAGATTTGGAACTTCATGGTTCAGAAAGAGCAATTAAAGTGCATTAGATCACAGGCTGATGTCTGAGCCCAAGGTGACAGGTAACCATGAGTCTGGCACATGGTAGGAAACCTAGAATCACAGAAATGGTTAGGTGGGAAAAGACCTTTGAAATCAGAGTGCAATTGTTAACCCAGTACTGCCAAGACACCACTAAACCACATCCCTCGGCACCACAGCTACACAGCTTTGTAATCTCTCCCAGGGATGGAGACTCCACCACAGCCCTGGGCAGCCTATTTGAAGGCTTGGCTACCCTTCTGGGGAAGAAACTGTCCCTCAAATCCAACTTAAACCTCCTCTGCTATGACTTGGGGCTGTTTCCTCTTGTCCTATTCACTTGCTCCTTGCAAGAAGAGACTGACCCCCACATCATTCCCTCCTCCTTTCAGAGAGTTGCAGAGAACTGGAAGGTCTTCCCTCAGCTTCCTTTTATCCAGGCTGTGAACAATCCCAGTTCACTCTACCACTCCTCACAACACTTGTATCCAGAGAATGATGTAGAGCACTCTTCAGCACTTCAGTGTCCTTTTTGGAGTGAGAGGCTCAAAAGGATTTGAGGTGTGGTCTCCCCAGTGTCCAGTACAGGGAGACAACCACCTCTCTATCCCTGCTGGCCACACTACTGCTGATCTCATCCAGGATGCCATTGGCCTTCTTGGCAACCTGGGCACATGCTGGCTCATCTTCAACTGGCTGTCAACCAACACCCCAAGGTCTTTTTCTGCCAGGCAGTTCCAAGACAAACTTCCCCAAGCCTGGAGTGCCACAGGGGGTGGCTGTGACCCAGGTGCAGGACTCAGCACTTGGCCTTGTGGAACCTCATCCCACTGGCCTTGGCCCATCGATCCAGCCTGACCAAATCCCTCTGTAATCACCAATCCCCCAGCAGACTTCCACCCAACTTGCTATCATCTGTTGACTTAACATAGGATGCCTGAAAACTGTTACTCAAGAGAGCAGAAACTGCAGCTGAACTCGTTCCTTTCATGGCATTCCCTCAGCTTACAAACCATCACCAAACCCAGTCACCTTGATCATTAATCCAACACATTCCATTCTGGCATCTCAAGCAGCTGGAGATGGTGGGAAGCCTTGATACTGATAAGCAAGCTTTGGTCCAACACTTACCTGTTCACCTCTTGCTTTAGGGACAACTCTCTTATCTTCCATGTCGCACTTGTTTCCTAACAGCATCCTCTCCACGTCCTCGTTGGCATGCTGAAATGAGACAAGAGAAAGGTTGAGCCATGTGCTCCAATACCAGCTTCAAGGGAAGTCCAGGCTGATGTTTATGGGCTGTGCCACCCAGCATTTCCCTGAACATTAACAGTCTGATATCTTTCTGAAAGGAACAAACCTGAAGGGAGGTTGTAGCCAGGTGGGGGTTGGTCTCTTCTCCCAGGCAACCAGCACCAGAACAAGAGGACACAGTCTCAAGCTGTGCCAGGGGAGGTTCAGGCTGGATGTTAGGAAGAAGTTCTTCATAGGAGTGACTGGCCATTGGAATGGGCTGCCCAGGGAGGTGGTGGAGTCACCATCACTGGAGGTGTTTAGGAAGAGACTAGATGGGGTGCTTGGTGCCATGGTTCAGTTGATTAGATGGTGTTGGGTGAGAGGTTGGACTCGATGATCTCAAAGGTCTCTTCCAAGCTGGTTAATTCTATTCTATTCTAAAGTGCTGCTCTGCAACCCTGATACTTCTAGTTAATGACACTGCCCAACCAAATCTTCATTAGTTGGCAGTTAGCAAGGTGGGAAAAGAATCAGCTTCCTGTCCAGCACTCAGAGGTGTCAAGTTCTGTATGTGCTGGACAAGCATGTTACAGAAATGATGCTACCAGACCTTATGGAAGAAGCTCATGTCTACAGATGCCAGTGATCAAGCTTCATGCACTGGAGTGCCTCCATCAGCATTAATACTTTTGTTAGAGTTTAAAGGGTCCTTTGCATGGTCTTATTTTAGACCTGCAAGTCTCCTTAACATCTACAACTATGCCTTCACAGAATCCTAAACTGCAGCATAGTGGGGGTCAAAAGGGACCCCTGCAGATCATTTGGTCCAATCCCTCTCCAGGGTCACCCACAGCAGGTTGCCCAGGATCAAAATGTCCAAGCAGGTTTAGAATCTCTCTAGAAGAGACTCCACAACCTCTCTCTCTGGGCAGCCTTTTCCAGGGCTCTCACACACTCATGGGAAAGATGTTTCTCTCCATCTGATGGAACCTTCTGGGTTCCAGTTTGGGCCCATTGCCCCTGCTCCTGTTACTGGGCACCCATCCTCTTGTCCCTCATCCTTCTGATATTGATCAGCATTGAGAAGATTCCCTCTCAGTCTGCTCTTCTCCAGGCCAAACAGCCCCAGGTCTCTCTGCCTTTCCTCATTAGGCAGATGCTGCAGTCCCCTCAGTATCTTCAAGCACCACAATAACCAGGAAATCAGTAAAAAAACCCCTTTCACTTACGATTATTTCTAAGAGGAGTTACCAAAGGAAATCTCTTTAGCAGCATGCTGCTTTTCTGATATCACCATCATCACAGCAAGAGCATGTCAGCTCTGTGCTTCAGCACCAAGGGCTTCGAACAGGCCTTGAGAAGCCCACATAGCAAGATGGAAGGCAGAGTGCACACCAACACACACAAACCAGGACATCACAGAGGGAAAACTGAAGTGAGCATCATGATAAAGCTCAGGACTGAAAAAAGAAACAGGAGCACATACACAGGGAATCATCCTTGTGAGGCAAAAGCAATACCAGCGCTCAAGGAATGCCAGATGGGCAAAAATAGTCTGGCTGTGCAGTTATTAAGTACCACCAACATCCATCACAGCAAGGGAAGAATGTGCCAAAGACATCCACTGGACCAGCAAAAAGGTTCCAGCAGCCACAGCACAAAGCATCACTTAAGTGGATAACTGAAGTGCTTTGAAACCTGCCACGAGAAGCTTCTTGGAAAGTCTAATCTGAACTTACTTTCACTCTAAGAATCTTAATACTACTTTACAGGAGCATTACTGAAAGAACTTGAGAGGCAGGAGGTCCTCCTGCTTGCAGTAACAACCTTGTTTCACATGCTTCAGGAGAATCACCCCAAGGTTGTCTTCCCTTCAGGTCACAAGGAGGAAGAGCAACCAGACATTAAAGTCAGAGAAAGGTACCATGTAGAATCAGACTCTGAAGATGATGATTTTTCATGCTCACACAGCAGCCTCAACACACCAAAGTGTGCACCTGAAGGAACTCAACTGATTTACAGATTCACAGATTGCACTGGGTGGAAGGGATCCTCAAAGGTCATCTTGTCTTGACCCCCTGCAGTAAGCAGGGACACCTCCAACAAATGAGGCTGACCAGTCCAAAGCACAAGCACATGGCACAGTCATCTCTGCAGAACAAGTGAGTTTTAAATTATTAAGTGTTTAGCAAGGGTAAAGGTGCAAAACCTCCAGGTTTCCTGGCTGCTTTTAACTCAAGACTTTTAAGTATTGAGCACTGAGTGCATCTGGGTACATTCAGAAGAGTGTGGCTAGCAGGTTGAGATGGGTTCTCATCCCACTCTACTCTGCCCTAAGGAGGCCACCTCTAGAGTAGTAAGTCCAGTTCTGCACTGGAGGACTGAGGAGAGTCCAGCAGAGGCTACCAAGGTGCTGAGGGCACTGGAGCATTACTGATGAGGGAAGGCTGAGAGACCTGGGGCTGTTCAGCCTGGAGCAGAGGGCATCTTCTCAATGTTCATCAAAGGCTAAAGGGCAGGAGGCAAAAGGATGGGGTCAGACTCTTTGCAGTGGTGCCCAGCAACAGGACAAGAGACAATGGTCACAAACTGGAACTCAGGAGGGTTTCTGCCTAGAGATAAGGAGAAGCTTCTTTCCTGTGAGGCTGCCAGAGCACTGGGTGAGGCTGCCCAGAGAGGTTGTGGAGTGTCCTTCTCTGGAGAGATTCCAAACCCACCTGGACATTGTGGTTGTGGGCAACCTGTTGCAGGTGATGCTGCTTTAGCAGGGATGTTGGACTAGATGATCTCCAGAGGTCCCTTCCAACCGCCAGCGTGCTGGGGTTCTGTACCTTGCACACAGCAGCACCTCAGAGCAGCAGCTTGCTTAGCAAAAATTCTCCTCAAGAGAGAATCTTTGGCAGCATTAACTCCTTGTCAGCCCAAAGCACTGAGTAATTTCATTCACAAGCAGCACTGGTAATAATCCTGTACGTGAGTGGGTAGCACTTGCCATGCATTATAGCAAGAAGCCTCAACACTGCATCTGGAATATCAGAGGATGATTTCACCCCTCGTTTCTGCAAACACTCTCTGTTAGTGAGCTTCTCCTGTAACAAAAAAACGCATCCTAAGGTGTCAGACATCCCTCAGGAAACTGCAGCAACCATTCAGCCTTCACAGTGCACCTGAAATCAGCTGCTGAGCTTTGCATGACACAGATTTAGAACCATGAGGTCAGCAAAACCCAATCCCTCCCCAGACACCGTGGTGTAAGTGACATCTATTGCTCAGCTTCCTGGACACTAGTGAAGTTTTCAAACAAACCTTCTGCAGAATCAGGTTTACATTCAACCTGTGACCAGCCCTCTTCCTGTCCTTCCCCTCCTACCCTCTCTTTGTAGCCACCAACCTGTGTACTTTGCCATCCACACTGTAATTTCCCATATCCCAGATAGAAAATAAGTTCCATCATCACATCTTTGCTCTGTAATAACCTTTCAGAAGTCCCAATGCTCCAACAAGGAATGCCTGACAGCACCCATCTGCTGATGCTCAGGTCTACAGGGCCATCTTCAAGATTTCTAGGAAAACAATGAAGCTGGAGAATCCAAGTATTGTTTTCCATTTAGGAGCAGGATAACAAGCAAGGCCTAACAGCTGTGCTGCTCTCTAACATCTCTGAGCTTACAGAGAATGACCTCCTGGGAACTCAAGCAATGAACATTTCCCCGTCAGCTTCTTCTGCTCCACTTGAACTTGCTTGAAATGTTACCAGCCTCCTTGTCTGGCTGTCTTCTAACAAGGAGAAAAATCATCTCTGCAGCTCTGAGTAGTCTGCAGCACTCAACAGCACTCTGCAATGCTACTCTCACAAATACTTCATGACCTCAGTTTCGAGGCAGAGGCAGTGATCAACACAAGCTGGGGGATGGAGAGTGGCTCTGTAGAGGAGGACTTGGGGGTGCTGGTGGATGAAAAGCTGGGACAGGAGCTGGCAACATGCAGAGCCCAGATGCACACTGTCTCCTGGGATACATTCCAGGCACTGTGGGGAGCAAGTCAATAGAGGTGATTCCGCCTTCTGCTCTGCTCTAGCAAGACCCCACCTGCAGCACTGTGTCCAGCTTTGGGGTCCTCAGCACAGGAGACATGGACCAGCTGGAGCAGGGCCAGAGGAGGCCACAAAAAATGATGCAAGTGCTAGAACCCCTCTGCTGTGAGGACAGGCTGAAAGAAGCCTGAAGACAGCTGGAGAAGAGAAGGCTCTGGGAAGACTTTCTTGTGGCCTTTCAGCACTTAAAGGGGCCTAAAACGAAGCTGAGGACAGACTTTTTAACAGGGCCTGTTGTGACAGGAGAAGCGGTGAAGGGTTTAAAACAGAAGAGAGGAGATTCAGACTAGATACAAGAAATACCTGTTTTGCACTGAGGGTGGTGAGACACTGGCCCAGACTGCCCATCCCTTGAACCATTCCAGGTAAGGCTGGATGGAGCTCTGAGCTCTAACTCTGCTAACAGAAGGGAGCTTGGACTAGATGACCTTGAAAGGTCCCTTCCAACCCAAACCATTCTGTGATACTACGACCTTTGAGGACTTACACACTCAGCACTAGAAGTGACACCTTCTACCACTACTCTACAGCTCATGGCTTAGTGCTGTTCTTCCACACAGCACCTTGGGGTGGCAGCTCCTCCTGGAAACAGCAACTCCCAGGTCCTACAAGGCGTGCTCCTTACCTCTAGGTGTCCTCCAGCACAGAAACAATGCTTGCTCATGTATGAATGTGACATCTTAGGCCACCACTAGTTCCTCTGTAGTACTGCCATCTTTCATGCTGTTGATGAAGGGAGAGTTGAAGGAGGGAGCAAGGAACAGAAGAAGAACTGCACCCAAACCTCTGTGTTAACTCCCACCTTCTGCTAGGGTAGAAGCAACAAGCCAGAATCTGACACATGCCCTACAGGTCACAATAAACAGCTCAGGTTTGGGATCTCACAAACATTACTCACCTCATCTATGTTTCTGAGCCACTTGCTGATGTTTTCAAAGCTCTTGGCATTGGTGATGTCATATACTAGCATGATCCCCATGGCACCTCTGTAATAGGAGGTGGTGATGGTGTGAAATCGTTCCTGCCCAGCTGTGTCCCTGCAGAAAACAGAGAAGAGAACAGATCAGAGGCAAGCTCTAAGGACACCACCATGACCTATCCATTAGGTAAGTGCTCCTGGTGGCAGGACACACTGCAATCTCCATCAGCAGGAGCTTCAAGAAAGGTCCACTGCCTCCCAGATGTAGCTGAACACTCAGAGAACAAACAGGGCAAGCTTCAGTAAGCCAGGCTCAACAGAGTACAGAAATTTAGGGTCTGAAGTTCCTTTTTTGGATTTTAAAGGGGAACTTTTTTTAATTAAAAAAAAAACAAAAAACAACAAACATTTCAGAGTCAGCTACATGGAGACAAAAGGCACCAGGCTGCATAACTGGGCTTACACAACTGAGGTAGCAGAGGATGAAGCCATTTGCTGAGCACCAAAGTGGGAGGTTGTGGTAGGTGTTCTGGTTATTTACCACAATAAAAAAAGGCAGGATCAAGTCATGGTAGAGATGTTCAGCCTTGCATTTCTAGGGACAATGTAAAGCTCACACCCAAAAGGAGAGATTTTTAGTGCCTGCTGCATATCTCAGTTATGTGGCTCCCTGCTAGTCGAGGGAGGTTCTCCTCTCCCTCTATGCTGCCCTAGTGAGGCCATCTCTGGAATCCCAGATCCAGTTCTGGGCTCCCCAGTTCAGGAGAGACAGCGAACTACTGGAGAGAGTCTAATGAGGCTATGAAGACACTCTGGGGACTGAAGCATCTCTCTGAGGTGGAAAGGCTGAGAGACCCGTGGCTGTTTAGCCTGGAGAAGAACAGACAGACATCTTCTCAATGCTGATCAATAGCTAAAGGGTGGGGGCAAGAGCATGGGGCCAGACTCTACCGGGACCCAGGGACAGGATAAGGGGCAATGGGCACAAACTGGAACAAAGAAGTTCCATCTGAACGCGAGAAAAAACATTCTTCCCTGTGAGGGTTCTGAAGCCCTGGACCAGGCTGCCCAGAGCAGTTGTGGTGTCTCCTTCTCTGCACAGATTCCAAACCTGCTTGGACTTTGTGATCCTGGGCAACCTGCTGTGGGTGACCCTGCTTTAGTAGGGGGGTTGAACTGGATGATGCCCAGAGGTCCCTTCCGATCCCCACCGTGCTGCAACCCTGGGATTGCTCATCACTTCCTGTACACCTACAACTAACCTGCTGTGTTAATTTCTCCAGTGCTTTGTTCTGGCAACTGAAGCCAAGCTGATGGAAGAAAAGCTGGGGAGGGAAAACCAAACAGCCTGCAGTGCTGCCTGGTGGTTTGTTGTGGGCTTGCCTTTTTGTTGTTTTTTTTTTTTACTAAGTGCCTTATTTGCCCTTTCCTATTCTTAATGGATTCCCCATTCATTATTCAGAGATAACTCTTAATGGATGTGAGATTAGAGAACTGACTGAAGCAAACAGAGGAAATGAGTTATGGCTCTCAAACTGCCTATGACTGATGAATCCAGCTTGAGCAAATGGCACAAGATGACTGGCGACCGCACATCGTCTTTGCTGCGCCGGCATTCAGTGGTTTGTCCAGACACTCCAAATCTGTGGTTGTACAAAAGCATCCTTGATGTACAAGAGATCTGTGCAAGTCAGCTAGGTCTCCAAGCTAAAACATTATGTAGGCAAGGAGCATTAAGATAGCCAAGGAAAATGAAGCCCTGCTGGTGGAGGAAACCGAGAGGACTTGGTTTGTTTGCAACATGAAGACAAAGAAGGTTGCCCTGTAGGACCAGGGTAAGGAAGAGGACAAGGAAAGTGAAAAATCCATTTAAATGAATCTCTTGTCAACATTAAAATATGCATAAGCTATATCACATTAGAGGTTTAACCAATGGTGAAAGGAATTTCTGAGACAGCTTTCCAGTTGACCTAGCAGAGACTAAAGAAACCTTAAAATGTCCTACGATTTGTTCATGAAAGATTTATGTGGATGTAACAAGAAGAGATTATATCTGATGATCTGTGAAGATCCCTTCAGCCCACAGAGCTCAAAATAAAGGTCTGCCACAATGTGCCAGCTACTCCCTAGCAAAAGAAGTTTATTACTAGCCCCCTGTTTCTTCTTAAAGTGATGTGTTTTAAAGCAAGCGTTCCCAATAAAGGTACACTCCAAAACACTGCTTGCTGGTCTTTCACACAGGCAAGAGCTGCATACTGAGAGAACCAAGGCTGTAGGAAAGCTGCTGGACCTCTTGAAGAGGCTCATCACTGCTCACAGAATCCCACTTTTTGCAGTCCCTACAGTATTAACAACTACTGGTGTTATTTCTTGAAGGGCTTTCTGCCCTCCTCCATCCTTCCAGCATCCCAGAGTCAGCATATAGGTGTTTGAGATAATCTTGGTTTGGATTCCCTCTACCAATGTCAACATGCTGTAAATCCACACTTAGGATCACCTCTTGTAGTTCCTGTTGTCTCTCCAGACAGAGACCAGAAACTGGTTGGATGATCTGAAACCAATTCCAGCAGAATACTCTTTGAATAAATGGAAAGAGGGCTCCTAGGGTAAGTGATTCTGGGACAGGAGAACAGGATACAGCATGATCTTTTCATGTGTCAAGTTCTAGTCTGAAGCACCTGGTGTATCTGAGTATTTTTGCCTCCATAT
The DNA here is from genome assembly GCF_014839835.1 of Dryobates pubescens. Classification (NCBI taxonomy): domain Eukaryota; kingdom Metazoa; phylum Chordata; class Aves; order Piciformes; family Picidae; genus Dryobates; species Dryobates pubescens. Next base: position 23,276,187 of record NC_071614.1, read on the forward strand.
TCCCCTTTATTTCATTTCTACTACAATGAAGTAGACCTTCACCTGTTCTCCCACTACTGCTGGTGGGTTTCTGGCAGTTAGATTTCCACTCTCCTTCAGCTTAAATTCAGGGTCACTCCTCTTCTACCTTGGCTACTGTTCTGTGTTTTTCAGATCACACTAATATTCCCTTCAGCTTTTGATTCACTGGGAGGAAAAAAGCCTAGATCTGACTCTGAGCTCTCACAAAAGAACCACTCCTAGTCAAGCCAGAGGTTCTCCAGCTTCCACTTCTGTGGAGCTCAAAGATTTCTGGAGCCAGTGATGACACCTGTGTATTTAACAGTCCAAAACAGGCATGCACCAGGATAGGTTAGGAATTGACCTGTTGAAAAATAGCTCTGGGAAGAAGGATGTGGAAGTGAAGCTGGTGGACAAGCTCTCTAGGAGCTAGAAACGTGTGCTCATGGCCAAGAAGGCTGGTGGTATCTTGGGGTGCATAAAACAGTGTGGCCATGAGGTCAACAGGTTCTCTCCCCTACTCTTTTCTGCTCTGGCCTGGAGTCCTGGATCCAATTCTGGGCTCCCCAGTTCAAGAGAGACAGGGAACTACTGGAGAGAGTCTGACAGAGGCTATGAAGATGCTGAGGAGATTGAAACATCTCTGAGGAGGAAAGGCTGAGAGATCTGGGGCTGTTTAGCCTGGAGAAGAGCAGCCTGAGAGGGGATCTTCACATTTCCGACCAACAGCTAAATGTCAAGAGTCAAGAGGATAGGGCTAGACTCTTTCCAGTGGCTCCCAGCAACGGGCACAAACTGTAACCCAGAAGGTTCCATCAGAAGATGAGGAGGAACTTCTTTCCTGTGAGGGTGACAGAGCCCTGGAAGAGGCTGCCCAGAGAAGTTGTGGAGTCTTCTCTGGAGAGGGTCTGGGATTCAGTGAACACATAGTCCCACTTGCTACCCAGCACCACCATTCTCCACTTCCTCTTGTCCCAGCCTCCCCTCTCCCCATTTTAGCAGTGTTTTGCAACAAGCACACTTACATGTGGAGCAACATGAAAGGGCTTTAGCTTGATCCTTACTGAACAGCAACCTCCCTTTTTAATAGCTATAAAGTATCAAGTTGCTTATCACCTCTGGCAAGGTTTAACTCAGCCTGACCTTTGTATTCTTGCTTTACTCCTATATATACACTTCAGAGGTCACAGCATGACTGAGATCCTGCCACACCTGCTCATTTTCCATATCCAGGAAGAGAGGCAGGCAGCTATTCCTGCTGTGTGGGAAAGGAGTAGAGCTGTATTAGAATGTGCAGGTTTCATCTGTTCTCTGTAAAACTAATTTCCACCTGCAGCTTCTTGGGTATGCTACTCACCATATCTGCAGCTTGATCTTCTTTCCTTGTAGTTCAACAGTTTTAATCTTGAAATCTATCCCTAAAACAAACACAGAAATAAGTCATTAGTATTTATTCACCCACATAGCTCTGAACTGCTGCACACACAACAGCAGGTTTTGTCTTCTTTTAGAATCATAGAATCAATAAGGTTGGATAAGACCTCAGAGATCATCAAGTCCAACCTATCACCCAACACCTCATGACTACTAAACCATAGCACCAAGTGCCATATCCAATTCCTTCTTGAACCCCTCCAGTGATGGTGACTCCACCACCTCCCTGGGCAGCACATTCCAATGGCCAACAACTCTCTCTGTGAAGAACTTTCTCCTCACCTCGAGTCTAAACTTCCCCTGGTGCAGCTTGAGACTGTGTCCTCTTGTTCTGGTGCTGGTTGCCTGGGAGAAGAGACCAACCCCCTCCTGGCTACAACCACCCTTCAGGTAGTTGTAGACAGCAATAAGGTCTCCCCTGAGCCTCCTCTTCTCCATGCTAAGCAATCCCAGCTCCTTCAGCCTCTCATCATAGGAAGCATCAGGTAAACCAAAAATAACCAAGCAAGCTGGAATGGAAGAGGAGCACAGTGCCCAAAACCAACTGGGTCACAAAGAATGTTTCTGTGTTGTTCTCCTTTTTCTGAAGTTAAGTCTTGCTGTGACATCTGAAAGGGTAATGATGTGGGGTTCAGTCTCATCTCTGAAGGATAACCAATAGGACAAGAGAAAAGAGCCTCAAGTTGTGCCAGAGGAGGTTTAGGTGGGCACAAGGAATAATATCTGCCCCAAAAGGGTTGTCAAGCCCTAGAACAGGCTACCAAGAAAAGTCCCCATATCTTGACTGAAAAACCATGTAGATGTGCTGATGGACACCTGGAAGGAGGTTGTATTGAAGGGAGGGTTAGTGTCAGTGGTAAGAGGAAATGGCCAGAAATTGTGCCAGGGGAGGTTTAGTTTGGATATTAGGAAAAACTTCTTTATGTAAAGAGTGGTCAGGCACTGGAAAAGCTGCCCTGTAGTGGAGTCACCACCCCTGGAGTTGTTCAAGAAACATGCTGACATGGCACTTCAGGGCATGGTTTCATGGCCATGGTGGTGTTAGGTTGATGGTTGGACTCAATGATTGTAGAGGTCTTTCCCAGCTAAAATCATTCTATGGTTCCATGGTTTAGGTTAAGATGACCCTGATTGTAAAACTGGGGAACTTCCAAAAAGACAAACATTTAAACATCTTCAACCATCAATCTTTTGACATGTTGGGGGATTTTTTTTGCTTGGTTTTGGGGTTTTGTTTAGTAAGATTCTATTTCTAATACATTAAACAACAATATCTTGCATATCCTGAAGAATTGTGAAGTACCTTTCCCTTTCTTTCACTCTTACACCTAACCCTTGTGACGCCACCATTTCAGAAGCCTCTTCCAAAATCTGCCTTTTCCCCTCTTCCAGGATTCCCCTTTCTATTAGTATCACTCAAGTAACCTACCCAGAACACTAACTGAAGCAATCTCAACACTTGCTACCTGTTTAACATATCTCAAAGGGGTCTGTGTGAGAGCCTGCAGCAGAGTCTGTGACAGGACTCCAGACTATTTGTCATCTCTGCTTGAATCACAGAATCATTCAGGCTGGAAAAGACTTTTAAGAGTGCATCCAACTGTTAACCCAGCGCTGCCAGGTCACCACTAACCCATCTCCCTCAGCAACACATCTACACAGCTTTTAAACCCCTCCAGGGACTCCACTACTTCTCTGGCAGTCTGTTGCAGGTCTTGACAACCCTTTCCAGGAAGAAATTGTTCCTAATGTCCAACCTAAACCTTCTCTGGCCCAGCTTGAATCCATTTCTTCTCATCCCTGGGAGGAGACCAACCCTCACCTCACTGCCATCTCCTTTCAGGGAGTTGTAGAGAGCAAGAAGGTGTCTCTTCAGCCTTATTTTCTCCAGGCTAAACAAACCCAGTTCCCTGAGCCAATTATGATAGGAAATGTTCTCTAGCTTTTGTTGCCCTTTTCTGGACACAGTCCAGCCCCTCAATGTCCTTCTTGGAGTGAGTGGCCCAAAACTGAGCCCAGTATTTCAGACACAGCCTCAGCAGTGCCAAGTAAACAAGCAGCAGAAGCCCTAAATTGTCTCTTGAGCTAATCACACATTTTATGGACCATCAACCTCCAGCTTCAATAATGTAAGCAGGAGGATTTAAGCAACATGAAGCTTTTGACCAGCAATAAAAGACAATTTATCAGCATAAGCTGGCATCCAACCATCACATCTCTTTGTTCAGGTCCACCTCTGTTCCAGCCTCTGATGTAGTACAAGTAAAGTCAGGACTTGGCAGAAGAGCATCACCACGATTCCCAAAACTCAGAACAAGCACAGAGCATGAGTAAGGTTTACACTCCCACTACCAAGTAATGCAAAATAATTCACATGTGAGTTTGTGGCAAAGCTGAAAAGATATCACAAGGAAGTTACTTAACTACAGGATTTGCAAGGACTGAGTAGATGTTACCCAGTGTCATGGGTTCAGCCAGCTGAATCTGCTGATGTCAGGTGCCTGAGGGAGGCTTGAGTTTGATTCCTGGTCTGGGAAGTTGTTAGAGTGGACTGGACCAGGACACCCAGAGAAGTGGTAGGTGCCCCATTACTTGCAACATTCAAAGTCAGGTTTGATGGGGCTCTGAGCAACCTCCTAGAGTCAAAGATGTCCCTGCTGACTGCAGGGATGTGGGACTTCGGCTTTGGAAGGTCCCTTCCCACCCAAACCATGTTGTTATTCGGTGACTCTATGAAGGAAAGCTGTTCTGAGAAGACTCAGGAAAGAAGAAACTATGAAGACAGACCAAAAGAGCCAAGATTAATGCTGCAACTGGTATTTAATATTTTCACTATTAATTCTGATAGAGGAAGTTGTCCTATCTGAGTCTACCACTTAGAAAAGACAGAATAAAACTTAGGGATGGGTGTCATCAGCACAAAATGGAACTGTCTAGAGAAGGCTGTGAGGGTATAAGAGAGCTGCAACCTTATTGCTCTCTACAACTACACTAAGGGAGGTTGTAGGCAGGCAGAGGTTGGTCTCTTCTCCCAGGCAACCAGCACCAGAACAAGAGGACACAGTCTCAGGCTGCACCCGGGGAGGTTTAGGCTGGAGGTTAGGAGGAAGTTTTACACAGAGAGAGTGATTGCCCATTGGAATGTGCTGCCCAGGGAGGTGGTGGAGTCACCATCACTGGAGATGTTTAGGAGGAGACCTGATAGGGCGCTTGGTGCCATGGTTTAGTTGATAAGGTGGTGTTGGATGATAGGTTGGACACGATGATCTTGAAGGTCTCTTCCAACCTGGTCTGGTCTGGTCTGGTCTATTCTATTCTATTCTATTCTTTCTGCTGTGAGGGCAGGCTGTGAGAGTTGGGGTTGCTCAGCCTGAAGAAGAGAAGTTCCCAGGGAGCAGCCTACTGCAAGAAAAGCCAGGATGAGAACCTTCCGCAGCAGCTCCTCTGTGGCAGGAAGGGCCTGAGGACTGTGTTTTGTTCCAACCTTCTCTTCCCAAAGCTGCCAACAAGAGCCACTAGCACAGGCTCCATCAAAGGAGCAGGAACACAGGGCACTTTCTAAAGCTGCTCTGACAGAAAATAGATGTTAGAATCCTGACTTTCAGTTCAACTCCGAGGCAACGCAGGGAGAATGTTTCATGCCTTCTGAAACCCTGGTTATATTTAGACTTTTTAAAAGGCAGCAGCTGCAATCACAAACTTGCCTCCTGTATCTGGAAGGTCATTTTATACCAAGCAAGATTAAATCAAATTTATGAAACACAGCATTATGCAAGAAGTCATAGAACAGGATCACAGTTGGTGGGAAGAGACCTTTAAGATTATTGATTCCAAGCATTAACCCAGCACTGTCAGGTCAACCTGCATGAGAAGTCTCCTTTAAAGCTCACCAGATCCAACTCTTCTTAGCTTGATACACACCATTTGCACTCTGATTTGCACTGCACACACCATTTTGACACTGAAAAATTAGTAAAAGGTTTTCACATACAAATCAGGAGATTACACACACACAGAGACCTGTGTCATATTGGGGCAGGAACAAGAATGGCACTTGGTAGAGGGACATGTACCACATAGGCAGCCAAAAGAGACAATCCCAATGCAGCTCCTTATGAATCATAAAATCAGTAAGGTTGGAAAAGACCTCAGAGATCATCAAGTCCAACCTGTCACCCAACACTTCATGACTACTAAACCATGGCACCAAGTGCCACATCCAATCCCTTTCTGAACACCTCCAGGGGCGGTGACTCCACCACCTCCCTGGGCAGCACATTCCAATGGCTAACAACTCTCTCTGGGAAGCATGGAGCCTCCTAGGCTTACCAAGCATTTCATAAACATGAAATGAGTGTAAAAGAGCAAAATTCCTTACTTCTCAGGATTTAAAGCAGTACAGTGACTAAAGGCTGAGGTTGTCCACTAGTTCCAGGACAACAGCTTGGGACCTTCTACTTCCATTTCAGGTCAGTGCCCCATTTCATTCCAGTTAGCCAATACATCTCTTCATCACTCAGTCCAGGGACCAGTCTTGTTCAACATCTTTGTGGGTGCCATGGACAGTGGCATTGAGTGCACCCTCAGCAGGTTAGCTGATGACACCAAGCTGTGTGGTGCAGCAGACAGGCTGGAGGGAAGGGATGCCATCCAGAGGGACCTGGACAGGCTGGAGAGGTGAGCACAAGCCAACCTCATGAGGTTCAACAAGACCAAGTGCAGGGTCCTGCAGCTGGCTCGAGGCAATCCCAGGCACAAATCCAGGCTGGGCAGGGACTGGCTGGAAAGCAGCCCTGAGGAGAGAGACTTGGGGGTGCTGGGGGAGGAGAAGCTCAACAGGAGCTCTCAGTGTGCACTTGCAGCCCAGAAAGCCAATCACATCCTGGGCTGCATCAGGAGTAGTGTGGCCAGCAGGGCAAGGGAGGTGATTCTCCCCCTCTGCTCAGCTCTGGTGAGACCCCACCTGGAGTACTGCCTCCAGTTCTGGAGCCCCTATTACAGAAGGGTTATGGACATGCTGGAAGGTGGCCAGAGAAGGGCCATGAGGATGATCAGAGGGCTGGAGCACCTCTCCTATGAGCACAGACTGAAGGAGTTGGGGCTGTTCAGTCTGGAGAAGAGAAGGCTCCAAAGTGACCTAATTGTGGCCTTCCAGTATCTGAAGGGGGCCTGCAAGAAGGCTGGGGAGGGACTTCTCAGGATCTCAGGTAGTGCTAGGACTAGGGGGAATGGAATGAAGCTGGAGGTGGGGAGATTCAGGCTGGATGTGAGGAAGAAGTTCTTCCCCATGAGAGTGGTGAAGCCCTGGAATGGGTTGTCCAGGGAGGTGGTTGAGGCCCTGTCCCTGGAGGTGTTTAAGACCAGGCTGGATGAGGCCCTAGCCAGCCTAATCTAGTGTGGGGTGTCCCTGCCCATGGCAGAGGGGCTGGAACTAGATGATCCTTGTGGTCCCTTCTAACCCTGACTGATTCTATGATACTATGTTTACAGGCTGCTCGGGGAAACACTGGAGCCCCTGTTCCTAGCGGGGCTCAAAGCACGTAGATGTGCTGCTGAGGGACATGTGGTAGTGGTGGACTTGGCAATGCTGGGTTAACAATGTGATGATTCTATGTGAAATTTATGAATCAGTATAGCTAACATCACCTGTGCAGGGCTTGGAACATGATGTCAGTGATTGCCAATACACAGAATTATCCCAAATCCACCTGGCCCTGTTTTGCAGCCTTTAACCTTTAAGCTAGGATGTAATGCTCCAGAGCAGCACCATCAAACAAATGAGCACAGTGTTTGCCCAAAGATAAATAAAAGTATTTTACACAGTGACACAGAGCTTTCAGGCTCTGCCCAGACCAAGCAGGATGTTTGACAGCCACTTTTTATGCATTAAGATAAAGCAAACTATGAACTCAGCCGAGAAATTAACTCTTCTCTGCACTGAGAGGGATTTAGCTAACCAGGATTTGGGGATAAAAACCATAATCCCATGTTATACTAAATTTCCATTCCAATTACAAGATACTACTAGGTCAGCCTTCATAACAGAAAGGTGGTTATAAATAGCAACAACTACTTGCCTCTGAAAACTTTCAAAGTGTTGTTAGCAGACTGGGAAAAGTGCACTTCTGCATTGCTGGAATTCCCACTCACTTCCAGGACTCTCCCAAACTCCCAATGTGGTGAAGGTTGGAAGGGACCTCTGGGGATCATCCAGTCCAACCCCCTGACAAAGCAGGGTCACCCACAGCAGGTTACCCACAGCCACAATATGCAGACAGGTTTGGAATCTCTCCAGAGAAGGAGATTCCACAAACTCTCTGGGCAGCCTCTTCTAGGGCTCTGGCAACCCAACAGGAAAGAAGTTTCTCCTCATCTTCAGATGGCATCTCCTGGGGTTCCAGTTTGTGCCCATTGCCCCTTGTCCTACTGCTGGGCACCACTGAAAAGGCCCCATCCTCCTGATCTCACTCTTCAGCTACTGATCAGCATTGAGAAGATCCCCTCTGAAGCTGCTCTTCTTCAAGCTAAACAACCCCAGGTGTCTCAGCCCTTCCTCCTCAGAGATGCTCCAGTCCCTTCAACATCTTCATACCCTCTGCTGGACTCTCTCCAGTAGTTCCCTGTCTCTCTTGAAGTCATAATCAACATCACACTGACAGACCCACAAAGGCTTCAGGAAAGAGATTACAGGTACCAGGAGTTTTCAGTAACATTCAGTTCAGGAAAGCTTTTAAGAGGGTAAAAAGGGTATAAAAATTGAATGGCCTGCAGAACAGATGCACTGCCTTCACAGGCGGATAACAACACAGCTAATGAATTAAAGATGAGCATGAAATTACTCCCTCATTAAGTGTTGATAAGATATTAATTAGCTGCAGCAAGGCACACTGGAATTCACAGAAAATCCTGGAAGTACACTGCCAGCCTATAAAACACTTCACAGAACTCCATACTTCCAAAGAAAGAGTAGGAATGTTTGTTACCCTTCTGCTTAGCTCAGAGTTCAGGGATGACGTCTCCCTGTGTGCAGATCATCTCAGGTTTCTGGCTCACTTGTGGGTTTCCTTCTAATTTCAAGGCTCCTACTTGTTGCTTATAGCAAGGTATGGACCCAGTCTAACCAAGAACTCAACTCATGACTCCAAATTAAACAGAAGCTGTGTATGGATTCTTTAGGTTGCTGGTCTTTGAGTATTAAGGCTTAAGAAGCATCGTTGGTTGGTATCATAGAATGTACAAACAAGATCAATCCTTATGCAAGCACTGAAGTCTCTTCTGCCTTGTCACTGTAAACACACACACCAAGAGGAGTTTCAGAAGCTGGAAGGTCAGACTTGTGCATCAGGCCATGGAAGTGAAGCACTTCCATCTCTAAATGAGCAAAAGTTATTGTCAATGAGCCACAGAATCCTACAAGTGTTGAGGTCAGAAAGGGCCTCTGGAGATCATCTAGTCCAAGCCCCCCTCCTAAAGCAGGGTCACCCACAGCAGGCTGTCCAGGAACATAATGTCTAGGCAGGTTTGGAATCTCCCCAGAGAAAAAGACTCCACGACCTCTTTGGGCAGTCTCTTCCAGGACTCCAGAAAACCTCACAGGAAAGATCCTCTTCATCTTCTGAGCCTCCTGAGTTGCAGTTTGTGCCCTTGTCCTGTTGCTGGGCACTGCTGAAAGGAATCTGGACTCACCCTCTTGACCCCCACCCTTTAGCTATTGATCAGACTGCTCTTCTCCAGGATAAAAAGCCACAGGTCTTTCCCCCCCAGAAAGATGCTCCAGTCCTCTCAGCATCTTCACATCCTCTGCTGGAGACTCTCCAGTAGTTGCCTAGTAGTTGTCTCTCTTGAACTGGGGATACCAGAACTAGACCCAGGACTCCAAAGGTGGCCTCCCTAAGTCAGAGTAGTGGAGGAGAAGAACGTCCTTTGACCTGCTGTCCACACTCATCTGAATGCAGCCCAGAATACTGCTGGCCTTCATTGCCACAAGGGGATGTGTCTGCCTCATGGACAACTTCTTGTCCACAAGCAGCACTCCCAGGTCCTTCTCCACCAAGTTCCTTTGCAGCAGGTCAACCCCTAACCTGTCTTGGTGCAGGAGGTTATTGCATTCCAGGAGCAGGACTCTACGCTTGGGCCTTGTTGAACTTCACAAGGTTTCCCTCCATCCAACTCTGCAGCCTGCCAAATCCTGCTGAATGGCAGCACAGCCTGACGACGTGTCAGGCACTCCTATCAGTTTGGCACCATCAGCACTCCACTGAAGCAGGTTGTTGGTAAAAATGTATAGCAAGTCTAGACCCAGTCCTTAGGGAAGAGTCCTGCCAAAGCACCCTGGCTGCATTTGTGGATGTTTAGACAACTAAGTGTCTTGGGGAACACAGAATATTTGCTCAATGGTTTTGCATTCCCACTGCTCTTGGACCCAAGACATTAATAAAGCCCCAGGACTTGTGTCAGCAGAACAGCATGTTTTAAATTCAGAATCACTGCATCCCAAGAGTCTAATCACTTCACATCTTCCCAAGTCCCTGCCAAGATTTTGTAGAGATCACTCTTCTGATGCAAAGCCACAAACCATTCCTGGTTCAACAAGACCAAGTGCCAGGTCCTGCACTTGGGTCGCAACAACTCCCTGCAATGCTACAGGCTTGGGGGAGAGTGGCTGGAAACTGCCTGGCAGAAAAGGAACTGGTAATGATGGTAGCCAGCCAGCTGAAGATGAGCCAGCATGTGTCCAGGTGGCCAAGGTCAACACCACCCTGACTTGGATCAGAAATAGTGTGACCAGCAGGAGCAGGGCAAGGATCATGCCCTGGTACTGGGCACTGGTGAGGCCACACCTCAAATCCTGGGCTCAGTTTTGGGCCAGCTCCAAGAGGACTTTGAGGTGCTGAAGACTGTCCAAAGAACAGCAATGAAGATGGTAAAGTGTCTAGAACACAAATCTTGTGAGAAGCAGCTGAGGGCCTCATGGTTGTTTAGCTTGGAGAAAAGGAGCCTGAAGGGAGCCCTCCTCACTCTCTACAACTTCCTGAAAAGAGGTTGCAGCCAGGTGGAGGTTAGCCTCTTCTCCAAGCAGCAAGTGATTTGTGGAGGAAGTGAAGGAACTTGCTGCTTGGAACACGAGGAACAATTTCTGCATGGAAAGGGTTGTCAAGGGTTGTCTGGAACAGGCTGCCCAGGGCAGTGGTGGAATCCCCATGCTTGGAGGGGCTTAAAAGCCATGTAGCTGTGGTGCTGAGGGAGCTGGCTTAGTGGTGAGCTGGCAGTGCTGGGTTAACAACAGAACTGGGTGAGCTTACAGGTCTTTTCCAGCCTGAACGATTCTATTATTCTGCGATTCTTGAAAAGCGAAGGACAAAATGCCGCCAGCAGAAGAGGGAGGGAGAAAAAGTTATTTTCCAGTCCATTTCAGAGCTACAAATGATGAGCTGGCCCTTTTCAGATAGCACAAATTCTGTTTGCATTCTTTCCAAACAAAGGCAGCATTGAGCCGGGGCAGGACGCGGAGCGGTAGGAAGCAGAATGTAGGGCAAGAGAGGAGTAACGTCACGGTGCTGCTGCCAGCCTGGTGGTCAACCTGCACATCACATCACCAGCAACCACAGCCCCCAAGCTGCATGGAAATGAGGGCATTTTCTGATTCAGCTTTGCAAATGTCCTGTAACAGCACCATGCAGTTTGAGCTCAGGCAAGCAAATTCATCCCTGAGTCTTGTGTCTTCAAGCTGCCACCTCTGTACTACGGGCACAGGCAACAGCAAGTGTTTCTCTTAACCACGTAGTTAAGCTGTGGCTTTCAACACCCAAAGTAACACAAGACCACATTCAGATTTTCTGAGGAGCCAGTACTGGAGTTCTCTGGATGGCCCCTTTTGCCTGCAGCCCTCCCACTGGGCAGCAATTCTGAAGAAGGTGAAGGCCCACAGAAGATACAGCCCAGAGAAGATGAGGTCCTAAAAATGGTACAGCCCTGATGAAGGGAAGGTGCCCAAAGAAGGGGGGTGGGTGAATCCCCCCCACCCTCAAGTACAGCACTCTAAGATTCTGAAGGATCACCTGAATATCCCCTGCACACAACTAAAGCCCCAGAAGGATAAAAACCTTATCTTGATGGCCTGCTTAGAAATTCCAATAAACAATGAAGAGAATGAGTGACCAGGTAGAAAGCAAACTATCTGTTGTTTCTCTCTGGATGAGCAGCTTCCAACTTCACAAGTCAGAAGGAATACAGCATCATGATGTATGGCACAGACATCAATTGATTGCACACCACCCCAGAAGCAGAGAGAAAAATCCCTGTTCTTCAGGAATGTTGGGAGTTTACAGCAGGGCCCCTTAAAACAGCCCTAAAATGTTTTTCATTTTAAAAAGACAAAGAAAAAGAAAGAAGTGGGGGAGGGGAAGGCAATAATTAAGCCAGGAAGCTTTCAAACCAACAAAATGAACTTGGAGGCAGACCTTTGTAGGGCAAACTTTCTTTTCTCTTTTAAACTCAGAAGTATTTCATCCTGAGATCTCACAATTCTCAAGACAGATTTAATGTCTTTTAAGTCATTCTGCAGTTTAACACCTTAAATGCAGAAGATGCCTTCCAAAATTAACTCCTGAGCCACACAGGGCTTTAGTGTTTTGTTTGAGGTTTTTTGGCTTTCCAGTGCTGCTTAATACCTTTATCAGTGGCACAGTGGGATCAAGGGCACCATCAGCAAGTTTGCAGATGATATCAAGCTGAGTGGTGCTGATGACATGTCTGAGGGACAGGATGCTTCCAGAGGAAGCTGAAGAAGAAAATCCTTGTGAATCTCCTGAGGTTTGACAAGGCCAAGTGCAAGGTGGTTGAGGTGGTGGAGCCACCATCCCTGGTGGCACGTGGTGCCATGATCTAGTCATGAGGTCTGTGGTGACAGGTTGGACTTGATGATCTTTGAGGTCTCTTCCAAGCTTGGTGATTCTGTGATACTGATACTGTGATGCAAGGTCCTGCACCTGGGTCAGAGCAATCTCAAATCAAACAGCAGGTTAAGGGAGGGGATTCTGCTGCTCTGCTCCCCTCTGCTGAGACCCCATCTGTAAGTGCTGTGTCCAGCTCTGGGCTTCTCAGCACAGGTGAGACATGGAACTGTTGGAACAAATCCAGAGGATTCAGACTAGCTAGAAGAAAAATAATTTACACTGAGGATGGTGAGACATTGGCCCAGGCTTCCCAGAGAGGTGGTAGATATACCTCATCCCTGAAACCTTCCAGGTCAGGTTGGACGGGGCTCTGAGCAACCTGCCCTAGTTGCAGGTGTCCCTGCTCATTTGCAGAGGATTTGGACTAGATGCCCTTTAAAAGTCCCTTCTCACCCAAACCAGTCCATGATTCAATGACTAAAAGAAAACAGCAAAACCCAAAAACTCAAGCTTTTTTTCTTTGCAAAACTCAGAGCAAACCTTGTTTGGAAACTTCAGTGGCTTCTTAAAAGCAGCTCACTTAGAGCTGACAAATTTATACATTAATTGTTTGGTAATCATTTCAATTCTCAGCTCCTGGAAAGGAAATCCAAGGACTGCTTTTTCACAGGCCTGCAGCAGGGCCTCTCCCCTGTACACGGACTGAAGTTCTCACGGGGCTGCCAGGCCTGCAGCAGCAGCCTCTCTACAGCTCCCCAGGCTGTCTCCTCTCACTCGCCCATAAGAGAGAGAGAAAAGAGGAAAAAGCATCCACCACAAAGTGTCCCTTGTGAGATTCTCAACTTCTAAAGAAGAGTATTTAGGAGTACTTTGTAAGCCTGCAAGCTAATCACCCTTCAGACTGTTCTGGAAGAGAAACTCGAACTATTTACAGACTCATCCTTTGGCAAGCCTTGAGTGAAAGTGTAAGTTTTATCAGAGAGCAAAATTCAGCTGACGTCGGAAAGAACAGGATGAAGCTTTAGGCTAGCTGGAACAAGCCTCTGCAGCCAGGACAATCATTTCTGAAACACAGATTTGCTTCCTTTGGCAAAAAGTATGTCATTTAGCTACACAGGAGAGAACGCTTCTCATTTAGTCTCTAAAAGGGGTTAGAACCCACATTACCCTCTCCCATTGCTGTTGGCTTACAACTTCACAGGACCACAGGATATTAGGGGTTAGACAGGACCTCCAGAGGTCATTGAGTCCAACTTCCCTGCCAGAGCAGGAATGCAACCATATGGGTCTTGAAAGGCTCCAGACTCCACAACCTCTCTGGGGAGCCTGCTCCAGCGCTCTGTGACCCTCGCAGTGAAGAAGTTTCTCCTCTTGTTGAAGTGGAACCTCCTGTGTTGTAGTTTCTATCCACTGCCCCTTGTCCTATCACAGGGTGCAATTGAGCAGAGCCTGTCCCCTCCCTCTTGACACCCAGCCCTGTATTTATAAACATTTATTAAATCCCCTCTGTTTTCTCCAGACTAAAAAGCCCCAGCTCTCCCAGTCTCCCCTCACAGGGCAGTGCTCTAGTCCCTTAATCATCCTGGTAGCACTCCATTGGATTCTCTCCAGTAGATCCCTGTCCCTCTTGAACCGGGAAGCCCAAAACCAAATGCAACTGAACTCACTAGGGCAGAGTAGAGGGGGAGGAGAACCTCCCTCTGCCAGACACACCCCTCCTAATGCACCCCAGGATACCACTGGCCTTCTTGGCCACAAGGGCACATTGCTGTCCCATAGATAACTTGTTATCCACCAGGACTCCCAGGTCCTTCTCCACGGGGCTGCTCTCCAGCAGATCACCTCCTAACCTCTACTGGTGCAGTTTATTATTCCTTCCCCGATGCAGGACTCGGCACTTATCCTTGTTGAAGCTCATTAAGTTCCTCCCTGCCCAGCTCTCCAGTCTGTCCAAGTCTTGCTGAATGGCCAAACAGCCTTGAGGGGTATCAGCCAAGCCTCCCAGTTTGGTATCACCAGCAAACTTGCTGAAGAGACACTGTCTGTCTGTCCCCTCATCAATGTCACTGATGAAGATGTTGAACAGGAGTGGACCCAGCCCTGATCCCTGGGGGACTCCACTAGCTACAGCATGCAACTTGCAGCACCAGTTACTTGCATGAACTCCTCTATGAGGTGGCTCTCTCTGGGTGCTGATTCTTTGTGAAGTCTTTATTTCTCTCAGAGAAAACTGCAATGAAATAATAAAAGGAGTCACTAAGCAATGTCTCAAACTTAGTCAGTGAAGCAAGTCTGAATGAGATTACCAGGGAGATGGAGACAACAAGAAAATCCAAAAATGTGGACTACTTGGCCACTATGGGGGCAGCAGGTCACAGGAGAAGATTCTGCTCCTCTGCTCCACACTGGTCAGATTTCACCTGCAGTGCAGACTCCAGCTGTGGAGTCCTCAACACAGAAGAGACATGAACTTTTTGAAGGAGGTCCACAAAAAATGATCCAAGGGCTGGAACCCCTCTGCTGTGAGGACAGACTGGGAGAGTTGGGGTTGTTCAACCTGGAGAAGAGAAGGCTCCAGGGAGACCTTATTAACACCTTTCAGTATTTAAAAGGGCCTGTAAGAAAGGCACTTCAGACTGGATAGAGAGAAGAAATTGTTTAAGCTGACGGTGGTGAGACACTAGCCCAGGCTGCCCAGAGAGGTGATAGAAGCTTCATCCCTGCAACTACTCCAGGTCAGGTTAGATGGGACTCTGAGCAACCAGCTCTAGCTGACCTTTAAAGGTCCCTTGATTCTGTATGAAAGAACATCAACAAAAAACAATTAACAATTAATTTATTTATTTTTCCAAACATGAAGTTTCTGAACCTGCCTGTCCTGGTTAACACATAGGTTAAAGGCTGGAGAAGACAACAGTGACAGGTAGCAACCATCAGTTTAGTGACTGCGTTCCTGTTCTGCCCTCATGGACATTTTAGATCCTCTGCAAAAACAAGCTGTGCATCCTAACACAGCAAGAGGGTTGTGAAGTTCCTTTCCAAAACCTTCAGTTCAGCAGTGCTCATCAGAACACCACAGCCAGATGTAGAGCAGAGGAGACAAAAGGGGGTCTGTCGCCAGCTGAACACATGGAGCCAGAAATCTGGTTACTGCTGTTAGTCCAAGGTAGCAGTCCAGCTGCTGCAAAAACAGGAGTTGTAAGTACTGTAAGGTACTGACTGCACACAGATTCCAGAATCCCAGCATGGTGGGGGTCAGAAGGCATCTCTGGAGATCATCCAGTCCAACTTCCCTACTAAAGCAGGGTCACCACAGCAGACTGCTCAGAATCACAATGTCCAGGTGGGTTTAGAACCTCCCCAGAGGTGGAGACTCCACAGCCTCTCTGGGCAGCCTTGCCTAGGGCTCTGGCACCCTCAAAGAAAAGAAGTTTCTCCTTCTGTTCAGATGGAACCTCCTGGGTTCCAGTTTGTGCCTGCTGCCCCTTGTACTGTTGTTGGGGACCACTGGAAAGCCTGGCCCCATCCTCCTGATCTCATTCTTTAACTATTGATCAGCATTGTGAAGATCCCCTCTCAGGCTGCTCTTCTCCAGGTTGAACAGCCTCAGGTTTCTTAGCCTTCTTGGCCACAGGTATGCATTTATGTCTCCTGGGTAGCTTGTCTACCAGCACTCCCAGGTCCTTCTCCACAAAGCTACAGATGAACCTGTAACCTGTACTGGTACAATCTGTGTACTGTGCAGATGACAGACAGCACATTAGTTATGTTAGGCCATGTTGCAGATTCCCATTAACTCAAGGCTGCTACCACCCTGGTCAGACCCAAGATAAATACTTCCCAAAAAAAACTCCCACCAGAAACAACTACAATCATTCATTATACAAGATGACCTGAAAGTATTTCCTTACAGTCTTCAAAGACTCAGGACTCCTACCTGACTGGAGGCTAGGGTGCACCTCCATAACGTGTTCAGACAGAGAAGTCCTGTGCCAGGACAGGCAAACAGTGTCTCAGCAGTTGAAGCAAAGAAGGAGGCAGTGCAGGGCTCCCAGAGCCACCACCCAGAGAAGAGAGCCTATTTACTGTGAGGGTGCCAGAGCCCTGAACCAGGCTACCCAGAGAGGTGGTGGATTCTCCTTCTCTGGAGAGATTCCAAGCACACCTGGACACTGTGATCCTGGGCAACCTGCTGTGGGTAACCCTGCTTTAGCAAGGCAGTTTCACTAGATGATCTCCAGGGGTTCCTTTCAACACCCACCATGCCAGGATTCTCTGTGAACTAGCTGCCCTGCAGGACCAGCCTGGAGAGTACCAAGAATCAGAGGAGGTGACAGTGAAATGGCCTCTTTGCTGTCCTCTTCCAAACCTTTCATCTTTCTTGATGTTCCATGACCAAGAGCGTGACAAAGCACTCAAGGTACAGACAGACAATGTGGATGCATGTGATGGTAAAACCAAAACCCCATTCAAGGGTGTATTCTCTGCAATAACTTTCTCCTAGCACACAGCATGCAAAACTAGAGCAGCTACAAGAACTCACTCTTCCTGCTCTGCAAGGTTTCCCGTCATGACAACTCAGCGTTTGCAGAGCACCTGAAGTTGCCTCTGAACAAAGTAACTTTATCTGAAACCTTAAGACATAGACTGCTAGAATTAAGAGCAAGAGTGCCACAAGAGAACATCCATGAAGGTAAGAGTGCTGCTTGAGAGCCCAGTTTTGATGGAGGCATGTGAGGACAACAATAACAGAAACAAGTGATCCAATTGCTTTAATTCCACCACCTGCAAGCAATGTGACTCTTTTCCAATCCTCTTTCCAGGCACTGGGGTGAATCATAAGAAGGACATCAAATAGCTGGAGTGGGTCCAGAGGAGGGCCATGAAGATGATCAGAGGGTTGGAGCACCTCCCCTGTGGGGACATGCTGAGAGAGCTGGGGCTGTTCAGCCTGCGGTAAAGGCAGCTCTGGGAAGAACTTACAGCAACCTTCCAGTACTTGAAGGGGGTCTAGAATAAAGCTGGGGAGGGACTTTTTATAAGAGCTTGTAGTGGTAAGATTAGAGGGAAATGATTGAAGCTTGAGGAGGGCAGATTAGGAGGTGGACATTAGAAAGAAATATTTCACAGTAAGGATGGGGAGTTAAAAGTTAAAGATCCTTAACCAGCAGTATGTGCATCTTAATGCACAGAAGCCCAGAATACAGTGTGATGAAGGCTGGAGGGGTCCACTGGGGATCATCTAACTCCAATGCTCCTGATAAAGCAGGGTCACCGACATCAGGGTGCCCACAATTGCAATGTCCAGGTGAGCTTGTAATCTCTCCAGAGGAGGAAATTCCGCAATCCCCCCATGAGCAGCCTCTTCCAGGGCTCCAGCACCCTCACAGGAAAGATTTTTCTCCTCATGTTCAGATGGAACCTCCTGGGGTCTAAGTTGTGCCCACTGCCCTTTCTTCTGTCCTTGGGCACCCCATCCTCTTGACCTACACCCTTAGGTGTTGGCTGGCACTGAGAACAACCTCTCTCAGGCTGCTCTTCTCCAGGCTAAACAGACCCAGGCCTTTCCTGAACAGAATCTGCCAGACTCTATGCAGTAGTTTCCTGTCTCTCTTGAACTGGGGAGCCCAGAACTGGACCCAGGACTCCAGAGATGGCCTCCCTAGGGCAGAGTAGAAGGAGAGGAGAACTTCCTTGACCTACTGGGCCACACTCATCTGCACACACCCCAGGAGACCACTGGCCTGCATGGCCACTCTGCATGGCACATTGCTGCATCATGGGTAACTTACTGTCCACCAGCACTCCTGAACCAGTAACTTCATTCTAGTGTTCTTGCCTCAGTCTTCAGTAGCAAGAGTAGATGTTATCTGGGTATACAGGCCACAAGCTGGCAGACAGGGAAGGGCATGAGGCATCCAGGCTTCAAGGAAAAATTGTTTGCAACTTGCTACACCATTTAGACACACAAATCTCTGGGAGCAGATGGGATCCACCCAAGGGTTGCTCACCAACGCCACTCCATCATTTTCCATCAGTGCTGGCTAACTGTTGAGGTGCCAGTGGCCTGGAGGTTAGCACATATGACACCCATTTAAAAGAAGGGCTGGAAGAAGGATTCAGAAAACTACAGGTTTGTCAGCCTGACCTCAGGTACCACACAAAGTCATGGAGCAGATCATCTTGAGTAACATCATATATCATGCAAGGGACAAGAAGATGATTTGGCCCAGTCAACATGGGCAGACCATTCCAAGACCATCCCTTTCAGTGAATAAGTATTTCCTAATATCCAGCCTAAACCTCCACTGGTGCAGCCTGTAACCATTTCCTCTAGTCCTGTTGCTTGTTATAAAGCAGAAGAGGCTGTCCCCCTCCTGGCTTCAACCTACCTTCAGGTAGTTGTAGGGAGCAAGGAGGTCTTCCCTCAGCCTCCTCTTCTGTACTGGGTTAGGAACTGGCTGGAGGGCCGAGCCCAGAGAGTGGTGGTGAATGGTGCCACATCCAGCTGGCAGCCAGTCACCAGTGGTGTGCCCCAGGGATCAGTGCTGGGCCCCATGCTCTTTAACACTTTATTGATCATCAGTAAATTTGCAGACAACACCAAGCTGGGGGCAGGAGTTGATCTGCTGGAGGGTACAGGGGCTTTGCAGAGGGACCTCAACAGGTTGGACAGATGGGCAGAGTCCAAGGGCATGAGATTCAACACATCCTAGTGCCGGGTTCTGCACGTTGGCCACAGCAACCCCATGCAGAGCTACAGGCTGGGGTCAGAGTGGCTGGAGAACAGCCAGGCAGAGAGGGACCTGGGGGTACTGGTTGATAGTAGGCTGAACATGAGCCAGCAGTATGCCCAGGTGGCCAAGAGGGCCAGTGGCATCCTGGCCTGCATCAGGAACAGTGTGGCCAGCAGGAGCAGGGAGGTCATTCTCCCCCTGTACACTGCACTGGTTAGGCCACACCTTGAGTCCTGTGTCCAGTTCTGGGCCCCTCAGTTTAGGAAGGATGTTCAATTGCTGGAACATGTCCAGAGAAGGGCAACAAGGCTGGGGAGGGGTCTGGAGTACAGCCCTGTGAGGCGAGGCTGAGGGAGCTGGGGTTGCTAAGCCTGGAGAAGAGAGGGCTCAGGGGTGACCTTATTGCTCTCTACAACTACCTGAAGGGAGGTGGATGTTGGTCTCTTCTCCCAGGCAGCCAGTACCAGAACAAGAGGACTGTCTCAAGCTGCACCAGGGGAGGTTTAGGCTGGAGGTTAGGAAGAAGTTCTTCCCAGAAAGAGTGATTGCTTATTGGAATGGGCTGCCTGGGGAGGTGGTGGAGTCACCATCATTGGAGGTGTTCAGAATGAGACTTAATAGGGTGCTTGGTTGCATGTTTTAGTTGATTAGATAGTGTTGGATGATAGGTTGGACACTATGATCTTGAAGGTCTCTTCCAACATGGTTAATTCTATTCTATTCTCTTGACTGAACAACCCCAGTCCTATCAACCCCTCCTGAATCTTCACAGCCCTTCCCTCAAATTTTTCACATGATTTTAGGGTATCTTTATAAATCTGCCTTTCTTTGCATTTCTCCAATACCTCATCAATACAGCTCAGTTCCAGAGCTGGTAACATAAGGGAGAACATGGGCCATGAGCAGCATCACTGCTGCCAGATCGTCTCCTACCAATTAATCTCATCTTAACAAAGCAGATGACAATCCTGAGAGACAGCAGCTTCTCAGTGTGACCTACATTCTTCCACTCGAGATGCCAGCATTTGTTGTGCTTTCAAACGCTGTCACACGTCACCAACAAATCAGACTCAGCATTGTGGGGATATCTGACTTGTGCAAATCAGCTCTAACTCACAGGGGGGACTCAGATGAATATTCATTTTGGTGACAAATCCAGTCCTCTGCCTTATACCCACCCCCCCAGATATCTGGCTTAATCTCCTCCAAATAATAGAAGGCCATTGTTATCCAGCCTGACCTCTTATCTGGGAAAGGCCACACCATAGGAATTCATTCATCCTCATTGTTTGCAGAAGGGAGGAGATGCTCATGCCACACCACAGCTGTGTCACCTGGGCTTTCCAAGCAGCCTGCCTCAGACTCCACCATCAGCCATCAAACTGTCCATAGAATCGTGGAATGATAGAATTTTTTTAGGCTGGAAGAGACCTTTAAGAGGGTCCAACCATCAACCCACCACTAAACCATGTCCCTCAGTACACATCTACATGGCTTTTAAATACCTCCAGGAAGGAAGACCCCACCTAGTACTACCCTGGGCAGCCTGTTCCTGGACTTGACCACCCTTTCCATGAAAAAATTGTTTTTCATGCCCAACCTAAACATCCCCTGGTGCAACTTGAGGCTGTTTCTTCTTGTCCTGTCATTTGTTCCTTGGGAGAAGAGACCAACCTCCATTCTTGCACTCCAACCTCCTCTCAGGGAGCTGTAGAGAGTAAGGAGGTCTCCCCTGAGCCTCCTTTTCTCCAGGCTAAACAACCCCAGTTCCCTCAGCCACTCCTCACAAGACTTGTGTTCTAGACCCTTCACGAGCTTGGTTGCCCTTCTCTGGACACTCTCCAGCACCTCAATGACCTTGTTGGAGTGAGGAGCCCAAAACCTAAATGAGGATTTGATGTGTGCCCTCAGAAGTACTGAGAACAGGGGGATGATCCTTGCCCTGGTCCTGCTGACTGCACTACTGCTGAAGGATGCTGCTGGCTTTCTTGGCCAGCTGGGTACACACTGGCTCATCTTCAGCCAGATGTCAACCAGCCCCTGGGGGTCCTTTTCCAGTAGACAGTTTCCAGCTGCTCTTCCCCAAGTCCAGAGGTGCTGCAGGGGGTTATTACAAAGCAAGTGCAGGACCCAGCACTTGGTCTTGTTGAACCTCCCAGCCCAGCCAGCCAGCCTAGCCAGATCCCTCTGCAGAGACTCTCTACTCTCAAGCAGATCAACACAGATGGACAACAATGTTCAGAATGATAAAATTCAGAGCTAACAGAGTGAAAGACACTTTCCTAACTTGAAATTCTTTTTGAAGTGTTCCCATTTCCTTTCTAAGCAGCAGACAAGTCATACACATAGAAGCTTCTTTTGTGCAGCAATTCCTTTCAGGAAGGCATATTAAATCTAGGTCAAGGCTAAAGTCTTCCAGCACCCCAAAAATGTTCTCTCACTACAAGCCTCACCTGAAACCTCATCAGCAAGTTTTCTTCAGAGGTTTATATTAAAATCACAAGGTAACACCAGTTGACTCTGGAATGAATCATTCCAAAAGGCAACAGAGCTACCAGAAATTTAGGTCTCAGAAAACAGAAGGTTGTAAGGAAATAAAGACTATCAATACACCAAAAACTCCATGAGGCTGCTACTCCTCAAGGAGCATTGTTCAGATGTTTGATAAGATTGATTACAACACAAAGGGCTCTGCATCTCCATAGCTGGAATTAAAACAAATAATAAAAGCAAACCCAAAAATCCCAGCACTGCCTCATTGAACACTGACACCTAGAGAGGCTGGAGAGCTGGGCAGAGGGGAACCTCATGAAGTTCGAAGGCCAAAGGTAGAATCCTGCCCCTGGGGACCTGTACTAGTACAGGTTTGGGGTTGACAGACTGGAAAGCAGCTCCACGAAGGACACAGGAGCACTGGTAGACAAGGTCCCCAGAAGACAGCAATGTGTCCTTGAGGCCAAGAAGGCCAATGGTCTCCAGGGATGCATTCAGAAGAGTGTAGCCAGCAGGTCAAGGGAGATTCTCCTCCCCTTCTACTCTGCCCTAGGGAGGCCATATCTGGAATACCAAGTCTGGTTCTGGGGCTCCCCAGTTCAAGAGAGACAGAGACATCCTGGAGAGAGCTCTGCAAGGCTACGAAGATGAAGGGACTGGAGCATCTCTCTGACAAGGAGAGGCTGAGACACCTGGCAATGCTGAGCCTGGAGGAGAGAGGAGATCTTCCAAATTCTGATCAGTAGCTAAAAAGGGTGAGACCATACTCCTTTTCAGCAGTGCCCAGTGACAGAACAAGGCCAAATGGGCACAAACTGGAACCAGGAGGTTCCCTCTGAAGATGAAGAAAAAAATTCTTTCCTGTGAGGGTGCCAGAGCCCTGGAAGAAGTTGTCCAGTGAGGCTGTGGAGTCTCCTTCTCTGATGAGATTCCAAACCCACCTGAACATTTCAATCCAGGGCAACCTGCTCTGGGTTACAATGCTTTAGCAGGGTGGTTGGACTAGATGATCTTCACAAATGCCTTCTGCCCCCCACCATGCTGGGATTCTATGACGCAGACAGTGACTTAACAAGAATTCTACATATTTCTCAAGTTCCAGCTCCCTTACTCCATCTACTGCACACATTTCAACACTGACCTAGAAAGGGAAAGCTAACAGCAAAGTTTATTTGCAAAGACCTTTCTGTAAAACAAAGATAATGGCTCCTCCATGAGAGGAGCTATGATATATCAGTTTCAAACATGAATTAGAAGTACTTGACCAGAGGGCTCTAGAAAAGGCTGGAGAGGTGGGCACAAGCCAACCTCATGAGGTTCAACAAGACCAAGTGCAGGGTCCTGCAGCTGGGTCGAGGCAATCCCAGGCACAAATCCAGGCTGGGCAGGGACTGGCTAGAAAGCAGCCCTGAGGAGAGAGCCTTGGGGGTGCTGGGGGAGGAGAAGCTCAACAGGAGCTCTCAGTGTGCACTTGCAGCCCGGAAAGCAAATCAGATCCTGGGCTGCAGCAAGAGAAGTGTGGCCAGCAGGGCAAGGGAGGGGATTCTCCCCCTCTGCTCAGTTCTGGTGAGACCCCACCTGGAGTACTGCCTCCAGTTCTGGAGCCCCTATTACAAGAGGGATCTGGAGGTGCTGGAAGGTGGCCAGAGAAGGACCACGAGGATGACCATAGGGCTGGAGCACCTCTGCTATGAGGAAAGACTGAAGGAGTTGGGGCTGTTCAGTCTGGAGAAGAGAAGGCTCCAAGGTGACCTCATTGTGGCCTTCCAGTATCTGAAGGGGGCCTACAAGAAGGCTGGGGAGGGACTTCTCAGGATCTCAGGTAGCGATAGGACTAGGGGGAATGGAATGAAGCTGGAGGTGGGGAGATTCAGACTGGATGTGAGGAAGAAGTTCTTCCCCATGAGAGTGGTGAAGCCCTGGAATGGGCTGTCCAGGGAGGTGGTTGAGGCCCCATCCCTGGAGGTGTTTAAGCCCAGGCTGGATGAGGCCCTGGCCAGCCTGATCTAGTGTGGGGTGTCTCTGCCCACGGCAGGGGGGTTGGATGATCCTTGTGGTCCCTTCCAATCCTGACTGATTCTATGACTATAAAGAGTGCCTAAATGAAATAAAGCTTAATCCACCAGAGCTCAAAACAACTCCTTTTCCAGTAACCCATCCTTGAGAGGCATCATGTTCTCCACATTCAAAGGGAGTGACAATAGCACACACATTCATGCCTCAGCAACTCAGGCCACAATTTTGGGTGACTAACAAATGTACCACTGGTGATGTAAATTGACATAGGTGGCTGAGGCAGTACAAAAAAACAGTAAGGGTTGGGTTTTTTCCTCCTGGCAAACCAACAGGGTAGGGGACTTGGGGCAAGCTCTAACTGCTGAAGTTCTGCCTGTGAACCCTCTAGGGTATGAAATGCTGAGCCACTATTGCCACATCCCCCAGCGAGTCACCTGATGGAAAGGGAAATCCCCAGGACCAGAACTTCCAGCCAGTGGGCTAAGTGTTCGTGGCATGGCTTTGATCTCATAGTTTTGATTTGAGGGCTAGTAGTCACCATATCAGGGCCTGGGCAAAGTTCAGGAGATAACCAGCACAAGGACCATTTCCCAACAAAATGGATGTTGGGACTAAGTTCTGGGCATCAAGTGCCAGCTGTTTCCAACAGCTAAGAATATAGTACATTAGCCTGGGCATCAATTCACATGTGCATAAAGCAGAGCTGCCACTAATTCTGGGTGCTGTGAGCCTACCTGACATTCACGCCAAGCAGACTCATGCTGAGATCCCAGACAACAACAAATCACACAATCACCACAACTCAGCATGGTGGGGGTTGGAAGGGGCTTCTAGAGATCATCTAGTCCAAAACTACGGCTAAAGCAGGGTCACATAGGTCACCTTTCCAGCAGGTCAACTGTACTAGTGCAGGGAGTTATTCATCCCCAGGGGCAGGACCCTACACCTGTCTTTCTTGACCTTCATGAGGTCAAGAAGGATGTTGACTTGCTGGAGTGTGTCCAGAGAAGGGCAACAAAGTTGGTGAGGGGCTTGGAACACAAGCCCTGTGAGGAGAGACTGAGGGAGCTGGGGTTGGTTAGCCTGGAGAGGAGGAGACTCAGGGGTGACCTTATTGCTCTCTACAACTACCTGAAGGGGGGTTGTAGACAGGCAGAGGTTGGTCTCTTCTCCCAGGCAACCAGTACCAGAACAAGAGGACACAGTCTCAGGCTGCACCAGGGGAGGTTTAGGCTGGAGGTTAGGAGGAAGTTTTACACAGAGTGATTGCCCATTGGAAAGGGCTGCCGGAGGAGGTGGTGGAGTCACCATCACTGGAGGTGTTCAGGAGGAGACTTGACAGGGTGCTTGGTTTAGTTGGTTGGGTGGTGTTGGATGATAGGTCGGACACGATGATCTTGAAGGTCTCTTCCAACCTGGTTTATTCTATTCTATTCTATTCCCCCCTCCACCCAGCTCTTCATCCTGTCCATGTCTCACTGAATGGCAGCACAGCCTGACAGGGTGCCAGCAACTCCTCCCAGTGTTGGGTCATCAGCAAACTGGCTGAGAGTTCACCCTGCCCATTCGTCTAGGTCACTGATGAAGATGTTGAACAAGACTGGACCCAGCCCTGACCCCTAGGGAACACTGCAAGCTACAGGCCTCCAACTAGACTGTGCTGCCAATCTCAGTCCTTCAGCCAGTTCTCAATCCACCTCACTGTCCACTCATCCAGCCTACACTTCCTAAGTTTCCCTAGGATGTTATGGAAGAGAGTGTCAAAAACCATGCTGAAGTCAAGGCAGCCAACACACACTGCACTTCCCTCATCTACCCAGCCCGTCACACCATAAAAGGAGGCTATCAGACTGGTGAAGCACGACTCCCCCTTGTTGAATCCATGCTGACTACTCCTGGTAATCTTTGTTTCCTCCATATGCTTAGAGATGACCTCCAAAATAAGCAGCTCAATCACCTTTCCAGGGATGGAGGGGAGGCTGACTGGCTTGTGATTTTATGGATCCTCCTCCTTGCCCTTTTGGAAGGCTCAAGTGACACTGGCTTTCCTCCAGTCCTCAGGCACCTCTCCTGTTCTCCATGACCTTTCCAAGATGGGAGAGTGGCTTAGCAATACCATCAGCCAGCTCCCTCAGCACTCATGGCTGTATCCCATCAGAGCCCATGGATTTGCAGATGTCCAACTTGCACAGATGAACCAACTTGCCTCTGAACTTTTGTTCAGAGGCTCCCTTTGGTGCAAATAAGCTGCCACGGACAGCAGCAGCCACTTTTCAGGCCAGAACCAGCTATGAAACCTTCTCATCCCCTCCTCCCCAGCTGCCTTCATCTCATTTACAAGCATTAATATAACTTTTGTCTAGCAAGGTCTATGAGTCAGTACTCAGGACATCACATTGCACAGAAAGATTTGAGGTGGTCACACAAAGCAAACAGATCAACAGTGAGGGTCCCACAGGACCTCTCTTGCCTTGCTCCTTCCAGGGAAGGAGTTTCAGAAGCAATGTGAAAGTACACTTCAAATTTACAGGGGGGAAAAGAAAAAGCAAAGCCTCCTGGAGTGGAAGCCTGGCCTGGCCAACACTGCTGCTGAGGTCTGAGACCATCCAGAGTTTCCAAACCACCAGGAACTTCTTCAGAAAAGAGAAGCTTTCTCATTTTGTTATTCCAGCAGCTAAACCAAAGCTGCCACAAACAAAACAAAAGGAACAAAGAAACTATTTCAGTGATGTTTTATGCATACCAAGGGAAAAAGAGACAATAAGGTTTTTATTCAGAAGGTACTAAGGAGGTGGGGGGGGGGAAAAGGAAATGAAGCTCTAGCAAGAAACAGCACTGTAGCATTGATCCTATGCAGCAGTAATCTCTGCTGTCAGTGGATTCCAGGTTTGAGGGGTAATTTAATTCTTTGCCATCACATCTTTCATATTCTAATCCATTCAATAAACTCCTAGTCTGGAGAGCAGAGTACTGGCAGCCAAATTCACCAGCATGTGATTTAAGAAATGGTGTCACAAGAAACAGTTATTACTCACAGAATCCCAGAAGGGTGGGGGTTAGAAAGGACCTCTGGAGATCATCTAGTCCAACCCCCACCCCCTCTGATAACACAAAATCACCTACAGCAGGTGACAGGGACTACTGGAGAGAGTTCAACAAAGGCCACAGATACTATGGGGACTGGGGCATCTCTCTGACAAGGAAAGGCTGGTTTACCTGGAGACAAGGACCTGGAGTTGTTTAGCCTGGAGAAGACTGAGAGGTCTTCTCAATGCCAATCGATAGCTAAAGGGCAGGGGAAGGGGCAAGAAGATGGGGCCTGACTCTTTCCAGTGGTGCCCAGTGACAGGACAAGGGCCAATGGGCACAAAGTGGAACCCAGGAGGTTCCATCTGAGGATGAGGAGAAAATTATTTCCTGTGAGGGTGCTGGAGACCCAGAAGAGGCTGTCATGAGGTTGTGCATTCTCCTTCTCTAGAGATGCCAACTCCATCTGGTCACAATCCTGGGTAACCTGCTCTGGGTGACCCTGCTTTTGCAGGGGGTGTTGGACCAGATGATCCCTAGGTATCCCTTCCAACCCCCACTGTGTGGGGATTCTGTGAAGTCAGCCTACAGTGAGTGTGGGTGGTGAGGAAGTACAGGTAATATTGCCTGTGGTTAGCAGGGCAGAGGAGATTGTAAGTGGCACATCAGCCTTCAGTGGATTGCATGAAGTTTCTAAGTGAACAACTGAAGTGAAATGTAAAATCACCTCTAGAATAATAAAATTCCAGCAAGACTGAATTAAGACAAACATCTCAGATGGCAGATTAACTTTTTATTCAGGACCAAGTGCATGTTACTCTGAAAGAGACTCAAAAAAATTGATCTCACGAGATACAGATGAGACAACTTGACAGGACCAGCTTTGACGACCCTTCTGATGGCCTTGTGAATCAAAGGACACCTGAAATTATCACAGTACTACCCATCTTTGTAACCACATCTTTTAAGGGCTCTGAAGCTCAGACCTTGGGCCAAGATAGTCTTTCACCAAGGATGATGTGGATCACAGCCCTGTCAGATTGTGATACCAAAGAACTCCCAATAAATAAAGCACATTATCAGGAAGAGACCGTTCACACCACTCCCCCTAGTCCATCAGTTGCTTCAGTGTATCTAGTGTCTGTAGAACTACTCCAGACATGAAAGAACATCAGTTTGGAAAGCATCCTTGAGGAAAAAGCTGTACAGGTATGGATGTCAGAGCAGGCATTCCATACTCAACAGCAATCAAGCAAGCAGACCCCTCAAGGAGCATTAAGTCAGATTTTGGAGATGCGAGACCTAACCAGGTATTTCTCCAGGTTGGAAACAGCCCTGATCCCAGCAGGAGAGAAAGCCTCAGAGTTGTTTTAGCTACAGAAAAGAACAAAACCACGTGGAGACTTCTAGTTAAACCCACACAAGGCTTTCAGCTAAACCCACGCAGAGAAGAAAAACCCATACGGTGAAGTCGTACTGAAATACAACAGTTAAGCAGCCTTGCAGCAGCGGCTCTGGTCCTTTTCCAGTGTGTCCTGGGCCCAACAGGGAATTCCCACAGCACTGGGCATTTGACAGCCTTGTTACCCTCCCAGAAGGGTTGCACAAAAATTGACATGGGCTGAAACCCTTCTTCATGTGTCATCAGATGGTCACAGAGCAGAACAGGCACCCACTTGCTGCTTCCAGGAGAATCCCTGCTCCCATCCAATGCCTTTCCCAAGCATTTCTCAACTCTAAGACGACAGAAGGTTCCTTGCAGAAGCTCCTCCACCACTGGCTAACAAGCCAGAACATGTTGCCTTTCCACAGCTCCAGAAAGGAGGAGCACAAGAGCGAAATGTTCCCACCAGTTGGTGGAAGCAGCCCACATCCTGATCCCAGAGGCTGCCAAGGGCAGGTACAGCAAGCAAGGCCTGCCAGGACAAAACCCCACACCACTGGCAACACCTGCTGAGCACAGCAGAAAAAAAAAAGAGCTGGCCACAGGTGGGGTCTGACCAGAGCAGAGGGGCAGAATCCCTTCCCTTGACCTGCTGGCCACACGGCTTTGGATGCAGCCCAGTAGACAGCTGGCTGCTGGGCTATGAGAGCACACTGCCGTCTCCTGTCCAGCTTTTCACCCATCAGCACCCCCAAGTCCTCCTCTGCTCTCCATTCCTTCATCCCCCAGCCTGGATTGATGCTGGAGGTTTTCCCAATCAAGGTGCAGGACCTTGAACTTGTTGAACCTCAGAGTTTCCCACAGTCCCACTTCTCCAGCTTGTCCAGGTCGCTCTTCATGGATCCTGTCCCCTGGGTATGCAATCTGCTCCACTCAGCACAGTGTCATCTGCAAACTTGATCCCACTGTTTATGTCATTGATGAAGATACCAAGCAGCACCGGTCCCAGTATGGGCCCCTGAGGGACACCACTTGTCACATCAGTAAGTAGTGGGAAATGACTTCTCTGCCCCCCTCAGTCATGTTTAGCATTTGACAAGGTGCTAAAAAAAAAAAAAAAATAGTCCTTGGTTTCTTAAAAAGAAAATTATATCCCAGCTTAGTAGTTGCTGAGCAAGTTTTCTACCCACCTCAACAGGCATTTCCTCTGGTCTTGTAAATCCAAGAGCAAACCACAGATTATATGGGCAGCTTGTCACAAGAAGCTACAAGCCTGCACTCGGAATCTGACACACTTTACCCTATGAAATATTAGTGACTTCATCCACCCTTTATCTTTGCCACTTACTGCTGAAATGACAGTTCAGTCTCCTCCTGGACACAACACTGGCTTAACCGGAGCAGCCAAGCTCCACACACTCCTTCCCTTTCATGTCCAGATCTTCTCATCATACTTAGCACATTCAGGTAACAGCTGCCTATTAGTTTCAGCTGAACATAAATAGCAACATCACCGCAAGCACAGGCAGCAAAAGGAGCAGAAAGCCTACGTGTCCTGTGTTGCCACCCCACAGGTATGTGCCTGAGTAAGGAGTTCAGAAGCATTCTCATCCTTCACCAACTGGTTTTGCCCCAAGGCAGTGGCAGCAGCAGAGCAGGGAAAGGAGCAAGCCCAGTATTACAGTTTGCTTCATACTGGGGGCAGGGAAGAGAGAACACTAGGCAGCGGTGGTTGTTGTTAACATGGAACTGCAACCCTAAAAGTGCTTTTTGGCTATGGGTGCCACCTAGTCTGATGTTTCCATGTCCTCAGATGCCCTGTGCACTCTGCCAGTACAGATTTATATGGTAACATGAGAAGCCAGATCAGGCAACTGATCCAGCTCAGCTAAAAAAAATAGCCAGTTGAAAAACTTTCCAGCCAGCTTGGTTCTTCAGCTCTTCATCCACACAGCACGAGCAAAACTGCTGCTCATTTTCCATGGTCCTAAAGAACGCACCTCAAACACCCTCAATCACACCACACATCAGTAAGTCCATGACCAAAATACTGGCTCAACCTCCAGCAACCAAGAGCTGAGAGATTCCCAAGCTCCAAACTGCATCCAGATCATCATGCCCAACAGCCACCAATGGCACTACTTCAACTTTTCCCTTTCATTCTAAATCTGTTGATATTTTCTGCTCCAAAACCTCCTATAACAGCAAGTTTTACATCTCGGCTGTCATAGAATCATAAGAAGGTCTGGGTGGAAAGGGACATTTAGAGGTCATAGAGACTAAATCTCTGCAGTGCACATGGACATCTTCAACTAGAAGAGGTTGCTCAGAGACCAGTCCAACCTGAGCTGTAATGCTGCAAGGGATGGGCCACCTACCACCTCTCTGGGCAACCTGGGCCAAGGTCTCACCGCCTTCAGCACAATTTTTTTCCCCTATCTGTCTGAATTTCCCCTCTTTTAGTTTAAAGCCATCATCCATTGTACTGTCACAATAGACCCTGCCAAAAAATGGACCTATCAGAAAGCTGGGTACAGGCTTAAGTACTGAGAAGCTGCAACAAGATCTTCCCGAAGCTTTCCCTTCTCCAGGCTGAACAACTCCATTCTCAGAAGATGCAGGAAGAAGCTTCTTACATTTAGTATTTTTGCTGAGGACTTTAAAAAAAGTTTCACTGCTTAACTGTACCAATATGCACTGATTCCAAAGGAATCATAGAAGCATAGAATTGTTTAGGCCAAAGACCTTTAAGATCATCAGGTCCAACCACCAACCCATCACTGCCAAGTCTGCCACTAAACCCCCTTCCTCAGCAACATATCTATACAGCTTTTAAGTACCTCCAAGTACTGGGTAGCCTGTTCCAGGGCTTGAAAACCATTTTAGGGAAGACATTGTTCCTCACATCCAACCTAAACCTTACCTGGCACAACTTTGAGGCCCTTCTTCTTATGCTGTCGTCTTATCCTCCAGCTTGTTCCTTGGGCAAAGAGACAGACACCCACCTCACTACAATCTCTTTTCAGGGAGCTGCAGAGAGCAAGGTGGTCTCTCCTGAGCCTTCTGTTCTCCAGGCTAAACAACCTCAGGTCTCTCAGCTGCTCCTCACAAGACATGTGCTCTAAGTCCCTCAGCAGCTTCACTGCCCAGTATTTTGAGGTGTGGCCTTCCAGTGCCAAGTAGATAGGGAAGATCCCTACCCTGGTCCTGCTGGCCGCAGTACTTCTAATCCAAGCCAGGAAGCTGTTGGCCTTCTTGGCCACCTGGACACATGCCAGCTCATCTTCACCAGGCCTCTGACCAACATCCCCGGGTCCATTTCCACCAGGCACTTTCCAGCCACTCTTCCCCAAGTCTAGAGTATTGCAGGAGGTTTTTGTGACCCAAGTGCAAGACTTGGCACTTGAAATAGGGGGTGATCAAACCTCAAAAATTATTCTCTCCCCCTTTGGACTTGTAGAGTCATAGTGTGAGGAATGATCAGAAGGAAGAACACAACCAAGTTGGGTTAGAGTCCACCAGAGCTCCACCTACATCAGAACCACTTAGAGGGAGTCTCACAGCACTTACAAGGGCTTTGTTCTCTAAACTTACTAGAAGTAGTCAGATTTCGTGGGAAAACATTTTTGTGACTCAATTTGCATGTTAGTCAAACAGCAGCAATTAGACACCTGGCTTCAATTCACATTTTCAGACAGACATCCTTAAGAGGAGGACCCTCCCTACCAGCTGATGTTCAGGCAGCAAAGGCCAATGCTTGCTTTGACTGCTGACACTGACAAGCTGCCTCAAAACGTGCTCCCAGAGATCATTTGTCAACGCTTCAAGCTGTCAACTTGACAGTCTGAACATCAATAAAAACAACTAAATACATACAGAATCCCAGCATGGTGGGGCTTGGAAGCAACTTCTGGAGATGTAGTCCAATCCTCCTGAAAAAGCAGGGTCACCCACAGCAGGTTACCCAGGATCAATGTCCAGACTGGTTTGGAATCTCTCCAGAGGAGACTCCACAACCTCTCTGAGCAGTCTAGTCCAGGGCTCTGGCACCCTCACAGCAAAGAAGCTTCAGATGGAACCTGCCGGGTTCCAGTTTGCACCCACTGTCCTTTGTTGGGTCACTCAGCTACACTGAAAAGAGTCTGGCCCCATCCTCTTTAGCTGTTGACCAGGACTGAGATGATCTCCCCTCAGTCTGCTCTTCTCCAGCCTAAACAGCCCCAGGACTCTCAGCTTCTCCTCAGTGGGATGCTCCTGTCCCCTCAGCATCTTTGTAGCCTCCTCTGGACTCTCTCCAGTAGTTTTCTGTCCCTCTTGATCTGGGGAGCCCAGAACTGGACTAGGAGAAACTAGAGAGGATGAGAAAAGCCTCCTTCAACCTGCTGGCCAAGCTCTTCAGAATCCACCCTAGGAGACCATTAGCCTTCTCAGTCACAAGGGCACGTTTGCTGCTTCTTCATGGGGAAGTCCTCCGTCAGGACAAAAGACCAAAGAAAATTAAGGTCTCCAGTATACACTGGCTGAAGTTACTTAACTACCATTTGTAGCATTAAAAACAAAGAAAAATCTGCTGGTAGCATAAGTGACAGCAGAAAAAAAAAATAATTTGAAATTAGCAGTATTTGAAGAGAGGAGAGTCCAGGCAGCAGCCCACTCAAGAGGACTCTCCAGCACTCAGTGCTTAGGAGCACCAGAAAGCAACACCACTGCCCAGAGGAGCAGATGCCACCAACAGATCTGACCCAATTGCAGAACAGATCTGAAAAGTCACCAAAAAAAAGATGTCACAAAAATAATTTTTGCACTACAGGATTACTGAAGAGTTATTAAACCAGTGTAGGATAGACTAAGTCTTCTCTAAGTGAATGTAAGTTACTAATGTGAAAAAGAAATGTGTTCTTATAATATCTTTACTTATGTATGCAGACAAGTCTTTGGTTTATAGGATTAACACTCTTCTTATTTGCCTTTTACATAAACAGGTTAGGTTTGGTGTTCTTTTGGTGAGGGAAAAGGTGGACTTGAGCTGGCAACGAGCACTCACAGCCCAGAAGCCAACTGCCTCCTGGGATACGTCTCCAGCAGCATGGCCAACAGGTCAAGGTAAGGGATTCTGCCCCTCTGCTCCACACTGGACAGACCCCACCTGCAGTGCTGGTTTCAGCTCTGGGGTCCTGAAGGAGCAGGTCTAGAGTAGACCACAAACATGTTCAAGGGGCTAAAACTGCTCTGCTGTGAGGACAGGCTGAGAGAGCTGAAGTTGCTCAGCCTGGAACAGGCTCTGGGGAGAACTTCCTGTGGCTTTCAGTACTTAGAGGCCAGTAAGACAGGGACAGACTTCTTAGCAGGGCCTGTTGTGACAGGACAAGGGGTGAAGATTTTAAACTAAAAGAGGGGAGATTCTGACAAGGTAGAAGGAAGAAACTGTTAACATGCAGAGTGCTGAGACCCTTGCCTGGGTTGCCCACAGCACTGGTAAATGTCCATCCCTGGAACCATTCCAGATGAGGCTGGACAGAGCTCTAAGCAACCTGATCTACTTCAGGATGTCACTGCTAACTGCAGGGTGGTTGACTAGATGACCTTTAACAGTCCCTTCCTATGCAAACCAGGTCATGATTCTGTAATTCTTTGGGATCCATCTTATTCCTATAAAGACTGAGCCAGTTCTTACCTACAGCTACCAGTACTACTGCATATTCTATATGCTTGACTATCTCAGGGTCTTGGTGGAGCGGACTGTAAACACAAGTGCATGAATCAGAGCTAATAAGCTGCCAAGCACAAACACAAGGAGAAAGAGCCATCCAGTGAGCCAGTCACCTTTGATGTCATCTACTGTGTACACAAGTGCTTTGGAAATAGTGTTTCCTTGTTGCTGCAGGTCAAGGACTCCTCCTAAGGTTTTCCTGGAAACTCCCCTCTTTCAGCTTCACAATCAGCTGCTGCTGGGGGGATTTATCACAGCAGGTACCACCAGGGAAAGCACCTTTTCAGGATCTCACTTACATCCTCTGGTTGTCATTGCTGCCACGATCACTGCAGACAGGAAAAATCTGAAAAAGCCTAAACTCCTCTTGATAACATGAGATAATGAATCTTCAGAGAAATTACTCAATCACTTTCATGGAATCCAAGAATCCCAGCATGGAGGGGGGTTGGACGGGATTTCTTGGGATCATCCAGCCCAACCTCTCTTCTAAAGCAGGGTCACCCACAGCAGGCTGTCCAGGATCACATCCAGGCGAGTCTGGAATACATCCAAGGGAGACTCCACAGCCTCTCTGAGCAGCCTCACAGGAAAGAAGTTTTCCCTTCTGTTCAGACAGAACTTCCTGGGTTCCAGGCTATGCTTTGTTGTAATAATACAGAGAAAACTATGTGAACAGGTATTTTAACCCACTCTGGGATCTTTTCTTCATGGAAGGAATGCTTGTTGGAAGGTGCTAACACAGAATGTCCCTTTCAGCTGACACTGGTTGCACAGGACACTTACCCCACCATGTTCCCTCATCAGCCAGTTACAGAACGAAGGAAACAAATTGAAGCCACCTTTTGGCAGTTAAGTACCTAGAATTCAGCACCACATGAAAAACCTGTTTGTACCTCAAAACCTGCTACATTCCACTACGGAGATGCAAATCCAGCATAGTCTGATACATCAGCCAATCCACTCACTCCAAGAGGGGCTGGAGCATGTCCAGAGAAGGGCAACGAAGTTGGTGAAGGGTCTAGAGCGCAAGCCTTTTGAGGAGCAGCTGAGGGAACTGGGGTTGTTGAGCCTGGAGAAAAGGAGGCTCAAGGGAAACCTCCTCACTCTCTACAACTGCCTGAAAGGAGGTTGGAGCAAGGTGGGAGTCAGTCTCTTCTCCCACACAGAATAAGCGATAGGATGAGAGGAAACAGCCTCAAGTTGTGCCTGAGGTGGTTTTGGTTGGACACAAGGAACAATTCCCTCTCCAAAAGGGTTGTCAAGACCTGGAAGAGGCTGCCCAGAGAAGTGGTAGAGTCCCCATATCTTGAGGGACTGAAAAACTGCAGAGAGGTGGTGCTGAGGCACATGATTTAGCAGCGATCTGGCAGGGACGGGTTAAGAGCAGGACTTGACGCAAAGGTCTCTTCCAACCAAAACAATTCTGTGACTCTAATCAGTCATCAAGAGGAGCTCACTGCTACCATACTGAAGCATTTCATTCCAAGTTTAGGAAAGAAAACTTGCTTGCCTTCTCGAGTACACACGCTACAAAGAACTGACCCACTCCAGAACAAAACACCTACCGCTCAGAAACGCTTCCCAGCTCTACACATGCACTCTTGCTCCTACACCTGATGACACTCTGCTTGAGCACTCAAAAACTGCCATTAGACCAAGAGTTAACACTAATTACCAATCACTAAAAATCGCTGATGACTAAAAGCACAAGCTCTCTGGAGCAAGAGCCACCATATACCCGCTGACATCTTAACTAAGACTATTTTTAACTCCGGGAATTGAAATGAACCTTCCCAGCAAAGTCAAAAAGCACCAACCACCATGTGATCCAGGGAAGGATGTGCCAAGCAGCACAGAACTACGCTACAGCCACAGCAGCAAAATAAATACAGCCTTCAATAGTCAAGGTATGCAACGGTGAGGGACAAAAATCAAGTGACTGTCGCACGGACATCCCCAAAACAATCAGGGAAAATCCTGAGTTGAAGCCCAGAGAGCTTTTAGGCAATAAAAAGCACGGTGTGTTGACACCTGGTTGTCCGACAAACAGATTTTCACTCACTTTCAATGACCCCAGGCTCGCTTCAGAGAGTATTTTCACGTACATACATTTCAAATGCGCATTTTGCATGCATTTCTAAACCCTGCAGTTTTTAGGGTGATGTTTTGACACTGATGAGGAAGTACGCAGGGGTGCACTTACATCCAGGATTAAGATTCACACCAACACTCAATTCTCTACCACATTCACTGAACAGCTGAGCATTTAAGGGATTTATATCAAGGACAAAAAGCCAGAAACTATTCAAACCCCTCAACAAACAACAACAAAAAAAAGTGCTTTCTTTTTTTCCAGAGGTGTGGTAGCTATCTGCACGTTACACCAGTGGGTGCTGTAAGAAAGAGCACAGGCATGAATGCTCTTAAATTGCCAGTTACCACGGTTAGAAGCTTGCTAACTCCTCATCTGCAAACCAAGATGGTGTGGAGAAGAAAAACAAAACTCTGACAAACCTAGGGAGAAAGAAGGTTAGGCACAAGGCCTATCTCACAGCGCAGATTAAGAGGAAAGCATAGGAAAGCACACAGCTCTCCTTCACCATGGCAAAGAAACTACCGTAGTCAGGAGCTCCACACCAGTGAAGGGCTAAAGTCAGCTTTGCCCGAAGCCCGGCGGCTAACTCAGAAACGAGAAGACAGCTTTGCTGGGCGAGAAGAGAGACCCCACCCACGACTGTAATCATTTCTGCTAAGCCACATCAATAGCGGGGAAAACACTGTGCAGGGATGGCAACCCCACCACCCTCAGCCGCGCAGGGAGCTGAAGACGAACCACTGATGGAAGGAGCCAGGTGGACTCTCACTGTTAGCTGGCTGAGGGTGGGGGGGACAAGCTGCCAACGGAAATGAGAGGGTCGCTCAGGGTCACGGAGAGAGCTGCTGCACCCAACTGCGGAGAGCAACCAAGCCGTTCCTGCCTGCAGCAGAGGTGTGGGGTGTGACCAGGGCGGCCGGCTTTCCCAGGGTTTCACGTCCACAGCGAAAGCAAGGAGGCCAAAGGGTGGGGACAGGGGTCCCTGGGGACACTCGAACCCCACGGGGACTGACACAAGCAAGCACGACCAAAAGCCGCGAGGCGGAGAGCAAGGCTGCAGCCCACGCGGGCATGGGGGGGCTGCAGGATCCCATCGAAGATGGGGGCTCCCCTTTCAGGTGGCCCAGGCGAGGGTGTGCCCGCCGGCCCAGATCCCCGGGGGAGCGGGGAGGGGGGACACACACACAGGGGGAGGCACTGACCGATGGTGGAGATGAAGGTGGTGTTGAAGGCATCGTCGGAGAAGCGGAAGAGCACGCAGGTCTTGCCGACCCCCGAGTCCCCGATGAGGAGCAGCTTGAAGAGCAGATCGTAGGTTTTCTTCGCCATGGGGAGGCGCGGCGGCCACCGCCGCCCGCTCCGGCCCCCTCTGCTCGCCTCCCCCCCGCCGCCCTCGTTCACCGGGCGCCCCCGCCGCGGGTCCGCCCGCCCACCCCGGCCGTTAACACCGGCCGCGCCGCTCGGGAGGGCGACGGCGAAGGAGGACGAGGAGGAGGAGAGAAGGAAGAGGAGGAGGAGGAGGAGGGGGCCCACAAAATGGCTTCCTGTCGTGGGGCGGCCCCGGCGCTTTGCACGCTCCCCGCGCCGCCACGGGCCCGCTGCTCCTCACGGACAGGCGGCGGCGCCCGGCCTCATAACCCCTTGGCTTGGCTCGGCCCGGCTCGGCCCGGCTCGGCTGCCCGGGACGGCGGCGGCTCCTCACAGGCGCTGCCGAGCAGGCTGCGCGCGCCGCTCGCTAAACCGCGCAGGCCTCCGGGCGGGGGCGCGCACGCCCTGACATCACCGCGCGCGCGCACCCACCGCAGAACGCCGGCGCGGTGACGTCACCCGCGCGCGCGGCCGCGCGCCAGTGGGGGCGAGGCCTGGAGGGGCGGTGGCTCTCCCGTCTTTGGGCCAGCCGGCCGGAAGTCCCGCTTCCCTCGGCTCCCATTGGGTGCGCACACCTGCCAATCTTATCTCCCACAGGGGTGACATCACGGCGGGGGGGAGGCTGCCCCCTGGCGGTAGGCGGGGTTGAGGGGGAGCCGGCTGCTCTAGTGTCCTCGTCGCCTGCCCTGAGCTTTCTCCTTTTCCTGTGGTGTTCCCCCCGACTGCCTAGGCCCTGCTAGCCCCACTGCGGTTCCCAGTGCCCCCAGAGATTCTCTACTGCAGCCGGCAGCCTCCCCAGGCCCAGGATGCAGCAGCCTCTACCGAGCTGCCCACGCCCCAGACTGCAGCCACCAGGCCTGACACATAGGGCCTGGGTCCTGGATCCCCCCCGGGGAAGGCGAGGAGCAGCAAGCAGAACGCAACAGCGGATGACTGCCTGCTGAAAACCGGTTCGGGGACGGCCACTGCGGTGGCACTGCTGCTGGGGGACCGAGGGTGAAGCAGAGCCCTGAGCTCAGCAGCCCAGCAGCTCCTCTGAGCCGCTGGACCCAGGCGCTGTGCAGGGGACAGCCTAGGCAGCCTCCAGCAGGGACCCGGACAAACATGGGCTGAAAGGGGGACCGCGGGTACCTGCTGCCCGTGGTGTGTATGCGATGGACCTGGGCAGCTGCACGGCAGGCGCTGGGTGAAACCGGTAGCAGCAGGTAATTCACAGTGACTCCCTGGGTGCTCAAGAGGGTTCGGTCACAGCTCTTCTCCTACCAGACTGGGGAGCAAACCCTCCTGTTAAAGCCGAAGTGGAGCTGGAGCCACTTGAAATGCCTCATCACAGGGGGCTTCTAGAAACCCATTGCTTCAGCATGGGGGGGAACAGCCCTTTCCAAACAAGCCGGCATTCACGCACGTTCAAACTCAACCCATCCCGCAGCGCCAATTGCAATTTACTCACATCATTAGGTATTCTGCAATCAGTGATTTCCCACTGTTTGCAGAATGAGTTACCTCAAAGGCTTTAGTACTGTATTCCTCCCTCCCAGCCCCTCCCAGAGTACAGTTTAGCACTGAACACAGACAAGGTTTTTCTCTTTGTATTTTGATATCCTGGCCCCACCCCCAGCTCCTGCTTGCACAGCGCCAGTGGGATTCAAGCCTCACTCTCCAGAAACCTCCACCTCTCGCAGCAGATTCCTTCCAGGAGCTGACACAGCAGACAGGGCAGGAGCTTGCAGCTTCACAGGGAAGGATTATTTTTAGTGCTTCACTAAATCAGTTTAAAGGCACCATCCGGAATGCTTCCTGTCTACAACTGAGCAGATAAGGAGGAAAAACACAAGCATGCATGGGAGACTCTGTGGTGAAGGTGCTGCCACAGGCACAGACTGGGGACCTGGGAACCAGTGGCTTCCAGCCACGCCCCAAAGGTTTATCAGCACATAGCCATTACTGTACCAAGGTTTACAACAATTCTTTGTCCTAGAGAGTTTGTTAGTGGGCTTCAAAGAAGTTTCTCTAGGATCCTGGAGAGGAAGCAATACAAAGTCTCATATATGCCACTGCAGACAAGACAAAGACACAGACGGTATGATCAAGTGCACCCTCAGCAAGTTTGCAGAGGACACCAAGCGAGTGGTGGAGATGACCCACCTGAGGGAGGGGATCCATTGAGAGGGGCTAGGACAAACTGGAGAAGTGGGACCACGAGAACCTCCTGGGGTTTCAACAAGGCCAAGTGTAAAGTCCTGGTCCTGGACTGGGACACACCTCAGTATCAGTCCAGACTGAAGGGATGGGGAGCAGCCTTGCAGAGAAGGACTTAGGGGTGGTGTGGGTGAAAAGCTGGCAACGTGTGCTCACAGCCCAGAAGCCAACTGTCTCCTGGGATACATTCCCAGCAGTGTGGGCAGGAGGTTGAGGGAGGGGATTCTGCCCCTCAGCTCTGCTCTGGTGAGACCCCACCTGCAGTGCTGTGTCTTGCTTTGGAGTCCTCAACACAGGTGAGACATAGACCTTGTCCAAAGGAGGCCACAACTATGATCTGAGGTCTGGAGCCCCTCTGCTGTGAGGACAGGCTGAGAGAGTTGGAGTTGTTCAACCTGGAGAAGGGAAGGCTATAAGGAGACCTTGTTGTGGCCTTTCAGTACTTGAGAGGTCCAACACAAAAGATGGGGACACTTTTTATCAGGGCCTGTTATGACAGGACGGGGTGATAGTTTTAATCTACAAAAGGGGAGATTCAGGCTAGAGAGAAGGAAGAAATTGTTAACACTCAGAGTGCTGAGACCCTAGCCCAGGCTGCCCAG
Organism: Dryobates pubescens; assembly: GCF_014839835.1. Taxonomy (NCBI): domain Eukaryota; kingdom Metazoa; phylum Chordata; class Aves; order Piciformes; family Picidae; genus Dryobates; species Dryobates pubescens. Next base: position 23,316,150 of record NC_071614.1, read on the forward strand.
AGAGGTGGTAGAAGCCCCATCCCTGGAACCATTCCAGGTAAGGAAAGGTCTTTTCCAACCTAAAGCATTCTGTGATTCAATGATTTTTTATCTGACATCTAAAACTGTCCCTGATGTTGTATGTTACCCCCTGAGGGAACTGTTCCCACTGGAGATTGCCACTAGGGACAAGGACACCCTTGCTTTTGGTTGCTTAGTGAGTCCCAGTCAGAAGACCATCACTGCAGGGCTGACAAGTTCAGAGATTTTGAGGAGGAGTTAGAAAAGCTCCCAGAGCTATCCCCACCACATAGAATGATAGAATTGTTTTGGCTGGTAAAGACCTCTAGGATCATTGAGTCCAACCATTGACCAATCACCACCATGGTCATTAAACCATGTCCTGAGGTGTCTACATATTTTTTAACACCTCCAGGGACAGCGACTCCAACACCTCCCTAGGCAGCCTGTTCCAATGAATGACCACCCTTCCCTTTTGGGGAGGAACTCGCTCATGATATCAAATCTAAACCTGCTCTGGCACAACTTGAGGCTATTTTCTCTTGTTCTATCACTTGATCCTAGGGAGAAGAGACCAAGAGCTACCTCACTCCATCCTCCTTTCAGGGAGTTGTAGAGTGTAAGAAGGTCTCGCCTCAGCCTCCTTTTCTCCAGGCTAAACAACCCCAGTTCCCTCAGCCTCTCCTCACAAGACTAGTGCTCTAGACCCTTCACCAGCTTTGTTGTTCTACTCTGCACACTCCAGCACCTCAATGCCCTTCTTGGAGTGAGGGGCCCAAAACTGAACACAGGATTCAAGGTGCAGCCTCACCAGTGTCAAGTACAGGGGGATGATCACTGCTCTGGTCCCAGTGGCCACACTTTTACTGATCCAAGCCAGGATGCTGTTGGCCTTCTTGGCTACCTGGGCCCATGCTGGCTCATCTTCATTTGGCTGTCAACAAATACCCCCAGGTCCTTTTCTGCCAGGCAGCTTTCCAGCCACTCTGGCCCAAGCCTCAAGTGTTGCATGGGGTTGTGACTCAAGTGCAGGGCCTGGCACTTGGCCTTGTTGAACCTCATACAACTGACCTTGGCCCATCAAACCAGCCTGCCCAGATCCTCCCAACAATCTTCTGTCCTGACAACAAGAGGGCACTGGTCACAAGGGATAATCACCAAATTTGGTGGACGGGGAGAGCCAGCAGCCTCTCCCCAGCTGTCACAGCCCAGGAACAGCTGAGCAATGACAGTTGCAACACCACACCACAGATGCATGCCCTCCAGATCTCACCATGAGGAGGAGAAAAGTGAATCACAAGGGAGTTATGCAATGGTATTTAAGTTTGGGAAGGTTTTCTTGGGGAAAGGAGCAACATGCCAAGCTTGCTGGTTACTCAGATCTTCTCACAGAGCAGATCCCAGCTGTTGGTGTGCAAAGAGACAGATCTCAGCCACCCAGGAGGTACCAGCAGCCTTATGGCCGTGGTGAACAAGCAGCTTTGTTTTCTACAGCTCTTCTCTGAGCCAAGGCAGGGACAAGGGGCTCTGCTGCTCAGACACAGGCACAGGTCAAGCCTTCTTTGAAGGATCTGATTCCACCATTTCTGGTTCCTCACCTTGGATGAGCTCCCATGGAGCCCTCTAGCATAGACTCTCCCATCCCTCAGTCACCTGCAGTTCTCACAATTTCATGAATGTCTGGAACCCAAAACTTGAATAAAGACAGTAGCCCAAATAGCCCAGGCATTGTCTGAGGAGGAAAAGAAAGGGGGTTGAAGTTGCTCTTGCTGCTGTACAACACCATTTATCATAGCAGTGGTGACCACAGCATTGACCACAGCTTGCCACCATGCTGTGAGCACCCTGGGCCAGACCAGCACCTCTGAACTTCAGCCACCCCTCTGACGTAGGCACATGCAGCACCCAGATGCGTTTTTGATGTTGCTGTTGTCATTGAAGCAGGAAAACTCAAAAGACCAAACTATACACAGAGGCTGGGTGAATTTCTTCAACCCACCACACCCCTGGAGAGCCCTATCCATGAAATAAGCTTTGTCAGAAAGATGAATTCCTGAGAAAGGGAAGTAAACATGGTGCTTTTCTCTTTTGCAGATGCTTGCTTGGGTCTCACCAGGCTTCCTGACCTGCACAGCCAGACCAAGCTGCTTCCAAGAGGTCACAGGCTGATGTTTGGAGTGGCTCCTATCACTGATGTTGGAAGGATCAGGCTTTCACAAAATCACAGAACCATGCAGTCACAGACTGTTAGGGGCTGGAAGTGACCTTGAGAGATCATCCAGTCCAACCCCCCTGCAGAGCAGGATCACCTATTCCAGATCACACTGGAACGTACCCAGGTAGGTCTTGAATATCTCCGTAGAGGGAGAGTCCACAACCTCCCCAGGCAGCCTGTTCCAGTGTTCCATCACCCCCAGAGTGAAAAAAACAAACTCCTCCTGTTTCCATGGAACTCCCTAAGCCTCAGCTTCCACCCATTGCCCCTTGTGCTGTCATTGGGCATCACTGAGCAGAGCCTGGCTCCATCCTCTTGGCACTCACCCTTCACATATTTATAAACATGAATGAGGTCATCCTTAGTCTCCTCCTCTCCACACTAAAGAGCCCCAGCTCCCTCAGTCTCTCCTCATAAAGAAGATGTTCCATTCTCTTAATAATTTTTGTGGCTCTGCACTGGACTCTTTCAAGCAGTTCCCTGAGGTCTTTCTTGAACTGAGGGGCCCAGAACTGGACACAATATTCCAGATGCAGCCTCACCAGGGCAGAGTAGAAGGGGAGGAGAATTTCTCTCGACCTACTAACCACAGCCCTTTTAATACACCCCAGAATGACACCACAGTGGATCACACATCCCTGCCTCTTACCCCACCTCTCAGGCAGGATTGTAGTGGACAGCCAGAGAGTAAGAGGTTCAAGAAAGACAGCTCCACATCCCTGAAACAAGGAGCCTTTCCCTCATTTTCTGTTCCAGCTCACACCACCCCATGAAGAGCAGAAGGACTTGGTCAGCACTGCCAGGTGCAGGAGGATGCAAAGGTCACGCAGAGGGCTCAGAGTGCTGGACATGGCTCTTATTTCTGCACAGTCACCTCGGCTCAGCTGCTGTCAAGGCAGTGCCAGAGAGGACTGCTCACAGGGGCTCTGCCAGCAACAGACCACTTGGGCATGTCTGAGGACCTTCCTGCCCTTGTCACTGCCCGGTCCAGCTCTGCACAGTCTGATGGGGTGGATGTCTGACAGGTGCTTGCAGGTTTAATTCCAGAATCCCAGCATGGTGGGGGTTGGAAGGGAACTCTGGGGATCATCCAGTCCAACCTCCCTGCTAAAGCAGGGTCCCCCACAGCAGGTTGCCCATGATCACAATGTCCAGGCCAGTTTGAAATCTCTGCAGAGAAGGAGACTCAACAACTGCTCTGGGCAGCTTTTTCCAGGACTCCAGCACCCTCACAGGAAAGAAGTTTCTCTTCATGTTCAGATGGAACCTCCTGATGTCCACTTTGTGCCTGTTAGCCTTGTTCTGTCACTGGGCACCACTGAAAAGAGACTTTCCCATCCTCTTGTTGGTCTGCACTGAGAAGATCCCCTCTCAGTCTGCTGTTCTGAGTCTGCTGAGTCCCAGGTCTCTCAGTCTTTCCCTCTCAGAGAGATGCTCCAGTCCCACCAGAATCTTTGTATCCTCTACTGGACTCTCTCCAGTTGTTCCTTGCCTCCCTTGAACTGGAGAGCCCAGAACTGGATCCAGTACTGAAGATATGTCCTCACTAGGACCTCACCTTGGTCTTCCTTCCAATGCCTCTGCCCCCTTGCAGGATGTCCACCCCCCTCCAAGAGTTCCAGCCTCTCTGTCTGCTGCCAAAACTTTCTTCCCTTTAGTGGAAGCCCCACTTGCTTATGCTGGATCATGATCCCAGGCTGCCACGGGCAGGGGAAGAAGCTCCCCATTGTTGTTGTCAGTGCTTTGCAGAGCCAGTCGCTGCCTTGTTTCCCGAGGGGTTTTCACCAGGGAGCAGAGCAGCACTCAGAACAAGGGACTGGCAACAGCAACAGCCAGCTTGTCACCACCACCACCACTGAATGCTGCTGTGGAAAAGGGCCCTGCCTCTACACCCTAAGGACTTATACTGCTTAAGGGTGGGTTTGGAGGGATCTTGGGGGTGGGGGGAGCACGGGAAGGCCCGGCTGCATTTGTTGAGTGCTGTGCAAGCAGAGCTCTGCCTTTTGCAATTACATCTTGCCAGCAGATTATTAAATCCTTTAATCCTGAGCGATGATGCTGATCTAGTTGCCTTACAGACATTGCTCACACCACATCTGTTGAAAGCCCAAAGCACAGATAAAAGCCTGCAGCCTCCCACGTGGTTGCCAGCCATCCCCTCTCAGCTCCTGTAAGATGATGGTAGAGATGGGAAGAGTAATGAGTGGAATCATAGAATCATAGAATCAATAAGGTTAGAAGAGACTGCACAGCCTGGGGCAGCACTACCTCAGGAAGCAGCCATAGAGTTTTCCCAGGAGGACCTAGGAGTGCTGGTGGACAAGTTTCCCACGAGCCAGAAACATGCCCTTGTGGACAAGAAGGCCAGTGGGCTCTTGGGGTGCATTCAGGACAGTGTGGCCAGCAGGCTGAGGAAAGTTCTCTTCCTGCTCTACTCTGACCTAGTCTGAAGTCCTGGTTCCAGTTCTGGGCTCCTCAGATCAAGAGAGACAGGGAGCTACTGGAGAGAGTCCTGCAGAGGCTACATAGATGCCAGGGGGACTAGAGCATCTCTGTCACTGTAAAGGGCTGAAAGACTCCGTCCCACTCCTCATTAGCATGGCTGGTGATCAGTGAAGTGGCTGTTTAGCCTGGAGAAGAACAGACTGAGAGGGAATCTTCTCAATGCTTACCAATATTCAGTATCTCAAGATGATGGGGCCAGGATCTTTTCAGTGGTGCCCAGTGACAGGACAAGGGTCAGTGGGCACAAAACAGAACCCAGGAGGTTCCACCTGAACTTGAGGAGAAAATTCTTTCCTGTAAGAGTGCCAGAGCCTGGGACCAGGCTGCCCAGAGCAGTTGTGGTGTCTCCTTTTCTAGAGAGATTCCAAACGTGCCTGGACATGGCAGTCTTAGGCAGCCTGCTGTGGGTGACCCTGCTCTATGGATTGGATTAGGTGATCCCCAGATTCTGTGAGCTGGGGCAGAGCTGGGACCTGCATCAAGGTCCACAGACAAGGGGCAAGAGAGACATGGAGGCTCCCAGCCTGAAGGCCCCGAATCCAGGCAGGGCTGCAGCTCCTTCCCACTCCTCATTAGTGTGGCTGGTGATCAGTGAAGTGGCAAAAGATACCACTCAGCCATCCATCCCCACATCCCAACAGGATTCATCCTCTGAGACCACATCAGAGAGTCTTCTTCTTGAGGACAGCCCCGAAGGCCTGCAGGAGAGGCAGCACATTGCAGTAGCTTTTATTTCTCCTGGTCAGGAGATGCAGCTCGTCTCTGATCTCACTTTGTTAAGCATCTGGCAGCAGGGGGGCAGTTCCCTTTAACAGCATGCCCATGGGTGGGAAGATGTTGGAGCTCTGTGCCCAGAACTGGCTCTGGTACCACCGCTGCCATCTAATTATAGAGGAGTCAGCTGCCGGCAAACTGATCCATCCTAAATCCAGGCTTAGGATGAGCTGCACTTGCCCGTCCAGCTCCCCCTCCTTTCACTGTGGGGTGGATCTTGCACCAGAGAGATTCCTTTGCTGCCCTCCCAGCTGGCTGTGGATCCTCCCCTTGCCCTGCCCTCCTGTGCCATGCCCAGGCAGGCTTTGCTGCTTTACGCTCAGGTCACAAACCAAAAAAGCCAGAAAACCTGAAAGGTTGCTGGTGACACAGAAATGGAAGGAGTGGCTGACACCCTGTAAGGCTGTGCTGCCAGTCAGTGAGACCTGGAGAGGCTGCAGAGCTGGGCAGAGGGAAACCTCCTGAGGTTCAACAAGGGAAGTGTAGAGTCCTGCCCCTGCACCAGGTCTGACTAGGGGCTGAACTGCTGGAAAGCAGCTCTGTGGAGAAGGACCTGGGAGTGCTGGGGGACAGTAAGTCACCCGTGAGGCAAATGGTCTCCTCAGGTGAATTCAGAAGTATGTGGCCAGCAGGTTAAGGGAGGTTCTCCTTCCCTTCTATTCTGCCTTAGAGAGGACACCTCTGGAGTCCTGGGGCCTGTTATGGGCTCCCCAGATCAAGAGAGACAGGGAATTACTGGAGAGAGCCCAGAAGAGGCTACAAAGATGCCAAGGGGACAGGAGCACCTCTCTGAGGAGGAAAGGTTGACAGATGTATTGCTCTTTAGCCTGGAGAAGAGTAGCCTGAGAGGAAATCTTCTTAATGCTGATCAATAGCTACAGGGCAGGGAGCAAGAGGATGGGCCAGACTCTTCAGTGGTGCAGGACAAGGGGCAAAGGACACAAACTGCAACCCAGGAGGTTCCATGTGAACATGATGAAAAAAGTCTTTCCTGTGAGGCTGCTGGGGCCCTGGACTAGGCTGGTCAGGAACATTGTGAAGTCTCCTCTGGAGAGATTCCAAAGCTGCCTGGAAACGATCCTGGGCCACCTACTCTGGGTCACCCTGCTTTAGCAGAAGGATTGGACTAGATGATCGCCAAAGGTCCCTTCCTACCCCACCATGCCGAGATTCTGGGATTCAGTGACTTGGTCAGAAGTGCTGCCAGAAACCTGCCTGGCTTGGCCAGGCTTCCCTCCTCCTCACCATTAATTCCTTAATGACTCTGGCTCACAGCTTTGCCAAGTCTGGGCAGCCCTGAACCCCCACGGTGATGCCTCACCACGGGGGCTACCCCAGGAAGGGGACGCCAGGTGTCCCCTCAGCTGGGGGGCGCACGGAGCCGCAGCCCTCCCTCCGCTCCCCCGGCCGCCCTCGAGGGCTGGGAATTGGCTCCTGCGGCATCTGCCGGCATTCTTCCCAGCGCAGAGCGTCTCCCTGGAGCAGAGTTTGGCTGCATTTCCATGGGAGCAGGGGGGAGCCCACAAGGCCATAGCTCCATCCCTTTTCTCAGCACCTCTGGGGGTGACAGAGACCACCAGTGGCCAGGATGGGGCAGCATGAGGGAGGGCCAGGGGTAGCAGAGTGTCCTGGGTCTCTCCACAGTGTCTCAATGATGCCAAGATGTGGCAGATATAGCTGTGGTGTCCCAGAGATGGCTGTAGTGTCCCAGCGCTCTCCACAGTGTCCCAGAGGTGGCTGTGATGTCTTAGGGATGGCTTTGGTGTCCTGGAGGGGATCATGGCATCGCAGGAATGGCCACAGTGTCCCAGAGGTGGCTGTGGTACCCAAAGCCAACCTCATTTCCAAGGGCTGGATATGGCCCCTCAGCAGTGTTTGCACTGTCCTGACAGCAGTCACAATGCTCAAGGGATGGCTGCACTGTCCTGGGGTGTCCATGGGGCATGGGATGCAGAGGAACAGGGAAGCTGAGGATGCAGGAGGATGGAGCCCCCTACCCTCAGCCCCACTGCAACAGCAGCAATATTTTGGGGCTGAGCCAAGTGCCTGGTCAGGCCTCAAATGTCATCCCACCTTTTGTGTGGCACCTGGATAGTGTTCCCTGTCTCAGTGTCACCCCTGAGGTGCTCAACCCCACCTCAGCCGTGGCACTGACACCAGTGCTGCACCCACAGCCAAGAAGGGATGAGGCAGCATCCCCGGGGGGGGCATAGAGAACCTCAAACCCTGGGGTCTGGGTGAGAGCAGGCTGGTGCTCAGGACCAGGGAGCTGCTGGGGGGGGGCAGCTGGGCCATGAGTCATGGTGCAGCTCCCTCCTCCCCGGGACTCACCCTGTACCCCACCCTGTGACTCAGGGCCCAGCAATTCACCCCTGAGGGTGCTCAGACACCCTTCCACCCTGTCCCATGTCACTGGCTGTGCTGGGACACCACCAGCCACACCTCCAGGACCCATACTCAGCCAGGGATGCCCTGGGGTGCCCTCATTCACCCCAGCTACCCATACATGGAGGGGATAAAGCTGGGGGTCCCTGGGATCCATGCTGTGACCCTCATTCACAGTGTGTCCTCCACAGAATTAAGAGTGAGGGGTGGCAAGGGGCTCAGATCTCTGCTCGGCTGCTCTGGGGGCAGCTGCGAGGTGGGTGGCTTGGTGCCCCATAGTGGCCCTGCCCACGCACCCTGGGGCTGGCTCATGAGTGACAAAAGGAGCGTTTTCTGCCCCCTTGGTCTCCCCACCCCTGGGGTGACACCACCCCTAAAGGTCAGCTCCGAGGCCAGGTCAGAGGCCACCGGCCACCAGCAGCACTTTCGGGTGCAGTGCTGACACCTGCGGGTAAGGGAACGTCTCTACATGTCACCCTGCCCTGCGTGGCACCCTGCCCTGCGTGTCCCTCCATGTCGTTCTGTTGCTCCATGTCACCATATCCTTATGTCTCCATGTCCCTACAGGTCACCCCATCCTGACACATCACGCTGTTCCTGCCTCTCAGCCTCTCCCATGTCACCCTGTCCTTCTGTGTCCCAGGATCACAGGATGTTAGGGGTTGGAAGGGACCTCCAAAGATCGAGTCTAGCTGCCCTGCCAGAGCATGTCCCCTTGCCCTTATGTTGTGTGCTCCTTTCTACATGTCACCCCCACTTGTCACGACAGCCCAGTCCTGTGGTAGATTTGGGGCAAGGGCACCGTGTCGAGGGGCTGAAGGGAAAGCAAGGCTATGGTGGCCTTGACCCCATCCACCTTGGGGACGCTGGGCTAGTGCCACAGGCTGAGCTGGGCGTCACTGGAGTCCCTGCCCCATGGCAAAGGGATCTGGGGAGGGAACCAGGATGTGAAGGGATGGCAGACCTGTGGTGGGTCTGACCCCCATCTGACAGCCTTGTCCATGGTGTGGGGCATCTGCAGGACTCCACGGACAGACCCTTCACTAGGACAGAGCAGGAGAAGGGAGGCGGCCCTGGTGCAGCCCCCTGCATCATCCTGCCCTGCGTCATCCAGAGGGGCTGTGACAGTCCCATGGAGCAGTGCCAGGCACTGACAGAGGCCAAGGCTGGGAAGAGCATGGATCCAGGGACACAACTGCCCTGAATACCCATGGGGAGAAGGGGCATCACAGCTTGGTGGGACCCTCTGACACATCCATGGGATATGGTGTTTCCCAGCCCCATTCTGAAAGCTGGTGTGGGATAAGCCCCAGTCCTGCATTGTCCTGTCCTTGTCCTAGGGCATCCTAGTCTCCAGCAGTCACACCCTCTATAATACCCACCATCATCCTCTCCTTCTGTTCTCTACTCCCTCCATCTCCTCATTGCCCTTTCCATCCCTCCTCCATTCCCTCCATCCCCCTCTCCACCACTCCTCCATCCCTTCTCCATCCTCTCTCCATCGCCCCCCATCCTCTGCATTGCTCCTTCATACCTCCTACCCCCCACTCCGTCATCCTCTACATCCCTCCACCCTCCCCATCATCTCCATCCTGTTTCCACCATGACCTCCATCCCTCCATGCATTCTCCCATCCCCCTTCAACCCCCTTCAATCCTCCCTCCATCACTGCCGCATCACCCTCCTTCCATCACTGCCACATCACCCCTTCCACTCCCCCTCCATCATGCTCTCCATGAAGCTTCCTTCCTCTCCACCCTCCCCATCATCTTCTCCACCCTTCCTCCATTGTCCTCCCGCACATTCTCATCTCCCCTCCATCCCTGCTGCATCCTCCTTCCATCCCCCCTCCAGTCGTGCCTTCCTTTGTCACCTCTGTCCCCTTGAGCCTTCAGGGAGGGGACTGTCCCCCACCCTTAAAGCTCCTTCTGGAGATGGAGGCCTTGAATTGCACCAGGCAGCCCTGGTGCAATTCAGCTCAAAATACCCTAATTAATTAATTATGGGATAATCTCTGGTTCCGGGGAACGGGTGGCTGCTGAGACTTGATTAACCACCAGAATGTTTAATCTCCTGAAGCTGGGGCTGCTTTTCCCCCTGTAAAGCACTGGAGATTATTCCTGTTGGGCTGCAAGCGAGCCCATACAGGGATGCTCCAGCCATGCCAGGGCTGCCAGAGGGACAGGACTGGGGACCAGGGCTGGAGTGTGCTGTAGAGAGGGGCTCGCACAGCCTGGGGCAGCCCAGTGACTCTGAAGCACCGTAGGCGTGGCTGGCAAGGGTGATGCTCCAGGAGATGCGATGTGGCAAGATATCCCTGCTCTGGCTGCCAGGCCCAAGGAAGGACCTTTGTCCCTGCTGGACTGCTGCAGCTGGGCACCTCACCCTGCCCTCTCCTGGCTCTCCATCCTGCACACAGCATCCTTCATCCTGTAACCTTCACACTACATCCTGTGTCCCAGTCCTTTATCCTGCAACCCACATCCTGTAGCCTCCATCACACATACCAGTCCTCTGCCCTGCATCCCACCTCATGTACCTTGTGTTCCACATCCCAGTTCTGCATCCTATCCTACACTCTGCATCCCACATCACAGTCCCTGCATCTCAATCCTGTTTCTGTATCCTGTTCTGCATCTCAGTTCTGCATCCTTCATCCCACATCCCATTTTTTCATTCTGTATCCTGCATCCCATACCCCAGCCTGCATCCCAGTCATGCATTCTGTATCCTGCATCCTTCATCCTGCATCCCAGTCCTGCATCCCAGTCTCCATCCTGCATCCTGAATTGGCATCCCTCAGCCCGTATCCCGCATCCTACCTCTCAGCCCTGTATCTTGCATCCCAATCCTGCACTCCATATCCTACATCCCGCTCCTGCATCCCAATCCTAGGTACTGTATCCTGCACCCCAGCCCCGCACCCCAGCTCCCTCCCGCTGCCCGCTCCGCCACACAAAGGCCGGACTACAGCTCCCGGCGTGCCGGGCGGGGGGCGGGCGGGGGGCCGGGGCGGCCGCGCACCCTCCTGCCCGTGTCCCTGCCCGTGCGTGTGCGTCTGAGCAGCGAATCAGCCGCTCTGCCCGGCCCCCTCGGGCCCCCCCGCCGCCCCGGCCCCCGCCCTGCCCGGCCCCGCACACGGGCTGCCATGAGCGAGCGCCCGGCGGGGCCCCCCCGCCGACCCCCGGACCCCCGCACGCTGCGGCCCCGCCCGGCCCCGGTCCCGGCTCCAGCCCCGGCCCGGGGGATGCTGCGGGGGCGGCGCGGCTGAGCCTTCCCCGCCCCTCCGCTGCTCCGCTTACCCTCCGGCCCGGCTGCTCCCGCCGGCCCAGCCCCGGCCCAGCCCCGGCCCGGGGGATGCTGCGGGTGCGGCGCGGCTGAGCTCCCCAACCCCTACCTAGGGCCGCTCCCCGCCGCCGCCCGGCCCCGCCCGCCGCCGCCATGGCCGGTAAGTCCCGCAGCGGCTGCGAAGCGCTGAAGGTGGTGGCCCGGTGCCGGCCCATGAGCAGGAAGGAGGAGGCGGCGGGTTACGAACGTGTCCTGGAGCTGGACGTGAAGCTGGGGCAGGTGAGCATCCGGAACCCCCGCGCCGTCCCCGGGGAGCTGCCCAAGACCTTCACCTTCGACGCCGTCTACGACGCCAGCTCCAAGCAGGCGGATCTCTACGATGAGACCGTCCGGCCGTTGATAGATTGCGTGCTGCAGGGCTTCAACGGGACCATCTTTGCCTATGGCCAAACCGGGACGGGCAAGACCTACACCATGCAGGGGGCTTGGACGGAGCCGGAGAAGAGGGGCATCATCCCCATGTCCTTCGAGCACATCTTCACCCACATCTCCCGCTCACAGAACCAGCAGTACCTGGTGAGGGCCTCCTACCTGGAGATCTACCAGGAGGAAATCAGGGACCTCCTCGCCAAAGATCAGAGCAAGAAGCTGGAGCTGAAGGAGAACCCCGAGACAGGGGTGTACATCAAGGACCTCTCCTCCTTCGTGACCAAGAACGTCAAGGAGATTGAGCATGTGATGAACCTGGGGAGCCAGACACGCTCTGTGGGCAGCACCAACATGAACGAGCACAGCTCCCGCTCCCATGCCATCTTCCTCATCACCATCGAGTGCAGTGAGACGGGGCCAGACGGGGAGGAGCACATCCGCGTGGGCAAGCTCAACCTGGTGGACCTGGCTGGCAGCGAGCGCCAGAGCAAAATGGGGACCCACGGAGAGCGCCCCAAGGAAGCATCCAAGATCAACCTCTCCCTCTCCGCCTTGGGCAATGTAATCTCCGCCCTTGTGGATGGCAAGAGCACACACATTCCCTACCGGGACTCCAAGCTGACCCGCCTGCTGCAGGACTCCCTTGGGGGCAACGCCAAGACAATCATGGTGGCCACCTTGGGCCCGGCCTCTCACAGCTACGACGAGAGCCTCTCCACCCTCAGGTTTGCCAACAGGGCCAAGAACATCAAGAACAAGCCCCGGGTGAACGAGGACCCCAAGGACACCTTGCTGCGGGAGTTTCAGGAGGAGATTGTCCGCCTGAAAGCCCAGCTGGAGAAACGTGGCATGCTGGGGAAGAAGAGGAGAAGGAGCAGCCGGAGGAAGAAGATGGTGGATGGAGAAGGCACCACAGAGAACGAAGGGGATGACGACAACGAGGACGGTCTGGAGAAGAACATGGAGAATTACTTGAAGGAGCAGAAGGAGAGGTTGGAAGAGGAGAAAGCTGCAATCCAGGATGACCATAACCTGGTGAGCGAGGAGAAGCAAAAGCTGCTGCAGGAGAAGGAGAAGATGATAGAAGATCTGCGGAAGGAACAGGAGGCCACAGAGCTGCTGGCCACCAAATTCAAGGTATGTGTCACCATGTGCCGTTGCGAGCCGTGCTGGGGGACCTGCTTTGTCTCCATCTTGGAGTGGGGTGCTCACATGGGTCCCAAGCGAGGTGCCCCGGCAATGTGCCTGAGCAAGATGTCCGAGCGGGGTGTCCAAGAGCAGCCCCATGCTCCTGTGCAGTGCTAGGTCGAGGTTGCTTTCAGACATGAACCTGCATTGGGACCTTGTATGGCAGCTTATGGGGGCACAGGGTAGAAAGGGCCATGGGAGAGTGGATCTCTGCTGGCAGAAGTGTGCTGTGCTCAGCTCTCGTGACTCTTGACACAACAAAGCAGCTTGTGGCAAGGTTAGGGAGTGATGAAGGTTCATCCCTTGTGGCCCTGGGAATGTGCCAGCTCTGGCATGCTCCAGAGTGCTCAGGGATGTGGGGCTGAGCACAAGAGGGTCTGTGGCAGCCCCAGTCCAGCCCTGGGTGGCCATGTTGGAGGTCTGGGGCTGCCCCACTGCCCCACTCCATCCCTGGTGAGGCTGGGGGTTCATTAATCCCTGCCATTGCTGCTGCAGGGCTGGGATGATGGTCACTGTGCTGAGGATGGAGCCATGACACCCTGACCCTCCATGTCATGCTTTGACACAGCCCCTCTCTCACCACAGTGGCCAGGCTGGAGACCTAGCATGGAGCCCTCGGGGAAGGGACATGCCTGGGGTGTGGGTCCCTGCCTGGGGTTTCAGAGCTGAGCAGGGGGATGCTCTCATACCGTCCTCCAGGGCCTATGTGTGTTGCAGCCAGGGATGACTGGTTGTACCTAGGGATGCATGGCAGTGCCTAGGAGTGCATGGCAGTGGGCTGAGGTGCATGTCAGTACCCAAGGACCCATGGCAGTGTCCAGGGACTTGTGACTGTACCCAGGGGTGCATGATCGTGCCCAGGGGTGCATGGCCATACCTGGATACTGGCAGAGAGGCCATGGCCTGCCTTGGCTCACACCAGGATGCGTTCAGGACTCTGGTCACCAGCTAGTGTGACTGGTGCCCCACAGGGGATGTCCTGGCAGTTATGATGCTCAGTACAGAGGTGGGCTCCCTGCAGCTGGTGGAGTGCAGGTTGTGTCTGGCAGCCATCCCAGGAGGTCTCCTCATCTGACACGGCGCAGTGGGGCTGGCTCAGGGCCATGGCGTGTCCTGTAACTGCTGAGTAATGAGGCAGGGCCAGAGGCAAGGTGATGCTACGTCCCTTTTGGTGGCCTTTGGAGCTGCTCCCCATACCAAGACCCTCTGGGCATGAGAATATGGCAGAGTCACACAAGAAAGACATCACCCCAGGGGAGAAAACCCACCATGTACCAGCAACAGAGGGACAGAGCCTCCCATGATGCTTACCACACTGGGCACTGCCATGCAGGACATTTTGGGGTATACTGGATGGTCTTCTGGTGCCCATGGGCAGCTCTGCCAAGGAGGCACCAATGTGGAAAGAGCCCTGTGTCCTGCTCAGGTGTTTAATAGCCTCATAGTGCCCATGCCAAAGGCAGCTGCAGTGACACAGCATCACTGATAAACCCTTTCATCCTTGGACCCTACTGGAAGGGCTGGCAGTACCATGTCTTGACCAACACCCCAACACCCAGCTAGACCCACTCTGGTCTCTCCCAGCTCTGCTGGAGCAGGACATACCAGGGAGGGCACAGGCCAGCATGGATTGCAACAGGGACCAGCTGAGAACTGCACTTGGAAGAGAAGATGCGAGGAATGAGGGGCCTGTAGAGACTTGACCAGGCTGGAGAGCGGAACCTCATGAAATTCAACAGAGGCAAGCTTAGGGACCTGCACCTGGGGAGCAATAACCCCCTGCACCAGTACAGGTTAGGGGATGACCTGCTGGAAAGCAGCTTTGCTGAGAAGGACCTGGGAGTGCTGTTGGACAAGTTGCCCATGAGCCAGCAATGTGCCCTCATGGCCACAAAGGCAAATGGTCTCCTCAAGTGCATTCAGAGGAGTGTGGCCAGCAGGTCAAGGAAGGTTCCTCCCACTTCTGCTCTGCCCTGGTGACACCAGATCTGGAATTCTGGGTCTAATTGTGAGCTCCCCAGTTCAAGAGAGACAAGGAACTATTGGAGAGAGTCCAGCAGAGGATAACAAAGATGCTGAAGGAACTGGACCATATCTGAGAGGGAAGGGCTGAGAGACCTGGGGTTGTTTAGCTTGGAGAAGAGCAGCCTGAGAGGGGTTTCTTCTCAATGCTGATCAATATCTAAAGGATGAGGGACGAGAGGATGGGACCAGCCCAGTGGCACCCAGTGACAGGACAAGGGGCAGGCAGGACTGGAACCCAGGAGGTTCTCCATCTGAAGATGAGGAGAAACTTCTTTACTGTGACGGTGCCAGAGCCCAGGACCAGGCTGCCCAGAGAGGCTGTGGAGTCTCCTCTGGACAGATTCCAAACCTGCCTGGCATTGTGATTGTGGGCAACCTGCTGTCTGTGACCCTGCTTTATAAGGGGGGGCTGGGCTAGATAATTCCAGAGTTCCCTTCCAGCCCCCACCATTCTGCAATTCTGTGAAATGGGATGGGATGTGGTGGGATGAGGGGGAATTGAAGGAAGGGATCAGGATGCCTATGCATCATCCTAGAGTCCAACTGAGCTATGGAAAGTGCTGCTGTGGGTGGTTTTCTTGCATCATCTCCCTGGCACATCCCTCTGGGCTTGGAGCTAAGCCCCCTGCCCAGCTTGGCACAGCTCACCATGTCTTGGCCAGGTCCAGGTCCCCACTGCTGGCAGCTGCTGCACATCCGCAGCATGATGTGCAGCTCATAGCTGTGCGGAAGGAAGCGAGACCTGAAACAGTCTGGGCTAAGTGCCAGCAGCCCTCTGCCACATCCCCATGGAGGGGGCACATCACTCACACCTCCTCTCCACCCCCTTAGCTGGCCTCTTTGTGTACCACACCGAGAGCTCCACCCCAGCAAAAGCAGGACTGAGGATGGGGTGCCCAGGGCAGGGATCAGGGATGGGAGCGACCACCCTGCGAGGCTGGCCTGGGGTGAACCCCGCAGAGGTGGTTAGTGGCAGAGCCATGCTCCGCCCCCCAACCCTGCTCTTCCTTCCCCTAGGCAATGGAGAGCAAGCTGCTTATCGGCGGCAGGACCATCGTGGACCACACCAACGAGCAGCAGAAGATGCTGGAGCTGAAGCGGCAGGAGATAGCTGAGCAGGTAATGGCATGGGGGCCTCCCCTGGCTTAGATGGGTGATGCAGGTGTCCCGGGGTGGGACTGGGGGGGTTGCCCCTCCCAGCTCTGAGCTTTGTTCCCTGCGCTGCAGAAACGCCGGGAGCGGGAGATGCAGCAGGAGATGTTGCTGCGGGACGAGGAGACCATGGAGCTGCGTGAGACTTATACCTCCCTGCAGCAGGAGGTGGAGATCAAAACCAAGAAGCTGAAGAAGGTGAGATGGCAGGTGGAGACAACCGTCCCTCTGGCCACCAGAGCTCCAGGGCTCTCCACAGCCCCCGAGCCATGGGGCTGAGGGCCTGCTCCTCTTCCCCAGCTCTACGCCAAGCTGCAGGCTGTGAAGGCGGAGATCCAGGACCAGCACGACGAGTACATCCGTGTGCGGCAGGACCTGGAGGAGGCACAGAACGAGCAGACACGGGAGCTGAAGCTGAAGTAGGCGGTGGTCAAGTGTCCCCCATCCCTGGGCAAGGCTGCACAGGGAATTTGGAGCAAAAGGGGGGTGCTCAGAGCCGAGTTGGGGTACACGGAGAACAACAAGGCTGTGTAGAACAGAGCTGAGGTATGCAGAGCAGAGTTGGAGTGCGCAGAGCAGAGTTGTGGTGCGCAGCTCACAGCAGGGTGGGCTGTGGCTGAATTATGTGACGTGGTGGGGGGAGCTGGAGGTAAGTGTCCCTTGAGGGCACCTGGAGAGCCTTCTCTGGCCACAGCAGCTTTGGGGGAACACGGGGTGAGTCCCAGGCCCATGAGAGCTGTCAGTGGTGGCACCTGCTAAAGCTGGGCAGTGCTTTCCCTCTGGAATTACAGAATCATGGAATTGTTATGGTTGGAAAAGACCTTTAAGATCATCAAGTCCAACTGTTAACCCAGCACTGCCAGGTCACCAATAAACCATGTCCATCAGTACCACATCTGCATGGCTTGTAAACCTCTCCAGGGATAGTGACTCCAGCATTGCTCTGGATAACCTATTCCAGGTCTTGGCAATCCTTCTGGGGAAGAAATTGTTCCTCATCTCCAACCTAAACCTCTCCTGATGCAAGCTGAGGCAGTTTCCTCCAGGAGCCTCCCAGTAAGAGATGAATCTTCTGGAGAGAGCAGATTGGTGGAGAGGAAGGGTGGGGGGGCTTCTGCCTGGAGGAAAGCTTGAGGAGCTGCTGAATGTCTTCACTTCTCTCTGGTGTCCTGCCATCCTCTTCCTCTCTCACCTTTCTGTCACTGGATCTATTCCTTCAACCTCCCCATTTCCATCATGTTTCCACCCTCTGGATGTTTTCTCACTTCCTTGGGTCTCCCTTTCTTCCTGACATCTCTTTCCTCTCCCTTTTTGATGTGTTTTCTGTCATTTGTCCCATTAACTCCATCCATTCTATCTCCTTCCCACCCCACTGCTCCCACTCTGTCTTTCTCTGTGCCCATCACTCACTCAGGTACTTGATCATCGAGAACTTCATCCCACCGGAAGAGAAGAACAAAATCATGAACCGCCTGTACTTCGACGGTGAGGAGGACCAGTGGAAGTTCCAGCCATTGGTGCCCACTGGAGGGTATGTCCCCAACCCTGACCCAGCACTGGCAACCTGTGGGTACAAAGCTTCACTTAGCAAGCAGGGCAAGGATGTCCTCAGGGCTGGGGCAGGGCCCTTGGGATGCTTGCGGCTGCCTGCAGGTGGAAATCTTCTCCAAGCCAAGCCCCATGAGGAAAGGCTACCCTTTGCCCACTGTAGACAGGCTCCATTTGTCACTGGTTTTAGTAGGTATTCATGTTCTCCAGCACATGGTCCTTCCTTAATTTACCTTTCAGAAGCAGCAGCCAAATGAAGAAGCGGCCTACCTCTGCAGTGGGATACAAGAGACCCATCAGCCAGTATGCTCGCGTGGCCATGGCCATGGGGTCCCATCCTCGGTACCGAGTAAGTACAGGGCACCCGTGGGTGCTGAGAGGACAAGAACCCATTGGATAAAGGGGATGGATGGATGGGGGGATGAATGGATGGGTGGGTGGGTGGATGGACAGACAGACTGATGAACAGTGGGAGAGCAGATGGAGTAAACAAACTCAAGATGATTTGGCATGCATCATTTCAAGCTCCCAGTTTTATCCCCACCTTATCCCCTTAGGTGGGTTGGATTAGTTGATAGGTTGGATGCGATGATCTTGAAGGTCTCTTCCAACCTGGTCTATTCTATTCTTAGTAGGATGAGTAGCCATGCTCTTAGCTGATCCTTGAGCTGCTGGCTCACTGGCTCTGGCAGCTCCTGCCATTCAAAGGACAGGGCCACTCAGCCTTTCTGTTGGACTCAGCCCCAGGAAGGACCAGAAGACCTGAGCAGAGCAGGAAGCCTGGGGTCCAGTCTGGAGCTTGCTCTGTGGCTGCAGCAGCCAGAGGAGGGTCCTGCTCCCTGGCATGGTGGTCAGCTTCTCTCAGTAGCATGGTCTTGATGAAGCTTTGCTATATGGTGACTCCTTGTGTTGATTTTGCCTTTGTCCTGTCCTTCTGCAGGCTGAGAACATCATGTTCTTGGAGCTGGACCTCTCCCCTCCAGCCATCTTTGAGTTTGAGCGGAGCAAGGACACAGCAGAGCAGGACCCCCGGGCTCTCCACCTGGAGAGGCTGATGCACCTGGACAGCTTCCTGGAGAGGCCAGTGTCATCCCGGGTGAGGAAGTCCCGCTCCTGGTGAGTGCCAGCAGGTGGGAGATACGTGTTGGGAGTTGGGGCATGGACTTGGGGCAGGTGGAGGACTCATAGCAGAGCTGCAAGCCTTCCGTTCCTTTTGGGGCTGAAACTGGCCATGAGTTTTTGGATATAGCTTTGAGAACAGCTGTTGCACGGCTGTAAAAACAGGGAGATGATGTCATGTCATCATGTACATCTCAGGACAGGAAAGATGATGTCCAGCTCTGGGGTCCTCAACTCAAGAAGGACATGTACCTGCTGGAGTGGGTCCAGAGGAGGCCACAGCATTGATCAAAGGGCTGGAACACCTCTGCTCTGAGGACAGACTGAGAGAGTTGGGGTTGTCCAGCCCAGAGAAGAGAAGGCCTTATTGTGGCCTTTCAGTGCTCAAAGAGACTGAGGAGAAAGACTGAGAGAGACTGAGGGACATGATTGAATGCTGAGCTGGCAATGCTGGGTTAACAATTGGACTTGGTGATCTCTTCCAACCAAAATGATTCCATGATTCTGTGACATTTTAGCAGAGCTTGCTGGGTCAGGACAAGGGGTGATGGCTTTGAACTAAAAGAGGGGAGATTCAGACTGGATAGAAAAAAGAAACTGTGCTGAGCATGGTGAGACCCTGGCCCAGGATGCCCAGAGCAGTGGTTGATGTGCCATCCCCGGGAACATTCTAGGTCAGCTTGGATGGAGCTCTGAGTAGCCAGCTGTAGCTGAAGATGTCCCTGCTGAGTGCAGGGGCCTTGGACTAGATGGACTTTGGAGGTCTTGTCCATCCCCAACCATTCTGTGATGTACATATCACAGATGGTAAGACATGAGGTATTGTTCTGCCCCGTGCTGGCTGTCCTTTCCTGCTGCCACCATAGCAAATGGCTGAGAAGATGTCTGGATTTTGGGGAGTGGAAGGCAGGGGAAGGAGAAGGAACCCTTTTTGTTTCCGTTCTTCTCCCCGTGCAGGTGCCAGACGCCGCGGTCACTGCCCTCCTCCACCACGCATGTGTCCCTCGCCGCCAGCTCCCCGCGCACCGCCACCATGTCAGCTCAGGAGTGACGTCCTGCACCCCCTCATCCCCCTCACTGACTCAGCAGCAAGGACTGTGCCCCTGCCAAGGGCTGGGAAGGGGCCCCAGCTGGCAGCACCTCCACCAGTCCCCGTTCGTCTTTGTCTTCAGCTACTTCTGTGTGCGCCTGTGTTCCTGTGAGACGCGGACGGACAGCCCCCGGGATGAGGGGAGCTGCCCGCCTTCCCCCCGCCCCTCCCCCCCAACCTGGATCTGTCACTTTATTTATTTAAGGTATTTATTTATGGAGTTGTTGATGCGCAGGGTCAGGAGCTGCGTTTGGACTGGAGGACATCCAAGGCTGGAAGCGGGCACCACGTCGATGCTCCCTGGGTATGCTAAGCTCCCGTGGTAGGGCACCGCCAGCCTATTGCTTGCCATTGTGCTCCACAGAGCAGGCAGGGGAGGGCTTGTGCCCCTCTCTGGTGGCTTCAGCAGAAGGTGAGGCAGCCCTGGACTCCGGTGCTGTGTTTTCTTTGGTGGATCCTGTGGAATTTGGTGATTTCTACAAGGATTTGGAGGCTTCAAATGGAGAGACCACCTTCGCATTTGGAGACCATCATGGTGGCAGCACCTTTCACTGGGCTTGTGAGAGGCTCAGAGCGGCTCTTGAGCCTGCCTCAACAGTGGTGGCAGCAATGACATCTCATTGACTTCTGGGCATGGCTGTACCTCCAGGAATGCCAGCTCCATCCACAGAGAGGGCTTACAGAGCAACCAAACCAAGTCAGTTCTGGTGCTCCCAGGACTTTGTTCACCTGTGCCATGCTCTGGAGATGGCTAGCCTTGTCCTGTTCCACTGCCTGACACTCAGCTTGCTCCCATCCCTGACTAAGTGGGTGCTTAGCTCCTTACAGCAAGAACGGGAGGTGGAAATCTCCATCTCCTTCCACCCACCCCTCCCAAAGATACACGTAGTCTGGGGAGCAATGCTACTTAAGTGAAACCAGAGGTGAGTGTCCACCATCCTGGCAACTAAAAGCACTGAAGAAATGCTGGAGAAGATAGTGTTGCCTGGAGGAGTGATGTCAGCATCACTCTCCTTCAAGCTGGGTAATACCATGTGGAGGTCACTACATAGCTGGGGGAAATTTCCCAGTGATTGCATAGGTTGTGGAGGGATGAATGTGAAACGGGTAAGAGGGGACAAGTCATGAGCCACTCTGGTGATCTGAAACCTGTCCTGGGCAGAAGCACATGTAGGTGCCAGGACATTGCTTGGTGTTCCTGATTGATTCAGCTTTCAGTAGCTGGACTTAGGGAAGATGGGTTCTTGTTGAAGACCATCCCTGGCAGTGCGAGGCCAATGGCTGTGGTTTCCAGATGGGTGGAGGTGAGGGAAATCCCACTTTGTTTGACAAGATGCTAATAAATGAGGGAGCAACCCCCAGGTTCACATGGGAGAGTTCAGGTCTTCAGAGCGACATACGCTGAGGCCAGTCCCTGGGAAGGCAGATCTGAGAAGACTGCAGGTAGGAACAGTCTTCTGGTGACAAAGAGAATTGCTTCTACCCCACACCCTGATGATTCCTGCACACAGGACCCAGGGTGAGGGACAGAGACTGAATGAAGAACAGACATGGAGCAGAGACGTGGGTTGTGTGTCTACTATAGAGCAGTGCAAGTCCCACCCAACAAGGGTGTCAGCATGCTCCATGTAGGTGGGCTGGGGGATCCACAGACCTTCCCATCCATCACCTGACAAATCCACTGACAAGTCCCACAGGGTGTCATCTCCCTATCCTATGTAACATCATCCTGCCTCGTGTTCTTGATTATCACCTTCTGTCACCATCTTCTCATACCCACCTGTGCCTCATAACAACTTCGTCCTCTCTGATATCTTTGCCCTCTTCTCCTCTACCCCAGCAGCTGGCTTGTAGGCAATTTTGGAAGCTGTAGGTTGCTCCCAGAACTGAGCTCATCTGCATCAAGCAGCAGTCAGGTCTGGTCTGTGCTCAGCCTGGGGAGAAGGGTGCAGGAGGAAGGACATTGTAGGAATGAGAGGTGAGTCCCTTCTGCAGCTTGTGAGCTTCTACCTGCAGGTACCACCAGCAGCAGGTTGTCCATGAGCATCCCCTGCAGCAAGTTGGCTCTGTCCCAGTGGGACACAGTGGATGAGAGATGCAGTTCTTTATCTCATTTTCAGGCTAGCATCTGGGAGTCAGGGTCGAGAAGCACAGACCTCAAAGGACAGAAGCTGTCTGCAGGCTTGCCTGCAGCAATTTATTTTCCTCCCTTCTCTTCTAATTGCCTCAAGTTCACCTTCAGCTGTATCAGCAGCTTGTGCCTCAAGTTCACCTTCGGCTGGATCAGCAGCTCATGAAGCTCCAAGAAGATGAACCACTGACAGTCTCTTTTACCTCAGTTCTCTACCCAGAGCATGGGAAAGCAAGCTCATGAGCTGATGGTGGCCTCTCATTCACCCTGGCGTGTCCCAGGCCATGGAGCATCATGTTGAAGGGTAGATGTGCTGCACACCCACCTCCCACAGCACACATTAGTACTTACCTGTGTCACAGCAAAGGACAGGTCCAGATCCAGCAGAACCATGGTCATGGTAGGCTTCACATGGAAGCCCTTCCAGCAGAGCACAGGATAAGTTAACAAGCAGTGCAGGAGGGGATGAGCCTCTTTCAACATCCAAGTGCTGCTTGTATCACATCTCCAGTGTGCATGGATCTGACAATCTCCATCTCTCTCCATGAGTGTGGCAACTTCTCAGCCTTCTTAGCACAAACCCTGAGGAAGGTCAAGAGCAGATGATGGTGATGTGAGCTGAGACCAGACAAGTCCGTGGTGGTGTGTCCTTCTTGGGAGGGAGTGTTCATCTTCTGGAGGGCAGGGCTGATCTTCAGAGGGACCTGGCCAGGCTGGATCAATGGCCCAAGGCCTTTGGGGTGAGCTTCAACAAGGCCAAGTGCTGTGTCCTGCACTTGGGTCACAACAGCCCCCTGCAGTGCTCCAGGCTTGAGGAAGAGCGGTAGTAAAACTGCCCGGCAGAGAAAGGCCTGGGTGTGTTGGTTGACAGCCAGCTGAAGATGAGCCAGTGTGTGTGCCCAGGTGGCAAAGAAGGCCAACAGCATCCTGGGTTGGATGAGCAATGGTGTGGCCAGCAGGACCAGGGGAGTGATTGTCCTCCTGTACTGGGCACTAGTGAGGCCGCACCTTGAGTACTGTCTTTGGTTTTGTGGCCCTCACTACAAGGAAGATGTTGAGGTCCTGAATTGTGTCCAGAGAAGGGCAATGAGGTTGGTGAAGGGTCTAGAGCACAACTGTTATGAGGAGCAGCTGAGGGAGCTGGGGTTGTATAGCCTGAAGAAAAGGAGGCTCAGGGGAGACCTTTTCACTCTCTACAGCTTCCTAAAAGGAGGTTGGAGTGTTGTGAGGGTAGGACTCCTCCCAAGTAACCAGGACAAGAGGAAGCAGCCTCAAGTTGCACCAGAGGAGGTTTGGTTGGATATTAGAAGAAACTTCTTCACTAAAAGGTTTATCAAACACTGGAACAGGCTCTGCAGGAAGCTGGTTGAGTCACCATCCCTGGAGGTGCTAAAAAGACAGCAAGACGTGGTGCTGAGGGCCGTGGTTTAGCACCAGAACTGCTAGAGCTAGATCGTGGTTGGACTTGATGATCTTAAAAGGTCTTTTCCAGCCAAAGTCATTCTGTGTTTCCATGCCCTTGCCCAGCCTTCCTGCATCACTGCAGCAAGCTCTGCTGTGTTTGTGACATTGGGTGTTGGTGTGTCAGTGTGTGTGTATTGACGTGGGAGCGTGTGCAGCGGCGTGCGTGGGGTGTGTGCGTGTAGCCAAGAGACCTATCGACCATCCACCCGAGTGACTGTACAGAGGGCACATCCCAGGGTGGGGGGAGGGGGAATACAGGGCTGGGCTGGGGGATTTTTTTTTGTGGTGGTGGTGGTGGGTGGTTTAGTTATTTTGGGGTTCACAGTTTGGACTTCTGCTCTTTTTTTTTTGGTGTGGAGGGGGGTTGGGGTCTCTTTCAGGCTAATTGACAAGATGAGGGCCTCGATTAGGACCAAATTTTTGTGCCTGTTGCTCTGGTGATCTATTTAGGAATCAAAAGTTTACTGTGTGGTGGCCCATCCTTGTCACTCTATACATATGAATATACAGGACATATTATAAATATATATATATTATACATACTGTATGGAGAGAGGTCATTAATCCCACCCTCCCTCTGGCTTTGGATGGACACCTCTTCAATATGCTGTAATGTAGCTTTGACCCAGTGCTGGAAGCAACCAGAAAGCGACAGCACCCTTCAAAAACTGGCAATGACATCAATAAAGGAATGAGCATCATTGGAAAGGGCGTCTGCAGCCTCCTTCATCCTCAGCTACAGCCAGCTGGGAGCCTACGGCACCGCCGTGCCGCAGCCGATGAGTGCAGCTCTGCATCGTGCGGCCAGGTCTGGGGGCGCTTCATGGGCTAGGGGTGATGAGAGACAAGGATCTAGGATTTGGGCTCTTGCTGCTCCCACAAATGGGTACCAATGCCTGCCCACCACCATGGATTCCTCCCATTTTGTCTAAGATAGAGCATCTGTGCTAAAATCACTGTGATATACAGGAAGCTTCAATGACACAAAGTCTGAACAGCAGAAGCTGGTTTTGCTAGGTATGAGCTCAAATACTGGGTTCAGTTTGGTGCCACTCACTCCAAGGAGGACTTTGAGATGCTGGAGTGGGTCCAGAGAAGAGCAACAAAGCTGGTGAAGGGTCTAGAGCATAAGTCTTGTGAGAAGTGGCTGAGGAAACTGGGGTTTAGCCTGGAGAAAAGGAGGCTCAGGGGAGACCTTCTCAGTCTTTACAACTCCCTGAAAGGAGGTTGAACTGAGGTGAGTGTGAGTCTCTTCCCAAGTAAGGAGTTACAGGACAAGAGGAAATGGCCTCAAGCTGAGCCAGAGGAGGTTTAGTTTGGACACAAGGAACAATTTCTTTCCCAAAAGGGTTGTCAAATTCTGGAACAGGCTGCCCAGGGCAGTGGTGGAATCCCCATCCCTGGAGGGACTGAAGAAGTGTAAAGATGTGGTGCTAAGAGACATGGTTTAGTGGTGACCTGGCAGCACTGGGTTAGCAATTGGACTTGATGATCTTAAGGGTCTCTTTCAACCAAAATGATTCTATAATTCTATGAAAAGATAATGTGTGAGCTCTAAGAGCATGGAGAGGCCCCTGTAGAATGGGTGAGTTGATTTTGAGGCCATGTCATTTTACATGTTCACTTTTCTCCTGCAAACTTAGGGACACTGATGCCAAGAACAGGCCCTGGCACAGTCTGGTTTATTGACACCTATTGAACAAGGTCTGAAGAGCACAGGAGGATGGCAAACAGGGAGGCTGAAGCAAGGTGGGAGGGTGGCCAGGTAGTCATCTGCTTAGGGAGGGTGAAGAAAAAGGAGCAAAAAGCCTGGGAGTAAAAGCAAGAATTGAGATGAAGTGGGGACAGTAACAACCCACAGAGAGATCAAGGGAGCACCCATGGACATTCAAGTTAATCAAAACTACCAGTGCAAATGGGATTCTTGGTAGCTGAAACTGTGAAGAGGGAGCAACACTGAGAAGGGAAGGGACTGGTCATCTCCCAGGTACTGCTGCACTTTCCTGTGCCATTGGAAGATGGGAAAATTCCTGTCATACATTCCCTAAGCTTCCCCTAGGAAAACAATGTGAAGGCACTGAATCCCCATGCTTTGAGGCTCTCTTCAGCACTCTGACCTGTCCTGGTAGTTGGCACCTGGTGCTGGGTATCGCTTACAGCCGCCATCATGGCTCCTTCTGCTGCCCAGTGTGTCCATACATTTGTCCTGTGGGTGCCTGTGGGCACAGGGATAAGGACATGGACAAAGTTAGGGACAAGACTAACAATTTTTCACACTGAGGATGGTGAGACACTGCCGCAGGTTGCCCAGAGAGGTGGTAGGTGGGCCATCCTTACAACCATTCCAAGTCGGGTTGGATGGGGTTCTGAGCAGCTTATCTTGTTGATAAGCTGCTGACTGCATCAGAGGTTGTACTGGATGTCCTTTAAAGGTCCCTTCCAACCCAAAGCATTCCATGGTTCTACCATTCTACGTAGAACTGCTTCCACTGGGAAATCCTAAGAGCAGATTAGTCTGACAGCTGTCAAGAACCATTTATGAGATAGTTAACCATGCTGGAGGGCAAAGACTGATAGGATAACCCCTGACCATATCTTTCAGTACTGTTTTCATAGAATTACAGAATGGTCTGGGTTGAAAGGCCTCCAAAGGTCATCTAGTCCAACCCCCCCTGCAGTCAGCAGGGGCATCCTTAACTAGAGCAGGTAGCCCAAAACCCTGTCAAGCTGCACTTTGAATATCTCCAGGGATGGGGCCCCAACCACCTCCCTGGGCAGTTTTCTATGGTTCTGTGATCTATGATTACTGTACGTACAGTCTGGGCTCCTAGAAAGACAGACAAATCCAGGGCACAGCTGGAAAAAATGGAGGGGTATGAGATATGGAAGGGAGAAAGCTGGGATTTGCCATGTTCGTTGTATCTCTTTGCTGCCACCCGAGGCAGAAGATCAATGAGCAACGTCCCTAGGTAATACAAAGGGAATAAAAGGTGTGAAATGTCAAATGCTAAGCATCACCATGCAGTCAGGAGCTCTTCTTGTTCCAAAGGAGTTCAGAAATCATCCATGAAAGGCACAGACAAGGGCAGAGGATTTTTCCACCCAAAGTGTAACTGCCAAACGTGTTCTGAAGTGTCAGCTTTGGCAATGCACATGATATGTCCCAAGAGAAAGGAAGTGACTCCAGGCAGGAAAAATGCTCCAGTCACCAACAGTCCTCTTTCCTTTCAAATTAGAAGGAAATCTGCAAGGTGGTCAAGAAGGCAAATGGTATCCTGGCGTGGATCAGCAATCATGTAGCCAGCAGGACTAGCACAGAGATCGTCCCTCTGTAGTGAGCACTGGTGAGGCCACATCTCAAATACTGGGTTTGGTTTTGGGCCCCTCACTCCAAGGACATTGTGGTGCTGGAGTGTGTCCAGAGGAGGGCAACAAAGCTGGGGAAGGTCTAGAGCACAAATCTTGTGAGGAGTGGCTGAGGGACCTGGGGTTGTTCAGCCTGGGGAAAAGGAGGCTCAGGGGAGGCGTTTTCACTCGCTATAACTCCACAAAAGGAGGTTGGGCTGAGGTGGGCGTTGGTCTCTTTTCTCAAGTAACACATTATAGGACAATAGGAAATGGCCTCATGCTGAGCCACAGGAGGTTTGGGTTGAACATGAGGAAAAATTGGAGTCCCCATCCCTGAAGAAATTGAAAAGCAATAAGGATGTGGTGCTGAGGGACATGGTTTAGTGGTGACCTGGCAGTGCTGGGTTAATGGTTGGACCTGATGATCTTAAAGGCCTTTTCCAACCAAGATGATTCTATGATGCTGTGAAATTCTGCAGTGTCTGGTTAATGGTGTTGGAGTCTCAGGCTGTTTAATTTTCCCTACCCCAGTGTCAGAGAGTCAGCCAGGAGAGCAGCTGCTGGTTCAGCTTCAGGAACATGAACTTTTCCTCTGTCCTTGTTTCTCTCTCCTGTCCCACAGAGAGGCAACAGCAAGAAAGCACAAGCATTTGGAGAGTGTGCCCAAGGTTTATGCAGTGTTTGGATGCCATCAGCTACTGCATTTCATGAATATTGATGATGCAAGTTCATATCATTTGCAATGCAGAAAATACCCAAGGGTGTCTGTGTTTTCCAACTCAGCTTGGCTTTGTTTTGTCACTTCTTTGCTTGTTCTTTGAGGTTGGTTTGTCTTTCTACAAAGGTCCACTGCAGTTTCTTTGATGACAACATTCAGTGGTTTTAGCAGTGAGGAAAATCTTTGCTCAGATCCAAGGTCTGTCAGCTTCCTTGGAACAACCATCCCTGCAGGCCCTCAGGACCACACAAAGCCCTGCAGCTGTTTCTGAAACTATTGAACCAGGTTACAGAAATATGGTTTTAAAGAGCTGTGTCCCATCTGCTGACAGTTAAAAACTGATCATATTTTATCACAGAGTGGCTCAGGTTGGAAGGGACCTTAGAGATCATCTACTCCAACCTCCCTGCCAAAGGCAGGGATGCCTCTCAACTAGACTTGGTTGCTCAAGGCTTTGAACACCTTCAGGGAGGGGGCATCCACAACCTCCCTGGGCAGCCTGTTCCAGTGTCTCCACCTCTGTACTGAAGAGCTTCTTCCTAAGATCTGCTCTAAACCTACTCTCCCTCAGCTTAAAAGCATTCCCTCTTGTCCTATCACTAGACACCCTTATGAAAAGTCCCTCTCCAGCCTTCCTGTAGGTTCCCTTCAGGTATTGAAAGGCAGACATAAGGTCCCCCAGGAGTCTTCCCTGGGTAAATACAATTTCTGCCATAAATCTAAAACACATTCCTAAGATTTGTAAGGTTCTTTGTGCCAATATTTTCAATGTTAAATATAAGTGAAAACTTTAGAAGGGTCACATGTCTATCCCCCTGCTTTGGAGAAAAACACCGGTGGAGGCTCATTGCCCCTCTGTGACTGCCATGTCCAGGTACAATGTGGAAATGTACAAGAATGAGTGTCCCAAGAGCCACAAGCATGGTACAAAGTGAAGGATCCTTGGTACAAAGGAAGAGGCAGAATCTGAAGTAGCAAAGACAAACATATGCTATATGTACATAGGTGCACCGTTTGTTGTGGTGAAGATCAGAGCACACAGAAGAAGAGTAGCTACTTTTAACTTAAATAAATCTGGATCCAAGTCTCAGCGTTCAGATTGCCTTGGAGATCACAGAACCCCAGCATGTTGGGGGTTGGAAGGGACCTCTTGGAATCATCTAGTTCAACCCCCTCCTAATGCAGGGTCATACACAGCAGGATGCTCAGGATCATGTCCAGGCAGGTCTGAAATCTCTCCAGGGAAGGACACTCCACAATCTCTCTGGGCAGCCTGATCCAATGCTCTGGCATCTTCATAAGAAAGAATTTTCACTTCTTCTTCAGATGGAACCTCTTGGGTTCCAGTTTGTGCCCATTGCCCCTTGTCATATCACTGCACACCACCTATTCTCTTGACCCCCACCCTTTAGATCATAGAAGCATAGAATCACAGAATTATTTGGATTGGAAGGGACCTTAAAGATCATCTAGTTCCAAACCCTCCTGCCATGGGCAGGGACACCTTCTACTAGAACAGGTTTCTCAAGGCCCCATCTAACCTGACTTAGAACTCCTCCAGGGTTGGAGCCTCCACAAGTCCTCTGGGCAAGCTGTTCTAGTGCCTCACAACCCTGATGAGGAAGAATTTCTTCCTAATATCTACTCTAAATCTAGTTTCTTCCAGTTTGAAGCCGTTACACTTCATCCTGTCGCTACATGCCTTTGTAAAAGTCCCTCAGCAGGAAGATGCCTGCAGCCACTATAAATACATTGCACGGACTTCCAAAGACAAAGAGTTGTACAGGAAGCCTTGATTCCAGAAAGGGCTTCTGCGTTAGGGTTTGGGGGGTTTGCTGTTCCTTGATGCTCTGAGGACACCCTGTGGACTTTTGCCTGTACTACTTCAGCTGTGCGAAGACCCGAGAATTTAACTCTTCTCTCCCCAGTGGCTCTTCTTCCCTATTTCTCTGTATTCCCCTCCAGTGACGTTTTTGATTCAGGCTGAACAGAGAGGTAGCAGGTAACAAGGAGCTTGCAAAAGATGATCTCCAGAGATCACTTCTAAATGCCACTAGGCTGGGATTCTGTTATCCTGGGATCCTGCAGCATCAACAGCTTCCCAGCACTCCCAGCAGCTCCTGTTTGAGTTCAGTGTGTGTCATTTTGAAGTCTGACTGTTGTTTGAATTTCTATTTCCCTGTACCAAGGTGTTCTGCAATTAAAAATTATTCCAAACCACAGTAACATCACTCATCTTTCCCAGCACCTCCTTCCAATGCCAATGCCCCACATCCAGTGCACTTCCCTCCAGCAAGAAAGGGAAGGTTAATCTTTGCCAGCTCTCTCCAAGAATTATTAGAAACGTCATAACTGCAGAATCACCATTAAAAAAACATATATATACTAGTTCTGAAAGCAATAGCTTGGTCTTCTCCCAGCCCTTGTAAGATGGTTTGGGAGTCTGAGAGTGGTTTGGACCCTCTCCAGTATTTCCCTGTCTCTCGTGTACTGGGGAGCCCAGAACTGGACCAAATACTTCACATGTGGCCTCACTAGGGCAGAGTAGAAGGGGAGGAGAACCTCCCTTGACCTCTGGTCACACTCTTCTGAATGCACCCCAGGAGATCATTTGCCTTCTTGGCCACAAGGGCGCATTGCTTACTCATGGGCAGCTCATCCACCAGCATTCCTAAGTCCTTCTCCAAAGAGCTCCTTTCCAGCAGGCCAACCCCTAACCTGTGCTGGTGCAGAAGGTTATTCTTCCCTAGGGGCAGGACCCTATATTTGTCCTCGTTGAACTTCATGAGGTTCCCCTCCTCCCAACTCTCCAGCCTGTCCAGGCCTCACTGAATGTCAGCACATCCTGATGGGATGTCAGCCACTCCTCCCAGTTTGGTACCATCAGCAAACTGGCTCAGGGTCCACTCTGTCTCCCCATACAGGTCATTGATGAAGATGTTGGACAAGACTGGAGCCAGTCCTGAGCCACTGGGAGCACGGCAAGATATGGGCCTCTAACTATACTCTGCACCACTAAGTACAAACATCTGAGCTCTGTCCTTCAGCCAGTTCTCAACCCAACTCACTGCCCACTCATCTAACCCACTGTGGGCTAACTGCCTGGCTTACCATGGGACAGGTAATTCAATTTAAATCAATTCCATTTAGTATGCTTTGAGCCCAAGGTCATTTATAATCAGCAGGAGTTTGTGTTAAATGAGGATCCAAAGAGGGCCTGACAAATAGCTAAGGGAGAGAACCTTGTGCAGATAAGCCAGCCTAGGCACCCAGCTTCAGATTTTGAAGGCCAGAGTGCCTGAGCCAAACGAGAGTGCATGGTGAACATATATGACTTGGTTACTCATCATTCCACCCAGATCATGCTAAATAGCACCTGGAAGGTAGGGACAGCTGGGGCTAAGGCATAAACCCACAGGAGGAACCTCTCAGTATGCAGGGGCACCAGCACCACCAGCAGCAGCAACAGCTGGGAGGGAAAGAGAGTCAACAGGGCTGTGCTCCTTTTCCTCCACCTGCACAGGCAGTACATGGATTAACTTCTGCTGCCTTTCCATGTTGGAGCTATTGCAAAAGTTTGTGAACCTTTGTCAGTTGTTACCCAGGATTTATTAACCTGAGGTCAATCACTTGCAGTCAGTGCATTCACCCCTGGCAATCCTGCATCTGTTGTGTCTGTCATTCTAATAAATTAAACCGTTTGATTGTTTCAACTTTCTGAAGCTGTGTCAAGTCCTTACTGGGGCACTGGGAAAGGGAGAGGCAAATGTTGTCAGATAGTTTCAGTAAGATCCTGGAACCATTTGGAGCAGTTTACTCCAGATGTGAGACAGGCACTAGAATTAGGCTTATTCACTCAACCTTCAAGATATGAGAGAGCCTGTTGTAGAATCAATGACAGAAATCTTTTAGAAACAGTATTGCAGCATGAGGAAGTAACTCCCACCTTCTGAGTTCTTAACATGTTTTTATTGAGCATCATGATGATGATGATGATAACATGGAGTCAGAGAACTGCAGAATGGCTTAGGGTGGAGAAGGCCTTTAGGGTCATCAAATTCAACTGCTAACTCAGCATGCCCAGGTCCATCCCTAGAAATGGTTTGTTGGGGATGGGTTCCTGTCTCAGTTGAGGCTGGGTCTGCTGTGCTCCTTCTCTGGCACGCTAACAAGGATAGGCTGGGGGTTTGTAGCAAGGATGAGTGCTTCAGTGTCCCAGGCAGGACAGGCAGCTCCTGGAGCTGGGTCTGGTTCTCAGGAGTGTGAGGGTAGCTGGTCTAATTGTCATGGTGTGAGGGGAAGCTGACACTTTTCAGCTCCTCTTCTGAATCTCCAGAGAAGCGCCTGAGGAGAGAGGAGGCGGCTGAGGCCCTCAGGTGCAGAAGGGACTCAGGGAGCATCCTCCCAAGCCACAGCCCAGAGCTGGTGAGGCTCACCCTGCTTGCATTCAGGCAGGGGCAGTTTGATACTGGCTCCAAGCCAAGCAGGCTTCCCAGAAGGCAGCCTGGGAATTCAGAAGCCAATTCAAGCACTGGGCTAGAAACGCTTGATGGCTACAAGCAGCCATCAAAGGGAGCCATGGCAAGGGAGAAAAATCAGTGACTCACGTTTTTCTGCACCGCATCATGAGACAGCACAGCGCTGTCACAGCAGCCACAAAAAGCAGGGCTGCTGCGACGATGATCAGGTACTGGGTTGGCACGTCTAGGGAATAGAAGAAACTGATGATGCTCTCGTGATTCTCAGCAGCTTCAGTGCTGTGGGGATGGATAACCTGTGGGGGTCTCTGGCCAGTCACATCTGGAGGAGCAATGGGAACATTAGTCTGGCCTGGGCACCACTGCCCAGCTTGCAGTACATTTGCTGTGTTCAGGAAGGAACAAAACCCATCCCCGCAGCAGGCACTGCCACCTTGAGCTCCCCTACACCCTGAGGGGACATGACAGGCCCTTTCAGCAGACACCTGAGGCTTGCTCTTCCCCTCTGCCTTTTCTCCTGCCTGGGCAGTGCTTGCAGCTGCTCCCAGCTGTGGAGACCCCAGCAAGACAGCTCCATACCTGAGTCTGCTTCAGAGAAGTCCCATATACGGCTGGTGTGGTTCTGCCTGGTCTTTGACAGCGCTGCCAAAAAGCAGAGACATGATGGGTAAACCTCCAAATCTGCCTGCCATCGTCTGCTCCAGCCCCCTCTGAGCCATAAGCTGGTGTAAGACTGGGGCAGCAGCTGCCCCTGGCTTTCAGCCGGAACCACAACTGGCTCTGCACCAGCTCAGTGCTTGGCCAGTGCCTGCAAGGCATGGAACCCAGCATTGCTGCTGCCACGCTGTGATCGACCCCTTCTTCCTGGGCAGGCTCCAGCATGGCCAGAATGGCATCTGCAACCTCCAGCTGCCCAGTCTCACAGGTAAGGCAGAGGGCAATACACCCACCATGTTGTCCCTTCAGTTTTTCCAGGATTTTCCCAATCATGTCAGAGATCTCCTCGGGCACTTCTCCCTCCACTGTGTCCTTCGCTCTTCGAGGACCTTAACAGAGAGGATTTGGTTCCATTTCAGATTAATCAAACACAGGCACCCAATGCTTAGCCCATGTGATGCACAGAGACAGGCCACTCATCCCTGCAATGCCAGCCAGGCTGTGGCGCAGCATCCAGCCAAGGAGAAGCTAGAGAAGTCCTCCCTGTGGGCACATCTGTAAAGAAATCTCCAGAGAAGCTTCTGTCACCCTCCTGTGATCTCCATCGACAGAACTGAATATAAGAAGTATTCAGAGGATCAGGAGAGGAGAGAGCACACATGGCTATATTCCCATACCCATGCCTGCCCAGGTGCCTAGCTTGGTGATTCTTAGGCTTGGAGGTGACAGCTCTCAAAGCAGGGGAAAAGCAGCCTGTATCCGTGCTCTGCTCCACCTCTGCACGTGCTTCATGGAAGGAACAAGATCAAGAGGGCAATGCTTCTTCCTCCCATTGACTTACCTATGGGATGACTCTCAGGCTCCAATGTAGGAATCTCTTGGGAAGTTGGGAAGCCATTGACCATCGAAGGACCTGAAAAAAAAATGCACATGAACAAGCTCTGGCCATATTGTCCTTTCCTTCTAAGGAAAAGGCTATTGGAAACTTGCCTCCAGGATGATCCAAGGGCTCCACACCAACAGCCAGCAGAGAAGCTGGATAACGACTGTCACCACCCTCACCTGGAAGCAAGTAGAGATGAGAATTGTTTCATGGCATGCTGAAATCTAGCTCTGAAGGAAGCACTGGAGGAAGAGCCATCTTCCAGCTTCTTGGGGAGCAAAGCCCATGGGCTGTGACAGGTTGCACACACTTACTCGCCCCCTGTGCTTGCCACAGAGCAGCCTGGACAGGCCTGACTTGTCCCAGCACCAAGAGGGTGAGAAGGAAGAAAAGGCAGTGGAAGAGGACCATGATCCCTGCCCTCACAACATGCAGCTACCGATGCTGATGCTGCTGATGCTGCTGTAGCAGGGGCCAAAGGCTGAGTGCTGGCTGGCATGGCACCACAGGGTTCTGTGACCACACTGCCCTGCTGTGACATCACGGCCAGGCCAAAGCTGCATGGGAACAGCTCCCGGGGCGCTCATGGGGAGCATGGACAGTAAACCAGAAAAACGCACTAGGAACCTCGAGGCAGCACAGTGCCAGGGGTCAAGGACAGCCCTCCACATCCAACCCAAGACGACCAATAGTAAATATCCATAAACTGCTAGAAATAACGATTTATTCAATAACATCCCAGTAAGGGACGCTCCCCACTCCGCGGCCTCTGTGGAAGGTGTAACAGAAAGAACCGCGCCGGGCGAGGGGCGCCGCAGCACCACGCAGGAAGAACGACGACCGGCAGCACGTCCCAGATCTAACGCGCATGCGCAAAACCCACCGCGCCGGAGGGGGGTGGCCCCTGCTGTTCTGCGCATGCGCAGAGCCCATTCCGCCCTCACCACCCGGAGGCTTTGCGCTTGCGTGCGGGGCGGGGCGCGCGCCCTGCCCTGCCCCTCTCTCGTCAGGCCCTGCCCCGCCCCTTCTCGTCAGGCCCTGCCCCGCCCCTCTCTCGTCAGGCCCTGCCCCGCCCCTCTCTCGTCAGGCCCTGCCCCGCCCCTCTCTCGTCAGGCCCTGCCCCGCCCCTCTCTCTTCAGGCCCTGCCCCGCCCCTTCTCGTCAGGCCCTGCCCTGCCCCGCCCCTCTCTCGTCAGGCCCTTCCCCGCCCCTTCTCCTCAGGCCCCGCCCCTCTCTCGTCAGGCCCTGCCCCGCCCCTTCTCCTCAGGCCCTGCCCCACTCTCGTCAGGCGCTGCCCGCGCTTTAGGGCCTGTGGCGTAGGAGCCTTCCGCCATGGTGTTTTACTTAACCTCCGAGGGTGAGTGGGCGAGAGCAGGGCGACCGAAGGCCTTAAACGCGCACAAACACACACACACCCCGGGAGGGGTTGGTGACGACTGCTGTGGGGCGGATACCCGCCCGGCACCGGCAATACACGGGCATCGGCATGTCCTCCTGCGCCTCTGAGCGACGCCAGAGGCTTCTCCGTGCCTCTGGGATGGGTGTAAAGGACTTGGTTTAAGCCGGAATGCAACACAGCTTAAGGGAATTGGGGGAGCTCACGAGGTTTCCTGTGTGGTGGTTACCAACAGCCTGAACGAGCAGCGGCACCTGTGGGGCACTTAGAGCATCATAAGGTCGTAGAATTGTTTCTGTTGGAAAGGGTTTCTAAGATCGTCGAGTCCAGCCGTCAATCTAACACCACCATGGCTGTTAATCCTTGTCCCAAAGTGCCATGTCCACATGTTGCTTGAACACCTCCACGGATGGTGGCTCCACCACCTCCCGGGGCAGCCTACCCCAGTGCCTGGCCCCTCCTGTAAAGAAAAATTTCCTAATATCTAATCTAAATCTTCCCTGGTGCAGTTCAGGCCATTTCCTCTCATGCTATCACCTGATACTAGGGGTAAGAGACCAACCCCCACCTCACAACAACCTCCTGTCACGTAATTATAGATAGCAATGGTCTCCCCCCAGCCTCCTCTCCTCTAGACTGAATAATCCCTCAGCCACTCCTCATAAGACTTGTTCTCTAGATCCTTCGCACCAGCTTTGTTGCCCTTTGGACACACTCCAGCACCTGAATATCTGTTGTGTAGTAAAGGACACAAAACTTATGAAAGGCTTTTTTGGGTGTCCTGCTGTCAGGAGCTTGAGGGAAGGAACAGTACATGAGTTGTCTCATTGTTTTTCCTTTACTCTAAACAGATCCCTTTTGCTTGCTTTTACAAGAAGGTTGGCTGCTTCTGAAACACCAGAAGTGGTTTGGTAGAGTGTGGGCTGGTGATGTGAGAATAGTACAAGAATACTGGTTTCTGGGTTGCTCCAAGTCATTTCACCAGCATATAAGCCTCTTACAAAAGCTTCAGTGTGGTTTATATCCCTTACTCACAAGATAGTGTTTGATAGCATCACTTTTCTCAGCTCTAGAGATGAATTTACTTAATAAGAACTATTTGACTGCTTGATTTTCCTTGAATGAGTCAAAATGTAGCAGTCTTGTGAATGTTTCTTAAATGATTTGTTCTTGGGATCTGTTTGAAGGCTTTTTCCTCCCTGTTATGGAGCACCAGGCCCTTTTACACACCCTGTGAACAGGCTCTTTGGGTTGCTCAGATAGAGTCATCTTCTGCTGATCAGCAGCTGCTGGTGAGGACTTCAGAGACTTCCCTGGACATGGCCCTATTTTGTGGGGAGAAAAGAGGTGCCCCGCAAGGGTGATTTGAAGGGCACCAGGAGCAGACAAGCTGCAGTTTGCTCTGCTAGTGATGGGAGCAGCAGTCCGTGGTTTAAAGTGATAGTTCTGCACAGGGTTTCTGACATACATAATCCGTTTTCTTGCCAGAGAAAGCTCTGCAATCAGAAGGTTGTTGCAGTTTGCCTAAAGTCCATTGTGCAATTCCTCGTGTGAGCTAAATCATAAGGGTTTAAGTCACCTCCTCTTCGGTTCATCTAGTGTGTCACTCTCTTTTGGCAGGATGAGTTCAGTGTCCACAGAGCCGTCACTCAAGCAGTTTTAATTTTGAGCAGTTAAGTTTCTCATTAATAAATTACTGATAATTTTCTTTATGGGCAGTGCTTGCAGTCATGATGATCTCACTCTCTGGATTTTCCTCTGTGTTCAGGGTGGACTTTTCCCAATCTTTTAACTCCCACAGGCATATAATCTTTTCGTAGTTCTGAATTAAGATGTGTAGGTGTGGTGCTGAGAGACATGGTGCTGGAGCACATCCAAGGAGTGGCAAAGAAGCTGATGAAGAGTCTAGAGAACAGGTTTTGTGAGGAGCAGCTGAGGGAGCTGGGGTTGTTTAGCCTGGAGAAAAGGAGGCTCAGGAGAAACCTACTTGCTCTCTGCAACTCCCTGAAAGAAGGATGGAGTGAGGTGGGGTTTGGTCTCTTCTCGCAAGTAAAACATGATAGGACAAGAAGAAACAGACTTGAGTTGTGCCAGGGGAGTTTTAGGTTGGATGTGAGCAGCAATAATTTCTTCATGGAAAAGGGTTGTCAAGGCCTGGAACAGGCTGCCCTGGGGCAGTGGTGGAGTCCTTGTCCCTGGAGGGATTGAAAAGCTGTGTAGATGTGATACTGAGGGGCATGGTTTAGTGGTGACTTGGCAGTGCTGGGTTAATAGATTTAGTGATCTTGGAGGTCTCTTCCAAACCAAACAATTCTGTGAATTTCCATTTCTTTTTACCTCCTTACTAAACTGAAATGGCTTGCCCAGAATGGGTGCTAGGGGTGCTGGATGTCCAATGCAAACCCCCTTGGAGAGCACAGGCTCAGTAAGCAGCTTGGGATCCAGGTCATTGCTCTGTCAGAGTTGTACCACAAGTGACACTTGGACTGTTTTAGTGACTTTGACCATGAGGATCCTTGTTTGGTGTTCTGTGTCTTCACTGCCTGGTGGAATGATCCCCAGAGAGCAGAAGGATGTTGATTTAAGTATCCCAAAAGGGCACAGAATTTGGAACTTGGATTTTTCCATGGGTGAATTTCAGTCCTCCAGGCTACCAGGGTAAGGTTCACGTGGAGCTACTGGTACGTTGGGAAAGCCGAGATGAGCTGTTTCAAGGCCACACAGGGAATGAGTCGCAAACTGTAAACACACAGTCAGCCTTTCTGGGTCACAGCTGGGTGCTAAGTTGAACACATAATACATTTACACAGGCATAGTCTGAACCAGCTGGGTGTTAGGGAGGTCTTGCCTGGCCAGAAAGCTGTTCCTTGCACTTGATCTTCCATGGAAAGGAGCAGAAATGTCACTTCCCAAAGTCTGTCGAAGCATTTGGGATAGAGTCAAGGAAAAGCAAAGCAAGCTTCCTGTAGCTCCAGGTGGGAGGTGGGATAGATAAATGGGAGGAAGGGAGGAAGGATGAAGGAGTGGACAAATGGATGGTTGGATGGACAGATAGATGGAGCAGTTTTAATGTTAATTTCTGTGACCAAAGCTGGTGTGTTTGTCACTCCCTGCACAGTTTGTCCAAACCCCTTCTGATTTGTTTTCCTCTTTCTATCCCTCAGCTTCTCCTTCTGTTTACACCATTTACATGGGGAAGGATAAGTATGAAAGTAAGTACATTAGCTTACATTAAAATAATGTAAATGGCTTGGATTTGGATTTGTGGGGGCATAAGGATGTTTTTGTAGATGTTAATACAATATGTCGTTGAAATTTTGTCCACCCTTGTAAGTGATTCTGAATAACCTCTGGACATCCAGTTTATCCTCATTTTTAGTGAGGATAAATACATTTTGTAAAATCTCTTGAGCAGAGTAACTGCCTCCAAGTACAAGTGAGCTCCAAATTAACTGAGGGGAAAAAAACTGTCTAGAGAAAAATACAGTTTATCAGGTTGTGTTTGAGAACATTTTGCTATTCAGCCCTCCATTTCCCTGCACAGTCTGCACTTTCCCTTTCTCCAGTGCACATCTGTGCTCACTCTGCCCATCCTTTCCCTCATGGTGGAGGTGTTGGTGCTGCTACACTTCCTGCTTCCCTTCTCAGTGGCTGATGTGAACGCAGGTATCTCACTCCAAGGGAAGTGTGTGTGTTGCTCCTTTGGAGATTTGCCCTGAAGGTGTGTCCCCAGCCAATGGATGTTTAAAGAAACATGTTTTCAGTTAGAAGTGTCAAAGCTCTGTGATGTTCCTGCCATCCCTGGAGATAGCAGCTGCAGAGCTGCCCTTTCCTGCCTCTGCTCACTCATCTTGCAACAACTGACCAGGAGCAGAGGGTTCCTGCCCTTACCAGGTCATTGGATTTGCCATTGACAACGTTCTGAGCTTTGTTTATTGATGTTTTCATTCCTACAGATGAAGACTTGATAAAGTATGGCTGGCCTGAAGGTGTCTGGTAGGTACCAACACAAACTACCTTTCGTTATACAGTTGAGTGGAATGTTTTTACCAATCCTGTGGCTCCCACAAAGTCTCCTCTTCCCAGACCACACAGCAGGTTAAATGCAGTCCACAGGCTACAGGTCTCTCACTGCTGATCACAACCCTCTGAGCTCTGTCCTTCAGCCAGTTCTCTACCCACCTTACTGCCCTGTCATGCAACCCACACTTCCTAAGCTTCTCTGGGAGGATGCTATGGGAGACAGTGTCAAAAGCATGTGTATCCATCCTGTTTAATATCTTCACTGACGATCTGGATGAGGGGGTTGAGTCAGTCATCAGCAAATTTGCAGATGACACCAAGTTGGGAGCAGGTGTTGATCTGTTAGAGGATAGAAGGGCTCTGCAGAGGGACCTTGACCGACTGGACAGATGGGCAGAGTCCAACATGATGACATTTAACAAATCCAAGTTCCAGGTGGTGCACTTTGGCCACAACAACCCCACGCAGAGCTACAGGCTGAGGTCAGAGTGGCTGGAGAGCTGCCAAACAGAAAGGGACCTGGGGGTACTGATTCACAGCTGGCTGAACATGAACCAGCAGTGTGCCAGCAGTTCTGGGCCCCTCAGTTTAAGAAGGACATCGAGACACTTGAATGTGTCCAGAGAAGGGCAACAAGGCTGGGCAGAGGCCTTGAGCGAGCACAAGCCCTATGAGGAGAGGCTGAGGGAGCTGGGGTTGCTTAGCCTGGAGAAGAGGAGGCTCAGGGGAGACCTTATTGCTCTCTACAACTCCCTGAAGGAAGGTTGTAGCCAGGTGGGGGTTGGACTCTTCTCCCAGGCAACCAGCACCAGAACAAGAGGACACAGTCTCAAGCTGTGCCAGGGGAGGTTTAGGCTTGAGGTGAGGAGAAAGTTCTTCACAGAGAGAGTTGTTAGCTATTGGAATGTGCTGCCCAGGGAGGTGGTGGAGTCACCATCCCTGGAAGTGTTCAAGAGGGGATTGGATGTGGCACTTGGTGCCATGGTTTAGTCATGAGGTCTGTGGTGACAGGTTGGACTTGATGATCTCTGAGGTCTCTTCCAACCTTGGTGATTCTGTGTGTATCATGGACACTTCCATAGTTTGTTGTCCATCAAGGGGCTGTTCTGTTCTTTGACAGGAAGTGAGCCTTTCAGAGCAGATCACCATCTCTTCCCCTGTGTGAGATGAGTTCTTGTGTTCACAGGTTCCACCTGGACAAGCTCTCTGCACACGTGTACCTGCGGCTGCACAAGGTAACCCTGGGGCAGGGGGGCTTCAGAGCTTTCACATTCACCTACAGCAGTGCCACAGGCAGCCAGTCCTGCACTTGAGGCCATCTTTGCTCACCTGAACTGTTAAAAGTCTGCAGGGCTCCCTTGGGGTGCAGGTAACCTGCAGTTGGAGGGGCCTGAATTTACAGGCTCCGTTACCAAGCAGTGTGGGGAGGAAGGGGAAGTTTAATGTGGCCTGACACCAAGTGTGTGTCTAGGAATCACCCCCAGTATAACAGGGAAAAAACCCATGAGAAAAGCACATTCCCTGTGATGCTGCAAGCCTTTCCTTACAAACACCATGGAAGACTCCAGTCTTGTTGAACATGGAGTGTGGAGTTTCTGGCTGGGTTGGCAGAGCGTCATTCCCTCCTTTCATCCTTGAAAATTTTCCAGGTCAGGTTGGACAGGACTCTGAGCATCCTGCTCTAGTTGAAGATATCCATTCTCATTGCAGGGGGGTTGGACTAGATGACCTTTAAAGGTCCCTTCCCACCCAAACAATTCTGTGATTCAGTGGTTCCTGGCTGTGGTGTGCTCACCAGCTGACATTGCCTTGCTCTGTCACAGGGGCAAACAGTGGATGACATCCCCAAAGAGGTTTTGATAGACTGTGCCCATCTGGTGAAGGCAAACAGTATCCAAGGTAATGCCAGTGCCTGAGAGATTGGGATGAGGTATTTGTGGCAAGGGTTTCTGATCCACATGAACATATTTGTGACATTTCTGCCATGGTGCGCTCTGCTCAGCCACTGCCTGCAGGTCTTGTAGGATGCAAATGTCAGTCCAGCCCCTTCCTGTTCTCTAAGGAAGGATTTTAAATCTCTGACATTGGTGTTTGTGCCTCCACGTTGCTCTCTGAGCCAAGGAGGACTCAGAGTCTCCTCTCTAACACCAGCTCAGGGCCCCATTTTGTTGCAGTTGCTCTGCTGGCAGAGGCAATCTCCATCTGGAGTTTAATACTCTGCAGCATTCATGTTATTGTAGAAAATGATGTTGTGTTCTTCTGTGTCACTGTGACACTGAAAGGACATCCTTTCTGTTCCCTTCTACAATCCCTCCTCTTCCCTCCTCCTTTCCCTCCTCCCTCTTCTCTTCCCTTCCCTCTTGTCTAACTTGCAGTGTTTGTGACAGCAATAATGGCCAGAGTTCCTACGTGCACAGAGGACTTAAGCCCTCTTGTAGCAAGGAGGGAATTGACACATTTCTCTTCTCTGCATCCCAGGTTGCAAGATGAACAATGTCAGTGTGGTGTACACACCATGGACCAACCTAAGGAAAACAGCAGACATGGACGTGGGGCAAATCGGCTTTCACAGGCAGAAGGATGTAAGTGTGGTGGTGACCTGGTGGCAGTCTGTAACATTTGCATCGCAGGAGCATGTGGACGTGGCACTTGGTGCCATGATCTAGTCATGAGGTCTGTGGTGACAGGTTGGACTTGATGGTCTTTGAGGTCTCTTCCAACCTTGGTGATACTGTGATGCTGTGAGTGAAACATGTCTCTGAGGAGGAAAGGCTGAGAGACTTTGGGCTGTTCAGCCTGGAGAACAAGCAGCCTGAGGGGGGATCTTCTCAATGATGATCAATAGCTAAAGGATGAGGGACAAGAGGATGGGACCCAACTATTTTCACTGGTGCCCAGTGACAGGACAAAGGACAGTGGGCACAAACAGGCACATCTGAAGATGTGGAGAAACTTCTCTCCTATGAAGGTGCC
Source organism: Dryobates pubescens (assembly GCF_014839835.1). Classification (NCBI taxonomy): domain Eukaryota; kingdom Metazoa; phylum Chordata; class Aves; order Piciformes; family Picidae; genus Dryobates; species Dryobates pubescens. The sequence goes on from NC_071614.1 coordinate 23,357,938, forward strand.
AAAGCCCTGAAAGAGGCTGTCCAGAGAGATTGTGGCATCTCCTCTGCAGAGATTCCAATCCTGCCTGGACATTGTGATCCTGGGCAACCTGCTGTGTGTGACCCTGCTTTATGAGGTGGGGTTGGACTAGATGGTCTCCTAGGGGTTCTTTCCAACCACCACCATGCTGGAATTCTGTTTGGACTTGCCCAAACACTCCTGTGTATCTATAGTTGAATTCAGCCTGTAGCAGGGTGTAACCTTTGCAGTGTGTGCTTCCAGACTGCAGCACAGTGCAGCCTTTGCAGGGTGTGCTTCCAGACTGCAGCACAGTGTAGCCTTTGCAGGGTGTGCTTCCAGACTGCAGCACAGCGTAGCCTTTGCAGTGTGTGCTTCCAGACTGCAGCACAGTGTAGCCTTTGCAGCATATACTTCCAGACTGCAGCAGAGTGTAGCCTTGCAGTGTGTGCTTCCAGACCGCAGCACAATGTAGTTGGCGTAGTTCACATCTCTGCTGATGTTGAATTCTGTCACTTGTTGCTCTGTGTTCCCTATGTGGGTTGGTCCCCACTGAAACCATCTCTTCTGCAGCTGAGGAGCTACATGTGAGCAGTCACTGGATCAGCTCACATCAGTGTAGCCAAATACCTGGAAGATCTGAGGACTTGCAGTTGCTGTGCAACAGGATGGCCAGGGAGTGGGCCTGGAAGCGTCTGTGCATTTGCTCTGTGCTGTCTGCTTCAAGAGCTGTCTCACCATGGTGCTGCCTCTGTTGAACTTGTCAAAGGCCAAGCTGCTGAGTTTTGGTGTAGGGCAAAGGCAGTGGACTGAGCTATTCCCAAGCCTGACCTAACACTCCTAGAGTTAAATAGTAATTACACAGCTCAGCTGCTGGGCAAGAAGCCTCTCCAGAGGTGCAGTTTGACAGGAACAGGCCTTATCAGGGCAAGAAACACTACAAACCCTGCAGCCAACCAGCAGCACATGAGTTCCCCCTCCCCAAATGCCCTGCAGTACCCTCCTGGCACCTCATCAAGAAATGGCAGAGACCAGTCCTTATCTATTCATGTGCCAAGAGCTGACCAGGGCAGTGCTGATGCAGATGGCACTGCCTGTGCTCATCAGCTCTGCACTGCTGAGCATCCAGAGTTGGCCTCTCTCTGCTGTTACACAAGCGGCTGAACAGCCCTCGGCAGCTGGGATTTTCTTCAGCAGCTGTTTGTGTGGGACTCAGCCATGTGTGAAGTGGGCACAGGGAGTTTTCTTCCCTCTGGGAAAGCACCAGGGTGTAAGTGTTTCTTGATAAGGCTCTGGGTTGTTTGTGCTCCAAAGGTGAAGATGCTGACAGTGGAGAAGAAGGTGAATGAGATCCTGAACCGGCTGGAGAAGACCAAAGTGGAGCGATTCCCAGACCTGGCTGCGGAGAAGGAGGCCCGGGGCAGGGAGGAGAGAAATGAGAAAAAAGCCCAGATCCAAGAGATGAAAAGGAAGGAAAAGGAAGAGATGAAGAAGAAGAAAGAGCTGGAAGAACTTAGGTGGGTAATGAATTGTGGAGCCAAGCCCTGCGGTGCTGATGGGTGCTGGGAGGGAGGTGAGGGTCAGCAGTTGTGTTCAATTGCTGGTGCTACTCAGTGCTCAGCTGACTGCTCAGCCCCTGCATGGTCCAGTGAGTTCTTTTGTCTTTAGATTAGAGGTGGTTTCCACATTGTGCCTAAAACAAACTGGGGTGATAAATGCTTGTAGAAAGAAAGGGCTGTCTTTTCAAACCCATCCCTCAGTTGAGTGGAATTGGACAAGTTGCTTGGCTTTCTCCATCACTGGGATGGGAGCAATTGCTTCCAACTCTTGGAAAGCACTGAGCCTTCATTAGAGTCCTTCAGATCACAGATCCTCAGTTTTCTAAGCTTGTTCTTTAGCACTGATGGCCCCATCCAGTACTGGATATATCCGCTGGCTGGCCCTAAAAGCTCCTTCTTGAGCTTCAGTGAGTTGTGTTTATCTGTAGATGACAGTGAAACAGGAATTTGAAGGACCTGAGTATTTCCTGTGTGATTCAACACATGGAGAGCTCAGAATGAAGGGCTTAAAGGGGCAAACTAAGCTGAGGAGAAGTCACCAGAGGGCATGTCTGTGCTGCCAGCTTTTTAGCTTCATATCAGAGCTGCCTCTTGTCCCTTCCACAAAGTAAAGGATTATCTCCCTCCTTGGATGATCTTGGTGGTAGTTGCTGAACAAAGCTGTGGAGAAGTGGTCTGCAAAGTGCCCGGGCTTTGTCTGGTTGTTTTGATAAGCCAAAGCATGTGAAATAAGCAAATACTGATCCAGTCTAAGGAATTCAGAAAGGCAAAACCATTGTTTTTCTGGTACTTGACCCAAAACAGTTCTTTGTTGCTGGGGTCTGAAAATGTGCCAGGAAAGATTATGGAGCAGGTCATCCTGAGTGCAATCACGCAACACTTAGAGGATGGCCAAGGGATCAGGCCCAGCCAGCATGGGTTTAGGAAGGGCAGGTCCTGCCTGACCAACCTGATCTCCTTCTATGATCAGGTGACCCGCCTGGTGGATGTGGGGAGGCCTGTGGATGTAGTCTACCTGGACCTCAGCAAGGCCTTTGACACCGTTCCCCATAACAAACTCCTGGCCAAGCTATCAGCCCATGGCTTGGATGGGAGCACACTGAGATGGGTTAGGAACTGGCTGGAGGGCCGAGCCCAGAGAGTGGTAGTGAATGGTGCCACATCCAGCTGGCAGCCAGTCACCAGTGGTGTGCCCCAGGGATCAGTACTGGGCCCCTTGCTCTTTAACATCTTTATTGATGATCTGGACGAGGGCATCGAGTCCATCATCAGTAAATTTGCTGATGACACCAAGCTGGGGGCAGGAGTTGATCTGCTGGAGGGTAGAGAGGCTCTGCAGAGGGACCTCGACAGGCTGGGCAGATGGGCAGAGTCCAAGGGCATGAGATTTAACACATCCAAGTGCCGGGTTCTGCACATTGGCCACAGCAACCCCATGCAGAGCTACAGGCTGGGGTCAGAGTGGCTGGAGAGCAGTCAGGCTGAGAGGGACCTGGGGGTGCTGGTCGACGGTAGACTGAACATGAGCCTGCAGTGTGCCCAGGCAGCTAAGAGGGCCAATGGCATCCTGGCCTGCATCAGGAACAGTGTGGCCAGCAGGAGCAGGGAGGTCATTCTGCCCCTGTACACTGCACTGGTTAGGCCGCACCTCGAGTACTGTGTCCAGTTCTGGGCCCCTCAGTTTAGGAAGGATGTTGACTTGCTGGAACGAGTCCAGAGAAGAGCAACAAAGTTGGTGAGGGGTTTGGAACATAAGCCCTACGAGGAGAGGCTGAGGGAGCTGGGGTTGCTTAGCCTGGAGAAGAGGAGACTCAGGGGTGACCTTATTACTCTCTACAACTACCTGAAGGGAGGTTGTAGACAGACGGATGTTGGTCTCTTCTCCCAGGCAAGCAGTACCAGAACAAGAGGACACAGTCTCAGGCTGCGCCAGGGGAGATACAGGCTGGATGTTAGAAAAAAGTTCTATACAGAAAGAGTGATTGCCCATTGGAATGGGCTGCCTGGGGAGGTGGTGGAGTCGCCATCGCTGGAGGTTTTTAGGAGAAGACTTGACGGGGTGCTTGGTGCCGTGGGTTAGATGTTTGGGCGGAGTTGGATTGGTTGATGGGTTGGACGCGATGATCTTGAAGGTCTCTTCCAACCTGGTTTATTCTATGTATTCTATGTATGTGTCATACATGGTAATGTCATTTCTCCTTCAGGAGCTACTCTTCATTGATGAAGGCTGAGAACATGTCCTCCAATCAGGTGAGACTGCCCACAGAAACCTTTCCAAGATGTCTGGAATCCAATGCAGGATCATAATGGTGCAGCTTATGTGTTGGAGTGTGGTTTGGATGACAGCACATCTAGGTTCCTCTTTCTCAGTGGAATACCTTGCCATCTTCTGCTCTCAAAGAGGGCTGTCTCATTTACCTGTCAGCTTGGAGGAGCCTGTGCTGCTGGAAATGTGGGAAAAGTCATCAAATCACAGAATACTTTAGTTTGGAAGGGACCTTTAGAGGTCATCTAGTCCAACTAAAGGCCTCCCAATCCCTTTCCCACCCAAGTGAAAGAACAGATAGAACTTAAAGTGAAGTGAGAGAGAACTGAATCTCCTCATGAGCTGTTTGTGCTTCTGAGCAGGGATCTCCCTAATGGCAGCCATGACCTGCACATGCCACCTCATTACTTCAGGGAAGGAGGAAAATGCTCATTTTTACTAGCAAGAACTGAACTCCAGTTGAACTCGGGTAGATGGACAGCAGTTTGGGGAGGGGTGAAAGTAGTAAAAGAGGAAGCTCCAAGGGATGTGCTTGCTCATGTCACTCCAGGGCTGGAGCAGTGTAAGATGGCTCCTGTCTGGTGGTGTAGAAGGACACAAAGGGAAAAGAGCACAGGACAGGGAGGAGAATGAGAAGAGGATCGCCAGAGGGCTGGGGCTCAGCAGAGGTCCTGGTGTGCACTGGGTGCACCCAAGCTCTGGTACATTTGCAGCTTCCTCTTTGATGGGACCTAAGCAAATGGATCTTGGAGCTCCTCTGGATTTCAAATCCACCTTTTCCATCCTAGTCCATGCCTTAAGAGCTTAGACAAATGTATTGGTTTCAGGAAGTGTTGATGTTCCTCCTGTTTGGTGTGCAGGACCCCTGTGAAAACTGAGCTGAGTTGAAGTACTGGGTTGAGTGTCTCCTGACACACCCAAGTAGGCTGTGGCCCATCGGTGCCACTTGCCAGAGAAAAGCATGGTGGAAATGCTGTGCCAGGGATCTCCTCCTCAGCACCTGACCCCCACATGATGCCAGAGCTGTAAAGAAGCTCAGCTTGTGGTACAGGGATGGTCCATGAAGCTGCTGGTAGGAGCCTGGTCTCTGGTTCCTCCAGATGTGTGGGGTCAGGGAGGTGACACATCACAGAGACGGCAAATAGCAGCTACTGTCCTACAGTGCAGAGTCTTGCTCAGGGGTGTTCCCACTCCAGAGCTGCTGTGTGTGTCCATTTGGTCCAATTCAAGGATGTTTGTATCAAAATGGTAGGAAACCAGAATTTCTGGAGTTCTAACCCTTGCTGAACTCACCCTTGCACTATTTCAGCATGGACATCCATCCTGATTTGTCTTTCTCCCTGCAGGATGGCAACGACTCAGATGACTTTATGTGAAGAGTTTCTCTCCGCTCTCCATCACAAGGTCAGGGATATCTGAAATCACCACTGCTAAGAATGCCAAAAAAGCCCTACAACAGCCAAAGGAGGGAGGTGTGACTCCCATTTCTTCAGACCCTGGTGGGTTCTCCTGGCAGATTGACCAGCTCCTGCCAGGAACAGCGTGTGACAGGAGAAGATCCATGTGTCTGCTTGTACACCTCTGGCAGGGGCAGGGGTTGAAGGGAGCAGAACTGACTTTCAGTTCTACAATGATTTATTCCATGGAAGGGCTTGCTGTAGCTTCCAATCCAATGGGATTTAAAGGAAAGGAAGCCTGTCTGGGCAGTCTTACTGCTGTCCAGCAGCAGAGTGGACACAAACATTGATGTTGCCATCTGTGTAACTTTTTGTGCTGGTGATGATCAGCAGGGCTGGGGGCTCCCTCTGTAACTGAGGGGGGGTCAATTTGGATATGCTTATAGCTGCCATGTAGCCCTCCCCAGGTCTCACTGGTGGTAAATTTGGTGGCTACTCATTACGTAGTGAGCTCCAGATGACGAAGGTGAAGCTAGGATGCGGTTACAGCCAAGGTGAGCTGCGTTAACAGGCCTGTAGCGCAGGGAGCATCAGTGCTGCATGATTTCCTTTAAATCATGCTTGATTGCTGGGAAACCTCCTCTGGAGAGAGAACTTTGTGAAGAAGAGTTGAGTTTCACACAGTGTCCAGGCTGGAGCTGCTGTCCCAGCACTAGGTAAGGCTTCGTGGCTGAGTTTATGTGAAACAGTTGCAATAATCCTTGCACCACCTGTACATGTGTCACAATTAAATTCATGTCATGGTGGTAAAATGTGCTGCTGGGTGGAGGACACCTGGGGTGCTCATTCCTTGCAGTGGAGCTGTGAGGGTCTGCAAGTGGGTAATGCAATGTGCTGCTGGGGGGGGAACAGCACAAGTCTGCCAGGGTCTGGTTTTGGGGGAGGTCTAAGCATACCTTAATGAGCTCAAATGTGACAGGTGGTTACATGAGGAAGAACCTTCCCTGCCACAAGGACAAGTCCCAGTGCTGCACCTAAACTGATTTTCTGTGCTGCCCAGCATCTTCCTGATATTCCCTCTGGGTCCCCAGGGTGTATGGTTGGGCTGAGGAAAGTGTAATGTTCCTGGCCCTCATCAGCCCCTGGTTCCTCGCCTGGAGGAGGGTGGTGTTGATGTCGCCTGTGCATAGCTGCTCATGGGGTTGTGACCCTGGCACCCTTGGCAGCAATGTCCATGGGGCCACATGTACCCAGCATGCTGGGCATGGTTGCCATGATCTGTGTGCCCCTGGCATCTCAAGTATGGCTACCTTTGGGGTTATGTATCCTCAGACCATGTGTCCACAAGCACCCTATGTGTCCCTGTGCCCATGGGTTTGGGAACACAAGCCCTGTGAGGAGAGACTGAGGGAGCTGGGGTTGCTTAGCCTGGAGAAGAGGAGGCTCAGGGGAGTCCTTATTGCTGTCTACAGCTACCTGAAGGGAGGTTGTAGCCAGGTGGGGACTGGTCTCTTCTCCCAGGTGGCCAGCACCAGAACAAGAGGACACAGTCTCAAGCTGCACTAGGGGAGGTTTAGGCTGGAGGTTATGAAGAAGTTCTACACAGAGTGATTGCCCATTGGCTGCCCAGGGAGGTGGTGGAGTTACCATCACTGGAGGTGTTTAGGAGGAGACTCGATAGGGTGCTTGTTTGCATGGTTTACTTGATTAGGTGGCATTGGATGATAGGTTGGATGTGATGATGATGATCTTGAAGGTCTCTTCCAACCTGGTTTATTCTATTTCTATTTCTATTTCTATTCTATTCTATTCTATTCTATTCTATTCTATTCTAATGTCCCCAGGCACCCTCTGTGTGGGTGCCCATACACACCCTGTATATTACTGCCTAGGGGGCCACATGTTTGTGTATCTAATGTTCATGGGAATGTGTGTCTCCAGCACCCTGTGCATGGCTGACCATAGGGTTGTGGGCACCCTGTGTTCCCAGGCGTCCTGTGTGTCCCTGTGCATGAGTGCCCTTGGGCCACAGGTCCTCACGCACCTCCTGTATGGGTGCCCTTGGGGCTGTTTGGCCTTGGACCTAGGGCACAGCACGCGGGGGGAGCGTGCGCTCCAGCTGTGCGCGCAGTCGCGGCGCCCGTGTGCGCAGCCCCGCCAGCAGCGCGCCGGGCGGGAGCGGAACGGGGGGGCGGGGCCTCGGGCCCGGGGGCCTCGGCTGCGCCCGTCCCTCGCCCCGCCTGCGGAGGGTGCGGCGCGGCGGCTGGCTCGGATTGGCGAGGGGCGAGCGCCCTGAGGGGTGTGGCGCGAGGGCGGAGCTTGCCGGATCGGCGGCTTCGGTGCCGCTGCGGAGCGGGTCCAGCCCGGCCCGGCCTTAACGCATCATGGCGGCAAATCGCAGCGCCGGCCCCGCGGGGGAGAAACGGATCATGTGCGTGGGGCTGGTGTGTCTGGACATCATCAGTGTGGTAGAGGCCTATCCGGCCGAGGACTCCGACAGCAGGTACTGCTGGGATGGGGCTCCCCAGGCTCCCCTCTCAGGGCTCCTCCGGGACTCGGACCAGGGCCTGACTGGGGCTCTTCCCACCACCTTGCAGGTGCGTGTCGCAGCGGTGGCAGCGGGGCGGGAACGCTTCCAACTCCTGCACGGTGCTGGCGCTGCTGGGAGCCCCCTGCTCCTTCATGGGTTCACTGGCCCCCGGGCACGCTGCCGAGTAAGTGGGGTGATGGACTGGGGGGGAGGACGGACGGACTACCTGCGGGGTCCTGGGGCCGCCCCCGCCCTGACGCTCCCGACGGTTCCACCGCATCTCTCCCGCCGGCAGCTTCGTCCTGGCCGACCTGCGGCGCTATGGGGTGGACGTGAGCCACGCGGTGCTGCAGCCTCACGGCTGCCTGCCCACCTCCGTCGTCATCGCCAGTGCCAGCCGGGGCACCCGCACCATCCTGCACGCCAGCGGGTGCGTGGTGTCCCTCACCTCGCTCTCTGTCCCTCAAGTTTCATTGTGGCGGATTTCCGACGCCGGGGTGTGGACGTGACGCACGTGGCCTGGCAGCCCCGCGGGGACGTGCCCTGCGCCTGCTGCGTTGTCAGTGCTACCAGCGGCTCCCGGACCATTGTGCTCTACGACACGTAAGGGCATCAGCCCCAGACCCAATCGCCTGGGTGGCACCACTCGGCTGGGCCGCAGCTTAAGGCTGTAGCCCCCTCTATGCTTACAGCCCAGCCAAGCATCCAGAGACACCCCCTGCACCTCTGGGGACTTACAGTGCTCAGCCCCTGGGAGGGCACCAGCTGATTCCAGGCCAGTGCTGCCATCCAGGGGGTCCCACAAGCCAGATTGGATGATTCCCCATAATCCTGCACACACAATCGCTTCCAATCATCCCCACAGCCTCAAATCACCCCCTGTGCCACAGCCGTGATTGGTGGTGACATCCCTGTGTGGCCACATGCTGCAGTGTGTTGGAAAGTCGATGTGGTCCTCATTGGCTCTCCTCGCACTGCACAGAGCAGCACTTCTCAACCGTGCTGGTGCCAGTGCACACAGGTTGATGGAAGGGACTGTTGGGCATTGCCACCCCCCTGCAGCTCCAGCCTGACTGTCACCATGCTGCCCTTTGAGTCCATCTCAGGGTCTGGCTGTGCTATTATTATTAATGATTCACCCAGGCAGTGCCAACCCTCCCACAGGGACCTCTGCCCCGGGCGTCACCAAGCCCTCTGCAGCCCCTGGCACTGCCCTTCGCCCCCGGCTGGGTGCCAGGGGAAAGAGGGGTCCCCTCACCCTGCCTGACCCCCCTGCCCCGCAGGAACTTGCCCGATGTGACAGCTCGTGACTTCGAGCGGGTTGACCTCTCCCAGTACAAGTGGATCCACTGGGAGGTGAGCCCGGGGCTGGGGTGAGGACCAGAGGGCAGGGGGACCACAAGGCAGGGAGACTCCACAGGCAGGCAGTGCCGGTGCCAGGCAGTGTGTGCCCACAGGCCCGGAATGCAGCGGAACAGGTGGCAATGATACGGCGAGTGGAACAGTACAACCAGTCCCGTCCGGCCGCGGAGCGGGTCCGAATCTCGGTGGAAGTGGAGAAGCCACGGCAGGAGCTGCTGCAGCTGATGGGCCTGGGGCACGTGGTGCGGGGCGTGGTTATCGATCGGGGGCGGGACTCCGAGTCTGGCTGGGGGCCCGGAGAGCGACCATCAGCTGGGCAGGAACCAGACCTTGGTCCGGGAGGAGGCGGGGATTGAGGGCTGGGGTGGGGCCACGGGGAGTTATTAGGGCTGGGGGCTGCGTTACCGCCCCTGGGACCACACGGCGGGAGGGGTATGGGGCGGGGTTACCTGCCGTGTGTGCCACCCGGGAGCAACGGGCAAGGAAAAGGGTTCGGATACAGAGGAATCGAAGCATCGAGGCCTCAGGGAGGTCGGGATACAGGGTGGAGCATAGGGCATGCAGCGATAGGGAAGTTACTTGCGTTGTGGGGGGCACAGGCGTTGCACGGTTGGAGGGTATGGGGATAAGGAGGTGTAGATGGCATCTAGAAATAACAGCCAGGGTCCGGGGGTGCAGAAATGTGCCAGGGTCTCAGTGAGTGCAGACAGACCTCTGAGGTGCAGTTCAGCTATGGGGAGGGGCACAGTCGGGGTGCAGGAGGTGTAGTTGTGAGGGTGTACTTGGGGTGGGGTACAGTTGGGGTATAGGGGCCCAGCAATGGCTGCTTGGAGGGGGTGGGGGGAGAGGAATTATGCCATCCCATCCCCTCTGCTGCAGGTATTCATCAGCAAGGACCTGGCCCAGCATTTGGGGTACCAGTCAGCCCCCGAGGCACTGCAGGGGCTGCACAGCCGTGCACAGCCAGGGTAGGATGAAGCACAAGAGGGCTGCAGGCCAGGGGGGTACAACCAAGCCCTGTACCCATTCCTCACATACCTCCAGGGCCACACTGATCTGTGCCTGGGCCGAGAAAGGGGCTGATGCTTTGGGACCCAATGGAGAGCTGGTGCACTCAGATGCATTCCCCCCAGAGACCCTTGTGGACACACTGGGAGCCGGGGACACCTTCAATGCTGCCACCATCTTCGCACTTTCAGCAGGTGAGTATGACCGTGACATGTGACCCAGCACAGCCCAGCATGGCCTGGCAGGGCTGACAAGGTGCCCATTCTCCAGGAAAGAGCCTGCAGGATGCCATCACCTTCGGCTGCCAGATCGCAGGCAGGAAATGTGGGATCCAGGGCTTTGACAGCATCGTCTGAGCTGGGCATGCCATGCCAGGAGACCACCCCATCCCTCAGGCACACTGCACCCTGCTGCACCAAAAACGCCCACTGCCCCACCGCCAATAAAGCCCTGCACTGCCTCACCATTGCCCCCTGGGCCCCTTTACACTGGACAGGAGCTGCATTGAACATGACCAAGGCAAGCACCAGCAGCAGCTCTTGTATTTCTCCATCCTGCCATGTTACAAGGGTTGCTGCACAGTCCCAGCCCCACTGTCCTCTGCAGCCCTGCCCCAGGACAATGGGGTGCAGGGAGCCCTCTCATTACCATGTGTCCCAAGTGGGGCAGGGAGCACAGTACTACACCCTATAGACACTGCAAGGGCTGGCACAACCCTGACTACAGCCCTTCACTGCCTGTCCCTCTGTAAAGCTCCCCTAAACTGGGGCTTTCTCCTTCTCAGGGGCTCCAGCCTCAGGGACTTCCTTTGCCTCCATGCCTTCAGTGTCAGGGCCTTCAGCTTGGTGGACTTCTTCCACCTCCATGGCTTCCACATCAGAGGCTTCAACTTGTGGAGCTGCCTGCTCCTCTGCCTGGCCATGTCCTGGGGCACCCACCTCTGTGTTCTCCCCAGGGGTTTCTGTGTCCAGCCTGGGCACAGCACCAGCTCCTGCTTGCAGCTCCCCAGGCTGCTGCAGGTTGGGCTGCTCTGGGGGTCTGTGGTCCCAGTGGGGCAAGAACAGCAGCTCAGGTGGGTCAAGCAGCCCATCTCTGCTCAGGTCCTGCCTCTCCAGGACTCTGTCCACCAGCACAGCCACCTGCATGGACAGAATGGGAACAGGGTGAGAGTAGGCCAAGGGCTCTGTGGGGTGCCAGGAGCCATCTTCATGAGACCTACCATATTGAGGTCTGGCCACCCCCCTTCCTGCTGTGCCAGCACTGTGCCTAGCAGCTGCAGCAGCTCCAGCCCATCCAGTTGTCTGCTCCGGTCATGGTCATGCAGCACGAAGAGGAAGAGCAGGACTATGGGGCACAGGGTGCCATGGGTCTGGGGCCATGTCCCTGCACCTATGGGACCCCCAGACCCCTGTGATCTTACCCTGCTCCCGTGTCATGGCCTCCGCATCCCACTCCGGTGGCAGCCCCAGGCTCCTCGCCACGTTCCGCAGCAGCCTGGGGGCAGCAGAGCTGGCAGTGGGCACACGCTGCCTCTGCCCCACAGCCTGTCCCAGGGCTGCTCTGCCCTGGCACAACCCTGCCCCATAGTTACCTGGGTAGTACCTGTGCCCACTGCACCCACCCGCTGCCCTCTATGATGCACAGCACCCAGACCAAGGGTGCAGAGCCCAGTGCTGTGGGGCTCCCCGGGGGACAGGAACTCACAGCAGTGTTGGCAGCTCTGTGCTCAGAGGGTCGGGATCATGATCCAGTCGCATGGCCTTAGGGTCCTCAGGTCTGGCCAGGAGAGAGAGGGATATCACTTGTGTTCCTGGGTGAAGAGGAGCAGGGAGGAGGCTGCCCACTCCAGCGTGGCCCGACATCCCTGCAGTGCCCCAAACAGCATCCCCTCCACCTGTAGCCAGCACAGCTCTCTGTGCACCCTTGTGCCTCATCTGGACCCATAAACCCTGTCCTTGACTCTGCACTTCCTGGGCCCCTCTGCAGCTATGTGCTCCAGTGACACTTGTGCCCCCAGCCCTGCACCCATCCACCCCACTTGCACCCATGTACCTTCTCGGTACCTGTGCACCCTCCTCATGCCCAAGTGCCCATCTGTACCTGTGCCCTCCCACATCCATGCACCCCATCCACACCTGCACCATCCCATACCTGTGCAGTTCTCTTACACCTGTGCTGCCTCATACCTGTGCTGCCAAATACCATGAATCCCCTAATACTCATGCATCCCCTTCACATCTGTGCACCCCTTGATATGTCTGCCCCCTGACCATACCTGTGCTCCCCAACCTTGGGGGCAGTCTGTGCCACCGGGACCAGCAGCAGCAGCAGTAGGGCCACCTGTAGGTTCCTCATCCTGCACCCTTGGACTGCAGCCAGACAAGAGTAACAAAGTGGACACCCTCAGTTGAGGGAAGTTGTGCCTGGATATGGGGGTGTGGGGGTGTCAGAGAAGTGGGAACCTTGAGAAGGGCTGGAAGTGAGGAGGTCTGTATGAGACGAGCCTCGGTCACGGCATCGCCCAGTGGTCCTGGAGCCCTCCCACTCCATCTGGCCTCCACTCCAGGTCAGCCATACCCACAGACACTGCCCGCACAGGGTGTCACCCCTGCCACCCGTCTGAGGCAGCTGCCCTGGACTGCTCTGGTCCCAAGTGGGTGCAGCAGCCCCAGGGAACTCCAGGAGCGGTCTGTGACTCCAGCGCGGCAGGGACACGCTGGCACTGCCGGGACGGCCGCGGGCACCGGAGGGAATTGCCCTCACTGCTCACACTCACTGCTGTCACTGCTCGCACTCAGTGCTTGCACTCAGTGCTCACATTCTGCAGTCACAACTCACACGCACTCGGGGCCGGTGCACACCGTCCCGCCCTGCTGCACACAGCATGCACCGTCTCAGCCCGCTCCCGCAGCCCCTCTGCCCACTCACCCCGTCCCGCTCTCCCGTCACGTCACCGCCCGGTGCCACCCGCCCCGGGCCACGTAGCTGACACGTTGTCCCGCACCGGTACCGGCTGAGACCCGCCTCGCCCTGCCCCGCCCCGCCGAGTCCTCCCTGTCCGGGAGGGCCCAGCCCCACCCGCGACATCCCGGAGCGTCTCCGGCCTCGCCCCGCCGGCAGTGCAGGGGTTAACCGGCACTCCGTGCCTGCCTCAAAGATGGCAGCCGGCGCCACACACGCCCGCTCGAGGGTGGGGCCAAGGGTGGGCGGTGCCACACTAGGCGGGGCTACGGCGAGGCCAATGCGGAGCGGCAACGTCACGCTGGGGCGGGGCTCTTCCGCGGGGCGGGAGTTGGGGCGGGGCCGGTCCCTGTCGGCGCGACGATGGCCGCAGAGGTGCCGCAGGTGCTGGCACTGGCGCCGCCGCTCCCGCTGCTGCTGGCGGCCGCCGCCGCCGCCGCCCTCTTCGGCTACTACTGGGCGCGGGTGCCACGGGTGAGCACGGGCTGGGCCCCGGGGGAGCGGTTCGGTCCCGCCTAGCGGCCCTGCTAACCCGCTTCCCCCCACGCCCTGCCCCGCAGCGGCCACTGCTCGCCGCGGGCCCGCGGTTCCGCGCCTTCTTGCAGCGGCACTGCCCCGCCGTGAGCGAGACCTTCCGCCCTACGCCCTGGTGTTTCGAGGGCCGCCTACAGACCGTGCTGGGAGCCCTGCTCCAGGCCCGCCCGCCTGTCACCTACCGCAGGTGAGCCCGCGGCACCGGCAGCGGACCGGTTCCCACGTCACCCCACCGACCCACCGCTCCACCCCACAGCGAGGCTATCCGCACCCCTGACGGCGGGCAGCTCATCCTCGACTGGGCCGAGTACACCGACAGTCACCGACACCCGGATCCCCATGCCCGCCCCACCGTCCTACTGCTGCCGGGTCTCACTGGCAACAGCCAGACCGGTTACTTGCTCTGCCTTGTGCACCGGGCCAGCTGCGCCGGCTATAGGTGAGCCTCAGGGACGGGCCGGCTGCAGGTCTGCCAACCACCTCACACATTCCTCTCCTCCAGGTCCGTCGTGCTCAACCACCGGGGCTGCCGGGGTGAGGAGCTGCTGGTGGGTCTGACCCCTAAAACCCCATTCCGAGTTTTGTGCAGAACTGGGCCAGCATGGCACAGTGGGTCACCGCCCGTCCTCAGCTCTACTACCCTCTCAGACACCCCGGACATTCTGCGCCAGCAACACCGAAGACCTGGAGACAGCCATTGCCCATGTCAAGCGTCGGTACCCATGTGCCCCACTACTGGCTGTGGGCGTCTCCCTGGGCGGGTATGGGTAGTCTCAGTGCTGAGGATGAGCCAGGATTGCTGCAGGGACAGACCAGAATGGCAGTATGGCTGTCCCTGACCAGACAGGATGTGGTAGTGGAACAGCTGCCCCTGACCAGAAATGGGTCAGGATGGTGGCATGGCTGCCCCTAACTGGCTGTGCCACAGGATGCAGGTGCTGAACTATCTGGGGCGGAAGGGGCAGGCAGCAGGGCTGGTGGCAGCCATGGCCCTGTCCCCAGTCTGGGACCCCAGCATCTCGTCCACATCGCTGAAGCAGCCTCTCAATGCCCTGCTCTTCAACCAGCGCCTTGCCATCAGCCTCTGCCAGCTTGTCAGCAGGTGGGTGAGGGGCACAGTGGGGTCCACACACCCAGCAGGGGGGTGATGTCATCACCCAGCACTGACCCCAGAGTTGGTGCAGGCACAGGGCGGCAATCGGGGACAAAGTGGACGTGGAACATGTGCTAAAGGTAGGATATAGGCCCCCCCACCCTGGCCCCACAGACCGAGCTTCCCCTTACCCCTGCCCCCGTGCAGGCACGCACCATCCGAGAGTTCGATGAGCGCTACACTGCCCGGGCCTTTGGCTACCGCTCCTGCCACGAGTACTACGAGGCAGCCAGCCCCACACGCCAGCTGCACCACATCCGTGTGCCAGTGCTCTGCCTCAATGCCTCCGACGACCCCTTCTCCCCACTGCATGGTGAGTGGGGGGTCCTGGGGGCCAGCCTCACAGTGGGGTTGCCACTGGCTAACTTCCTCTCACTGTGGTTGTCCAGCCATCCCCGTGGAGACTGCCTGGTGCCTGTCCCATGTGGCATTGTTGGTCACAGCCCATGGGGGACACATTGGGTTCCTGGAGGGGCTTTGGCCCCGCCCCGGTAGTTTCATGGAGCGACTCTTCTCCCAGTTCATCACTGCTGTCTTTGAGCATGGGGATGAAGTGCAGCAGCTGGAAGAGGAGGGGGATGGCATCATTGAGGCGGTTGTGGAGGAGGGCACTACCTGACCTCCTAATAAACTCACACAGCTGCAGCCATGTGTCCATGGGCTGGGGGAGGGCATGACAAAGGCCTAGCGCAGATCCCCAACCTGGGGCACCTCCAGAGCTAGCATCGCTCCCCACCAACACAGACTGGACAGCGCTGCCTTTGCTCTCCAGTTTTAATGGCAGCAGGGAGACAGAGGGCTGTAGGACCACCTCTGCGGGGCCAGCCCCGTACCACAATGCAGCCAGCACAGTCCTGCCAGGCTGGAGCCCCTCATCTGCTCCCCGGGCACCAGCGGGGACAGCAGGGCTGGGGCTGGTCCCTCGTCTGCTTCACAGTCTGCTTAGGGTGGGCCAAGGTACAGCAGAAGCTGGCCAGCCTCGGGGAACGGTCTGTCCTGGTGCTGAGGGGAGGCTGTGACCTACAGGAACCCTGGGAAGGCAAGCTGGAGCAGCAGGATGGTGGCCACAATGAGCCCGGCACAGAGCAGCAGCAGCAGCCAGACAGGGAGGGAGCCTGTGGAAGAGACAGGGGTGAGGATGGGTGCTGCAGGCCCATGGGTCCTGCCATGTATGCTGGACAATAGGCAGAGGCAAGAGCCTGCTATAGTCTGTGGAGAAGCAGTGGGTACCCCAGGACCTACGTCGGCTGGGGAGCAGGTGCAGCTTGCAGCGGCTGTCCACAGCAACACTGAGCAGGGCAGCCTCGTTCCCTGCCAGCAGCTCCCGCCCACGCTGGCTCTCGGGGACGAAAGCCACATCCGTCACCACAATGCCATGTGCCTCCTTCACGTAGTACAGCCTCTGCAGGGTGGGAGAGGAAAGGGTTGGCCCAAGGCAGCACTGCCACAGGATACTGAGGCTGCCACCTCGCCCCTCCCTGCTCAACCTGGCTGTCCCACAGCTCACCTGCAGTGAGAAGGCGATGTGGATGGCAACAGATCCTGTCACTGTGCCCAGCCCCAGGAAGGTGCCCGAGTCACTGCAGGGGGAGGACAGTCAGTGGGGCTAGTGCAGCCCCCAGTCCCAAGACTGAGTGGCCCCTGGGTACCTGATGGAGAGGCAGGAGATGACCTCACTGCCACAGGGTCGGGTCAGCAGCGGCAGGAAGCTTTTCCCATCCCATTTGGTCAGGTAGCAAGGTGGGGGGCGGCGTTCTCGCTTGTGGGGCACCTGCACTGTGTAGAGCCTCAGCAGCCCAGCATTGTCTTCCACAGTCCCAAACCTGCCCCAGGGAGAGAACACGGTGAATCAATTCCCATGGCCAGCACCACCACACCTCCTCTACCCAGGGCTGTGAGGGTGGTCACCTGGTGCTGTGAAGTGAAGCCTGCCAGCACTGTAAGGAAGATTCACTAGTGGCCAGCACCCTCCCCTTCCAACCTCACCTCTCCCATATGCAGACCTGAAGCCAGACCCAGCCCCACTAAAGCAAAGAGCAGAGCTGCTTCTTCCCCTAGCCCAGAGAACCAGGAGTAAGCTTGGTGTGGAGCAGCAGCTTGGTGGGGGTGTTCCATTCCCAGCCCCCTGCCCTCACCGGCAGGCCTGGTAGCGGTAAGCCTTGTCAGGTATGCCAGGCAGGTTCTCATTCCAGTGTAGCCCTGTCACCAGCTGGTCCTGCTGCCACACACAGCACTGGAAGTCCCGTCCTGCTGTCACCACCTGCACAGAGAGGCCACAGGCGCCTGGGGATGATCCTCCCTATGGAACCGTCTGATACCCCCAGTGTCAGGGGCCAGGGAGCCACCTGACACTCACCTTGTTGTCAGGGCCCAGCGCAATATCTTCAATCTCCCCATCATGGGCTTTGAACTCCAGTGTCTTCTTCATGCTGGGGAACTGTAAGGTAACAGCAGGTGTCAGAGCTGTGCCCCATGGGCCAAAGCCCCATGGCAGCACCCAGGGTCACTCAAGGAAGGTGCTAGAAAGACACAGCATTACACAACTGCAGGTGCTGCCAAACTGGCACTGCTGTGGCTTAGCTTTCCCTGCCGGATGAATGGCACCAGCATGGCAATGCCTAGCCTTAGCTCCTCCTGTACTTACCTCCCAGAGGCGAAGGAAGCCATCGGCACCACCGGTGACAAGCAGAGAGCAGTCAGCATTGAAGCGGACAGCCTTCTGCAGGGCGTCAGGGCTGAAATCTGTCTGGACACTGTGCAGACTCTCCACTGTCACCTCACTTGTCTGACTCTGTGTGTCACCTTGCCCCACCGGGCTGGGACCCTTCCGCTTCCGTGCCCCCTTCTCCCCACTGCCTGCAGTGGGGCAGACAACACGGAGCACTGACACAGCTCCCTGCCACCAGGCAAGCCGAGACCAGTGGGGTTCTGGGGTACTGCACCATCTCCAGGGCACCCCACAGACCACCCAGCTCTTCGTACCCTGCCCCACAGCACCCAGGACAAGTACTATCAGGCCCCAGGGAGAGCGGGACCTCACCATTCTGTCCGCCTGAGCTGCTTTTGGCTTCAGGTGCCTGCAGGCTGAAGCGGAGGATGTGGCAGCTGGCATCCTGCCCCGCGGCAATGATGTCGTCGTGGGCCAATGCCATGGTCATGGTGGCTCGAGTCTCGGTGTCGTGAGAGTGGAGCAGGGAGGCACTGAGCTGCCCCCCGATCTGCTCCAGCTGCAGGAAGTGCTGCAGGACAGGAGTCGGCCTCAGTCATCGGCTCTGCTAGGGGACTCGCCCCGGGACCACCCCCTCCAGCCACCACTCCACGTCCTACCCCGGGCCACCCCCACAGCATCCGAGCGCTGCCTCCTCCACCCGACTCCCGCCCGCGGTCTGGAGTCTTCTTTCCCCTCGAGTCCCCCGGATCCCCAGCCCTCCGCCGCGCCCACCGTGCCCGGCCCTGCAGCTTCCAGGCCTCCTCACCACCCCTCCACCCGCCCGCGGGACCCCCGACCCAGCCGCACCACGCCATTGCGGATGCCTGTCTTTGCGGCGCCGCCGCCGCCGGCGGTGATGGCTAGCGGCCGCCGCGGGTGGAGGCGGACGGTGTACAGCGGGAACGGCGCCCGGTACAGCTCAGCCGGCCTCCGGGGCGCCATGGCTGCCCCGCACACGTCAGCGCATCGCCGCGCCTCGGCGTCACCGCGCCGGCTCGTCACCGGACCGCGCCGCCCCGCCTCCGGTCACCCCGGGCCTCCCCGCTTGTCGCGCATGTAGCCCGCTCGCCGCGGGGGAGCGGTTCTGCGGCCCGAGGGAGGCCTGCGACGGGGGGAGCAGTGCGCTGCAGAGGCTCCGCTCAGCCCCACTGCCCTCAGCTGCAGTGCCACATGGGGCGAGGCAGGGGGGCAAAGGGCTGCCTGGGCTGCTGTGGGACCCCCCCGACTGTCACCTCCCAGCCTTGATCCCTTTGGCTGCGCCTCCCCCATCCCACCCTTGACTTCGCCTTGCTCCTCCCACGCCGGCTTCCGGCTGCTTAGGGGTTCTCACTCAGATGCCTGGCGGCCGATGCAGGTGCCGAAGTGCCTCTAGCACTAGGTGTGCTGAGACTGGGCCCCGGGGAAGAGGGGGCTGGGGTGGGGATGCAACAGCCCCCAGGGTCCCTGGGGGCCCGGGTTAATGATGTGGAGCTTCCTTGCCTAGTGCAGCCCTCAGACTGTCCTCAGCTGATCTTTCGAGTAGGCAGAAAGTTGCAACACGAAGTCCTTGCCCAACTGAGAGACTTCAGGGCCTTAGGACGACTAAGGGATCAGGAGCACAAGTAATTTTCTCATGTAGTTGCAAGGTGTAATGAAGGAAGAAACAGGAAGAGTCAGCAGATCAATGCCTAGGTCTAAGACTGGTGTTTCCATCAGGACTTCGGGTTCTTTAACCACAGGCTGATTTACAGGAGACCAGCCCTCTGGCAACAGATAGGATACACCTGCAGCAGAGGGGGGAAGGATTCTAGCCTGGGAGCTAGCCGGGCTCGTTGAAAGAGTTTTGAATTAGATTGAAAGGGGATAGGGCACAAAATCAGGGTTGCTACAAGTAAGTCTGAGAGCAGTATTTGAAGGATGGTGTGCTGGGGAGACCTGTCAGCCTGCAATAGCAGTGGAGGTAGGCAATGGAGACCCATGTGGCAGCAAAGACTCTAGGGCCACTGGTGAATTATCAACCACAGGAGCACCTGAGAACATCTCAGAATGACAGAATGTTAGGGGCTGGAAGGGACCTCAAAAGATCATGTAGTCCAACCCCCTTGTCAGAGCAGGGTCACCTATACCAGATCACAAAGGAATGCACCCAGGCAGGTTTTTAGTATCTCCAGAGAGGGAGACCACAATCCAGGTAGGAATTAGGACTCCTCCCTACAAAAACGTGGCAAGAACTTTAGACCAGCTGAAGCGCATCTACCCTAACGCACACAGCATGGCAAACAAACAGGAAGCTCTGGGAAACCATGGCATACCAGGAAAGCCGCGGTAGAGAGGCCATCACAGAATTGGGGTGGGACAGCTCACACGACTGGAGTGCCCCAGTCAATGGCTACAAACTCTCCAGAGCAGATTGGCAAGGAAAAGGAGGCAGTAGCATGACCCTGTACGTCAGGGAGCGTTTGGATTGTATTGAGGTTCACAGAGTGTTTACGAGTAAGAATCAGGAAGAAGGCCAACAGGGCAGATATCCTGGTGGAAGTCTGTCACAGGCCACCCAGCCATGATGAAGAGACAGATAAAACTCTTTAGGCATCAGGCAGAAGCACTTGTTCCTGTGGGGGACTTCAGCTTCCCTGATACCTGCTGGAAATACAATACAGCAGAGAGGAAGCAGTCCTGGAAGTTCACAGGGTGTGCAGAGGACAACACCCTGACCCAGCTGGTGAGGAAGCTAGCTAGGGAAGACACCCTGCTGGGCCTGCTGTTCACGAACAGAGAAGGATGGGTGGGGGCTGTAATGACTGGGCATACTGATCATGAAATGACAGAGCTCTCAGTTGTTGGAGAAGGGGGGGGCGGGATTGGCCTCAAATTACAGCAGGTGAGGTTTAGGTTGGCTGTTAGGGACAATTTCTTTACAGAAATGGTGGTCAGGCATCGGAACAGGCTGCCCACAGAGGTGGTGAAGTCTCTGTCCCTGGAGGTGTCAAAAAAAAAAGAAGTGTAAACGAGGTACTTTGGGACATGGTTTAATGGCCATGGTAGTGTTAGGTCAAAGGCTGGGCTTGATGATCTTAGAGGTCTTCCAACTGAAACAATTCTATGATTCTACAACCTCCTCTCAGCCTGTGCTGGGTGTCAGTGGGTGCAGAAGCCCCCCGGAGGGTGCGCCCTTTGGTTCAGGCAGCTGCCCACCGCCAGTGCCACACCGGCACTGGGCTTCCATCCCACACACAGGGCCTCAGGCTCACATGCCAGGACTGCAGCAGGGTGTGACGCCATGTGGGTGCCATGCCCAGAGCATGACCTCTGCCTATGGTGCCTCTGTGCCCATGGTACCCTGCCCACACCTTGGTAGCTCATGTGGCACTGAGGCTAGGCTGTGGGGCAAGCTGGGCTGCTGCAGGTGGCCATGGGCCTGGGGAAGATCTGGCTGGGACAGCCTGTACCTCCTGCTCATCCCCCATGCCAAGGAGGAGGAGGTGGACACCTGCCCGGGCCAGGCTGTGGGCTGAGACATGCTGGGAGGCACTGGGGATGCAGTGGTGCTCCCTGGGGCCCCCACACCCACTGTTGCTTCATGGGGCCAAAGGGCAGGCAGGAGTGTGGGCAAGGGCTGCCCAGTGGGACCCAGCATGGCCAAGAGCACAGGGGCATGTGCTTGTGAGGGGTGCAGAGCAAGGTCAGCCCCCACACACAGCTGCTCCCCTGTCTCCTCCAGCCGCTGGGGCAGGAGGAGTGCCTGTAGCCCGCAACAAGCCACCCAGTGCTGCCAGGGAGCGGGCACAGGCAGGACTCCAGGATCCTCAACTGCCTAGCCTGGCACCCCAGGGAGCAACCCAGCAGCAGGACATCTAAGGTGCCAGATGAGTGCCAGGTGTGGTGGCAGCAAGGAGCCCCAGCAATGCCACCCCTCACCTCACTGCACTAGAGACAGATGGCACAGGGGGCCCTGGGGAGATGCCATGGTGAGAGGGTTCATGCCAGGCAGTGCCAGCCCACCTTGCTCAGTGAGTTGTGGGCAGGGCAGAGACTGGTGGGGTACATGCAGGGCATATGGGCTGCCCCACAGCGTGCAGCCCTGGGGGCACAGACACCCCATGGGCTTAGATCCTGGGTTCACCTGGCTCCCCAGGGACAGATGGCATCACAGAGGATGGGTGCTGTCCCCATCCTCACTGGGGGTGACAATGACTGCTCCAGCCACAGCTGCAGAGGGCCACGGGTCCCAGGCCAGCTCAGCCCCTCCTGTCTCTGCAGGGTGCCCCATGCCCCCAGAACATGGTGTGGGAGCAGAGCCAGGTGCAGGAACTCCATCTAGCTTTCCTGTCTCTACAGGCAGCCCTGCCCACTGTGCCCCCTGGCACCAAGCTCTCTGAGCTAGACGTCCTTATCCTGGCCACCAGCTACATTGCCCACCTAGCCATACATTGGGCCTTGGGCCCCCTGCAGCTGCACCCTCCTGCTCAGTCGATGGCTACTCACTCCCACATCCTCTGAAGGTGAGACCTTGGGCACCTCTGCCCCAGGGTCCAACTCCCTGGCACTGGTCTATGGAGTCCCCCTGCATGACAACACCCTGGTATCCCCCATTATGCAGGGGTCTGAAAGCTTTGTGGGCACAGGGTGGGCAGTAGGATGCCCAGGTTCCCTGCCCAGTCCTGCCTGCAGCCACAGTGGGTCAGGACCCCAGGGACACTTGGGAGTAAGAACCTGAGGAACACAGGTTACCTGCCTGGACCAGAGATGGGGGTGGGCAACACTGTCTATGGGGCTGGGGTACACCTGGCCCCACCCACAGCAATAAACCCACAGCTGGAACCTGCCTCCTGCTTTGGCTCACCAGTGCTGTGGGACACAACCCCCATGGGACCTTCACCCTGGGCTCCACCCAGACAGGACTCTCATCCTGGGCATTGCTCCAGCTCAGCTATGCTCAGAGGGTAGGTAGATGGGGACCCTGCACACCCCCTTAACACAGAGCAGCCCCACTTCCCTCCACCCCCCCAAGCCATGCTAACCTGGCTCCCCTCGCTGGGCCCCCTTTGCCTGCCCTCTGCCATGGGAAAGAGGCCAAGGCTATGGCCATAAATCTACCCTGTTTGTCAAGGTTCCTGCTTCCAGGGGACTGCAGAGCCCCCCACTGCTTGGGAATACAGGAGTCCATGTCCCCACAGGCTCCATGTGATGGTGGGGAGGTTGTTGGTCCTGGAGCTTCTCCAACAACTGTGCTCCAGAACCATTTATTGGGGGGACAACAAACACAGAGATGGGTGATGGGGTCTGGGGAGATGTGGGGCAGCCCCCAGACTGGGAGCAGTGCAGTAAGGCACATGGCCAGGCTGGGGACACCAGGCAACAACCCAGCCCAGGGCGGGGACAAGGCACCGCTCCAACACCCGCCCCAATACCTGTGGTCCCAAAGCCCCCTGGCCAGAGGACAGAGTCTAGCACAGCCCCTGTCATGGACAGCTGGAAGGCTGGGAGCTTGGCTGCTCACAGGGGTGCAGCCCAGTCAGCCCCCTCCACTGAAGGACCCAGCCCCTCTGTTATCAGTGCTCCCCAGCTCTGTGCTAGCAACCCATAAGGGTCTGTGCCCCCTGGCTTCAGGGGGAGCTGGGGAAGGGTGCAGGGGGCACCTGGGACCCCCATGCTTTGGGAGAGCTCAGAACTGGGGGGCTCAGAAGGAGGTCTCCTGCAGGGAATACTCGGGGGCTCCACCCATAGAGATGTATCCCTGCCCTTCAGTCTCCTGTTCTCGCTGCCTGGAGCCAGGGGGCACCAAGCCGTTGGCCATCCCATTGCTCTTCATCACAGTATCTGTCTGATCGCCGTCCTGTGGAGACAGAGCAGTGGCAGCAGGAGCATGGGGAGGGTGGCACAGACCCCGTGCCCCTCCCCTGCTGGGGTCTGGGCCCCTCACCTGGTCTGGGAAGACCACTCCACAGCACAGCTTCTGCCGGTACTTGTGGGGCAGGCAGCACAGAAGGCGTGGCAGCACCGGGTAGATGGTGCGGGGGTCCACAGCTGCTGCCGGTGTGGGGCCTGGGCAGGCAGAGCAGAGGGTGAGCAGGGAGGCTGGGGGTCCAACTGCCAGCCCCCCCAGCTCCTGCACTCACCAGTGAGCAGGCTGACCAGAAGCCCCACCAGGATGACAGTGGTGGAGTTGTGGGCACTGTACCACATGTAGGATAAGTTGTAGAACTTCTGCAGCCCACTGGGGCTGGCGGAGATGAGCATGAGAGGGGAGAACTGGTAAGGGGGAGCACAGAGCAGCACCCCTGCATCCCTCATCACACAGTACCCTGGTGCCAAGCCCCAAGCCCCACTCACCTCTGGGGGGCCAGCGTGGGGGTCAGCAGCGTGGTGGCAAGGGCAGTGGTGAGGTTGCCGGCAGTGGGAAGCAGAGTGCTGTTGGGTGGGTAGGGCTCCCTGGCCGCCCCCATGCTCTGCAGCAGGCTGCCAATGCCTACCCAGAAGGCCATGGCGAGGCCTGCCAGCAGCCCCACGACAGCACCCTGTACCAGGGGAAAGGGAGGTTGCTGAGCCCTACCTGGGCTTGAGGAACCTGGGCCCCCTGACACTGCTCCACCCCCTGCCTGTCCACAGGGTCCATGCCCTCAGCCAGGCAGGGGGACACTTACCATGGAGTTGGCACAGGGGAAGAACATGCCCAGGCAAAAGAGCCCCAGGAGCGGGCCCCCCACCATGCCAAAGATGCTGATGGCTGCCTGCAGAGACACAGGTCTCAGAGCTGGCCACTCACCCTGGCACTGACCACACACCAGCTGTGTGCCAGAGCTGGGTGTGGCCATGCCCCAACGCCTACCTGCAGCACAGGGCCCAGCATGGAGGACACATAGGCCATCCCCAGGCAAAGCAATCCATAACCAAGAGCTGGGGAGAGGAGCAGGGAGTCATGGTGGTGCTGGGGACCCCCATCACCAGCACTAGCCCCCACCACAGTGCCCTTGCTCACCCAGCAGCTTGGAGAGCAGAGTGGCCCGTGACTCCGACAGCCCAGGGCAGCAGGGACGGACCAGGTCCTCCATTGTCACCGTGGCCAGCGAGTTGAAAGCAGAGGAAATGGTGCTGGGGAGGAGAAGGAGCAGGAAGGTGCTCATCCAGGACTCCCCCAATCCTCCCAGCCCTAGGGCCACCTGCTCACCTGAGAGAACCACTGAAGAGGCAGGCAACGAAGAGCCCAGGAAGCCCAGGCAGGTCCCGCAGCACGTCCATCACGAAGTACAGTACCAGCTGGAGTGGGGGGATCAGCACCCATGAGGCCAGGAGCTCAGGGCAAGTGTATTCCAGTCCCACAGGCTGTGGGAGGCACTGGGGGAGCCCAGTAACTCACCTGGTCAGAGGATCTGGGGCGCTGGGCAGGTGCCAATGGGTGCTCCCGGTCATAGATGAACATGACGAGGCCGGTGAGGCAGCTGAGGCACAGCACGATTTGCTGGCAGGGGAAGACAGCGTAGCAGGAGCTGTAGACACCAGGTAAAATGTCAGAGGGGTTGGGGGGCAGCAAGGGGGCCCATCCCAGCCAGGTGACCCCCAGCCCTAGCCCCACTCACAGCTTGGCCTCCCACTCGCTGCGGGCACTGAGGTACCGCTGCACCTGTGCCTGGTTCACCCCATAGAGCGACAGCATCATGAAGACCCCTCCCATCGACAGGGTCCAGAAGGTGTAACGCTTGAAAGGGTCAGGGTCCAGGCTGCAGAGAGGTGCCAGCAGAGGAGGAGGGGTGTGAGAGTGCTAGGTCCTCTCTGGCACCCTGCACCCCACACACCACAGACAGGAAAAGGTGGAACAGGAATGACACCCCCCAACCGCCATGCAGTGCTGGTGTCCCTCTCCCCCAGCCCAGGCCCTTCTCAGCTGACTCATGTGTCCCCACTGTGTGACATGGGATGCCCTGCCCTGGGTGGGTGAAAGTATCTTGGCATGGGCCACTCACTCGATGCCAGAGATCTTGCCCTCCTGCTCGGCCAGGTGCCAGATGCGGGCCATGCCACCCACTCGCCGGGCACCCACCACAATAACAGCCAGCTGCCCTGCAAACATCACCAGCGTCTGGAAAACGTCTGTCCAGATGACAGCCTTCAGCCCACCCTGTGGAGGCACAGCACCTGTCACCACAGCCTGGAGAGGGGCGCACTGGGCACTCCACAGCCAGCCACCCACGGCCACCCACTCACCAGGGTGGTGTACAGCGTACAGACCAGCCCAATGGTCAGCACCGCGCTCCAGAGGTCAAAGCCTGTCACTGGAAGTGGCAGAAGCATTAATAAGCAGGGGGGTGGCTGGCCCCACCCCACCAGGTTGGGGGCTACAGCATTTGCCCCCCCGCTCTCATTCCTTTACCTGCATTGAGGGCCAGTGCAGGTGCATAGAGCACCACTCCCATGTAGATGACCTGAGAAGAGAGCAACACTGCAGCTGTGCCTGGTCCCCCATCGTCCCCCCCACCTCCCTCCTGCCCCACTCACCATCTGGAAGATGAAGGTGACAGTGCCAAAGACCCGCACCGTCTTGTTGAAGCGCAGCTCCAAGTACTGTGGGGGAGAGGGGTCAGGGCAGTCCTGCCTGGACACAGGGTCCTGAGCAGGGGGTCATCCCCTGTGTCCCCCCTATGGCACCAGGCAGGACCCCACTCACCTCATAGGTGCTGGTGATGTGCAGGCGGTAAAAGATAGGGATAAAGATGTGGGCTGGGATGAGCAGCCCCAGGAAGTAAGAGCAGCCGAGGAACCAGTACTCGGTACCGAAGCGATAGATCTCGGCTGGCACACCCAGGATAGCCACAGCTGACTGAAAAGTGGCCAGCAGGGAGAGAGCAACGGGTAGGAAGCTCATGTTGCGGTTGGCCAGCAAGAACTCTTGCACTGTGCGCTGCCGGTTCCCGCTCAGCGCGTAGAAGAGCCCGATGGCCGACGACAGCACCAGCAGCAGCGCAAAGATGCTGTAGTCGATCACCGTGAACTCCATGGTGAGTGCCTCCTCTCGCTGCTGCCCCACCGGAGCTGCTCCTTCCCAGCCACCCGCCTTTGATCCGCCCCGCTGAGCTCACGGGCACGCCGGCCCCCCGCAGCCACCCCAGCAGTGGGTCATGACCGTCATCTCCCCAGCCCTGGGAGCTGCAGGAGGAAAGAAAAGTGTCACGGCCACGCTAGGAGCTGCATCACACACTGCAGGGACCTTCGCTCCCTCCTCAGCCGCAAGGATTTGGAATGGGCGGGGCGCCAGGCAGGGCGAGGGACGTCCCCTTAACCCCTCTCCGCCCTCTGCCCAGGCAAATGGGTGCCTCTGCCAAACAGCACCGAGGCCATGATTGCGAAAACAGTCCCACCCGGGACCCCAGCAGCACCGGCCCTGCCGGCCCCACGCAACTCTGCCAAGCCCGGCAGAACCGGCCCGACGATTGCCAAACCCAACGACACAACCGCCCTCGGTGCGGGGCAGCCCTGCTGAGCCCGGCAGCACCGCTCCTTGTCCCGCAGCCAAAGACAACCGCTCCAGCATGAGCAGCCCCGCCAAAGCCGCCAGAGTCGCCCCCGGTGCCAAAGCCCAGCCAAGATCAGCACAACCTCCCCGGCGCCAGGCAGCCGCCCCGGGGGCGGCACATCCCAGCCCAGCCAGCGCCAGAGCGGCTGCCCCCACAGCAGCCCACGCTGGGCAGCCCCTGGCCCTGCAGGACCCACAGACGCGGCTGAGCAGGGCAGACGGACAAGCAGTGGAGCGCAGTCCGTGCCAGTGAACAGGTGCAGGAGGAACCCTGGCACCCTAGCCCACCTGAGCAGGGGTTGGACAGGGTGACCCCCACGACATACATCACACACAGCCAGGGGTGAACAGATGGACACACAGATGAGTACTGACAGCCTCAGAGGCTCTGGGCAGCAGCCAGATGGAGCAGACACCTGAGCTGCTGGTGGCCCTGGCATCTCTATGCCCTATTCACAGGCTCATCCTCAGGGGCAGTGTTAAGGGCTGCCAGGGGGTATTGCAGGGCACATGGAGGTCAAAACCGGCCTGCTGGTGGTGGGGGACTGGCGCTGCACCCACCATGATCCCCAAAGGAATGTCTGCCTGGGGCATACTTGGGGGGATTAGGCTGGAACCCCTGCACCCAACACAGCTCGCCCAGGCCTGCCCGCTGTGAGGGTAAAGGGATTCAGCTGTGCTGGCACCATGCCCTGTAGCAGTGCTCGCTGGGCATGAAGGAGGTGAGGGCAGCACCTCCTGCCACTGTCCCTGTCCCTGACAGACACCACCCCACCAGACAGCACAGCTCCCAGCCAGGATCCAAGGTCACTCCACCACATTCCACCATCAAGACTGAACACGGGGCAGCAGTGCTATGGTCCCTGACAGCTGCCTCACCAGCATTGCAGCCCAAGGCCTGGCAGCCCCACGTGTTCCCAGCCCAAGGCTGCCCTGTACCTGCTGTCCCTGAGGCCCTGCTCCATCGAGCCTTAGTGTCCCCCGGTGTCCCTGGCCCAAGACCCCACTCCCTGTCTCTCAGTGCCCACCCTGAGGATTTGTTGACCCGTCTCTTGAGGACCCCGTGTCCCCAGCCCCAGACCCTGCTCCCCCAGCCCCAACGTGCCCCATGTCCCCTCTCCCCTGACTTGTTCTTCCCTGTCTCCCAGTGACCCGCTCTGAGGCACAACCCTCCTGTTCCCCGGTGTCCCCTGCCCTACACTTCATTGTTCCCCTGTGTCCTCAGAGTCCCTGCTCCCCCTTCCCCGTGTCCCCGGTGCCCCTAGCCCGAGTCTCAGCCTCTCTGTCCCTCAGGGTGCCCGCAGCCCGTGTCCCGGTCCCTGATTTCTCATGATTGCCGGTGCCCTCAGTCCGACGCCCGGACTCCTCATCCCCCTCGACTCCGCTGTCCCAAATGATCCTGTACCCTGTCGGGGCTCCCCGGCGCTCCGGTGCCGCCAGCGCAGACCGGCGACAAGGTGAGGCGGGGAGCCACAAGATGAGCCCCGGCACGACCTCAGCGTGTGTTCCGAGCCCGGAGAGACCGCTCCCGGGCTGGGCCGGGCGGTGACCTTGAGAACCCCCCGGCAGCCCCGGTGTGACACTCACCGGCGGCGGCGACCGGCGCGGCGGAGCTCGGCCCCCACGTGCCGGCGTGACAGCGGCGGGCGCGCGCTGATCATGTATGGTGAGGCCACGCTGCCCTCACCGCCACTTCCGCCCGGCCCCGGCGCGCCCTGACGGCGTCACAGGGGCTGCATGGGGTCAGCCGCGCTGCCGCGGCTGCGGTTGGCTGCCTCGGGCGGGTACTGTGCCCTGACACCGCTGGCTGCGGCAGACCTTGGCTGCAGCCTCTCTCAGTGCCGAGGTCGCTTGGCCTGGCCTGGCTTAGCTTGCATCCTTCCAGGGCTTCCCGTCGTCCCCCGGCGCACTCGCCGGTGAGCGGCACAGTTGTGTCCTGCCCGCGCCCCAGGCGGTGCCAGCCAGTGTCGGTGCCGCGGCACCGGGCCCGCGGGGTTTCGGAAATGTCCCAGTCTGGTCCCTTGGTCTCCCGGAAGAAAGCCACAGCATTACCGCCAGGGGGCGTCCTCGCACTGGGCGTGTCCGGCGGACCAGGGCGGTCCCGGAATAGCCGTGGGGTGGGGCCGGGGCTGGGGCGGGGGCTCGGCCAGGGACATGGCCGCTTTCCTGATGTTCTTGCTGCTGCCCTGGTGCGCCAGTGGGGCAGCGGTGAGCGGCTGGGATCGGGACCGGGACCGGCCTGGGGCCGGTCCGGGGTTTGGGGGTGCCGGTGCTCGAGGGGTGCCGGTGCTCGAGGGGTGCCGGTCGGGGAGTGCACGAGATGAGGACGCCCGGGGTTGGAAGTGCCTACGTCGGGAGACGAGGGGGGTCCGGGAGTGTCCCGACGGTCGGTGAATGTCCGATCAGGGGAGATCTGAGGACGTCCAACTTGGCGTCTCCAGAAGGCACTCGGGTCGGGGATGCCTGGAAGGGGAGGAGTGCCTGGGCCGGGGATGTCCGAGGTTGTGGATGCCGGGACCAAGGGGTACCCTGGTCTTGGGGTGCCGAGAGTCGGGGAGTGGCTGTTTCCGGGGCTCAAGACAGAGGGTGCTCGGATTGGTAGTGCCCGGCATGAAGATGTATGCGGTCGGAAGTGACCATGTCGATGGGCTCCAGGGGAGTCCCAGGCATCGGCGGGTGCCCATGTGGCGGACCCTGGGAAGCAGGGTGGAGTGAGTGGAGGGGTCGGAGGGTCCTGGCTTAGAGGTGCTTGGACGAGGGGGCTTCGGGTATCAGGTGGTTTGAGGGGTACCTGTGCTGCCAGGGCTCCACTGAATGTCCCTGTGACAGGTGTGCAGGCACTGCCCAGGACCGTTGCACAACAGCTCTGTCGTGGCCCGATACTGCACATCCCAGGCTGGCACCAAGAGTGAGGGACGCTGCTGCTGGGAACAGGGCACCCGTCCAGAGCGACTGCTGGGGTATGGGACAGGAGGCATGTGTGAGGGGGCTCTGGGGGTGCATAGGGGTAAGCAGAGGGTGTTTGGGGCTGCATTATGCGGTGGCTTGGGCTGGGGATTTGCCTGGTGTAGGGGTGTGACTGGGTGTTGTGGGAACACAGTGGATCAGGGGACTGCAGGGGTGGGAATTCTGCGGGGCAGAGGGTGCATGGGGCAAGGAGGGTGGGAATGCAGGGGGTGCCAGGCACACTGCCATCTCTCCTCTGACTGTACCACCCCCCTCCAAGGCTGGACCTGAGCAACTGTTCCCTGAACAGCCTCCCACCAGGGCTGGACGAGGCTACCACCACTATTGTCCTGTGAGTGTGTATATCCCTTTGTGTCTGTCCCCTCCTGCTCCCTGCAACAGATGGGGCCCTGGGAAGGGAGAGGGGTCTGATGTGACATCCCCATCTTGATGGGTTCTCGGACCAGCACAGTCCTGCCTCACTGGTCCCCATGCCTGCTGTTCCCTTGTGCCCCCATCACCCTACTGTCCCCAGGTCCTATGGCACTCCGTAAGCCAGGGGACACTGGCTGCTCTCCATCCCATTGGAGTGATGGTGGTAGTTAGGAGGAGTCCCCAGTACCTGGAAAAAAGGCAAAATCACCCTCATTTCTAAAATGGGAATTTGGGGGACCCCAGGAACCACTGGCCAGGCAGCCTCACCTCTGTGCCTAGTCACGGCATGGAGCAGATCCTCCTGGAAGGTCTGCCAAGGCATATGGATGGCAGCAGAATGGTGCAGGACAGCTAACATGGCTTCACCAAAGGCAAGTCCTGCCTGATCAACCTTCTATGATGGTGAGACCATGCTGGTAGATAAGGGAAAAGCAGCTTGATGTCACCTATGTTGACTTCTGTAAGGCTTTTGACAGTCTCATGTAACATCAGTCTCTAAACTGGAGAGAAATGGGTTTAGTGGAAGTGGCTGGATGCATGTCCAGAGAGTTTTAGTTAACAAACAGCTCAGCATCCAAATGAATGTCAGTGCCCATGGCAATGTCCTGAAGTTCAAGAGGGCCACGTGCAAGGTCCTGCACCTGGGTCAGGGCAATCCCCGCTATTAGTTGAGGCTGGGAGATGAAGGAATAGAGAGCAGCCCTGCAGAGAAAGTCCATGTGCCTGGTGTGTGTTTGCAGGGACCTGACAGAGAACCCCCTAACACTCCTCCCCAACAGCTCCTTCTTGGGCTTCACCGAGCTGCGGATCCTGTGAGTACCTGGGGGAAGAGGGCACGGGCCTGCTGGGATGCTGGGGGCTGAACTGTCTGTTCCCCAGAGCGGTGCCGCTGGCACTGAAGTGCCCAGGTGGGAACAGTGCCTGGGAGGAGGTGACAACGAATGGGAGTAGTCGGTTCTGCCAGGGTCAGAAGAACCCCTGCAACAGTTCTGAGGAGCTTGGTATGGCAAGGGGCAGGAAGGCCATGTCTGGGGCTGGCAGGTTGGGGGGGTCCTGCCCTGGCCCCATGGCCCCTGCTGTTCTCTTCCACCAGCCTGGCCGTGCCCTGAGAATGCTGCCTGTGCCCCGGATGGCCCTGGCCTCGTCCAGTGTCTCTGCAAGAGCCCTTTCCATGGCTACAAGTGCCTGCGTGAGGTCAGCACTCGTGGGATGGGGCTGCAGCAGTGTGGGCTGCATGGGGTGGGGGTGGGCAGTGAGGGACAGCACTGTTCACTGCTACTTCCTGGCAGGGGACATTCCCTATGCTGCTCTTCTGTGGGATCCTGGGAGCTGTCACCCTGTCTGTGTCCCTCCTCCTGTGGGGCACACAGCGCCGGAAAGCCAAGACCCCCTAAGCAGGGAAGTGGGTCTGCACCAGTGCCTCTGGTAAGGGTGGCAGGGGCTGATGGTCCTGGGGTCCTCCGTTGCTTCTGGGTGGCTCCGTGCCTTGGTGCCTGGCTCACTGTTTTGGGGCTGAGGGTGAATAAAGGCTGCAGCATCCTCATTCTGTGTCTGTCTGCTGGACTTGCTCCCCGGGCTGTGCATGACCCCACAACCGCGGGGCCTGGGGTGCCACCTTCGCCTAACTGCCCTTGCCGGGAAAGGGCCCCGTCTCCGCTATCTGCTGGAGGCTGTGGCGGAAACGGCAGAGCGGGCGGAGCGGGACCGAGAGACACTGGGCAGGGTCGAGAACACGCAGGGCGGAACGCTGGACCTTGCATCGCAGCCGATAGAGCCGCCGCCGGGGCGAGGCCCTGAGGCTGGGGCGGGGCCATGCAGATGAGCCACCGCGCGGCGTGACGGGAGCTCAGCGGTGAGCCGCACGGCGGGGCACGGGCAGCGCGAGCGGGGGCGGCGGCAGGACGGGGTGTCGTCGGGACGGGGGTGTCGGGATGAGGCGTGGTGAAGTGTCCGAGGTGTCGGTGGGGCGTGGGGTGTCCGTGTGTTGAGTGTGCGTGCGGCGGCGGGCGGCGCGGCGGTGCGGGGAATGAAAGCATACTTACCTGGCAGGGGAGACACCATGATCAGGCAGGTGGTTTTCCCAGGGCGAGGCTCATCCTTTGCACTCCGGGTGTGCTGACCCCTGCGATTTCCCCAAATGCGGGAAACTCGACTGCATAATTTGTGGTAGTGGGGGACTGCGTTCGCGCTCTCCCCTGGTGTTGTGGTGCAAAGGAAGATAAACTTACTTGCTTCTGGTGAAGGAGGAAGTCTCTGAGCTCCGGAGGTGCTGGTCAATGAAAGAAGGGTGGGAGAGCTCCGGCCCTCGCCACCCCTACCCCCCGTATTTATTTCCGTTGTCCCCTCCGGCGCGAGTGCACAGCCGCCCCTGTGACCCCGCCTGCCCTGCTCTGTGAGAGCAAGAGGGAAAGAATGAGTCCTCTTTGGAGTGGTTGTCCTGGGGTGGAGGGTGCCAGCATGGTGCCTGCACCCTGCCAGCCCCAGGGAGGGAGGCTGGAGCCAGGGACCACTGCATGGAACTCGGTGGCCTCTCGTCAGCCTTCAGAGAGAACATGGCTTGGAGGAGGAAGATGTTGCTTCAGGTTCCTGGGAAGGTGATAAAGAAACCGCAGCCTGGCTAGGACATGGCCACCTGCCTGTACATGCAGGTGCAGGCAGCAAGGGAGGGACTCAACCACCACGAGCCAGGATTGAGGATCCCGGAGTGGGAGCCTGTCGCCACCATGGAGTCCTCTCCTCTTGCCCATGGCTACAGAGGACTCCCTGGGGCTGAGCCAGCCAGGTCTCTGCTGGGGCACGTTTGCCAAGAGCGGCAGGCAGAGCTGGCCCCGGCCATCGTCCCTCCCGCTGCATCGCTTGTCTGGTCCGTCACTCCGGTCGCAAAGCCTGCATCTGTGTTCAGTTTTATTTAAAATAAAACTCGTGTGGTTAAAACCTTGTCCTGGACGCTCCCTGTCCTGGCTCCAGGCCCCCTGTGGTTGAAAAGGGTAGGGAGGAGGAACCTGGAACTACCAGCCTGTCAGCCCCACCTCTGTATCTGGGGGGATCATGGAGCAGGTCTTCCTAGAAGCTTGGGTAAGGCACACAGAGGACAGGAAGGTGATTCCAGACAGCCAGCATAGCTTCATCGAGGGCAACTCCAGCCTGACCAACCCAGTGGCCCTCTGCGGTGGAGTGAGTACATTAGTGGACAAAGGAAGATGTCTGAGTTTTGCCAGCCTGGCCTTTGACTTGGTCACCCCAAACATCCTTCTCTTTCAGCTGAAGACAGACAGATTTATTGGTGCTCACAGTCAGAGTAGTGGTCAACTGTCTGATGTCCAGATGGAGAATGGTGTCCCTCAGGGGTTTGTAGTGGGACCGGTGTTGTTTAGTACCTTCTTCAGTGACGTGGATAGTGGAATCAAGTGAAGTGCACCCTCAGCAAATGTGCAAATGACATCAAGCTGAGTGGTACAGCTGAAACTCCTGAGGATGTCATCCAGAGGGACCTGTACAAGATGAAAAATCGAGACCATGTGAACCTCCTGAGGTTCAGTGAGGCCAAGCACAAGGTCCTGCACCTGGGTAAGGGCACCCCCTGGTGTCAGTGCAGACTGGTCAACGAAGGGATGGAGAGATGGAGAGCAGCCCTGTGGAGAAGGACTTGGAGGTGCAGGTGGGTGAAAAGCTGAACCAGAGCTGGCAATGTGCGCTCACAGCACAGAAGCCAACTGTCTCCCGTGTTGCATCCAAACAGTGTGGCCAGCAGGTCCAGGAAGGGGATTCTGCCTATCTGCAGTGAGGATAGGCTGAAAGAGTTGGGGTTCTTCTGCCTGGAGAAACCTCTGGGGAGACCTGGCCTAGCATCTGCTGCCTGCTGGTGAGATCACAAGAGATCGTGGCCAGGCTGTGGATGACAGTCGTGACAGTGCTCGGAAGGTAGCCCCTCCAACCCAGGCCACAGCACCAGGAGTCCAACAGGAACAGGCAGGAAGTCCCTGACAAAGTTCAGGCACTGCACGGAGTATGCAGTGTGTAGCCAGGATGGGGACCATGGGGAGCAAACGTGTCCCAGCCTTGGGGACAAGCACTGTAGGAATTGAGGGGCTGGAGGTGCCACAGACCAGTGTCACGCTGGGCTTTGGGGTCCCGGGGACCGAGGAAAGACTGGTGCAGAGATGAAGACTAGGGCAGAGGCCACAGCTCAAATAGTTGTTCAGTTTTGCCCCTGCACCTCAGAAGGACATTTTGGTGCTGGAGTGTCTTCAAAGGGCAATGAAGCTGGTGAAGGGCGTAGAGCACTGAGGAGCAGCGGAGGGAACTGGGGTTGTTTAGCCTGAAGGAGGGTCGAGGACACCTTCTTGCTCTGTACAAGTCCCTGAAAAGAGGTTGGTTTGAACTGGGGGTTGGTCTCTTGTCCCAGGTCAAAAGTGATAGATGAAACAGCCTCAAGTTGTGGCAAGAGAGAGTGATGTTGGACATGAGGAACAATTTCCTCATGGAAAGGGTCGTTAAGGCCTGGAACAGGCTGCCCAGGGCAGTGGTGGAGTCCCCCTCCCTGGAGAGGTTTCAAAGCTATGGAGATGTGGCACTGAGGGATGTGGTACAGTGGTGTCCTGGCAGTGCTGGGTTAATGGTTGGACCCAATGGTCTTAAAGGTCCTTTCCAACCAAACCCAAGACGTGATTCTGTGATTCTAGGATACCTGCTGGGACAGGGATGAAGGCAGGGAATGCAGTTGCAGGATTCCTTGGGCCTGATGTGCCACACCAGATATGCCCAGGAACTGGCAGGGGCCACGCTCAGTGACCTGTCATAGCCACGGCGGTAGCAGAGGTACCCGAGAGCCGCAGGACAGTCAATGTCACGTGCGGCCAGGCTCGGTGGAGGCACAGCTGGGTGCCAGGCGGGCGGTGGTGAGTAGACTTTCAGTATTCGGTTCGTAGCAGAGATCGCCGCACGGCGGAGCGTTGGGACCACTCGCTGGGCATCCCGAGGGTCTCGGGTGGGGACGCAGAAACAAAGCGGGGAGGCTGGCTGCGGACAGGTGGGCAGCTCGAAACAGCCAGGGAGCGGCACGGCTCAGCCTCTACCGTAGCGGAGCAATCTCGGGGCCCCGACTGCAAGGGCTGAAAGAGGGTCGGGGTCCGGGGCGGGGCCATGCAGATAAGAGACCGCGCGGGGTGACGGGAGCTCACCGCTCCGCCACACGGCCGGGCGCGGCTCCGGCGGCATCGGGACAGGAGGGTGTCGGAACGGGGGTGTCGAGACGTGGCGTGGTGGGGTGGGTGGAGTGTCCGTGCGATGTGTGGGTGTCCGTGCGTTGAGTGTGCGTGCGGCGGCGGGCGGCGCGGTGGTGCGGGAAATGAAAGCATACTTACCTGGCAGGGGAGACACCATGATCAGGCAGGTGGTTTTCCCAGGGCGAGGCTCATCCTTTGCACTCCGGGTGTGCTGACCCCTGCGATTTCCCCAAATGCGGGAAACTCGACTGCATAATTTGTGGTAGTGGGGGACTGCGTTCGCGCTCTCCCCTGGCATTGCGGTGACAAAAGACAGACGCAGGGGTTTGCTGAGGGAGAACGGCATCTCCGCTACGGAAGTGCCGGGAAGCTCCAGCGCCCGCCAAACCTCTCTGCTGCGAGAGCTGGCAAATGGCGGACAGAGGGTCACACTCGGGACTCACGGGGACCGGGACCATGCCCATCCGCTGCGGCCTCGCCCAGGGACGACGCACACCGCTCCTCTCTTCCCGCCATGGAACCGGCCTTGTTCCGTCGCTTACCGCTTCGCTCCCATGCCTTCTGAAACAATACCCAACCTCTGGCCGCCTGCGCTCAGCGCTGCACCTCCCCGACGCCCTCTGCTGCCCGCCACGCCCCACGGCGACATCTTGTGCCCGGGACGAGTCACAACAACTCCTCACTTCCCTAACCCCCACTGCCACTCAGCGCCACTTGTGTACACGCTTGCCCAACAACGGCACCCCGCCTCGGCTCAGCAAAAGACGCTCAGCAAATGAGACCTCACCGAACCTTAGCCCCATCCTGTTCCTCCCCTCAACTGCTCTGCTTTTGGCACCACAACACCAGGGGAGAGCGCGAACGCAGTCCCCCACTACCACAAATTATGCAGTCGAGTTTCCCGCATTTGGGGAAATCGCAGGGGTCAGCACACCCGGAGTGCAAAGGATGAGCCTCGCCCTGGGAAAACCACCTGCCTGATCATGGTGTCTCCCCTGCCAGGTAAGTATGCTTTCATTCCCCGCACCGCCGCGCCGCCCGCCGCCGCACGCACACTCAACACACGGACACCCCACGCCCCACCGACACCTCGGACACTTCACCACGCCTCATCCCGACACCCCCGTCCGACGACACCCCGTCCTGCCGCCGCCCGCGCTCGCGCTGCCCGTTCCCCGCCGTGCGGCTCACCGCTGAGCTCCCGTCACGCCGCGCGGTGGCTCATCTGCATGGCCCCGCCCCTACAGATTTTACTTGGCTCTGCGGATTTGCTCTGAAGCAAATCGGCGGGAGGCGACCGGGACGGTATGGTAACGGCCTGGAGAAGTGAGATGAGGTGGGGTCTCCGATGCGCCTCCTGCACCGGTCGGTTAAAAACAGGAGGCTCCTTGGCCACTGTCCTGTGCCTGGAACATCTGTGATCCTGCTGCCATGCAGCCAGATGCTGCTGTCTTGTGTCTCTCCATGAGCACTTGGTACAGACTGATACCACTCTGGGCCATAGTACATCAAGAAGAAAAAAGATGACATTATTAAAATCAGGTAATCACAGAATCACAAGGTCAGATAATCATGAAGAACCTGCTTTGAAACCAAGTCAACCAGGATGAGAGGTCCCTATGTTGTGATTAATCCCCAGCTAACCGATTGTTGGTGTAAACTGTGGGTATGGCACTTAAAACGTTTGGCAGGAGGTGTAGCAGAATGTGAGAGTGATTGTGGGCATCTTGATTAATGGTAAATCCCTATGTCACCTTTAGTTGCCTCCTGCTGATTAAGATACCATTATGACCAATCACATCTCCTCTGATACTTGAAAAGTCACCTGTAAGAAAACCTCCTGAGACTCATATTGGGGTATCAGGAGGCCAGCAGTGTTTCATTGCAGTGCTGGCTGCACATGCAAATAGCTTTGCGAAGATGAAGGAGCCTTATCCCAAACTCAAGCAGTTTACATAGGTATTAATTATAAATATTCAGTAAATTTCCAGTCATTTGGTAACATATTCATATCATCTCCTGGAATTAATTAACATGTTCATTAGTAAGATATGGCACGCTTTATTCTGCAGTCCAAAATGAGTCTGTGGTCCACCGGAGGTCTCTAGTGGCAACTTATAGTCATCCTCAAAGTGCCCTGCAGTAAACCCTGTCCCCGTGCATCCTCTCTACATCCATCAGTTGACTGCCAAAGTGTAAACTGCTTCTGACTTGGTCAAGGCTGCAATCCTTTTGCTTTTGCCACTAGATATGGACCATCCATTCCAAAAACAATGCTCCAAAGATCCTCTTATCTCCTGTGGAGTTCTGGAAGTCTCCTATTATTTGTTGCTGAGCTCTGTGATTTTGGCAACTATGTTCCTAAAAAGATATGTGCAAAAACAAGCACCTAAAATTAGGCTGCCAACAAAGGCTCTGTTTAGTATCAATGGCTCTATTCAGTACCACCTCTCTAGAGAAGCTCTGACCAAGCCGAGCCCCTTACCCTCGCAGCATGTGCAGCGATTTTAGAGGTGGTTGTACCGATAAAGTAAATACAGCTCAGTGTAAATGAAGACTTGCTAACAAAGAGCAACTGTGCACATTGAATCTCCAAGGACAAGACACGGATGTTCCCATCACACACAATAGATAGGAGCCCTGCTTCTTTGATAAGGAAGCCTAAACCAGGCCATCCTCAAGGCTGAAAAAACAATGATGAAATTCCTGCAAGCTGTGCAAACTTAGTACTAAAGTTCAACTAAAGGACAATGTTAGACCCTTTGAATAGCACCACGGGCCCCTCAGAGACCACCACAGAGTTGCACCACACGTGTAATAGATACATAAATATGGTGATCAGTTCCAGAAAATTAGATGGATATGGATGACTATAATCCAATGTATATCCATGTGTTTAAGAACCAAGTGGCTGCTCTGTCCCGCCAGCACGCAAGATCTGAGACATGATTCTCCTTGCACCCAAACTTTCACAACTTTGAAACAAAAATGCCTGCCTTCTAAAACTTACTGCTGGAGTCTTAGAGGAGTTCCTTACATAACCAGATTTTATGGCATCAGTACCTTGAAGATGGAGTAACAATCAAGCTATGTCTGCAGGTCTCTAGGTAGCAAGTGTTGGGTTTGGCCTCACCTAATGTAATTTAATGTGCAGGTCTCTGCCTCAGATTTAGATGGTGTGACATCCTTGTGGAGTCATCACCCAGCACCCTTTACTGCACAGAACTCTGTGTGTCAGTTGATTTATGCACACAGCATAAAGAACCCAGTATTGGGACAATGCTACCTGGGCTCCACAGGAACTGGTGCTTGGCAGGCAGTCCACAAGGTATCCTCAGCCAAGCAGCAGGGTTGGCTGCTTTGGACACGTCCCTCTGTGTGGAACACGGGAGGAAGAGGAGGTGGCACCGACTTCAGGGCCAGGCCTGGCGTTGAGAGACATGGGTGCGTGCAAGGATAGAAGATGAGCGTCCAGAGCTGGGCCGTGGCTGACACTGGCCGATGCTGTCCAAGAGAGGAAAGGGTTTGTTTATGGTTAGAACAGGAGCAGGGCAGAAGAGATGTCCAGGCTGACGCTTGTTGATGATGTGACCGACTGATGAGGTGAAGAGATGCTAGAGTTCGGTACGCATAGGCGATAGAGCCGCAAGGGGCGGGGCAGAGCTGGAATTGTTCGGAAAGGGCCACGGAGGCCGCGAGGCTGCCGGCAGAGCAGCCAGGAACGGACAGGGTGGGGCTCTAGGACTCGGGGCGGGGCCATGCAGATGAGCCACCGCGCGGCGTGACGGGAGCTCAGCGGTGAGCCGCACGGCGGGGCACGGGTAGCGCGAGCGCGGGCGGCGGCAGGACGGGGTGTCGTCGGGACGGGGGTGTCGGGATGAGGCGTGGTGAAGTGTCCGAGGTGTCGGTGAGGCGTGGGGTGTCCGTGTGTTGAGTGTGCGTGCGGCGGCGGGCGGCGCGGCGGTGCGGGGAATGAAAGCATACTTACCTGGCAGGGGAGACACCATGATCAGGCAGGTGGTTTTCCCAGGGCGAGGCTCATCCTTTGCACTCCGGGTGTGCTGACCCCTGCGATTTCCCCAAATGCGGGAAACTCG
The DNA here is from genome assembly GCF_014839835.1 of Dryobates pubescens. Classification (NCBI taxonomy): domain Eukaryota; kingdom Metazoa; phylum Chordata; class Aves; order Piciformes; family Picidae; genus Dryobates; species Dryobates pubescens. The sequence goes on from NC_071614.1 coordinate 23,397,605, forward strand.
ACTGCATAATTTGTGGTAGTGGGGGACTGCGTTCGCGCTCTCCCCTGGTGTTGTGGTGCCAAAAGCAGAGCAGTTTGAGGGGAGGAACAGGATGGGGCTAAGGTTCGGTGAGGTCTCATTTGCTGAGCGTCTTTTGCTGAGCCGAGGCGGGGTGCCGTTGTTGGGCAAGCGTGTACACAAGTGGCGCTGAGTGGCAGTGGGGGTTAGGGAAGTGAGGAGTTGTTGTGACTCGTCCCGGGCACAAGATGTCGCCGTGGGGCGTGGCGGGCAGCAGAGGGCGTCGGGGAGGTGCAGCGCTGAGCGCAGGCGGCCAGAGGTTGGGTATTGTTTCAGAAGGCATGGGAGCGAAGCGGTAAGCGACGGAACAAGGCCGGTTCCATGGCGGGAAGAGAGGAGCGGTGTGCGTCGTCCCTGGGCGAGGCCGCAGCGGATGGGCATGGTCCCGGTCCCCGTGAGTCCCGAGTGTGACCCTCTGTCCGCCATTTGCCAGCTCTCGCAGCAGAGAGGTTTGGCGGGCGCTGGAGCTTCCCGGCACTTCCGTAGCGGAGATGCCGTTCTCCCTCAGCAAACCCCTGCGTCTGTCTTTTGTCACCGCAATGCCAGGAGAGAGCGCGAACGCAGTCCCCCACTACCACAAATTATGCAGTCGAGTTTCCCGCATTTGGGGAAATCGCAGGGGTCAGCACACCCGGAGTGCAAAGGATGAGCCTCGCCCTGGGAAAACCACCTGCCTGATCATGGTGTCTCCCCTGCCAGGTAAGTATGCTTTCATTTCCCGCACCACCGCGCCGCCCGCCGCCGCACGCACACTCAACGCACGGACACCCACACATCGCACGGACACTCCACCCACCCCACCACGCCACGTCTCGACACCCCCGTTCCGACACCCTCCTGTCCCGATGCCGCCGGAGCCGCGCCCGGCCGTGTGGCGGAGCGGTGAGCTCCCGTCACCCCGCGCGGTCTCTTATCTGCATGGCCCCGCCCCGGACCCCGACCCTCTTTCAGCCCTTGCAGTCGGGGCCCCGAGATTGCTCCGCTACGGTAGAGGCTGAGCCGTGCCGCTCCCTGGCTGTTTCGAGCTGCCCACCTGTCCGCAGCCAGCCTCCCCGCTTTGTTTCTGCGTCCCCACCCGAGACCCTCGGGATGCCCAGCGAGTGGTCCCAACGCTCCGCCGTGCGGCGATCTCTGCTACGAACCGAATACTGAAAGTCTACTCACCACCGCCCGCCTGGCACCCAGCTGTGCCTCCACCGAGCCTGGCCGCACGTGACATTGACTGTCCTGCGGCTCTCGGGTACCTCTGCTACCGCCGTGGCTATGACAGGTCACTGAGCGTGGCCCCTGCCAGTTCCTGGGCATATCTGGTGTGGCACATCAGGCCCAAGGAATCCTGCAACTGCATTCCCTGCCTTCATCCCTGTCCCAGCAGGTATCCTAGAATCACAGAATCACGTCTTGGGTTTGGTTGGAAAGGACCTTTAAGACCATTGGGTCCAACCATTAACCCAGCACTGCCAGGACACCACTGTACCACATCCCTCAGTGCCACATCTCCATAGCTTTGAAACCTCTCCAGGGAGGGGGACTCCACCACTGCCCTGGGCAGCCTGTTCCAGGCCTTAACGACCCTTTCCATGAGGAAATTGTTCCTCATGTCCAACATCACTCTCTCTTGCCACAACTTGAGGCTGTTTCATCTATCACTTTTGACCTGGGACAAGAGACCAACCCCCAGTTCAAACCAACCTCTTTTCAGGGACTTGTACAGAGCAAGAAGGTGTCCTCGACCCTCCTTCAGGCTAAACAACCCCAGTTCCCTCCGCTGCTCCTCAGTGCTCTACGCCCTTCACCAGCTTCATTGCCCTTTGAAGACACTCCAGCACCAAAATGTCCTTCTGAGGTGCAGGGGCAAAACTGAACAACTATTTGAGCTGTGGCCTCTGCCCTAGTCTTCATCTCTGCACCAGTCTTTCCTCGGTCCCCGGGACCCCAAAGCCCAGCGTGACACTGGTCTGTGGCACCTCCAGCCCCTCAATTCCTACAGTGCTTGTCCCCAAGGCTGGGACACGTTTGCTCCCCGTGGTCCCCATCCTGGCTACACACTGCATACTCCGTGCAGTGCCTGAACTTTGTCAGGGACTTCCTGCCTGTTCCTGTTGGACTCCTGGTGCTGTGGCCTGGGTTGGAGGGGCTACCTTCCGAGCACTGTCACGACTGTCATCCACAGCCTGGCCACGATCTCTTGTGATCTCACCAGCAGGCAGCAGATGCTAGGCCAGGTCTCCCCAGAGGTTTCTCCAGGCAGAAGAACCCCAACTCTTTCAGCCTATCCTCACTGCAGATAGGCAGAATCCCCTTCCTGGACCTGCTGGCCACACTGTTTGGATGCAACACGGGAGACAGTTGGCTTCTGTGCTGTGAGCGCACATTGCCAGCTCTGGTTCAGCTTTTCACCCACCTGCACCTCCAAGTCCTTCTCCACAGGGCTGCTCTCCATCTCTCCATCCCTTCGTTGACCAGTCTGCACTGACACCAGGGGGTGCCCTTACCCAGGTGCAGGACCTTGTGCTTGGCCTCACTGAACCTCAGGAGGTTCACATGGTCTCGATTTTTCATCTTGTACAGGTCCCTCTGGATGACATCCTCAGGAGTTTCAGCTGTACCACTCAGCTTGATGTCATTTGCACATTTGCTGAGGGTGCACTTCACTTGATTCCACTATCCACGTCACTGAAGAAGGTACTAAACAACACTGGTCCCACTACAAACCCCTGAGGGACACCATTCTCCATCTGGACACCAGACAGTTGACCACTACTCTGACTGTGAGCACCAATAAATCTGTCTGTCTTCAGCTGAAAGAGAAGGATGTTTGGGGTGACCAAGTCAAAGGCCAGGCTGGCAAAACTCAGACATCTTCCTTTGTCCACTAATGTACTCACTCCACCGCAGAGGGCCACTGGGTTGGTCAGGCTGGAGTTGCCCTCGATGAAGCTATGCTGGCTGTCTGGAATCACCTTCCTGTCCTCTGTGTGCCTTACCCAAGCTTCTAGGAAGACCTGCTCCATGATCCCCCCAGATACAGAGGTGGGGCTGACAGGCTGGTAGTTCCAGGTTCCTCCTCCCTACCCTTTTCAACCACAGGGGGCCTGGAGCCAGGACAGGGAGCGTCCAGGACAAGGTTTTAACCACACGAGTTTTATTTTAAATAAAACTGAACACAGATGCAGGCTTTGCGACCGGAGTGACGGACCAGACAAGCGATGCAGCGGGAGGGACGATGGCCGGGGCCAGCTCTGCCTGCCGCTCTTGGCAAACGTGCCCCAGCAGAGACCTGGCTGGCTCAGCCCCAGGGAGTCCTCTGTAGCCATGGGCAAGAGGAGAGGACTCCATGGTGGCGACAGGCTCCCACTCCGGGATCCTCAATCCTGGCTCGTGGTGGTTGAGTCCCTCCCTTGCTGCCTGCACCTGCATGTACAGGCAGGTGGCCATGTCCTAGCCAGGCTGCGGTTTCTTTATCACCTTCCCAGGAACCTGAAGCAACATCTTCCTCCTCCAAGCCATGTTCTCTCTGAAGGCTGACGAGAGGCCACCGAGTTCCATGCAGTGGTCCCTGGCTCCAGCCTCCCTCCCTGGGGCTGGCAGGGTGCAGGCACCATGCTGGCACCCTCCACCCCAGGACAACCACTCCAAAGAGGACTCATTCTTTCCCTCTTGCTCTCACAGAGCAGGGCAGGCGGGGTCACAGGGGCGGCTGTGCACTCGCGCCGGAGGGGACAACGGAAATAAATACGGGGGGTAGGGGTGGCGAGGGCCGGAGCCTGTGCCCACCCCCCCAGCCCCCGGCGGAGGTACAACTGTGTTCCTCGCTGGGTGGACATCAATGATGGAGACAGCGGCTTCCCACCGGAGCTGCTGGACGCCGTGATGGAGACTAATGGCGTGAGACAGTGCAGGGCGAGGCGCACGGGCTCAGGACCTCGAATGTCTATGGTGGGGGGAACAGCGCGGGGCGGGGCGCGGGAGCGTGCCGGGGCTAGTACTCGTCCTGGTCCTCTGGCTGCTGCTCCTCCAGCTCATCATCCTCCGGTGGGGCAAAGCCCTCCTAGCAAGGGGGTATGAGTGGCCATCAGCCCAAGGATGGCATGGGGTGGGCAATCCTGCTCCTGGCTGGCTCCTGCCTTATCCCCATGGGCCCTTCCAGCATGAGCAAGGGCTTCAGCAAAGCCCAGACTGCCCCCTCTGGCACCAAATGCGGGAGACCCTCTTCCCAGCGAAGCCCAGAAAGCAGGATGGAGGGGCTGGAGGTCCTTGGGGGGTGGGCAGCGATGCCTAGCCCTCACCTCTGTGGCGTAGAGGACACTGATGATGCCGGTGATGATGGGGCTGTTCTCATTCTCATGCTCCTGGCAGATCAGCTCGATGTCCCGCAGCTTGCTGAAGTAGAAATCCCGCTCCTTCTCCAGCCCGTCCACCGTCAGCTTCAGGTCCATCAGCTGCAGGAAGGGGCCAAACCTTAGGTTCAAAGTCCCCACACCTGTGGGCTCAGCACTTTCTCCACTCACCCAGGGTGCTCCCCGGTCCCACCAGCAGCAGGCAGGGGTGGGCAGGGGTCCTGCCTACCTGCTGGTTGAGCTCCAGGATCTGTGCATCAGCCTCAGTGCCCCCGTTACGAGCTGCAGGGGAGTTTTTCCGGAGGATGCTGCTGGGAACGTTGCTGAGGCGAGCTGGATTTGATGTGTTCTTGGGGCCGGTGGGAGAGGTTCTCTGGGGAACTTGACAACAGATGGGGACCAACGGGTTAATACCGGCCTGGGGAGGTGATAGCAGGAACCCCTCCCTGCATTGTGTGAGGTACCTGGGGCCAGTAGTGTGGGCAGCAAGGGCAGGCAGAGCACTGAAGGATGAGCCATGACTCCAGGCTCCTCCTCTGCCTCAGTTTTCCCTGGCAAATCTCACCCCTAGCCCCCTCGAGAGGTGCTTGTAGCCTAACTGGGGTTTGCTGTGGGATGGAAAGGGCCCAGTCCTTGAGATGCTCCTGCACGGTTGGCACAAAGAGCCCACAATGACCACAGAGCATCACTCATGTCTGGGAACAGGCTGGCACAGTGGGGAAGGCAGCCAGGGTGGGGTCTGGGGGAGTATAAATCACACACAGACCCAGGGTGAGCAGGATGGAGGCAGCTCAGCCTTGCCTAGCTCCCTACTAGTCCCTCCAGTGTCACCTCTGCCCTGCATGTCCCTGAAGACCCTCTGACCCACCCCTGATCAAAAGCAGGCAGCACAGTGGGGCACAGGCAGGGATGGTGGGGGACAAGGCGGAGAGGAGACACCCGTCTGCGGCCAGAATGACGTGGGGTGCAGGAGGGCAGGGGGGCAGCGCTCGCCGGGGAGGACCCGGACATTACCTGCAGTGCCAATGGGTTTCTTGGGTTTGTTGAAGATGTGATCACCTGGGTTTGGAGGGGGCGTGACGTCCTGGCCCTGCCGTGCCAGCAGCGGGTTGTACTCCTTCCCGTCGTAGTTGGCGTCAAAGAATTTCTTAAACCACTGGATGAACTCAAAGTTGTCCTGGAACTTGCCCTTCACCAGCCTCTCCACTGCGATGATCTGCGAGGGAGACAGAGAGCGGGTGGTAGGGCTGCCCTCTCGGCATGGCCCCCATCCCACCGTGTCCCCCTGCCCACCCTGTGGACCTACTTTGTCCACTCCCATCTTCTTGAAGGCAGCCTGCAGCACCTTGAAGTTGTGGATGTACTCGTGCTCCAGCTTGGCCTGGAACTTGACCTTCCGCAGGTGGACGCAGCCAGGGAACAGCATGTCCATGAACTGGCAATAGGCAGCCCCTGCGCCGTGGCCACACCGTGGCGTCAGGGGAGGGGGTTAGCAGCACACCACCACCATCCGTGTCCCCATCCCAGTTCCCCCGCCACTGGGACCCATGCCTCACCTGAGCAGAGCTGCTCAATCTTGGTGTAGTTGAGCTGGAGAGAATCGTTGACCCAGGCGAGCATGTCATGGCGGCTCAGGTTCTCGCTGGTCACCGACGTCGAGTACACATTGACGGCCATGCCCCAGCTGTGAAGAGATGGGCATCACGCTGGCATCATCACCCTGGTATGACCCCCACCTTGGGTGCTGTGCCTCCCAACCCAGCCCTGCTCCATGTCAAGGGTGGCAGACTCAGAGTGCCCATCCCATCCAGGCTCCAGCATCAGGGGACACTGCAGACCCCCAGCCCCAGCTGTGTCCCCAGGTGTAGGGAGCATGAGGGTCCCTGGCAGCCCTCTGACATCCCACACAACCAGGTGGACCTCTCCCCTGAGCAGGGGCAGCTGGGTGGGCCATGTCATTGGGTGCTGAGAAATGGGACCCACCGCAGCACATGCATGCAGTGCAGGACGTGGCTCACCGGCAGGGTGTCTCAAGGGGATACAGGCACCACTGAGGGCACTACCCCTGTGCCAGGGCACAGCTCCTTCCCTCTGCAAGGCCATGGGGCTCCCAGGGGCCAGTGCTGGCCCATAAGCAGCTTATGCCCCCCCCTTGCAGCCCTAATCTGCTGGGGCCAGGATCGGGGCCCATTAGAACAGAGCTTAGAGGGGCAACATCTGTCAGCAGGCATAGCCACAAACCCGCTCCCAGATGGTGGAAGGCTCTGCCCAGGCACAATGAGAGTGAAGACCCCATTGCTATGGCTGTGCAATGGCAGAGCACTATGGAGCCATGCTGTGGAACTGGGGGGTGGTGTACCATGACACCATCCCACCAGCTCCCAGCAAACGTTTCACAGCAGGGACCATCCCTGTGCCCTCCCTGAATGAGGGTCCCCATCGAACCTTGCTGCCCACGCCTTCCCCACCTCCCCCATCCCACCCTCCCCAGCACAGCAGCAGCAGTGTTAATCCGCTTCCCGCTCCCGGGTGAGGGGGGGCTGCAGGGCGTGGGCCCAGCTGCCAGACAGGGGCTCTGGGTAGGGAGTGACTCCCCTTAATCCCCCCTGGCCCTCCATCACTCACCTAGACCCACCTGCCTGCTACCACAGCCCAGGGTGTTGTGTGGGGCTGATGAGGGGGGGCACTGACTGCACCATGACTGCACTATGGGCATGAATGGGAGCAGGACCCCCTGCCACCCAGCAGAGAGGAGCTGTGGGTGCACCGGTAGGTGGCCGTGGGGTGCTGCCACCTCCCTGGGCTTGTGAAGAGGAAAGGTGTTGGTGGCTGCAGACACCCCCCGCCACCCCCCCCTAGCCTCGGCACTGCTGTGACTCAGCACCGGTGATGCACAGCCACGCAGCCCAGCTGGCTGAACGGCCACCAGCAGCTAAGTGGGGCCGGACCCTCGCTGGGACCTCCAGCACCCCATGCAGGGTCAGTGTCGCCGTGAAGCAGCAGGGGTGCCGGTATTTTTAGCCGCTGGAAATGAGGCCCCAGCAGCCCCCGGCACGGCGTAGGGGGCACCTCAATCCCCGGCGAGGAGGACCAAAGCCACCGTATGGTGCCGGCCACATCGCCTGTCCGAAGAGCCGCGGGCCGCCCCGCACAGGCTGGGCTTGCAGGCAGGTGCCCCCCGCAGCCCCGAGCTGAGTCATGCGCGGCGGAGAGCCAGAGCCACGCGCACTGCGGTGCGGCCGCCGCGGTGCGGCCGGCAAAGCCACAGCCTTTGCCTGATGCCAGAGTGGGCAGGAGGCTGGCTGCCCACCCCGCCCAGGAGCCAGCAGCCGGCTGACAACACTCCCCGCTCCCCGGTTCCCTGGTGACAAACACCCCCTCCCCGCCATTGCCGTCCTTTCCCAAAATAGCTGGGAGCAGCTGCCGCACGGCAGTGCCGGAGCAGGGCTGGGACGGGTGCTGGAGGCTCGCCTGCAGGCTTTGGCCGTCATGCCGAGCCACAGGGGTTAGCTCTTGCTCTACTCGAGCTGGTGGAGGGGGGCAGGCGTTGCATGGTGCCTGGAACCAGCACACAGCTCTCTGGCCTCTGCCAGCATTCTGTGTGGAGGGCATGCAGCAATGGTTGCACGCTGCAGGATGGGACACACACTGCTGGCACCCGGGTGGACAAATCCCCACAAGCAAGCCTCCCACCCAGCCCCATGCTGTGGAGTGCCCTGCATGGCCAGGCGCAAGGGACCTTTGCCACACCACCACTGGGGGTCCAGGTAGGCAGCCCCTCACCAGGGATGTTCCCCAGGCAGGTAAGGTGGCACAGAGTCAGGGAGTGAACCACTCAACATGGCTCCAGGCACAGCACAGCTTCCAACGCCATCCCAGTGCCAGCGTCAGTGGGTCATGGCACTAGCAGAAACCTCGGCCAGTCCTGGTTTGGGGCTAAGCCCAGCATCTTCCTCATCATCTTGCCAAGCAGGAAGGGGCACCCACAGCACCCCACCACCACTCAGGATTTCCACCGTGCTTCCCAGCAAACTGCCAGTGTTGTTGCCCTGTGCCTTGGTGCAGCCACGGCCTCCCCTTTGCTGAAGCAAGCCAACACCCATGCCAAAGGCCACAGGGATGGGTGTCACTGCAGGGTGAATTCAGGTGTCACCACAGCAAGCCACACCCTGGAGTGCTGCTGCCAGACGCACCCCAACTCCCGCACACTCTGCCATGCACCCTGACCCTGCTCTGGCACTGGCATGGCACAGCCCCAAGCATCCAGCGCCATCAGCACTGTAAGGGGACGCTGCCCAGGGCACAGAGTGACGCCCACTCTCTGAAACACCACACCATGTTTCCAAGCCCTTTGTGTTAGCACCGAGCATGCCCCAGCATAATCACAGGGAAGCCCACTGCTTGTGCCAACCCTCTGGCCCTGCTGCCACCCCAGTGCCAGGTGATGGACACACCCAGGAAAGGTAGCCTCTGGCCTGGCCAGTTTGCTGTTGCTGCCACCAGCTTTTGCAAGAATAAAAAGAAAGAAGTTAGTCCCAATTCTTGGCATGCCACAGAGAGAGAAGCTGCTCTGGCACAGGGCTCAACACATGGCTGCCTCGGCGTGGGGTCCCCAGGGAGCAGCAGCTGGTTTGGCAGCATTGCCCCTGCTGCCAGGCTGGTGCCTCTGTGGTGGTGGGATGCAGGGATCCGGGGTGCATTCCCTGTCATGCTGGGCAGCCCCCCCCTGCCTTGTGCCGCCTGTGCTGGGCGTCTGGCCAGCCCTGCTGCCGGGACAGGGGGGGACGCTTACCGCTGCATTTTAATTGTCCGGCCGCAGAGCTGCTAATCAAGGCCCAACAGCGAACAAAACCCTCGGGTGTGTCTCTCTGCCCTGTCCTGCCGGCGCTGCCGGGGCGTGGAGAGGTCGTCCAGCCTGGCTCCTCGCACCGACGCTGCCGGGGAGATGGCGGCAAGGCACTGGCGTCCCACGCCGCAGCCCTCGCTGGGCCGGGGCCGGTGCGCTCTGGCCAAACAAAGTGAGAGGAGAATGAGGCCGGCAGCCACGCTGAATGTGTTTGCTCAGCACCGAGGTTGTGGTGCCAGCACGGGCTGCCAAAGCCAGGCACCAACTGCGTGCCACTGCAGCTACTCGCGTGCTGGATGGGCAGCACTGCCTACCGAGCCTCTGAGTCGGTGCTGACCCCTCGCCGTCTGCACCAGCCTGGCAGCACCGTTGTGGCGGAGCGAGGTGGGCTGCTGCGACTCACAGTTTCTATTTTGGGAGTCGTCCCGGTGGCTTCTCAAGTGACAAATACGCGAGGGGGGTGGCAGACAAGCCAGTGGGGGCTGAGTGCTGCACAGAGCCGCTGCAGTGCCACCCGCTTCATCTGGCAGCTGGCAGGCAGTGTGGGCAGGGCTGCCCAGGCACTGGCAAAGGTGGCCTCTTGCACTGGTGGCCATCACAGATGTCCTTCCCAGCACCGCTTCCCCCTACCCTGAGGACAGTATCCCTGAGCTGTGCCATGCTGTGCCACATCAGAGCTCATGCGTGGCAGACAGGTTTGCCTCGGTGCAGACAGCACCCAGCTCCTTTGCCAGGTCCATTCCCCAGCACCCTTTCTGGTTTCCCAGGTCTTTAGCAGGTGGCAGCACCTATCCCAGCCTGTGAAAAGGGAAACCAGCCACTCATGCACCAGGAGCTCATGGTTCTCCTGGCAGTGCCTGGCTGATGCAGACACAGAGCACAGTGAGGGTGGCCCAGCCTCATGGGTCTCTCTGCTCCACTCTGGCTAACCTAAATAACTTGAAATAGCAGCAGTGGGAGCATGTGCAGAGCTCAGTGACGCCGGCAGTGCCTCCCATAGTACCCGCTCACCCATGCCAGCGTCCTCATCCAGCACTGCATTCCTGAAATATTAATGACAAGTGCCTCTTGATGGCTCAGATCCGGAGGCTGGCAGACTCAGCACGGGAAGAGCCACTCATTGGCACCCCATGGCTGGAGACATCCACACCAGCTGGTCTGTGTTGTGGCAGAGCACCCCCTGACCTGGACACCCTCTCATGGGCAACGGCCAAGCCACCAGAAGAGAGGCCCCACGTGACAGTGTGCCTGTGCCACTCACTGGGAAGAACTGTCCCCCCACCATGTCCCCATGCACAGACCAACCATGCTGGCACACGATGTCCCCACAGAGCCCCAGTGGCACCAGAGGGGTCAAGATCTGTGTACCACATACCGTGGTGGTGAGGTCATTTGTGGATGGGACTGGATGTCCTATGGGGGTGGCAGCATTGGTGATCATGCTGCCATCTTGCCCATGCCCCACTCGTCCTGGGTGTGACACTGTTCCAGAGTCACCATGAGGATGATGGACAGGTGTGCATCATACTCTGACTGGTCACCGTGCTGCTGACCATGCTCTTCTGGACTGCTCTGGCCAAGCCTGTGCCACGGGGGCTCTGCCTGCCTGTCCGAGGAGCATCACCCAGCAGCGGCACCCTGCTGTCTGTGGGACGGGGGACAGCAGCACCACGAGCCCCACACCTGACAGAGACTCGGGTCCGGCAGGACCCGTATAGCCCAGGGGTCTCCCCGGTGATGCCCAGTCACTGGTAGTGATACCGTGTAGCCGGCAGTAATGACCAGTAACCGGCGGTGATGACCGGTAACTGGCGTTGCGCGGTATCAGGAGGCCCCGCCGGTGCCAGGACTACAGCTCCCGGCGTGCTGTGCCCGTGCCATACCGTACCGTGCCGTACCGGGGCCGCGGCCCTGCGGGAAACGCAAAGGGGACGCAACGGCGGCCGCCGCTGCGTCAGGCCAGATCCCGCCATCACTGACATCGCCGGACTCGGCCCTCCCGAGCCCCGGGGCTACCCTCTCCATCCCCAGCCTGGTTCCCACCACGGTCACGGCCACTCCATCCCTGGCGCCCGACAGGGCCGCTCCGTCCCCGGGCCGCCCAACCTGTCACGGCCGCACTATCCCCAGGGGCACCGGACGGACACCCCCACCCCACCCTTACCGCTCTGCCCCCCGGATGCTCCAACCCCCGAAGCCCCGTCGGCCTCCGTGTCGGGTACTGGGGGATGGATGGCAATCGCCAGTACCGGGATGCGGGCGATGGCGGCGGCCCGATGTGGTGCTGTCAAGTCCCTCCTCGCGGTGCCGCCCCGCACTCACCGCGCTCGAGCCGCGGCCGCTCCTCCCGCCGCTCCGCACCCTCCGCACCGCGCCGGGTTCGCCTGGACCGGGCCGGGACCACACGGGTGGCCCCGCGCATGCGCACCAGCAGCCGCTGCCTCTGCCGCCCCTCCCCGCGGGTGGGACCGGGCCCCGGTCGCCCCGCCCCCATCGCCATGGCAAATGCGGCGCTGGCCACGCCCACTCCAGGAGCTCTCCCTCACGCACAGCGCCCCCTGGGGGCGGGTGGGGTCTGTCTCCGTATCGCCCATACCTGGCAGGGACCCTGTCGGGGCGTCCTGGAATCCCAGAGTCTCCTGGGACATTTGGGACCCACCCTCGGCAGCACAGAATCCTTGTGACACGTTTCAGAAATTTCAAAGTTCCCCTCGAGACCCCAGCGGCTCCCAGGACCCCTGTAGCCAGGGATCCCATGGGGATGCTTAGTGGCTTTCTACAATGGTGTAACAATGGGCAAGGGAAGACCAACAGGTGTCATTTATCTGGGCTTCTGTAAAGCCTGTGACACAGTTCTCCTCAACGTCCCTCTCTCTAAACAGGAGAGAGAGGGATTTGACGGGTAGACTGTCCAGTGGATAAGGAATTGGTTGGATGATTACATAGAAAGAGTAGTAGTGGTCAACAGCTTGATGTCCAGATGGAGATGGGTGACAAGTGGTGTCCCTCAAGGGTCTGCACTGGGATGAGTGCTGCTCAATATGTCCATCAATGGCATAGACAGTGGGACTGAGTGCATCCTCACCAAGTTGGCAGATGATACCAAGCTGCGCGGTACCCATTGCAATCTGTAAATCTGAATCTCTGATAGTCAGAGCCCCCTGAGATGTTTGGACCGGTGCAGCCCAGGGACCCCACCTTGTGCTTTCTCTGCAATCCCCTACCTGCATCCCATCGTTATCCTATAGACTGCTCACCCCTTCCTCCCTCATCCCTGCCTCTACAGATCCCCAACCTCTTCCACCTGCACCCCACCTCTGCCCTATGAACTTCCCATCCCCAAATGCCTTACCTACACCCTATCCCTGCACTACAGAACTCCAACCTCCCACCTGCACCCCATCCCCACCCAACAGAGTGTCCACCCCCAAAACTCCACCTGCACTCTATCTCTGCCCTACAGACCCTCCCCCCCAAAACCTCACACACTTGGGGAGGGGGGGTATGAGCACCCCATCCTGGGAGCAACATGATGGGGAGCAATGCGTGAATGTGCAGGGGGGGAAATGTGGTGATGGTCCCATAACCTGGCAGGGTTGGAGTGGAGGTGTTGCAGAGCCCACTGTGGGCCTCACTCCAGGCTTGCCTCCCATGGCCTCCCCCATTGCCCCCCATCCAAACAGAGGTGGAGGCTGGGCACTGTGAGAACGGTCTTTATTGAGCAAACAGAAACGTACTGCAGGATCCTAAAACGGTCAATAGGAACTACCCAGGGGTGGGCAGGACACCCCCCCCCCCAGCCCCGGGCTGTGCCCACCCGGCTCCCCCCACTGCACACCTACAGGGACCATCTAGGGGAAAAGTGCACAAGGGACAACTCACATCTGACACTATCCCGGGGACAGCTGGGTTGGCAAGTGGGTGCATGGAGGGGGATGATGGGGACCCCTTTCTCCTGGGGTCATGAGCACCACAACCTGCACCCCTTGACCCGCATCCCACTGACATCTACTGACCCACACTCCACTGTCATTGCCTACTGTGGGTGCTCAGGATCCTCGGGGATCCTGGCATCAAGGGGTGGAGGTGAGGGGTACGCTGGCATGATATGAAACAGGCACTCACTGCTGAGGAGGTCCTGTGTGCATACATGTTTGCTATGAACATCTCCAGGGATGGCATGGCACATGTGTTGAGACAGAAGAGGCAGAGTAAAGAGTCTGCTGGCACCTCACCCAGAGGGGTGCATGTGTGTGTTCTATGAATGTCTCACTGAAGCCATACATGATGTGGCAGGTGTGGCACCTTGCATGGAAGAAGGATGCACAGGCACATGTCTGACACCACCATCCCACTGAGAAAACACACAGTGTGACAGATGTGTGCAAACCTGTGGCACAGCGAGCAGCCTGCTGGCATCTCACTTGGTGGGATGCACAGGTGTGCAACAGACATCTCACTGAGATCATGGACAGCATGGCACATGTGTGCACATAGGGCACGGTGAGAAGCCTGCCAGCATCTGGCACAGGGGGATGCACATGGGTGTACCAGGAACACCTCACTGAGACCATGTGTGGTGTGACACACGTGTGCACACGTGCAGCAGTAAGGAGCCTGCCGGCACCATGCACGACCAGCTGCATGGGTGTGTGCACACGTGTGCCAGCAGGGAGATGCCAGCCCCACGACCAGGCGCATTCATGTCAGGATGATGCTCTCGGGGCGTAGGAAGGGCTGGGGTGGGGGCTGAGGGTGGGTGCAGGGCTGGAGGGGGTCAGCCCGGAGCAGGGGTGGGGGGTCCCTGCTTCTCCCCTAACGCTAGTGACACAAACCACTTCAGAGTATTTCCACGTGATGCACAAACAAGTCAAAAATTCACTGATCCAAACCCAACGTGCAAACAGAAAAGGGCCGGGGCAGAGCCACTCGCTGCCCCCTGTCCCCTCCGGCCGGGTCACGGCCCCCGGCCCACCGCACACGGCTACCGGCTATCACGGCAGGACGGGGGCCGGGCAGGGCCCCCCTCTCCCGATGCGAGGGGAGCCCCGCCGGAGCCGGGGTCCCGGGATGGGGGACGGCGTGAGGCTGGTGCCTGGTCCTCAGTTGGGGGACAGGTCCCCGGCTTTACCAAATGCCGCTCGACCGGCCTCCGGGGGGAGCGAGAATCCGGGCCGAAGCTCGCTTTGGAACGTGGTCATCGATCTGAGAACCTGCCAGACAGACGGATGGATGAACAGGGGTCAGGGAGGCTGGGGCAGAGGCAAGAGCCAAACGGACACCCTGGCACCACCAGCACAGCCAGCAGCCTGACCACTGGCACTCTAGGGCCAGCAGGTGCTCCGCATGCCCCTGGCTTCCCCACAGTGGGTGGGCACTGGAGCACCAGTGTCTTGTGCCGGCACTGGCCATGCTGGGACAGATTCTTGCAATCCCACAGATCCCTGTGACCCACCCTGTGGAGCATCACCAGTTGGCACTGAGTTGTGGTAAGTGTGGGCAGCACTGAGCACTGTGACCAAAGGAGCGGGATGTGGCAAGCCCCACTTCCACCTGAGCGTGGCACATAGCACACAGCTTGGTCCTTTGCAGTGCAGGGCAGTACCATGCCAGGAGGATGGGCACCAACCAGAGCCATGGCGATGCTTCCCACCCCTCTGGTCCTGCTCCCAGGGACAAAGGTGCCCACCCAGGACAAACACAATGCCTGCACCAGCACAGTCCTGCCTGCCCTGGTACCTTGTCTACGCCATGCCTGGCACAGATCCCTGCCTGGTACAGCCACAGTGCATGGATGGATGGGTGGGTGACAGAAGACCTGCAAGTCTGGGGATGGGTCCGGGGTCTGCTCCCTACTCTGCCATGGGAGCACCAGTGGGGTGCAGGACCCTACCTAGAAGCAGCAGGGTGGAGAGCACCCAGCTGGTGCCAAGAGAGCTACCGGGACCCTCACTGTGGCCCTGCTCTTACCGGAGAGGCTGAAGCTGGACTCGTGGAGGTCCCTCATGCCCCCGTGTCGTGTGGCAGGCCGGGTGGGCGTATCGGCCAAGGGTGTCCCAGTCTCTTTTTTCCCAGCATGCACAACCACGGCCACGTCCCCCAGGTACGGGGTGCGATCCACACCCCGCAGCTTTAAACTCTGCCAGAAGGGAAAAAGAAGAGCAGAGAGCGCATCAGCCCCAGCTGGCACCGTGCCACGGCAGGCGAGGGGCTGCGGACAGGATGCGGGGGGAGCAAGGGGGTGCCTCGTGGGGAAGCAGGATTTGGGATGCCCCTGCCTTACAGCGGGGTGCGGATCAGCCGGGTGTGGGGGGAAGGAGCGGGGCTGGGGCATGCTGGGGCTAGGGAGAGAGCTTCAGTGTGAGGAGGGGTCTGTAACATGAGGAGGGGTACAGCCAGGGAGAAGAGGCACTGAGTGGGATGCTGGCTGGGCTCCTGGTGCAGAGAAATGCCAAGGCAGGGGGTGATCCTGATGGCACTGCCCCTTGACTGTCCCCCTGGAGATGCCACGCTGACTCCTCTTACAGTGCAATGCCCCATGCAGACACAGCAGCCGGACCCTGCCCCGTACTCCTCCTGATACTCAGCTCCAGGTGGGCACCCCAGTGCTGACCATCGGCTCCCAGCTCCCTCAGATTGTGCCAGGTTTCCCCAGGTATCCCCTTCCCTCGAAGCATCAGCACCACATTGAGCCCCCTGTGCATCCTCCATGACCAGTTACAGAAGGGTTCTTGGTGCCAGGTTCTGGTCAGAGCTTCCGGGAGACGGTCATAGGGACACATGAGGGCAGAGGAGGTTGGTGTGGGGTGGTCCCATGCCTGCTGTGGGATGGGGGCACTGAGGGGGACAGAGAGGAGGAGAGGGGATCCTGCAGCTCCACTGAGCATGGGAAGGACCAGGAAGACACATGCCCTAGGTTCCCCTCATATCCCACCCATGTGTCCCTCCCCTGGTGCATGTGGAGCCACCATGAGATGAGAGACTACCTCTGGGGCTGCAGAGACCCAGCAAAGGACAGAGAGCCCAGGACAGTGGGATGTGGGAGAGCCCAAAGCTTGGCACGCACCTTGCACACATGTTCCCAAACCCTCTGCACCTGCAACATGCAAGTAAAGTGCCAGGGAATGGCAGGACCCGGGGGGTCCTTTGTGTGTCCACCATCAGGAATCTCATCACTGGTACTCAGCCCAGCTAGGTGTGGCTGCTGCCATCATCCCCTGGCCCTGGCAGGAGGGAGGCATGCTGCAGTCTCTCTGTGTTATGCTCCAGGGTGGTACCAGTACAGAACTGACACGGCACAGCACTAGGCAGCATAGACTCATCCTGCCAGCACTGGGCAGCACTGACCCATGCCACTTACACCATTGTGGCCCCTGTCCCTCTCATCCCCCCTCTGGCAGCCTGGAGCCAGGCTCGGCACAGCCCTTGCCCCGCACACCAGCTCACCACCCGTGCAACCCTGCACCATGCCCATACCTTCTCTCGCTGCACCAGCTTCTTGTAGACAGAGTCTGGGAAGGAGCGGAGTGGGCAGAACTTGCCGGTGCCCTCGGCACACATGAAGACACCATTCTCATAGACCACTCGCCCACGGCTGATGGTGACCAGGGGCACTCCATGGCACCGCATGTTCTCGTACAGGTTGATGTCGCCACCCTGCACCTGGGTGCTGGCTGAGATAGTCCTGGGTGGGAGAATGTGGCAGTGAGCAGGTGTCCGGTGGCACTGGGAGTCCACTTTCTGGCCACCTGCCAACAGCTGCACCTACTTGGTGGCTTCAGGGTCCCAGACCACCACATCAGCATCGGCGCCAGGGATGATCCGGCCCTTGCGGGGGTACAGGTTGTGGATCTTGGCAGCATTGGAGCTGGTCACAGCCACAAAGCGATTCTCATCCATCTTGCCGCCAACCTGCCGCCGGATTGGAGTGGGATGAGGATATGTCAGGATGCATCCTGCCTCAGCCCCACGGTGCTGCCCAGCTGCCTGGGCCCCTTCCCTCACACCCTGTGCTGCCCACACCAAACCACCCCCAGCTCATGGGCGAGGGAGTGCAAGGGTCCCAGCCCTGGGAGGTCTCACCCCTGGGATGCCAACTAGAAATGGTCCCATCCCTCCATCCCTTGGATGTCCCATTCCTCTGACCTGAGAGGAGTCCATTCCTCAGGGACACCTTCCCTGGACGGTCCTAATCCTGCGGGTCCCCAGTCCCTCTGTCCCCTTAGGGTCCCATCCCTTGGGAACACCTTTCCTGGAGGGTCCTAGCCCTTAGGGGTGACATCCCTGAGGGGTCCTCAACACTCTGTTCCCAAGTGTCCCCTCACTGCTTGGGGTCTATACCCCTGGGAATTCCCATCTCCTCATCCCCTTATGTGCTGCCAGGGCTGTGCCCCTTGTTGAGACCCACTGGATTGCACTGGGGAGCACGTCGCCCATTCCCATGCCAGAGGGAAAATTCCCCAAGCAACATCCTACCCCAAAGTTGTCCCACTGCTGAGCCCCCAAGAGCTGGTGGGGGGTCAGCCCCATCCCATCCCCATTCAGAGGGGCAGGGGAGGGGCGCAGGCCCCCATACCACGCCTCGCTCCCAGATGATGTTCATGCGGTCCTGCACCCCGCTGACACCATGGGGGATCTTGGTGAAGTCCTCCTTTCCCATGGCCTTCTGCTTGGTGCTGAAGGGTCGATGGTCAGAGGCCACAATGTTCAGCGTGTCGCTGCGAGAGGACAAGATAGAGCTGCTGATGGCATGGTCAGGGCAGCTCAGGGACAGCCAGCTGGCAGTGGGGGGACCAGGGAACTCAGTGCCTAGGCAATGGAGCATCCATGCAGTAGGGTGCCTGAGGAGCTCAACACCTGGGGAATGGAGCACCCATGCAGTGAGGTGCCCAGGGAGGTCAGCGCCCAGGCAGCAGGGTGCCTGAGGAGTAGGGCATCCATGCAGTGGGATGCCTGGGCAGCTTAGCACCCAGGGAATGTAGTACCCATGCAGTGTTGTACCCAGGGAGCTCAGCAGCCAGGGAACAGGGTGCCTAGAGAGTGAAGCACACAGTATCCTAGGTGCTCAGCAAATGCTGGCAAAGTGCAGCAGCCATGGAGTGAGGCCTTGAGGGAGCACAGTGGGAAGTGAGAGCCCAGTGCCCAAGAAGTAAGGTGCCAGGGAGAGAGAAAGACCAGGAGCTAGCCCAAGGAGGAGGGTGTCCAAAGGATGGGGCATCTGAAGAGCACCCCACCAGGGCAGCAAGGTACAGGAAAGCATGATACTGGGTTGACAGGGCAGCTGGATGGCTTGGCAGCTGGCAGAAGGACATCTAGGCATGCTGGACACCAGAGATGCCCAGAAAGCCCCATGCCCTGTTAGCAGGATGCCCAGCAAACATGGCAGTTGAGGAGGGCATACAGAGAAACAAGGCCCATGGGGAGGGGGTTCCCAGGTCAAAGGGGTGCCAGGGGGGCACCTCACTTGGCAAGCAGGCTCATGAGGTAGGCCGAGGTGTTGGTGTCCAGGCGCAAGGGTGGCACAGTGACGTAGGCAGCAGCGTGGAACCAGTCCTGGTGGTAGTAGTGCAGGCCGGTGAGCGTGGCGTGTGCCGTGGTCGTCTCTGCATACACCACCTTCCCTGCCAGGGCAGAAGCACAGGCGTGGGGCTGGGGGCAAGCGTGTGAGGGCGAGTGTGCAAGGATCGTGTGTGAGCTCTGCCCACGTCGGTATTGCCGCAGGCACAAGCCAGTTGTCATGCGTGCGCCCACATGTACACCTGTGGTCACCTCTGTGCCATCTGTGTGCCCACATGTACACCTGTGGTCACCTCTGTGCCATGTGTGTGCCCACATGTACACCTGTGGTCACCTCTGTGCCATGTGTGTGCCCACATGTACACCTGTGGTCACCTCTGTGCCATGCGTGCGCCCACATGTACACCTGTGGTCACCTCTGTGCCATCTGTGTGCACCCACATGTACACCTGTGGTCACCTCTGTGCCATGTGTGTGCCCACATGTACACCTGTGGTCACCTCTGTGCCATGCGTGTGCCCACATGTACACCTGTGGTCACCTCTGTGCCATGCGTGCACCCACATGTACACCTGTGGTCACCTCTGTGCCATGCGTGCACCCACATGTACACCTGTGGTCACCTCTGTGCCATGCGTGTGCCCACATGTACACCTGTGGTCACCTCTGTGCCATGCGTGTGCCCACATGTACACCTGTGGTCACCTCTGTGCCATCTGTGTGCCCACATGTACACCTGTGGTCACCTCTGTGCCATGCGTGCACCCACATGCACACCTGTAGTCACCTCTGTGCCATGCGTGCGCCCACGTGTACACCTGTGGTCACCTCTGTGCCATCTGTGTGCACCCACATGTACACCTGTGGTCACCTCTGTGCCATGCATGCACCCACATGTACACCTGTGGTCACCTCTGTGCCATCTGTGTGCGCCCATGTGTACACCCGTGGTCACCTCTGTGCCATGTGTGCACCCACATGTACACCTGTGGTCACCTCTGTGCCATCTGTGTGCACCCACGTGTACACCCGTGGTCACCTCTGTGCCATCTGTGTGCGCCCACGTGTACACCCGTGGTCACCTCTGTGCCATGTGTGCGCCCACGTGTACACCCGTGGTCACCTCTGTGCCATGCATGCACCCACGTGTACACCCGTGGTCACCTCTGTGCCATGTGTGCACCCACGTGTACACCCGTGGTCACCTCTGTGCCATCTGTGTGCGCCCACGTGTACACCCGTGGTCACCTCTGTGCCATGCATGCACCCACGTGTACACCCGTGGTCACCTCTGTGCCATGTGTGCACCCACGTGTACACCCGTGGTCACCTCTGTGCCATGTGTGCACAAGCACAGCCACATGTGCCTGGAGCTGTGGGGTCACAGGTGCTCCACATGTGCTCCTGTATCCTGTGCCTGTCTCTGTGCAAGGGTCTGTGTGTCTGTGTGCCCATGGCTGCTTATCTCCCATGCCCCCGCTTGTGCCCATGCCCACGTCCCTTCAATCACATGACCTTCCCAGTGCCTGCATTAACCCTGTGCCTGTGCCCACATCCCTGCGTGTACCCAGAGGAGAATGGTGCCCACCCAAGCACCCCCATACCTTGCATCTTGGCAGCAGCGATCACATCACCCGCAGACATGCTGGAAACGTTCACCAAGTAGACAGGGCAGTGGGTCTGTGAAGAGGGGGTCAGTGCCAACAGCCTTGTGGGCACCCCGGCTCTATGAGGGGGTCCCATGGAAATGGGGTGCCCACTCCCAGATGCAGCTCAGGACCACTCACCCTGTTGGCAATGGTGATGACACGATGTGTGGCTTCAGCTTCCAGCTGTGGAGAGAGTGGGCAGTAAGACATGGCATAGTGTGGCAAAGCAAAACACCCTGGTGGCACCAATGGCTGGCTGGGTGGTGCAAAGATAGACATGCAGATGGGTGCACAGGTGGCACAGAGAGGTAGTGGCAGCTATGAGGATGCCCTGGAGGATCTCTGCCACGTCCCAGGCTACCATCTTGGCAGTACTGACAGTGGTCACCTACCTCTTCGGGCCGGCTGATCTCAATTCCCTCCGGCCCCGTGATGCCCAGATCCAGTGCCTCCTTCGCTCCCTGGGGAAGGAAGTCAGGAATAAAGATTGGGGGTGACATGGCTAGGTGCCCAGCGGGGATGGGCACCCTCGTTTCCAATGCTCACCTCAGCCACCAGCTCGCCATTCTCAGCATGGACACGGGCGATGGCACCGATATCACGGCAAGCCCGGAAGACCTGGTAGAGCTCGCTGTCCCGCAGCATGTACAGGTCCTTGTAGGTCATGAACATCTGGAAGGAGTTCACCCCCTTCTCCCTCACCAGTGTTTCCATCTCTGCCTTCACCTGTGCCAGGACAGGAAGGGCAGCATGGTGAAGGGGAGGACACAGTGGCCCTGGGGTGCAAGCTCCCATCAACTCATCCCACCATGGGGCTGGGCCCAACACTTTGTCCTTGGGGACACAAGATACAGGATTTGTACCTGCACCCCGGGATGATCAGGGAAGTGACAGATGCTGGGGGGATTTTGCTTGCCATGTCATGCTGTGATCTGGCCTGGCTGGATCCCCAGTGTGCTGGTACTGGGATGCACCCTGGGGAGCACCCAATCCATCCCTATCCATCCCCATCTCTGCCTGGGGAAGATCTGGCTGGGTCAAGGGATACCCAAGGGCTGGGGTCTCCCTGAAGTGCAGCCAGGAGCAGCTTGGTCCAAGTAGGGCCTGATCCTGCTCCAGGATTGCAGGTGCTGAGCATGTGATGGGACAGGGTCCGGGCACTGAGCAGGGCCGCCACCATGGGGGTCATGCTGGAGGATGGGGTCCCCACCCCAAGCTGGGAGTATCACACCCAGGCACCCCAATCCTCTCCATGGAACAGCAGCATCCAGGGAGGAGCTCAGTCCTGCAGGGACACCCTGCCCTGCTGAGCCTGGCTCAAGGCAGCTCAAAAGGCAGTCTGGGGGCTCAGCCCAGCCCAGCCCAGCAAGCAGCTAATGGGATCAATGAGGTCAGGAATTAGCCCTGGCCACAGCAGCTGCTTCTGGGCACTGGCTGTGCTGTGGCTGCTGGAGCCAGGCTGTGTCAGGTTGATTGGACTCACCTTGGGTGCCCACCAAGTGATGCCCATGTGCAGGGCATAGTCGCAGCAGACCTTGGGGTCAGCCAGGCTGCGGCATTTCTCATAGGCATCCAGCAGTGAGGTCTCCTTGTCGGGCAGGACGTGGCCAATGATCATCGTTGTGCCTCCCACCAGGGCTGCCTGCAGGTTGGTGTGGGGGACACAAGATTCATTCTGCTGGTGAGCATCCCTTGGAGCCTGTGGTGCTGTTCAAACCATGGGGTGGTACAAACCCTGCCTGTCTACGAGTGAGGCCGGTCCCTGGGTGGTTAGTCTGGGGAAGCAACATCTGGGGCATTGTGTTGCCACAGCTTGGTGTGGGACCCTGGGCTGGGTCCTGTTGCAGGCAGGGATCCCACTCATCACCCTGGGGTACAACTGTCCCCCATAGCACCATGGCTCCACATGCAGCTCCTCAGCTGCAGCAGCACATGTGGATGCATGAAACATCTGTTGGGCCCCATCTTGCCACCCATTGGGACACTGACTCCTGCCACAAGCACCAACAGCTGGATTTGGGGTGCCAGGGGGATGTCCTGCCTGGGTTGCTTGTGAGCCTGGGTACTGCAGCTTCCCCCAGATGCACCCCCATCCCCAGCTGCACCCCTGGCATGGGGTGGGATGGGAGTGCCAAGTCCAGCCCTGGCAGCATGGAGGCCATAGGGAGACACCCCCTCTGCCCCAAGCCATGGCATGTGTGGGCGGCAGGGCGGGTGCTTTGCACCCGGCAGTGTCCCTGGCTCACCCGGACTGGCTAATCCCCAAAGCTCCTTTACCAGTTGTCCCTCATGGGCTGGTGCAGACACTGGCATGGTGCTACAAGGCAGCATGCTGGGACAGAGATAGGGAGCAGGTACAGCATGGGGTACCCATGGTCACTGCATCAACCCATTGCCCACTGTGACCCCTTCACTGTGTCATGATGTGGGACTGTCCCCCAACCCCTTGCTGCAGCAGCTGTGGCAGCGCTGAGCCCCCTGCCTAGGGATGCTGGGCACCCTGGAGCCAGGCACAGCCAGCGCTGGTCTGGCACAATGGTTGCTCTGTGCAGAGTGCTGGAGACAGCTGGCCCCAGCACTGCCCAGGACAACCCCACCTCAGCCCCTCAACACCCCCAGGCGGTGGCAGCTGGTGCACAGCACCACAACTCACGGCAGCAGTGGGAGGGCCTCAAACTGAGCTGGCACCATGGAGCATCCCCATGCCAGCACAGAGTGCTGTGGATGTGGAGAGGGAGGAGGATGCTCACAGCAAGAAGACATGATGGATGGGGACATCGGGACAGGCAGTGCCAGGCCAGGCTGTCAGAGAGCCAGTGCTGCCTGCAGTGCTAGGGCAGAGCCTGCCTGCACCACACAGCTCCTGCCACTGAATGCTCTGGCCTGCCCAGCATCCCCCTGCAGATCCCCCAGCATCCCGGGGACCAACCCACCAGCTGGGAGCTCACAGTGCAGGTGAGCAGCACACCCAGGGATGTGCAGGGCAAAGGGGGCACAGACAGACAGTACCTTGGTGCCGTGGTAGAAGTCATCCACGCAGGTGGCATTCATGAAGGTCTGGTGGAAGTGGGTGCTGGTGTCAATGCCACCTGGGATGACGAGCTTGCCAGTAGCATCGATGACCTTGGCCCCACCAGGGATCATTAGCTCACGGCCCACTTGCTGGATGATGCCATTCTCGATGTAGACATCAGCCTCCAGGGTGCAGTCATCATTCACCACCTTCCCCCCCTTGATGAGGATCCGCATGGTGGCCGCGTTGGCGAGCATGGCGCTGTGAGGGCAGGCGTCAGCCCAGGGGTGACCAACTGCTGCCCCTGTCCCATGCAGTGCCCCGGGGCCAGGAAGGATTCACCCCCATCTCCCACCCCCAGGGGGCCCCTAGGCTGGCACACTGCTGTTGCTGTGGCGAGTCCCCTTTATGGGCACGGGGAACCAGTGCAGGCAGGACTGCGGGCAGCCCGCGGCTGCGCATCCACCATGCTCATCCCTGCCCCAGGCCATGTCAACACTGGATTATCCCGGGAAATCCGTGGAGGGGGGGGCGGAACTGGGTGCTTAGTGAGGGCTGCTGCCCTGCCAAGCCCCCCCTGCTCTGGTGATGTGATCCTGCACCTCATCCCCTGGTCATCCTGTGGTCCCAACACCCAGAGCTGGCCAAGGAATAGGGCTGCTGGACCCTCACCCATGCATCCATGCTTGGGGCAGATTAACCCTCCTTGCCCTGAAGGCACTGTAGGGTGGCTGGGTCTGACATGCAAAGCACCAAGGCTGGTACTGCACATGGTCCCACGTGATGCCAGCTCTGCTAGAGCACCCTGTGCTGCTCCAGAGCTGCCTTTGCCCCCCTCAGTAGTGAGGGGTGAACCCAGACACGATCTATAAGTCCTTTGGTAGATGAAGGTCAAACACCATCGACCTGTCTGAGCAAGGACAGCACGTGCCGGCTGCATGGACACCCTGGGAGCATGTGCCCACAGGGTGGGCACAAGATGCTGGGACCCCACTAGGACTACTGCCCTATGGACCCCCTTCCAGACACTCCAGCAATGCTGCCTCCAGACAAGAGCCAGGGCACACATGGACAGCACAGCACTGTCCCACCTTGCTGGCACAACCATGGGGCAGAGCTCACATGGCCACCATGTGAGGAAGGCCCCAGCACTCACCCAACCTGTGTCCCCAAGCCCCTGGAAAAACATGGCACATGCTGTCCCTGACATCATGCCAGGGCAAGCACAGGGAGATGAATGTGCTCATGGCAAGGGACTAGCCTGTTTTCCTGGTATCCCAACACTGCTCCAAAGGGACAGTCCTGAGCACATGCCAGAGATTCCCAACTGCCCAGCAAAACACCATCTCGGGAGCAAATGGCTTCCCTGGGTGCCAGGGAAGCTTAGAGAGGCTGAACTGGGCCTTGCCAACAGCTGAGCATTCCTGGCATGGTGAGCAGCAGCAGCTGCCCTGGGAGGGCAACCAGCTGTGCCCACCACAGGGTCACAACCACCACAACCACCCTTCCCAGGCTTATTCCTGCCCCGGGGCTCCATGAATGATGTCAATGTCAGGCCTGCCATGGGCAAGCCAGTGCCAGCCCATGTCTTGTTCTGCTGCACTGCTCCTGTTACAGGACTGCAGTAAGCATCTGCTGGGGGGGTGTCTCATAGGCAGCCTTCCCTCATGGGGAATGTCCCTGGGAAAGGTAACTTCTCACTCTGGCAGAAATGCCACCACCATGCACAACTGTGCCAGATGCCAAAAATGAGTCCCAGAGGGTCTGAGTTGGGATGGCAACAACCGTACCGGCAGCAGCTCCTTGTGCAGCATGCCAGGCTGACACGGCACACTGAGCACTGGCACTTCAATAGAGCTGGTACTGGGTCAACTCTTGCCCATACCTGCTCCTACACTGCCACCCAGCTCTGCCTCAGGCACTCAGGGAAGCTGCTACCTCAGGCATGGGCTGTCTTGTGGGGCAGTCAAAGCCATGGCTGTGCTGCCATGGTGGAGGGAGGTGGTGCATCGCACCCCAAGATGAAAGCAGGTTGCTGTGATGGACAGATCTGGAGCGCAGCAGCACACAGGGAGGGAGCCTGTGCCATTTCTCCGTGGAGCTGCAGCACCCACCCAACATGGGTGGGATGGGGGGAGAGGGCACTCACTGTGCCCAGTGCATGGCAAGAGCATGGTGGGCATTGCCAGGATGCACAGGGAGTGAGGTGCTGGCCATGGAGACAGAGCATCACTTGGGGACACAGGCAAGGGTGAGCCCTGTGTGGGCTGGACATAGTGTACAGATGAGGGCTGGCAGCTCAACATGCTGCCCAAGGCCTTGGCCACCATGGACCCACCCCCACACCTGCCACTGTGCTCCCCCAACCCCATTGCAATAGGCCCCTCTCCTGCTCCCTCCTCAGCGACCTGGATGGCCACTCACTGCCCCTGGCCCCAGGAGAGCTGTGCCACTTCCTACCAGTCACCATGCCAGCTGACATGCCAGTCCCAATGCCTGGCACACCAGTCCCCCCCCAGCTCACACTCAGTCACACAAAGCATCCCCAGGGTCTCTTCCCTACTGTCCCACAGCTATGTCCCATAGCATTGTGGCACAGCCTTGCCCTGAGAACACATCAGGGGCTCTTTGCCTGTGCCATGGTAAGCTGCTGAGGTCTGGTGGCATCAGCAGCAGTGGCTGTTCATTGAGGTTGTGGCAGGAGGTTTCTGTGAAACAACAGGTTCTTCAGGCAGGGCAGAAAAGCAGTGTCAGCACTGGAGGGGGGGGGCTGAGAGTGTCCTTGAGGACCCCCTGACTGACCTCGTCACTGCAGCTGACACCCATGTCACAGCCCCCCAGCTTGGCAGTCCTTGGGCGCTGCCAGCCACACAGTTTTGCTGTGGTGATGTTTCACGGCATACAAAGCAGTACAGCCATCTAGGAGGGCTTATGGCCCACCCACTGCTGTTGGCTGCTCCACTGGACCTGAGCTGTGGTGGCTGGCAGGATGGGGGCACACGGACAGCTGTTATCTTGCTAGGACAAAGGGACCCCTGCCCTAGTGGGGGCCACTGGGGGGACACCTGTTGGGGCCTTTGTGCTGGGACGCTAGGGACTGTGGTGTGACCACACACAGAGCTGCATTGTGTAGCAAGGGAAGGCCAGGAGCTGCTTCTGTGACTGGCCTGCCACAGTCCCCCCAGTGCCCCCTGCTTTTGTCTGCTCTGGTGAGATCCCCGGCTGTCACCCTGACTGTCACCCACCCTCCTTTGTCAGGGCAGGATGAGCACTGCTGGTCTTACCAAACCATAACCACTGCCTGTCCCTGGCTGGCAGCAGTGGCAGATGGGTGGGCATCACCCCTCACTGCAGAGATGCCTCTTGTGGGGGGGGTCACAACTACCACATCACCCCCAGCCTTGCCCCTTCCCCAGCTCTGTTTCAGACACAGCCAGGGTGGATGTCAGAGTCCCACTCCGATGATGTGTGTGGGGCCTGGGCTGCCCTGGTGCCAGGGCCCCTTTAACCAATATCCCCAGCCACCATGAATTTCAGTGTCAGGGTGACCGATCCACAGCACCGGAAAGGACAGGGAAACCCATGCGGTGACTGGGGAACCGTGATGCATGGGTGATGGAGCAAGGATGCTCTGGCAGGGATGCTGTGGGCATGTGAGCAGCCGCTCATGGTTCCCTCAGGCGCCTTGGGGCGGCACGTGCCACAGTACGGCACGGCCACACCCGAGCACACCCGGGCGCGGTGCCACAGCGGGGAGGTGACAGAGCCTGGTGGGACCCTCACGGTCCTGTGGTGGGGTCCCTGTCACACCCAGGGTGCGCCGGGAGGGCGCGTCGCGGCTGTCACTGCGGCAGGCCAGCGGCACGGCGAGCACCGAATACAGGGGTGCTGCCAGCCCTCGGGGAGTAGGCTTGTCATGGGGCTGCGGGAGGGAGACCAGAGCTGGCGAGAGGTGGTCCCAAGACAGAGAGCTGGGGGTGCCCGCCCTCGGTACAAGACTGCAGGACCCCAGGGCAAGGTGCGGGGGCAGTGGGGCGAGGCGCGGCCCGAGGCGAGGGGCAGCAGCGGAGACGCTGCGGCGGGGCCCCTATGCCCAGTTCCCGGTGAGGGGGACAGGGCTGTGTCCCAGCCCCACGGGCCCCGGTGCGGCCCCGCAGACAAAGCCCCGGTGCCGCCCAGCACAAAGGATGCTCGGAGCCGGGGCGGGGCCGCTCGGAAGCCCCTGCGGAACAATAGCCCGGGCCTGGCGGGACCCCCGCCCGCCCGCGCCACCGCCCCCTTCTACCCCCGCATCCCGGGGACCCGCACTGCCCCGGCACCCTGCTCTACCGCGCCCCGCGCACCTGCTACTCCGCACCCGATCGCGACACGGCACAGATGAAAGAAAGCCTAGCCCATTCAGGCGGGGTGGCTCCGTCGGCACACCCCGCCGAGAATGCCTCGCGCTATCGCGACACCATCGGCCTGTCGTGACAGGTGAGGTCCCCGCACATGGGCGAGGGACATACGCAACGTTGCTGACTCGCCACACCCTGCCTGACCAATGTAGTGGTGGCAGAGCACTCCCCCTCCCGCCTGTCGCGACACCCCCGCCTATCGCGATACACGCACCTGCCGCGATTGTCGTACCCGCCGCGATACCTACTAGACAAATCAAGTCTCGCCAGTGTGTGAAAAGAACGGAACAGAACGGAACAGCCTAGCCCAGCCTATCCCATCCCGTCTCCGCCGGTACCTCCCGTCCCCGCCGGTACCTCTCGCTCTCGCCGCTCCGATGCTGCTGATGCCGCTCCAGCCGCTCCCGCCGCGCTCCCCGGCCGCGATCGCCTCTCACCCAAACCTGCGCGGCAGGGGCCGGGCCTGAGTGCCGCCTCGGCCAATTGCCGCCAGTCTTTGTCCGCCGGGGGGCGGGGCCGAGCACCCCCAGCAAGGTTGGGTGCGCGCCCCTTGACTGACAGGCGGAGGGGCGGTGCAGGGCACCGGACCCCGCCCAGCCGTGCCACCTGCCCGCACGGCTGCCATGGTGACGGGAGTCGGCACAAAGGGGCGCGGAGCGGCCCCTGGTAACCCGGCCCCTCCGGCCCCTGGGCCCTCCCCTTGGGACCTCCACGAGACCAAATGCCACACCCCCCCGCAGCACCTCCCCGTGGCACGTTGTGGCCCCTCCATGGTATCCAGCGCCCCCCCCTCCCCCCCGTAGCGCCCAGCGGTCACTCCCCATGACGCCTAACGACTCCCCCATGGCACCCGGTGACCCCCTCTATGGCACCCAATGCCATCCAATGGCCCTTCCATGGCACCCTCTGAGAGCCTCCCCAGAATCACAGTGCTCCCCCAGAGCCACCTCTGACATCTCCATAAGCCCCTCTCAGCAGTGCCCAGTAAACCACAGTACACCTCAGTGTACACCCAGCAGTGCCAAATACACCCTAGTAGTGCCAGCAATGCCCCAGTGCAGCCCAGTAGTGCCCAGTACACCCTATTGGTGCCCAGTAGTGCCAAATAAAGCTCAACAGCACCTAATGACACCCAGCTGTGCCCAGCAGTGCCCCAGCATAGCCTAGTAATGTCCAGTAGTAGCCCACTGGTACCTCAGTACAGCCTGGTAACACCCAGGAGTTCCCTGCACAGCCTGGTAGATCCCATCAAGTCCTGCACAGCCCAGAATCTCGCAGTCTATCCAGACAGCCCCCAGCACAGCCCACCTCAGCAGCCACAGGTTCCCAATGTGAGGAGAGATGCAGAAACACACATCTCTCCCCAGCCAGGCAGGGCTTTGTCTTTGGCCTTGGAAGGTCCCTTCTGGCCCTCTCTACCAGTGGAGGAGCTCCATCTCGCTAGTTACAGCTCTGCCCTTGAATGCAGTGTCACTGAGTCATGACAGACTCACAGATTTGGGTGGGAAGGGACCTTTAAAAGCTATCTAGTCTGAGCCCCCTGCATCAGCAGAGACACCTGCAACTAGAGCAGGCTGCCCAGAGCCCTGTCCAACCTCACCTGGAATGTTGCAAGGGATGGGGCATCTACCACCTCTCTGAGCTACTTGGGCTAGTGTCTCACCACCTCTGGCATGAAGTATTTCTTCCATAGGTTCCATCTAAACCCACCCCCTTGAAGTTTAAAACCATTGCCCCTTGTCCTGCAGGTTTTGGTCAAAAGTCTGACCCCATCTTTCTGATGGGCTCCTTTAGGTACTGAAAGACTGCCATTAGGTCTCCCTGGAGACTTCTCAAAGCTGAAGATCATCAACTCTCTCTGTCCTCACAGCACAGGGATCCCAGCCTTCCTATCATTGTTTTGGACTCCTCTGGACTTGTCCCCTGGACTGGGACCCCACTGCCTGCTGCAACTCCACCATCAGGATCCCACCGGTTGCTGCAACCCTACCATCACCTAGATACCACCACTCCTGCTGTTATCTGTGGGATCCCACCATCACTAGGACCCTACCAACTTCTGGAACCTCACTGGGACCCCATTGTTTTCTGGGACCGTACTGTTCACCAGGTCCCGACCACCACCTGGACCCCACCACCTGTTGGGACCCTACCACTCGCACCAGGACAGCATCACCCACCAGGGCCTCACTGCCTGCTTTCACCCTTGCCCACCAGGAACCCACCATTACTTGGACACTAACACTTGTGGTGCTGGGATCCTATCACCTGCACCAGGACCCCACCACGATGGGAATCCCACTACCTGTGCTGGGATTGCACCATTCATTTGGAACTCATGCAAATCCTGGAACCCCACTGTGACCCCATTGCCTGCTAGGACCCGCTAGGACCCCACCATCCACCAGGACCACACCCTAACCCATACCCCACCACCCATGCTGAGATCCTGCAAGGCACTGGGACTCCATCGACTGCTGAAACCCCACTGGAACCCCAGTGTCTGCTGGTACCCAAGTGCCCACTGGAACCCCACCATCACCTGGACCCCACCATTTAAGATAGAACCCCACCTGCTATTGGGATCCCATCAACTGCCAGAAACCCACTGTCTGCTGTAACTCCACCACCCAACGAGATCCCATTGCCCACTGGGATCCCACTGTTCTTTGGACTCCACCACCCTCTGAGACCCCACCAACTGTTGGAACCTCAGTGTCTGCCAGAACCATACCACCGCCTGGATTCCACCACCCATTGGGACGCCACCAACCGCTGGAAACTTACCATCACCTGGATTCCCATCACCCACTGGGACCCCCTTGCCCACCTCCCATGCCCTGCTGATTGGACCCGGAGCACCCAGAGTACACAGAGCACAGGATCGCAGGTAAGGCTTTTTTTTTTGGTTGTTTTTTTTTTAATCTCTTTTTTTTTAATCTTTTTTTTTCTTTTTCCTTTTTTTTTTGTTGTTTTTTTTACTTTTTTTTTTTGTTTTTCCTGCACAAAAACAGTACATTGATTCAAGTGTTCTCCAGCACAAGTACATTAGAAAGGAGCTCGTCTGTAATTATATTCTTCCGGGCACCAAAAAAAGGAAGAAAAAAGAAGGAAGGATGGGATGGAAGCGGGACGGACAGACTTCCTACATCGGCTGCACGCATTTGACCTTTAATTAGTTGAGCACAGCAATGTCACGAGCAATACTTACACAGATACACCAGTGCCGGCGAGCCCGCGGCACGACCGTACGGTGAGATGCACAGTACTCAGCGGCAATAAATAGAGAAGCGACCCCAAAAAAGAAACATAAACCGACAGGAAAACAAACAAAACAAACAAACAGAGAAAAAATAAAAAGGGGGAGGGGGGGGGACACAGGACAGGAACTGAGGGAGAAGTTGAGAAATTAAAGCAGGATAGGGTTGGGAAAGGGGGAGAGAGAGAGGGACGGAGAAGGGGAAACACGGTTAGGTGCCGCTGGCACTGCCGGGAATGTGGCAGTGGCACACAGGCTGGGCCAAATCAGAGGGGTGGAGGAAGAGGGAAAGGGAGAGAAAGGGAGGGAAAGGGAGGGAAAGGGAGGGAAAAGGAGGAAAAAGGAGGAAAAGGGAGGAAAAGGAAGGAAGGGGGGACCGAACTCTACGCATTGATTCCTCGGGGTGATGAGTACATGGTTTTCCCCACGGATAGTTAAGCGTCAGCTACTTCAATGCCTAGGCTAAAACACGTGAACGCGCTTGTTTAGGTTTCAAGTACAAAGTTAAAATGCCTCTTTTTTGTGGTTTTTTTTTTTTCTGTTTTGTTTTTTGGGTATTTTTTTTGTTGGTTTTTTTTCCTTTTTTTTTTTTTTGTTTTTAATAATAATATAGAAGAGTAAAATAATAGTGCTCTTTGAAACTCCACTACAAGAAAACAAAACAAACAGTCATTGTCCAGACAGCAGACTTAATTTAACAATATATATTCTTAATAAAAGGTTTTTAGCACCGTGTTTGTCACCCACTCCCTCAGCGGATCTTAAGGAATTTAGGCTTCTTTTTTTTTTTGTTGTTTTGTTTTTATATATATATTTTTTTTTCCTTTTTTTTGTTTTTCCTGTTGTCTCTTTTCACTGGTTCGTCTGGGGCTGTGCAACAACGTTTTGCTGTTTTGTTTTAAAAAAAGATGTGAGTCGGGTATGTTAAAAACTGAACATCTTTCCCCTGGCCGGCCCCCCGTGGGCCCCAGCGCCACCAGAGCTGCCGTGCAGCAGCCAGCGTGCCCCCTGGGCACCGCGCCAAGCCGAGCTTGGCGATACCTCAGCGCCTTTCCTATTGCGCCACGATGGGAACGTGCTTCCCGCTGGTGGCACTGGTTCTGGCTCTGGCACCAGCCCAGGTGTCCCAGTCGTGGGGGCCCAGAGCAGGTGCCAGAGCAGCCTAGAACATAGCGGCTCCCAGCACTGGCTCCGGCACCAGCTCTGGCTCCAGCAGCCCAACCGTGGGCACCCAGAGCAGGTGCTGGAGCTGCCTGGGATGTACCAACACTGCACCAGGCTGGCAATCATCGCTGCAGAGCTGGCTGTGACCCGGCCCATGAATGGCACCATGGGGCCAAGAGGGTCCCAAGGAAGCACTGCAGGGCTGTGCAAGGCTGGTGTAGCATGGTGGGGTCCGATAGGACCCCCAAACCCTGCTGCAGAGTTGTGCCAGATTCCCTGCTGGCACTTGCAGGGCCATGCAGGATCTGCAGCTGGCGCTGCAGCATCATGCTAGGCTCACTCATAGTGCTGCACAACTGTGCAGGATTTGCACTTGGCACTGCAGGGCCACATGAGGCTTGCATGTGATGCTGCAGGACCATGCAGGACCTGTGAGTAGTGCTGCAGGGCCACGCAAGACTTGCATGTGATGCTGCAGAGACATGTAGGATGTGATGCTGTAGAGCTGTGCAGGGCACACAACTGGTGCTGCAGAGCCATGCAGGAGCTGTGAACAGTGCTGCAGGGCTGTGCAAGACTTGCATGCAATGCTGCAGGGCCATGCAGCACTCACACCCAGTGCTGTGGACCATGCAGGACCTACACCCAGCACTGCAGGGCCATGCAAGATTCTCATGTGATGCTGCAAAGCCATGCAGGATCTGCACCCAGAACTGCAGGGCCATGTAGCACTTGCATCCAGTGCTGCAGGGCCGTGCAAGACTCACGTGATGGTGCAGGTCCATGCAAGACTTACACCCAGCACTGCAGGGCCATGCATCACTTGCACCTGGCACTGCTGCAGCAGGCAGGATCTGCCTGTGGTGCAGCACTCCTGTGCCCCACTCACCCCAGTGCTGCAGGACAGCACAGGATGTGGCCCAGGCACTGAGCCGGAGCCCTTAGCCACGGCTCAGCACTTGGGGCCAGTGGTGGGGGAAAGCCACGTCCCACCTCGCCTCCTTTACCACCTGGCAAAGCAGGGCCCCGCGGTGCCCCCCACCGCATCTGCCCCTCAGCTCCCTGCACCATCCACACCAACGGAGGGGCCTCTGAACTGCCCCAATGTAGCACCAGGCACAATGGGGAGGTGGGGGGGTTCCCTGGGGTCCCCCCAGCCTGCCCCTGTTGCCATCGGTCCCAGCACCTCTCAGCACCCCAGGGACTGCCGGTGTAGCTCGCTGCCAAATTAGCCAGCACCCCGCACCGAGTGGCCGGCGGTCCCCCCAGCACCTTTCACAGTTAGAGAAGAGACGGCAACAGGCTGGAGACCCTCCGTGAGCCTCCCCCAGCGCCGTAGCACCAGTCCTTACCCCCATCGAAGCCCCGTGAGCTCCAGCAACAGGCACAGGATCCGGCCACCCCAGTGTGCACCAAGGCTGCAGGGCAAATGCCTCTGTACTCAGCCGGACCCACCAACCTTCTGCAGCACCCACAGCTGCCAAGACAAGTAGTGCCATCCACAGCAATGCCAGCACCTGCTCGTGTCCTGACTGCACTTTGACTGCGCCACGGCTCCCCTTGGCACCACCACCAGCGCCACTGCTCCCGGCCCCCTGCGACCGGGGCTGCCTGCCCTTGACACCATCACCACAGTATCCCCATGCCCACCGAGCGTCTTGTGGGCACCAAACACCCCACAAAAGGGGCACAGGGCACAAGTTGTTTGAAATTCATGCTCAGACAGAAGAGCTATGCCCAACACTGCGGGCAGCACCAAGGTCCCATCCTGGATCACAGGGGCATTATCCTCCTGCCAACCAGCCTGCCTCTACAGATGTAGCACCAGGGTCCAGGCACCCACAGCCATCCCTGTCCTATGCTGAAAGCATCCCAGCTACGCTCAGGCACCACTCCATCCTGCCTCCAGCATCCCTGACAGCAGCACCGGTTCGGCAAGACCCCAGTTCGCAGCACCTGTGCCCCAGCCCAGCAGGCATGAACAGGCAAGGTGCAGGCAGGAGCATCCCTGCTGCCACTGCCACTGGGTTAGGGCAAGGGAACAACCAGCACCAGCCTGGCCGGGGACGCCACGTACGCAGAAGAGCACCAGTACGTTTGTATGCGGGGCAGGCAGGGTGGACAGCGCAGGCAGGGCAGGGCCACCATCGCTGCCACCACTGCCACGGGAGGCGATTCCTTTTAGGACAGAAAAAGGTTATTGCATGACTCGGGATGGAGACGCTTCCCGCCCGGCTGCTGCCCCGGCCCCGGCCCGCGCCGCTCGCTCGGAAAGGCCCGGCACATAAGGCAACATGGAAGCTGATGTCTCGACTCACCCCGCTGTTTAAAAGCACCATTATGAAGTCAGGTTGTACAGTAGTAACAGTACCTTTTATATATATATATCTATATCTCATATCTATCATATATATATAAACTGTAAACAAGAGGTAACAGCGGCTTCTAGAATTTGCTTTCTTCAAGGTTTCCTGTGTGGTAGGCACCCAAAAATACTGTAGAAAAGGTGTGTGGTGTGGTGTGTGTGTTCTCGGCTTCCCTGCCAGTTGGGTTGGCTCCTTATCACCAGTGAACGGTGCTGGTGGAATCAAAAAAGAGTGAGAGGCTCAGTCGCTGGGCGTTGCTGCGGAGCTGGCCTAGCGCCTTTCCCTGCTGCCTCGCGGCTCCCTGCAAGCTCAGCTCCCCGCAAGCTCACCGGGGCCGCAAGCTTGGCGTGGAACGGAGCCGGGGCAGGGCAGGGGGGGTCTCCCTTCGCCTCCTCCCAACGCCTCTCCCAGGGCTGGGCTTTTCCAGCTGCCGGTTCCCTTCCTCTGAGAGCAGAGCTTGGGCAACGAACGCCTCTTGTCTCAGCCCGCTGCTCTGAGAAGCAAGAAACCAAACCAACAGAAAAACCCAGCCAGCAAAAAAAGAAAAAAAAGAAAAGAAATAGAAAAGAACAAGAAAACCAACAAAAAGAGAAGAAAATTAAAAGGTTAACAACACCCTCCCCATCCCCCACCCCGCCCCCCAAACTGGTTTTGGTTTTGTTTGAGCTTTTTGTTGTTGTTTTTTTTCTCGTTTAGGTTGGGTTTTTTTGTCATTTATGTTGGTTGGTTGTTTTTTGTTTTGTTTTGTTTGTTTGCCTTTTTTTTTTTTTTTTTTCCTTTTCAATAGGCTAAAAGCTGAACATTGGAAATTCAGGAGAGGACACCGAACCCTTTCGCTTGGGGAGACGTCGTGTGCTGGGTTCCCACTGGGCTGCGAAATCCCATCTCTCTTCTGGGTGCTGACTCTTCTCTCATTCCGTGTTGTCACTTCTCTTGGCGTGGATGGTTTTGTTTCCAACTTGCTCTGCGCGTCACCAGTTCTCCTGCCTGTCTCTCTCTTTCTCTCTTAAACGCAGGCAAAGTATTCCTTCAGGGGAGCAAAGAGGTGGCGGATCACCGGCACGCTCCAGGATCTGCCGAGCAGTCTCTGCCGGGCCAGGCGGCTCATGTTGGACACGTCCGTGTAATGCACCGGGAAACCGAAGACCCTGCGGGGACACGGGGAGAGCGGGGTCACGGCGGGGTGCTGGCCACACCGTGGCACAGGCATGGTGAGCCACAGGCCAGCCTTGGTACCTCTCCATCTCTGTGCACCACAGGATGTCCTCCTTCTCGTTCATGAAGACAGGGAAATGCTGGTCCTTGCCCTGCTTGATGGAGTTGGAGCGAGTGGTGATGGTTCGCACCTTGCTGAACTGCAAGAGGCACAGGGCTTGTCATGCTGGGGGGGCTGTGATGGAGCCCCCTGCCCCAGGCACAGCGCTCAGGCTGGCAGGGTGCTCACACACATGGTGACACCTATTTCCAGGTTGTCATGTTCCTGCTCCACCCTCATGGAACCTCCCCCACTGCAGCCCAACCACCAGGAATGACCACGGGACCCCACCGAAGGACCTTATGGTGGCACCTCACCACGGGACCACATCACCACGGGACCCCACCGAAGGACCTTATGGTGGCACCTCACCACGGGACCACATCACCACGGGACCCCACCGAAGGACCTTATGGTGGCACCTCACCACGGGACCGCATCACCATCGGACCCCACCACCCGCCTTGGCCATATCCTGTGTGCTGGGGCTGACCTTTGCTATCCTGCCATGCTCCAGGCACTCCTGCAGCTCCAGCTTATCGTTGACTGTGGACGCAAGTGGCCTGGGAGAGAAATGAGGTGGGCACAGAGTAGGCATGGGGTGACAGTGCCACATCCCTATGCTAGCACCCCTGTGGGCACTGGACAGCTCTTCAGCTGCTGCACTGGGTGGCCAGGGCTGTTTCAGAGGACTGCGGCAGCTGATCCCCATAGAAGCCCTCCTGTGGCCCACAGCCGTGGGCCACCACCTGAGAGGGATGTGGAGGGTGGCTTCCTGCCACCCCCACCAGCACAAGGCAGCAAGGACAGGACCAGCCTCCTCTATGGGAGCCACCACTCTGGGCTTTCGGGGTGTGCTGTCACAAAGACCCATTTGTGAGCCCACCATGATCTTGCCCAGCACCAATATGGACCAGGGAACCCCCAAAGCCCTGCATGCCTGGGCTGGAGGAGGACCCAGAGGTTTGCTCCTTTCTGCATCCCCTGCCACCACTCCCACCTGGTACTGGAAACACCTGCCACGGGCACAGGACTGGCAAAGCTTTGGGATGCTCTCACCAACCTGTTCATCCCAGGAAGGTTCCCCCAGAAGTACCGCGCCCTGTGCGCTGCAGACACTTCTTTGGCATCGATCATGACAGGGTTAGACTGCGACAAGGAAGAAGAGATGTCAGTGGAGCTCAGCAGCCCCCATTCTGAGCCCCCAGGGCTGGATCTGGAGGGCAGTAAGCCCCCAGCACTCACCTCCAGGAAGCGGGAGATGTCCCTCTTGTCGCTCACGCCCATGGCCACCACGTTCTCAAAGAGCCAGAAGAAGGGCCGGTCGTCACCCTCCTTGGGCCGGGCCTCATGCAGCAGGCGGTAGAACTCGAAGAAGAGCCGCCCGGTGCCCTCTGGGCAGGAGAGAGGGAGCAGGGGGCTGGGATCAGTGGTGGGGGGCCAGTAGCAGGGGACAGCCCCAGCCTAAGTGTGGAGATACCTACCATAGAGCCCCTTCCTGGCTGGGTTGACGATGGAGAGGTCATTGCAAGGGCTGCCCCCAATCACCAGATCAAAGGGGCCCCACTCTTGTATCTGTAAAAGGGAGAGATGGCAGTGAGCTGTGTGCTGGCACTGGTGCTGGATGCTGCCACCAGCTCAGAGGACACTGTGCCAGTCAAGGGGGTGCACCCAGATACATGGGGCATTGCGGGATGGATGGAGGCTGAGCTCCCTGGTGGGACAGTGATAGAATTGTGTTGGTTATATAAAAGACCTTTAGGATGGAGTCCAACTGTTAACCCCGCGTGACCAGGTCACCACTATGTCCCTCAGCAGCACATCTGCATGTGTTTTAAACCCCCTCCAGGGATGGTGACTCCACCACTGCCCTGGGCAGCCTGTTCCAGGCCTTGACAACCATTTCCATGAAGAAATTGTTCCTCATGTCCAACCTAAACCAAACCTCCTCTTGGCAAAACTTGAGTGTATTTCCTCTTGTCCTCCCACTTGTTCTGTTGGAGAAGAGACTAATCCCCACCTTGCCCCAACCTCCCTTCCAGGGAGTTGTAGAGAATGAAGTGGTCTCCCCTGAGCCTCCTTTTCTCCAGGCCATACAACCCCAGTTCCCTTGGCTGCTCCTCACAAGACTTGTGCTTTAGACCCTTCGCCAGCTTTGCTGCCCTTCCCTAGGCACTCAGTGTTCTTCATAGAGTGAGGGAGTCCAAACTGAACCCAGTATTAAAGGTGTGACCTCAGCAGTGCAGAGTACAAGGGAGCAATCCCTTCCCTAGTTCTGCTGACCACACTATTGCCAGCCAGGATGGTGCTGACCTTCTTGGCCTACTCAGCTGCTGTCTATCAACAACTTGAGGTCCTTTTCCACCAGACAGCTTTCCAGCCTCTCTTCCCCAAGCCTGGAGTGTTTATGGGGTTGTTGTGATCCAACTGCAGGACCTGGCACTTGGCCTTGTTGATGGCCTGGTGAAGCTGAGTGTGGGGAGATGCAGAACAAGAGACTGGGCCTGTCTTAGGGACACCGAGACACTTTGAGGGGCCGTGCTGGCAGCAGGGGTGGGGGGAGCTGCAGTGGGGTTGGCTGTGAGGACGACGTACGTGTTTCTGAGTGACATTTCGGACGTCCCCGACGTACATGATCTTGCCCTGGTGCCTCACCATGCCCACAGTGATGGAGTCCTCACACACCTCAGAGGCAATGTAGCGGTCCACCTGGATGCCCAGGTCCTTCAGCACCAGTAAGCCTGTGGAGAACGAGACTGGAGTGGGCAACGGCCCCCCACCCCCCATCCTGACCCCCTCATTGGTCCCAAATGCCCCAAGAAGGGTCTCTGGGGACCCCCACCAACCTGTGGCGATGCCATCAAAGAGTGAGAGCACTCGGATGGGCTTCCTCTTCTCAGCTGGCACCGGTGGGTACACCTTCGGTGGGTCCTGAAAGGCAGGGGTGAGGGTCAGGAGGGAGGGGAGGCATAGGGAGCCATCAGAGAGAGGGGGAGCCATGGTGGGGAGCAGGGCTGGGACCAAGGATGAAGGGGGTCCTTCCACAGGGGCACTCACAAACTCCTGGTCGTGGTTGTTGGCGAAGAACATCTGAAGGCGTGAGGGCCAGTCCTCCCTCCGCCGCAGCAGCCCGTAGACCCCCTTATGGCCACACATGTAGCAGTTCCAGGGGTCCTCCTTGATGGCAGCTTGGGCCGCCCCTGGGCCCACCAGCAGGTCCACACACTCCACGCAAAAGCACCTAGGAGATTCAGGGACTGGCATCAGCAGTGAGGCTGGGGACAGTGGCCCTGGCATGACCACGCTGTCTCAGCTGGGAGTAAGGGCAGGCTGCAGTTGTGATGCATTGTGAAGGAGGTATGGAGGCCACATCACCTCCAGCAGCCCCATGCTGAGACCTGCCACATGCCCAAAGCTCAGCCAGCACTATGCAAAGATTCAAAGCTAGGACCTTGCAGCCTCACCAAAATCTCTCAAACCCACACTGTGACTGGCTTCACCAAAACCTCTCTAGATCCATGCTGGGACCACAGCATCACCAAAGACTCCCAGTCCCACCCTAGGGCCATGGTAGCACTAAAACCTCCTGTGACCGTTTGAGGCTGTGCCTTTAAGAAAGGGGCACACTGGCTAAATGTTTATAAAATATTTTGGTATTCTAAACGAATTTCATTGGCCAAGTTAAGGTGGGAGGCGAGGTTAGTCCCAGTGCGGCTGGAACTTTCTCTCAGTCTTCCTTTCTTCGCTGTCCCTTTCGGCTGGATCTGCTTCTGGGCTTCTTGCCAAGAGATAAGAACTAACTGACTCTCTATAACAGGCCTCTCCACTTCTTTCCCTGTCCTGCTAACCATCCTCATCTCCTTTCTACCTCTTTGGGGGGAGAAGGGAGGTAGGGGGGTGAAGGGGGCACAGGGGGAAGCCCCCTCTGTGGGGGGTCTGGTTCTGGTTGAGTTCATTTGCTGTATATTCCTGTATATATTGTACAATACCTGTATTTGTTGTGTTACATATAATCTGTTTCCTTGTAAAATACACTCTCATTTCTCTGACTGGGTTTAGCTGTGGTCTTTTTCTCAGTGGGGGAGGGAAAGCAGAGCCTTTCCTTTCAAACCACCACACCTCCCCAGCCCCATGCCAGGATTGTGGCATCACCCCCACACCCAACCCCACATCACATTGTAGGGCTGCCAAAACCTTCCCAGCACCAAATCAGGACTGTGCAATCAGCAAAGCTTTCCAGCCCCATGCTGGGACTTCAGCATCACCAAAACCTCCCCTAGCCTCATGCTAGGCAGGAATGGGGCATCACCAAAATGCCACACTAGGAGGACTGCAGCACCACCAAAACCTCACTGTCCCATACCGAGACTGTGGTATCACCAAAATGTCAAAGCCCCATACTAACACTAGCATCACCAGAGCTCCATGGTAGGGGCACCCCTAAAACCTCCCCAGCTCCATGCCAGGACTGCAGTATCTCCAGAACCTCCCAGCCCCACACTAGGACCATCCCCCAAAACCTCTCAGCATCATTCCAAGACTGTGGCATCCCCAAAACCCCCCAGCCCCGTACTGAGACTCTGGCATCACCAAAATGTCCCAGCCCTAAACCAGGACTGGCATCATTGAAGCCAGCCCAGCTCCACAGCAGCACTGGGGCATCACCAACACCTCCTCATCCCCGCATCACAAAACCTCCCCAGCCCTAGAACAGGACCACGGCTTCCTCAAAACATTCTCAGCCCTGGGCTAGGACCTGGACATTATCTAAACCTTCCCAATCCCATTGCAGAACCATGACACCACCACAACCTTCTAACCCCACAGGCCAGGACTGTGGCACCCACAGCACACACCCAGCCCCACGGCGGGCCGGTGGCCCCAGACCTGCAGCAGTTGTTGTTGCCACACATGAGCACCTCACGGCCCCCGCAGCAGATGGTGCAGTAGGACTGGTAGCCGTCATCGTCGTACTGGTACGCGCACTCCAGGAAGCAGTTCTGGGGAGAGCCAAGGTGTGAGTGTGGCATGGCCTGAGTCCTGTGCCAGGGACACTGGGACACCTCCAGGAAACCTCTGAGGGAGGGTCTCTGGGGGGTCCCAGCCATGCCTGCTCGCCTGGCAGTGGGGTTGCTGGTGCCATGCCATACCTTGCAGTTTTGGCACATTCCTCCAATAAACAGAGGGTGCTCCAGGGTCACGTTGAGGCTCCCACAAGAGATGCAGATATCTGGGGGCAGGAGGGGAGATATTACCCCCTAAAATGTACCCCCTAAAATCCTGAGGTGCATTCTGATGCTGTCCCAACAAACACTCGCCCCTGTGTCTGGTTCGCATCACTTTCAAAACCCTACAAGCCCCAAACTGGTGGCACCACTGGAACTACTGCAGTGTGACAAGGATCTATCCAGCAGACCAGCATTTCTATGACCTCCCTGTCCCCATCCTGGCCCCCAATGGCCTGCCCAGCCCTGCCTCACTCCATGCCCATGCTGGTGACCTTAGCCATGGGCAGTGTCCCAAGGGTCCCTGCCACCATCTGGGCAGCCTTATCTGCCAGGCAGGCTGAGATGGAACAAACTGCCCCTTGGGTCCCTGCTTTGCCAACCCCCCTCTCTGCCACTCAATTCTGCAGCCAGAATTGGAGCCCAGCTAAGGAGATACCCTCTGCCCCAGCCCTGATGCTAGGCACCGCCCCACACTCACCTTCTATGTTTCTGCACTTCTGCCGGACCTCATAAACAAGTCGCTCTGGGGAGGGACAAAAGGTGTCAGACTGGGGGAGGTATTGCCTGGTGCCAGCCCTGCCCCAGCCCACATCCCCTCCACACAGCCCCTGCAGTGGGGCAAGGGCAGGGGACCCCTAGGAGGGAAGGTCCCCAGTGAAGATGGGAGTGGAGAAGGGGCCATAGCCTGAAGCAGCTTTCACTCCACAGCTACCCACAGTGAGCTGAGCCCTCCTGGCAAGGCCACGGCTGAGGAAGGGTGGGTGCAAGGACATCCCAACACCTCCTGGGTGGTACCTCGGGTGCGCTCATCGATGATCTCCTTGACCTTGGGTTTCTCCGTTGTGCTTTTCCTGGGTTTCTTGGCGGGTGGGGGTGGTGCGTAGGCAGCTGCCTCCGGCTCGACCCACATCTCCGTGTAAACTTCTTTGTAGGGGTTTCGCTCCTCTGCAAGGGAGGTGTGGGGTCCCATTAGTGAGCTTACACCAGCAGGATCCCACCAATGGAGTCCCTCTAGTGAGAGTCCCATCAGTGGGGTCCTGGTAGTTCCATACCCACAAAAGAACCTGCCCGCCCCATGGCAAGCTCAGCCCAAGCTCACACCACCCCGGTGATGGCGAAACCTATGGCCAGGGGTCCTAGAGACAACTACTGAAGCCACCAAACAGGTCCCCGACCCATGAGCAGGACCCTGCGCTTCCCCCAGTGCTCACCTTCAGGGGGCTCCAGGCCCTTGGGTCCAGAGGGCTGGAAACCACCCAGGGCCCACTCAATCATTTGCTTGTTTTGGATCTCCACCACCTTGGAGGTGTCAGTCTCATCGTTCTCGGGGCATGCTGGGAAAATCTTCCCTGCTCTGCTACTAGCCACCTGCCAAGGAAGCCATAGGACCAGCCATCACACACCCACCCACCCTGCCAAGGTGGTCCCCATCCCTACCCCCTCATCCTGGATGCTCCAGATGCTGCCCCACCAAGTCCACAAAGGAATCTACATGGTCACTCTCCACACTGTCCCGACAAGAACCTCCCAGCACTGCCAAGAGCCCCCAAGGAACTCAGTAACCCTATGGAGATCCAAACCTCTCCAACAAGACCTCCCAACACCCCCAGCTGGGACAAGAGAGCCCCAGTGTTCTTATGAAGTTTCCCAGATACCCCCCACCTTCTAGGGGACACTCTGTGCCTCCTGCCAAATGCAAGAGGCGGGGACAGTTCCCACACACCCTGCCTGGAGCTAGCAGGATGGACTCATTTGGGCATCGATGTCCCCCTAGCCTCCTGGTGCTGGGAGGAAGGTGCCACCCCGCAGCTGATGACACCCTGCAGCCAATGCCCCCAAAACAACTGGTGCAAGCTTACAGCCAGCACCACCCTGCAGCTCACCTGCAGCACCTCGTAGATGGCTTTGCGGTACATGGGCTGCTTGTTGTAGGTGGCCTGATGGAAGGCGCTGGCAAAGGAGCTGAGTGGCAGCAGCTTCTCCACACAAACCTGGGAAATAGGATACAAGCGTGAGGACACCTGGGGACAGTGGGCTGGCAGGACCCTCCACCTCACAGGGTGCCACTTACCACCGAGAACTTGCCGTCCCCAAACCACATCACCCAACGGGTGCCCTCGGCTGCCCGGCTCCGGCCTGTCATCCACCAGGAAACAATGCGCCCAGGCCACCAGGAGAAGCCACGCAGCTTGCCCCACACCAGCTCGCCGATGCCGAAGCCCCGGCCATCCTGTGCCGTGAGGACATGGTCAGAGCCCAGGTGGTGCCCAGGAAAGGGTAGCCATGCACCCACCCCTCCCCCACAGCTTTCTCAGCCAATCCTCACCTCGTATTCAGGCTCATCATCAGCTGACTTGGAGGTGTTCTTGTCAACAGCATCGGCCACCACTGGCTCAGGTGTGGTGGCCACATTAGGGGAGGCAGGGTCAGTGGGCTGCTGTGAGGCGGGGGGACTGGCCTCCTCCTCCTTTTGGGGCTCGGTCCGCTGTGTCTCCTCCACGTTCATCACGGCAATCACCTTTGCCTTCTTCTCTGCCTGTGGACAGTAAGGTGGGAGAGACTGGTTAGGGCATAGCTCACCCTGCACCCCAAGGTGTAGGCCACATTTGGTGGCACCACCTGGCTTCTGACTACCCAACAGGGTAGTGGGCATGTGTGATTCCCTTGTGCTATCCACCCAGACACCACCCTCCTACCTTGTCCCCTTTGGGTACTCCTGCCTGAGTTTCCCTGTGCACAGGGAGAGGACAGTTTGAAGACCACCTGCAAAGCTGCCAAAGATGGTTCTGGACAAAGGAGATGACAGCTGACAGCCCCCCAGGAGCTCTGTTTCCCCCTGGGGCTTTGTCCCTGGCTCCTGGCCAGGCAGGCTTCCCCTGAGTGTCCCCTAGGACACAGCCTTTGGTCTCCTGCAATGTCAGAGAGGCAATCCCACCAGTTCTAAAACCTGTACATATTGTCTCACTCCCAGCCCGGCCCGGGGGCTGTCCTGTCCTATCCTGCCCAGTCCCCACACATTGCTACCACACCGGGTTCCCTGTTCCTGGCCCCCTTCCCCACCGCCCAACCCCTTCCCGAGCTCCTTTTAGTCCGAGCCCCTCCTGGAGCCTCTCTGGCACCTGCCCCAGGCTTGCAGCTCCATCCCTTGAGCAGATCCCCAGCAGGCGGGTCTCCCACGCACCTTCTCCTTCTGCCCCGAGACACCCATCCCAGACCTCTTCCAGGTGGCCCGATGTCCCACTTGCACCGGTCACCCAGCCCTGATGCCCTCCCCTGCCCGAGCACCCACTGTCCCCGGCTGGGTGTGCTCAAATGCGCTGGCCGAGCCGAACCAAGCCAACGCCGGGGTGCTGCCGGGACGCTAAACTCAGCCAGGCGGGGACCAGCCGGGCTCAGCCAAGGCGATCCGGGCTGTACTGAACGAAGATGGGCCGAGC
This sequence comes from Dryobates pubescens, assembly GCF_014839835.1. Lineage (NCBI taxonomy): Eukaryota > Metazoa > Chordata > Aves > Piciformes > Picidae > Dryobates > Dryobates pubescens. The sequence goes on from NC_071614.1 coordinate 23,442,132, forward strand.
CGCGTCCGGGACTTAGTCGAAACACTAAGCTCTGCCGGGCAGGGACCGCCGGACTAAGCCGAGCCGGACGGCGCAGAGCCGGGCCGGGCCCGAGTCGGGACACTGATCGCAGCCGAACAGTGATCAGCCTGGCCGAGCCGAGCCACACCGAGTCGAGTCGTGTCGGACTGAGCTATGCCGGACTGAGTGGAAACGAACGAGGCGGAACCAAGCCATCCCGCGGTGGCCACCTACCCATGCGGACAGGGCGCCGCGGCGGGCCGGTCCGAATCGAGCCGAAGTGAGCCGAACCGGGCCAGGCGTGCCGAGCCGGTCCGCGGGGCAAGCCCGTCGGTCCTTTGTCTGGGATCCCGGGTCACATGGTGCCTCCCGGCCCGGCTGGTTGGCTGCGGCGGGGAGGGGCAGCACGCCGCCAAGGGACAGCCCGGCTCGGCCCCCCCCGCACCCGCGCCTTGTCCCGGCTCGGCTCCGCTCGGCCCGCCTTGGTAACTCGGGTCACCTCGGCTGGACTCGGCCCCGGCTAGAGTCGGCCTGCCTCGAGTCGGCGGCTCGGCAACTCAGCTCGCCTCTGCTCGGCCCGACTAGGTAACTCGGGTCTGCTCGGCTCGGTAGCTCGGCAGCTCGCCTTTGCTCCGGTCGACTCCATTTGGCCCGGCTCGGCGACTCGGTTCGGCTCAGTTCGGTTCGTCCCCGCTCGCTCGGCTCTCACACCGTGGCCCGGTCCCGGTAGGCTAGGCTCCGGTGTCTCCCCGCAGTCCGGTCCCGTTCAGTCCGGCTCGTCCTTTCCATGCATCCCGGTCCTTTCCCCGCTGCCCAGCTCCGGGCCCGGTTGGGTGGCAGCAGCGGGCTGGGGGCTCCCTGGCCTCCGAGGTACTCACCGGCCCGGCGGCACTGCTCCGGTCCGGGCTGGATTTCCCGCGCGGGGCTGCTCCGCACCGCCTTTTGTCCCGGGGCCGCGGCCCCACCGGCCCCTTTGTGCTGCCGGGGCGGGGGGAGGCGGCAGCGCCCCGGGGGGCCTCGCCCCGCCACGGCAGGAATCCGCCGAGGGGCTGGACCCCACCGCGCTGGCATCGGACGGGACCCGCCGGCCCAGTTCGCCCCAGCGGCACACCAGTTGGTGAACGGATGGCTGCTCTAGGGAGGCCACTGGCCACCAGTTCAGCCCACTATGGACACTGGTCTGGAGAGCAACTGGCCCAGCTCAGCCTCTCGGCTCCTGCTGAAAAAGGCTGTTACCACTCAGCATGTCCAGAACTGGTGGCACTTATCTAGGACCACATCACCCAGTTCACCTCAGCCCCACATGGCACTGATCTGGCATCACATCACCCAGTGCAGCCCATCAGCACGCACTGTCAAGGCACTGGTCGGGGACCACATCCCCTCATACATGTCCCCCAGCAGCTGGATGCTGCGCAAGTTCCCCCTGGCACTGCCTGTGCCATGCCACATTCCTGGCCTCATGTCCCACCAGGCCATGGCTGCAAGGGATGTGCCAGTGTCACAAAGGTGACAAAGATGAGGTGGCAGCATCAACTGCCCACCATGTGCCCTCTCCTTGCCCATTGCAAGACCCTTAAGTGGGAGGTTGGGTGCCAACCTGCTCAAGGGGGTGGGGTACCTTTCTGCAGTGCCCAGGGTGCAGGACCAAGCCGTGGCACAGATGCCCATGGGATGCCAGCCTTGCCCTCCTGGCTTGGTGGATGTTTTTGGGACTCTTTTTTTTTTACCAACGCTGGGCAGAGCAAGGGCCCCAGTTGCAGCCCCTAGTTATACCCTGCCAATACCATGGCAGGCTGAGGTGGCCTGCCCCGCCCCCACCCCCCTCCCCTGCAGAGCAGTGGCTCCTCAGATTTGGGACCCCTTTGTGTTGCAGAGTGAAGAGACAATGGGGCAAATGGCTGTCACCCCCCGGGCAGTGGCAAAGCACTCCTGCCCTGCCAACCCCCACCCTGCCCAGGGGGTGGCACCTCAGCCAAACCATTCCACCCAAGGGACCCCATCTGTGCACCAATGCCAGGTGATGGGCCCCTCTGGGTCACAGTGGGGGGGTGACAGCAGCCCATGGGCAGCACGGGGTGTCCCCTCCAGGACTCCTCAGCTGTGCCACAGCAATTAAGTAGCTTTGGAAATCCGGAATAAAACGATCTGGAGACAAACCATCCCTGGTCAGATGATGTGTTCACCAACATGGCCAGGGGTTGAATGCACCTGGGGTGTCCTTGGGAAGACACCCCAGCCAGCGTCACCCAGGGGCACTAGGACGCCTCGAGAGGGGCATGGGGCACTCACTGCCTGGTCCCCTTGGCGGAGGGGGCAGCAACGATGCCAGGAATCTCCAGCTTTGTCCGGAGGAAATGTCCCATCGGAGGGTCATTAAAGAGAGATAAGCTGCATCTCCAGGGGATGGGACATCCTGACAATCAACCCAACCACTGCCCTCAGGCCACAACCCACTCTGCTCAGCCCCAGTCCTGCTCCTGTTCTGCCCCATCCCACCCCACCTCCATCCCCATTCCCTGTTCTGTCCTTAGCCCACCCCCATCCTCATCTCCATCCATCTATCTCCATTCTCATCTCCGTCCACTGTTCTTGCCCCACCTCCATTTCCATCTTCATCACGCCCTCATTTCCATCCCCTCTCCTGTCCCCATCCCCACAACCAGTCCTTGTCCCTTTCCAACTCCCATCCTCATCTCCATCTATCTCCATGTCCATTCAATGTCCCTGTCCCATCCCCATCCTCATCTTTATCGCCATCTGCTGCTCCATCTCCATTCTCATCCCCACACCTCCATCTTCATCACCTGTCTCCATTGTTCCATCCCCATCTTCATCCCACCTCCATGTTCTGCCCTATCTCCAATCCCATCCCTTGTCCTTGCCCCATCCCATTCTCATCTCTATCTATCTCCATCTCCATCCTCATCTCCACTGGGGACCTTCCAGGGAGGAAATGGCAGGTGCCAAATGGCTTCCAGGGCGGGCACCACTGGCTTGTGGCCCACATCCATAGCACAGGTGTCTGTGGCATCCCCAGCAGCAGCTGTGGACAGTCACAGCATGGCTACACCAGGGGTATATGCCTGGCATTGCTGGTGCTCCCCATGCCTGGCATGGCAGCAAACACCAACCACTGATGTGTTTGGCAAACCTGACTCCAGACACAGCTAAGTTGAGCCTGGGGGAGCTCATCCTGGCTGGGACACCCCATGAGGCCCACTGGTTCCTCAGCCCACCCTGTGCCTGTGGGCAGCAGCCACACACAGACTCCTGGATGCACAGCCCCTCCATGCCCCATGGTGCCAGCCCCTCAGTGGGATCTCCTTGTGCCCGTGCCAGCTGCCCTGAGAGGATCTGATCCATGAGATGTCCTAGTGCAGGTACCACACCAGCCCTATGCCCCATGGGGACACATCATAGAATCAGAGAATTGTTAGGGTTGGAAGGGACCTCAAGGATCATCCAGTTCCAACCCCCCTGCCATGGGCAGGGACACCTCACACTACATCAAGTTGCTCACAGCCACATCCAGCCTGGCCTTCAAAACCTCTAGGGATGAGGCTTCCACCACCTCCCTGGGCAACCTGTGCCAGTGTCTCACCACCCTCATGGGGAAGAACTTCCTAACATTCAATCTCAATCTACCCATTTCTGGTTTGGTTCCATTCCCCCTAGACCTATCATTACCTGACAAGGCTGTGCCAGCCTTGCTCTGTGTCCTCTGGGAACATTGTGGCTGTGCCAGCTGTACCCTGTGCCCCATAGGGATGACCTAGCCATGCCCCGTGCCCCTTGGGGACACCGTGGCTGTGTCAGCCACACCTTGTGCACCATGGGGACATCATGGCTGTTCCAGTCATGCCCTGTGAGATCCCCTGGCCGTGCCAGCCTCCTCCCATTGCTGCACAGTGCCAGTGTGATGGCTTTCAGCAGTGCAGGGCTATAAATAGTGCTGGGGGTGGTGGCGGCACACGAGACTTGTTGCCAGGGAGACCCACTGGCACTTAGGGACGACACTGAGAACGAGATGAGGGGGGCCATGGGGAACACCAGCAGGATTCCCACAGAGCCCCCACCCCATGGCACCCCCCAAACAGCTGTTGGTACCACAGCATGCCCACAGCCCTGCATATGCCCTGGGGCTCCTGCTGCCCCACAGCCTCCCACCATGGCTGCTTTCAGCTACGTCATGGCCCACAGCGGTTCCCTGGGAAACCAGCACACCCCAGCACATCCCTCAGCACATCCTGCAGAAGAAGGAAGGGGCCCACACTGCCCACACCACTGGTGGCTGCACACACCAGGCTGCAGGCGTCCAGAGAATGGCAGCTCAAGCTCTGCAGCCTACCACATGCCAGCACCACAAGATCCAGGCATGGTGGGGGTGGAAGGGACCTCTAAGGATCATCTAGTCCAACCCCCTTGCTAAAGCAGCACCACCCACAGCAGTTGCCCAGGAGTGCAAAGACCAGGAAGGTTTGGAATTTCTTTGGAGGGAACTCCACAACCTCTCTGGGCAGCCAGGTCCAGGGCTCCAGTATGCTGAGAGGGAAGAAGTTTCTCCTTTGCTCGGATGGTTCCAGATTGTGCTCATTGGCCCTTGTCCTGTCACTGGGCACCACTGAAAAAGCCTGGCCCCATCCTCTTGCCATCTGCACTTTAGCTATTGATGAGCATTGAGAAAATTCCCTCTCAGTCTGCTCAGCAGAAGGGAAGAACCTCCCTCAACCACACTCTTAATACAATCCAGGAGACCACTGACCTTCTTGACCACGAGGGGACAGGGCCCCCTCATGGGCAACTTGTTCACCACTCCTCCCAGGTCCTTCTCCACAGAGCTGCTTTCCAGCAGGTCAACCCCTAACCTGTCCTGGTGCAGGGCTTTTTTTCCGTCCCCAGGGGCAGGACCCTACATTTGCTCTTGTTGAACTTCATGAGGTTCCTCTCTGCCCAACTCTTTACCCTGTCCAGGTCTTGCTGAACAGCAGCACCGCTCGATGGTGTGGCAGCCACTCCTCCCAGTCCAGTCCCATGCCCACCACCTCCAGCAGCATCCAGTTCCTTACCTCCCTCTTCCAGCGTGCCAGCCACTCGTCCCGTTTCCTCTTGCTGATGTAGTAGGGGTCCCCAGCCTGGAAGGTGTGGCGCTGCATGGGCCGCTGCCGCAGGCTCGACTCCCAGCCCAGCCCCCCACGCAGCCGCCCGCGGGAGCCCTGCGCCAGAGGGAAACAGAGGTGAGGCTGAAGGCCACAGCTCCACCGCCTCCACCAGCACTGGGGATGGCAGCGTGGTGGGAGCCGTGGCCTGGCATGAGGAAGAGTGGAGCTGCTAGGGGGAGACTGGGGGTAGGCACACTGCTGCGAGTGGCTGGGGGAGGTGTGCACAGGGCACACTGTCTGTGCGCACACACACGCACACACGCACACACGTGCACACACGTATACACACGTGCACACATGTACCCACATGCACACGCGCACACACGTGCACACATACACACATGCACACACACACATACACAATGCACACACATGCACACATACATGTGCACACATGTTCAGACAAATGCATTTGCACACAATGCACAAATACATGTACACGTGTACACATATGCACACACATGCACGCACACGCACACACGTTCACAAACGCATTTGCACACACTGTGCACACACACATGCACACACCCCTGTAAATACACATGTGCACACACACATGCACGCACACATGTTCACAAACACATTTGCACACACTGTGCACACACACATGCACACACACCTGTAAACACACATGTGCACACACACATGCACACACATGTTCAAACACATCTACACACAGTGCACGCACACACACACAAACGCATTTGCACACTGCGCACACACACCTGTAAACACACATGTGCACACACACATGCACACACATGTTCAGACAAACACATCTACACACACAGCGCACGCACACACACAGAAACGCATTTGCACACTGCACACACACATGTAAACACACATGTGCACACACATGCACACACATGTTCAAATACATCTACACACACAGTGCACGCACACGCACACATGTTCACACAAACGCATTTGCACACACTGTGCACACACACATGCACACACACATGTAAACACACATGTGCACACACACATGCACACACATGTTCAGGCAAACACATCTACACACAGTGCATGCACACACACAAACACATTTGCACACTGCGCACACACATGTAAACACACATGTGCACACACATGTTCAAACACATCTACACACACTGCACGCACATGCACACACGTTCACACAAACGCATTTGCACACACTGTGCACACACACATGCACACACGCATGTAAACACACGTGCACACACACATGTTCAAACACACCTACACACACAGTGCATGCACACGCATACACGTTCAAACGCATTTGCACACACTGTGCACACACACATGCACACACACATGTAAACACACGTGCACACACACATGTTCAAACACACCTACACACAGTGCATGCACACGCATACACGTTCAAATGCATTTGCACACACTGTGCACACACACATGCACACACACATGTAAACACACATGTGCACACACACATGTTCAAACACACCTACACACAGTGCATGCACACGCATACACGTTCAAATGCATTTGCACACACTGTGCACACACACATGCACACACACATGTAAACACACATGTGCACACACACATGTTCAAACACACCTACACACACAGTGCATGCACACGCATACACGTTCAAATGCATTTGCACACACTGTGCACACACACATGCACACACACATGTAAACACACATGTGCACACACACATGTTCAAACACACCTACACACACAGTGCACGCACACGCACACACGTTCACACAAACGCATTTGCACACTGTGCACACACACATACACACACACATGTAAACACACATGTGCACACACACATGCACACACATGTTCAAACACACACACAGTGCACGCACACACGTTCACACAAACGCATTTGCACACACTGTGCACACACTGTGCACACACACACACTGCACACACACGCACACAGTGTGCACACACACACATACATGCACACACACGCACGCACACACACACGTGCACACTGCGCACACACACATTCTCCGGCCCATGTCTGTGTCTGGTCCTGGAGGCACCAGGTCCTCCTGATACAGCCATGCCTGGCTGCATCGTGGTGGGCACCGCTAGCTGGGCACAGATCTGCCTCTGGCCGACATGGTCTACCTGGGCACCAGGGGAAGGCGTGGGGTCAACCCAGGCATGTCCCATCCGACGGCAGGGCTGGAGAGGAGGGTTCACCAGCCTGGCAATGGCTTGGTGCCGTCCGGTTCCAGTTCCTGGCTGTGCACAGGATGCCTGTCCCTGCATCTCCCTGACAGCCACTGCCAGAGAGAGGCCAGGGGGTGCGGGTTGCCATGGGCACGGGGAGCACAGTGCCATCTGCTGGGCTGCAAGACCGTGCTCACCTCCAGCGGGCCCCAGCCCCGGGACATACTTGCCTCCATTTTCAGGGTATCGAAGTTGTTTTCTTCCTTCTCTTCCTTGCCTGCACACAGAACAGAGAGCAGCCATCAGCGAGGGAGACTGGCTCGGTGCTATGGGACAGGGCACCTGGGGGAGTAAGGGGGCCACCTAGGCCCCCCCCAGGGCATTCCTGGGCCAGAGAAGGGTACCTATTGCTGCTATGTGATGTCTGGGCCATGCTCCCCAGGGAATGCCAGCTGCTGGGACAGGAGCTGGCTGCTCCTGCACCCCAGCTGGGAGGTCTGGGGTTGCAAATCTCTGTGCACCCCAAGGGGAGAGGGTCAGAGACAAGGCAGAGCATGGGGTGCATGTGGGGGCAGCCACCCACCCCTGCCTTGCTGTGGGCATCACTGGAGATAGGTCCCCATGCCAGGGAGGGCACTTCTGTCCTGGGCACCAGCTTAACCCCAGAGGTTGGGGTGCTATCCTGACACAGAGCGGGGCTGCAATGAAGGGGCTCAGCTGGGACCACCGGTGCCCCCTTCTCCAGCTGAACACACACCATGATTTGCTGCAGGATGCAACATCGCCCAGTCACAGCTCCTCCAGATGCCTACCCAGACTTGCATGGCACCCAGACAGTCCATTGCAGATGGCATATGGGGACTTGACTCCCCAACAACAGCCAGCCCCCACCCCAGAAGCAGCAAGGATGCAGCAGGAGAGCAGCTGGGGCACAGTAGGGGACACTGGGGAACAGGAGTTTTCTGGCTTTGCTCTGGGGGTGTGTGTCCTGGGGGTACTCAGCCTGTCTTCCTGGTTCTGCACATGGGCATGTGGCTCTCAGGTGGGGAAACTGAGGCAGAGGAGAGGGAATCTGGCCTCTTCTGAGATGCTGGTGCCCTCTGCACTGAGTCAACAACCCAGGCACTGAGACTGACTAAACTGTGGGGCATCAACTAAACTGGGGACTGGTGCAACTGGTGTCCCCCCACTACTCTGCCACCCTGCCCACCATGTTGCTGGGGGCACAAAGCTCACTGTTGGGCTGTTACCAGTGCCAGGGCTGCTGCAGAAATGGGCTGCGGGCCTCCAGCTCACTGCCTTGAGCATCCTGCACAGACCTGGCACGGTGGGGGCTCAGCAAAGCCCCTGGCCTCAGCTCCTGCCCGTCCCAGTAGTGCCATGCCACGTGCACTCTGCCAACCTGCTGTGACAGCAGGCTGGGATGTGGGGCAGCAAGAGGTGAAAGCAAGAGTGTGAGGAGAAGGAATGAGTGCTGGAGGCAGCAGCACTGGGCGAGGGGTGAAGGATGCTTGGGAGAATTCTCCAGCCAGCTAAGCATGAGGCAGCAGGAGCTAGAAGCAGACTAGGATCACAGAATCATGGAATCATTTTAGCTGGAAGAGACCTTCAAGATTATCAAGTCAAACTGTTAACCCAGCACTGCCAGGTTACCACCAAACATGACCCTCAGACACCACATCTACATGGAAAACTCTCCAGGGAGGGGGACTCCACCACTGCCCTGGGCAGCCTGTTCCAGGCCTTTACAACCCTTCTGAGGAAGAAAGTGTTCCTCATGTCCAGCCTAAACCTCCTGTGGCACTATTTGAGGCTGTTTCCTCTTGTTCCTATCACTCATTCCTTGGGAGAAAATACTGACCTGGACCTCACTCCAACCTCCTTTCAGGGACTTGTAGAGAGACAGACCTCCCCTGAGCCTTTCTCTTCTCCAGACTAAACTACCCAATTACTTCAGCTGCTCCTCACAAGACTTGTGTTCTAGATCAGCTTTTTTTGCACTTCTTTGGACACACTCCAGCCCCACAATGTCCTTCTTGGGGTGAGTGGTCCAAAACTGAACCCAATACCAAACCCAGTATTCAAGATGCAGCCTCAGCAGTGCCCAGTACAGATCACTGCCCTAGAAGTGATCTGGCAGAATCCAAGCCTGTGGCTGGAAGGTGCTGATGTCTCTGGTAACCTCAGCACAGACAAGGCTGAAGCACTGCAAATGGCTTCCAGGGAAGGGAAGCGACACGGCCACTGAATCCAGAGCTTGCTCATCACTGGAACTGGTGCAGGACACCCCCAGGGCTGCCTCCAGCCCACTTCACCCTGCTCCCCACATCAGCCCATGCTGTGCTGACCCTTCTGGCTCAGCCTGTCTCATCTAGCTCTGTTCAGCACCACTCAGCTTGGCACTGGGGCTGCCCAGGGCATGCCCAGCCCAGCTAGCTCCCCCCCCGCCGTCTGTGCTGCACTGCTGGCTCTGCCTTCTCTGCTCCCTCGGCTGCCTGCTCTGTGCCTCGTGACTGCGGCAGCATCTGCATTGCTCGACTCCTTCTCAGCCCTGCCTCATCTGTCTCCAGCCCTGCCTCTCCCAGTAACATCCCAGCCCTGCCTCATCTGTCTCCAGCCCTGCCTCTCCCAGCAACATGCCATCCCAGCCTCTCCCATCTCCATCCCACTTCAGCCTCTTCCACCTCCATCTCAGCCTCTCCCTGCTTCATCCCAGCCTTTCCTCTCTCCATTTCCAGCCCTTCTGTGTTCATCTCCATCTTTGTTCAGCGTGGCTGGCAGCCGGTCTGTGCTGACCCAGGCCAAGAAGACCCCAAGAGCCAGAGCCTCACGTTGTCCTCCCCATGTTTCTGCTCTGCAGCACCTGTGTCACTCACCCAATGAGAAATATGTTCCAGCTGGGGGTCCAGTTTGTGCCCACAGTCTCTGGTCTTGGCACACTGGAAGAGCCTGGCTCTGTCCTCTTGGCACAGACATGGGTTCAACCTTCCTGAGCCTTCTCTGCTCTGGGCTGAGCAGTCCCAGCTCCCCCAGCTTCTCGCCACAGCACAGACACTCCAGTCCTTCAGCATCTTGGTGGTCCCTCACTGAACTGTCTTGAGTCTGTCCATGTCCCTCTTATACTGGACCCAGCACTCCCAGTGCGTCCTCAGCTCACGGACACCACTCCTAATGCAGTCCAGGACACCATCTGCCTTCACTGCACAGGGACCTGCTGCTGGCTCTTGGTCAACTTGGTGCCCACCAGGAACTCCAGACCTGCACAGCTGCTTGCCAGCTGAGTGGTGCCCAGCACATGCTGGGGCTCATCCTCAGAACGCTGCTGAGCCCACCATACTCTATGCAACACTCCATGCCTAGAGCAGCACTAGCACCAGAGCTGGCAGCTCCTTGGCACCAAGGAAGAATGGACCCACCCATGCCCACACCTCCCACACTGCCCGTGGCACATGCAGGGCTGCCATGCAAAGCGACACGAGCACCAGTGGGCATGCAGGCAAGGGCACAACTGTGCCACAGGGCATCAGCTGCATCGGCAGGACAAGGACCAAGCTCCCCTCCAGCTCTGGTGGGAGCAGAGCCTGGTGAGATGGGTGGCACAACCGGATGAGCATGCGAGGGCAGCCCCACAGCTCTAACCTGCTGCCCTCACCCCAAATCCCGCCTGGCACCGAGGGGCTCGGCCCTCGCTCCTCCTCCTCATCCGGCAGCACTGCCCAGCCCAGGGAGGGCATGCCAGGCAGGGCTGGGGGGTCCCCGGTGAGGTGCAGCGGGTGGGTGCCGGTGGGTGCCGGGCAGAGCCGCAGCCCTGTAGCCGGGAGCCCTCAACGCTAAGGTCTTACTTTTCTCTGCGGCTTCCAGGAGTTTCCTCCTCCCACGTTTCTTCTGGGGATCGGAAGGGGCCAGCTCACCCTCATCGGCCGGGGCGTCCATGCCCTCCTTGGGGGTGCAGCGGCCGTTCTCCAGCGTCCGGCCTGTCTCGCCGTCGGGCAGGCTCTCCGTCTCGTCCTCCTCCGGGCGACCGCCCTTGGGGCTCGTGCCACCTTCCTCTGCGCCCTTCCACTGGGCACTGTCCCCTTCCACGTCACCGTTGGGCAGCGGCTCGGCAGGGCTGGCCTCTGGGCAGGGTGGGGGGCACTTGGGGACGGCTGCGATGTCTTTGGGGGTGTCACTGCTTTCCACCTGCCGAGGGAGAGGGAAAGGAGCCGCGCTGGGTGCTGGCAGGGTGCCCAGCCTGCACTCCACCAGGCACTGCCAGCAGACCCCACAGCACCATCCCAGGTCGGCCAGTCCCATCCAGCCCCCGGCCCCCTGCCCTGGCCCCAATTCCCCACTGCAGACGGCACAGCATGAAGGGTGACAGTCCATACCCCCAGAGACACAGCGCCAGGATGTGGTGATGCTCTGAGGACAAAAGTGCATTACGCCACAAAGAACAAGTTCCACCTCCTGCACCTCAGGATGCTGCTCACTGCAGAGGCTGGCAGGCTGCCCTTAGGACTAGGAGAAGTAGTCACAGAACCCTCAGGACATGGACATGGCATCACAACACTATGAGGAGCACCACACAATGCCATGGCACCCACAGAACCAGGCTATAGAAACATGACATCATCTGGATTAAGACACGTTGCCGTGACACCCTCAGAAAAAAGACATGCTGCTGTGACACTGTCAGGGCCAGGACACATGGACATGGGACAAAAGGACCAGGACATGCTGCCATGGCACCCTCAGGACATGCTAACAGGACATCCTCAGGAGCAGGACATGTTGCTGTGGCATCTTCGAGACCAGGACATGGTGACGGAACACCTTTAGGACCTGGACACACAGCCATAAAACTCTCCAGATGGGGGCAGAAGGCCATGGCGCTATCAAAGCCCAAGACATTCTGCCATGACACCATCAGCTGCGAATCCTTCAGGACCAGGACACACAGCCATGACACTCTCAGGACAAAGACACCTTCAGCACTAGGCCATGCTGCCATGGCACTCTTAGAGCAAGAAGACATTGCTGCAAGAGTTGGAGGACCAGGACACGCTGCCATGAAACCTTCAGGGCCAGAGTATGGTACCATGGTACCCCAGGAGTGCTGCCATGGCACCCTAAGGAGCAGCTCATGTTGCAATGACACCTTCAGCTCCAGGACATACTGTATTGACACCTTCAGGACAAGGACACACATCCATGACACCCTCAGGATGGGGACACGAAGCCATGGCATCCTCAGGACCTGGACCCTTAGGACGAGGACACAAGAATGTGACACCATGAGGACCTTGGTACACTGCCATGATGCTCTCAGTACCAAGACATGGTATCCTCAGGAGAAGAACATGCTGCCATGACATTCTCAGGACCAGGACACATGGGAGCCACAGTGTCAGGACAAGGATGCAGTGAAATAGCAGCCTTGTGACAAGGACACACGGCCATGGCACCTTCGGGATGAGGACACGCTGTCATGACACCCACAAAAACATGACATGGGGCCGTGACATCCTCAGGACTAGGACACACAGCCACAGCACCCGTTGGAACAAGATACACAACCATGTCACACAACCATGTCAGCCTCAGGACCGGGACTCAGTGTCACGACACCCTCAGGACCAGGACGTAACGCCCTGAAACTCTCAGGAGCTAGACATGCTGGCATGACATCCTCAGGAGAAGGACACCCAGACACAACACCCTTAGGATACAGGAAACAAAGCCATGGCACCCTCAACACCAGGATACATGGTCCTCCTGATCAGGACACCCCATCATGGCACCCTCAGGAGCAGGACATACCACTGCAATGCCCTTATGACCATGATACGCCATGTCATCCTCAGGACCAAAACAAATGGAAGCAACACCATGAAGATCAGGACATGGAGCCACGGCACCCTCAGGACAAAGAAACAAGGACATGACACCACGGGAACATAGATACACTGCCATGATACCTTCAGGACCTGGATGTACCACAATGCCACCTCAGGACCCAGGCACAATGCTATGTCACCCACAGGAGCAAGATAAATGGAGCTGACACCACGAGGACCTGGATACACAGCAATGACACCTTCAGAACCCAGACATACCAGACAGGACACACCACCAGAGGACTCTTAGGACCTGGGCACAATGCTGTCACCTGCAGGACCAGGACACAATGCCATGACATCCACAGGAGCATGACACACGGCCATGGCTGGCGTGTGTGTCACAGGAGTGTGTGTGACAGGTGTGACAGAGGTGTGTGTGTGTGACAGGTGTGTGAGTGGCAGGTCTGTATGACAGGTCTCTGTGACAGGTGAGTGTGTTACAGGTCTCTGTGTGTGACAGGCATGTGTGTGACAGGTGTGACAGGTATGTGTGTGACAGGTGTGTGTGATGTGTGTGCATGTGTGATGGGGGGGGTGGTGTGGTAGAGGTCTCTGTGTGTGGTGGGTTTGTGTGCATCAGGCTTGTGTGTGTGTGATGGGGGAGTGTGTGTCAGGGAGCACAGCAAGTGTGCCGCTGGCCCTGGTGTTTGTGTGGGGCACAGAGGCAGCCCAGCGGTGCTGGTGCTCACTGAGCAGGTGTCTGCACACGACAAGCAGCACAGGGTTGGGAATGGCACAGCCAGGCCCTGCCGTGCCACCGGCCATGGGAAAGCCTCATGGCACTGCATGGCACGGGCTGGCAGGAGCAGTCAGAGTGAGAGGAGTAGCCTGGCTCAGCGGTTTCCGTGGCCAAGGAGAGTGAAAGTGCTGCCACGTCACTGCGACACCGGGCGCAGCCGTGGCAGGGCGGGCTCTGACACCCTGCTGGGACCCACTGCCACAGGGCTCAGCGCCCTCCCCCATGTGCTCCTGGGGGGGTCACAGGAGGCTGAACACCCCAAGAACAGACACCCAGAGGTGCTGCCACTGCCTCCCAGCACCAGGAGTTGAGGAGGTGGCGCCTGGCCCTGTTTCCTGTGCCCCATGCTCACCTTGGTGAGCTTGTGCACTCCAGATGCCTGTGCTCACCTCCATGATTTTGTGCACCCCAGAACCCTGTGCTCACCTCTGCAGGCCTGTGCATCCCTCAGCCCTGTGCTCATCCTTGCCAGCCTGTGCAACCTGAACCCCACCTTGACTCTGCAAACTTGTACATCCTGTGGACCATAATCACCTCCACAAGGTTACCACTCTCATGCTCACCTCTGGAAGCCTGTGCTCCCCAGACCCACACACTTGTGTCCATGAGCTTCTGCAGCCCCGAGCCCCACATCCCACACCACGAACCTGTGCATCCTCTGCCCCACGTTCACTGCCACAAGTGCGCCAGCCTCATGCTTGCATCTGTGAGCTTATGCATCTGAGCCCTGCACTTACCTGCCCGGGCACCCCTGTGCCCCTGAGCCCTCAACAAAGGCTTTGCCAGAAGCCAGGAGTGTCAGGGGTTTTGCAGAGTCCCAGGGAGGGAGAGGCCCCAGGTTTGTTCCCAAGAGGGATGGGGTGCCAGGGAAGTGGTATGGGGCTGGTGCAGTGGCCGAGTGGCACAGGGGAAGCTGGCTGCAGTGCTGGGGTGGCACAGAGAGATGCCAGCTGCAGGGACCCTCCTGCCCGTTCCCCGCAAACTACATGTCCCAGGATGCACTATACAGTGGCAATGTGCCAGGGAGAAAATGCTGAGCTGCCAGCCAGGCCTGGCATGAGTTGGGGTGCCTGCAGTGCCATAGGAGTGCCTGAGGCAATGCCCACCCTCCCCTGCCCCAGGGCCATAAGGTAGGAGACGCAAAGCAGGAGCTCCAGGGGCAACAGCAAGTGACAGAGGTGGCTTTGCTTGCCAGGGCTTCCAGGATTCATGCCACAGGAGCCCCTTCCTCAGGCATGCCTGGCAGGCGGTGGGGAGTGTGTGCCGCTTACCATGGTGCATCCCCTCCTCGGGCTTGCAGACCCTCTCGCCTGGCTGCCGCCCGCTTGGGTGCAGCTGCTTCCTCCCCACGCACGCTTCCTGCCCGCCGCGGCCGCTCCGGCTCGCTGGCAGTCACTTCCTCCACTCCCCTGCGCGCTCCCTGGCCCCAATGTGCAAGATGTTGTGCCGAGGGGCCACAAGCAGAGCCAGGAAGGAGGGCAGGACAGGCGATGGGGGCCAGGGGGAACCCCAACAGGGTGTTTGGCAGCACCAGTGGGTTGCTACAGCCACACTGGTGCAATGGCTCTCAGCTCCATGGAACTGCTCCTGAACGCTCTTGTGCTGTGCACCCCCCCTGCACCAGGCTGGACCTGCTCCTGCCTGAGGACAGCACGGTGATGGCACTTGTGCTGGGGATGTGTGTGCACCAGGAATCAACCAGGGTCACAGAATCACAGAATGATAGGGGTTGGAAGGGACCTCTGGAGATCATCTAGATCAACTCTCCTGCATGTTTGCCTAGATCAGGTCGCACAGGGTCACCATACAACCATGCACTGGGGACATGAGCCACCACCAGTCACAGAGGACCCTGACAGCCACTCCCCGTGATGCTTTGAGCTGTGGAAGGCAACAAAGCCTGGTTACCACAGAGGGCACAGCTCGATGAAGCAGACACTGGTGCCGTTGGGAGGGCTGAGGTGTTACAGAATCACAAATGGTTAGGGTGGGAAGGGACCTTTAAAGCTCATCTAGTCCAACTCTCCAAAAGTCAGCAGGGACATCTTCAACTACAGCAGGTCGCTGAGAGGCCCATTCAACCTGACCTGTTAAGTTTCCAGGGCTGAAGCATCTATCACCTCTCTGGACAACCTGGGCCAGTGTCTCTCCACTCAGTGCAAACAATTTCTTCCTTCTAGCTAGCGTTAATCTCCCTTCTTTTAGTTTAAACCCATCACCCTTGTCCTGTCTCTACACTCTGTTATCAGCCCCTTTAAGTATTGACAGGCCACAGTAAGCTCTCCCTAGAGCCTTCTTTTCTTCAAGCTGAACAACCTCAACTGGTTCAGCCTGTCCTCATAGCAGAGGGGCTCCAGCGCTTGCATCATTGTTGTGGTCTCCTCTGGACCAGCTCAAACATGTCCATGACTCTCCTGTGCTGAGGAACCCAGAGCTGGACACAGCACCGCAGGTGGGGCCTCAGCAGAGCAGAGAGGCAGAATTCCTTCCCTGCTGCCCATGCTGTTTGGATGCAGCCCAGAAGACAGTTGCCTTTTAGGATGTGAACACACATTGGTGGTTCACATCCAGCTTTTCACCCCCCAGTACCCCCAAGTTCTCCTTTACAGGGCTACTCACCAGCCCTTTATCCCCCAGCCTGAACTGATACTGAGAGGTGCCCTGACCCAAGTCAGGACCTTGCACTTAATCGTGTTGAACCTCACAAGGTTCATGTGGATCCACTTCTCCAGCTTTTCCAGGTCCCTCTGGATGGATCCCATCCTTCAGGCTTGTCGACATACACACTGGAATCCTTGTGGTTCTTGGCTGCCATCCTCTCAGTGTGGTACCAGGACCCCAGCCACCCCCAGTCCCACTCTTGCCTTTTATTTGGGGCTGCATCCTGGACACTGCACCAACAGCAATCACATGGGTTTCCCAGGAGGAAATGGGAAGGGCAGCAAATGTGCTCTGAATTAGACAGCTGCAGGGGCTTAATCCATCCATGGGGTCTGAGTCTGGCTGCAGGAGACCCAGAAGGGTAGCAGAAGCATGGTGGCACATGCTACCCTTCACACTGTGAGGCCATGGCAGTGTCACCAGGATGAGCATTATGACATCACTATCAGCCCTGGGACTGGGCAATGCCATCCTGCTGAGATCATACGTCCCTTACTGGGAGCTACATCACTCCCTACCCATGCAGGGCTGTGGGGGCTGCCATGCTGTATGCCACCCTGGTGCTATAGCCTTGCCCTTGGCAGTCTCTTCCCACCAGTACAGCAGATCCAGCAAGCTGTACTTTCAGGAGACCATATATCTACCATGGCACTCATGCAGCTATGGTTCCCTGGGCACCACAATGCTGTGAGACAGTGTCAGGCTGTGCCAGGCTGGTGGGTCCTGCCATGTTGCAGTGGGACAAGGGGCGTCATCTCTTGGCATGACAGCTTGCTGGGACAGGGACACCACAGCTGGCACAGTGGCGAGCATGCCCTGGCATCACACCCATTCACAGGCAGCATCTTCTCACCTCTAGCCCATCGACAGCTGCCCCAGCGAAACCTGGTACGCTGGCTCCAGCAGCGTCACCGCTTCCCTGCCTGGGTTAGAACCGGACTCTGGCACACTGGGCACACCAGTGCCACCGCTCAGACGCTGCCTCTGGGACAGTGAGGCACAAGGGAAGGGGAAGCCAGGACCCACCCTATGTCCCTGCCCCTCTCTGGCCGCCCCGGCGCCTGTCCCCGTCCCCGAGGAGAGCCCAGCGGCAGGTCTGTCTTCCTGCCCACCCACCCACCCACTTCCTCTGCGCCGGCCGGGCCCTGGGAACAAGCACAGCCTTTCTGCTGCTCCCCTCCCCTCCGCTGGGCCCCTGCCAAGGAGGCTGCTCCCGGCAGCCTGTTGGGCTGGAAAGCCCTGTGCCCGCCCCAGTGCCTTGCTCGCTGCCAGAGGGGACACTGCAGGGGACCTCGTCGGGTTGGTTGTGCTGGGGACTCATAGAATCGTTTTGGTTGGAAAAGACCTTTACGATCATTGAGACTCACCATTAACCCACCACTGCCAGGTCACCACTAAAATGTGTCCCACATCTACATGGCTTTTAAACCCCTCCAGGGATGGACACTATCCTATTGCCCTGGGCAGCCTCTTCCAGGCCTTAGAAACCTTTCCATGAAGAAACTCTTCTACATGTCCAACATAAATCTCCCCTAGAACAACTTGAGGCTGCTTATTTTTGTCCTATCTCTTCTTCTGTGGGAGAAGAGACCAACTGCCACCTCACTCCAACCTCCTTTCAGGGAGCTGTGGAGAGGTCTCCTCTGAGCCTCCTTTACTCCAGACCAAACAATCCCAGTTCCCTCAGCTGCTCCTCACAAGATGCGTGCTCTAGATCCTTCACCAGCATAGCTGTTCTTCTCTGGACATGCTCCAGCTCCACAATGTCCATCTTGGAGTGAGGGGCCCCAAACTGAACCAAACCCAGTATTAAAGAAGCAACCTCAGCAGTGCTGAGCACAGTGAGACAATCCCTGCCCTAGTGCTGCTAGCCACACAGGTGCTGATCCAACACAGGATGCTGCTGGCCTTCTTGGCTACATGGGCACACATGCCGATGCTAAGGACAAGTCCCAGCAGAGGGATTTGGGACAGCTCCAAACACCGCAGCGCTCATGCAAACCCCCTTTCCAGGGTTTGCAGCACCAGCCCTTGCCCAATCCTGGGGAGCTGTCCAGCTGGGTGACATGGGATGGGCAGCCCTGTGGCCATACCTCCTCTGCAGGAGGAAGGTGTTTGGAGAGCCACTGCTTCATCCACGGCACCAAGGCACAAGGGTGTGTCCCACTGCTGAGCCTGTGCTGGACCCTGCTGGGGATTGGGAGCATGGAAGAGTCTGGCACTGTATAGCACAGTACATCGCTACGTGGTATGGGATGGCTCAACATGGCACAGCGCACCACAGGACAGCACAGTATGACCTGGCATGGCTTAGTGCAGCATGGCTCACCAACACCATGATACATGTCCCTGCAGGGCTGTCCTCAATCAGAACCCCTGGATCAGCTCTCACCAGACAGGGCTTCCATGGAGATTCACTCACCTCAGCCCCTCCAGAGCAGCAGGCTGGGGTAGCTCAGTGCCCAGACCCACTTTGACCCCCTCCCCATACTGGCAAGCTCCATCCCCACACAGGGCTCATGTCCCTGCCCAGGCATAAGCTGAGGTGGGTGCTCAGCACTCTCCTGACATGTATCTACCTGCTGAATCCTGGTGAACAGGGTTCTGGGGACCCTCAGCCAGACCCCAAGGAGTTAGCCTGCTCCCCTAGAGTCCCCAGTCTGGTGGCCCCAGAAGAGTGCTGCTTCTGAAGGCACTGGCACAATGGGGAGGATATTTTTAGCACCTCACACCTGTCTGGGGCTTTCCCCAGCCTCCTGGCAGTGCCCATGGGCCTGTGGAGCTTGCCAGCTCCAATTGCTTGGCAGCAGGACCTGCTGGCTGGACAAAGGGCCTGGTGCCATGAATGGGGCAGATGTGGCACAAGGGAAAAACGCAGTAAGAGCAGCTAGAATGGGCACCCATTGTGAGCCAGTCAGCTCTTCTGCAGGAGGCCTGGGAGGTGCCTAGCATTGTGGCAACATTGCCATCCATCCCAGGGCATGGAGAGGGCTCCTGGGGCCGCCTGCTCTTATGGGCAAAGACCTCCTGGTTCCCAGGCTCGATCTCTTCCTGACAACTTTCCCCAGTTGTTCCCATGCCAGCATTGTTCTTCCACCCAAACGGCTTCCCCCCGCCCCAGCACGCACCTCCCTCTCCTCTGCATTTACAGCCAGCCTCCAGAGCCTGCCTGCCTGCTCCCAGCCCTGCACCACATCCAGCCCCATCACACCCCTGCTCGCCCCCACACGCTGGCTTCCCTGGCCCTGCTGCTGTGAAGGCACAGATCCAGCACATGGATCAGGATCTGGACACATCCAAGCACGGAATTAACCCTTTCTGCAGCTGGAAACCCCAGCAAGGAAGTTTTTTCTCACCCTTCTAGCAGTGAAGGTGCCCCACCCTTGCTTGTTTCTGTCGCACTGTTCCCTCCTATGGGGACAGGGACACTGCTGAAGCCCAGGGTGATGATGTGCACCTTTCCTCTGGGGATTCAGTATCCCTCACTGAGCCCTGCACAGTTTGGAGTGGGCATCACCTGTGTGGCAGGAGCTGGAGAAGCTGGGGCAGGGCCCAGCCCTGCATGCCCACATCCATTTTGTTCTTGCAGCTGCTGGCCAAGAGCTGTGCACCTTCACCTGGTGCCTGGCTGGTACAGCAGCCAGAGGAGGGCTGAGCAGCTTCATGGTGGCTGAGGGGACACAAAAGGGTACCAGCTCCTCAGATGGGGAGCAAATGCACGGCAGGGCTTCAACCAGAGCCACACTGAGGAGTAAGTTGCCCCCGCCAGGCACAGGAAGCATTTACCGGGGGCTGGAGGCTGCCAGGGTGGCAAGCGAGCAGCTGCATGTCCTGCACACGGGGAAGCTGCGGGGGCCAGCTGCATGCCGGAAGCCATAGTCTCCCACCAACACAGCAAAGGGGCAGAACAGCCCCATGGCGGGGGACACCCCACTGCGCCCAGTGCCCACTGGCTCACCTGGGCATGCTTGCGCTTCCGCCCAGGCCGCCCGGCTTTCCTCATGGGCGTCCCTGGCTCCTGCTTCTCCTCCTTGCTCTGGTTCTCCTCAGGCTCCTCTTCCCCCTGCGAGCCAGAGACAGAGAGGATGGTTATGCCATCGGCCCCAGGGCTGGGCAGCCTGGGGTCTCGGGCACGGCTCTGCTCAGTGTTGAGATGGCTGGCACCAAGGGTGCATCACAGAGGGCTGCACGTGGCTGGGCACCTGGCATCATCTGGCATCAGCAAGCCCGTGGCCTCCAGGGTACCATTAGAAGGGTAATTGTGGCTCCTGCCAGGTTGGGGCTGCAGCACAAGCTGGGTACCATCACTGGGTGAACCCTCCTATACATGCTCCTGCTCCAGCCAGCTCTGGAGTATGTGCCCACCCCTGCAGCCTGCAAGCACCCTAAGCGTGTGGGAGTTGGGGCTTCTGCACTGTGGCATGCAGAAAGGGCTGCATGGACCCTGTGGCATGGCATGGCATAGCAGGGGCCATGCAGCTCTCTGGGGACAAGGACAGGCAGCAGGAGCCAGGGTGCGCTCAGAGCAAGGTGTCTGCACGGTTTTGGGGACTGCACCCCGCTCTCCATGCTCTGCCTGAAGCAGCTGCCAGTGCCCCACCACTCCACCCCCGCCTCCCTAGCACCGTGCCCCAGCTCTGTGTGCTGGCAGGGTGCCCACACCAGCACAGGCAGTGGAGCAGGAACCTGGCCCCGGGAAATGAACCTGCTCCCGCGCCGCGGCGGCAGCACCCGCCCAAGGACGGTGTCGTGCCGGAGGCCACACTTCCCGCTCAGGGTCCTGCTCCCTGCCCGGGGGTCCCACGCCTGGTGCTGCGGCCTGGCGAAGGGACGTGCCCGCAGGGCGAGGCTGCACGGGGCCCCTCGCGTGTCCGGCGGCGGTGGCGAAGCTGGTTTCACCTGAGCCCCAGAAGATCCCGTCGGCAGCAGCCAAGGCAGGAAGAGGCCACAGAGGGGGAGCAGGGGAAGGAGGAGAGGCCGGCGGGGGGCTGGCGAGGGAGAGGCCGGGGAGGGGATGGGGCTGGCAGCCAGACAGCGCAGACATCCAGCTGCACTCGTGCGGCCCTGCAGTCATGGCGGGCGCCAGTCCCGGATGCATTCTTGCTGCCTGCTGCTGCCTTCCTTCTCCCTGGGCCTGGGGCGGTTGCAGGCAGCGATGCCCACAGCATCAGCACATCCCTGCGAGGCTCCGGCCCAAAGGTCCCGCAGAGCTCGGACACACCATGTCCCATGGCCATGGCACCCCACAGCTGTGGTGCCCCAGACCAGCTCCCTCCCACCCCTGCCAACCCAAACCATGCCCCTCAATTCCCATCTCCCCCTGTCCGGGGTCATGCATGAGTGTTTAGAATGGATAGAATGGAAAGGTCTGGCAGGGTGTCAAATCCTGCAGCTGGGAGAGGATACAGCTGGGGAGCACATGGTGGGTGCTGGTGAGGCAAGGGGTGCTCTACAGGATCCCCAGGCAATGCTCCCTCTTCTGGGGGACTGCAGTCCTTTACAGGGGTCTCTCTGTGCTTCCCCAGGCCTGCCTCACTGCCTGAACAGTGGCAATGGGCACAGCTGTGGTTCTTCACCAGCAATGCCCTGTGCTGGCAAAGCAATGCTGGGCACAGTGCCTTGTCTGCCACAGCAACCCCAGCTCCTCCCATGGTGCACAGGACACCCTGGTGCAGAGCTGCAGGAGGGACCCCCACCCTGACCTGGTGCTCAGGGCTCCATTTTGCTCCCCATGCTGTACCCAGTACATGGAACACTGGCATGAAAGACACTGCAGTGCCAGGGGGACACTGCAGTGTTGGGGGCGGGGGTCCCTGATGCAGGGTCAGGGAGGTGCTCCCAGCCCGGGGGCATACAAGATGAGCTCCCTGTGGCTCTGCCACAGAGATCAGCACAGTCTCCACACCAGCGAGCTGGGGGATGCAGGACCTGGGGCAGGACCGGGGCTGAAGGGACCCCCATCCAGGGCACCGCATCCCAAAATCAGAGCAGGCATCGGGGAAGCAAGAATGCATCCCAAGCATGAGCAAGGCTTGTGCAAAGCCCTGCGAGGGGGATCTGCTGTCCCCTTCCCGGCGCGGCAGAGCTGGTGCTGCAGCCCCTCGCTGCACGCAGCCCGCCGGGAGCTGAGTCATCTCCCCATACATCACCCCGCTCCTCGCCGGCTCCTCTCCCCAGGGCTCGGCCAGGCGCGGGGCTGCATGGCACGTCCCCGATGTGCCCTGCTCCTGCGCCGCTGCCAAGCAACAACCCAGAGGGAAACCACCGCCGAGGAGGGAGGAGGAGGAAAAGCTGCTGCATGACGCAGTGCTGGCTCTGCAGCCGCTGTGCCGGGTCCCTGCTCCCGGCTGCACTAGGGAGACCTTGGCAGTGGAAGGAAATCGGCCTGGCTGGGCAGGAGAATGGGGGTGCAGAGACCCACCCCACCTCACACAGGAGCTGGAGCTCGGCCTTGCCAGGCCTGTGCTGAGAGCTGACAGCCCTGGCATGACCTACAGCACTGTACAGCCTCATTCTCCTGGCCCCCTTGTTAGAGGTGACCTCCGCGGGGGAGGCAATGCTGTGTCCCGGTGGGGTCAGGCCAGGACAGTGCTCAGCTGGGCGTGCTCGCCGTGAACTTGCTGCCAGCCCACGTGGGGCACTGGCACCCGGGGGAGCAGTGCTGGCACTGGCAGGTCCTGCTTTCGAGGGTGAGCCAGGTTGCACTGTAAGCACCAGTTTCTCCCACGGCTCTTCCTTGCATCCCTCCACATGCCACAGCCCCACTCTCCAAGCCAGCTCTGCCACAAACCTCCAGAACTGCACCAAAACACAGGGTCAGCTGTCACACCCACCTCCTAGGGTCTGCCCCACAGTCTCGGCTCACATTCCTTGTGCCAGCAACTGATGCAGGTGGGATTGGCCACACGCTATGCCCTGCATAGCCTGCCATGTGCTAAACCATGGTACTGATCAACTAACCCCTGGTTTACTTGTCCCCTCCCCAGTCATGCCACAAAGTACCAAAAGACACATGGCTCAAGCCATCCAGCAGCCCAGAGTGATGGCTGGAGGATGGGGAGCACTGGCACAGAGACCAGTCAGGCTTGACCTGGAGGCTCAGCGTAGTTGCCACGGTCAAGCTGGCCTGGAGGAACTGGGATGACCCCAATCCCCTGCTGCCCGCAGCAGGATGGCGGCCAGCTGGCCACCAGCTCCAGTCCCCACGCCTTGACCAGGGCAGGCCTTGACCCTGTGCCCCCCAGGACGCTGCTTCTCTCCGCAGGAAGAGTGATGCCTTTGGCAGCACTAGGAGTGCCACGCAAGCCTGGCGTGTCCATGTGTGGCAGTGAAGCAGTGAGGACAGGGTCAGAACCTGCTACCCCCTCTGGCTCTGACCTCCACAAACCCAGCACAGCCTCTTGCCCACTGCTGCATCCTCAGCCCCAACCAAGCTGGCCCCTGCTGAGTGCTGCAGCAGACAGGGCAGTTTGAGGGGCAGCCCTTCCCCACAGAGCTGCTCTACAGACAGGGATGCTTGGGGGGAGCATGTACTAGGGATGGGGTCCATGCACCAGGGCTGAGAACCCTGAGTATGGTACACTGATGAAGTGAGCATGCACTACATGCCACCTGGCACAGGGGGGTTACTGTTCCTTCCCCAGCTGCAGCATTGCACATAAGGAGGCAGGAGAAGGACAGGGATCCCCTAGTCCCTGCAGCAGGTAGCATCCCCACAATGGAGCATCAAGACTGGCATGAGGGTTTGAGCTTGGGTCTTGTGGTGAGGCTACAGGGCCACCTCTCATTGCATGTCCTGTGTCCCCAGCCCACTGCCCCACAGTCCAGGTTGTACGTCCACTCAGCCCCAGAGCTGGGGGACACCCCCTACCCCAGCAGCCTCCTCCCTGCAGCCAGGCTTGTCCCAGCCCTGGCTGCTACTGCTGAGATGACAGCAGGTCTTTGCTGCCCTGTCCCCTCCCCACTGCCAGGAATAGCTCAATCCGCACTAATCCCAGCTGCAGCTCAGGGCTCCCCTGGCTTGGCACCTTGTTCCCCACTGTGACGAGGGGGAGAGGGCTTTGCACATGTCAGAGGGGACCCTATGCTCCCTTTATCTGCACACCATCCAGCCAGGCACAAACTTGACCCCCAGAGCCCACCAGTACTCCAGCACTGCTTGTATCAGGCCAAGCGCAGCATTAGGGATGTCCACAGAACAACCAGGTCACCCCCCAACCCCCCCACAGCTTCCCTGAGCTATGGCAGGACCCTACCTTGTGCGTGTCAAGTGCTTCACGGTTTGAAGTAGGGCTGCTGGTGTCGAGGCTCCCACTGGATGGCATGGTGGGGAGCAAGGGTGGGTGTCTGGGACTGTCAGCTCTTCAGCACCAAAGCAGGTCCTGCTGCTACTGCCACTCTCTGACTCTCTGCACCACGGAAGGGGTCCAGGAGCCGTCACCCAGCGCAGCGGCCAGCCCTTGCGTCCCACCACCTGCTTGGATCCTTCTGCCCCTGCAGGAAGTAGAAAGGGTTGGGACTGAGGGGGGAATGCCAGGACTGGAGTGAGGGGGGAACGCCAGCCCCACCGCCCCTCGGCTGCACCGCGCCCTGGCCCCCAGCAATTATTAACACACCACAACCTTGACTCAGCTGGGCTGGGCTGGGGGCCCCTGTCCCTGGCATTGCCCTGGCTGCAGGGGACACAGCGTGGGGTGCATGGTGCTGGCAACAGGTGCAAGGTGCAGTGTGAGGTGCATGGGACATTTTGAGGGGTGCACAGTGCCCAGCATGGGGTGCTATCACACCACGAGAGCTGCCTGCCACAGGGTGAAGACTGTGGGGTGTAAGGTGTGGGGGTGTGCTGCACAGTGCAGGGTACATGGAGGAATTGCATACTGCAGGGTGCACAGTGCAGGAGGCACAGCCCACAGGGCAGAGTGTGAGGTGTGGGATGTATTCTGCAGGGTGCACAGCTGGGGTGCATGGGGCGGGGTGCATTCTGCATGGTGCAGTGTAGGGTGCACGAGGTAGGATACAGAACGTGCAGGGTGCAAGGCACAGAGCATCCACGCTGCAGGGTGCAGGATGCAGAACACGGGGTGCAAAATGCAGGGTGCGTTCTGTGGGGCACAAGGTGTGGGGTGCAGAGGGCAGGTTGCATTCTGCAGCGTGCAGCTTGCAGGTGCAGGGTGTGAGGTGCAGGGTGAGGGGGTGCCGATAGGGGCTGTGGAGGAGGCTGAGCCCCGGCACCTGTTGCTATGGCAAACGCTGCATTAGCCATGGCCGAGGCTGCTGTTGCCTTTGGCACCGGAGCTGCAATTTGTTTCTAGAGCTTTCCAGCCGCAGCCTGTTCGCTTGCTTGCTCCCAGCCGGCAGGCGGGTGGGGGGCTGCCGGGGGGCTGTGGGGGACTATGGGCAGGCAGGGCCACTGATGACAGAACACAAACCCCAGATCCAGCACATCCTGTTTGTCCCTATGGCTACCTACAATGGGGGGCTGCCTGTGAGGGGTGGAGGGGTACCCATCAGGGCTGCAGCTTCTCCTGCCCCCTCCAGCTGTACCCACCACATGCACAGGGACCCTCTAGGACTCGGGGTGCTGGGCTGGAAGGTGGGAGATGGGAGAGTGGGAGATGATTGGGAGCTTAGCTGTTCCTGTCTCAGCTCCCTCAGCATGGCCCCTCTCGCAGGGAGGGCTGGGGTGGGACATGGCAAGGGGATGGGGAGAGGGGTGCAAGGTGTAGGTGCAGGCTGGGGGTGCAAACTGGAAGTGGGGGATGCAGGTGTAGGAGTCAAGCTGGGGTGCTGTGTGTGGGCTGGGGGCACAGAATGCAGGCTAATTGTGCTGGGTGCAGAGTAAGACCTGGGAGTGATGAATGGGAATGGGGGATGTGGGCTGGGGGTGCTGGGTGCAGGATGAGACCTGGGGGTGCAGGATACGGGTGTGGGATGGGAATGTGGGATGAAAGTGTGGGTACAGGACATAGTATAGAGATGTGGGGTGCAGGCTGCCTCCCCTGCAATGGCCAGACCTGTGCCAGATGCCAGTCAGGGGCTTCCCCATCCCTCTCTCACCAGTCTGGGGAGCCCCTGGGAGAGCCTCATCCCGAGGCACTGGCCCGGCCAGCCCCGTGCCACAAAGGGCCTGGCCACACTCTTTGCCTTCTGCCACTGATGGACTCTGCCCTACACTGGCAGTCCAGGCACGGCTCTGCCCCTCTGTGGGGGGCCCGGGCTGCCACGGAGCACCTCCAACACCCACATGCTGCTGCTTCCTGCACGCATCTGGTAGATGCTGTGCCACCAGCACTATGGCACAGTTTGGCACAGCATGGCACACCATTCCGCATGGCATGGCACAGCATGGTGTAGCACCTCAGTCCCATGGCCCTTCTGGTAAGCTGCCTCCTTGGGGTGCTGCTCGTGGGCGTGAAGCTGCCCGAGCCCCCATCCTTGCTCCCATCAAGCTGTGCCACAGCAAAGCCCTGGCTGTGGGCACGGGAGGACACGAGCCATAGGGAAGTATCCGGGGACACCCCAGCAGCACCCCCGCACCGCGGCAGGAGTGCCCCAGCCCCCTCGGGGGGGTCCCCCGTGCCCAAAGGGCGGAATGACAATGTCCCCAGTGGGTCCCTGATGGCATGTGATACGTCTCTAGGAAATGGCTCAGGCAACCCCAGTCCCACGACACCGGGGTCCCTCCGGCCCCCAAGCCCAGCCCCACTGCACTGGCGTCCCTCTGGCAGCCCCGGGCGGGGGAGGCAGGTGAACCCCCCCCCCCCAGTTTCCCCGGTGCTCGTACGGCCACTAACTGCCCTTCTTGGCGCTGCCGAAGGGCCAGCTCGCAGGGCTTTGGTTCGCTTCCAGCCAACATGGTCTCCGAACGCTCTAAAAATAGTTGGGCTGCGTACAAAACCCCGCGGCAGCTCCGGCCCGCCGGCCGCTGGAACAAAGACGGGGAGAAACCGGCGGCACCGGCTGCTTCCCGCTCTCCCCAGCCCCACCGCCGGCTCGGCGGGGACAGCCGAGCGCGGTCCCACCGGGAGGGTCCATGCGGCTAACGCGGAAGCCCCCCCGGCACCGGCCCCGCTCCCCCGCGCTCTTACCCGGCCGAGGCTCACAGGATGTAGGGGACGGGGCGAATGGGGGGAGGGGGGGGCTGTGGTGTCCTACCCCCCACCTTAGGCCGCCGGAACCCTTCTCCCGCAGCGCCGGGACATCCCCTCGCCGACGCGGCGGCTTGGCGGTGGCGGCGGGGGGACACACACACACAGACCCTCGTCCTGTGCCGAGGCGCGGGGAGGGACTCACGGCGCCGCTTGCCTCCTGCCTCCCTATTTAAGGGCTCGGGCCGGCCTCAGGGCTGACGGTGAGCGGGGGAACCGGCAGCCCCCAGCCCGCGCCGTGCCGCTCCCGCACTCCGGGGCCCCGGCGAGTCACGCTCGGCAGAGGCGTTCCAAAGTAGGTTACCTGCGACGGGGGGATGAGACACGCCGCGCTGACCAAAAAAAAAAAAAAAAAAGAAGAAAAAAAAGGCAATCCCCAAAAAAACCCCAGGGAAAAAACCCTCTCCCCCCCCTCCTTTCCCCCCCTACATTTAGGGACCTCGCCGGCGCCCGCCGCTGCTGTGCCGCAGCCGGGAACCCGCAGAAACCCAAACGGCCATTTTAGGTGCTGGCGAGCAGGGTCCCCGCAGACCCCCACGCAGGTGGCGGGTGACACGTTCACCGCAGTCCCCCTCGCTCCTGTCCTAATGTGACCTCGCGTGTAGCATCCCGCCCCCCTCCCGGCGCGGTGACACCCATCGCCGGGTTTGGCCGGGGTCCCTCGTGCATCTCCGCCCCGCCGGTGGCAGGAGGGACCCTGTCCAAACGCCTCTCCCGTGACAAGTGCCGCAGCGTATTATTATTGTTGTTGTCACTTTGAGTCACCGCCACCCCCGGGCAGCCGCGCTCCTCCTCCTCCTCCTCCTCCTCCTCCCCAGCACCGGGGATGAAGTTCAGCATTGACTCAGAGGGGCCGGGAGCTGCGTCCGTGAGTCACCCCCCACCCCCTGCACCCCCTATCCCTGACTCATGGAGGGGGCCTCCCCCCAAGCCCCAACCCCCCCCGTTGCCGTGGGGGCAACGGGGATGGAGTGGGCATCCTCCAGGGCATGAAATGTAACTGAGTGCCGGCAGCTCCCCTGCGATCGCCTCCGACAGATGGTTGCACCAAAACCACGGTTGCGGGCAAAGCATTGACCTCATCGCCCATAATTACAACTTAGGAGCCAAATATTTGCCCACACTGCTGGGGGGTGCACATGGCCACAGGCGGGGAAGCTCCTGCTCACCCGCCCCTGCAGTGGCTCCTGCACTCACCACAGCCACCCAGGAACCACTAACAGGTCCCTCCAGGAGGGTTGAGGGGAACCCCAGAATGGTTGGCATCACCAAACTGGTCTCATACTGCACCCGGGGGAATGATGTGCGGTCCTGAGCAGCACTCCAGGTGCAATATAGGGCCCTGCACCCTGAAGAATGCATCGTACAACACTACACCCCGGGGGAGCAATGCAGTGCATTGTGCTGCACCTCAAAAGCAATGCACTGCACAACACTGCACCAGAGAGTGCAACATAGAACTCTACACTGCTCCGGGGGATCAATGTACTGCCCTGTGCTGCACCTTGGGGAGTGTGCTGCACTACACTGCACCCCAAGGAGCAATGCATTGCCCTGTGCTGCTGTGTCCCTGGAGTGATGTATGGCACCTCACTGCACCCCAAGAGTGAAGCAGTGCCATGACACACACCACAGACCCTGGCACTGGGTTTTAGTGCGGTTTGGCAGGTGGGACAGTGCAGCCCTGGTGGAGTTTATGAACTGTGCTCCCCAAGCTGTGGGAACACCTCGCCGCAGGACACCATGCAGCTCAACATGCTCAGCTTATCAGGGGAAAAAAGGCTGGGAGATGATCTGATTATGGTGAGGAAGTGCCACTGTGGGCAGAGCCCCCAGCGTTGCTGAACCCACCAGCTGGCAGCAGAGCAGGTCCAGGAGCAAAGCTGGGGTGGTTCAGACTGGCAGCCAGGCACATGCTTGGAACTGGGAAGGGCGGTTAACCGCAGGAACAGGCCAAACCGGTGGCAAGAGCACGGCGGGCAAGCGGGACAGTGGTGGGAAGAGCGGGACGGTGGAACAGTGACTCAGCCCAATCCCCATCCAGGCTGCCAGGTTTGGTGAAGTTGCTTGGTGCAGCCCCACAAGTCTCACAATGAGGTGGTGGCACCAGTGGGTGTTCAGATGGTGGCATTAAACCCCCAAACCAACTGCAACCTCAAGGGCAAGTGGATTCCAGAACCAAAACAGAACGCAGATGACATCTCCCACCCCAAGAAACATCACACCCAAATGCCCCTGGCGAATCCTGCGGAGCCAGAGCCGCTGCAGCACGTGTGTGTCTGGCACACGCATGTCCCGAGCACGCGCACACACGCGCCGGTGGTTACCTGGCAAGCCCACACACTTCCCTACGGCCTGGGGCAGACAGAATGCACGGGAAAGCATTGGGCAGGGACGTGTGGGTGTGCCAACCTAAAAATACTCGCACGGAAATCACCACCTGAAGGTCCTTGAGAGGCCACCATGGCACTGTGACAGGGTGGCAGCACCACTGGTCACCTTTAAAGCAGGGACATCACCTGCAGTCAGTATCTCCGTGGTCATGTAGACAGCCAGGGCAAGGCCTGAGCTGCAGCGAGCATTGCCAGCATCCTGCCTTTCCACAAGCAGTGGCAGGCGCTTCGTGCCACGAAATAAGGCTCCCGTGAGGAAGTTTTGAGCTGACTCAGCACAAAAAGGCCAACACAGGCGCGGGAGCTGCCAGGAGCAGTTGCCGGCTACCACAACATCCACTCCCCATAGCCACTGGTTTGCTCGGGGCTGGTCCCAGGTGTCCCCGGCTTGTGTGCTTCCCCAACGGGGTGGGTGATGGGCAGCGTTTGGCACAGGCGGGAAGGATGCGGGTGCCCACTGTGGCAGTCCTGCCTCCACCGCTGCTGCTGTGCACGGTGCAGCAAATGTGAGCACCAAACGCCAATCCCACGGTGACACCGTCTACGTCACACAAAGGGAAGAAATAAAGAAAGAGGAACTGAGGAAGAGGAACATTTCATCTGCCCACAGGTCCCTGCACCACCAACACCCCAAAACCCGGGATGTGGTGGGGGTAAAGAAAAAAAGATAAGCTGAAGGAAGCGAGGAAGTGAGTGGGTGGCTGAACTACTCCACTGAGGCCGGGAGACAGGCACCCAGTACCCTGCCACCCTGTGCCCTGCTGCCCTCTCCCTGCCCTGGGCTTTTCAGGCTCCCCTGGGGGGTGTTATTTTAGCTGCAAAAATAGAAAACTTTTGGCAGGCGGACGCCACCCACACACCCCCGCCGGGGCAATTCCACTGCCGCCCGAGGGAGGGCAGTGCAGGCCCGGGGGTCTGTGGGCTGCGACCCCGCACCCGCGCCAGGGTGAACAGAGTACACGTCCTGGCTCTCCACAGTTCCCTCGGCTCCCTGCGGTGTCACTCCGGGGCTCTCCGCAGGTCTCGCCCCGGGGGTCTCCGCAGCTAAGCGAT
This sequence comes from Dryobates pubescens, assembly GCF_014839835.1. Taxonomy (NCBI): domain Eukaryota; kingdom Metazoa; phylum Chordata; class Aves; order Piciformes; family Picidae; genus Dryobates; species Dryobates pubescens. The sequence continues at coordinate 23,473,323 of NC_071614.1, forward strand.
GGGGCTGGGACATACGCACACACACTCCCCCACTCCGGGGACCTCTCCCTCGTAGCGGGGCGCGGGCCGGGCCGGGCCCCCCGCGCTGCCCTTCAGCCGCCCGGCGCTGCGCTCAAGGACACGGCGGCGCCGCGGGGGCCGGGCCGGGCCGGGCCGAGCCCGCCGGGCCCCGCCGCCAAGCACCCCCCCCCCCCCCCCCCCCCCCCCCAACCCGTCCCTTCCTCCGCCCGCCGAGCGGGGCCGGGCCGAGAGCGGGGGCGGCGGCGGGGAGCGGGGCAGGACGGGGGGAGGCCGAGGCGGGCCCGGCGGGTGGCGACCCGGCCGCTGCCATGTTTTCCTGCTCGGCGCTGCGGGGCCCGGCCCGGCCCGGCCCCGCCGCAGCCCCCGAGCCTGAGGGAACGGGGGAGGACGGGACACGGGACGGGGGACACACACCGGGAAGGGACGGCACCGAGGCGGGGAGGGTGTCGGCGGGGAGTGCGGGCGGGGCCGTGCGGAACCGACCCGAATTGAGCCGAATAGAGCCGAACCGAACCGAACCGAGGCGAGTCTTGCCGAACCGAGGCGAGCGGTGCCGAACCGAGCCGAGTCTTCCCGAACCGAGCCGAGTCTTGCCGAGCCCGGCGGTGCCGAGGGACGGGGAAGTGGTCTGCCCCATGCCGGGGGTCAGTGGGGGCCAGTTCGTGTCCGCGGTGCCGTTACCTGGGCCGGTGCGGGCCCGGCGCGCCGTGCCGAGCCGTGCCGAGCCGCCGCCGCTGCGCTGCCCGGCCAGGCCTCCCTCCGCCCGCAGCGCCGCCGCCTCCACTGCAGCACCGAGCCGCGCCGCGCGGTCCTAGCGCCCGCCGCCCGCGCCAGCGCACCCGGACCCGCTGGGCCAGACAGAGCCATGCAGGGGCGGGCAGGGTCGGACTGGGCTTCCTCGGGTGTCATCGGGGATCGGCAGGAATGGGACGGTCCGGGTAACGCTGGGCTTTGCTGAGCTCGGCTAAGCCAAGCTGTGCCGTGCCGTGCCATGCCGTGCCAAGCAGGACCATGCCAGACCAAGCCAAACGCTGTCAAGGGATGTGTGGTGTCAAGCAAAGCTCGACTGAGCCAAGCCAAGCTGACCTGAACCAGGCTGGGTTGAGCCAGTGCTAGCCAAGCAATGCTGAGCCAGGCCAGACCATGGCGAGGCAACCTGTGCTGTGCCATGCCAAGCTGTGCTGCGCTATACCAAGCCAGACCGTGGCAGACCAAGCTAAGCCAGGCTGGGTCAACCAAAGCAAAGTCAATGGCTGTGCAGTGTCAAGCCAGGCCAGATTGGATTGGGACAAGCTGAGACAAGCCAAGCCAGGCTGGATCAGACTGGGTTGAGCCAATGTTGACCATGCAGTGCCAAGCCAGGCCAGACCACTGTGAGCCAACCTGTGCCAAGCCAAGCTGAGCTGCGCCACATTGTGCTGGGCTGAGGCAGGCTGGGCCAAGCTGAGCCAGGCAGAGTCCAGCATCACTGAACTGTACCGGCCAGATCTGAGCAATTCCAGGCCATGCCAAGCTGTGCCACCCTATGCCAAGCAGTGGAAGGCAAAACCAAGTTGTGCAAGGCCATGCAGTGCTAAGCCAAGCAGTGCCATACCTAGCTAAGGAGCACCAGGCCATGCCACGTCAAGCTGTGCCATGCGGTGGTAATCTGTGCAGCCACTGCACATTGCAAGCATCACGGGGACAGACCCGCTGGCTGGCAGCAGCCACAGGGAAGACCCACAGGTCAAGGGTTTGGGGCTGGGCTTCGAGGGCCATTGGAGACCCCAGAAGAGCTGTGGGCCACCACTGGACAGGAGGGATAGGAGGAGAGGTTGTTGGGTCCCTCCAGCCATGGTGGCACCCAGAGATGGCCACACTGCCACCCCCAGCACTGCACACTGGGCATGGGCTGCAGCACCAAAGCTTGTGCTTGGCCAGGGCCACCTGCCAAAGCTGTCGCCAGTGGCTGCTGAGGGAGAATTCTGACACCATTTAGAGTGTCAGGCTGGTATCTACAGCCCCTGGCAAGGGCACAGAGGGACCTGGCAGTGCCTGGCCTCTCTCCTGTGTGTGGAGTGGCCCCACTCTTGTCCCCTGCTGTGCCATGCAGGGATGCAACCCCAAAAGGAACTCTTCCAGGCTGAGCCCCTGTATTGTCTGTGGTGCTAGAAGGCACTGAGTGCACATGGGGGCACTGTAAAATAAAGTATTAATTAATAATGATAATTAATGTGGCATTCCTGTGACTTAATAGGCCAGCTCCTCATTGCTGCAGGGGAATATTGCTCTTCCCTCATTCCTGCTCCCATGGATGTCTTGCTGGAGCCATTGAGTGGATGCTGGTGTTCCTGGGGCTGGGACTGAGCTCAACAAACCAGCACCAGCTGCTGATGCCCATATCCTTGATGATGACCTGGAAAGAGCACCTCAGTGCTGTCAGAGAAGAGCTGGGGTGCGATGAGCATGTCATTGCCCAGGCATGTGAAATTTGGGATCTGCCCTGGCTCTGGGTATTGGGGTAGCCAGGGGCTGATAGTGGCACAGTGTGCAGGACCTGAGCCCAAAACTGAACCCAGTATTCAAGGCAGGGCCTCACCAGTGCTGAGTAGAGGGGGACAATCCATGCCCTATTCCTGCTGGCCACACTATTGCTGATACAACCCACGACTGGACAGCCTGTCTGGCTGAGCCTTGGCTCCATGTGTGTGCCTGCAGCAGAACTCAGGCAGGCTGGCCCTGGATGTGTCCCATTGTATGCCCTCCTCAAGCTGCCCATGGCCTCACGGTCCCCCTAGCTATGGCAGAGCTTTCCCAGCTGGTTCCTGTGGCCACAGTGAGGGCTGTTAGTGATGCCGGTATTGGTGATCACAGAATCCTCCCACTGTGGTGGAGGTTGGGAGGGATATCTGAGGACCATCTTGCCCAACCCCCTTGCTAAAGCAAGGTCATCTGGAACAAGATCACAACATCCAGGTGGGTTTGGAATCTTCCAGAGAAAGAGACTCCACAAACCTTGGGCAGCCTGGTCTAGGGCTCCAGCACCCTCACAGGAATAAAGTTTCTCCTCATCTTCAAATGGAACCTCCTGGGTTCCAGTTTGTGCCCATTACCCCTTGTCCTGTTGCTGGGCATTACTGAAAAGTGTCTGGTCCCATCCTCTTGTTCCACCGCTCTTGATCTAACCCCCCCTGTTGAGAAGATCCCCTCTCAGGCTGCTCTTCTCCAGGATAAATGGCCCCAGGTCTCTCAGCCTTTCCTCCTCAGAGAGATGCTCCAGTGCCTTTGTCATCTTCTTAGCCCTCATTGGACTCTCCCCAGTAGTTCCCTGTCTCTTTTGAACTGAGGATCCCAGAACTGGGCTCAGGACTCCAGATGTAGAGTCACTATGGCAGAGTAGAGAGAAAGATGAAACTCCCTTGACTTGCTGACCACACTCTCTGAATGCACCCCAGGAGATCATTGGTCTTGGTCACAAGGGCACATTGCTTTTGTCCACCAGAATTCCCAGGTCCTTCTCCACAGAGCTCCTTTCCAAGTGGTCAGTCCCTAACCTGTGCTGGTGCAGGGAGTTTTTCCTCCCCAGGGACAGGACTCTGCACTGGCTCTTGTTAAACTTCGTGAGGTTCCCCTCCACCCAGCTCTCCATCCTGGCCAGGTCTCACTGGAAGGCAGCATAGCCTGATGGCATGTCAGCCACTCCTGCCAGTTTGGTATCATCAGCAAACTGGTTGAAAGTCCATTCTGTCCCTTCATCCAGATCATTGGTGAAGATGTTGAACAAGACTAGACCCAGTTCTGACCCCAGAGAACTTTACAACTAGCCTGCAGCTAGACTCTGCCCAGCTCCCCACAGTCATCTAAGACAGCAATGCTGGCCAGCACTGGCAATGCTGGCATTAGCACCCCACTCCACTCCTGGCCCACTCCTGGCTCCGCTCCTGGCTCCAGCATGGTCTGCTGCCATGTTGCAGGAATTCTTTCCCGTATCTTGAGGCCCAGCCTAATTGCAGAGCCACTTGGCACAGCTGCCCTAGCGCCCTGGCACAGCCATGCTGGCACGCCCTGGCATGCCTGTGACTCCTTGTGCTGCAGCGCTGCAGGTGACTGTGCCTCCGGCACCGGCTGGCACTGGCCTGGCACCAGCCCAGGCACGCGCCGCAGCCGTGCTGCGTTTGTGTACAGCTGAGTGTAGGTGCAGCTGTGTTGGTCATGGCTGGGGCTTGCACGGCCAACCTCGCTGTGGCCCTTGCTGTCCTGCACCTGCTGGCTGGGCAGGGCTGTCCCACTGCATTTCAACCACTGCACCTCCAGGAAGGCTTAACTTAAAGGACCAATAAACTACCTGCTTGGGCTTGTACTTCTAGAATCATGGAGTCATTTCGGTTGGAAGAGACCTTTAAGGTCATTGAGTCCAACTATTAACCCAGCACTGCCAGGGCACCACTAAACCATGTCCCTCAGCACCACATCTACATGGCTTGTAAATCCCTCCAGGGATGGGGACTCCACTGCTCAGGGCAGTTCCTGAGCAGCCTATTCCAGAGCTGGACAACTCTTTTGGGAAATAAATTGTTCCTCATGTCCAACCTAAACCTCACCTGGCACAATGTGAGGCCATTTCCTCTTGTGCTATTGCCTGTTCCTTGGGAGAAGAGACCAATCCCCTCCTGGCCCCAACCTTCTTTCTGGGAGTTGTAGAGAGTGAAAAGGTCTCCCCTGACTTCGTCTTCGCCAGGCTCAACAGCCCAGTTTCCTCAGCCGCTCCTCACAACTTGTGCTCTGGACACTTCGTCAGCTTCGTTGCCCTTCTCTGGACACTCTCCAGCACCTCAATGTCCTTCTCGGAGTGAGGAGCCCGAAACTGAACCCAGGATTTGAGGTGCGACCTCACCAGTGCCCAGTACAGGTACAGTTGTCCCTGGGTCACATCTCTGTGTGACAGGATGCTGTCAGCTGGAGGAGCGCAGAAGCCCCTGGCAGAGATGGGGGCCCCTGGCAGAGATGGGGGCCCCTGGCAGAGATGGGGGTCCCCTAACACTGCTCAGCTGCTTACCCTTGCAGCAGCTCAGCTGTGTCACTGAGAGCTGTCGGCCCTGTATCCTGGTGACATTTGCCATTTGGAAGGCAGCTCCCTCCTGGGGCTCTGGGATTGGATTAATTAATGTCACCAAGAGGGCAGGCATCAAATTAATCTGGTGACACATGGACAGCCACTAAGTCAGTGCAGGGTGCAGCCCCTGAGCCTGCCATGGTGTGGGGGTAGCCTGCAGCACCCAACAAGCTAGCACCAAGGGACCTAGACATGATGCCACCATGGCTCAGGGGACCCTGAGGGATGCATGTGTAATGACACCATGGCTCAGGGGACTCCACAGGATGTAAGCAGGATGACACTGGCTCAGAGGACCCCAAGAGTCACATGGGCCAGGACATCATGACTCCTTATGTAATTGCTGCTGAATTTCTGCATAAGCCAGCAAGAGAGGCCAGTGGTGGCCAAGCATGGCAAGGGGTGGACAGGCTGAATGTCCCAGTGTCCCAAAGCAGGGAAGCAGGTGGCCAGGATGGACCCTGTATGTCCCAGCCCCTCTCCTGGTTATCCCTATCCTGATACCATGTCTGCAGCAGAAGGAAAGCAGCTCAGAGACATTCCGCTGGGGCTGTCTCCCTTGTGTCATCTCCCAGAGTGCCACCAGGGCTTGTGCCATCCCATGGGGCAGGGAACCAGGTAGGGGGCACAGGGGTGCAGGAGCACTGTTGGCACTGGGAGCACGTGGGGGTAGCCTATCTCCAGGTGACACAGTGTGTATCACAATGTGCCAGGCGGACAGGTCAGTCCAAGTGCCAGAGGTGGGTGTGAGCATGGGTGGTGAGGACTGGGCACTCCAGTGAGGACTAGGAACAGTGTCCAGGACATGAGGCCATTGCTGGACCGGGGCCCACAGGCTGTGTGGCAGCACTGGAGCATGGCAGCAGGGTGGGTACTGCAGACAGGATTTGGGGCCTTTCCAGATGCTACTTGAGGGACCCAGATCTGAGCCTGGCTGTGGGACTCACAGTTTTCCTGGGATGCCTTTGGGGTGCACAGGGTCCCTGCATTCTCTTTGGGGTGCATAGTGTCTGTGAGGTTTCAATGGGGTACACTGGGGCACGTGGGATTCTTGGGGGTCTCTGTGGGGATCTATGGGTCTTTGAGGTCTCCATGGGGCATGTAGACAACCTGGGATGTCTTTGGGGGTGTATGGGATCCTTAGCATCTGTGTGGATTGTATGGGGTCCCTGAGGTCTCCTTGTAGCACATGGAAGCCATAGAGGTCTCTTTGGGATGCATGATATCCATAGGGTTTCCATGGGACACACAAGGCCCCTGAGGTCTCCTTGGGGTCCCTGGGGCCTCTGTGGAGTTCATGGGGTCCTTGGAGTCTTTATGAGCTGCATGGAGTCACTGGGGTTTCTGTGTGGTGTATAGGGTTGCCAGGGTCTCCATGGGGCACACAGGGTCCCTGAAGTTTCCTTGGGGTGCATAGAGACCCAGGGGTTTTCATGGGGCACATGGGGTCCTTGGGGTCTTTGTGGGGCACATGAGATCCATGGGGTCTCTGTGGGGCTGAGCCCATCCCATGCCCCACACTGAGCTGATCCCCCTCCTGGGTCTGTGGTTAGTTTGTTTTAATCATGGTTCTGATGAGGTGTGTCAGTGTACCCCACAGAATGCACAGAGGGGCAGCGGACAGGGACATGGATGCCACGGACAGGCACCCTGGCTGCAGCCTGCCGGCAGCGAGCACACCAGGGAGTGTAACTCGGCTTCCCTCAGCTGCGCTCCATTATCTTTCCCACCAAGGCACCTAATCCCTCACGCACATGGGCACCTGGAGCCGAGCAGTGCCGTGCCAAATTGGGGCCAGGGAAGTGGAGGGGACGCATCTGTGCCCCTGAAGCTGCAAATTCCAGAGGCTAAGATTTCCCTTCCACAAGCTGAGCCTGGTCCCCGCTGCCGGCAGCTCTGCCTGGGAGTCTGCAGGGGCCAAGGGGTCCAGGAATGGGCATGAGGCATCACTGCCAGATGCAGCAACGGGAGCCTGGCATCCCTGTGTGAGAACTGATGCCAGCTCTGAACCACCACCCCGGTGCTCTGGGGCTGAATGGGGCATCAGCCTTCCTCCATCACTGGCTCCCTATCTGAGGGAGCAGCAGTGACAACGACCCCACCATCACAGGGAGCTTTGCTGGGGGGGTGGTGTTTGGCACCAGCCCTCCCAAACCCCTGCTGTGTTGGGAAGGGATGGGAGTGGGGGGGGGAGCTCCACTGCAGAAACTCCCACCCTGGTGCCTGCTCTCCAAGCCTGTCCCTCACCCTTTCTACCACCACCAGATGTGATCGCCGGGGTATGCAGCGTGTGAGGAACATCTGGCAGGGTGGACGCCCGAACACAAGCAGCTCTGTCTGCTTCCAGTGACCTGCAGCCATGACAAATGTGGGTAATCTCCCGGCTCTGCCGCTCCCTCCCAGCCCACGGCGAAGCTCTGGCAGCTGCTCCCACACCGCTCTCCTTCCCCACTAAAAACCTTTCCCCCCCAATCTTTAATCACTGTCTTGGCTTTTTTTTTTTTTCACACACTGAAGGGACAAGGCACCCCTCAGGGCTGAGATGAGTTTATTAAGTGTTTGGCAGATGACAGAACATGGCTTCCAGTTTACAGCTTTCTCTCAGAGTCATTCCCCAGGCTCACAGCATCGTCTTTGCCAAACGCTCCTGCACACATCCATGCCCATGGCTGCGCTCGCACTGTGCCAGGAAGAGGGAACGGCACCAAAGCTTGGCATGGCTCCCATCCCTCTGACTGCTGGGCTCTGCAGGACACCCTGATCATGTGGGTATGGATAGGGCTTGGGGAGGGATGCATGTGCTGAGGGATGGCACAAGTGGGGAGCAGTATCTGTGCCAAGGGATGGCACAAGTGGCCAAAGCCACCGCTTCCCTTTTTCACACCACTGACAGATCAGTTGGGGGTGCAATACCCTGCACCGTGCCCATCTCTATTCCCTATGCCAGGAAAACTGGGGGTTTCCCTCTCCTGGCATTAACCACTGACACAGGGGCAGCAGCTGGGGTTGCCAGATTCCCCTGGTCAGGGATGCCAGTGCAGGAACGTGGCTCGCAGGGAGTGATGCCGTTCCTGGTATTTTTATAGCTGCTGGGGCGATAGCAGAAGGTTGAGTCAGGACTCCTGGGTGACCACTGGTGTTACTCCGAGGCCCATGCTGGGACCAGTGCTGTTTAATCTCTCATTGTTACAGGCAGTGGGATCAAGTGCACCCTCAGCAAGTGTGCAAATGGCACCTAAGGACAGGATGCATCCAGAGAGACCTGGAAAAGCTGAAAAAGTGAGATGATGTGACCATCCTGAGGGTCAACAATGCTAAGTGCAAGGCCCAGCACCTGGGCTGGGATAACCCCTGGTAACAGTTCAGGCTGGGGGATGAAGGGGTGGAGAGCAGCCCTGCAGAGAAGGACCTGGGAGTGCTGGTGGGTGAAAAGCTGGACAGGAGCTGGCAATTGCACTCACAGCCCAGAAGCCAACTGCATCATGGGCTGCATCCAAACAGCATGGGCAGCAGGTGGAGGAAAGGGATTCTGCCCCTCTGCTCTGGTCAGCCCCCACCTGCAGTGCTGGGTCCAGCTCTGGAGTCCTCAGCACAAGAGAGCCATGGACCTGCTGGAGTTGATCCAGAGGAGGACACAACAATAATGCAAGTGCTGGAACCTCTCTACTCTGAGGACAGGCTGAGAGAGTTGGGGTTGCTCAGCATGAAGAAGGCTCCAGGGAGACCTTCTTGTAGCCTTTCAGTACTTAAAGGGGCCTGTAAGGAAGCTGGGGACAGAGTTTTTATCAGGGCCTCTTATGACAGGACTAGGAGTGACAGTTTTAAACTAAAAGAGGGGAGATTCAGACTGGATAGAAAGAAGAAATTGTTTCTGCCACACGTTGCCCAGGGTGGTGATAGCAGCCCTGTCCCTGGAACCATTCTGTGTCAGGTTGGGTGGGGCTCTGAGCAATCTGCTGGCTGCACAGGTTTGGTCGAAATGAGCTTGAAAGGTCCCTGGCCACTCAAACCATTCTGTGCTTCTGATTCTATTGGCAAGGGAATTCCAGCACAGGCTGAGCAGTCATTGGAGAACAATCAGCACATGGCCACCCCTCCCCAGGCACCACCCCCCCCCAGGCACACCCCCACACCCACTGGCATACACCCATGGGCACACACCCATGGGCATGGACCCCCCCTCTCCCCAGGCACACCCCCACACCCACTGGCATACACCCATGGGCACACACCCATGGACATGGACCCCCCCCTCTCCCCAGGCACACCCCCACACCCACTGGCATACACCCATGGGCACACACCCATGGACATGGACCCCCCCCTCTCCCCAGGCACACCCCCACACCCACTGGCATACACCCATGGGCACACACCCATGGGCATGGGCCCCCCCTCCCCCCTAGGCATACACTTCCACACTCACATTCCTCCTGGGGGGGGTTAAGGTGCTGCTTCCAAAGGCAATCAGGTTTCCAAGTTCCCTGTAAACGAACTGCAGTGCTGGTTTTTTTCCCCTGCACAATATCCCAGCACATCACTGGTGGAGGTGTCTGGCATTACTGGGGTGCAAAATGATCTCAGACATCCTGCCTCTCACAGGAACCCCCTCAATGGTCACAGCTGCCTGGTCCAGTGCCATACCTGTGTGCTTGAGGCAGCAGCATGGTGAGGGCAGACTTCAGGGTACTGGGACCATCTGTACCAACTGGGCTTGACCAACAGGCTCTGGAGACTGGAAAGGACCTTCCTAAAAGACACCCTTGGATGTCCACAGCCTGCCCAGGGCACCACCAAGCCAGCTAATCAATGGTCCCCTTGGCAGTGCCTGCCCTACAGGGAATGGACCCCTGGCAAAGGTAGGGCATGCCCCCAATGTCTCCCCTCTGAGCACCTGGCCAGCTGGAGCAGCTGTGATGGCAGGTCTCAGTGGTGCCACCATTGCTGCCTCTAGTTGCAGCTGGACCACAGGCTGAGAGATGCTGATGGCTAAGGTGTTGGCTGTGGCAGAAGGCTTTGCCTATCATGGTAGCAAAAGTGAGAAGGGAAAATTACAGGGTATGTGACCAGAGCAGTGATCATCCTCCTGTACTTGGCACTGGTGAGGCCACACCTTGAATACTGGATTCAGTTTTGGGCCTCTCACTCCAAGAAGGACATTCAGGTGCTGGAGCATGTCCAGAGAAGGGCAATGAAGTTGATAAAAGGTCTAGAGCACAAGTCTTGTGAGAGGCAGCTGAGTGGTCTGGCATTATTTAGCCTGGAGAAGAGGGCTCAGGGAAGACCTTCTCACTCTCTACAACTCCCTGAAAGGAGGTTGGAGCCAGGTGGGGCTAGGTCTCTTCTTGTGAGGAACAAGTGACAGGAGAAGAAAAAAGGGCCTCAAGTTGCACCAGGGGAGGTTTAGGTTGGGCATGAGGAACAATCTCTTCCCCAAAAGGGCTGTCAAGCCTTGGAACAGGCTGCCCAGTGCACTGGTGGAGTTCCCATCCCTGGAATGGCTTAGAAGCTGTGTAGATGTGGTGCTGAGGGACAGGGTTTAGTGGTGACCTGGCAGTGCTGGGTTAACAGTTGGACTCTTTCACCCAAAACCACTCCCTGGTTCTATGTTTCTGATTGTAATTCATCACATTCAGCCACAGACACACACGGGACCTTCCCCGTGCTCTGTCTGGGAGGCTGAAGCCAGCAATGCTGCACCAGGTTATCATCACTTTCCTCTCCTCCTTGACAGCTCATTCACAATATTTATATTCACCCAAAGCTGTGGCCACCACGTCTGTTTATTTTCCCTCTTCCCAAGGGCTGGAGGTACCCAGCGAGCGCTTTCCACCGAGCACCGGGGCCACGCATGGGTTCAGGCAGGAAGAGAAGCTGAGGGCTGGTTTCAGGGCTTATCACTGCTTCCCGTTCATCACCCTCAATAAATATTTATAGCTGCACCAGGGCTCTCAGCTCCTGCCACTAAAAATAACATTCCTGAGCACCAAGAAAAAGAACAACTAAGAAGAAACCCACCCGTGACTGGAGCTGCTGCTGAGGCTTTCTAAGCAGCTACGGAAGAAAAGCCCTGCCAGCAGTGAGCTGCCAGCCTCGGGCTACACAACTGGGTTCTTTCTCTTGGTTTTAAACCAAACTCAGCTCGATGTGGTTTAGTAACACTTCTGATGGCACAAAGCTGGGAGGAGTGGCCGACACCCTGCCAGGCTGTGCTGCCATTCGGTGAGACCTGGACAGAGAGTTGGGCAGAGGGGAACCTCATGAAGTTCAACAAGGGCAAGGGTAGGGTCCTTATAATCCCCTGCACCAGGAGAGGTGAGGGTTGACCTGCTAGAAAACAGCTCTGTGGAGAAGGACCTGGGAGGGGACAAGTTCCTCATCAGCCAGCAATGTGAGATCACAGTCAAGGACAATGGTTTCCTTGGGTGCATTCACAAGAGTGTGGCCAGCAGATTGAGGGAGGTTCTCCTCTCCCACTACCGTGCACAAGTGAGGCCACACCTGGAGTCCTGTGTCCAGTTCTGGACTTCCCAGTTTGAGAGCGACAGGGAAGTACTGGAGAGAGTGCTGTGATGAGGGAAGACTGAGAGACCTGAGGCCAGACTCTTTTCAGTGGACAAGGTGCAAAGGGCACAAACTGGAACCCAGGAGGTTCCACCTGAACATGAGGAAAAACTTCTTTCCTATGAGAGTGCCAGAGCCCTGGCCAGGCTGCCCAGAGAGGTTGTGGAGTCTCCTTCTCTGAGAGATTCCAAACCTGGCTGGACATTGTGATCCACAACAATGTGCTCTGTTACCCTGCTTTATCAGGGAGGGAGGAGTAGATGACACTCAGCGGTTCCCTCTGTCCACTATGCTGGGATTCTGTGAAATGAAAGCAGACCTAAGCCTGGCAGTGACCACCCCTGAATTCCCTGCTGAAAAGGGACACCTTTTAACAGTCTGAAGAGAAGCAGAGCCAGGAGGCAGGGAGCTGGTGGCCCATCCCCACCACTGCTGCTCCTCTGTTTGGGCATCCCTCCATCCGTGAGGTACCCTGGCAGGTACCCCTGGGATCAGACAGGGAACATCCCACGGGATGGCAATCAGCCAGCAGCAGACAGCGCAGCGTTTTCAGGTGTGTGATGGCTGCTTCCCTTCTGTGTCATGCACATGAGGGACCCTGGGAGGCTCCATACCCATTTTCCCATGCACATGGAGAAGTTAGGAGGAAATAACCTGCGTGTGAAGCCACGGTGACACCATTTGGGAGGAAATCAAAGAAGCTCAGGACACGGAGCAGGAGTTGCGAGTATGAGCTTTCCTTTTGTGCTGTTTTCATTTAAACCTCCCTTAAACTGCTGACTTTGATGGATTTGGTTATCATTAGTAGACAGATGGAGGAAAGTAGGACATGCAATGACCGAAGAGGCAAGTGCCCACGGGGAAAGCCCTCCAGGTGGGTTGGAGGAAGCCGCTTTGGTCAGCAGGTTGTTGAGCTCAGCACAGTTGCGCGATGGTGAATGTGCCTCTTCCAGAGGACAGGGAGAAGTCTCGGTCGTAAGCGCAGCCCTCCTGGATGCCTGTCATCAGAAACACACAATGTGCCATCAGCATCTGCAAGGAACAGAGCTCCAGCCTCACCCTCTGCAGCTTTGGAGAGCAGCTCCTGCAAAGTCGCAGGTCTGTGACTGCGACCTCCTGAACCTTCTGTCTGTGCATCTCTGTGGCCATCGCTGGCAAGCGCAGGGCAGATCAAATGTGTGGTACCCACCATGACCACCAAGTGTCCTGCTGATCCAAGAGCTCCTCACCTTGGATCCCAGACAACTCAGGAAAGAGGAAACCTGAGTTCCTGAGTCGATGACACCAGGAACATGGTGCTGGGGCAGGTCCCTGGCTGCTGCAAGTGAAGGCCCATGAGCTGACACTGCTGACTTTGGAAGCCAAGGTGAGCTTGCTGCTGAGCATCTTCCCCCCAGAAGAGCCAAGATGTTGCTGCCCACCTCAGCCCCTCCATCACTGGTGGGCAAACAGAGCCAAAGGGTGGAACAGTGCATTGAGGCCAGACACCACCACCATCAGGAAGTCTCAGGAGAACCCACCCCAGGCCCTGACACCATAAACAGGAGGAACTTGAAGAACCAGCAGAGTTTAAGGGATTTTTCCCTTTCATTGACATGCTTTCCCATTCCTTCTGGAGGATAAAGAAACCTGGAAGTTGTTTCTCTTATTTTCACAGTTGTTTCTACTTCAGTGCTCATCAGCTTTGGCCCTTGGTGGAGTTGGAGTCACTCCTGAGCTTCCTAGGGAACAGGTTGCTTCTCACCTCTGTATCAGTGGCCAAGTGGTGAGCAGGGTCAAAGCCACTCTTTTCTCCAAAGCTATTTGAGTTAAAGGGACATCAAGAAAAGCCTCTCCTCCCTGTCCCCCCAGCAGCATGCGTAGCTCTGCACTGCTGGATCCCTCTCCAACAGTATAATTTCACCCCTTCTTGGGTTACCAGATTGTCTCCCAGATGAGACAGGACTTGAATTTCTCATGAAGAAACTCTCAGGAAGACTCTCAAGCTACTTTTGTGTTATCTCCATCCACAGCTAGAATGGCAGGGAGGCAAAAAAGGGCAAACCCCACTTTGTTCTCCTTTGGAGATTACCTTCAGAAGACAACTGTAGTGGCTTTATTGTGCAAAACTATGTCTCAGATCCATCAGGCTGGGGCTGAACTGAGAAGTTAAAAGACTTTCTCCAACCTACAGTGTAAAGGAGAAGATCCTAGAAGCAAGATTTCCTCCTGCCCCAGTCCTCATCCCTTTCTGATGAATTATGTAGCATCCATGCTAGGTTTTCTGCCATGACAACCCTCCCTCTTCACAGTGGGGATGGTGAGACAGGCACACAACACACACCCAGAGTGTGGAAACCTGAGCCCTCCTACAAGCCTTTCAGAAGGGGATGATAAGGATCTCATTCAGGTCCTTCAGGCATTGTCACCACAGGGCTCAGGCTCTCTCCCTCACTGCTATCTCTGCTTTCCAAGCACCTGTTTGTCTGTCCATCTGCTGTGCCTTATTATAACTTGAAGCGCAGGCTCTTTGAGGGCAGAGATTGTATTTTTAGTACATCTGGATAGTGTCCATCACAACAGGCTCCTGTTTCCTGGCTGGGGCCTCTCAGTGTGGACGTGATGCTAATGAACCAGGAGATAATGTTGTTCTCACCCAGGTTAGTGACCGTTTCCCACTGCCTGCAGCAGGAGCAGGACCGGATCTCCGTGAGGAAACACTCCGCATCCTTTTTTGGAGTTGTGGAGTGATGGGCAGAGAGCCCTCCTTGTGCAGAGATGGGACAGGAGGGGAAAAAGGCAGGAAGAGACCAAGGACTTGGTCCTGGGCATTGAAATGGTGCGCAGTGATGGCGGGGAGAGGAAATAAAAATGCATCCCAAACCCCACACCCATCCTTACCTGGATTGTTGTACAGCCTGCAGTCATCTGCCTAACCTGCAACAGAGGGAGAGGAACATGTAGAAGTGATTTGATTTCCTCTGAAATTGAAAAATCATTGAATCACAGAATGGTCTGGGTGGGAAGAGACCTTTAAAGGTCATCTAGTTCAACTTTGCTGCAGTCACCAGGGATACCTTCGACTGAAGCATATTGCTCAGAGTTCCATCAGACCTGACCTGGAATGGTTCCAGGGATGGAGCACCCACCACCTCTGTGGGCAACCTGGACCAGTGTCTCACCACCCTTACAGTGATGAATTTCTTCCTTCTGTCTAATTTGAATCTTCTCTATTTTAGTTTAAAACCATCACTCCTTGTCCTGTCACAACAAGTTCTGCTTAAAAAAAATCTGTCCCCAGCTTTCTTCCTGGTCCCTTTAAGCAATAAAAGGCCACAAGAAGGTCTCCCTGGAGCCTTCACTTCTCCAGGCTGAGTAATACAACTCTCTCAGCCTGTCCTCACAGCAGAAGGGGCTCTAGCACCTTGGATCATTTCTGTGGCCTCCTCTGGACCTGCTCCAACAGGTCAATGCCTCTTCTGTCCTGAAGACCCCAGAACTGCATACAGCACTGCAGTTGGGATCTCACCAGAGCAGAGGGGCAGAATCCCCTCCCTTGACCTGCTGGCCTCCCATCTCTTGGTCCTACTCAGGACTGCAAAGACTTTGCAGGTGGAGAAGTGCTCCTGATTTTACCAAATCCTGGCATTGCTGAGGTTGGAAGAGACCTCTGGTGATTTCCTAGTCCAGCCTACTCCTTTACAGCAGGGTCAGCCACTGTAGGCTGCTCAGGACCTTGGTTCTCAATATCTCCAAGGGTGGAGAATCTACAGCCATTCTGGGCAACCTGTGCCAGTGTTTGACCAGCCTCGTGGCAAAAGAGTATGTGTTGTGTTCCTACAGAATTCCTCTGTTTGGATGTGTGCAGGTTGTCTCTCACCCTGCCACTGGCTGTCACTGAGAAGACCCTCATTTTCTTTGGTCTTTTCCATCAGTTATTCACACACCTTGAGCTGAACCCAGCTCTCTCAGCCTCTCCTTATAGGACAAATGCTTCAATGCCTTAACAGCTGCCATGGGTCTTCCCTGGGCTCTTTCCAGTCTGTCCATGTCTTGCTTCTAACAGGGAGCCCAGCACTGGAATCAGCACTCCAGGGGGGCCTCACCAGTGTTGAGCAGTGGGGAAAGATCCTGTCCCTTGACTGACAATGCCTTTGTTGCACAAGGTCACATTGCTGCCTCATGGTCCACCTGGTGTCCACCAGGACCCCTGGATTCTTCCCAAGAGAGCTGCAAGCAGGTGGCCTCCAGCCTGTGTTGTTCCCAGGACTTTGCACTTCTCCTTGTTGAACTTCATGAGGTTCTTGCTGGGCCATTTCTCCAGTGTGTTGAGGTCCCTCTGGATGGCAGCATGACCCTCTGGTGTGCAGCCACTCCTCCCAGTCTGGTGTCACCCTGCAAACCTGCTGTGGATGGACGCTGTCCAGTCCTCCAGCAACAGACAGCTGCAGGGACTAGTTTTGGTCAGTATGGGCAGGTCTACTTCAAACATATTTTCATCTAACAAATTTATGGGTCTGCAAACCACATGCTTGCTGCCAGCAGTTTGGCATAGCTCTTCAGTGCCCTTTCAAGTGGTTTTGAGGGTTATGGAATCCACATATGAAGGGAACAGCTGATGGAGGATCTCATTTCAGGTGCTATTGTTGTGGGTTCACCTCCTAGTCACCAGCTGGAGCAGGCATCATGGAGAGAGGCAGCAGGACCGTGGCGAACAGTGGCTGTGGGACAGCCCTAGTTGAGTGACCATCCAGCTTGGACTCATGTCTGGCTCACATGCAGTGTCTGGAGGTGTAACACCACGCCTCAGGAAGGTGCAACTCAAAGAGAGCACTGAGGTTGGGTGATGTTGACTTGCTGGAACGAGTCCAGAAAAGGGCAACAAAGTTGGTGAGGGGTTTGGAACACAAGCCCTACGAGGAGAGACTGAGGGAGCTGGGGTTGCTTAGCCTGGAGAGGAGGAGACTCAGGGGTGACCTTATTGCTCTCTACAACTACCTGAAGGGAAGTTGTGGACAGGCAGATGTTGGTCTCTTCTCCCAGGCAGCCAGTACCAGAACAAGAGGACACAGTCTCAGGCTGCGCCAGGGGAGGTTTAGGCTGGCGGTTAGGAAGAAGTTCTATACAGAGAGAGTGATTGACCATTGGAATGGGCTGCCTGGGGAGGTAGTGGAGTTGCCATCACTGCAGGTGTTCAGGAGGAGACTTGATGGGGTGCTTGGTGCCATGGGTTTGTTGCTTAGGTGGGTTGGATTGGTTGAGGGGTTGGACGCGATGATCTTGGAGGTTTCTTCCAACCTGGTTTATTATTATTATATTATTATTATTATTAACTGCTGTGGAGTGATGTCTAACACAACTGGATGGATGTGGCTTTGCCAGTTCCCAACTGTGCTTGGAAACCTTGTAGAGATCTCTGGAGATGATGAGTAATTTGTAATCCCAACCACAAAAGGCACAGCCAACTTGGAGTCCTCCTGAGTGATCTCATCCTGCTGAAGCCAAAGCACGCTGACGCTAAATAAAGAGCACGAACGTGAGGCTCTCCAGCAGAGGAGCAAGTTCTGAGCTTCATTAATTGGGACACAGAGAAACATGAAATAACTCTGTGAAGAAACCTGTGAGGAGGCCCAAGGGCAACGCTGTCCCTAGGAAACACACCGCAACGGAGTCCTCATGAGGACCAGCATCTCCTTGGTCTAGGCTGCTGCAGAACATGGGGAATAAATGAGCTGCAAGTCATTTTGAACATAGAATTGTGGAATGGCTTGGGTTGGAAGGGACCTTTAAAGGTCATCTATTCATCCTCTCACCCATTCAGGATGGGAGGAAGCAACAGAAGAGCCTTGCTGAGATGGGGCTGTGCAGAGAGTCTGTGCAAATAATGAAGTCAGGGCAGGTAGAGCTCCCCATGAGCACGGGGCCCATCAGACTCTGCATGCCTGGAGCACCCCAGCCATGAGCCCCTTAAGTAACAAGGTGCAGAGAACAAGGACCTCTAGAGCATTCATCCTTGATGAAGCCTGCATGAAACACAATCTGATACCCCACCACCACCTGTGCTGTGGTCACTGGAGGAGCTCCCGCCATGATCCAGGACTGCAGTTGATGCATTGTTCCTGGATCTTCCTGCCAGGTTTTCCTCTTGCTGGCTGTGTGACGTTTGGAAGCACTCACTCTCTGGCACAGACAGTATTTACATTCCTCATGGAGGCTTTTGGGCCAAGTTCTGCTGTTGGTTACACGTCTTGGTCCCGCCCCGACTTCAATGCTGCCACAATGAGTAACAGAGAGGAATTTGTCTTACTACATCTCTGCCACCAGACATCGTATTTCAGCTCTTCAAGATCCCCCTTTCCCTATTTCCCATGGAAGGCACAGTGTGTGTGTGGAAAAGAGCAGCTGGTTCCTCTGCCAAGCATCTAAAATATCTAATTGAGGAGGAATGTTCTAGGGCAAAGGAGGTCCTGTGCTTCAGAGCCAAAGTGATTCTGCTTTGAAAACTCCTGGTTTAGCTAAAATTAGACCTACTGCACTCCTCCCTACAAACTTACAACATCTGATAGTGATGGACTTCTTCATACCAACTCACCATGTCTCATTCATCAGTGACCTGGGTGAAGGCACAGAGTGGACCTTCAGCCAGTTTATTAATGATACCAAACTGGGAGCAGTGGCTGACACACTTTGAAGCTGTGCTGCCATTCAGTGAGACCTGGCCAGGCTGGGGAGCTGGGTGGAAGGGAACCTCATGAAATTTAACAAGGGCAAGTGCAGAGTCCTGTCTCTAGATAGGAATAACCTCCTGCACCAGGACAGGTTAGAGGCTGACTTGCTGGAAAGCAGCTCTGTGGAGAAGGATCTGAGAGTGCTGGTGGACAAGGTTCCCCTCAGCCAGCAATGTGTCCTCATTGCCAAGAAGACCAATGGTCTCCTCATGTGAATTCACAATAGTGACCAGCAGGTTGAGGGAGATTCTCATTCCCCTCTGCTCTGCCCTAGAGAGGCCACATCTGGAGTCCTTGGCCCAGTTCTGGGCTCCCCAGTTCAAGTGAGGCAGGGAACTACAGAGAGTTCTGCAGAGGCTACAAAGAAGCTGAGGGGACTGGAGCATCTCTGAGAAGGAAAGGTTGAGAGACCTGGAGCTGTTTAGCCTGGAGAAGACTGAGAGGGGATCTTCTCAGTGCTGATCAATATCTAAAGGCCTTGTGGGGGGCAAGAGGATGGGGCCAGACTCTTTTCAGTGGTGCCCAGCAACAGGATAAGGGGCAAGGGGCACAAACTCATTTTATCTCAATAAAAGGAAAAATCTTTCTTTTGGGGGTTACAGAACCCTGGAGGAGTCTCCTTCTCTGAAGAGATTACAAATCTGCCTGGACACTGTGATCCTGGGCAACCTGCCATGGGTGACCCTGCTTTAGCAGGGGGGTTGGACTAGATGATCACCAGAGGTGCCTTCTGACTCCCTCCATGCTGGGATTCTGGGATTCTGAGACATTGATGGACAAACCATGGGGAAGCAAAGCATTTCCAAACATCCACACACTTCACAGAACTCATTGGACAGGAAAACTCAGGAAAATGAGCTCTTTTGTTGAGAAACCTGATCCCCACCCCCTTCAGCTCAGCTGCAGGAAAATGTGCAGACACCAACAAAAGAAGTTCCGATTTGTCAATGATGAAATTAGGTTTGGCTCAAGTGAGACAAATGCTTGGACTGATTCAAAGCTGTCCAAGTTGCACTTTGGTTTAAAACACAGAAAGCAAAACTCCTGAGACCTCTCAGCAAGGTTTCTCCCAAGGAAGGTCTGGGAGGTGCTTGTGAAGGAATAAGAGGAACCAATCTCCTGCAGCACTCTCCAATTCAACTGTCCACTGCATGGGTGTTTGCAAGTCTTGGGTCTGCTCTCCATGCCAGTGGCAATCACTTCCAGCCCCAGGAATAACTCTGCTACCACATGTTTGCATTCATGTGCTCCAAAGGGAGATGAGATCTGGGCAGCAATAGTATCTAGACCTGCAATTCAGGGATAGCAGAGATGAAAGGGACCTCCTGCAGAACCCCACTTAGCTGGTAGCACTGCCTACATGGGATTGCCATCAACAGAGTAATCCTGAACATCCTTCCAGCCGGTGTCACAGGAGGTTCAGCAGATGCTGGTCCCACCTCTCAGGCTGGTGGCCAGCCCATGCTTTGGGTTTTACCAGTGTGTCCATCTGAACTGGCCTGCTCACAGCACTGGGAGCAACTCCTCCTCATCTCACACATTTCTGTGCATGACCTCTGATGAAAGAAAAATATTCTTGACAGCTGACTACACACACTGGAAAACCTCTGGCTGTGACATCACTTTGAACCATGGCAGATGTTGGAGAGAGTGATCTGGCAGGATGGTGATGACCAGAGCAGGCAGATAAACTTGTGCCCTGTCTACAGGTGGTGTGACAGGAGCACAGAATCACAGAATCAACCAGGCTGGAAAAGACCTCAGAGATCATCAAGTCCACCTATTACCTAACACCAGCAGGAGCAATGTGGGCTGCTTCCACCAGAAGCCATCCTCACTCAGAGTCCTTTACTGGGTCTTCACAAGGCAAATTGAGCTCCTGCAAAGGATCAAGTGAGAAAATGCTTCACAGCTTAGAGACCACAGCCTGTCCCCTTACCTTGGTCCTTTCCATTCTGCATTTTTTCTGTTTCTTCTTCATCTTCTTCCTCTGCTTTAAAAACAAAAGGGAAAAAAACCAACCCAGACATGAGACAAGAAAGAATAGAGGGAATCATAGAATCATGGAATTGTTTTGATTGGAAGAGACCTTTAAGATCATTGAGCCCAACCATTAACTCAGTGCTGTGGAATCTACCAACTAAACCATGTCCCTCAGCACCTCATCTACACAGCTCTTAAACCTCTCCAGGGATGGGGACTCCACCACTGCTCTGGGCAGCCTGTTGCAGGCCTTGACAAGCATTTGGGGGATAAAATTGTTCCCCATACTGAACCTAAAACTCCCCTCCCACAACTTGAGGCTGTTTCTTCTTGTCCTATCACTTATTCCTTGGGAAAAGAGACCAACCCTGGGCAGGCTATAACCTCCTTTCAGGGAGTTGTAGAGAACAGGGAGGTTTCCCCTAATAATTCCTTTTGTCCAGGCTGAACAATCCCAGTTCCCTCAGCTGCTCCTCATAAGACTTCACCAGCTTCACTGGTAATATTGGGACCTAAGATATTTGGAACAAAGGTCTGCATGATATCCACAATGGGGAGGAAACTGGGACTTTCAGACTGAGGTCAAATCTAAGGAAGAAAAATTACAAAGGATGAGGTGACAACCTTGGAGGATCCCTCCTGGTGTTGCAGGGTTTGTCAGTGATGGTGATGCTCACACAGGGGCAAAGTCACATCACTGGTGAGGGGCTGTGCCCACAGGGACAGCCACTCATTTGATGTCCAAGAGCTGGTGGTTCATCATACCTAGCTCTGGTTAAGCTGAAGAGTTTATGGCCAGGCTCATATTTATGGAGCAGAAGGTCACATTCTTTTGCAGGTAGCGGCTCATATCTCTGCACATTGAGGCCTGAGCAAACAGGTAAAGCAGTGATATCACATCTGCCTACTTCAGACACTGCAGGGAGCAGAGCAAAGGAGGAGACATGAAAGGAAAGGCTCAGTCTTGACAAACTGAGGCATTCTGAATCAAGCTGATCAAAGGGAATCTCAGAACCATTTGCTCTTTTTGTTGCTTTGACAGCAGGACTGATGAGGTATCTGAGAGTCACACAGTCTCTGCCTACTCAGTGACAACCATTGATGAGTCTTTCTCCTTTCTCTACTCTGCCATACTAAGGTCACATTTGGAGTCCTGGGTCCAGTTTTGGGCTCCCTGGCTCAAGAGAGAAAAGGAACTACTAGAGAGAGTCCAGCAGAGGCTACAAAGATGTTGAAGGGACTGGAACATCTCTGTGAGAAGGAAAGGCTGAGAGACCTGGAGCAGAGCAGCCTGAGAGGGGATCTTCTCAAAGCTGATCAATATCAAAAAGGCAGGGGGCAAGAGGATGGGGGCAGACTCTTCAGTGGTGCCTACTGACAAGACAAGGGACAAAGGGCACAAACTGGAACCCAAGAGGTCTAACTGAACATGAGGAAAAATGTCTTTCTTGTGAGGGTGCTGGAGCCCTGGACTAGGTTGCTCAGAGAGTTGTGTGGTCTCTTTCTCTTGAGAGATTCCAAAGCCACCTGGATATGATCCTGGGCAACCTGCTGTGGGTGACCCTGTTTTAGAAGAGGGATTGGACTAGATTATTCCCAAAGGTCTCTTCCAAGCCCTACCATGCTGGAATTCTGGGATTCTGTGTGATGTAAGTGCAAAACAAATCAGGAACTCAAATGCCATTCAAACAACCATAGGTAGCCTGAGCTAAGCAGCCACTTTTGAGTCCTGAACTTGTCTCCCTGTGAGCCCCCTCCAGCAGCATCACCCCTGATCCTTGGAGATCAGCAGTGTGTGTCTTTAAGTTCAGCCGGAGTAAAATTTGTCTCAGTGGTCCCTTGGCAGCCTCAGGAGCATCAGACTATTAGGTGTGGGATAGTGAGAGCACTTCTGGAAGCCCAGATGGGGAAGGGAACCCTGAGCAGTGCCTCCTTTCTGAAAGAACATTTTTCCTGAGCTCCTGTGAAGGTATGGAGAGGCAAGCAGAAGCGTGGGTGATGCAGGCACTGGCATCTCACAAAACACAATGCCTGCAGCTCCAGTGGGCCATCCTGGGGCTGGAGGAGGTGTCAGTTCTCACAGTTTACCTCTGAGACAATATGTGTTAGATCCTCTCAGCTCTCAGCTGAGGATAACTCATGCTTTTCCTAATTTACACAAGTGAAATGGTTTCAGATACTTTCAGGGGAGCCTTCTTTCATATCTGCATATTCTCAAGGAGGAGACTATAATTGTTGGCATCTTCCCTCCCCTGTGTGCTCTAACAGCTTTGTATGGTCTGTTTGTTGACATATCTAAGACATAGAATCCATCCAGAGGGACCTAGACAAGCTAGAGAAGTGGGTCCCTGTGAATCTCCTGAGGTGCAACAAGGCCAAGTGTAAGGTCCTGGCCCTGGGTTGGGGAAGCCCCTGGTATCAGTCCAGACCCGGGGATGAAGGGATGGAGAGCAGCCCTGCAGAGAAGGACCTGGGAGTGCTGGTGGGTGAAAAGCTGGACGGGAGCTGGCAATGTGCACTCACAGCACAGAAGCCAACTGCATCCTGGGCTGCATCCAAATCAGTGTGGCCAGCAGGTGGAGGGAGAAGATTCTGCCTCTCTGCTCTGCTGAGACCCCACCTGCAGCACTATGTCCAGTTCTGGGATCCTCAGCACAGGAGAGACATAGACCTGTTGGAGAGGGGACAGAGGAGGCCACATCAATGATCCAAGGGCTGGAGCTCCTCTGCT
The DNA here is from genome assembly GCF_014839835.1 of Dryobates pubescens. Classification (NCBI taxonomy): domain Eukaryota; kingdom Metazoa; phylum Chordata; class Aves; order Piciformes; family Picidae; genus Dryobates; species Dryobates pubescens. Next base: position 23,496,421 of record NC_071614.1, read on the forward strand.
GTAAGGACAGGCTGAGAGAACTGGGGTTGTTCAGCCTGGATAACAAGACGGTCTCCAGAGGGACCTTCTTAAATCTGGGGACAGACTTTTTAGCAGGGCCTGTTGTGATGGTTTTAAACTAAAAGAGGGAAGATTCAGACTAGTTTGAAAGAAGAAATTGTATTTTTTCGAGGGAGGTGAGACACTATCTCAGGTTGGTCAGAGAGGTAGTGGAAGCCCCATCCCTAGAAACATTCCATGCCAGGTTGGACAGGGTTCTAAGCAATCTGCTCTAGTTGAAGATGTCCCTCTTGGCTGCAGGTTGGTTGGACTAGATGACCTTTAAAGGTCCTTTCTAACCCAAACCATTCTATGATTCTATGATCCCTGATGAGCTGCAAGGCCTGTCAGGAGCTCAAACCTGGGCTGCTGGCATTGCCAGTCTCTGTGGCATCTCAGAGGAGGGCAGGACTGCTGCAGGTCCAGCCAACACCAGCCTTGCCTGCAGCCAGCCCAGAGCAGACCCTGAGCTTGGCCAGACCCCTCTGCTATTAGAAGCAAAAAATAAATGACTGCAGACATCTGGTTTGGGCAGAGACTTGGCTTGCCAGGTTTCAGCCTGGAGGGGAAAGAGCGGCGCGTCTCCAGCATGGTGATTTATTGAGGGCACACTTGGCCCCTCGCGGCATCGGCACCAGCGCCGCTGCTGCTGTACATGAAAGGCTTTATTAACTCACAGCTGCCTTTGCAGCCCAGGCACCGGGCAGAGAGGGGCTGAATTTACTGCTGGGCAGTAAAATATTAACCTGCTTTATAGCAGTGAGATCTCCAGTAAGGGCAGTGGGGAAAAAAGGGAGAAGCCGAACTGCTTTGAATGCAGGGTTGGATACATTTATGAGGGGGGATTATGTGATGCAACTACTGGATAAAGCATGGAGCTGGGGGAGGCGTGGAGCAGAACCGGGGAAGCTCTGGATGCAGAATGCTTCAATTCTGCTGGAATAGGGAAGGCAGCCCACAAACAAGCTGCTGGATCCTAAGTGATCTTCTAGTCCACCACTGGTAATGAAGCATCTCTCTGACAAGGAAAGGCTGAGACCTGGGGCTGTTTAGTCTGGAGAAGAGCAGACTGAGAGAGGATCTTCTCAGTGCTCATCAGGATCTAAAAGGCAGGGGACAAGAAGATGAGGACAAACTCTTTTCAGTGGTGCCTAGCAGTAGGACAAAGGGCAATGGGCACAAACCGGAACCCAGGAGGTTCCACCTGAACATGAGGAAAACTCTACTTCCTATGAGGGTACTGGAGCCTTGGACCAGGCTGCCCAGAGAAGTGGTGGTGGCTTCTCTGGAGAGATCCCAAACCTGCCTGGACATTGTGATCCTGGGCAACCTGCTGTGGGTGACCCTGCTTTAGCAGAGGGGTGTTAGACTGGATGATCCTCAGAGGTCCCTTCCTACCCCCACCATGCTGGGAGTCTGTGTGATGAAGGTTGAGACGTGTTGCTGGGCTACAGCAGAAGCTGCTCCAGCCTTATCAGGATGTTTACCTCCACTGGCACAGGAAAAAATGGCACAAAGGGAATAATTACTGCTTTTTACACATCGTTGTTTAATCCTCTTGCCATTGGCCTCACACACATTTACTGTATATCTGTGATGATGGCATCTCCTGGGGATTCATTGCAGAGGGACCTCAAGTCATGCTCAAGTACTGATGTCACTAGGCAATGCTTTGGAGATGCTCACAGATCTGCCCCAGCTCCTGCCTTGTGTTGTGGAGGAGCTCTGACTTCCAAAAGTGGGACTGGGAAGTGGCACTTCTCCTGCCTCAGAGTGGTTCAGGAGAGGCTTGAAGGAAAAGCTTCTCAGTGCTGTTCCACATGCATGGATCAATATGAGCAGGAACTGGATGTGAGTCATGAATCACTAACGGTGCCATCGGCCAGGTTTGTGTCTGCAGAGCATTGCCCTAACTCTCAGTGATAAAATCAATAGAGAGCCTGTTCAGAAGGTACTTGGAGGGGATGTCAGCTCTAGTATGGTTTTTTTCACTTTATCACTGAAAAAATGTACACAGCCCCTCACAGGATGCTTTAAACAGATCTTATAAAAATTACAGAATCGTGGAATCATTTTGCTTGGAAGAGACCTTTGAGGTCATCGAGTCCAACTGTCAGCCCAGCACTGCCAGGTCACCACTAAGCTCTGTCCCTCACCACCACATCTTTTAAACTCCTCCAGGGATGAGGACTCCTCCACTGCCCTGATGCAGCCTTTTGCAGGGCTTGACAACCCCCTTGCAGAAGAAATGCTCCTCATGTCCAACCTAAACCTCTGCAGGCACAACCTGAGGCCATTACTTCTTCTCCTATTGCATGCTTCTTGGGAGGACAGACCAAACATGGGAGACTAGACTAAAATAAATCTAAAGACCAATTTGCAGCTTGTGACCTCCAGCTCTCCCTTTTCTGCATGAGTCAGAAATTAACTCTTACCAGAATGCAGCTCCTTCACCAGTGATGACATGGTGTTTGTGATGGAATCGGCTGCTACTAGGAGGTCGTTCCGGAGGTTCCTCCTCGTACCTGGGAGCAGAGCAAACACACAATCAACAGTGCCACTGCCTCACCTCCTCATGCCATGATGCTTGGACACATAGAATCAAAGAATTAATAGGGTTGGAAGGGACCTCAAGGATCATCCAGCTCCAACCCCCCTGCCAGGGGGCAGGGACACCTCACTCTAGATCAGGTTGCTCACAGTCACATCCAGCCCGGCCTTAAAAACCTCCAGGGATGAGGCTTCCACCACCTCCCTGGGTAATTTGTTCCACTGTATCACCACCCTCATGGTGAAGAACAACTTCCTAACACCTAATCTGAATCTACCCCAGCTTTCTTGTAGGCTCCCTTCAGATACTGGAAGGCCACAATAAGGTCTCCTTGGAGCCTTCTCTTCTCCAGACTGAATAGCACCAACTCTGTCTTCACAGGAGAGGTGCTCTAGCCCTTTGTTCATCCTTGTGGCCCTTCTCTGGACACATTCAAGCATCTCCAGATCCTTCCTGTAATAGGGGCTCCAGAACTGGATGCAGTACTCCAGGTGGGGTCTCACCAGAGCAGAGAGGGAGAATCACCTCCCTCAACCTGCTGACTATGCTTCTCTTGATGCAGCCCAGGATGTGATTGGCTTTCTGGGCTGCAAGTGCACACTGCTGGCTCATGTTGAGCTTCACATCCACCAGCACTCCCAAGTTCTTTTCTTCAGGGCTGCTCTCAAGCCAGTCACTGCCCAGCCTATATCAGTGCTCAACCTCATCACTCCCCACCAAGGTGCCCACCTTGGGATAGCACTTGGATGACCCAGCAGAGCCCAACCAGAGCCCCCTTGCTTAACAAGAGATGATGACTTAAGACGTAACAGTTGGGCTTGATGATGTTAAAGCTCTCTTCCAACCCAAACCATTCTATGATTCCATGATTCTATGATTTGCTCTGGAAGAGGTCAGTTGTGCTTGGCTGCCTGACGGCTATCACATCATTCTTCTTGACAAGGACACTGCTTGTACAGCAGCTGAAGGGCAGATGCTTGTCTCCCCAAGGCAGGAGTGGCTGGGCGCTGGCTGTGCCACAGCCCATCCCTGCTGTTTGTGCAGAGTTGTTACTGCTGCAATCAATACCACTGAGGTTTGAATGCAGTAAGAGGCAACTGATTTCTCACCCTCCTGCATCACTGGAGGAAGCAATCCTCTTCCCTGGGATGCCACACAGTCAGGGGCATGGCACCTTGATGTCACCCACAGTGACACTGCCTAGTGCCAGTCTGCACATGCAGCTTGTGCCAGCCTCTGCTCCAGGAACCCCATCAGCAAGTGAACATCAGCCAGGAGGGGCCAAGATCAGCAGAGGAACTGTCAAACCGGCTGCTGCACATAAAAGGAGCGAGGGCAGCAGGGGATGATAATAATTGCCTCTTGCTGAAAATGGGAAGATAATGATCTTTGCTAGCTGTTCTGGTTCCATGTGGCACAGCTGGCCAAATTATCATAGAATCATGGAATTGTTTTGGTTGGAAAAGACCTTTAAGATCATCAAGTCCAACTGTTAATCCAGCACTGCCAGGTCACCACCAAACCATGTCCCTCTGCACCACAAGTACACAGCTTCTAAACCACTCCAGGGATGGCACTTCTCCACCACTGCCCTGGGCAGCCTGTTCCAGGGCTTGACAACCCTTTTGGAGAAGAAAGTGTTCCTCATACCCAACCTAAACCTCCCCTGTCATGACCTGAGGCCACTTCCTTTTGTCCTATCACTTGTTCCTTGGAAGAAGAGACAGACTCCCACCTCACTCAAACCTCTTTCTGGGAGCTGTAGAGAGTGAAAAGGCCTCCCCCGAACCTCCTTTTCTCCAGCCTCACTACTGAGCCCTGAGAGACACTACTTGTCACTGGCTGCCAAGTGAACTTAAGTCCTTATTCTTGTGGCTGCACACCCTGCCAACTGCAGTCCAATTTTGCTGTGCCCACAGACACCGCAGACATGACTCATTGTCCTTGCAGAGCTCCTTTTCCTCCAGCACCTTTTTGTGCTCCTTGTTTGTGTTTGATCTGGAGGCTTTGATGCCGTGGAGTCATGGTTTCTGCCCAGGTTGCGAAGCTGATGGCCTCAAGCTAAAAGTGTTGCTGGTCTCTATGCTGGCTCATTGGCACCACCTCAGCTGTGCTTCAGCTTTAACTGCTCAAAGAAAGTGGCTTTAGGTGGCCTGTTATCCCACATAAGCAACAGATGTCTGCACTGGCACAGCCTCAACCTCTTTGATGCTGAGAGCCTGACATTTCTCTAAGATCTCGGTGTTGAGATTCTCTCTTGCCATTTACTCCACCAAGGGCAGGAAGACAGCACATGGAACCACTGGAGACATCTGATATAACATTTTTCAGCTTTACAGAATGGCAGTGATGACAACTATGCATCATAAGGTCACTTTTGTTTGAAGCTGGGTGTCTCTCTTATTCCAGATGCAATGCTTTTATCTCCCAAATGCTCTGCTGGTTTTCACTCTGTCCTTGGCTGTGGAGATGTCAGAGCTCCTGCTCCTGCATTGTGCTATTTGAGCACTGCTGGAGCATGCTACTGAGATGACATGACTCCATCAGTAGCTTTGTCATAGAATCATTAAATCACAGAATGATTTTGGTTGGGAAGTTCATCTAGTCCAACCCCACTGCAGTGAGCAGGGACATCTGTAACTAGAGCAGGCTGCTCAGAGACCCATCAAACCTTACCTGGAGTGGTTCTAGAGATGGGGCATCTACTACCTTTCTGGGAAACCTGGCCCAGTGTTTCACCACCCTCACTATAAACAATTTCTTCCTTCTATCTAGTCTGAATCTCTCCTCCTTGAGTTTAAAACCATCACTCCTTGTTCCATCACCAACAGATCCTGCTAAAAAGTCTGTCCCCAGCGTTCTTATTGGCCCCTTTAGGTTCTGAAAGGGTGCAAATAGGTCTCCTTGGAACCTTCTCTTCCCCAGGCTGATCAACCCCAACTCTCTCAGCCTGTTCTCATAGCAGAGGAGCTCCAGCCCTCCAAATTAGGTTGTCAGCTGATCAGCATCATTCCCATGGTGGCACCAAGGCACCGGATGTTCCTGTGCACACACTGTGCAGTTTCTGGGAAAGCCTGAAGATACTGACCAATAATTTAGTACGAGACCCGGATCTAAGACAGGCTAGGAAATGAACTGGATGGGCTGGATCAACAGCCTGAGGCCAGTGGGATGAGGTTCAACAAGGCCTAGTGCTGGGTCCTGCACTTCAGTCACAGCAACTTCTAGGCTTGGGGAAGAGTGGCTGGAAACTGCCTGGTGCAAAAGGACCTGGGGCTGCTGGTTGGCAGTGGCAGATGAGCCAGTGTGTGTCCAAGAAGCACAACAGCATCCTGGCCTCAATCAGCAATAGTGTGGCCAGCAGGACAAGGTCAGGGATAGTCTTCCTGTACTGGGCACTGGTGAAGCTGCAGATCAAATACTGAATTCAGTTTTGAGTCCCCCACTATAATGAAACTGAAGTGCTGGAGAGTGTGCAGAGGTGGGCAATGAAGCTGGTGAAGGGTCTAGAGCACAAGTCTTGTGAGGAGCAGCAGAGGGACCTGGGGTTGTTTAGCCTGGGGAAAAGGAAGCTGAGGGGAGACCTTCTCACTCTCTACAGCTCCCAGAAAGGAGGTTGGAGTGAGGTGGGGGGTCTGTCTCTTCTCCCAAGGAACAAGGCAGAGGACAAGAGGAAATGGCCTCAGGTTGCTACAGGGGAAGTTTATGTTGGACATGGGGAACCATTTCTTCCCCTAAAGGACTGTCAAGCCCAAAGAACGTGGTGGACTCCCCAGACCTGGACAGGTTTAAAATCTGTGTAGATGTGGCACTGAGGGACAGGGTTTAGTGGTGACCTGGCAGTGCTGGGTTAACAGTTGGACTTGGTAATCCTAAAGGTCTCTTCAAACCAAAAGTGATTGCATGATTGTATGACCTGTGACTTAGGAGACTTCTCTGCATCTCCTACACAAAGGAGGCCACTTTTCCTGGCCTTCCCTAGCCCTGTCTTAGACCATGACTGTGAAGGACGACCACTGCCATGCCTGACATTACTTTTGTGAGTGAAAGGTCATAAAATTCCAGCTTGTCTGCCCTGTGAAACAGACGAACAATGTTACTGAGCTGCGCAGCAGCCACTTGAAGCCCTTCTGCCTGGTGGCATTCAATTATTTTATTATGAGAAAACACAGAAATTTGATCCTGTTTCCTGCCTTTTCCCCTTGCTTTTGCCTGATTTCGCGTGACTGCTCTGAAACAGCTCTAATTGTGCAGATGGCCCTTCCGGAAGGACCGGGCCAGGAAACTTATTAGAGAGGCTGTTGAACATTCTTCTTGCAAGAGTTTGTCTAGGAGTTGAATGAGACACTGTTGTGGTTATGGTGAGAGGAAGCTCCACCTCTCTCTTGGCAATGGTGCATTGTATTTAATCTGGAGTTCTGGGCTCCCCAGTCCAAGAGACACAGGGAAATACCAGAAAGAGTCCAAAGGAGGTCTAGGAGGATGATTAAGGGATTGGAACATCTGTCTTATGAGGAAAGGCTGAGACCCCTGGGGCTGTTGAGCCTGGGGAAGAGAAGACTGAGAGGGGATCTTATTAATGTTTATAAATACCTGAAGGGTGGGTGTCCAGAAGGGGCCAGTCTCTTGCCAGTGGTGCCCTGTGATAAGATGAAGGGCAATGGATACAACTGGAACACAGAAAGTTTCACCTCAACATTAGGAAAAACCTCAGGAGCACTGGAACTGGCTGCCCAGTGGGTTGTTGAGTCTTCTTCCCTAGAGACTTTCAAAACCTGAATGCATTCCTGTGTGGCCTGTCCTAGATGGTGCTTTGCCAGCAGGGCAGGACTAGTTGATCTTCAGAGGTCTCTTCCAACCCCTACTGTTCTATGATTCCATGAACTGAGATATCCTGAAGGACTTTCTTCCCTTTCAAGATGATGAACAGCAGTATTAGCTTTCCAATTAGATGGAGGCCTCTCTATCTGAATAGCCCACCTGGAATATCATCAGGGAATTTATCTACTAATGTATTACTGCATCCACCCTCTGGCCATGCAGAAGAGCATTAAATCACCTATGGAGAAAACTTACATAATCTTAGAATCATAGAAGTGTTTTGGTTGGAAAAGATGTTTGAGATCATCAAGTTCCACCATTAACGCAGCACTACCAGGTCACCACTAAAATGTGTCCCTCAGCACCAAATCTACGTAACTTTTAAACCCTTCCAGGGATGGGGACTCCACCACTTCCCCAAAAGACTTAGGACAGCATAATCAAGATCCCAGGGATTCAATTCCTTAAGGGTTTCCTTCTCTACACCTTCTAGCACTGATAGGGAAGAAGATATGTGCCATGGGAGGAAAGACAATGCATTGACATCCCTGGTTGCTCTTAGGTCAGAGCAGCAAGATGTGGAACAACACTGTGACCTTCACTCCCTTTCCCTCCTCTCTCCCACCATAACATTTTATACAAATCTGTTAGATGCTTATCAATCCAGGAATGTCCAGTTTTGGGCTTCCCAGTTCAAGAAAGACAAGAACTATTGGAGAAGGTCCAGCAGGGGCTACAAAGATGAGATCTGGGGCTGTTTATCCTGGAGAAGAACAGACTGAGAAGGAATCAATGCTCATAAATATCTAAAAGAGGATGGGGCCAGGCTCTTTTCAGTGGTGCCCAGCAACAGGACAAGGGGCAAGAGGCACAAAATAGAACCCAGGAGATTCCACCTGAACATGAGGAAGAATTTTTTTTGTGTGAGGTTGCTGGAGCACTGAACAGGCTGCTCAGAGAGGTTGTGGAGTCTCCTTCTCTGCAGAGATTCCAAATCTGCCTGGACATCGTGATCCTGGACATCCTGCTGTGGGTGATCCTGCTTTAGCAGCGGGGTTGGACTGTATGATCTCCAGAGGTCCCTTCTGCCTCCCACCGTTCTGTGGATATGCAAAAGTCAGCCAATGTAATTTAAATGATATTACTATAAAAAGCCTCCATAAAATACGTGTTCTGCAGGCCCTGACGATAGATGTTTTGCTTCTGAGGAGTGGTCATCATCAGTGACACCAAGCTGTGGTGATGTGGCTGCTGCCCAAGTCCTTAGCCCAGCCCTGCATAATTTAAACAACACCTGGTTCACTGCAACAGATATTTGAGATGCTGTCAGGTGTTAAAAACCTAGAAAAAACCAAATTTTCACTCTGGGCAATCTCAACAGGTCCTGACGAAGACAATCCCATTATGAAGCAGTCAGTCAAGTAAAAGGCATGAAGGAGCCCATGATTAATGACATCAGCTTCTGCCTGGGCCAGGAGCTGGAGGAAGAGAGCTCTGGTGATTGCAAACAGTGCAGAGGAGTTTGCTTTGTCATGGCTTTTCCCTGTGTCTCCGAAGGAAAAAGCAGACGGATGGAGAGTGAGTTTGGTGCCAGAGAAACACTGCACAATGCAAACAAACCGAGTAGGACAGTCAATGTGCTACTCCACTCATGTTCACTGCTTCAGCAGCAAAGGAAATAATTTCTTCTCTTTGTGCTTTCCTCATTTTCATCTCATTGTGCCTTCCCCCTTAAGAAAGGGAAAGGGGAAACACTGAGGCAGAGCAGATTTCCCCAGGAACTGGTGGGACTCACTGTGCTGCTCTTCCCCTTCATGCAGCCTGGAAAAAAAGAAAGTTGATCTGCAGATGAGAATGGGGGGAGGAGAGGCAGCTGCCAAAGACATCGCTTGAGAGCTCTCGGCTGCACCATCAAACTTCTTGTAGAGATGAAGAGGAGGCGACTGGACCACCCACAGCAACAGATGGAGTGTTGTGCCTCTGGTATTTGGCATCCTGCCTCCCTGGAAATGCCTGATCCTGCTGTCATTTCTTCAAGTGTTTAGAGAGATGAGGAGCTTGTTCCTACCCATGGGATAGGAAAAAGACATCTCCTGAGTTGTAGATACTCTGTGTGTTTTCTCCATCGCCTGACCCGTTCACTGACTGAAGTTCTGGAGAACAAATAACAGCCTTTCTCTCACTGGAGTGTGCTGGAGCTCTGGGCTTGACATCCTCGATGTAGCACCCCAGCCATCAAATTAGAAGTATTGCCTGATACGTCCTGCTCCTCTGCTACCATGAAGCAGTCTCTTTCCTCACCTTCTTCTGTCAACAGCTCATTTAGGCAAGGAAGAAAATCGTTTAAAAGGATATAACTCATAGGCAGCTGATAAATCAAGTGCATTCAGAAGAGTGTGGTCAAGAGAGGTTCTCAGTCCCCTCCACTCTACCCTAGTAAGGCAGCATCTGAAATCCTTGGTCCACTTCTGGGCACCCCAGTTCAAGAGAGACAAGAAACTACTGGAGAGAGTCCAGCAGAGGCTACAAAGATGCTGAAGAGACTGGAGAAAAGGCTGAGAGACCTGAGGCTGTTTAGCCTGATGAAGAGCAGACTAACAGAGGATCCTCTCAATCCTCATCAATAGCTAAAGGGCAGGGGACAAGAAGATGGGGCCAGACTCTTTTCAGTGGTGTCCAGTGACTGGACAAGGGGCAATGGGCACAAACTGGAACCCAGGAGGTTCTCTCTGAAGAGGAGGAAAAACCTTTTTCTTTTGGGCTTTACAGAATCCTGAACCAGACTGCCCAGAGAAGTTGATAGAGTCTCCTTCTCTGGAGAGATTCCAAACCTGCCTGGATATTGCAGTCATGGGCACATTGATGTGGGTGACCCTGCTTTAGCAGGAGGGTTGGACTGGGTGATCTCCACAGGTCCCTTCCAACCCTGCACCATGCTGTGAGTCCATGAAACACAAATTGCTGCTTAAAATTGGTTTGGTTTTGAGGCACATCAGCAGTCCTGTGAGGTTTATTTTCATGTTGTCTTTGTTTTGAAAAGGAGAGCATCCATCTGACACAGGTATTTGACACCAACATTCACAATCTTCCCTTCCCAGTATGAGAAACCACCACCTCCAGGTTTGGGACTCCATATGTTACAACTTGTCATCTTTTAAAGCAATAAACAGCTTGGCCTCTGCAACAAGGCAAGAGCTTTGTTGGTTGCTTACTGCAAACAACCAGCACACATGAGAAGCTGCAGCACCCTGGCACTACAGGCTCCAAGATGGCCAAAATCCGGTGGGATTTCCCTTGGAGTAACAGGATGTCCAAAGAGCCACTGCCCAGTCTCTGCTCACAAACAGGTGAAGTCCCTGCCAGTGCTTCAGGTGGATTTTCTGTCCTTCTTCCTTTTATCCTCGGTAAGAAGAATATTATACATGAATGGATGTCCCTCTCCAGAGAGGTACATCATGTTCAGGATCTCTGGATCATATGAATCTATTAGAAGCACCAGAACAGACAGATCCTGCTGCTGTTTTTCTTCACAGCTCTACATCCTGGGGTGCTTCTGGAGTACTAAAGATGAAGAGGTCTGGACAGAGGTCCTACAAGAAATGGCTTCTTTCGCCACGAGCACAGCTGAAGTAGGCAGGAGTGCAGAATAACTGATTTCACCTCCACTGCAGTGAGAGAATGGTCCCTGGAGGGTGAAGAAATGCTTGCCCAGTTTCTTGCCATCACACTGACAGTTGTGTCTTTGCTTTCTGCCTTCTGGTACTTCCAGCCAGTCAAACCTCCTCAGGATTGGAGGCAGTGGCAGTGGCCTGCACCAGTTTTCATCTCATCTTGTTGCCTCCAAATTCTGGAGCCCTTCTCGAGCCGCTGAGGGTTCTGACATGGAGCGGTTCGGCTTTTTTTGCAACGCGTGACTCCAGCACTTCAGGTTTTTATAGCAAGCAACAGCAGCTAAGTATAAACTCACACTACCTACAGGAGTTGGGGGATAAAAATACGTGTGTCAACTGCTCTCCTGGCTTTGCTACAGAGCCCAGTGAGCTGCGTTATTTACAAATGGATAGCTTACCCACTTGCTCCAACCACACCAATGTCACCAAAGGACCAGGGGACATGGTGGAGAGAGAAATGCAGCTGGAACTGCCAGATAAAAGAACAACTGTAAGCTCTGCTGATGGAGCAGTTGGCAGCAATGAATTAACACCGAGGGTGGTGAGACACTGGCCCGGGTTGAGATAGTAGCTTCGTCTCTGGAACCACTCCAGGTCAGGTTGGACGGGGCTCTGAGCAACCTGCTCTAGTTGCAAATGTTCTGTGCTGACGGTAGGGGGTGTTGGATTAGATGAGCTTGAAAGGTCCCTTCCAATTCAACCCATTCTACAACTCCATGAATTTGGGCCCAAAAGAGATAGCTTTTCCCCTCCCCTCCCCTTCCGTCCCCACCCCTCCCCCTCCCCTCTTCCTTCTCCCCTTTTCCCTCTCCCCTTTTCCCTCTCCCCTTTTCCCTCTCCCCTTTTCCCTCTCCCCTTTCCCTCTCCTCTCCTCTCCTCTCCTCTCCTCTCCTCTCCTCTCCTCTCCTCTCCTCTCCTCTCCTCTCCTCTCCTCTCCTCTCCTCTCCTCTCCTCTCCTCTCCTCTCCTCTCCTCTCCTCTCCTCTCCTCTCCTCTCCTCTCCCCTCCCCTCCCCTCCCCTCCCCTCCCCTCCCCTCCCCTCCCCCCACCCCCCTCGACCCCTCCCCTCCCCACCCCAATACTCTAGGTGAGAGGCCTGTTTGTTTTCTTCCTTCAGGTTATTAAACTCTTTATTTCCCTCTTGCAAGTCACAGTGGAGTTCAACCACCAGATTTGTAACTACAATCACTTTTTGATGCCTTACTATTCAATTACTTTCTGGGATGGAAGATCCCTTCCCCAGAGAGATCCTCATGACAGAAATAATGTCATTAAGTTGTAAAGATTAAAAATGTGCCCTCAGTCTCTTTGATCTAGAGCCCAGGAAGGGGTTTCATGGATATTGTCCTGATATTGGCGAGTTACATGAAGGAATGGTTTGGGTGGGAAGTGACCTTTAAAAGTCATGTAGTCCAGTCCCACTGCAGTCAGCAGGGACATCTTCAACTACAGCAGGCTGCTCAGAGCTCCACTGAATGTGATCTGGAATGCTTCCAGGGATGGGGCTTCTACCACCGCTCTGGGCAACCTGGGCCAGTGTCTCACCACCCTCATTCAAATAATGCCTTTCATCCGGCCTGAGTCCCCCCTCTTCCACATGCTGATGCAGGACTAACATCAGGTGTGGTTCTGCCCTGTGTGATACTCACCTTGTGTGAAAGCTTCCTGCACATCTCCCCCAACACCTACAAGCGAGTCCTGTGGGCCATGAGTCGGGGTAGAGCCTGCAGAGGTGGATCTGACCGGCATGGGCATGGCTCCGTGGGTGGGCGAGGAGTGTGCTGAGCCTGCTGCTTGCACCTGCAGGAGACATGAGACACAGATTCCAAATTCTTAATTGTTTTTTTGGGTCAGTGTCTAAAAATAATGCTGAAAGAAAAGAGCAATGTTTGAGGACAGATGCTTCACCAAACCACTCTCAGTTTGGGTAATGATGGGATGTGTGATGGGGAGAAGCCGTGGGAGGACCCCGTGGTGGTACTCTGGGCGCAGTGCCCAAGGTGGAGCTGCCCATGGTTCACACATCCACGCTGCCTCCAGCACAGGATCTGACCCACAGCCTGCATACCACATGTCTACTGTGTCACTGGGTCAAATAGCAAGTCAGAAAACCCCAGGAAGGCACAGAATGACCTTCCCAGCCACATGCTCCTGAAGGACTGGTCTACCACTTGGGATCTGCTCATTCTTCCAGTGGGCAGCAGTGAGGAAACCTCCAGAGCTCCATGGAGCCACCAAGCCTCTGCTGAAGGTCCATCCCCCTTTAAAAGGTGCTTTTATATATTTAATATATTTTAATATATTTTATATAGAATCATAGAATGGTTTAGGTTGGAAAACAACTTCAGGATCATCAAGTCCAACAGCTAACCCAGTACTGCCAGGTCACCACTAAACCATGCCCCTCAGCACCACATTTCATCTACAATGTTTTTAAACCACTCCAGGTATGGGGACTCCACTACTGTCCTTGACAGCCTGTTCCAGTCCTTTACAATCCTTCTGCGGAAGAAATTGTTCCTTATGTCCAACCTAAATCTCCCCAGGTACAACTTGAGGCCCTTTTCTCCTGTCCTGTCACTTGTTGCTTGTAGTAAGAGGCTGATCCCCACTTGTCTCCAACCTCCTTTCAGTGAGTTGTAGAGAGCAAGAAGGTGTCCCCTGAGCCTCCTTTTCTCCAGGCTAAATAACCCCAGTTCCCTCAGCTGCTCCTCACAAGACTTGGTCTCTAGACCCTTCACTAGCTTTGTTGGACATGCTCCAGCACCTCAGTGTCATTGTCCTTCACTACATAGCAGAGGGTCTGCACAGCCTGGTTAAGTTCCTCCTCATCAGAAACTGCTCACTCCCCATCACCTATCCCCAGGAGGCAAAGATGTCACCTTCCCTGGAGCACTGCCCATTATTTATGAAGGCTTTGGATGTACCCAGTGCTACTTTACTGTTAATAATCTGGTTGTTCTCTGCAGCCACTTGTGCCTGTCAACCACCTCTGAACCGACTGCAGGGTCATTAATGATCAGTTCTGCCTGGTTTGCTGAGGAGTCTTTATGAGCTGTGACTGTGTCTGCATGGCAGCAGGGTCCCTGTGCTGCTGATGATGAAAGGAAATTCACTCAAAAATAATTACAGGCGAGGGGCATTAAAATCCCCCCAGCCTCCTGGAGCAAAACCTGGCCTCTTGTCACCTTTTTGTGAGCCTCTTCATGCCTTTGACATGCACCAGTTACTGGGACAACCTGGCCAGAGCAGCGGTGATGCTGCACAGTGACACCACCAGCTCCCAGTACAGAGCTGACACTGCCAGCACCCTGTGCAGTGGTGACACTGCTGGCACCTCTCACAGCGCTGACACCACCAACACCTTGAGCAGCGGTCAAACCGCCAGCGCCCCACGCAGCTGTGACGCTGCCAGCAGCCCTCACAGCACTGGCACCACCAGCACCCAGAACAGCAGTGACATCACCGCCACGGGGACGTCACAAGCACAGCAGTAACACCTGGCCCAACTCACACAGTGATGACACTGACAGCACCTTGTGCAGCAGTGACACAGCCAGCAGCCTGGACAGCAATGACATTGCCAGCACCCTGTGTGGTGGTGACACCACCAGCAGCCTGTACAGCAGTGACACTGCCACCAGCACCTCACTGTGTCACAGCGGTGACACTGCTGCGTGCCATGTTCTCATGATGGGGCAGGAGGGACAGGACATCTTTCAAAGGTAAAATCACCAGCAGCTTCACTTGCCTTCAATTAAACCTCAAAGCAAACCTTCAAAATGGCCTGAAAATACACAGAAACAGGCAGGAGTGCCCACATTTGCACAGATTTGTGGCAGAAGCACTGCTCAGTGCTCCCAGTCTGCTACAGGAGGCACAACATGGCAAACTGGGCAGTGTTCACCCATCCCATGGCTTTGGGCTGAAGCAACTGGCTCATCCTTTCTCCTCCCTCAGAAGCTGCTCAGAAGAGGAGAATCAGCCCATGTGTGAATTAAGACTGAAACCCAGGAGGAAACCCAGTGCCAGCACCACAATGGAGACAGAGTCCCACAAGTCAGAGCTCCACTTCTCCCAGGAGGGAGCCTAAGGGAGCATTGTATGTTGTGAAGCTTGTCTCCCAGGTTGCACCTTGGGACCTTAGCACATGTTCCTCTTAACCACCTGAGACCTTCTGCTGATGGCAGCCGTGGGAGGAACTACGAATGAAAAACCACTGAGAGATTTTGTTATTTGGAAAAGAGCTCAGTGAGTGGAGTAAAACCTCACTGGGAACCTTCCCTCCCCAAAACACATGCCAAGGCTGCAAGGGGTCCAATCTTACCCTTCATGGCAAACTCAATCCATCCCACTCATCTCCACATCTGGCCGGGGGTGCTGTGTGCAGATGTGCTTGTGCCTTGAACCCCGGCAGAGAGCTGGGACAGAAGCACCCAGACACTGTCCACAGCAGCACAGCATGGTGGGGTTGGAAAGGACCTCTGGGGATCATTCATCCAACCCTCCTGTAAAGCATGGTCACTCTCAGCAGGTTGCCCAGAACTGCAATGTCTGAGTGGGTTTGGAATCTCTTCAGAGGAGACTCCACAACCTCTCTGGGCAGCCTCTTCTGGGACTCTGGTACTCAGAGAAGGTTCTCCTCATGTTCAGATGGAATCCTCTGGGTTCCAGTTTGTGCCCATTGTCCCTTGCCCTGTTGTTGGGCACCACTGAAAAGAGGCTGGCCCCATTCTCTTGCCCCCTGCCCTTTAGCTATTGACAAGCATTGAGAAGATCCCCTCTCAGTCTGCTCTTCTCCATGCTAAACAGCCCCACGTCCCTCAGCCTCCCCTCCTCAGAGAGATGCTTCAGCTCTCTCAGCATCTTTGTAGCCTCCATGCACAGAGACTTCAGCTCTGGGGGAGGAAATGTTGTTTTCACCACCATTCCTCTTTGAGACATCCTCTCTACTTCTGCATTCTTAGAGTGAGTGCCCGAGCACTTGATGTATTGGTTTTCAGCCTGCTTTACCCAGCGGGCACACAGATGGGCCGTGCTGATTTGCATAGCGCCACTGGAGCAGAGAAGCTGGGAACTCCCTCACCCGCGCCTGGAGGCGGCTCCTGGAAACCGCAGCGACTGTGAGAGCAGCTCCTGAGGTCGCACACAGACGACGTTATCTCGATGGGACAGAGCCACATTTCCCTCTTCCCCTGTCTTCGTGCATGGTCACAGCACTGTGCTCAGCTGCCTCATGAGGTCCACCCTACAGCACTCTGAAGGAGGATCTGAGAGTTTTTGGTTCAGTGAAGGCTTCAAACTCAGCCTTCACCAGAAACTCCCTGATGGAGACACGGTTGCTGCTCAGGACCACAGAGCTACAGGTCCCAGGCTAATGGGGCTCACAGATCTCAAGTGAGATCACACAGTCTCCAGGAGCTGCACTGGTATCCCAGGGACTCCAGGAGCTGCACTGAAGGGTTTGCCCCAGCCAGTAATTAAGCTCCTACCAGCTCCTCATGCATTCTCCACCGTGCTGGGGGAGAAAAATGGAAATGTAAAAGCCAGAAAGACTTGTGGGACACCTGGGTGGGATAGACTTCCTAGGCAAGGTGACAAGAACCTCTCACTCCTGACCAACAGTGAAATGAACCCTTCCTATGCAGCACCTACAGGTGGGAAATACGGTCTGAGCTCCACCTGTGTGTGCAGGACCTGTGCAAGCTTGTTACAAGGGCCTCCAAGTTTATGTCTCCAAGAGGAAAGAAAGAATCTCATGGATTATGGATGATTTTTTGGGAGATCTCTTGGAGGGTGCAGTCCCTCTCAGATGGCCACATTTGGAGTGGAGATGACATCTGAACAGGTCTACAATGGGGGTAGAAAACCTGGCTTGCATAAGCTAGAGTGTGTTAAGGAGGACTAGCACAGGGATCATCCCCCTGTACTTGACACTAGTGAGGCTGCACAGCAAATACTGGGTTCAGTTTTGGGTCCCCTGCTCCCAGAAGGACATGGAGGTACTAGAACATGTTCAAAGAGCAATGGAAGTTGGTGAAGGGTCTAGAGCACAAGTCTTGTGAGGAGTGGCTGAAGGAACTGGGGTTGTTAAGCCTGGAGAAAAGGAGGCTCAGGGGAGATTTTCTAGCTCTCTACAACTCCCCTAAAGGAGACAGGTGGGTGTCAGTCTCTTCACCCAAGGAACAAGTAATAGGACAAAAGGAAATGGCCTCAGGTTGTGCCTGGGGAGGTTTAGGTTGGATATAAGGAACAATTTCTTCCCTGGGAGGGTTGTCAAGACCTGCAATAGGCTGCCCAGGGCATACATATGGTGGAGTCCCCAGTCCTGAAGGAGTTTCAGAGTTGTGCAGATGTTGTGCTGAAAGACATGGTTAGTGGTGACCTGGCAGTGCTGGGTTTACAGTTGAACTCAATGATGTTAAAGGTCTCAAAATGATTGTATGACTCAGTGACTGCAGAGCATAAAACCTGTCCTAGAAAGCACTTTACTGAGAAACCAAGAGAGCCACCTGGGGCAGATGCAGAGGGAGCAGCAGGGAGCCACGCCAGTAGAAG
This sequence comes from Dryobates pubescens, assembly GCF_014839835.1. Lineage (NCBI taxonomy): Eukaryota > Metazoa > Chordata > Aves > Piciformes > Picidae > Dryobates > Dryobates pubescens. The sequence continues at coordinate 23,514,060 of NC_071614.1, forward strand.
CATCCGCCACGTGACACACAGGTGCTAGGGCACAGTGATGGGGCTTGGCCAGGGCAGAGGAAGCCGTGGGAGGACATGGTGGGTGTAGCAGTGCCTCTGCAGCTGCGGCACATGAAGCCCAGAGGCAGTGACTGTCAGTGGGTATGCTCAGGGATGCCTCCCAAGGCTGGATGAGACCATGTCTCTGAGAATGGTCCATAAATCACTCTTGCAACCTTCTTACTCCAACAGCTGAAGGCAAAGTAAGTAAAGGAAGGAATGAGGCAAGGTCCAATAAATATCGGAGTTGAGGCTGCTCTCATGGTTTTTGAAGCTCTTAACATTCAACATGAAGTAGAACAAGGCCAAGTGCAAGGTCCTGCAGTCAAGGCAACCCCTGGTATCAATCCAGGCTGGAGGATAAAGGGATGGAATGCAGCCCTGCAGAGAAGGACCTGGGAGTGCTGGTAGGTAAGAAGCTGGACAGGAGCTGGCAATGTGCACTCACAGCACAGAAGCCAACTGCATCATGGGCTGCATCCAAACAGCATGGGCAGCAGGTGGAGGGAGGGGATTCTGCCCTTCTGCTCTGGTCAGACCCCACCTGCACTGCTGTGTCCAGCTCTGGAGTCCTCAGCACTTCTCTGGAGTTAGAATAGAATACATAGAATACATAGAATAAACCAGGTTGGAAGAGACCTTCAAGATCATCGCGTCCAACCCATCAACCAATCCAACACCACCCAAACATCTAACCCACGGCACCAAGCACCCCGTCAAGTCTTCTCCTAAAAACCTCCAGTGATGGCGACTCCACCACCTCCCCAGGCAGCCCATTCCAATGGGCAATCACTCTCTCTGTATAGAACTTTTTCCTAACATCCAGCCTGAACCTCCCCTGGCGCAGCCTGAGACTGTGTCCTCTTGTTCTGGTACTGGCCGCCTGGGAGAAGAGACCAACATCCGTCTGTCTACAACCTCCCTTCAGGTAGTTGTAGAGAGCAATAAGGTCACCCCTGAGTCTCCTCTTCTCCAGGCTAAGCAGCCCCAGCTCCCTCAGCCTCTCCTCGTAGGGCTTATGTTCCAAACCCCTCACCAACTTTGTTGCTCTTCTCTGGACTCGTTCCAGCAAGTCAACCTCCTTCCTAAACTGAGGGGCCCAGAACTGGACACAGGACTCGAGGTGCGGCCTAACCAGTGCAGTGTACAGGGGCAGAGAGGAGGCCACAACAATGATGCAAGTGCTGGAACCTCTCTGCTGTGAGGACAGGATGAGAGAATTTGTGTTGCTTATTCTGGAGATAAGAAGGGAGACTTTATTGTGGCCTTTCATAACTAAAAAGGACCCATCAGAACGATGGAGACAGACTTTTCAGCAGGACCTGTTGTGACAGGACAAGGGGTGATGGTTTTAAACTGTAAGAGGGCAGCTTCAGACTAGTTTGAAGGAAGAAATTGTTGATGTTGAGTGTGGTGAGACACTGGCCCAGGTTTCCCAGGGAGGTGGTAGATGGCCCGTCTCTGGAAACATTCCAGGTCAGATTTAACAGGGCTCTGAGCAACTTGCTCAAATGGAAGATGTCCTTGCTGACTGCAGTGGGACTGGAATAGATGACCTTTAAAAGTCCCTTCCCACCCAAACCATTCTGTGATTCAATGATTCCATGAAAATGGGAGTTTGCTCTGGCGCAGGCCCGCAGAAGAGCACTGCACAGAGGATGCTCAGTGCTGGCTGATTTTTCCTCATACACATTTACTCAAATTACTCTGTGATAAAAACTGGAATGCTGCTGAGCCGGTTTGGTGTCAGAACCTTCAGTTTTGTCCTCACAGCTTTCAGACAGGGATCAGATGTGCGCTACAAGCACAAACATGGAGGTGCACAACAGCTGCGGCAGCCTTGTGGGACCAATCCTATTTTCCTGGGACACCACTGGAGCTGCTCTCCCCATTTCTGCTCTGCAGCCCCTTGTGCAATTCAGTACCACGACTGCAGCCTCAGGGGCTTCATTTCCCTGTGAGATATTGCTCCAGAATTTGAGTCTGTTGTCATTTTTGCTTTTTGTTTTGACCAGTCATTTAAAATCATTTTTGTTAAGCACAGCATCATGGAATCGCTTGGGTTGGAAGAGACCTTTAAGATCACCAAGTCCAACCATTAGCCTAGAACTGCCAGGTCACCACTAAACCGTGTCCCTCAGCCCCCACATCTGCAAGACGTGATCTACCAGAAATGGAGGAGGAAAATGCTTTCAGTGCTGCAAACAAAACTATTGCTGCTGCTGCTGCCGCCGCCGCCACTGCTGCCTGAATAATTCCAGCTCGATCGAAGCCTGTGCTAAAAATAATCCAACCCCCTCCCCGCAAATGCTCTTGGAGGAAAACATTAAAACAAAAAAAATAAGGTCATTAACTCAGAGCCTCACCAATCGCTCCTCTTAACCTTATTCTTGTAGCACAATTGAATTTCACTGTCCTCCGTGGCACATCAGCCAGGGCTGCTGGCTCCGCGAGGCCCCGCGCTGCCTGCTGCTCTTCTCCAAGAGCAACCACGCCAAGGAATACATCAAAGGCTCATTAGTGGAGTGGGCTAATGACCTTTTGGAGGCGATAATGCAATCCTCCGACTGAAAAACAACACAAGGCTGTCTGCACGGCAAAGGCGGGGGAGAGGAGCTGTGCCTGCTCTCCTGGACCTCCTGCTCCCCCCAGTTCCCCTGGTCTCCCTGCTTTTTCCTGGTCCCCCCCAATTTCTCCAGGCTTCCCAAGTCTCACTGGTGTGGGGCAGCAGTCAGCTCGCCTGAACAAGCAACTGCATCCCACTGCAGACTGAACGCATCCTGTACCACGGGAACAAAGTGCTCTGAAACGCAGCACAAGAAAGGGCTTTGGGTGTGCTGCTGGAACCCCAACATCTATCCATGTACACAGGGTTATGATCAGTGGGGCTGAGTCTAGTTGGATGCCTGTAGCTCACAGTGTTACCCTGTAGCTCACAGTGTTACCCAGAGGTCAGAACTGGGTCCAGTTTTCTTAATTGTCTTCATCAAAGATCTGGATGAAAGGACAGAGTTGACCCTCAGCCAGTTTGCTGATGGTGCCAAACTGGAAGGAGTGGCTGACACCATGTCAGGCTGTGCTGCAGTTCACAAAGACCTGGACAGACAGGAGAGTTGGGCAGAGAGAAACCTCATGAAATTCAGCAAGGGCAAGTGTAGAGTCCTGGACCTGGGGAGGAATAACCTCATGCACCAGGACAGGTTAGGAGTAGACCTGCCAGAAAGCAGCTCTGTGGAGAAGGACCTGGGAGTGCTGGTGGACAAAAACTTCATCATCAGCCAGGAACACAGCCTCATGGACAAGAAGACCAATGGTCTCCTGGGGTACATTAAGAAGAGGGAGGCCAGCAGGTCAAGGGAGGTTCTCCTTCTCCTCTACTCTGCCCTAGTGAGGCCACAGCTGGAGTCTTGTGTCCAGCTCTGAGCTCTCCAGTTTAAGAGAGATGGGGAAGTACTGGAGAGAATCTAGCAGAAGCTACAAAGATGCTGAAGGGACTGGAGAGGCTGAGAGACCTGGGGTTGTTTAGCCTGAAGAAGAAAAGACTGGGGGGATCTTCTCAATGTTGATCAATAGTTAAAGATGTGGGATGGAAGGTGTCAAGAGGATGGGGCCAGACAGTTTTCAGTGGTGCCCAGCAGCAGGACAAGGGGCAACAGGCACAAACTGGAACCCTGAACATGAGGAGAACCTTGTTTCCTGTGAGGGTGCCAGAGCCCTGGACCAGGATGCCCAAAGAGGTTGTGGAGTCTCCTCTGGAGAGATTCCAAACCTTCCTGGATGTGATCCTGGGCAACCTGCTGTGGCAGGGATTTGGACTGGATAATCTCCAGAGGTCCCTTTCAACCCCTGGGATTCTGTATATAAAATAACCCTATATTTATATAAAGTGGGTGTGTGGAGGGGAATGTACCACAAATGCACAAACACCAACTTCCTAACAAGGGATGCTCTGGTTTAGACCCAGCTGATGCTGGGCATTTCACTGATGCCAGCCCAGCAATGCCAACCCAGTGGTGAAGGGCAGAGGCCAGGTGGAGTTGATGGGATTATCAGATTGCACTGAAAGGTTTGTGCTTAATTGTTCAGAATGACATAATTAGATTAGATACAGAAAACCACCCAGTGATGCTGAGTGGGCTGGGAGGCAGGCATGGGCAGGGAGGCAGAGCACACTGGGAGGGCACAAGGAGGGAAGGACAGGGGCCAAGCCTGCACCACCATCGAGCAGGCTTTGGTTTAAGTCATGGCATTAATTAACAGCAGGTTTGCTTGTGAAGGTGGTGGCTCTGCCCTCCTGACTGCAGCTCCAGCATTGCACTGGGCTGGGGGCTAAGGACAGGCTGGTGGAACACTGTACTGAAGAGTCTGAGAGTGCAGGGATGCCACACAGCTGTGATCCTTAGTGCTAAATTAAATCCCTGTTGCTTCAGTCCCAAGATCCTGCTCCAAGGACAGGACCCTATGCCAATTGTCCCTACCCAGGCAGTGCCCAGGAACTGGTAGAAACCTCTGTCAGAGCCTTCAGCAGAACCAGCAACAGATATTGAGGTAGCTGGTCAGGTCCCAGTGCCAAACTGAGAGACACTGAGCCTCATCACTATTCCACTGCTGTTCTGGCAACCACTGTGTATTGCTCAGCTCTTTCTGCAATTTGCTTTTTCAGCTTTAATTCTAATGCACAGACAACCCAGGACTTCAGGACAACTTTCATGCAGCTTCCCTGACACTCTTGCATGCTCTTTCCACAGAATCACAGAATCATTTCAGTTGGAAGTGACCTTTAACATCATCAAGTCCAACCATTAACCTAGCACGGCAGGGCACCACTAAACCACATCCCTCAGAATCACATCTACATATCTTGTGAAACCCTCCAGGAATGGGGAATCCACCACTTCCCTGGACAGCCTGTTCCAAACCTTGATGACCCTTTTCATGGAGAAATTGTTCCTCATGTCCAGCCTAAACCTTCACTGGTGCAACTTGAGGTTGTTTTCTCTTGTCCTGTCACTTGTTCCTTGGGAGAAGAGACTGACCCCCACCATGCTCTGTCTTCCTTTCAGGGACTTGTACAGAGCAAGAAACTTTCCCCTGAGTCTCCTTCTCCTTAGGCTCAACAACATCAGTTGCCTTAGCTGCTTCTCATAAGACCTGTGCTCTAGACTGCTCACCAGCTTAACTGGCCTTCGTTAGAACTGCTCTAGCACCTCAATGTCCTTGTAGTGAGTGGCCCACAAATGAACTGAATTCCAGGTGTGGCCTCACCAGTGCCCACTACAAGGGGATGATCACTGCTGTGGTCCTCCTCACCACACTACTGCTGGCACAAGCCAGGATGCTGTTCACCCTCATGGCCACAAGGGCACATGGCTGGCTGCTGAATGATGGTGAACTTGTCCACCAGCACTCAAAGGTACTTCTCTGCAGAGCTCCTTTCAAGCAGCCTGCACTGGTGCAGGAAGTTCTTCCTCCCCAGGGAGAGGACCCTACACTTGCCTTTGTTGAACTTCATAGTTCCCCTTTGGCCCAGCTGTCCAGCCTGTCCAGGTCTGGCTGATCAGCAGCACAGCCTGACAGGGTGTCAGCCACTCCTCCCAGTTTGGTGCCACCTGCAAACTGGCCAAGGGTCCACTCTGTCCCTTCATCCAAGTCACTGATGAAGAAGCTGAACAAGACTTGACCCAGTTCTGACCCCTGGGGAACACCACAAGCTACACACCTGCCACTAGACTCTGTCCCACTGCTCACAACCCTCTGAGGTCTGTCCTTCAGTCAGTTCTCAGTCCACCTCACTGTCCACACATCTGACCCATTCTTAAGCACCCCCCTGCACTTTGCTGTCGTTTGGCTTTTTTTGAATAAAATAAATAAACAAAATGACCAAAGCCTTGTGGTGCCAGCTGCTGAAGAGCCTGGCCACCACCCCAAGACCCCTCCAGAACCAGGTCTGCTGCATCCCCAGCTCTGCTGAGTGCCAGAGAGCTGTTTGAACTACTCCATTCATGCAACACTGTTTGTTTTCATTCCTCTCTCTCCCCCCAGCTGTGGGATACAGAGCAGGGATCAGGAAACAATAAAATCTTGGTTACCACACAGAATGCCTCCTTTTTCCTTGCTCCTTTCAAAGCCTGACATTTTTGCTTTCATCCGCCATTTCCACAGTTCAGGGGCATGTGTTGCCTCTCCTTCCAACAGGGCCTCATCTGGAGATGCCAAAACTGCACTCAATATGTCCCACATCGCTCCCCTCCCTGCATCCAGCATCGCTCCCTCCCTTCCAGCCGTTCCCAGGACTCTGATGGTTTCAATTCCCACCTGATTCCCTGACTGACTTGGATTACAGAGGCTAAAAGCGAGCCTTATCTTTCATAATGATCCCAGTTTTCTTTTCAGGCTTCTCAGTTGCCACTTTTATCCCTTTAGCTCATCAGCATCACTAACATGGCTCAAAAGCTCTCCACCATGTCTCCGGGGGCAAGCAGGAAGGGTGGAGAAGTTACTCCAGCTCCATGCTGCAGCACCAGCCTGGTGGGGTTTGTAAGGGGCCAGAGCAAAATGTCTTAACTCTGGAAGCATCCAGACCAACCACCAGAGCCACTGTCTGTGGTTGCTCCATTCTCCAGACGTTGCCTGGGGACCTGTGAAGTGCCCCAGGTTCGATTTCCCTGCCACTAAAACAACAGCTAGAGAAGTCCACCAGGAAGGTCAGTCTGCAATGATAGAGGTACCAAGGGCCACCTGAAATTCTTTCACCTGGGCAATGATGCTGGTGAAGGGTCTAGAGCACAAGTCTTGTGAGGAATGGCTGAGGGAACTGGGGTTGTTGAGCCTGGAGAAAAGGAGACTCAGGGGAAACCTTGCTCTCCACACCTCCCTGAAAGGAAGATAGAGTGAGGCAGGGGTTGATCTCTTCTTCCAGGGAACAAGTGATAGGACAAGAAGCAATGGCCTCAAAATGCACCAGGGGAGGTTTAGGTTGGACATAAGGAAAAAATGCTTCATGGAAAGGATCACCAAGGCCTGGAGCAGGCTGTCCAGGGCAGTGGTGGAGTCCCCACCCCAGGAGGGATTTAAAAGCTGTGTAGTTGTGGTACTGAGGGACATGATTTAGTGGTGACCTGGTAGTGCTGGATTAGTGGTTGGATGCAATGATTTTAAAGGTCTTTTCTAACCAACATGATTATGTGATTCCATGATTCTACCATGGCAGCAGTGTAATGAGAGTACACCTGTCACTGCTGGGAGAGAAGACATTACCCCCTAAAAACATCAAAGAGCTTGTACTGGGAACATATGCTCAGCAAAGCAAGCTCTAGATGGAACACCTCTTGCATCTCCAGCCCCACACCAACTTCTCCATGGACAAACAGCCTGATCAAAGTGTTTCTGGTCATTTGTTGTCACCTGCAAGCAAGTGGCTATAGACAAGCCCAGCTGCTCCAGTACACTGGGTCACCACCAAGCAGCATGCAGAAACAAGTCTAGAGGTGGCAATGATTAGCGTGTCATAGCACAACACTCATCTCTGACAGCTTAGCAGGGCCTGCTGCAACAGGACAAGGAATGACAGTTTTAAACTAAAAGAGAGGAGATTCAGACTATATAGAAGGAAGAATATTTTTATGCTGAGGATGGTAAGACACTTTCTCAGGCTGTCCACAGAGGTGGTAGATGCCCCATCCCTGGAATTGTTCCAGGTCAGGTTGGACAGGGCTCTGAGCTACCTGCTCTAGTTGCAGATGTCCCTGCTGACTGCAGGGGGGGTTTGACTAGATGACCTTTAAAGGCCTTCCAATCCAACCCATTCTGTAATTTGATGATTCCATGATCTTGCTTCCCAAGATCAAGTTCTGTCTCCTTTCACACAAGCAGAGCAAAGTGGTTAGTTCTTGGGCAGGACACAGGTATAATGATGCTGGCAGCCACTCAATTACAGAGCTGATGGGATAAGAACCAGCACTAGTGGGTCTCTCAACAGATGGAGCTTTTGAAGTCACTGATGAAATTCTTCCTTGGTAATAACAGCATGAAGCTAAAAAGAGAGGATAGAAACAAGTTTGCACATGTGCTTCTAAGCAGGCAGGGGCATGTGGCTTGTGAGGAAGTTGGACAGGAATCATAACTCTGTCTACACACTTGACAGATATTGACAACAAAGAAGTACCTTTGTAATACTGGATGAGCTGTGCTGCCTTTACAGAGCAGAAAGAAACCTCCCAAAGCCTGTGGCTTCTGGGGTAGACAGAGAGACACATCTCAAAGCATTCTGGTTAGCCCAATGTGGTAACCATTGCCAAAGAGAAAGAGAAGCCAAAGTAGTGTGTGAGGAGCTGAAAAGATGGACTGTGGACTTGTAACCATGAGACAGAAGGGTGACCTCTTCAAGCCAGAACACCAAGTGGTGAGATGATGCTTGGAAAAGGAACTATCAAGCAATCTGACCCAGGTACCATGGTAGATCCCTCTCTACTCTGCCCTGGTGAGGCCACATCTGGAATATTGTGTCCAGTTCTGGGCTCCTCAGTTCAAGAAGGATCTCAGGGAACTGCTTGAAAGAGTCCAGTGCAGAGCCACAAAAATGCTTAAGGGAGTGGAACATCTTCCTTATGAGGAGAGACTGAGGGAGCTGGGGCTCTTTAGCCTGGAGGGGAGGAGGCTAAGGGTGACCTCATTCATGTTTATAGCTATGTAAAGGGTGAGTGCCAAGAGGATGGAGCCAGGCTATGCTTGGTGATGCCCTATGACAGGACAAGGGGCAATGGGTGGAAGTGGAGGCATAGGAAGCTCCATGGAAGCAGGAGGAAGAATTATTTCACTGTGAGAGTGACAGAACACTGGGACAGGCTGCCCAGGGCGGCTGTGGAGTCTCCCTCTCTTCAAGACCTGCCTGGATGAGTTCCTGTGTGATCTGGTGTAGGTGATCCTTCTCTGCAGGGGGGTTGGATGAGATAATCTCCCGAGGTCCCTTCCAGCCCCTAACGTTCTGTGATTCTGTGACAACAGGCTCTAGGAGAGAAACCTGCTATTTGGTTTTGTTCTCTGAAACAGTGGTCAACACAGGTCAACCAGAGAGGCAGGGCTGTGATCAGTGACTCCACATCAACATGAAAGTGAGAAGAAAATGAGTTCTGCTGAAAGACAACCTGCAGACTGCAGGATACAAGAGGAATTCCACAGGGATTTGTCCATTTAATATTTTAATTATGTGCACAAAAATAACCCCTCTCTAATGAAGCTTCCTGATGACATAGAGGTTGGGATGAATCATTAATACAGAGGCAGAGTAGAACATTACACATCATCTGGGGGCTCAGAAGAACAGAAATGGCATGGGGCACACTCATGCACAACAGAGCAAGGGCTTCTGGCACCTTGGCATAGGGATGCCCTCAGAAGAGGAACTAGTGACTGGTTACCAGGCAAGTATGAGTCACTAGTTACTCACTGCAAGGTAAGTACTGGTTAGCAGGACAGTATAGTCATGTAAGCAGTCCCAGGGCTCACTCTGAAGGTATGGCCATTGAAACATCCTCACCTCTTTTCTAACATTCACAATGTGGGACATCCCAAGGGACAATGACTATGGTCCAGTTAGCCCTGTTCCTGACATGGAAAAGGAGAAAATGGGGCAGACACAATCTCTGGTGAAAACTCAGACAGAAAAAGTCCTTTGGGTGTTCAAAAGTATTAGTCCAGAGAAGTAACACCCCCTCCCTCCCCCCCAGATCGTGTTTAACAGGATGGAAGAAACCGGCGGATATGATATTGTGAACATAGAGACTTTGTATGCTGGCATCCCAAAATCCAACTTCTTCCCATTTAGGAAAGGTGAAGTTACAGAGAAAGAGCAGCCCTGTGAAGAAGCATATGAGTCAGTAATATCTGCTCACGGCCCAGACAACAACCCTCTCCTGGGCTGCATCCAAAGCAGCACGGCTAGCAGGTGAAGAGAGGGGATTCTGCCCCTCTGCTCTGCTGAGACCCCACCTGCAGTGCTGTGTCCAGCTCTGGGATCCCCAGCACAGCACAGGAGAGACAAGGATCTGTTGAAGAGGGTCCAGAGAATGCCACAACAATGATGTGAAGTGTTGGAACCCTTCTGCTGTGAGGACAGGCTGAGAGAGTTGGGGTTGATCATCTGGAGAAGACTCCAGGGAGACCTTACTGTGGCCCTTCAGTACAAAAAAGGACCCTTCAGAAAGATGGGGACAGACTTTTCAGCAGGGCCTGTTGTGACAGGACAAGGGGTGATGGTTTTGAGCTAAAAGAAAGGAGAATCAGGCTAGACAGAAGGAAGGTATTTTTTATGCCAAAGATGGTGAGACACTTTCTCAGGTTGCCCAGAGAGGTGGTAGATGCCCCATCCCTGGAATTATTCTAGGTCAGGTTGGATGGCACTCTGAGCAACTTGCTCGAGTTGAAACTGTCCCTGCTGACTGCAGAGGGTTTGGACAAGATTACCTGTAAAGGTCCCTTCCCACCAAAATCAGTCTGTGATGTGAAGATTCTATGAAAAAGATGCATGTGGGTGGTGGTCCATGTGAAATGCTTTTCCTTCAGCTACATTGTTAACCCAGAACTCCAGGACCTCCCTGAGGTAACTGGTATGGACAAAGAGCACTAATGGCATTAAGTATCCCACCAAATGAGGGAGCAGGATGAGCTCTTCTTTAAGCATCTCCTCACAAAGTGCAGAAGTGAAGCATAGTTTTGGAGGACTCCAACTTGAGATGGGTTTGCAAGAGCTCCCTCTGGAACACTGAGTGCTCAGAAAGGCTGGAAATCACAGCGTTCTTCTGCAAAGTGCTCCATACCCAGCACAAGATACCACCTGGAGTTCAGGATGGTGAACAAAGGTGAACTAACAGACGCTGGGGACACGTGCTGTGAGAGCAGGTTTGGTGACTTGCTCACAGGGCAGTCTTTCAGTGCTCAGCAGACTGTTCTCTGAAGATACTTAGTTATAAAGGCAGTAGGCTGCGTAACTTTTATGTAAGAGCCCTTGAAGAATTGCTTGAAGAGGTTTTTTGGCCTACTGATACCTGTTTTGGATAAATCTTGAAGAAACAAGAGAATTCCAGATGGCCCTGTGAGGGTGCTGGAGCCCCAGACCAGGCTGTTCAGAAAGGTTGAGGAGTCTCCTTCTCTGGGAGAGATTCCGAACCTGTCTGGACATGGTGATCCTGGGCATCCTGCTGTGGGTGACCCTGCATTAGCAGGGAAGTTGGACTAGATGATCTCCAGAGATCCTTTCCAACCCCTGTCATGCTGGGATTCTGTAAGCCCTTCCCTAAGGAGCACTGTTACAGAGCACAGCCAGAAAGCCAAGCATCCTCCAGACGTGGATGTCAGAGTACCAGAAAGCTGTGCCCATTCTCTCCTGGGGTTTGCATAGCTCAGCGGTAGCTCTGGGACAGAGCAGCTGTGCAGGTGGTTGCTCATCTTAGTGAGCACCAGCTTGGAAAGGGGAGAGCTTAACGCAGAAGCAGACTTTGATCTCAGACGTTTTCTGTGTCACATGTTTCCTATCATCTAATCCCTGGTAACAGTGTTGTGATGAACCCCAGAGCACCACGAAATCTGCACGTGGAAGAGAATCCTGAGATTCCTGAATATTTGAGACCCTTTGCTATGCAAATGTGAACATCTTCTGAACATCAAAGTCTTCACTGAAAAGTGAAATTCCCGGCCTTGGGGATGTTGTTAACCGAAAATTTTTTCCTCATGTAGACAACACAAACTTAGAGGAGAGACTACAAACAATGGCTGAGGAACTGAAACCTTTCAGTAAGTTAAAATAGGCTGCTTGGAGGAGAATCCACCTGCTCCATGGATGAGAGAACTGACAAAAATGCATTAGCAGAGGTTGAGGTTCAACAAGACCAAGTGCAGGGTCCTGCAGCTGGCTCGAGGCAACCCCAGGCACAAATCCAGGCTGGGCAGGGACTGGCTGGAAAGCAGCCCTGAGGAGAGAGCCTTGGGGGTGCTGGGGGAGGAGAAGCTCAACAGGAGCTCTCAGTGTGCACTTGCAGCCTGGAAAGCAAATCACATCCTGGGCTGAATCAAGAGAAGTGTGGCCAGCAGGGCAAGGGAGGTGATTCTCCCCCTCTACTCAGCTCTGCTGAGACCCCACCTGCAGTACTGCCTCCAGTTCTGGAGCCCCTATTACAAGAGGGTTATGGATGTGCTGGAAGGTGTCCAGAGAAGGGCCACAAGGATGATCAGAGGGCTGGAGCACCTCTCCTATGAGCACAGACTGGAAGAGTTGGGGCTGTTCAGTCTGGAGAAGAGAAGGCTCTGAGGTGACCTAATTGTGGCCTTCCAGTATCTGAAGGGGGCCTGCAAGAAGGCTGGGGAGGGACTGCTCAGGGTATCAGGTAGTGATAGGACTAGGGGGAATGGAATGAAGCTGGAGGTGGGGAGATTCAGGCTGGATGTGAGGAGATTCAGGCTGGATGTGAGGAGGAAGTTCTTCCCCATGAGAGTGGTGAAGCCCTGGAATGGGCTGTCCAGGGAGGTGGTTGAGGCCCCGTCCCTGGAGGTGTTTAAGCCCAGGCTGGACGAGGCTCTGGCCAGCCTGATCTAGTGTGGGGTGTCCCTGCCCATGGCAGGGGGGTTGGAACTAGATGATCCTTGTGGTCCCTTCCAACCCTGACTGATTCTATGATACTATGATAGAATATTTTTACTTTCCAAAGAGAAAACAGGTTCTTGGAGAACAATGGAATTACTGAGAAATCTGATCTCTGAGCTTGCAACTCCTGCATTTAAGAAATATTGAAGGAAGCCATTAAAAAAAAAATGAAGAGACTTTTCAAGTCAAAATTCTTCTTTTAGACCTAGTAAACAGCTATATTTGTGTCACTGTTTGGATCAGAGTCCTGATAACAGCATTAGATGCACCATAGTTAAGAGCAGTACATCTCCCCAAGAAGACATCTTCCTCTTGAATCCCAGAAGTGGGAAATTATTTTGGTTGGAAGAGACCTTTAAGATCATTAAGTCCAAATGTCAACTCAACACTGCCAGGTCACCACTAAAACACATTGCTCAGCACTACATCTGCACAGCTTCTCAACCCCTCCAGGGTTCTGAGCAGCCTGCTGAACGGCTTGACAACCCCTTTCCATGAATGAGTTGCTCCTCATGTCCCAAATAAGCCTCCCCTTGTGCAACTTGAGGCCCTTTTCTCCTGCCCTGTTGCTTATTCCTTATAATAAGAGACTGATCTCCACCTGTCTCCAACCTGCTTTTAGGAAGTTGCAGAGAGTGAGGTCTCCTCTGAGCCTCCTTTTCTCCAGGCTAAATAACCCCAGTTCCCTCAGCTGCTGCTCTGCAGACTTGTGCTCTAGATCCTGCATCAACTTTGGTGCTCTTCTTTGGATGTGCTCCAGAGAACCATTCCACTAGAGGATAATCATCCAGAGATCCTCAGAGGAGGAAGGACCATTAGCAATTTGTAATAGAGATCAGCATTTGCCAGCCGGACTATGGAACTGCTGCAAGGTGTCGCACACAGACACTCATAAAGGGACTCTCGGTGGCAATCAGGTGAAGGAGGAGTTATTGGAAATCCTGGTTCCAAACTGAGCCCTCAAGACTTTACTGATATATGAAGAGGTAAAAACTATAGTCTTGTCCCAGAGGAGACTGATGGGGGCTGGGGGGTGGAAACAATGGGGAGAAAACACCAGGTGGATTTACAAGGTCCTTGATCTGTTGCTCAAACCTGTGACTGTCGCATCAGGAAGTGCGTAAAGTTAGAAGCCTAGAAGAAAGACAGAGATAGACTTTTTAGCAGGGCCTGTTGTGACAGGACAAGGAGTGATGGTTTTACACTAAAAGAGGACAGATTCAGACTAGAGAGGAGGAGGAAATTGTTTATGCTGAGGGTGATAAGACACTGGCCCAGGTTTCCCAGAGAGGTGGTAGATGCCCCAACCCTGGAATCATTCCAGGTCAGGTTGGACAGGGCTAAGCAATCTGGTCTAGATGATGTCCCTACTCACTGCAGAGAGGATGGACTAGATGACCTTTAAGGTCTCATCCCATCCAAACCGTTTTGTGATTTGATGTTTCTACAAAGTGTAAAAGCAACAGAGTACTCAAGGTTTTTTGCAGGACCTTAAAAAACGTGGCTGAAGGTTTGAGTGTGTTGGAAAAAAGGAGAGAAAGCCAATGAAGACAGAATGTGGGTGTGGACAGACAACTTGGGAAAACATTTAAATTCTTCATGGCTTCCCTCATTTCCTGAAACACTCTCCCAGTCCTCAAGGACACTGTAGACTGTGCTTGGGAAGTTCTGCTCTGGTGATGCACACTGCTAAGGCAGGTGTTGCTGTAGCACAGCTCTGTTGGTGTGCCATGGAAAAGGCCAAAACATGGGTGATTAACTGAGAAACATGGCCTGAGCCACACATCCATGTTCCAGTGCTGGCCTTGGAACAGAGGCACTGGGGCCAGCATGTGCACAGAGCAGAAAGTCTATGGAACATGCTGCTTGCAGGGCAGGGACAAGGAGCTGCCTGGAATGTGAGAAAATAATGCACTATTCATGAGAGATGAGCACTCAGCCTATAACCAACAGTGCTGACAAGCTGCAGAGACTCTCCAGGAGCTGAACTGGGAAGGTCACCTACTTGGGCTTAGTCAAGCCATGAAATAATGAAACATGACCTCACTTTGGCTAGATGCCCTCAGCTGAATCTCAGATCCCAGCATGGCAGGGGTTGGAAGGGACCTCTGGGGATCAGCTAGTCCAACCCCTGCTAAATCTGGGTCACCCACAGCATGTTGCCCAGGACTGCAGTGTCTGGCTGGGTTTGAAATCTCTCCAGAGGAGACTCTGCAACCTCTCTGGGCAGGTCTCTGTTTCTCTTGAACTGGGGAGCATAGAACTGGGCACAATACTCCAGAGCTGGTCTCACTAGGGAAGAGTAGGGGGGAAGGAGAACCTCCTGACCTGCTGGCCATACTACTCTTAATGCACCCCAGGAGTCCACTGGCTTTCATGGCCACAAGGGCACACTGCTGGCTTATGGGGAACTTTCTGTCCTCCAGCACTCCTAGGTTCTTCACAGATTTCTTTCCAGCAGGTCAGACCCTAGTATGTACTGGTGTGTGTGGGGGTTATTCCTCCCCAGATGCAGGACCCTATACTTGCCTGTGTTGAACTTCATGAGATTCCCCTCCACCCAGCTCTCCAGCCTGTCCAGGTCTCATTGAATGACAGCACAGCCTGACAGTGTGTCAGCCATACCTCCCAGCTTGCTACCATCAGCAAACTGGCTGAAGGTCCACTCTGTCCCTTCATCCAGGTCACTGGTGAAGATGTTGAGCAAGACTGCATCCAGTCTTGACCCCTGGGTAACATTGTGAGCTACAGGCTTCCAACTAGACTCTGCCCTGTCAAACACATGAGGATCTTGCATGTCACAAAATGATAAGGAAAGCCTCCTGACCATGAACTCTCTCAGAAAATTAATTTCATGAAGATAGTGACCATGACCAAACATGAACCAGCTTAAGAACACCACTGGTCCCACTCCAGACACTACCTGAGTCTCTGATCTTCTTCTTCACCAGAAGTCACATTTGTTAAATACTGGTGATTATAAAGACAGGAAAACTTTAAAAAAGATGGTTAGGAAGACCCATCTTTCACTGACCACAGAGTAGGACAATAAAATCAGTCTTAACAAGGGCACAGAACCATATTTTGCTCTCAATAAACTTAAACCTCACCACTGATCAAAAACTTAGATGGTTTGATTTCTGTATCTAAATATTTTCTCTGAATAGCTGCAAGGAGGCTAAAATAGATGGGAAGATGAAGTCTTTGATAAGAAGGGTACAAGGCAGTGAGGAAATCATACCTCGCTGTTGACGTAAGGCTGTGAGTTTCTGTAGGAACTGATCAAAGCAAGCTTTTGCAGCCCATTTCAGGAAGACCATGCTGACAAATAAATATTTGCTTTGGGGCTCAGAAAACTCCTTGTGCTATAATGGAATTTGGCTATGTTTTAGACACGAAGTGGAAGGCTCCCAGTGCCCTTAACTAGTAATTGCCATACCCTTTGAAGCCATGGTCTTACATATTTTCCTTGGTAAGCAGCAGCTGGTTGGTTACTTGGCAACTTCTACTGCCTCTCTGAAGTGGGCTACCTATAAAATTCTCCAGGATTTGTCATCCCTTTTTAACATACTTGGCTCTCAAAAGAAGCAAAAACAAATGCAGATGAGTCGCCTGCAAGGCTTGTCACGTAAGGATGCCGCAAGTACCTTACAAATGAATTACCTTAACCCATCAAATCATCTGCATGTGGAGCTCCTCCTCAGTGTGGGCCTCCACAGGCAATGGCCTACACAAAAAGTGTATGGAGATGACATAGGGAAGAGGCAGTGAGGCTGCTTCATCACACTGTGCCTACAGAATGAACCTCCTTCCTCCTCCACCTCCTCCCGTCCAGCAGTATTAGTGATGCTTGCGGGCTGGGTGAGCACAGCCACACGTAGGGTGGGCAGCATCTCAAATAAAGAGTGTTTAATAACCTCCCCAGAGTGCCACTTGGGGAGGCTGGCTGTCATGGTGGGTGTTTGGGCACCTCTCATCCAAAACATGGGAGGAATCAAAGAAAATTTGTTGGTGGGAAGGGACATTTAAAGGTCACCTAGTGCAACATTCCCTGCAGTCAGCAGGGACATCTCCAACTAGAGCAGGTTGCTCAGAGCCCAGTCCAGTCTGACCTGGTATGTTTTCAGGAATGGGACTTCTACAACAGAATCATGGAATCACAGAATGGTGGAGATGCCCCCTCTGGGGATCACCTAGACCAAACACCTTGCTAAACAGGGTCAGCCACAGCACGTTTCCTGGGATTGCATCCAGGTTGGTTTGCAATCTCTCAAGAGAGCTCTGTCATCCTCACAGAAAAGTTTTCAGATGGAACCTCCTGGTTTCCACTTTGTGCCTGTTGCACCTTGTCCTGTCACTGAGCACCAATGAAAAGAGTCAGACCTCATCCTCTTGCCCTCCCTCCTATCCCACCCTTAGCTATGGTCAGCATTAAGAAGATCCTCTCTATCTTCTCTTCTCGAGGCTAAACACCCCCAGGTCTCTCAGCCTTTCCTCCTCACAGAGATGCTCCAGTCCCCTCAGAATCTTTGTAGCCTCCACTGGACTCTCTCCAGTAGTTCCCTGTCCTTCTTGAACTGGAGAGCCCAGAACCAGACCCAGGACTCCAGAGGTGGTATCATTAGGGCAGAGTAGAGGGAGACAAAACCCTACCTCAACCTACTGACCATGGTCTCCTTAATGTACCCATTGAGATCACTGGGCTTTGCCACAAGGGCACATTGGTGGCTCATGGGGAACTTGCTCACCAGCAGTCCCAGGTCCTGGAGTATGCCCAGCAGGTTGAGGGAGGTTCTGGACAACCTGCTCTGGGTGATCTTGCTTTAGCAGGGGTTTGAAGCAGATGATGCCCAGAGGTGCTTTCCAGTCCTCACCATGCTGGGATTCTGCAATGGCTGGGGTCAAATATAAGCATTGTGCTTCTCATGGAAATTTATTCTGGCCTGAGAGCAGACCAGTCCTTGCAGACTTTGTTTCCTATGATGATGAAAAAATCTTCCTCATATTTTCCAAGAGCTTAAGAGTAATGGGTTAAATGTGAAAGTATGAATAGGGCATACTCTGGCCATACAATTTTGGGGCTGGAGGACAGTACCATCCTGAACCCGAGATAGAGGCACCTTTTTTGTGTGACTTCTTGGGTCAAACATCAGAAACAAAAAAGCTCTTTGAAAGAAAAAAACCCAGCAGGAATAAACCCTGACATTAGCTCCTAGCTATAGCAATAAGCACATGCTGTCTGGCAACAAGTTCATGAGAGAAGTATCACTTGAGAGAAGGGGCATGAGACACACAGACTGGCACACAAATGGGTGTGGGAGGCGCAGGCAATGGCTTCTGACCCTTTGTGTCTGATGCCATGGACAGAGAAGTGAAATTTCTTCCATTTTCTTCTCCCTCCTTCTCAGTTGGTTCCCAAATCCAGGCTGGAATTCAGAGATGCCAGTGGAGCAAACATGAGCCGTCATGAGTGACACAGACTGATGATCTCTGCTGTATTTTGGGTTGCTCCCTATGAGTAGAGCAGCAGTTGCCTATGATGCTGTGAGAGCAATTGCTGTCTTGTCTGAGCTAGTGGCTGCAGGGGGGTGCTGCAGCAGGGAGCTGAGATGGCAGGCAGCACACACAGCCCATCCCACAAACACCAGCTCCTCAAAGGCCTAGACTTTCCCCCTAAATTCCTTTCCTAGGGAAATCCTGTGTTTGGAGCCTGAGTTTGATCACCATCATCAAGCTGCTCTCTTGGTATCCTGCTGTCTGACCCAGCTGTCTCAGCTCCCTTTCATCCCTCATGAACACCATGGGGTTTTAAGAGGAAGAGAATCACCAAGCTCCAGTTGAAATCATAGAATCATTGAACCAGACTGGTTTGAATGGGAAGGGACCTTCAAGGGTCATCTAGTCCAACACATCCTGGAGTCAGCAGGACATCTGCAACTAGAGCAGATTGCTCAGAGCCCTGCCCAACTGAACCCAGGAATGGGGCATCTACCACCTCTCTGGGCAACCTGGGCCAATGTCTTATCACCCTCAGCATAAACAATTTTCTCCTCCTCTCTAGTCTGAATCTCTCCTCTTTTAGCTTAAAACCATCACCCTTTATCCTGTCACAACAGGCCCTGCTAAAAAGTCTGTCTCTGTCTTTCTTCTAGGCCTCCTTTACACACGTCCTGATGTGACAGTCACAGGTCTAAGCAACAGATGAAGGATCTGGAGCCTCCTCCAGGCTGAACAGCCCAAATTTGCTCAGCCTGTTCTCACAGCAGAGGAATTCCAGCCCTCACATCATTGTTGTAGCCTCTAGCGGTCCTGCTCCGACAGGTCCTTATCTCTCATGAGCTGATGACCCCAGAGCTGGGCACAGCACTGCAGGCAGGGTCTCACCACAGCAGAAGGGCAGAATCCCCTCCCTCCACCTGCTGCCCACATTGCCAGCTGCTGTCCAGCTTTTGACCCACCAGCATCCCCTAGTCCTTCTCTGCAGGGCTGCTCTCCATCTCCATCTCCCAGCCTGTATTGGTACCAGGGGTTGCCCTGACCCAGGGCAAACGAAGGACCTTGCACTTGGCCTTGTTCTACTTCATGTTGAATGTTAACAGCTTTGAAAACTGTAAGAGCAGCCTCAGCTCCAGTATTTACTTGACCTTGCCTTGTTCCTTCCTTTGCCTTCAGCTGCTAGAGAAAGACCTTGCACTTGTCCTTGCTGAACCTCAGGAAGTTCACATGGTCCCACTTCTTCATCTTGTCCAGGTCCCTCTTCATCTACACCATCGCTCAGGTGTGGCAACCATACTGCTCAGCTTGGTGGCATCTGCAAACCTGCTGAGGGTGATCCCATTGTCTATCTCATTGATGAAGATACTGAACAGCACTGGGCTTGACTTTTATGGTCTGGCAGCTTGCAGACAAGGACACAGAAGATCTTCAGCTTTTGTAGTTACCAGCCCTTAAAGATACCCTTCAGCATATCGGTGTTCCTGCAGTACTGACACATCCAGGGTGCGAGAATGGGCATGGGGTAAGATACACAAATCCTGGCAGCCAGGCTTAGCTCTGATCTTCAGCCATTTGAACCTGAGTGGCTTGCAGGCAACTACAGCACCATGGCTGAACATCATCCACATGATCAAATCTCTTAAGAGATTTCACTGATGATGACCAGGACCAATACAGTCTCTAAAGCTCATTAATTCTTCTAATACCCTTCAGCTACCTGCTGTTTTTTAGAGTAGTCCAGGGCTGGGAAACTGTCTAGACTTTCTCTAGGGGTGGGACTAGAGGACCTTTAAAGCTCCGTTCCAACCCAAACCTTTCTGATTCTACAACATCAAGCCTGATCTTCTCTTACCATGTAAAACCACATCACATAGTTGTGCTATAAATCTATCAAAAGCTTTGGCAATGGCTTTCCTGGTAGGGAGGATGGACATGATGGAGCTCAGAGCTCCTGCCTGTTACTTGATGGCCTTTGCCCAAGGCTACTGCTGCTGTCAAAAGAGATTACAATGCCACCAGGTGTCTCCTAATGTCAAAAGTGACGTATTGTCTGCAACAATTCTTGACTGTTAAGGTAAAAGTGAAACTGATGGTGAGGATTCTTGATACCAAGATGATAAAATTCTTGATATCAGTCACTATCAACTGTGGAAGATTAGGGGACCAGAGGTTTCCAGTCTCTTACACTGAGGAAGAGCGATATGGAAGAAAGTGATATCTGAAGATGCAGGCTGGGCCAGAGTGAACTTCACTGTCAGCACACAGCTCAATCAGGTCAAAGCCAACCACTGAGGCTGTACATCAACAGATGAGAAAGACTGCAGGAATCTTTGAGACAAATCCCTGGAGCTAAGAACTTGGCACTTCAATCTCCTCAGGAGGGAAGTACTGATCAGGGCTGCCAGGACTGCTCTGATCACATGGAGAGCAGGAGTATCCAACATCTGCATCTGCAGCAATGTTCAGCAGGGTCCAACCTTGACACACCTAAGTGCCAAAAGCGTGTCAAGGTTGGACCTCACACCGATGTTACCCAACTTAAAAGATGCCTATCTCCTGGCATCCTGTATTTCATTCAATCTGATGAAGTCATTGATGTTGTTTGTTGGAAGTAGAATTAAACTGCCAATGATCTGGAGAACTGAAGCCGCCAGAAGCAAACGTGATGTTTGCAGGTGAGTTCAGACAATGGGGCTTGACCACAGCATGGCTCCACTGTTGCTCTTGGTTTTTGCAGTCCCAGAAGGCTACTGGGGACTGGGACTCAGATGTTTCTTAAAGCAAGCATCTCCCTCAGTGAATTTAGAGATTCAGTGAAAAGAGAATTAACATTCACAAGCAAGGTTTTGCCTAAACTACTTGGGACTTGATGATCTTAAAGGTCTCTTCCTACCTAAGCAATTCTAGATAAGTTAAAACACTGAGATTTTTCTATTTCTCTGCTGTTTTAATTCCCTGTGGATTTAAGCACATCTGCTTTAGGCCTGCAAAAGCAGAGGGATATTTACAGCAGTCAGACTAAATCACAAATACAGCACAAGCCTTTCCCTCTAAACCCAATTTGGATTACACGACCATTTTAGTCATTAGGACAACCTCCATTTCACTTGGATAAATAAACCCCCCATGAGGTATCAGCCTGAAAGCATCATGAAAGGCCACATCTACAGCTGTAAGTGATCTTTCATACAGTCAGGCTCCTAGGTAAGACTATTCTGACCTGGCACTAGGGCTAAATTGATTCCAGGTATGGAGGGGTTTAACATTTTGTGTAGCACTGTGTAATATTTACAGCACTGTAAAGCATTTTGATGTTTTTGACGACTCAGCTTTGTAGTCGTGGAGCAGTAGCCACCACTGCTCAAGAGGAAGTTATCACTATAATGGCTACTGCAATGTCTGAGCAAGTAAATATCAAACCTCATCATTTCCAGGGTCTAGAATTCATAATATTTCCTTACTACTAACCAGCATTGTGTCTGTATTTTCTAGGTTTCTTCATCTTACCTCTAGCGTGCTTCAAATCAGCTACAACTGAAAAAACAAACCCAAACAACAAAACCCTAACAACAGAAAAGTAAACCTAGCTCAAAATTTTTAACCTCTGAGGAGCATCACAAATGGTTCTGTATGGCAATGAGCTCCACAGTCAGCAAGGACACTAGCACTGAGACTCTTGAATGTGTGCAGAGAAGGGCAATGAGGCTGGGGAGAGACCTTGAGCACAAGCCCTGTGAGGAGAGGCTGAGGGAGCTGGGGTTGTTTAGCCTGGAGAAGAGGAGGCTCAGGGGAGACCTTACTACTGTCTACAACTACCTGAAGGGAGGTTGTAGCCAGGTGGATGTTGGTCTCTTCTCCCAGGCAGCCAGCACCAGAACAAGAGGACACAGTCTCAAGCTGCGCCAGGGGAAGTTTAGGCTTGAGGTGAGGAGAAAGTTCTTCACAGAGAGAGTTATTAGCCATTGGAATGTGCTGCCCAGGGAGGTGGTGGAGTCACCATCCCTGGAAGTATTCACGGGGGAACTGGACACGGCACTGGGTGCCATGGTTTAGTAGTCATGAGGTCTTGGGTGACAGGTTGGACTTGATGATCCTTGAGGTCTTTTCCAACCTTATTGATTCTATGATTCTATAGCACATTCCAACCAACCTTTGAACAAGCCACTGCACAAAGATCTCCTCATGACTGCTCAACCTAGGAGGTTTTTTAAGGATAACCAAGTCAACACTCAGTTGACTCCTCCACCTCCACTCTGCCCTAGTGAGGTCAGCTCTGGATTACTTGGTCCAGTTCTGGGTTCCAGTTCAGGAGAGACAGGGAACTAGTAGAGAGATTCCAGCAGAGGCTACAGATGCTGAGGATGCTGGAGCACCTCTCTGAGGCAGAAAGACTGAGAGACCTGTGGCTGTTTAGCCTGGAAAAAAGCAAACTGAGAAGAGATCTTCTCGATGCTCAGCAATGGCTAAAGTGCAGGGGTCAAGAGGATAGGGCCAGACTCTTTGCAGTGGTGTCCAGTGACAGGACAAGGTGCAACAGGCACGAACTGGAACTCAGGAGGTTCCACCTGAACATGAGGAAAACCCTATTTTCTCTGAGGGTGCTGGAACACTGGATCAGTCTACCCAGAGAGGCTGCAGCGCCTCCTTCTCTGGAACGATTCCAAAGTTGCCAGGACGCTGCAAACCTGGGCAATCTGCTGTGGGTGACCCTGCTTTAGCAGGGAGGTTGGACTAGATGATTCCCAGAGGTCCCCACCAACTCTCACCACGCTGGGATTTCTGTAACACCAATGTAACAGCAGCAAGGTAAACACCAAAACACAAATCCTTTCTATAGGTGCCGGGTGCTCTGCAAAACCAGGCTTGCTGGTCTCCAGCTCACTGGAGTAGGTTATTAGGTTGGACTTCAGGGACATAATTACTAGCTTGAGTGCATGGTGTGGACAGTTCAGGAATTGTGTCTTCTTGTAGCTCTTCCATTTGCTCAAAGTTGGAGTGCAAAACTGTATTTGTGGGCCAGGGAAATACAAATTGGAGAGAGGCCAATAACCCAGAAGAAAATCCTGACTTCAAAAAGAGAAAATTTTACAGCACAGTTAGTAAAAGAGTGATTTATGCTCAAAGGGATCATTTTGTTGTTTCAGACCATACCTAAACCCTTGTGCTGCATGTAACATGCTTTAACAAGATGTTTCAGAACTCCCTTTGAAAGAGACAACTCTTATAAAGAGATGAGGTGGAAAAAAAGGATAGCTCCTTACAAAGGAAAGGGCCAAAATGCAGCAAGAAAAGTCTGTATAACAGATGATGAAATGAGCCCCAAATCACTGCCATCTGTTAACAGCTTATGCCCAGCAAAATGAATTTCATGTGAGGTCAAGAAATCCCAAACTGCCATTTCCTTATTACTATTAATAAGGGCCAGGTGCCATATAAACCACCACTGGATTCAGATGTTCTTCATGTGGCTTTCATTACCCTTCCAGGCTTGGATAATGATAGGAGGGAAAGTATTACAGATACACACACAGAAACAGGTTTAATATTAATTTCTCTGCAATTGAATTAGGGGGCACTAACAGCATTATGCACCTCCCACCCTCCTGAATGTCTGGAGGTCAGCTATGCAGATGGAACTTACACAAGGTGTAGAGCAGGCAGACCTTCAGGATGGAGCTACAGCAGCCTCAGTTATGAGACGAGCTCTTGCTGTATTTTCCATGATTGTATATGAGGAGCAATCCTTTCTACAAGTGACAGCCAAGATACAGGCAACAGCTCTCATCTGAATTTCATCAACATCTTGTTGGATAGTCTTGAATGTCTGAAAAAGTGTCAGTTTTCCCTGCCTCTGAAAGCACAGAATCATAGACTGGTTTGGGTGGGAAGGGATCTTTAAAGGGATCGTCTAGTCCAACCCCCTGCAGTCAGCAAGGACATCTGCAGCTAGAGCAGGTTGCTATGAGCACAACCCAACCTCACCTGGAATAGTTTCAGGGATGGGATATCTACCACTGCTGTGGGCAACCTGGGCCAGTGTCTCATCATCCTCAGCATAAAAAATTTCTTCCTTAAGTCTAGTCTGAATTTTTCCTCTTTCAGTTTAAACCCATCACTCCTTGTCCTGCTGCAACAGGCCCTGATAAAAATCTGTCCCCATCTTTCTTCTTGGACCCTTTAAGTACTGAAAGGTTGCAATAAGGTCTCCCTGGAGCCTTCTCTTCTCCAGGTTGAACCACCCCAGCGCTCAGCAGGA
Source organism: Dryobates pubescens (assembly GCF_014839835.1). NCBI lineage: Eukaryota > Metazoa > Chordata > Aves > Piciformes > Picidae > Dryobates > Dryobates pubescens. The sequence continues at coordinate 23,538,485 of NC_071614.1, forward strand.
GTTACAGCCCTTTGAATTACTACCTGCAGAGAACTAAGACTGATGCTGAATCGCACCCCGAAGGAGAAGCATGCCTGTGACGACTGCACCTACTGAAGCTTTATCAGCGTGCTACAGCAGGTCCTTGACTACAAAGTGTGGAAAACATTGTCTCAAAAGAATCACCATGGCCATGGAACTCATCAGGGAAGCCATAAAATATTTCACATCCTGGACTTTAGAAGGATTATCATTTAACCAGTTCCAAACCACGCTCAAAGAGGAGAGGCTGAGGGAGCTGGGGTTGCTTAGCCTGGAGAAGAGGAGACTGAGGGGTGACCTTATTACTCTCTACAACTACCTGAAGGGAGGTTGTAGAGAGATGGATGTTGGTCTCTTCTCCCAGGCAGCCAGTACCAGAACAAGAGGACACAGTCTCAGGCTGCGCCAGGGGAGGTTCAGGCTAGATGTTGGGAAAAAGTTCTATACAGAGAGAGTGATTGCCCATTGGAATGGGCTGCCTGGGGAGGTGGTGGAGTCGCCATCACTGGAGGTTTTCAGGAGGAGACTTGATGGGGTGCTTGGTGCCGTGGGCTAGTTGTTTGGGTGGTGTTGGATTGGTTGGGTTGGATGCGGTGATCTTGAAGGTCTCTTCCAACCTGGTTTATTCTATGTATTCTAAAACACAGAAAAATGCATTGCTCCAGAATTCTGTCTCCTGTCTTGCCAATCTCAGCGGCACCATCACATCTCTGAGCGACTTAACACAAATGGAGCACAGCCAAATCTCACCAAAGTGACTGCAAACCCTTACAGTACATCTCAGTGATACCCCCACGATGTCCCATGAGTATCTGTCCCCAAACGTGACAACAACTGATTTGGTGGAAACATCTAAGTGAACTAAAAAATGCCACTGATGTGCCATGAACATGAGACGAAGGACAGAAGTGCCCAGGCAGTGGGAGAACATCTCCAACACATGTTCATAGTATCATAGTATCAGTCAGGGTTGGAAGGGACCACAAGGATCATCTAGTTCCAAACCCCCTGCTGTGGGCAGGGACACCCCACACTAGATCAGGCTGGCCAGAGCCTCGTCCAGCCTGGGCTTAAACACCTCCAGGGATGGGGCCTCAACCACCTCCCTGGACAACCCATTCCAGGGCTTCACCACTCTCATGGGGAAGAACTTCCTCCTCGCGTCCAGCCTGAATCTCCCCACCTCCAGCTTCATTCCATTCCCCCTAGTCCTATCACTACCTGAGATCCTGAGAAGTCCCTCCCCAGCCTTCTTGTAGGCCCCCTTCAGACACTGGAAGGCCACAATTAGGTCACCTCGGAGCCTTCTCTTCTCCAGACTGAACAGCCCCAACTCTTCCAGTCTGTGCTCATAGCAGAGGTGCTCCAGCCCTATGGTCATCCTCGTGGCCCTTCTCTGGACACGTTTCAGCACGTGGAGTCTCAGCAGAGCTGAGTAGAGCAGGAGAATCATCTCCCTTGACCTGCTGGCCACACTTCTCTTGCCGCAGCCCAGATGTGATTGGCTTTCCGGGCTGCAAGGGCACACTGAGAGCTCATATTGAGCCTCTCGTCCACCAGCACCCCCAAGGCTCTCTCCTCAGGGCTGCTTTCCAGCCAGTCCCTGCCCAGCCTGGATTTGTGCCTGGGGTTGCCTCGACCCAGCTGCAGGACCCTGCACTTGGTCTTGTTGAATCTCATGAAGTTGGCTTGTGCCCACCTCTCCAGCCTGTCAAGGTCCCAGGCTCCCCAGTTCAAGAGCAACTGGCAGCTACTGGAGAGAGTCCAACAGTGGCCATGAAGATGCCTCTCTCTGACAAGGAAAGTTGGAGAGACCTGGGGCTGTTTAGCCTGGAGCAGAGCAGTCTGAGAGGGGATCTTCTCAATGCTCATCAATATCTAAAAGGCAGGAGGCAAGAGGATGGGGCCAGACTCTTTTCAGTGGTATCCAGCAACAGGACAAGAGGCAACAGGCACAAACTGGAGCCCAGGAAGTTCCATCTGAACATGAGGAAAAACTTCTACACTTTGGGGGTTACAGAATGTCCTGGGCTCCGCTTTGTGGAGAGATTCTGCACCCAGCTGGACATTGTGATCCTGGGCAACCTGCTGTGGGTGACCCTCCTTTATCAGGGGGTGTTGGAATAGATGATCCCCAGAGGTCCCTTCCAACTCCCACCATGCTGGGATTCTGGGATCCTGTGTTTCTTTTTGTGCTGCTGACAAAGCCATGCTCAATCCTCTTAGCTCTGCCTGCTGTGCTTGGCACAGATGGCAAAAGGTGGCAGGGGAGGGTGGTGTGAGCCTAGAGAAACCTGCTAATGCTCTGGTGGTGTGAGAAGAAGTGTTTTCCTTCCCTTCAGACAGAATTTGGGTCTTCTGCAGACATCACCTTCACACCTCGGTCTGCATTTAAGCCAAGAGTGGTGAGACCCTGGCCCAGGTTGCCCAGAGAGGTGGTAGAAGCCCCATCCCTGAAAACATTCCAGGGGGTTGGACGAGGTGACCTCCAAAGCTCCCTTCCCAGCCACATCATTCTTTGATTTTAAAACTCTTGTGGATCTGTCTCTTACCTGACACTTAGACACCACAGGACAGTGTGAGCCATCCATCAGAGCAAACAGACTTCCAGGAAAGTGATCCTGATGGATGGCTGTTTGTGGGATTCTTGAGCCATGGCTATTCCCTGCCAAGCCTTCCCCCTCAAGTCATGTGCTAGGAGTAGTGCTGCCAACTCAAGAGCAGGTTAAGGTCTTCTTCACCTCCACTACCTAATGCCAGCACAGACCCAGCCCTCCTTTCCAGAAAGTCTACTGACAGATAAAACTCCATAGATATGGAGGTCTGGTTCCCTACATGACATTAAATCTTTAATGTCTACATGGCTCCCTCAGGAGCCTTTCCAGGTTTGACATCCTCCAGGAGGCCCATGGACGTGGCTCTTATTGTGGAGGCAACTTCTCAAAGCTTATTCCATAGCTATATTAGTGAGTTGAACCATATGCAGGAGTGTTTCTGGCAGTGGATCAAGATAATTTAGAGCATCTAAGTGTTAGAACGTTCCCTGGCAGGGTTGTGACACATTTCATCTAGCACATTTCTCAGCAGTTCCCAGGTACACCAATCCCAACGCTGCCTGCAGCCACCAGGCCTTGGAGGCTAAGTGAATCTGTGAGCATAGAGGCAGGCAGCATCAGGCTGCTTGCCTTCAGTGTAAGAGACTTTTTCCACGTGCATTTACAGGCAGTCTGCATACCACAAACCCTGCCAGCTCAACCAGAGAAGGCATTTAAGGCTGCCAGCGTGGTGGCTAACCTTAAGTTTATCCCAAACAGGTTTTGTCTTATTCTATGTTATGCTCCCTGGGCTGTAGCACAATCCTACCCTGTAGAAGGCAGTCTTCCATTTATTTCACAGAATCCCAGCATAGTGGGGGTTGGAAGGGACCTTTGGAGATCATCTAGTCCAACCCCAGTGCTAATGCTGGGCCACCCACAGCATATTGTCCAGGAACACGATGTCCAGGCAGGTTTGCAATCTCTCCAGAGACAGAGACTCCACAACCTCTCTGGGCAGTCTGTTCCTGTGCACCAGCACCCTCCCAGGGAAGAAGTTTTACTTCCTGTGCACCAGCACCCTCCCAGGGAAGAATTTTTACTTCATCAGTACTTTGGCTGATGGAAAAAGCGATGCAGAGCTGAAGAGCAATCTCGGATTCTGTTACCAACGTAGAATCTGAGAATTGTCAGGGTTGGAAGGGACCTCAAGGATCATCCAGTTCCAACCCCCCTGCCATGGGCAGGGACACCTCGCACTAGATCAGGTTGCTCACAGCCACATCCAGCCTGGCCTTAAAAACCTCCAAGAATGAGACTTCTACCACCTCCCTGGGCAACCTGTGCCAGTGTCTCATCACCATCATGGTCAAGATCTTCTTCCTAATATCAAATCTGAATCTACCCATTTCTAGTTTTGTTCCATTCCCCCTAGTCCTATCACTACCTGACACCTCAAAAAAGCCCCTCCCCAGCTTTCTTGTAGGCCCCCTTAAGATACTGGCAGGCCACAATAAGGTCTCCTTGGAGCCTTCTCTTCTCCATACTGAACAGTCCCAACTCTCTCAGTCTGTCTCCATAGGAGAGGTGCTCCAGCCCTCTGATCATCCTCACAGCCCTTCTCTGGACACATCCCAGCACATCCAGATCCTTCTTGTAACAGGGGCTCCAGAACTGGACGCAGAACTCCAGGTGGGGTCTCACCAGAGCGCAGTAGAGGGGGAGAATCATCTCCCTCGACATGATGAGTCTTCTTCAGCTGCCACAGGGCTTTTCAAGGCAGGGAATCTCCCACTCAGAGGTTTTTACACCTCTTGAGAAAGGACACAAGTATCATCCTAGCTTGTTATTTGGGCTCAGATTTGCTACAGCTGTTGGTTAAGAAGGTACATCTCACTAAGGGTATGTGCAGTGCTGCCTGCAGACAAGCTGACTGAAATGAAGTGTTCAAAGTCAGGTTGGGTGTGGCTTTGAGTAACCTGGTCTAGGTGAAGATGTCCCTGCCCGCTGCAGGGAGCGTGGAACCAGAGGCCCTTTAACGGCCCCTTCCCACCCAAAGCGTTCTGTGGTTCTTTGATCTACAGACTCTGAACGATGGGAGAAAATGGGAACTCCTCACTCAATTTCCATGGGGTTGCACAGGATCCCTCCCACAACCTCCATGACTTCACAAGGATTGTTGGTTGAGAGCATGTCTGCTCTGTTTGATTGGTAACATAACCTCAGAGTTCATGAGCCCAGTCTGCTCAGCTCTGTCGTACAGTTCCCACCATCTTCTGAAATGAAAAAAGACTTCCACGGCCGTGTTTAAATACTCCCATGTGAGCTCCTCTGCTGTGAAGCCATTTCTGTGCCTGTTTGGCATTAGAGAAGTTCTCATGTGTTGGAGTATGAGCCCTTGATGCTCCTCTGGATGTGTAGGAGGAATTGTACTACATGTCAAAGACACCATAGATGTGATGTACGTCTTTGTGAATTCCTTTAACGTTCATCTGAATGTTGAAGACTACAGCTCCAACGGCTGTTCGTCGAACTATAAAACAAAGAGGGTTTAATATTTAGCAGACTACTCAAGCCTCTCACCAGCTGTGACATGAAAATGGTCCTGTTGTGAATTAGGATTTACGCTGGCAAAGATCTTTATAAGCTAAGACACAACAATCTTAGCAGTAGTAGAGAATAGTGTGATGGTCTATGAATACCATGTGGCTTAATACTCCATTAGTGGAATAATATCTCTGCACAATGCACTGCTCCTCAAGGGTGTGACCAGGACTGCTGGGCACCATCTGCATCTTTGTAGTTACGAGGAGAACACTTCAAGCTGTTTCAGTCTGTGTAAATGTAAGGATGTAAATTTACAATTCCTACAGCTCAGCAATGTGTCCTTGGGTTGATGAAAATCTGCCTTCTTGGGTTTCAAACCCTTCCTGGCTCATTCATCCTTGATTCCAAGAGAACAGTACTGGAGACAGTGTCAATGTGTCAGTATTAGAACAAGGGCCAATGGGCAGAAACTGGAACACAGAAGGTTCCATCTGAAGATCAGGAAAAACCTTCCTGTGAGGCTGCCGTAGCCCTGGACCAGGCTGCCTAGAGAGGTTGCAGAGTCTCCTGTGGACAGATTCCTAACCTGCCTGGATGCAATCCTGGATAACCTGCTTAGGGTGTGCCTGCTGTAGCTGGAGGTCTGACTAGATGATCTCTAGAGGTCCTTTCTAATCCCAGCTATGCTGAGATTCTGTGACATCTTCACTGGCAGCATCAGCTAAGACGCTGTGATGTGACTCTATGAATGGGGCTCCATCAGCAGATGCACACTTACCACCATCTTCTTTTTAAACTGATGACAGAACTTTAATAACAAGGCCATCCAAGAGGAACCAAAAGCCAATTTCAGCACATGTAGGACTTGAAGTGTTTTCAGCAATAGAAGCCAGCCATAAATACGTATTTCCTTACCAAAATAAGCCACCACAGTTTTCAATTCACATACCCAACATCCAAACAGCTAATAAGCAACGTGTAAAAAAAAATCCCCAACAATGGGAAGCACAGGATTAAACTTCATTAAAGCTTTGTGTGTAATGAAAACCACATTCAAAAAGGCTAAAAAAAAGATCTGTTTTTCTGGAAGGAAGAGATGGAACATCTGGCTAGGGCTGAGGAAAGCAGAAGGGCTCCCTCTGGAGTGGATTCCAAAATTAACACAGGATGCAGATTTTAATTGGTGGGCAGAGCAAATGAAAATCAGTAACACAGCAAATGCGTTCTTGTCTCTCAGCTCACTCCTCCTGTTTACAACGAGCACACTGGGATTGATTCAAGGAGACTACATCATGACTGAATGATATGGATCCATGCCCGGAATATTAAGTCATTAATTAGTTTTCATGCCTGGACTTGTATGTGGCAAGGAGAGAAACGAAAGGATTCCTGAAGAGACAAGAAAGCTTTCTTTGCATACAGCGAAGGATCTCCAACAACACCAACTACAAAGCCAGCTTAAAGCTCACATTTTCAACCCTGGACCGTCGTGCACGGCTCTATCAAAACCTAATGAAAGCAGGCACTGGCTGTACCCATGGCAATCAACTTAATTTGGGAGGGAGAGGGGAGTAACTTTAAGGACAGGCACAAAAACATGCTCTGCTGGAAAGGGATGAAGGCCGCTTTCAAGTTCACAAGCACGACAGGCCCCACATGCCTGTGGATTATTTGCATACAAGCCAATGAGCAGAAAATTGTCGTCATGCAGAAAGAAAAAAAAGAGTCAGATCACCTACAAAGGGAAGTCAACTTACTGCCTGCTTTTGCTCTTCTTCCTATAAACGTTGGCAAAAGAAAAAGGCGAAGAGAGAAACAAGATAATTAATTATGGCATGGATAGAAAATGAACACACACACACAGACACACACACACACAATCCTCCACAGAGCTTGGAAGAACAGAACGTGGCAAAGTGTAGAAACATCTGCAGACACCAAAGGAAACAAGGATGCTGAACACCACAGGATGGTGGGAGAGCACAGGGGTCAATTGCTCCAATCTCAAAAGATGACTCTTGTCTAAACTGGCCTTCACTGTTGGCCACAGTTCTCTCCTGTGAGGGTGCCGGAGCCCTGGACCAGGCTGCCCAGGGAGGTTGTGGAGCCTCCTTCTTTGGAGAGATTGCAAACCCTCCTGGACATTGTGATCCTGGGCAACCTGCTATAAGTGACGCTGTTTTAGCGGGAGTTTGGACTAGATGATGTCCAGAGGTCCCTTCTAACCCCTAGCATGCTGGGATCCTGCCAACCACATACCCACATCAGCAGCAGAGGCCAGTGCTGTCCCTACCACATTCCCACACGTTTGCAGTTTCTCCTCCTAGCAGCAGTGGGATTTGCAGGACCAGATGGTGAGCGGGGTCAGGGAAAAGATCTTAAATGATCTCCGCTCTATAAAGAAACTGTTAGTTTGAAAAATGAGGCTTTAGCATTAACTACAGATGTGAAACAATAATCTTGAGAGGCATGGACCTTGGCTACAAGGACTGAGCAGTGATGAGATAAATCATCAGATCAGCCAGTGAGGAAATCACCATCGAGGAAATGGAAAAAGTGAAATGGGATCTGTCTGCGGAACGTCTGCCTTGGCGAAAGCAAAAGCCCTGCACCAAGGCAGGAGGCCAACCCCTCATTAGAGGAGTGCCAGGTAACGGCACTAGGTGATCACAGAGTCCTCAGGAAAAAAGGGAATGCTAAGCCAATGGCCACAATGAGGAAAACAAGACAAAAATAGGGAAAGAAGTCACTGAGGAGAGTACTAACAGGTCGCTGGCCACTGCTCATCCCGGACGGACTGCAGTGGTCAGGAGGACAAGGTTAGCAGCCAGCAGGAGCACTACAGTGGCTACTTCAGCAGCTCTGCAGACTTAAAGCCTACAGTCTTAAATGAAATTGTGCAATTGTTCTCCATCATCAGCTGCAAATATCCATGCTGCTAAAATCCTTTATCACCCTCTTGGGGTGGCCTTATCCATACTGCCCTCCAGGAATGGGTTTGGGCCACTGGGTGGTGGTTGGAGATGATCGGGGAGAGAGCTGGTATCTATGATCCACACATGATAACCTCTGGGTGGTGGTTGGGGATGTGTTGAGGAAGCACTGGTAGCTCTGATCCAAAGACATGTTAGCAACCACACCACCAGCAGAGCAGGCAGTGCCTGCCCAAAGAACATTATCTGGCACTAACAAGTTCACCAGACAGATAGAGCCAGGGGGACAACACAGCAGAAGATACCAATGACTTAGTGAAGATGAACAGCCAGAACTTCTCCTTCAGGGAAAACCACCATCAAATTCCTCTAACAGGAACCTCCCAACAGGAGAGTGAACAGCAAGATGTGGAAGGACACTTGATGTAAAACCCAACCTTAACTCTAAATTACAGAGGCATGGGAAGGTTGCTGTGGGGGCTAAATAAACAACAGAGCAGGAAGAGGTTGTCCAAAGAGGTGATAGATGACCCATCCCTGGAAACATTCCAGGTTGGGTTGGATGGAGCTCTGAGCAACCTGCTCAAGTTGAAAATATCCCTGCTGACTGCAGGGGGGGTTGGACTGGATGATCTTTAAAGGCTCCTTCCAACACAAAACACTCTGTGATTCAAGGATTCTGCAACATTAACTGGGGAGTTCATTACCTCTACACCAACAACTAAAATAGTTGAGGGTCTTTCTCTGCTCTGAGGTCAAATCTCACCATGTGAGAATGGATGAACCTCCAGAGACCAACTATTTCCTTCAAACATGATCTTCCCTCTTGTTCTGTTTTTTTTTTTACAGAGGACTGAGGTGCCCAACTTTCAGATAACTAGCATTAGATAAGCTGAACCCAGCACTAAATAATGGAATGAAGGCAGCATTAAAAATGTACAAAATACTGTGTAAGAAAATGGAAAAAAATCATAAAAGCTTAACAGCTGCTGTAAATTATAGATGAATATTTCTCAATGATGAGAGAGGTTAAAACCTTGTGGGAAAAGTTCATGTCAGGAAGGGCTAAAACCACCAAAATGATATTCTGAAATGAACACAAACATCAGAACAAATCTGGAAGGACCCTCTGGAGATCATCTAGTCCAAGCCTCATGATGATGTAGGGTCACTGACAGGATGCTGCCCAGGATAAAATGTTGAAGTGGGTCTGGAATCTCTCCAGAGAAGGATATTCCACCAACCTCTCTAGGCAGCCAGGTATAGTGTTCCAGCATCTTCACAGAAAAGAAGTCTTTCCCCATCTTCAGATAGAACCTCCTGGGTTCTGGTTTGTGCCCATTGCCCCTTGTGTTTTTGCTGAGTACCACTGAAAAGGGTTTGGCCCCATCCTCTTGCCCCTTGCCCTTCAGCTATTGATGAGCATCAAGAAGGTCTCTTCTCAGTCTGCTCTTCTTCAGGCTAAACAGCCCCAGGACTCTTAGCCTCTCCTTGTCACAGATGATCCAGACTCCTCAGCATCTTCTTAAGCCTCTGCTGGATTCTCTGCAGTAGTTCCCTGTCTCTTGAACTGGAAAGCTCAGAACTGCACACAGTACTCTAGATGTGTCCTCAAAGGAGCAGAGTAGAGGGGGAGGAGAACCTCCTTTGACCTGTTGGCCACACTCTTCTTAATGCAACCTAGGAGACCACTAGCCACAAGTAAACACTGCTGCCTCATGGTGAACTTGTCCACCAGCACTCCCAGGTCCTTCTCCACAGAGCTGCTTTCCAGAAGGTCAACACCTAACCTGTCCTGGTGCAGGGGGTTATTCCTCCCCAGGTGCAGGACTCTATACTTGCCCTGGTTGAATTTTATGAGGATCCCCTATGCCCAGCTCTCCAGCCTGTCCAAGTAAAATTCTTAATATAAGGAGAGGAGTCCACATTTCTGCATTGTGTTTGACTCACAGTATCTCCCCCTCGTAATTTCTATCAGCAAACAATGAAGTACTTGTCACTAATAATGACAAAAGGTGTTAGAAAGTACCTACTAGAAATAGTATCTTTAGATCAGCAGGCCTGGGTGCACTGCAGCTTGGATTCTGAAAATAATTAGATGAGGAGTTCTCCAGCCCAGTGAAGGTAATTTTTAATAGATCTTGGAAGAGCCAGGACTGGAATGTGCTGAGTTGCACTGGTATTCGATCCTGCATTTACATTAGTACAAGGAGCAAAGGATACAAACTGGAACCCAGGAGGTTCCATCTGAACAGGAGAAAGAACTTCTTTGCTGTGAGGGTGCTGGAGCCCTGGAGCAGGCTGCCCAGGGAGGTTGTGGAGTCTCCTTCTCTGGAGATCCCAAACCTAGTTTGGGTGACCCTGCTGTAGCAGGGGCTTGGAGTAGATGATCTTCAGAGATCTCTTCCAGCCTGGAAGTCTGGGATTCATGGAAAGGAAGTTCTGCCAAATAAATCTGAATTGTTGTCTGAATGCCTTACAAGTTTGGCTTCTAGAGGGACTGCACAGATGTGAGATATTTTCATACCCAGAGTTCCTTCAGAGGCCAAAGGTGTAGTACATTGTCACTAATCACTTAGTACTAGATGAATTAAATAAATCACTTTTTAACAGGGTAAGATCTGGAGAACTGACAGCTTTCAATAAGCACTCACTGGTGCAGAAAGGCAAGAAGGGGAATGGTGAGCAATGAAATTCCTCCTGCAGCTCTCTGTGTAGTGTTGCTATGCTCCAGAGAAGAATTCAACTTACAGTTAGTTGTTCTTTTTTTTCCTCCAAAGTAAGAATCAGGTTAAAAGTCTGGAGATGGTAAAGAAATCAGCCATAAAAAACTCCTCTGCTGTGCAGGACTGTTGGAAGCCCAGAAAACCTCTACCTGCTTAACTGATTTAAAGAAGAAGACTGAAAAGTGCCTTCACTGGGATGAGTAAGTATCTGCGTAGGAAAAAACCAGGGGTGCTAAAATACTCCTTAATTTAATGGAGGGAGAACTGCACGTACCCAAGGCAATGGGTGTAAACTGCAGTCAAAGGCATTAAAACTGAAAATGAGGAATAAATTTTTAACTGTGCAATCAAATTTGCATTGGCAGAAAATGGAGAATTTCTGATTCCTTCAGTTCAAGACCAGATGTCTTTGTGGAGGATGCTTTCATCAAAGAGGAGCTGTCAGGCTCCATAGAGAGCTAAGAAGGGGAAATGCAAAGAACCCCATTATGCAATGCGTAGAGCCAAATCATTCCAGTAGTCATGGGCTCACAGAGTGGTTCAGGTTAGAGAGGACCTCAGGTGGTCTTGCATCCAGCCCCTTGCTCACAGCAGGGACAGGTTCATTTCACAGCCTTGTCCAGTTGAGTCATGAAAATCTCCCAAGGTGGGGACATGACAATCTCTCTGGTTTTTGCTCCACTGCTTGAGTAGCCTCATAGGGAAGGAGTTTCTCCTTATATCCAGTCCTATTTGCCCTTAGAGTTTTGAAACAACTTTGGGAACAGGGGGAGTTAATTGAAAGGTACTAGATTTAGAAACAAAAAACTAGTAAGAATCATCTTCTAAACTAACTTTTTGTATGATATAGCCTAGATGTCATTAAAGCTTCTGTCGGGCTCATAACTGAACTGCACAACTGAACTTAATGAATGAGTCCTAAACCCACAGTTTATAGAATCACAGAATGGTAGATAGTAATGGCCTGACTCTTGGATACACACTCCTACTCCAGAACTCCAGCCTAATCTGAGGAGCAGCTGCACTTTGGATTTACAGATGATGTGAATTCATTATCACTGCCAAGTGCAGAGAAGCTCTTCATTTTTCTAGATGTGTCTGTAACTAATGTATAACCCCCTGTGCTGCTCTCATCAGTGTCATTGACACAATCTCTCTCCCACTTCCTACACTGTCTATAGAATCTTTGTTGCATCTTGTCGCAGACCAAGACCTCTTTGAGTAAAGCTAAGGTTTTGCCATTCACTTTATAGAGGCTCTTGTCTGAGTCAAAACCCAGAAAGAACAAGCACATATTTCAACTACAGCCATCAACTCAAATATTTAGCTCAGTTTTGGGCACTTCACTCCAAGAAGGACATTGAGGTGCTGGACTGTGTCCAGGGAAGGGGAAAGAAGCTGGTGAAGGGTCTAGAGCACAAGTCTTGTGAGGAGCAGCTGAGGGAACTGGGGTTGTTTAGACTGCAGAAAAGGAGGCTCAGTTGAGACCTTCTCACTCTCTACAACTCCCAGAAAGGAGCTTGGAGCAAGATGGGGGTCAGTCTCATGTCCCAAAGAGCAAGTGATAGAACAAGAGGAAACTGCCTCAGGTTGCAGCAGAGGAGGTTCAAGTTGGACATGAGGAACAATTCTTCCCTAAAAGGGCTCTCAAGGCCTGGAACAGGCTGCCCATGGCAGTAGTGGACTGACCATCCCTGGAGGGATTGAAAATCTGTGTAGATGTGGTGCTGAGGGATATGGTTTAGTGGTAACCTGGCAGTGCTGGGCTGACTTGATCATCTAGGAAGTCTTTTCCAACCTTAATGACTCCAGGGTTTTAAGAGCTCAAATCCAGTGGGACTCTACATAATTTTGTAATAGACCCTCCTCAGAAATCCAAGCATCAACTTATATGGTAGATCAGAGCCAAGATCATCACACTCTAAAGGAATATATCTCCACAGACATTGTGGGGTCAGTGCAATATTACCTGTGGGGCACAGCACTGTGTCATGGGTGAGTCATGTTCTGTACTCCAGGGACTAGAGTCTCCAATTTATCTTCCAGTTCAGGTTGAAAGAACCAAACTGGTACCCAGAAGAGCACTCAGGTGATCACCAAATCTAATACTTCTCCAAAGAGTTCAAAATCTTAAGGGTTCTTGATACTTTAACCAAGCCAGCAAGATATGAACCTGAAACTGCTCAACCAGCTGCACCAATGCGCAGAGCCAGTGTGGAAATGACTTTTTGACAACGAATGGTATGACAGCAAGGTGGGAATCTCAGAGCAGTAATACAAATTCCAGGGCTGAGGAAGAGAGGGAAGAGTGAATTTCAGATGTGGGATGGCTTACTTTGAGCAGTTTCATCAGCCCTTCCAGCTGCACCATCAGTTCTCTTCGGCTTTCTTGAAGTGCAGACATCCTCTGCTCCAATTCATCCTTTCTCTGTCTGTTTCAGTTACATGAAAGAAAGAGCCAGAAAACAAACTTTGAGTTATTTCAGAACCACTTCAGGAAATTCGCCCAGATATCTGTGTCTTTCATGCCTCCCCCCTGCTTCCAATTTAAACCCCAGAGAAAAGCCCACTACAAGGACCATGAAACCCCTGTAGAAAATCAGCCTTTTCCCTTCAGCTCCAGAGATCCTCACTCAGCACCTTGGCAGTGGGAAGCCCTTGTCAAGAGCAGTGCATTTTGAGCAGAAAACCCTGCTTTGTTCCTTCTTGCTAAGAACTCTCTTAACGTCAGACTCGGGCACCCTGCAGAGCTCTCAGACAAGCAGGAATGAACTATGGGAGGAAGAGAAAAAACCAGCAGAGGAGAAAAGGCTGCAGATGTTTGGGGAGGAAACGCCATCACTCTCTGGATGGAGACTCAGCAGAGATATTTCTGTCCACCAATGTGACGTACAATTTTGACATACTGGCTGCACCAGAAGCCAGGGAACAAGAAAAGGAGATGAAAAGTGACCTTCCTCTTCCTTGGCATCAGAAAACCACTTTATGACTATTGATGCCTATTTGTCAGCTATTTAAGGAACTCTGACACTTTGGGTTTATTTCATGTTTTAAATAAATAAAGTGACTCATATAAAAATATATTCAAAGATGAAAGTCAAGGCATCAGGAGTTCAGTATCCCAAGATGATTTAATAGATGCTGGGCCCCCTAAATCCCACTCAGAAGTAATGAAAAATAAGTAAGGGGGGAAAAAAAGAGATTAAAAAGTCTTATTTCATAGTGGGAAAGGACCTTTCAAGGTCATTTAGTCCAAATCCCTGCAGTCAACAGGGACATCTGCAACTAGAACAGGTTGCCCAGAGTCCCATCCTACCTTACATGGAATGTTTCCAGGGATGGGGCCTCTACCACCTCACTGTGCAACCTGGGTCAGGGTTTCACCGCCCTCAGCATAAAAAAATTTCTTCTTCATGTCTAATTTGAATTTTCCCTATTTTAATTGAAAACCATCACCCCTTGTCCTGTCACAAGATGTCCTGATAAAAAGTCTGCCCCCATCTTTGATGGCCCCAGTAAAGAAAGAAAGATTGCAATAAGCCTTCTCTTCCCCGTCTCTGTGGTCCTTTTTCTCTCTCTAGGTGAGTTCAAAGCCTGTAGCATTTATTCTATAGTTATTTAATATTTCGTTCTATTCAACATTTTGTTTTATTTAGCACCTACAAATCATGTACAAATTAGCCTACTTAGTAAGTTGAGCACCCCCCTAGTGTTGTTGTTAATGAAGAACCAGCATCAGTTTGCCTGATTCTCTTTTCTAATGCCCTCCAGTGAGGAAAGAGGAGGTGCTGCTTGGCAATGACAAAGGGTTTAAATGTTTATATCTAAAGTCAGGAAAAGCTCTAGGGGCAAATGGAGTGATGCTGTTTGAGGCACATGCCTGGGGCACAGGAGTCGTTGGCACCGGGGTAGGGATGAGCATCCTGTGGACTCTCAGATGCAGCCAAGCACGTCTGCATCAAAGGCAGGACCTGGAAGGGCAAGGGATCCAGCCGTGCTTCTTCCAAGGTTACATCTGCCAGCAGCATGGTGGAGCTGACTCAGCTCTGCAGGCTGTGCTGTAGGCAGGTTCTGAAACCTAGGACAAGCTGATTTTCCAGGGATTATCTTTCTCAGGCTTTCACAGTCTAAACTCTACACAGCAACTGAGAACATTTAAGAACATGCTTGGAATCATAGAATCATTGAATTATTTTGGTTGGGAGAGACCTTTAAGATCAAGTCCAACTGTTAACCCAACACTGCCAGGCCACCATGTTCCTCGGTAGCATATCTACAGAACTTTAAAACCCCTTCAGGGATGGGGACTCCCCCACTGCCCTGGGCAGCCTGTTGCAGGCCTTGACAACCCCTTTGGGGAAGAAATTGCTCCTCATGTCCAACTTAAACCACCCCTGGTGCTTACATCTAAAGGTAAGGTCATCACCCACTGCTCACAGCCTTGGGAAATGCCTCCTCCTTAGCTGTGGCTTTGGGAAGCACTTTCACCCCATGGATAACCTGCTAATTGTGAGCCTCCAGCGTGACGCCATGCAGTCAAGACAATTACTGTGCATTTTGAACTGATTAATGAGGGTGATGTTTAGTGGTAAGGAAGATAACATTAGTTCTATCTATAGCACCAGTGAGATTCCATATGAAGTACTGCAGCTAGTATACCCCATCCTATATATGGAAGAGATGCAGAGGACTTAAGGGAGAACCTGACAGTAAGCTGAAGGCAGAGCTTTAGATGTGGCAAAAGAGCTTTAGGGCAAACCAGAATCGGTTCAAGCTATTTAGGCAAGATAAGGTTAAGAGAGGAGGGAATCAAAATCCCATATGGAGGAATTTTGAGAAAGACCTTTAGTAGACAAAATTGGGGGGAAAGAGAAGGTTTGGAAAACAGCACTGAGCTTCTAGAGGTGAGCAATAATGTGCATGCTTCTAGTCCACTGAGCACAGCCAAGGCACAGAAATTAGCTGATGATCACATTAAGGGTATCAGGGGATGTGGGATTCTCTGCATCTCTGAAACGAAAGCCTGAACATCTGTTGTACATGGATGCTGTAGCCCAGCCCAAAAGTGTTCTGCAGGAGTGCTGCAGGGAGAAATTTCCTGGCCTGTGTTACACAGAAGGTCAGACAGGACAACTGTGATGGCCTGACCAGCCTGACATGCTGAATTTGTCTTTTTTTTACTGTATTTGTCAGTGGTGTTTACATATTTGAAGGCCAGAAATGGCTACAAATGGTCATTCAGCTTTTTTCCCTTGGTAAAATACAAACCATCTAACTAATGGAATCACTGAATCATGGAATGGTTTGGGTGGTAAGGAACCTTTAAAGGTCACTAGTCCAACCCTCCTGCAGTTAGCAGAGGCATATGCAACTGAAGCAGGCTGCTCCTGTCCAAGCTGACATGGAATGGCTCCAAGGATGGGACATCTACCACCTCTCTGGGCAGCCAGGGCCAGTGTCTCACCTTCCTCAGCCTAAGCAATTTCTTCCTTAGGTTGCATCTAAACCAATCCTCTTCCAGTTTAAAACTGCTGCCCCTTTGGTCCTACAGTCCTTGGTTAAGCCTCAAGTCTCTCTCCATCTTTCTTATTGGCCTCTTTTATATAAGGAACAGCAGCAAGAAGGTCCCCCTGGAGCCTTCTCTTCTCCAGGATGAACAACCTCAGTTGTCTCAGCCAGTCCTCAGAGAAGAGGGGTTCCAGCCCTTGGATCATTGTTGTGGCCCCCTCAGGACCCACTCCAACAGGTTCATATCTGCCCTGTGCTGAGGACCCTTGAGCTGGACACAGCAGTGTAGGTGGGATCTCACCAGAGCAGAGAAGAGGGACAGGATTTCCCCTTTTGATCTGCTGGCCACACTGCTTTGGACAGCCCAGGAGATGGTTGGCTTCTGTGAGAGCATGTTGCCAGCTCAAGATCCAAAGAAGGAAACCACCTCATTCAGCCCATCTCTGATTTCTTCCAAGCCTCTCAGTTTCCTAAGACCTTTTTATCTTCCAGCAAAAGGAACAACCCCCCTGACAATGTCCCCCTGTCACTTCACAAACTTAATCAAAGAGGCTTTGAAGCTTGTTCTCCAGCTTTGGATGTACATCTGACAATTCCTAGGTAGGAACTTTCAGAGTTTCACTGACATGTATCTTCAACTGTGCTCCTTTAAACAGTAAATGAGGAGCAGCTCATGCCTTTTCTGCTCTTTTTTCCTATAGGTTTCTCCTTTACAAACACTTTTCTGAACTACCCAAATAGAGTTCATTTTAAGAGACGTTTTGATTTACTTCTAAATACACTTCAAGATATTCTTTCCCCAGTAACAGCCACAGACCAGAGCTAGGATTGCTTTTACCGTAGAAGCCTGAGCTCAGCCAATAAAGTTGGGTTCTGCTGGGCTTTCTCAGGAGTGGGTTGAGAGGCTTGCTCATGTTCCAGCCTGAGACGCTGAATTTCCTGGAGTATCTCCCTATAGAAGAGAGAGAAGATTAGAGGAGAAATGTCAGTCAGTGTGCACATGGCTCTTAAACACAGTCAGAGCCCTTACAGAGCATTTTGTGTCGGTTTCCAGCCTAGGCACAGCAATTGGGTTCATACGTGGATGGCATGGATTCAAACCCAAGACAGAAGTCAGTGCAGTTCTTTGAATTACTGTAATCCCAGAATTCCAGCATGGTGTGGGTTGGAAGGGACCTCTGGAGATCATCCAGTCCAACACCCCTGCTAAAATAGGGTCACCCACAGCAGGTTGCCCAGGATTGCATACAGGTGGGTTTGGAATCACTCCAGAGAAGGAGACTCCAAAATCTCTCTAGGTAGCCTGATTCCAGTTTGTGCCAGTTGCCACTTGTTCTGTTGCTGGGCACCACTGAAAAGAGTCTGTCCCCATCCTCTTGTCCCTTATGCTTTAGCTATTCATAAGCCCAACTTCCAGCCTGTTCAGGTCTCGCTGAATGGCAGCACAGCCTGACAGTCTGGCAGCCACTCCTCTCACTTGGCATCCTCAGCTTCCCACTCACTTTTTCAAGGCCTTCTGGCAGGTCAGAAGAACTAAAGAAAATAAGAGTAATAGAGATCAACTCAGAGGTCTCTCAGTGTAAAGGTGATCAGTGAGCAGCACCATTAAGGTCACAATGTTCTGTATAGCCAGAGGTGAGGGAACACGCAGCGACAGCCAAGGGCTCACTGATTGAAACGGAAATGAAATCCTTCTGAGTGAAGATCATTATCTCTTGTTCTCTCCTCCTGCCCTTTTTAAAGTTTCTGAGCCACTCTGCTCTCCTCCCGGGCTTTCATACCAGCAGTGATTGAGATCTCCCTTATCTGTCATCTCTACAAAGAACTTCATATACCTGCAAGGTCTCTTGGTAGTATATGGATGCTATGACAGTGCAAGTATTGAGCTGTTCCTGTGCTCTCCAGGAACTGGTTCTCCTCCAAACTAACCTTCAGTATTTTTACCTGGCACTGTGAGTGCCTTGGCAAAGGGCTGTGCAGGCAGCAAGCTCATGCATGCCAGTGAGGCTCAGCTGCAGCATGGAGAGAGCAGATCACGGCTATGAGAGGAGCACACCATTGAGGAGAGCACGCAGACAACATCCAGGAGAGGCTCTGCAGATAACACAGGGGCTGCTGTTGCATACAACATTTGGGGTCTGAACTGCTCAGCAGCTTGTTCTTTAGAGCTGTACCAAGTAGCCTCTCTCAGCCAGAGAAACATGAACTCAAAATGCAGCTGCTGAAGCAGCAGGTGATTGCAAATGCAGTATTATGGTAACACCAGGGTGGATTACTTCGTAGTAGTCTCTTGGGACCAAGAAGTCATAGAATCACAGAACGATCTGGTTTGGAAGGGACCTTTAAAGGTCACCTTGTCGAACCCCCCTGCAATAAACAGGGAAGTCAGCAGGTTGCTCAGAGCCCCATCCAGACTCATCTGGAATGTTGCAAGGGATAGGATATTTACCACCTCTCTGGGCAACCTAAGCCAGTTTGTTACCACTGTCAGAAGGAAAAAGAAGTATTTTTTTTCCTTCTTTCTAGTCTGAATCTTCCCTCTTTTAGTTTAAATCCATCATTCTTTGTCTTGTCAAAACAGGTCCTCCTCAAAAGTCTATTCCCTGCTTTCTTCTCTACCACCTTAATTAGGTCACAAGAAGGTCTCAGAGCCTTCTCTTCCCCGGGCTGAACAAGCCCGACTCTCTCACCCTGTCTTCACAGCAGAGGAGTTCCAGCCCTCAGAGCATTTTTGTGGCCTTCTCTGGCCCTGCTCCAACAGTTCATGTCTCTCCCACGTTGAGAACCCCAAAGCTGAACCCAGCTTTGCAGAAGGAGTCTGACCAGAGCAGAGGGGCAGAATCCCCTCTCTTAACCTTCTGGCCATGCTGCTGGGGATGCAGCCCATGGTATGCCTGGCCTCAGGCCTACAAATGCACTCTGCTGGCTCCTGTCCAGAAGAAGGAAGCCATCTCCTACAGCCCACCTCCTATTTCTTCCAGGCCACCCAGTTCCTTCAGACTATTTTGTGTCCCAACAAATGGAAAACCCCCACTCATTCTTTTCAAAATGAGTTTACCCATCCCAGCTGTCCATCACTCTACTGCATTGTTCTCAGCCCACTTATTTTGTTGCCTCTGAATGCTTGACCTTGTGGTGAGAAGTTTGCAGACATCAACAGAAGACTGCAAAGCAGCTCCCAACACTCATCACCATTTAAGATGGTATTAAGAAGATCAGTGAAGAAGATCAACCTGCTCCCTGGAGACTAAGAGCCCTGCAGCTCTATCCACACTGAACTAATTGGTTAATGAGGCAGCTTCAACAAAAGATCTAGAAGAACAATCTGGTTAATGCAATACAAAAGGTTAGCAACAACAAAGCATGAGGACTAAAGACTTTTCTCTCCTCAAACATTGTTCCCCAAACAGTGCTGATCAAAGCTTGCTTTACCTGTTTTTGTTTTCCAGCTCTGCAATCAGCTGTCTTTGTTGTTTGTTGGCATCAAAGCTGAAACCCAGGTCTGTAGGTGGGCGAGGCTGGAGGAACAGAGGAAAATTAGACACAATATTCATTACCTGTTACCACCTATGACATAGTTTGAACCAAACTCCTTCCCCAAAGGGGATGTCATGGCCTGGAACGGGTTGCCCAGGGCAGTGGTGGTGTCTCCATCACTGGAGGGGTTATAAAGCCATGTAGATGTGGTGCTGAGGGACACGGTTTAGTGGAGCCCTGTCAGTGCTGGGTTAACTGTTGTACTTGATGACCTACTGGTGTCCCCAAAGAGTGTGTCACAAAGCTGAGGTCCCGTGGTATCTCCCTGCATCGTGGAACAATCAGCTACAAGGACAAGTGCCAGTGATGTCTTTCATGTGCAGACTCTGGAAGCTCCTGAGGTTCTGGGGCTCCATCCAAAGCACAAGAACCTTTGTTCTGCTGAAAAGAAGGGATGTGCCTATGAAAAATACAATCTGGTCCTTAATCCCTTTCTTCAGAAATCCTGTCCGAAGCCTGAAGTCAGCCTCATGACCTAAAGTACTTGAGCCCTCAGGAGCAAAGACAACACTCCTTCATGCTGCTCACTTTCAAACACCACTAGTCAAGAGGTCTTCTGGAAACCACAGTGGCTGTTTTACAGCACAAGCCAATGTTTTCTTATTTGTTCTATTGCTTCCAGGAGTACATTTAATTTTTCATTTTAAGTCAGAGTCACAGGGATTGAAAAGGACCTTTTGAAATAGTCTAACCCAAAACCCCTGCTCAAAGCAATGCCAACTACAGCAGGCTGCTCAGGGCACTGTCCAGCTGAGTTTTGAATACCTCCAAGGATGAAGACTCCACAGCCTGCTCCAGTGGTTGAGTACTTAGATCATAAGAAAGTTCTTTCTTTTGTTTAAATGGAATGACCTAGTGCCCATTACCTCCTGTTCTATCATGGCACCACTCAACTGGCTTCACTGCCTCTTAGAACCATTATCTATTAAGACACAACAAGACCCCCACAAGTGTTCTCAAGGCTAAAGACACCCAGAAAAAAACAAGCAAGCAAGCAAGCAAACAAACAAAACCACAAAAAAACCCTAGGCTGCTGATTCTCTACCAATATCTAAACCTTCCAGGTCCTTGAACTTATTAGAAGATGCTCAGCCTGAAGGTTTGCACAGAAAGTGTCTAAAAGCACCAGGCAGAGGCACTGGAATTTGACCACCCTTACTGTCAGATGTTTAGCATTGCCCCTGCTCTATTTTTAGCCTGGACTAAACAGATCTCTCCAGTAATTCTCAGTGTGGTTCAGGTTCTGCTCTAAGCTGGGAACTATCTGCAGCAGGTGGTTGTGTTGGCACAGCTGCACTGATCAGGTGGGGAAGAATGCTCAGGATGATAGATGTGGGCACCAGAAGGATTTAATGACTGCTACACAGGGAGCCTAAGGGTCTGTCAGTGCTCTTTAATATCTTCCTGAGTGATACAGACTGGCAAGTTTGCAGATGACACCAAGCTGAGTAGCACAGCTGACAGACCTGAGGAATGGGATCACCAAGAGGGGTCTGGACAAGCTGGAGAAGTGGGACCATGTGAAACTTCTGAGGTTCAAAAATGGCCAAGTGTATGGTCCTGCACCTGGGTTGGGGAAACCCCCAGTATCAATCCAGGCTGGAGGATGAAGGGATGGAGAGCAGCCCCGTGGAGAAGGGGGTGCTGGTGGGTGAAAAGCTGGACAGGAACTGGCAATGTGCACTCACAGCACAGATGCAAACCCAAAGCAATTTGGCCAGCAGGTCAAGTGAAGGGATTCTGCCCCTCTGCTCCACTGCAGTCTGACTGCACCTGCAGTGCTGTGTCCAGGTCAGGAGAGACATGGACCTGTTGGAGCAAGTCCAGAGGAGGCCATAACAATGATCCAAGGGCTGGAACCCCTCTGCTGTGAGAAAAGGCTGAAAGAGTTGGAGTTGTTCAGCCTGGAGAAGAGACAACTCCAGGGAGACCTCCTTGTGGCCTCTCATTACTTAAAGGGGCCTATAGGAAAGCTGTGGACAGCGTTTTTAGCAGGGCCTGTTGTGACAGGACAAGGGGTGATGCTTTCAAATTAAAAAGGGATTGAGAATAGGTGTAAGGAAGAAGTTCATCACCATGACAGTGATGAGATGCTGGCCCAGGTTGCCCAGAGAGGTGGTAGATGAGCCACCAATGTGCCCTATCCCTTGAACCATTCCAGGTCACATTGGACAGGACCTGCTCTAGTTGAAGATTTCTCTGCTGACTGAAGGGGTTTGGACTAGATGACCTTTAAAGGTCCCTTCTCAGCCAAAGCACTCTGTGACTCAGTGATTCTATGATACACTCAGCTGTTGAGAAGTAGCACTTATCAGTCACTTATGATGCGGGCTCAGGAGGAGATGTGTCTAAACTCTTCCATATTCAAAAGTCTATCAGAGCCACCTGAGAGAGCACTGAGCCTGATGGAAATACAACAGAGGTACATGTATAACTGCTTTTGCACTTGTCCAGAGAATATCTGATACCTGTTCTAGATGTATTTGCCCTTGCATGGATAAGATTACACAGCTCCTGCCTCACATTCCCCAGCAGACAGGCATCCTGCGAAGCAGGCTACATCCTCCCTACCAGTGCCCAGCTGCAGGCAGCAGTACAACATGCAGTGGGGGGCAAGAGGCAGTCCAGGGTTAGGCTTTATTTTAAAAAAGTCCAATAGTAGGTTTAATATTAAAAAATGGCAGCTACCCAGGACAGAGACTTTACAGCCTTCAGGCAAAATCTTGATTAGGAAAGAGAAAGCAGCCTGAAGAAAGCACAAACAGATGCTTCGAGTAGCCAGGACATAAGGAAATTCATCAGAGTACTTTCATCTTAAATAAACCTGAGGCATTCTCAAAGCTTTTGTGTTCATCTCTGAAAGCACTGAGTTTTATAAGCTGACACTCAGATGTGGGAAGAGGCTATCCCTAAAGGTTGCACCTCAAAACAATGCAAGAAGGAACCAACAGGTACAGACCAGTCAGCTTAAAACCCGGTTCTTGGAAAAGAAACTCACAGTAAACTCATCAGAACAGGTTAAAGAGTCATCTAAATGAAGGGTTTAAGATCAAATCACACCAAAGCAAACCATTTTCCTTCCACAGTAAAAAATCAAATCCTGTGTATAGGAAACTATGAACACAGTAGATGCTTTTGAGGGGTTTTACAGTTAGTACCATTCGACATTTCCATGAATACCATGAATGATAACAGTTCTTATCAGCTCCTCGGCTCACAGGATCTGTAGCCTTAATCTTTTTGTGATTGCTCATTGATCAATAATCCCCCAAGTTCCTTCACAACTCAGTCCTGAGATGTAACCATTTTCTCTGTGACAGGCAAGGATCTTGCTGTAGCTTGAATAAAAATACAATGTCATCACAAAAGTGCTTACAAAAGACCTAGATTTAAAAAACTTTGTCTCTGCCTTTCTGAAGTCTAGAGGATTGCAGTCTGTCCTGTAAAGCAGGAAGTTTAATGACCTCTGTTTCATCCCCTCCATCACATCTCTTGCCACATCTGAAGTCTTGAGTCCAGTTCTGGACACCCTAGTTCAAGAGGGACAGAGAACTACTGGAGAGTGTCCAGCAGAGACTACAAAGATGCTGAGGAGACTGGAGCATCTCTCTGAGGAGAAGAGGCTGAGAGACCTGAGGCTGTTTAGCCTAGAGAAGAGCAGACTGAGAGGGAATCTTCTCAATGCTTACCAATATTTAAAGGGCAGGGGACAGGAGGACAGAGTCAGATTCTTTTCAGTGGTGCCCAGGAACAGGCACAAAGTGGAATGGGAGGATACACTTCTGAAGATGCTGGAGCCCTGGACCAAGCTGCCCAGAGAGGTTGTGGAGTTTCCTTTTCTGAAGAGATTCCAAACCTACCAGGAAGCTATGCTGGGCAACCTGCTGTGGGTGACCCTGCTTTAGCAGGGGAGTTGGACTAGATGATCCCCAGAGGTGCCTTCTAACCCCCATCATGCTGGGGTTCTCCGAGTCCAACTCTTTGTTGGATTGGTATTCCAAATATGGAGCATTTAGACCTCACCTACAGTGTACCTTTCTTTGGGTGACAGAAGGGGGTTTAATGACAGTGTTTAATCAAGCTCCCAAACCCAGTTTGGCATCACTCTGATCTGGAAGAAACTGTCAAAGAAGAGTAAAGCTCATGCCTCGTGGGCATCAGATTCCAGGTTTCCTGGTGCAAGGACATCATGGTGTCATGGAAAATCTGAAACAGTATTTCCCCTCCCCTTCACTGTGGTATCACAATGTTCTTTATGACAAAGAAGAGGAGGAAGCAAGGAAGAAAAAATGTTCCATATGACTGGTGCATCTGGGAGAAGAAGAAATGACCCAAGGACCAAGCTGCAGATATATCCTGCAAAGTAGAGCAGGAAACCTAATTTACTTGTTCTTCCTTGATTAAAACTATTTATTGAGTAATGCCTATAAGCCTAAAAGAAAAGTTACATGAAGTGAAAATGATAAATACTATTTAGGCTGTAGGTAGCTTTAACGAGGTGAGATGATGCTTTTAGCAGTGCTTAATGTTGAGGCAAGAGCAGCAACCACACACTGCTGTCAAAAAAGAGCAATGTGGGCAAGAACCTAATTATTGTAACTCATCCACATAACTCAACCTAATTATTCACTCACCCATGATTATTATCTCATATTTATTAGGTGCTTGTACTTTTCCTAGCTGCAAGGCTGCAAAGGTCAGCAGAGTCCTGCCAAGAGTGCACAGTCCCTGTGGACCTCTGCTCCTGCTGAGTGCCACAGGCTGCCTCCTGCCTGGGTGGCTCACTCTCCATCAGAAGTCACTGGGAAGCAGAAGGCACATCTGGCTCACAGGCCAGATACCAACCTGTGCTTGTATGAACTAACCTCCCCAAGTGTATCAGCAGAACCTCAGGAGGATCTGGAGGTGTGTTACAGCTGAAAACAGGGAAAGATAGAGGTGAGAGAAAGCAGGTGGGAAGGAGGTATTGCCTTGGATCGATGGGCTGAGGTGAGTAGGATGAGGTTCAACAAGGCCAAATGCTGGGTCCAATCTTGACAACCTTATGAATGTTCCAGGCTTAGGGAAGAATGGATGAAAACTGGCAGAAAAGGACCTGAGGGCATTGGTTGTCAGTGACTGAAGATGAGCCAGCATGTGCCCAGGTGGCCAAGAAGGCAAACAGCATTGTAGCTTGGATCAGTAACAGTGTGACCACCAGGACCAGGGCAGGGATTGTCCCCCTGTACTGGGCACACCTCAAAAACTGGGTTCACTTTTGGGCTTCTCACTCCAAGAAGGACACTGAGGTGGTGGAGCATGTCCAATGAAGGGCAACAAAGCTGGCAAAGTGTCTAGAGCACAAATCTTATGAGGAGCAGCTGAGGGAACTGGGATTCTTTATCCTGAAGAAAAGCAGGCTGAGGGGAGACCTTCTTACTCTCTACTACTCGTTGGAAGGAGGCTGGAGTGAAAAGGGGATCAGACTCTTCTCCCAGGGAACAAGCAATAGGATAAGAGGAAATGGCTTCAAGTTGTACCAAGGAAACTTAGGCTGGACATGAGGAACAATTTCTTCATTGAAAGGGTAGGCAAAGCCTGTAACAGGCTGTCC
Organism: Dryobates pubescens; assembly: GCF_014839835.1. Lineage (NCBI taxonomy): Eukaryota > Metazoa > Chordata > Aves > Piciformes > Picidae > Dryobates > Dryobates pubescens. Next base: position 23,563,884 of record NC_071614.1, read on the forward strand.
AGGACAGTTGTGGAGTCCCCATCACTGAAGGGGTTTAGAAGCTTCATAGATGTGGCACTGACATGGCTTAGTGGTGACCTGGCAGTGCTGGGCTAATGGTTGGACTCAGTGATCCCAAAGGTCTCCTCCAACCAAAATGATTCTGTGATTCTATGTTTAGTACTGCTGCTGCAGGAGGCTGCAGAAGACAAAGGCTGTATTGGAAACTACATGGGAGCAAATTTGGTTTGCAATAGGAATTGTGTAGAGCAGCAATGAGGAATAGAATAGAATAGAATTAACCAGGTTGGAAGAGATGGTGCAGCCTGTCCAAAGCTGTTAGAGCAGGCCTGATGGTGTGTGTGCACCTTCAACAGACAGAAAGAGTGGCCAGGTTTTTGTGGATGTGCTAAGTCAAGCTGCTTCATTTTGAGGGAAATACTGTAAAATGGCAGCTGTGAATCAAGGGAGATCCACGGCTGCTCAGTACTAGGGAAGAGAGCTCCTGCAAATGCTGTTCTGCTTTCATGTGGATAAAAAGGCAAAGATGAGCATCTCATCCAGCTAAGGAATGAATTCTATGGAATTTCAGTCATGGTCTCTTCTAGCAATTCTCTGTTCAAGCAGCATTTACTTTTACCAATTCAAAATTGCTTGGGTGCTTGATTTAGTTTTTGCCTATTGTGAGAGACTGCAAACATAACAAATATCTTCCTTTCTCAGGCTCCTTCCCTCTGGTAGCAATATATTCCACACTGTTTGTTCCACCATTTGTTTTCCTCAAGTATCTACGTATTTATCTCTTCTCTTAACTAAGTAGGACTAATCTGCTTATTCTCCTGTCTCCTCTGACCTCATTTCTAATAAATTTGTGTTGTCGTTTCCCCCGTTGCCAGAGGATGCAGCGTTTCTGCTGAAGAGGAGGAAAGCGAGCTGCTCTTTCAGCTGGATAAACAAAACCAGAGGGTTTCATGCAGTTATTAGCATCAAACTACTCATTAGGCTCTGAAAAACACCTCCTTCCACGCTCCCTGGTCAGTAAGAGGGGGATGGAATATTGACTTACTGCATTTCCGGCTTCGGCAGCCAGCCGGGCGGCGTATCTGGCAATCAGCCGGTGCTCCTCGTCCAGCCGGCCAGGGCTGTCCAGGACGCTGCTGGGGAAAGCCAAAACACCTTGTCAGTACCTGCTGCCTCAAGATGTTCCTCAGGCTAGGGCATAACAGAGAAAAGCTGTGTTATTGCAACGGGACAGTGATGGGGAAGTGAAGAGTCACGTGGGAAACAACAGAGATCATTCCCTTTTCCATTCCACTTCTGAAATGGGGACTGCTCTCCAGACCTTCTGCCTGGCAGCATTTCATCCAGGAGTCACATTTGCCAATTTTTAATGATTCAAATAATTTGGTTTCAACAATTCATAAACACATATCACTAGGAGTAAATTTCACCTGCTTCTGAGGAGCTTTTCTGCAAAGCATTTGGATTTACCAAAGGGAAAAAGGGGGAAATGGCTGAATGGTAACAGAGAAAAGCTTTGTCCTCAGGAGACGCAGGATGACAAATGTCAGACTCTGGGCACTGCTGCAGTGAGGACAGGCTGTGAGAGTTGGGGTCAGGCTGGAGAAGAGAAAGCTCCAGGGAGATCTTCTTGCAGCATTTCTTTATTTAATGGGGCTGATAAGAAAGTTGGGGACAGACTTTATAGCAGGGGCTGTTGTGACAGGACAAGGAGTGATGGTTTTAAACTAAACGAGGGGAAGTTCAGATTAGACAGAAGGAAGAAATTGCTTATGCTGAGGGTGGTGAGGCACTAGCCCAGGTTGCCCAGAGGTGGTAGACACCTCAACCATGGAAACATTTTAGATCAGGTTGGATGGGGCCCTCTGCAACCTGCTCTAATTGCTGATGCCTCTGCTCACTGCAGGGTACTTAGACTAGATGACCTTTAAAGGCCCCTTACCACCTAAGCCATTCTGTGGTTCTGTGGGGGAACCATGGGGGACCATGCTGAGCCAAGAATGGACTCTGTCCCTAAATGGCATCAACTTGAATGCAAACAGTACTTTGTCTGAGTTATACCTGACTTACTGCCTTACACACAACCAGTGGTACAGAAGGTGGCAATTTGAGACCCGGCCTTTCATTCCACAGCTAGCAGAGGGTGAAACGGTTCCAGCTGCCTTGTATCACCTCACACAGACAAGGCTCTGGCTGCCTTGGAGATGTTGCTGAATGAGGTATTACAAAATATTGCCAATAATCATCAGCCACAGGGACAGCACCACAGAGTCATAGAATAGCCTGGATGGAAAAGACCTTAAAATTACTGAGTCCAGTCATAACCTAACATCTTCCTGCACACAACTGTTAGGCCACCTCCCTAAGCTCCTCATCCAAATGTCCTTCAAACACTTCCAGGGATGATGACTCCACCACTTCCCTGGCCAGTCTGTTCCAGGGCCTGAGGACACTTTCAGTGAAGAGATTTTTCCTAATATCTAATGTGAACCTCCCTTGGTGCAACTTGAGTCCATTTCCTCTCACTCTATTGCTTGTTAGCTGGGAGAAGAGGCCAGCCCCCACGTCCACGAGATGACAGAAGAATGGGATAAATATTCCAGAAGAAGCCTCACCATGGGGAGGAGAACCTCTCTCTACCTATTAACCACACCCCTTCTAATACACCCCAGGATGCCATTGGCCTTCTTGGCTACAAGGCTACATTTCAGGGGAAGGAAGAGGAGCAGGGTGAGGAGCAGCCCAAGCAGGAGATTCAAGCTGGAGGTTACCCTTTCCTCAAACTTCTGCCTTTACACTGAGTGTGATGCTCATGGTCTGGGATACACCTGTGAGCCAACTCAAGCCAGCTGTCCAGGCTGACTCAGAACCGCTAATGGCTTACAGCACATGGCTGGCCTGTGATTCCGTACCAGCAAAACCAGGACCTCCTCTAAAAGGGAAGCCATTGATTTAATTATATAAACCACATCATTATTAACTGAAAACCACCAGGATTCATGTGGAAAGGGCCTGAAGTGTTAAATAAACACAGTGCAATGGAAGAAGCTGGCAAAAGGCAAGTTAAACCTGTAGGAAAACAGATCATTCTTCACAGGAGGCCTGATGAACCTTCCAATGCCTTCATGCCAGTTTGCTTCCTGATTAATTTACGTTGAAGAGCAATTTTTGCCATCCCACTTTCTGAAGGTGTTGGTTTTGTTTAGCTTGCCTCTGTCTGTGCAAGTTCATTCCATCCCTTCTACCCTTTCCATAATCTGGTTTCTCCCAATACCTCTCCCAGCCCCTGTAACTTTTAACCTCTTCTTCTCTAAGTGAATCCAGAAATACTTACTGACGATTTCCTACTTTCTTGATGAAAATCTGTGAATAAAAATAAATTCTTTTGCATTTGCTTTTAGAGCTCAAGTCCATCTCCTGGCCCTTCTGCATATTCTTTAACATAAACCAGCTTGAACAAGGAAACTTGACCACAACCTACAACTCTTGGATTAACAGAGGGAGCATTAAACACCATCTGCAAAACACCATTGAATTCTTCACATTGTTTCACGAAGGAAAATTCACTTCCCTGTAGTTTTAATTTCTTTGGAGCCATTGCAAAGGATTCCCACCCTGAAATCTCCTCTTGGACATATGCCTTGTGGAGCTCTGTCCCTGCAAACTGTGAACCTCCCCCTGCCTACAGCAATCCCACTGGTATCCAGTGCTGCCTGTCCTGGGGTGACAGCCAGCACACCAACTTGAGGGCAGCAGAGCAAGAAGAGCAGGAAAGGCAGCAAAGGGAAAGATTAACCCTGACTTAAGCCCAGAGCTCAGAAGGATGCAGGATATATGAATGACAGCTTAGAGGTTTTCACAGCAGCAGAATTTTGGGAAGGTAATATAGGTTTCTTCATCTTAAAAATACTTAATTTTAACACTTAAAGCACACAGGATACCAGCATGGTGGGGGTTGAACCTCATGAAGTTCAACAGGGGCAAGCACAGGGACCCTTCCCTCCCTGCATCAGGGTAGGTTAGGGGGTAACAAGGTGGAAGCAGCTCTGGTGAAGGACTTCCAAGGTCACCATGAGGCAGCAATGTGCTCTCATGGATGAAAATGCCAATGGTTTTCTTGTGTGCATTCAGAAGAGTGTGTCCAGCAGGTCAAAGGAGGTTCTCCTCCCTCTCTGTCGCAGTGAGGCCACACTGGAGTCATGGATCTAGTTCTGGGCTCCCTAGTCCAAGAGAGACAGGGAACTAATAGAGAGAGCCTCCACTGTAAGGCTGCAAAGATTCTGAAGGGACTGGTACATCTCTCTGAGGAGGAAAGTGAGAGACCTGGGGCTGTTTAGCCTGGAGAAGAGACGACTGAGAGGGGATCTTCTCAATGCTCGTCAGTATCTAAAGGCCAGGGGGCAGGAGGATGGGGCCAGACTGTTTTCAGTGGTGCCCAGCAACAGGACAAGGGGCAGTGAGCACAAACTGGAACCTAGAATGCTCTGCCGGAATAGGAGAAAAACTTTCTTTCCTGTGAGGGTGCCAGAACACTGGAACAGGCCCCAAGGGATGTAAGGGAAGATGATACACTACAGGGGGAGGTTTTAGATCTTGGACTCCTTCCAAAACTGCTTAGGAATTCATGATGCTGAGAAGTGGCAAAGAAGGAATGACTTAAGTCTTCTAGCACTGACCTGAAGAGCCACACATCCCAAGTGTCAACTGATGATGTGCCAAGAATAAAACCCGTGGGGACAGAATGTCTTTAAAAGTGACTTTTCCCTTTCATTCTCCTCTAAAACCAGGAGTGCTGCAGAGAATTGCAGTTTCAGAGGGCCAGGTAGTTAAAGGAAACCAAATCAAACCAGTGAAGCTTCTAACCACCCATCCATCTACCTAGATCAGCCCACCAAAAGCAAACCACGTCCACACTTCAGCCAGTTGTCTTCTGCAGGAAACATACATAAAAATAATGACACTTTGAGCAGAGCTGCTTAATTTATTTTTTTTCTGGTGAAAAGTGGAGCTGAAATAGAAACTTCATGGGGACAAGGGAAAAATAGGCTTGTTGAATGATGTGGAATGTAAGTTATGAATGCTGAGCTTAGGAAATAATGTCACAAACATCTGCCCAAGTAATAAAGCACAACTCATCAGCTCTGTAAGCTTTCTAACTGTGTACAGTCTAACTTGCTGTGCTCTGCAGCTGCTTTGCCTCCAGCACATCCTTTAGGGTGGGGATTTTCTAATATTTCTTTCAAAAGCACTTAACCAATTTGGCTTGCTACCACAACTGCACAGAAGGTAGAAAAAACCCAGAAAAAGATGTTATTTTAACATAAATGAAGTCCACTGAGCTCTCCTAGCTCTGTTCCTTATGTGGTCTGGATAGGCTTTTTGGCTAGAATCAGTGAATTTTGGCTGGAATCAGTGAATCAAATAACTTTTAATATGATGAAAAATCTCAGGGATCTGGCTAGTCATGGCTGAAAGGATCTCAAAGTTTGGCTGAAAGACATGAAAAGATGCTGGGTGATAAAGAACAGAGGTAATTATACACAAACTCAGTGGCTAGGGATAGAAGAAAGATAAATTCAAATGTGAAGTAGGGCTTTTTCAAAAGAGTCAGCACAACTAATCACTGGGACAGATTGTTGATGACATGAGATTGTTGATGATATGAGATTGTTGATGACATGAGTGGCTTCATCATAGTGTTCTCTGAAAGCTACATCTTCAGAGGAATGAAGTATTAGGTTCAGCTCAGGGATGAATAGGGATGATGATGTTAAACTGAAAGAGAGGAGATTCAGACTAGAAAGAACAAAGCAAGTGTTTATGCTGAGGGTGGTGAGACCCTGGCCCAGGTTGCCCAGAGAGGTGGTATGTCCCTGTGATCATTTGAGGCTGTGCCTTTAAGAACAAACAGTGCTGGGACACTCTGGCTGAATGTTTTCGGTACTAGAACAAAAACATTCTGATATTCTAAACGAATTTCATTGGTGGATAGACAAAATGCAACTTTAAATTGTTGAGCAGTTGGAATTTTTTTCTCTCTCAGTTCAGTTTCGTTTGGGAGTTGGGGAAGTGTGGGTTTCAGCCTGCTCTCCCTGCCTGCTTCTCTGTGAACTGCTGGAGTTGGCCTTCAGATAAGCAAAAACGAATCCTGCATGGGCTTTTGAAGCTTACTAACAACTCTTTTCCTTAGTAACTTGCCTTTCTTTCTCTCTAACCCCTTTTTGGGAAAAAAAGGGAGGTAGGGGGGGAGAGAGGGGGTTACAGGGAGGGGATCCCTCCTGGGGGAGGGATTTTTGTTATTTCTCTTTGCTGTATATTTCTGTGTATATATTGTAAATACCTGTATATATTGTGTTATATATAACCTGCTTTCCATATATGCTTGTAAATATATAGCTTTGCTCTTCGACTGGGTTAGCTGTGGTTTCTTACTCTGTGGAGGAGGGAGAGCTAAGCCCTCTCTCAACCTACCACAGTCCCATCCCTGAATCATTCCAGGTCAGATTGGCCAGAGCTCTGAGCAACCTGCTCTAGTTTCAGATGTCCTTGCTACTTCAGCAAGGATGGCCTAGATGACCTTTAAAGGTTCCTTCCCTTCCAAACCATTCTATGAGTCTAAACACGGCAGTCCCTTCAGATGGTCTATTGGGAATTATGCTATGATTCAGTGGGGGTAGGGTAGGCTAGGGTAGGATAGGATAGGATAGGATAGGCTAGGCTAGGCTAGGCTAGGATAGGATAGGATAGGATAGGATAGGATAGGATAGGATAGGATAGGATAGGATAGGATAGCTTATTTCAGTTGGATGGGACCTACACCAACCAGCCCAACTGACTGATGACTTCAGTGCTGAACAGAAGTTCAAGCACATTATTAAGGATATTGTCTAAATGCCTCTTAGATGTCCAAATTCCTGGACATTGGTGTTAAGATTGATGTGAGATGGCACACAAGATTCTCTAGTGATCTCTTCTGGAACTTTTCTAACAGGAGAGGGGTGACAAGGAACACCTGGGCCAGAACAGCAGTCCTGTACTACGTTTCCCACAGCAGCCCAGAGCAGATGCAAAGAGGAGAACAGAAAAGAGAAAGTAAGTGATGGCTATCACAGGAAGAGCTTCCCTAAGTGAGACTTTACTGTTGTCACACTCAGAAATAGAGATGCTGTGCAAGGGCTGGCTGGAGTACAAGAATATCCACAAAGATGGAGGGGGTAAGAAGTGAAAACCAAAAGAATCACCAAATTCCAGCACAGTGGAGGTTTGCCGTGACCTCTGCAGATCATCTAGTCCAACCTCCCTGCTGAAAGCAGGATCACCCAGAGCAGGTTGCCTGGGATCACATCCAGGTGGGTTTGGAATTTCTCCAGAGAAGGAGACTTCACAGCCTCTCTGGGCAGCCTGTTCAAGGGCTCCAGCACCCTCACAGGAAAGATTTTTTTCCTCCTGTTCAGAAGGAACCTCCTGGGTGCCAGTTTGTGCCTATTGCCCCTTGTCCTGTTGCTGGGCATCACTGAAAATAGTCTGGTCTCATCCTCCTGCCCTTCAGATACTGATCAGCATTGAGAAGATCCCTGAAGTGCCAGTGAAGCACACCTTCCTCAGTCCCTCATGCTGAACTGGGAGACATTCCCATGCACAATGAAAACGGGGTTTAAACTGGTTTTGTTGTGTTTGACTCCTTCTTGGAGTACTGTACTGAGTGGCTTCTTTAAATGTAAAGCCTTACAAAGCCTGAGCAGCTCTACTCTAGCTGGTTGAGACATGGCAGCTAGGAACTACACACAGGATTTCCATCTGTCATGTACTCTACAACCTGCATTCCTTTGTATCCCCAAGTCCTATGATTACAGTAATTGAGTGAGGGTGAGAGCCTGACATTCCTTGGGTTTTATTGTCTCATGGGCAGTATTATGGGCTTTCAGTTCATAGCAGGTGATGACAGACAAGAGTGATTCACTACCAAGAAAAAAACCCTGACTTTCCCCACAGATCTAGTCAGGCAGAATGGACCTCATCAACAAAGCTGTGGAGTACACATTGCTACATGACACAGTGATGAAATAGGGTTCTAAAAATATCATCCAGAGGATGACAACATGGATAGAGCAAAGTCTTTACATATAGCCTCCAGCTTACCAAACCTCCTATTCCTTTCCAGCTCAGCTCTGGCTCTGTAAAGGCAGAATTTAATTAGGTCCAAAAGTGGAATATGGGAAACCTCCCAGCTAGGTCCTGAAATGGGAGAGCTGAATTTTGGGGCTTTAGGGGAAAATTTTTGTATAGACACAGACATGAAACATAAATGTGAACAAACAGTAAAGCTGAGATGAAAGAAATTAATTCTTCAAAGCATTAACTCCTTTTTTTGGAAGGGCACAAAAAGAAAAGAGGATCATGTTAACAGGGTTGGAAGAGCTTGCTTATTTAGCCCAGGTAACAAAGGTGATTACAGGACAGGACATCTGTCTGTGATAATGATCCAAGGTCTGGAGCCCCTCTGCTGTGAAACAGGCTGAGAGAGTTGGGGTCATTCAGCCTGGAGAAGAGAATGCTCCAGGGAAAACATCTTGTGGCCTTTCAATACTTAAAGGAGCCTATCAGAATGACTGGGACAGATTATTTACAGGGCCTGTTGTGATAGGACAAGGGGTGATGGTTTAAAACTAAAAGGAGGGAGATTAGAATTAGGTTATAAGGAAGAAGTTCATCACTATGAGGGTGGGGAGACACTGGCCCATGTTGCCCAGACAGAGGGTAGATGTCCCCAACCCTGGAAATTTTACAGGTCGGGTTGAACAGGCCTCTCAGTAACCTGCTGAGAAGATGTCCCTGCTGCCTGCAGAGAGGTTGGGCTAGATGACCCTTAAAGGTCCCTTTCCCATCCAGACCACTCCATGTTTCTATGAAATTTGACTGTTTCCTACTGGTGAAAACCAAGATTTCAGAATGGTTACAGAAACTACCTAACCTGTTTGGAATTATATTAACCCATTCCTGTCAGGGATTCTGTCACACAGTGAGTGCAGTGGAGTGGGAATGGACACAGAGAGATCCCTTCCTGTCGGATGTCTCCCCCTGTGCTCTTGGTGCGTACATGAACACCGTGTCTGTGTGTTTTCAGAAGGTTTTGGAGAATACTACAAACATTTCCCTCTATTTGCCAACAGAGGGCAAATACCTTCGATGGGACCATCATTCCCAGAAGAAGCAGCAGTTCTTGTACCTGTCCCTGCTCCGGGAACGCTTCCCTAACACTAACCGTGCCCCGCTCTGCAGCCGGCTCACGTAGGTGGCTATCAGTGTGTGCTCGTCAGCAACTGGGCTGGCAGCCTCCAGGCTGCGGGGTGACCTGGTGTTAATGGAGGCAAAAGAGAGCAAACAAAACCAGGACATGAATACAAAGCAAATCATTAATGAATGTTAACAAAACAAACAGTCAAAAAATCAAACCAAGCATGAGCAGTTAAACATGGAAAGATGTTTCTGTAAGACCCATGAAAACGACCTGTTCTGCGGGGAGGGATGGAAACGCAGGTTAGAGCAACATTTGGGTAGGTAAATGTGGAATGGGGGGTGTCCTTGAGCCTGCTGTCACTTGGAGAGAGAGAGACAGCCTCAAACAGTGCCACCAAAGCTCTGATGGCAGCAGGGACATTCCCACCAGAATCCGTGGTCTTCAGGCAGCTCCTGGGAATAGGTGAGAACCACCAGAGCCAGAATGGCTGGGCAGACCGGAGCCCAAACCTGTAGAGAACTTACCCTTATGATGGCAAACAGCACCCAAAATACCTCAAACCAAACTGGGTGGCAGTTTTATTGATGTATCTAAAACCAGACCTGTAAGTGGCCAGTTTCTTTCTCTCATAATAATAAATGAAAATATGAAGAAGGTGATTAAAACCTACAAAATGAGTTGATATCCACTACTAAGAGTAGTGGACACCAACCAATCAAACTACCCTCTAATAGGGATTAATTAAATGACACTTTTTGTTTGTTTGTTTTGAGGACTTGTAAAATAAGGTTACTGTGCTTCTGACTATTTCTATGCGTAGAGGTTGGACACATCAAATATTTGTCAGAACTCATCTCACATAAAGAACTATTTGTCTGTATCACAGAGCCTCAGAATCCCAGCATGGTGCAGGTTGGAAGGGACCTCTGGGCATTAGCTAGTCCAACCTCCCTGCTAAAGCAGGGTCACTCACAGCAGGTTGCCCAGGATCACAATGTCCAGGTGGGCTTGGAATCTTGTGAAAGAAGGAACTCCAAAACCACTCTGCACAGCCTCTTCTAGGACTCTGCACCCTCATGGGAAAGACTTTTCTAATCATCTTCAGATGGAACCTCCTGGGTTCTAGTGTGTGTGCCAGTTGCACCTTGTCCTGTTACTTGGTGCCACTGAAAAGAGCCTGGCTCCATCCTCTTGACCTCTGCCCTTTACATATTGATCAGTACTAAGAAGATCGCCTTCTCTTCTCCAGGCTAAACAGCCCCAGGTCTCTCAGCCTTTCCTTCTCAGAGATATGCTCCAGTCCCCTCAGCATCTTTGTAACCTCTGCTGGCCTCTCTCCAGTAGTTCCCTGTCTGTCTTGAACTGGAGAGTCCAGAACTGGACCCATGACTCCAGAGGTGGCCTCCCTAGGGAATAGCAGAACAGGAGGAGAACTTCCTTTGATGTGCTGGCTGCACTCTCTCCTGCAGTTCGTGTCTAGAGAAAGCACCACTCTGTACTGGGAAATGAAAGCCCTGGGAAGGTATGACATCAGACTTTTTACATAAAAAAAAAGATTCTTGAGCATAAATCACTGTTATTTTAGCCTAATATGCATTTCTTCCTAAAACCCCAGTGTTCAAGAAATCCCATTTGTCATTTCTCTATCAGGTGTTCAAGCTGCTCTTTCAGTTCATAATCTGCAGTTAATTCCCTCTCCACACATGGCCAGGAAGTATTTGTTTCAGGAACCTTTAAAGACATGGCTTTTATTGCTGTCAGCATGAACATACTGACACTGTGAAAACAGAATTCACATTTTTTTAGACACACAAACTCTTTTCTTCTATGTTACATGCAGCAACACGCCAGAGAAGTCTGCCAGAAGCAGAATAAGACCCTATAAAAAAAGAGGTAAAATGGAATTATCCACACCAACCCCTCTGGGCAAGGAGCAACCTCTGTAATAATGGGTTTGTAATCAAAGTGCCTTAACATTAACCACTGCACAGAGGAATTTTTAAGCAATCTACACTTCATCAAGTCTGACTACCAGCAAGTGCTGAAAAGTTTGGCTTAGGTGGGATTTAGAGCAAGCACATGGCTGTAAACACAACAAGTAAGATTCCAAGACCTTCTTCATCATAACTCCTTACAATGCTCTACTGAAAGGGAAAAAGCCCAACAGAGATGACAATGTTTGTAACACAAAATGGCAACAGCTTTGACAACAAACAGCATTCCTGGGTTTGGAAGAGAAGTAAGTTAGATTCACTTGAGTCTGAATGCTGTTCCTAGAATCCCAGAATCCCAGTATGGTGGGGGTTGGAAGTGACCTCCGCAGATCATATAGTCTAGCCTCCACCATTAAAGCAGGGTCATCCACAGCAGCCTGCCCAGGATTGCAACATCCAAGCAGGTTCAGAATCTCTCCAGAGAAGAAGACTTCACAACCTCTCTGGGCAACCTACTTCAGGGCTCCAGCATCCTCATAAGCTTACCCTCCTGTTCAAATGGAACCTTCCGGGTTCCAGTGTGTGCACATTGCCCCTTGTCCTGTTACTGGATGCCCCTGAAAAGAGTCTGGCTCCATCCTCTTGTCCCCTGCCCTTTAGATATTGATGAGCATTGAGGAGATCCCCTCTTAGTCTGCTCTTCTCCTGGTCAAACAGATAAGGTCCTAGATATGACACTCCTCTTACTACAAACCCCAATGACATCATCATCTCCTTTTCTATGGGAATTTGTTGACTTGTGTCCAGCCCTGAATGCTCTGTGACTCCACAGAAAAGAGTTCTGTCTGGTCTGTTGTCCTCTACAACTTATTCATGCACTCCATTTTATTTCCTGTCACTCAGAGCTGTCTTTATTAATTTCATCATTTTGATCACAGGATCACAGAATCATAAAGGTTGGACAAGGCCTCGAAGACCATCCATTAATCTAACACTGCCAATGCCACCACTAAGCCATGCCCTCAAGTGCAATGCCAGTTCCCTGGGCACTCTGCCCCAGAGCTTAACCACTCTTTCAGGAAAGATTTTTTCCCCAAAGTCCAATCTAAATCTTTGGTGGCACAGCTTGATATTGTTTCCTCTTGTCCTGTCCTTTGTTCCTTGGGAGAAGAGACTGACTCCCACCTCACTCCCACCTCCTTTCAGGGGAGTTGCAGAAAGTGAGAAGACCTCCCCCAGGCCTCCTTTTCTAAACAACCCCAGTGCCCTCAGATGCTCCCCACAAGCCTTGTGCTCCAATTACTTCATCAGCTTCATTGCCCTTCTTTGGACATGCTCCAGCACCTCAACATCCTTCTTCAAGTGTGGAGCCCAGAACTGAACCCAGTATTCAAGCTGTAGCCTCACCAGTGCCAAGTGCACAGGGACAATCACTGCCTTGGTCCTGCAGGCCACACCACTGTTGATACAAGCCAGGATACTACTGACCTTCTTGGTCCTGCATCTACAGACCATCCCGAATCAGAGGCTGGAGAATCCTCAGTACTCCCTCGCACAGTGGCTGTGACATTTACCTATTCCTGCTCCTTAGTGCATTCTGCAAGCTGCCAAGACATAAACCCAGTAACGCTGAGCTAGGAACAGAGTCCCTGGAGTCCCACCTGACCTGTGTTCCTTCTTTGATAGGAAAATATTGACATTCTCCTTCTCTGATTGCAATTTTTCCACTGGTGTTGCACTCCCAGAACAGTCCACATCCACCTAGTTTATCTATGAATACAGCATATGGGATAGTTTCAAGAGCTTTATGAGTCACTGCATTGTAAATTGCTGCCTCCCCCTCCTTTAGGAGGCCACCCACCCAGGCAGAACCACCCAGTTTCCATTCTTGGGCAGGATTTGTTCCCCACATAGATATGTCAGCTATTTTTATTCTCTATCCCTCTACGTGGGCACTGACCAATTGCTTTATGATGCGTTTGGGAGGGGAAGGTAACTCTGACTGTCACAGATGTATTTCAGCAAAAAAATCTTTGTATCACAAAATCCCAGTGTGGTGGGGGCTGAAAGGGACCTCTGGAACATGTCCACCAGCACTCCCAGGTCCTCCTTTCCAACAGATCAACCACTAATCTGATCTAGTTGAGGATGCCCCTGCTTACTGCAGAGAGCGTTGCACTAGATGACTTTTGGAGGTCCCTTCCAACCTAAATCATTCTATGATTCTGTCCTGGGGTAGAGGTTATTCCTCCCCAGGCACAGGACCCTACACTTGCCCTTGTTGAACTTACAGCAGAATTCCCTGCAAATTTCTATTCTCCTGGTTCACAACTCTGTAAACCTTCACTAAACTGCACACTGCTGTTCTGGCTGCTGAGAAGGGTAGGAGCTTTTGACAGAGCTGCTAGGATGTAACCTAGAGGGGTCTCTTGTTTTCTGTTGCATTACTTTCCCCTGTGACTGATTTACATAGATGTGAAGGTCAAAAAGGATAATTACCACCATTGTCTGCATAACACAGATGCTGAAACGTAGCACAGTAATTTCTAATCACAGCCACGTCTCTGCCTGACCTGCAGCTCTCTGTTGAGACCATGATGTAATCTGGCTTAAAGATCTGAAGTCATGGGGAAGCCAAAACATTTCCGGAATGCTCTGAACAACCCAAGGGACACCACTTGTCACCAATCTCCATCTGGACTTCAAGACATTGAGTACTACCCTCTAGATGCCACCATCCAGCCAATTCCTTATCCACTGAAGAGTTCACCTGTCAAATCTGTATCTCTCCAATTTGGCAAATAGGATGTTGTGGGGGACCGTGTCAGAAGCCTTGAAGAAGACCAGATAGATAACATCTGTAGGTCGTCCCTTGCCTGCAGACATCATCACTCCAACACAGAAAGCCACTAGGCTCATCAGGCAGGACTTGGCCTTAATGAAGCCACGTTGGCTGTCTTTGATCACCTCCCTGTCTTCCATGTGCCTTGTCAGAGCTTCTAGGAGGATCTGTTCCATGTTCTTCCCAGGCACAGAGGTGAGGCTGACAGGTGGTTAGTTCCCAGGTTCCTCCTTCCTACCCTTTTCAGAAATGGGTGCAATGTGTCCCTTCTTGCAGTCTTCAGGGACTTCACCTGACTGCCAGGACTTCTCAAATATTATGGAGAGTGGCCTGGCAACTACATCAGCTAATTCCCTCAGGACTGTGGGATGACTCTCATCAGGCCTGTTCTCATCTTAAAGTGGACATCTAGATCAGGTCTGCTCTATCACACAGAATCACAGAATCACCAAGGTTGGAAGAGACCTCAAAGATCATCAAGCCTAAACTTCCCCTGGTGCAGCTTAAGACTGTGTCCTCTTGCTCTGGTGCTGGTTGCCTGGGAGAAGAGACCAACAACCTCCTGCCTACAACTACCCTTCAGGTAGTTGTAGACAGCAAGAAGGTCTCCCCTCAGCCTCCTCTTCTCCAGGCTAAGCAACCCCAGCTCCCTCAGCCTTTCCTCACAGGGCTGTGCTCAAGGCCTCTCCCCAGCCTCGTTGCCCTTCTCTGGACACGTTCAGGTGTCTCAATGTCCTTCTTAAACTGAAGAGCCCAGAACTGGGCACAATACTCAAGGTGTGGCCTAACCAGTGCTGAGTACATATAGAATACATAGAATACAGAAGATTCCTCAGCAGGGCAGAAGGGTAGAAGTACATTTGAAGTGGGAAAATCATGTAATTAACCTAATCAAGGACATGCTGTCTTTGGGAAGAGAATTACTGAAAGAACAATAGTGCACACTGACCACAAGGGAAAGCAAAAAAAAAATACAAATCTATTTCTGAAGTAACTTAAAATAAATTAGCAAAAACAAAATAAGATTTAGTGGCTGGGCCAAGTCCAAAAAAAGAAACATAATCATTGGTTAGCTGGAAAGGCTCCTTGGCTGTGAAAATGAGAGAAATGCTGAGTTTTGTTAAATTAACAAACACAGGCAAGGTTGCATTAAAAGCAGCTCCACCAAGAGGGCTCTAGGAGTGATGGTGGACAGTAAGCTCACCATCAGCCCGCAATGTGCCCTCGTGGCCAAGAAAGCTGATGGTTTCCTGGGATGCATTCAGAAGAGAATGGCCAGCAGGTCAAGGGATGTTCTCCTCCCCCTCTACTCTGGCCCTAGTGAGACCACATCTGGAGTACTTGGTCCAGTTCTGGGCTTCCCAGTGCAAGAGAGACAGCAAGCTGAAGGAGAGTCCAGCAAATGCTATAAAGATGCTGAGGGGACTGGAGCATCTCTGTGACAAGGCAAGGTGGAGAGACTTGGGGCTGTTTAGCCTGGGAAAGAGCAGACTGAGAGGGCATCTTCTTGTTGCTGATCAATAGCTAAAGGGCAAGGAGCAAGAGGATGAGGCCAGACTCTTTTCATTGGTGCCCACTGACAGGACAAAGGGCAATGGGCACAAATTGGAACCCAGGAGGTTCCATCTGATGATGAGAAGAGACTTCATTCCTGTGAGTGTGCTGAAGCCCTGAAGCAGGCTGCCCAGAGAGGTTGAGGAGTCTCCTCTGGAGAGATTCCAAACCTCACTGGATATTGTGATCATTGGCATCCTGCTGTGGGTGACTAGGTGATCTCCAGCAGCCACTTCCAACCCACACCACGCTGAGATTCTGGAGACATCTACAAAGGTGTGGTGGGTTGAAATGCATGAACACATGGAACATCTGGCTTCCACCTCTGAACCAACACCATTACATGTAAACACACCAGTGAATCAGCTGGCATTTTTCATTTGGAAACTTACATTTTGCAAGATGAAGAACACCAAAATTGTAACATTACACATAGAAATGTGAACAAAATCTACAGCTGAGTGTGGCCACAGCTCCCAGAACTCCCCCATCACCACAAAAATCTTTCTCTGACCTCATTCTGTCTACAGCAGTTTAGAGAGCTTGCTTCCTTGTGCAAAACAAAGCCATTGCAATGGTGGGACTTGAAGAGTTCACTGCCCCTCTGGATATTTTCTCACTGAACATAGAGAATGAGGAGGCTGGAAACACTGAAGGTTCCTCCAAGAGGTGTGCATGGAATCAAAAACAGTGTCAGAGAGGGCTCCTTTAGGTTGTTTTTTTTTTTTTTTCCACCTTTTTAGTAGACAAAACAACTGACCTCAGGCATCAAAACCCTGTTCTTTCAGCTCAGCCCCATTCCCAACAAAACAGTTGTCAAAGGCAGGTTATTTTTGTGGGTTTAAGACCAGGAAATCACAAAAAGAGGATTCTGTCCTTCCCTGCCACTGAATGGTCAGCGTTCACTGGGAAGAGTGAGAAAGTCTGCAGTGCAGCTGGCCCCATCCTGATCAAATCATGGGATAATTTAGTGGGAAAGGACCTTTAAAGGTCATCTAATCTAGCTACTCTGCAGTCAGCAAGGACAACAAAGCTGCTGAAGGGTCTAGAGCACAGGTCTTGTGAGGAGCAGTTGAGGGAAGTGGGGTTGTTTAGCCTGAAGAAAAGGAGTTTCAGGGGAGACCTTCTCACTCCCTACAACTCCCTGAAAGGAGTTTGGAGTGAGGTGGGGGTTGGTATCTTCTTCCAGGGAACAAGCAGAAGGACAAGAGGAAACACCTTCAAGTTGTGCCAGTGGAAGTTTAGGTTGGACATGAGGAACAATTTCTTCCCCAAAGGGGTTGTCAAGCCCTGGAACAGGCTGCCCGGGGCCACATCCATGGAAGGGTTTAAAAGCCATTCAGATGGTGTGCTGAGGGACATGGTTTAGAGGCGACCTGGCAGTGCTGTGTTAACAGTTGGACTCAATCTGAAAGGTCTTTTCCAACCTCAACAATACTATGACTCTAATTTAGGAACAAAGAAGTGAAGCCACTGAAACATTTTCAGTTTGAACAGCTTCAGCACATTTAAATGTGGCTCTGAGCCCCATTCAGCTCACATGGAGCAGCCTTGGTGACCCTGATATCTTTATTTCATGCTGCAAAGACGTGACAGTGCCTCCAGCTAGGGAAATGAGGCCTGAAGTTTATTCAGTGATGTGCTTTTACATCATGGATTAACCCAGAGCAATACTTACAGTAATAAATCTTAGGGGAAACACTGTAATGAGACATAGGTGAACTGACAAAAGAGAAATTGAGCCAACTTTCAAAGGGGGAAAACCCCATTTCTCCTCCTCACCTCACTCTATTTCACCTCTACATTCTCCAAGTTTACAGAAATGGAAGATGCAAACAGCACAGACATGAGCTTCTGTGACAGACTACATGACAGATGAACCAATAATGCTTCAACATATTCAGAAGTTCAGTCAGTGCACTAAAAGCCTCAAAATACTTGGAAACATTATACCATACGTGGACAGACATATGCTGAGACACACCTAACAGTGTCAAGCTGAGGCAAGAGCCAAGTATTTCAGCTTTCAAGCTTAGTGCTAAATTCACAGATCCCACAGCTATCCAGTTTGGCTGTATGCAGAGGTTATGCACAAGTCAGTGGACCTTAAAATGCTCAAGGCTAAAAAAATCCCCTGCTGTTGGATGCATTACAGAACCCTAGAATCCCAGTGTGGTGAGGGTTGGAAGGGACCTCTAATCGTTCTTCACAAGTGATGTGTTACATTAAATGAGATAAAATTAACATTTGCCATTAACTGACATTTGGCATTGTCTAGTACTTCAAGCAAAGGTAGGAACCATTCAAATTAGGGCAATTATTTGTATCCTAGAATATCAGCATAGTGGGGAGCAGAAAGGACTTCTGGAGATCATCTATGCTAAAGCACAGTCACCCACAGCAGGTTGTCCAGGATCACGATGTCCAGACAGGTTTGCAATCTCTCCAGAGAAGGAGACTTCTCAACCTTTCTGGGTAGACTGACCCAGGGCTCCAGCACCCTCACAGGAATGAAGTTTCTCTTCATGTTCAGATGGAAATTCCTGGGTTCCAGCTTGTGCCCCTTGCCCTGCTGTCTGGCCCCATCCTCTTGCCCCTACCCTTTAGCTTGCCTCTTGAGTACCTCCTTGTCACTAAAAGAGTGACAGCTAGGTTTCCTATTCCCTGAAGGGAATATTCACTCGCAGCTTTGGAGAAGTGAAGTCTCCAGTGAACCACCTCACTATCCTCCCTAACATCCTAACAAGGCAGAAAAATGCAATTCCAGAAGGATTCTACTAAATATTTTTGATGGTTGAATACATACAGCCATACATTAATTTACATATATAGAACTAGTGAAATATAAGCCCAAATTCAAATCTAAAAGCCTTCACCAGACATGGGCAACTCCAAAGACCTCTGGCAGCTTGGCTGTGTTGGGTGTGGAGAACACATGCTAACAACAGCAGTGCAGGGCACAGTGAAACGTGAACTGTCTCCAGCAGAACAGAACAGCCCTTTGTGAGCAGAGGAGCCTATGACACAAGATCAGCCTTCCTCAGAAGGGCTTTGAAAGCAATGCTCTAACTGAAAACAAAACTAAAACCCTCTTTAGAGCTCTTTAGGTATTTCTTCAGTCACTCCCAGGCAGTAACAGGTAAAACAAAAGATAACCACTCCAGAGAGAACAACAGGAAGCAATGCAAACAGTTCCTTGTATTACCAGTGCTGCAGACATGGTTGGAAGTGTCATTGTTGTCTGAAACAGAAGGTCCTAGTGATACAACCCCCAAAATCTGTAATTTTTGCCTCTCAGAGAAATCAGCAGCTGAGGCACACTTACCTTTTTGTTGGGGTAGGTGCTCCAGAGGACATGTGGGTCACCATGGTGTCATTCATGTTAGTCAGAGGCCGAGGAGGACTACAACAGAAATATTTATTCCAGTTAGTGATTTCAGCAAAAAATGAAACAAACCCAACCCAAGGGAAAAGGACATTGGTGTGCTCTGTGACAGCATCAGGTCAAACAGCAGCAGCAAAAACTGCTTTGCACAAAGTGACTTGAAGAGCTTGGTCCACTGTGGTCTAACAATGATGTGATGTGTTACATTAAATGAGATAAAACTAACATTTGTCATTCACTGACATTTGGCATTTTCTAATACTTCAAGCAAACGTAGGAACCATTCAAATGAGGGCAATTACTTGAATCCCAGAATCCCAGCATTGAGGGGGTCAGAAAGGATTTCAGAAAATCCTCTAATCCAACAGCAGGCTGCCCAGAATCTCTCCAGAGAAAGAGACTTCACAACCTCTCTGGGCAGCCTGCTCCAGGGCTCCAGAATCCCAGGTTCCAGTTTGTGCCCATTGCACCTTGTACTGGTACTGGGCACCACTGAGAAGAGTCAAGCCCCATCCTCTTGCCCCTCTCAGTCTGCTCATCTCCAGGCTAAACAGCCCCAGGTCTCTTAGCCTTTCCTCCTCAGAGAGATGTTACAGTCTCCTCAGCATCTTGGTAGCCTCCACACATGATACACTGTTCATATTAGAGACATGAAACTGAAGAATCACACTGGTGTTGCATCACTTTACACTACAGAGTGACTGACAATGATGATTATTTTGCAGGCATGTTGATGGAATTTTAAGGAGATATTTAAAGGAAAACAGGTGGTTTTGTGGATGTTTCAAGGTAAGGGTTAATATGAAGCATTTCTTGGGGACAGGCAGACTGGCTTCACAGGCAGAAGACCCTGCAGTCAAGACCTTGATACCATTAGAAAGATTTGCTTCGAGTTAAATATAGGGATTATAACAAAGGAATAACAACCAAATCCATAGGGAACCCTAGATTAGTTTATTAACTGAAACCCCCTCCATGAATGATAAGTAAAGGCTGATGAAACATAAAACTGCACACAACAGAGGAGATAAAACCATCAGAGCTGGCTTGACAGTCCTGTCACTTTTCTCAGAGAAGGTGTGGACTAGAAAAAGCAATAAAGTGAGATTGAGTCCTCTGTCTGGGAACTTGAGTTTCTCTCACACAGCAGTTTAAGAAGTACCATTCATTAGAATTCAATAGAACTGCTTGTCCTGCACCTGGGCTGGGTCAACCTCTGGCATCAGTCCAGGCTGGGAGTTGAAGGGATGGAGAGCAGCCCTATGGAGAAGGACTTGGGCACGCTGGAGAGCGAAAAGGTGGATGGGAGCTGGCACTGTGCACTCACAGCCCAGAAGCAAATTGTCTCCTGAGCTGCATCCAAACCAGTGTGGCCAGCAGCCTCCGATTCACTCTGGTGAGACTCCATCTTCAGTGCCGTGTCCAGCTCCAGGCTCCTCAACACAGGAGAGATATGGACCTGTTGGAGTGGGTCCAAAGGAGACCACAAAGATGATCTGAAGGCTGTAAGGACAGGTTGAGAGAGTTGGGGTCGTTCAGCCTGGAGAAAGCTTCGGAGAGACCTTCTCATGGCCTTCCAGTACTTAATGCGGTCAATAAGAAAGGGGTGATGGTTTTAAACTGAAAAAAAAAGGTGAGATTCAGAATAGAAGGAAGAAAATGTTTACACTGAGGGTGGTGAGACATTGGCCCAGGTTGCCCAGAGAGGTGGTAGATGCCTCATTCCTGGAAGCACTCAGATGAGGTTGGATGGGGCTCTGAGCAATCTGCTCTTGTTGCAGACGTCCCTGCTCATTTCAGTGGGGTTGGACTAGATGCCCTTTAAAGGTCCCTTCCCACCCAAACCAGTCTGTCATTCAATGACTTCATTCAGAAAGGCTGTAGTCAGGCACAGACTGATAGGTTCATCAACATCAGTAAGAGCATTATCATACTTGATGCTGAGATGATAGATCATTAATTTCACCAGGCCAACCCGGACATTATTCACACTAAGAGTGATTAGTGGGCTGCTTGTGCTTCCTGTTATTCTAGCCCGTCTTGTTTACCTTTAAGACGATGAGATACAGGATCTATAGCTGTTTTGTTTTCAAGCTTCCTTTCTGGCCAGTTTGACTGTGTAACAATCCAAAACACAAAGGAGGACATAGTCTTCTAGGTTAGTATATAAAGGAGATTGATTCTTTTTGTTTTGCCAGAGGACCGAAGAACCTACCATGCAGTGGCAAAGGAAGATAGATCCAGAGATAGATGTTTGAAATGCACTTTGGCCAAGAATTTAATAATTTATATGGAACTTTTCCTTCTCAGAATCTTCCCATCTGTCACAGATATGACAAGACTCGGTGTACGTTCAGTGCAGTACAAGGACACTGGGCTGCTCTAAGGAGAACAGAGTTTCTCCTCTACCTGGCATGATGCAGGCACTGCAATATGACAAAAAGGCACAAGATGCAACTATGAAAACAAAGCATATCCAGGTCATCAAGGTCTGGTGCTAACAGCTATACAAGTCAGGTCATTCTGGCAAAGTGCATTGGATTTAAATGACCTAAAGTAAGGGTAGCTGTGAGGAGAAGGTTCAAGGGAGCAGGCAATGAGGGTAAAACCACATCACTATGTGCAAAATGCTCTATATTGTGAATACAACTGAAGCCATAGAATCATAAAGGTTGGAAAATACCTCCAAGATCATCAAGCCCAACTTCTAACCCAGAACTGTGAAGTCCACCACTAGATCCTTGTTGTTTAGCACCACATCTCTATGCCTTTTCAATCTCTCCGGGTATGGTGACTCTATTACTGCCCTGGACAGCCTGTTCCAGGGCTTGACAACGCTTTCCATGAAGAAATTGTTCCTCACGTTCAATCTAAATCTCCCCTGGTGCAACTTGAAGCTGTTTCCTCTCATCCTATTGCTTGTTTCTTGGCAGAAGAGATCTAATCCCACTCGGCTCCAATCTCCTTTCAGGAGTTCTAGAGAGTGAAGAGGTCTCCCCTGTGCCTCGTTTTCTCTAGGCTAAACAATTCCAACTCTCTCAGCCGTTCCTCAGAAGTCTTGTGCTCTAGGCCTCTCAACACCTTTGTTGCCCTTTTCTGGACATGCTCCAGCACCTCAGTGTCCTTTTAGAGTGAAGGGAAAAAAAGAGAAAACACTCTTTTACACATGCTGGAACTTGCCAAGACTCTCAGGCGAGGTTCTGCTGAGGATGTCCTTATGCTGCTTCCATTTGTGGCCACTGGCACACAGGTGTGGATGAAACAAGGGTGGCAGCACGGTGGATCCTCTGTATGGCTTAGGTAATTGGGGCCACTGTTGCTGAGCAGTTTGCTGCAGTCTGAGGAGTCTGCCATTTAAAATCAAACTGCTCCATAACAGGAGAGCATTTCAACCTCATGTGCTCACACACAACCCTGCAGGCTTGGGCTGGTGTAGAAACCTGCTCTGTGCACACAGGGACACTGAAGGAGCAGAGTTAAAAAATTCAGGTGGCGTGGCAACCATAGTCCCCCAGGGGGGTATCTTCCCCCACTGTATTGCACATTCTCCAAAAATAATATAAGAAAGGGAGATTCCCATTTATGGACTCAAAATTTAGAGCCTGCTCCAACGTGCCTCATTTTTGAGCTGTCCCACAGATCTTCAAGAACACAGTTTGATGACCTGATCCAGAGCCAGTTTGGCCCCACTCGGATTATTAAATGAAACAGAATCTTCCAAAACCCTGGAATGGGATCATCCACACATTTAAATTGTTAGCAGGCACTAGCACAGACTTGGCTGAGTCAAACAGCTCTCTTCTAACAATTCCTAGGAGTTTGCAGGAGCCAGGAACAACTCCCAGGAAGTGGTTCAGATGTGGCCAGACTCTTTTGGAAGGTGAGAAGCATTCATAGCACGGATGTGATGTTTCAGAGCCAGCTGCTTCACTGGCAAAGAGCAGTCCCAGGCACATTCAAATTAACAGCCATGCACAGCACTATGACTTGATCAAGGGCTTGTTGCTCTGGCTTTGTAGTTTCAGTTTTTCTCTGCTATCAAGGCCGCACAGCACTCAACCAGGAATCTGCCAGAGGACAGTGTTTGATCAGAAGCAACGATCCAGGGAAACTCCTCACATCAGTGGTGGCACTCAGGAGACTGGCAGTCATGAGTTAAGCAATGATTTACAGCACTGCTCAATCACCCTGCCTCCAGCATCTCAAAGCAATCGGTTATTTCAGCTGATAGAATCATTGAGGTTGGAAGGGACCTCTTGAGACCACCTAGTCCAAACTCTCTGCCCAAGCTTGAGCAGCCAGATCAGGTTGCTCAGTCAGGTTACTAGCATCTACAAGGATGGCGACTCCACCACCCCACTGATTACCTACAATCAGGCAACCTTTCTTCTTACATCAGAGGGTTTGAGCAGTTGGATCTGGGATAATCTGCAGAAACAGGTCAGTCTGCATTAAGGTCTGCATTCGCTAACATCAAAGAAGCTGGACTTTATGATCCTTAAGGATCCCTTCCAACCTGAGATATTCTGATTCTAAACCTACATGTGCTGAGCAGGAAGTGAGCAAGCAGATGGGAAGACCAGAACATCTAAGGACCATGAGCTTCACAAAGTCCTTTCAGGCCTGACTTTACACAAGCACAGGTTACTAGTTATCTAAAACCAGTTAAAGAATGGCCAAAAGTGAAAGCTTTAATTCATGCTAGGCAGGAGAGCATATACGTTTCAGAGCTCTGTGTGTAGTGGCTCTGGGGTGGAGCATGTATGAAACATTGTGCAATACAGACATTCATTAAATCAAAAGAGGAGGGCTGGCATGAGGAAAAGGATATTGTGCAGTGCTGCAGGATACTGAAGCTTCAGTAGCCCACAGAGCTACTTTTAAATAAGATGAGGTGAAAATTATAGCAGACCTCTTACTTTGACATTGCCCTTGCTATTCCACATAGTGTGCCTGGAGAGGTTCAACAATTACTTGAAACACTTCTGGAAGTTAATCAGGTCAGATACCTTCTTGCTTTGAAATTCATCAGCTCTGATGTGAGTGGGTCACACTGTGCCCTTGGTAATGGTGACCACAAGACAGGTGAATTTCCTGTCCAAAGGTTTCTCTACCAAGCTAATTTTTCTGCTGTTTGAGGGTAATTATTCCACTGGTATTTACTGGTACTCTTATCTGCTAATTACTCTCTTCTAACCTGGTCTGGTCTAGTCTATTCTGTTCTATTCTGTTCTATTCTATTCTACTCTACTCACCTCTCATAAAGTAGGTGGACATGAAAGAATGAGTTCTTTTGCACAGTGTACTGTATAGAACCAAACTCATAAATAAGGCCAAATATTTATGATTCAAAGCTAAATAATGATCTCCTGCCACCTTTTCCCTCTTGACTACAGGTCTGAGTAAGTAGAATATAAGATCAGTACATCTGATCAATACATCACTGAAGGCAAAAAAACCAAAGAATCCCAGCATTCCAGCATGGTGGGGGATGGAAGGGACTTCCAGAGATCAACTAGTCCAACACCCACCCCACCCCCCCACCCCTAAAAGCAGGGTCACCCACAGCATGTTGCCCAGGATTGTGTTCAGGTCCACAACCTCTCTGGGTAGCCTGAGCCAGGGCTCCGGAACCCTCACAGAGAGGAACTTTCTCCTCACGTTCAGTTTGTGAACTTCTCCAGGATATACAGCTACAGGTCTCTCAGTCTCTCTGCATCAGAGAAAAACAGACCTAAACCTATATAAAGTGCAAGAGCACTTTAATAAAATAAAAGTTCACAACAGGAAGGACAGGGATGCTAGAACTATCTTCCCCCCCCCCCCCCCCCCGAATGAACAGATTGAGGGACACAAACAGATTTCAGTTGGGGAGAATGACTGCAAAAGGCACAAGGGTTCATGGCAGTCAATTGAAGCAGCATCCCTGGTGAGATGCTGGAGCAGAACAGCCAACTGCAGTAACCATGTGCAGAAGTAGGAGAGCAGTTTCTGGGAACAGAGAGTTTCTGTTTGGCTCTTTAAGAATGCTAATAGAACTGCATCCAATTTGAGGAACTACAATTCAAGAGGCTGAAAAGCAGCAATGGTTCAGCAAAGAAAAACAGGAACAACTCCAAGCTGGAGAACATTCTTTCCACAGAGAAGCCTAATTCCAAACCTCCTATTTAGCAGACAATTATGTGGTGATGTGATGGCAACTTAGATCTAAATTTGATTTACTTCTAATAAAACCAAACCACAGTAACACAAGCAAAGACATAACAAAATCCAAAGGGCAGAAACTGCAATGAACAAAGTGCAGCAAAGCAACATCAGCTACTAATTTACTGACTCCAGTACTGGAGAAGAGCCTGGAGGAAAGCAGTCTGGGGGTCCTGGTGCATAGAAGGATGACCATGAGCCAAAAAGGCCAATGGCATCCTGGGGTGTATTAGAAGGGGTGTGGTTAGTAGGTTGAGAGCGGTTGTCCTCCTCATGGTGAGGCCACATCTGTGTCCAGTTCTGGGCCCCTCAGTTCAAGAAAGACCTCAGGGAACTGCTTAAAAGTGTCCAGCATACAGCCACAAAGATGATTCCAGGAGTGGAAAGGCTGAGGGAGCTGGGGCTCTTTGGCTTAGAGGAGACTGAGAGGTGACCTCAGTACCATTTATAAAGATGTGAAGGGCAGGTGTCTGGAGGACAGAGCCAGGATCTTCTCAGTGATGTCCAATAATAGCACAAGGGGCAGTGGGCGCAAGCTGGAGCATAGGAGGTTCCATGTGAACAAAAGGGAAAACTTTTTCACTGTGAGGGTGACAGAACCCTGGAACAGGCTGTCCAGAGAGGTTGTAGAGTCTCCTTCTCTGGAGACATTCAAAACCTGCCTAGATGTGTTCCTGTGTGACCTCTCTAGGTGATCCTGCTCTGGCAGGAGGGTTGGACTAGATTATCTTTTGAGGCCCCTTCCAACCCCTAATGTTCTGTGATTCTGTGATACTCCCAGGACTGGGACACTCTCTTCACATCAGAAATTTTAAAGGTTTTTATAAAATATCTCACATTTGTTGGTATTTTCTCCTTTGCACTGGAATTAATTCAAAGAAACCTTCTGATTTCTGTTCAACTTGCAGCTGAAGTTAAATGCCTGTGATGATTCACTTGGACTCCCTGAACATTGAGCGAGGAAATAATTGTAGAATCATCTGTGGAAATGTTCTCAGCTCTTTTGCTCCAAAACATGATGAAAAAGCCTCACATCAGGAGAAGTTTTGGAAACTTTTGTTTGCCATGGTGTGATTTCTTACAATGAATGAAGACACCAAACCGCCATCAGGCACAAACAGAAGAATTAGCAGCCAAATTCAAGAGGCAAAATAAGCAAATTCAAAATGACAGTTTGGTGGCAGCTATGGCCCATGCTCTCTAACAGCTGACAACCAACCACAACGCCATAGAGTCACTGAATTACAGAATGGTTTGGGTGGGAAGGAACCTCTAGAAGTCATCTAGTCCAGCCTCCCTGCAGTGAGGAGGAACATTGAGTAGGCCAGGCTGCTCGGAGCTCCGTTCAACCTGATGTGATTTGTAATAGCAAAAATATTTTTGTTAGATTTAATCTAATTTAATCTAGATCTAATATTTTTGTTAGATGTACTGTGCAAAAGGCAGAAGTAAATGAAATCTTTCCTTAGTGGGTTTTGTGGTTTTGTTAATCTTGGGTAGGAGTTTG
Source organism: Dryobates pubescens (assembly GCF_014839835.1). Classification (NCBI taxonomy): domain Eukaryota; kingdom Metazoa; phylum Chordata; class Aves; order Piciformes; family Picidae; genus Dryobates; species Dryobates pubescens. The sequence goes on from NC_071614.1 coordinate 23,590,548, forward strand.
GATTAAGAATCACAAAACTACCTCCTCCCTCTTTATGAAGGAGGAAAAGATCAAAGCAACAAGTAATAAGACAACAGAAAACAGCCTCAGGTCGTGGCAGGTGAGGTTCAGGCTGAACACAGGGAAAACTTTCTTTCCCAAAGGGGTTGCCAAGCCCTGGAACAGGCTGCCTGGGGAAGTAGTGGAGTCACCATTCCTGGAGGGATTGAAAAGCTGAGGGACATGTTTTGGTGGTGACCTGGCAGTGCTGGGTTAACGGCTGAGATGAGAATCTCAAAGGTCTCTTCCAAACACAATGGTTCCATGATTCTATGACTTTCTGCACCTGTGTTTAAAGTAAAACTGCACCAGAGTCCTGCAGTGTCCAGACAGGTATAAACATGGCCACAGGGCAACCAAAAACATCACTTCCTACCTCATCTCTGTTCTATTCAAGTGCTTATTTTATCTCACCAGGGAGCCTAGGAGAGTGGCTAATCAAGTTCAGCCTTGAGATTTGAGGTTACCTGGAGAACATTCTATGATCCCACAACAAAATACTAAAAAACTCCAGCAAAAAGTGGGACACTGTTACTTGTTATTTCCACAGTTAACTAAAAATCAAAGTCTGTTTAAAGTCAAAGTGGACTTGCAGTAAAGAAGAGAGATTGAAGCTGCTGGTACTCTTTCAGTTTCTTTTCTGAGCAAAGAACAAAAATTCCCTAATAGGGATAATGTGAATTTCCAGGACATGTAAATCAATTAAATGTGCAGATGAAACAAACTGGAGAATGGAACTGCATTTGTGTCTCCATTGAGGCTATGTCTGCAGTACTGATCCACATCTGGGCTCCCCACTTCCAGCAAAACGGGGAATTACTGCAGAGTCCACGGGAGGCTACAAAGATGCTGAAGTGGAACATCTCTGAGGAGAAAGGCTGAGAGACTTGGGGCTGTTTAGCCTGGAGAAGAGCAGACTGAGAGGGGATCTTCTCAGTGCTGATCAAGATCTAAAGGACAAGGGGCAAGACAATGACGCCAAACTCTTTTCAGTGGTACCCAGCGACAGGACAAGGGAGAGTGGGCACAAATTAGAACACAGGGGGTTCCACCTGAACACAAGGAGAAACTTTTTTTCTGTGAGGGTGCCAGAGCCCTGGAACAGCCTGCCCAGAGAGGCTGTGGAGTCTCCTTCTCTGGAGATTCCAAACCTGCCTGGACATTGTGATCCTGGGCAACCTGCTCTGGGTGAGTTTCCTTTATCAAGGGGGGTTGGACTAGATGATTCCCCCAGAGCTTCCATCCAGCTCCTACAGTGCTGGGATCGTGTGATTTTGTGGCTGTCCCTGAATGGCAGAGAACCAGATGTAAAATGCCCTATAGCTCTTTACCTACCTCCTATGCTATCCAGATTCTACAACTGTTTAAAACAGTTCTAAAGAACTAGTTCAGTGTAATTAATCAATCTCTCTAACTGCTCTTTCAGTTAGTCCTGAAAAATTCCAAGCTCAGGATGACTGTTGGCAGTTCCTCACTGGAACACTACTGTCAGACAGTGTATTTGTAAGGAAAAAATAGGGAACTGTTTAAAAATATTTGCTAACACTTCTCCAATGAGAGCACCAAGGGCAAATACATCTTTGGCTATGCTGAGCCAACAGTTTTTCCCCTATAAAAAGGGAACAGAATAACTGTAGTATCAAATTGGACCTCACCACCCCACTCCAGTGTAAATCACATGAGCCACTTCCTAGAACATTTGTGTGTCTGTATTACAGATTACTTCCTTCTTTGTTTCCTTTGTTACTTTAAAGAGTAGAAAATAGTCGATTCCTGTTCTTCTACTGTTTGTTTGTGGCGTAAGAATGAGCAATGTGGTCTCTGCTTCCCTGTAACATTTTGAGCTAGTTTTACACATGCCTTTATGGAGCTTTTACAGCTCTTTAACTGTGACTAATTTTCCTAATGCTGCCTCATAGTCAACCAGCGCAAAGCTCTCTTGATGCAAAGGAAGATAGGAATAAAATGAACAATGTACAATCCAGCAATTCCATTTTAAAAAATGTATAACCCCAAACCAGCAGCCTGAATATTTGCCAAGGGGAAACATTTTAAACATATTTGGATATGATGACATTCCACGGCCTGACTCATTCCCAAAGCCAGGACAGCAACGTCCTGCAACTCACCCTGGCTTTGCATTGCCACGGGCCCAGGTGAGGGGACTCAAAGACCTCATCTCTCTGCTCTGTCCTCCAGAAAACTGTGGATATAGGTTACTCAGCAGCAGGGGTGATGAACAGACTGTTTTAATTGAACAGGATTTGTAGTCATTCAAAAAAATAGTTTAAGGTGTATGGCTGATCAGAAACAAATGAGACATACTCCGAAGTTAAACACCAGTCACAATTCTGACCACATTTGCCCTCTCAAGTCCCTATTTCACAAAAGATAGCTACTGAGGAAAATACATCCCTGGACACTCTGACAACATGCACTGGATTGTTTCTGAGCGATCTTACAAGAAGATCCTCACTGCTTTTTATGTAATAGCCAATTTATCTGTATGCTACATCTCTAACAAAACCACTAAGGAGCATCTTCAGCTAGCTGCTATCTCCATCACGTAGCTGGATTAGCAGGAGCTGTTCAGAGAAGCTGACAGGAACACGAGGTTGCTATTAAGCCTGTTTATTTCCAGTGATTTGCAGCGTGCACGTTACTTACCGTGACAAAGCGCCACAGTAAATTCTCTTGGTTTCCACTAAAACGTCACAAGGGTGGGGATGATCTGTTAATGATCGTTCTGATTGTAAACAAGGCACCAAGTGAGGGATTACTTCATAATGACTTTGCTCTTGCCCTCTTCGAAAATGACTAACAGGAGCGATGAAAAGGAAGCATTCAGTGAGTTACCCGCTCCCGGTGGCTCAGTAAGAAACCCCCTCCGCGTCCCTCTCTGAGCTGCTCCTACAAGCTGTTTACAACAGCCAGAAAGAAACAAAACCTGCCAGCACGGTCGTGCTGCTGCTGCTCCTCGCTGGCATCCCTCTCTCCCAAGTCCGTAACAGCTCCCCGCGCACCACCACAAAAAGCCGGGGTGACGTTTTAACGCGAATCCAGAGTTCACTCTGCCTTAGCGACGCTCCCGTATCCCGACAGCTCCCAAAGCCCCGGCTAACGTTTTCCTGCTGAGGAATGCAAATCCTCAAACCTTTGCGCTGGTGGCGAGCAGCTCTCCTGTCCTCCACCGAGCTGGCATCCCGACGACAGGCGGCATCCCGATGGATGCACCGCACGGTGCCGTCTCTAAGGAAACGGAGCCGCCACGTGACCCAGCATCTCCTGGGCACAGGGGATGTTATCCCACAAAATAGGTTTGGGTTGGATGAGGCGGTCCAGGATAGATTATCCAGCTACAAAAGGACTCTGAATGGGGTTTTAAGTTGTTGTTTTGTTGGGGTTTTTTGTAATCTAACCCCTTCTGACCTATTTGGGGGTGAAGGACAGAGGTGTCAGCCAGACACCACATGCTGATGTGCAGGCAAAGTTCTTTAACAAACAAGCAGTACTTTGTAGATGTATATTTCACTACATTCTCCACCTTGAATAAATTAATATTTGTTTAATCATCATTTAGCATCTTAGCATACCAGTATTCACAGCCACGCTTCTGGAAACAATACTGTTACTCAAGGAAAGAATATTCAGCATCAGTTTTAATTCCTTTTATACCTGAAAAAGGAGCTGAGAGGGTTTTTTTAATCCTCAAGCTATTGATGCTGAAGCCAAACAAATGTCAGTCAAGAACCTGCCTTTTATGATCAAGACAGGAATAGAATAAACAACCAAGGGAAGGTGTCGTGACTTTTTCTCTTTGATGCTTTCACAGAATCCAAGTGTGTTAGGAGCTGAAAGGGACCTCAAAGGATAATCTAGTCCAACCCTCCTGCCAGAGCAGGATCACCTGGAGTAGGTCACACAGGAATGCATCCAGGTGAGTTCTGAATGTCTCCAGAGAAGGAGACTCCACAACCTCTCTGGACAGCCTGTTCCAGGGCTCTGTCACCCTCACAGTGAAAAAGCTTTTCCTTATGTTCACATGGAACCTCCTGTGCTCCAGCTTGCGCCCACTGCCTCTTGTCCTATTATTGGGCATCTCTGAGAAGAGCTTAGCTCCATCTTCTGTTCTCTCTTCACACATTTATAACATTAATGAGGTCATCCTTCAGTCTCCTTGTCGCCAAGATGAAGAGACCCAGCTCCCCCAGCCCTTCCTCATAAGGGAGATGTTCCACTCCCTTCAGCATCTTTGTGGCTCTATGCTGGACTCTTTCAAGCAGTTCCCTGAGGTCCTTCTTGACCTGAGGGGCCCAGAACTGGACACAATACTCCAGATGTGGCCTCACCAGGGCAGAATAAAGGGGGAGGAGAACCTCTCTCAACCTACTTCTTTAGATCCAAACTTGCTGAAATTAGGCTTTAGATGAACTGAAATAACTTGTCTGAGTGCTGGAGTCACTGGGCGAAATGTGATTTTTGTTTGTTTATTCCTTTTCTATGCAGGAGGGCAGATTACCTGGTGGAGTCAGCTCCGTTACAGTTTGTGAATCCTGTAGTTATTTTTCAGTTCACAGCATACAGCAGTTTGCAATTCAGATTGTGTATACTGCGAGATCTGTGCACTCTGTTCTTTCTGAGAGGTTTAACAAAGAAGGTTTTGCTGCTTTCTTGCTGTAACAGCCAATTTATTTCTACACAACATCTATATGAGAAACACTGAAGAGCATCGTTAGCTGGCTGCTGTCTCCAGCATGTAAATGGAATAGCAGTCAACTCTTTAGAATCCCATAGTCATCAAGAAACAGCACCCTCACGAAGGAATCACCAGGCTGAGATCAAACCACTGGCTTTTTGGGGAAGAATATTGTCATGGCTCTCTAACAAGGCTGCTCACAGCCAGCCCTGCCAAATCCCATGTGGGTTAGAGAGACCACAGCACAGCCTCTGTGAAATTCTGGTGCCAAATTATTTGTCACACATACATTTGTGATTGGTTAGGCCACACCTTGAGTCCTGTGTCCAGTTCTGGGCCCCTCAGTTTAAGAAGGACATCGAGACACTTGAACGTGTCCAGAGAAGGGCAACAAGGCTGGGGAGAGGCCTCGAGCACAGCCCTGTGAGGAGAGGCTGAGGGAGCTGGGATTGTTTAGCCTGGAGAAGAGGAGGCTCAGGGGTGACCTCATTGCCCTCTACAACTACCTGAAAGGTGGTTGTAGCCAGGAAGGGGTTGGTCTGTTCTCTCTAGCAACCAGCACCAGAACAAGGGGACACAGTCTCAAGCTGCACCAGGGGAAGTTTAGGCTCGAGGTGAGGAGAAAGTTGTTCACTGAGAGAGTCATTCGTCATTGGAATGTGCTGCCCAGGGAGGTGGTGGAGTCACCATCCCTGGAGGTGTTCAAGAGGGGATTGGACGTGGCATTTGGTGCCATGGTCTAGTCATGAGGTCTGTGGTGACAGATTGGGCTTGATGATCTTTGAGGTCTCTTCCAACCTTGGTGATTCTGTGATTCTGTGAATACCTTTAGAGGACCTTCAGAGGTCCCACCTCATCCAAACCATTCCATGATTCTATGAACACCAGGAAACCTTAGAGTTCAATACAAATAACTGATCTCCCACTGCCCAGACAGAATGGGGCACAGAAAGAAGTGCCATGGACTCACAGACACACAGCTCTCTGCACCACACCAAGGACCTAGGGACATTGAAAAGAAAGGAAGGAAGAAGGGAAAGGGTGGCAGAGAAGAATAAAGACTGGCTAGAACAGAAGCACAGATCCAGCCAATACATACACAGTGAGATGCAAACTGCTGCATGTTTTGAACTCAAATATAAATTAATGTAGGAATGATAAACTGCAAATATAATAGAGATCATTCCACCAGGTAATCTGCCCTCCTGTATATAAAACACAAACAAACAAACAAATCACATTTCCCCCACATACTCCAGCACTAAGACAAGTTACTTCAGTTTGTTTAAAGCCTACTTTCAGCAGGCTTGGATCCAAAGCATCCTGCTATCCGAAGCATCAGTTGCATGCTGGGGTGCATCAGGAAGAGTGTGGCAAGGAGGTTGAGGGAGGTTCTCCTCCCCCCTCTACTTTGGCCTGTTGAGGCCTCATCTGGAGTCCTGTGTCAAATTCTGGGTTCCCTAGTTTAAAATAGAATATGAAAGTGCTTGAGAGGGTACAGCAGAGGGCTATGAAGATGACTAGGACATCCCTCTTATGAAGAAAGGCTGAGGGACTTGGGGCTTTTTAGCTTAGAGAAGACTGTGTGGGTATCTTATCAATACTTAAAGGTTAGGTGTCAGGATGGAACCAGTCCTTTTTTGTTGGTGCCCAGTGACAGAACAAGAAGTAACAGGCAGAAACTTGAACACAGGAATTCTATCTAAACATGAGAAGGAAGGTCTTTACTTTGAGGGTGGTGGAGCAATGGAACAGGCTGCTGCTGAGAGGTGGTGGGGACTCCTTCTCTGGAGTCATTAAAAACCCTCCTGAATGCCACCCTGTGGAACTTGCTCTAGGTGAACCTGCTCTGGTAGGGGTGTTGGACTACACGATCTCCTGAGGTCCCTTCCAACCCCTATCATTCTGTGATTCAGCAAAATGTCACACCACCTTCCCTTGGTTCTTGATTCCGTTCCTGCCTCGATCATAAAAGGCAGATTCTTACCCAACACTTGTTTGGCTTCAGCATCAATAGCTTAGGGATTAAAAGAAGTCCTCTGCCAAATATAAAAAGACTTCTAACTTATGGTTCACATTCCATACCTGAGTAACAGCATTACTCCCAGAACCATGGCTGTGAACACAAGTGTGATAAGATGTCAGATGATTGTTTAATAATTATTGACAATATCCTAAAACTTGATGGCCTAACAAAGGACCTGGATACATGAAAATACATGGAAAGGAGCACATGAAAGCTGCTTGCTAATACTGTAAAAAGATCATTCACACGTGAATACAAAAATAATTTAGAATTGGATTAAAAAAAAAACCACCAGAATTTATATCCAACCACCCAGAGGTTTCTATGCATTGTGCTGGATAGTATCATCACAACCTTCAGCCAGCCTGAAATTCAGAAGAAATTTCTCTCAGCCAGCAAAACTTGCACCAAGAAGCACAAAATCATCACACTGCTTTCTCTCAGCCAGCAAAAACTGCACTAAGAATCATAAAATCATCACATTGTTTTGGTTGGAAAAGGCCTTTAAGATGATCCAGTCCAATCATTAAGCCAGCACTGCCAGGTCACCACTAAACCGTGTTGCTCAGCACCACATCTACACAGCTTTTAAACCACTCCAGGGGTGGTCACTCCGCTGCTGTCCTGGGCAGCCTGTTCCAGGTCTTGACAACCCTGTTGGGGAATAAATTGTTCCCAATGTCCAACCTAAACTTCCCCTGGTGCAACTTGAGGCCATTTATTCTTTTCCTGTCACTTGCTACTCTGGAGATGAGACCCACCACCACCTTGTCCAGTCTCCTTGCAGGGAGAAGTTGTCACCTGAGCCTCCTTTTCTCCAGGCTAAACAACCCCAGTTCCCTTATCTGCTTCTCACAAGACTTGTGTTCTAGAACCTTCATCAGTTCTGTTGCCCTTCACTGGACCTGGTCCAGCACTTCAATGTCCTTCTTGGAGTAAGGGGCCTAAAAATGAATCCAGGATTCAGGGTGTGGCCTCATCAGTACCCAGTACAGGGGGACAATCCCTGCCCAGGTCCTGCTGGCCATGCTATTGCTGATCCAAGCCAGGATGCTGTTGATCCTCTTGGCCACGTGGGCACACACTTGCTCATCTTCAGTCGGCTGTTAACCAACACCTCCAGGTTCTTTTCCACCTGGCAGCCTACCAAAGAATTTGAAAGGAAGAAATATTTTTTGGTGTCATGGAGAATAATGAGAGTTGCAGTTAAGACAAGCACATCATCCAAGCCTTTCTAGTCTGAACTCTTTGACTGGCCAAATGCTTCAGGAAAAAGCCCACTGTACACAGAACACCCTGTACAGGGCCACCAGGTCCCCAAATTAAAGGCTGCTATGAAATGTGGTGGAGAGCTGCTGTGCTGATCCAGATGAATTGTATGAAACAGCAAAAGGGTTTATGACCCAAACATTAGGAAATTTCCCTGTTCTCTAAGAACAGCTCACTTCAAGAAAAGCATGGAAACCCAGAAAGCATCCCTCTCCTGCTGTGAGATGAAGATCCTGCCTGTGAGGCAGTCTGGAGTCCAGCTGACACAACAAGAGTGAGCGCTGGTTTAAAACTATTAGGAAACTGTCCATGGGGTATCAGGCAAATCAAACCACCAGTGTGCAGATACCTAAAACTGGCTGGAAAGCAGCCTTGAGGAGAGAGCCTTGGGGGTGCTGGTGGACGAGAAGCTCAACAGGAGCTCTCAGTGTGCACTTGCAGCCTGGAAAGCCAATCAGACCCTGGGCTGCATCAGGAGAAGTGTGGCCAGCAGGTCCAGGGAGGTGATTCTCCCCCTCTGCTCAGCTCTGCTGAGACCCCACCTAGAGTACTGCATGCAGTTCTGGAACCCCTATTACAAGAGGGATATGGATGTGCTGGAAGGTGTCCAGAGAAGGGCCATGAGGATGATCAGAGGCCTGGAGCACCTCTCCTATGAGCACAGACTGAAGGAGTTGGGGCTGTTCAGTCTGGAGAAGAGAAGGCTCCGAGGTGACCTAATTGTGGCCTTCCAGTATCTGAAGGGGGCTACAAGAAGGCTGGGGAGGGACTTCTTACGATATCAGGTAGTGATAGGACTAGGGGGAATGGAATGAAGCTGGAGGTGGGGAGATTCAGGCTGGACGTGAGGAGGAAGTTCTTCACCATGAGAGTGGTGAAGCCCTGGAATGGGTTGTCCAGGGAGGTGGTTGGGGCACTGTCCCTGGAGGTGTTTAAGCCCAGGCTGGACGAGGCTCTGACCAGCCTGATGTAGTGTGGGGTGTCCCTGCCCTTGGCAGGGGGGTTGGAACTAGATGATCCTTGTGGTCCCTTCCAACCCTGACTGATACTATGATGAAACCAATTTAGTTCTGAAGAAGCAACCATCAAGAGAACTTCAGAGAACACAGAAACATGGCTCCTTCCCTGGGAAATATGCTTAGAGTGGGTGACTCTAAAGGTCTTTTATCCCCTGAATGATTCCATGATTGTATGAAATGATGGAAAATTCAAGGCAGCAGGTGTGGTACTCAAATACAAAACCTAAGAGAACAGAAAAATCAAGGACAAGAGTCATTTCAAACACATTTGGTTTTATAGCCCTTTTTAAGAACCATGTCATCAGTCTTCTGCTAAACATATTTGCAGTTTTAAAATGAGTATTTGTGTCATTTCAGTAAAAAATGCCTACAATGAGAAAGAAGCAGGCACCATTCCTCAGCAGCAGCAGCAAGCTAAAAACAAGCCATCGCATTCCCAACACATAAATTCCTACCAAATGCCTCTGCAGATCTTGGGAAAACACAGCCACTTCCCAAAAAATGTGGACAGATAAAACCAAGAGGCTGACAAGATATCACAACTGTGTGCAAGCATAGTGGAAGGCACCTCTGAAGATCATCTACTACAACCCCTGCTAAAGCAAGGTCACCCAAAGCAGGTTGACCAGGACAGCAATATCCAGGCAGATCTGGAATCCCTCCAAAGAAGGATTCTGCAGTCTCTCTGGGCAGCCTGCTCCAGGGCTCTGGCACCCCCACAGGAAAGAAGTTTTCCCTTAAGCTCAGATGGAAATCAGTAACAATACTTAAAATATGCTTTCCAGTGTCTCACATCACCTCACCAGGTGACTTGGGGCAACCAACAAAACTCAGATGCCCCCAGGTTCTCTTCTGGGGGGACAACTGCGATACACCAGAGATGATTGCTCCCCTGTGACACTGGCTCTGGCTGGGCACAAGGCAAGTGCATTAACATAAGGACAATGGGGCTCCTAACTTTACTTTTGTCAGCCCTGCCGAGCAGGAGTACAAAATACTTTGTGAATCCTTTCAAAGGGTTCCTCAGCCCATTTATCTCATGAAGGCTTCAAGAAGCATCTCCAGTTCCCTAACATCAGCAAGTTTATTTGAAGTAATCCATAGTCCTTTACCTCTCTGTGGCTTCACATATTGTCACCTGGAGAGACTTGCTGCAGACAGACTCCTTTTCTGTGAGCCAAGTGGGACATATGTTTCCTTTTCAGATGTCACTGAATGCAGCACAACTCATCAGCACAACCACACCTTCACTAGTGCCATGCTAAACCCCTCCAAGCTGTGAAGAGGTGCAGAGGTGACAAATGCCACATTCTGTCACCCTTCCCATGAAGACACCGATTTCCCACAGCAAGGAGAGAGGAGCAGCTCAGGGAAAGCAGCATCACCTGACAGGTAGAGTGTGATGCAACCCATCTGACACTGCAGCAGCTGTCACCAACCACCATGCTCAGCAATGGAATGGAATGGAATGGAATGGAATGGAATGGAATGGAATGGAATGGAATGGAATGGAATGGAATGGAATAGAACAGAACAGAACAGAACAGATTGGAAGAGACCTTCAAGATCATTGTGTCCAAATCATCATCCAACACCATCTAATCAACTAAACCATGGCACCAAGCATCCCGTCCAGTCTCCTCCTAAACACCTCCAGTGATGGCAACTCCACCACCTCCCTGGGCAGCCCATTCCAATGGGCAATCACTCTCTCTATGAAGAATTTTTTCCTAACATCCAGTCTAAACCTCCCCTGGCGCAGCCTGAGACTGTGTCCTCTTTTTCTGGTACTGGCTGCCTGGGAGAAGAGACCAACATCCGTCTGTCTACAACCTCCCTTCAGGTAGTTGTAGACAGCAATAAGGTCTTCCCATAGCACAAGAACACCACAGTACTGTCAGGTTCACAGCAAGACCATACCAGTAGTGATAGATTCCATGAGGAACAGAGGTAAGTGTCAGAAACACTCGCTTATTGTTGTAGATACAAGTAAAGCAAATCTGCCATTGCCTCTTGCAGCATGTGCACAGTGCTCTGGCAGTGGATCCTGTAAAACTCCTGACTCTCAGAGTACATGAAAAGTTTTGTATGCAGTTTTTTCTCTCTCATAAAGCTCTGAGGGAACACTGAAACAACAGAGCTTTTGTCAAACACAGAACCAAAGACTGGCTGCAATTCTTTGATTGATAAAGACTCTCCTCTTGGTTTGAAGGTGTCAGTGGTGGAAATTGCACCACCACTTTTCATTTGGGTAATCCACCCTAACCATTATTTACTCACCCTCACAATTAAAAATGTTATTTCTTGCTTTTAGCCTGAATTTGTCTAACTCCAACTCACAGTTCATGACTCTCATTAAGCCTGTCTGCTAGAGCACCCTGGGATTAGAATTAATTTCTCTAGGATGGGTATTTTTAGACATATTAAGTAATTTCTTAACCTCGTTGTGTTACACTTATGTTACTTGACTCTTTGGATGTGAAGCTGTTCACCTTCTCATACCTAATTCCAGTCCTTTCATCATTTCCACTGATTTTCTCAGACTATTTGGTCTTTCAATCTTTGTCTTGACGGTGGGAACTGTAACTACAGATTCCTGACAAAGACCCAGCCAGCACCCAGCACAGTGGGTTAACTCTGGCTGGCACTCTCAGCATCCTGGGGATGTATTAGAAGGACCGTGGTTAGTAGGTCAAAAGAGGTTCTCCTCCCCCTGTACTCTGCCCTGGTGAGGCCACATCTGGAATATTATGTCCAGTTCTGGGTCCCTTAGTTCAAGAAGGACCTCAGGGAACTACTTGAAAGAGTGCAGCACAGAGCCAAAGATGCTGAAGGGAGTGGAATATCCCCCTTAAGAAGAAAGGCTGAGGGAGCTGGGGCTCTTTAGCTTGGAGGAGACTGAAAGGTGACCTCCTTAATGTTTATAAATACATGAAGGATGAGTATCAGGAGGACAGAGCCAGGATCTGCTCAGTGACTTCCAATGACAGGACAGGAGGCAGTGGGTGCAAGCTGGAGCATAGGAGGTTCCATGTGAACAGAAGGAAAAGCTTTTTCACTGTGAAGGTGGCAGAGCCCTGGAACAGGCTGCCCAGAGAGGTTGTGGAGTCTCCTTCTCTGTAGACATTTTACACAGAGAGAGTTTTACACAGAGAGAGTGATTGCCCATTGGAATGGGCTGCCCAAGGAGGTGGTGGGGTCGCCATCGCTGGGGGTGTTCAGGGCAAGGCTTAACGGGATGCTTGGTTGCATGGTTTAGTTGATTAGGTGGTGTTGGATGATAGGTTGGACATGATGACCTTGAAGGTCTCTTCCAACCTGGTCTATTCTATTCTATTCTATTCTATCCTATCCTATCCTATCCTATCCTATCCTATCCTATCCTATCCTATCCTATCCTATCCTATCCTATTCTATTCTATTCTATTCTATTCTATTCTATTCATTCAAAACTCACCTGGATGCATTCTTGTGTGGCCTACTCCAGGTGATCCTGCTTTGGCATGGGGGCTGGACTAGATGACCATTCCAACCCCTAACATTCTGTGACTCTGTGATCCTTCATTACAGAATGACCTGCAATCACATATTCAGCCCTTTGGATACCACAACCTCCAAACATTTTTGGAGCAGTATGCTGTTCTTTTAATCTTCTTCAACCCTCCCATATTTTTCCTGTTTTCCTGTCTAGCCTATCAGTAGTGATTTTACACATTTTCCTCCTGGTCATGAAATCAGCTTATAACAGCACAAAAGACAGGCCTGATCTCTGCAGGAAACTGACCCTACTCAGCAACCTGCTTTAGGCAGTTATATTGAGGACAAGAAGCTAAACAATTTTTTTTCCTTATCTGCTGTATCTGTGCTCTATTGATTATTGTTTTCTAAATTATTCAATGCTCACAATAAAAGCACTATGCCAACAACATCACAGAATCCCAGCATGGTCCAACCCTGCTGATAAAGCAGGATCGCCCAGAACACATTGCCCAGGATGACAACGTCAAGGTGGGTTTGGAATCTCTCCAGAGAAGAAGACTTCACAACCTCTCTAGCAAGCTTGGTCCACAGCTCCAGCACCCTCACAGAAACAAAGTTTCTCCTCATAGGTTCTCCTCCTGGGTTCCAGTTTGTGCCCATTGCCCCCTGTCCCGTTGCTGGGCACTGCTGAAAGGAGTCTGGCCCTATCCTCTTGCCCCCTGCTCTTTCGATATTGATCAGCACTGAGATCCCTACTCAGTCTGCTCTTCTACAGGCTGAACAGTCCCATGTCTCTCAGCCTTTCCTCATCACAGAGATGCTCCAGTGCCCTCAGCATCTTTGTAACCTCTGTTGGACTCTCTCCAGTAGTTCCTTGTCTTCCTTGAACTGGGGTGACCAGAACTGGACCCAGTACTCCAGATGTGGCTTCACGAGGGCAGAGTAGAATAGGAGAAGAACCTCCCTCGACCTGTTGTTCTCACTGTTCTGAATGCACCCCAGGATACCATTTGCCTTCTTGGCCACAGACAAGAAGCCAGATATCACTTTTTTAATCAAACTTAATCTAATTAAAGAAGATATAAACTGTGTCTGACTACACCACACTGCCAAAAGCCTTTGGTTGATTGGCAGGAGTTATCTTTTTATTTACTGATCAACAAAACAGCTTCTCTGCTGCTCAATTATTTCACCATCAAAGTCATGTTGGTAAACACAACATGTCAGAGATTGCCCTGTTTGACTTCATTCCCCACCTTAAAAAAATACAACACAAAAAGAAATGAGATCATATGAGTTTCCCTGCAGTACTCCAGCAACTTTTGAATGCTCCAAGACATACCAGCACTCAAGTAGCAAAAATCCACATGAAGAAATCCTTTCAAGATGCAGTTTGGACTGAAAACATCAATGGTGCAATTCCACATCCTTTGCAAGGTAAATATCTCACCAGCAGCACACCACACAACTGCTGCCCCCCCCCCCCCCCCCCCCCCCCCAAATCACAATGTGGAAACTATTTTCCAGCAACTTTTAAACCATTTGTTTACATTCCTTGATACCAATTTTTGCCTTGTCTCCTTCCCTTGACGAGCATAGCTCTTTTTCCTTCCCTTCCAAGCCTTGTTTTCCCTGGAATCTTTGGCCAAGTGTTTTTGAACTGTTCCTAGTTATTAATGTTTTTCACATTCTCATTATTTACTCAGCTGAAGTTGATTTTTAGCTTCGTGAGCCTCTCCTCTAAAGCACGTGGTAGATGCTGATGGGCACCTCGTTTACATGAAACAAATGGAATCATGCCATGATCACCAACACCTAAATAATGACTCATTGTGGCCCTGAGCAGTTCCTCTTTATTAGCTGAGATCTATTAAAGAACCTGGCTGGCTATGTCGCTTTTTGCACTTCAAAACTCTGGGTTGGTTTTTTTTGTGTGTGTGTGTGTGTGTGTGTGTTTAACTTTAGTGGTACCACTTACACAGGAACCCCCAAAGGTCTTCCATCACTTATATATATATAAAAAGAGCAGGTCTTTTTTGTCTCCCCCCCCCCCACAGTGTTCTATTATCATGTGATTTAGTGTTTAATATAAATCATCAGCTCGCATTGTTTTCACCCCAGACTTCAGCACAGTTGTCCTTGAAGCATTAGGCAGCATTTCCAATTACTTTGACTTAGGACTTCTTAGGACACACTTTTTGTTTGGTTTTGTTTTAATTAAAGCTGGCAGCCCAGAGCAGATGTCTCCAAGTTGTCATGCTGCTGCCAAGAGTGTCTGGGCAGCAGTCCAGTCACTGCAGGAATGTCCTGTTGTACCCCAACTGCTCATCCCCAGGGTCACATACCCTTGTCAGGTTCCCAACATGCCCCAGCACCCTTCTACCTATCTCCTCACAGGTGGCATGCCCCCAGCTGGCTCCTACCATGGCTGCTGCACATGATGTGCATGGATGAGGCTAGGTTCTGCTGGGCATAAAAACTGGCTGGATGGTCAGGCCCAAAGAGTAGTGAGGAACGAAGTTAAATCTAGGTATGGCTGGTCACAAGTGGTGTTACTCAAGGTTCAGTACTGGGGCCACTTCTCATTAGTATCTTTATCAGTGATCTGGAAGCAGGAATTGAGTGCACCCTCACTTTTCAGATGACACTAAGGTGGACAGGAGTTTTGATTTGCTGGAGGGTAGGAAGGCTTTACAGAGGGACCTGCACAGGCTGGAACGATGGGATGAGGTCAGTGGGATGAGGTAAAACAAAGCCAAGTGCCAAGTAATCCAGTTGGGTCATCCCATGAACTCTCTAGATTTGAGGAAGACTGGCTAGAAACTGCCCAGCAGAAAAGGACCTAGAGGTGTTGCCTAGCAGCAGCTAAAGATGAGCCAGCATGTGCCCAGGTGGCCAATAAGGCCAAAAGTATCCTGCATTGGATCAGCAATATTCTGGCCAGCAAGACCAGGGCAGTGATTGTCCCAATGTACTGGGCACTGGTGAGACCATACCTTAAATCCTGTATTGAGTTGTGGGCTCCTCACAACAAGAAAGACATTGGGGTGCTAGAGCATGTCCAGAGAAGAGCAACAAAGCCTGTGAAGCGTCTAGAGCACAAGCCTTGTGAGGAGTGACTGAGTGAACTGAAGTTGTTTAGCCTGGAGAAAAGGAGACTTAGGGGAGATCACCTCACCCTCTACAACTCCCTGAAAAGAGACTGGAGTGAGGTGGAGGTCAGTCTCTTCTCCCAAGGAACAAGTGATAGAACAAGATGAAACTGCCTCAAGTTGTGTCGGGGAGGTTTAGGTTGGACATTGGGAACCATTTATTCCCCATAAGGGTTGTGAAGGCCTGGAACAGGCTGCCTAGGGTAGTGGTGAAGTCACCATCCCTGGAGGGATTTCAAAGCCATGTAGATGTGGTGCTGAGGGACATGGTTTGGTGGTGACCTGGCAGTGCTGGGTTAACAGCTGGACTGGATGATCATAAAGATGTTTTACCACCTTAACAGTTCTAGGATTCTGTGAAAAGAAAGGAGTAGTTTATCAGACTTGGTCACCTGTGTCAGAGGTAAAACTTTGTCTCATTAGTTTTGGGGTCCATTTATGCAGCTGCCCATGCAGGAGTCACACCACCATCCTGGCAATTATTTTCATACACTGTACTTAGGCAATGCCATATTATGTTATTTTTTATACAAATGTGACATAGTGAATAACTAATTTTCTCTTGTGAATGTTAGTGCCTTTCAACATGGAAGCAGCACAGAGAAAAATCTAAACGGAGGAATGTGAATGGATTCATGATCTGATGAGATTTTTTTAAACACAATCTTGTTTTCTGTGAGGCTGAGCAGCACCTTCACTACAGAACATTCAGATTTAGGGCTAAATGAAAAGCTCCATATCACATCCCAGCCAAGGCATGGAGCTAAATCTGTAGACAATGTCCAGCCTTGTCCATGTGGGTCTGATAAGCCATTCATTAAGGAGAACAGGGAGTCCAGCTCTGAACTGAACAGCAGCAGAACAGGCTTTGTTTTGTTTTGGTTTTAATTTAAGTGCAATTTCACAGAGAAAATCATATTCCATTAAATCAGATCAGCTTCCCCTCACTGCACAGGACTAAAGCAAGCAATAGAAAAAGTGGTAAATACTTAGTGATGCAAGAACCAGAGAGAAACCACTCACACAGCTAAGCAGTTACTGGTAAAGCTGAAAACTATGTTGTAAAGGAGTACAGCATCGCATCTACGCTTCCACTTCACGTTATGGATCTTCTATGCTTTTCACAAGAGAAAGCCACATGAGTGTTTTACCACACTATGATAAGCTTTACAATTCTCACCTTTCCCATATTTTGACAAGCTAGCCTCCAGCTTTTCCTTAATGACTGTCAACTGTCAAAAGGAGCGTACAGAAGAGCCAGTCAATCACAACCATATGGCATCAGGAAAGGCCAAGTAGCACATCCTAACACTGAACTAACAGAGGTTACAGGACTTTCAGATGTGAATACCTTGCTTCTCCATTCAGAAATGGTGACCATCAGTTCAAGAAGAATCTGGTATTTGTGACATCAAAAGAAAACCAGAAAAAACATCAATTCCACTTAATCTCAGAACTGCAAATGACTCAGTGTTCATGAAGATGAGTCCCCCATGTCACATCAATTATCTCCCTTTGCTTTGCTCCTCTCCTCACCCTTTTCTTGAGCACATCCTTAAATTTAGCTACTGAGACTTCCTCTCCAGACTCTGTAGGACAGATCTATTGGGAGGCTTCATTTATTGTACATACATAGTAACAGAATTCATTTGGAGGGGGGATGGGGTGTCTCAGGTTTTATTTTTGATATGAAAACTGGTAAACTGGGGAAGCAGACTGAGTTCAAGCCTGTTCAAATCAGCACCAGTACAATCACTGCACTGGTTCAATAATAAGGTCAGAAGGAAAGGGTAACAATAATGCCATTGAGCAGGGAAACAGAGCAAACCCCTCAGCGAGACAAATAAGGATGTAAAGCCAGAGCTGCCAGGCAGCTAAACCTGCTGCTGCTGCTAATATTAGGCAACATCAAGTTGCAAGTAAATATGTTTCTTTTTGTTGTTGTTGTTTATATAATTTTAATCTGCCATACATGAGAATATAGTGTCTGATGCAATATGGAGATGTGCAAAAGACTGCTGCAAAGACTGATTGATTGTAAGACTGATCAGTACTTTGAAATGCTAATAGATGCAAGGAGAATATCGAGTCAGGCCTTGGTCTAACTGCACATAAACATATTCTGTGTCTCTTTTCTTGCTAATGAGCTATTTTTAACCAAACATATGCTTCAAATGGTTTTTGAGAGAAACACAAGAGTTATGGTATTCTAACTTCATCATTCAAACCTAAATTCTCCTCTCTGCCAGCCTATTCTGAAGTCAAATACAGCCACAAAAACCTTGCTTTAAATCACTGAGTAAGTGAAAACCAGACAAAACCAGATACTCACACTATATGTGCAAGATCAAGAGGCTTTTCTGGCTGCTCAGGAAATACAGGACGAGGTGGCTCTCGACTCGGTACACAACCAAGAGATTTACTAATTGCATGGCTCAGCTTCTTTGCAGGTGATTTCTGTTGGTGAGAAGAAGGACAAAAATGAGTTGAGTATTACAAAGGGCATGGTAATCAGATAACAGCTAACTGTGCAATCAGACAACACAGAGGTGTAAAGAAATACAAAGTGCCAGAATATTCAGAAATATCCTGGCATGTTGTACCACATGGGAGAAATTAGTTTAGACATTGAGATCAGTAATTAACACAGACACTACAGAGGTGAACAAGGTTTGTGAGGGTGGCTTTTTTCCTGCTGTAAGAGTAGTTTCACAACAGTGTGCAAGATAAAGAAATAAACCAACTATCTGGCATTTCTATTAGGAATTAAATCAAGTGGCAATCACAGAATCTCCAAATTGCAGCATCATGGGAGTTGGAAGTGACCTCTGGGAAATCATCTTGTCCAAGCCCTTTGATAAAGCAGGGACACCCAGAGCAGGCTGCCCAGGTTCATAATGTCTGGGTGGGTTTGGAACCTCTGCAAAGTAAAAAGACTCCACAACCTCTCTTGGGCAGCCTGTTCCACTGCTCTGGCACCCTCACCAGAAAGCAGTTTATCTTCCTGCTCAGATGGAACCTTCTGTGTTCCAGTTTGTGCCTGCTGCCCCTGTTGCTAGGCAGCACTGAAGAGTTTGGACTCATCCTCTTGCCCCCCACCCTTCAGATACTGACCATCATTGAGAAGATTCCCTCTCAGTCTGCTCTTATACAGGCTGAACATCCCCAGGTCTCTCAGCCTCTCCTTGTCAGCAATGTTCCACCATTACCTATTTTTGACACTTACATCTTCAGAACACAGGCATTTCAGTTTGAGGGAAGGGCAAGAGAAGGACAAAGGACCAAGGACCTGGTGTATGAGCAGGTAAGGAACTGGCACACACAGACACACCAAGAGCTACCACTGCTTTCATCTCACAGCCACTGGCATCCATGGAAAGCTGGTGCTGTGCCCCCTCCCTCCTTTGCAAAGGCAGTTTGGCAGGACAACTTTACCATTTTTTGGTCATTATGGGCAAAGCCAAGGTGAACCACAGTGTTTAGATACAGAATCATAGAATTAAGAATCATATAAAATATGAATGACCACTTCCTTTATCTTCTTCCACAAATTCACTGGGTTGTGCTAACTAACCTCACAGGAGCAACTACTCAGGGATCATCCAAGGAAGACTAAAACTCTGCAGACAATCTTGCCAAACACACAAGAATGGCTGGCTGGCCTGAGTCATGCACTGAAAATGTGGTTCAGGTCCAATGTTGACTTACAAAATTAAGTCTTAAAATGTTATTATACCCACTGGAGTCTGGCCAGTGATGTGGGAGGCCAGATAATGCTTTTACAAGATCAGAAGCAACCTGTTTTCCTGATCCAATTCACCAACAGTCCATGCAGGTATAACCCAGTGGCTAATTACTCTAATTTTTTTACTGCTCTTGTAAGGCCTTCCAGAGGGCAATTTGGGCAAATTCTCAAGACACAATCAAATTAAAGTTTAGATTAACACTGATTTAAGTAGGTGGCAAGGCTGCTCAGAATGGAGCTACACACATACTTCAGCTAATATAAATTAGTAGCTAGCAATTACTGACAATTACTATTATTATTTACTAATAAAGAATTATTTACTATTATTTACTATTATTATTTAGTAATAAAGAATTAAGAAAATAAACAATTAGTAATTCATAAACCAGTGAGAATCTCCAACTTTGGGCCTTCTGGCTGTCATGATATACACCAGGTAGCAATGGTTTTTTGTATGGAGAATCCTTGTGTGAAGGAAGCTGTTCCCTCTGTGGATTTACAAAGTTTGTAGTAAATTGAGGTGCACTTTAAAGTAAAATTACAGAACCCTAGAATTCCAGCACGGTGGGGCTTGTAAGTGACCTCTGGGAATCATGTAGTCCAAGCCCCTTGATAAAGCAAGGTCACCCAGAGCAGACCGCCCAGGTTATCAATGTCCAGGTGGGTTTGGAACCCCTGCAAAGGAGACTCCACAACCTCTCTGGGAAAGCCTGGTCCAGTGCTCCAGCACCCTCACAGGAAAGAATTTCCTCTTCCTTTTCAGGTGGAACCTCCTGTGTTCCCGTTTGTGCCCGCTGCCCCTTGCCCTGTTGATGGGCACCAATGAAAAAAGTCTGGCCCCATCCTCTTGGTCTCCATCCTTTAGACACTGACCAGCATAGAAAAGATCCCCTTTCAGTCTGCTGTTCTCTAGGTTAAACAGCCTGAGGTCTCTCAGTGTTTCCTCCTCAGAGAGATGCTCCAGTCCCCTCAACATCTTCAGCCCCCACTGGACTCTCTCCAGTTCCCTGTCTCCCTGGAACCAGGGAAACCAGAACTGGACACAAGACTCCAGTTATGACCTCACTGAAACAGAGTGGAGGGGGAAGAGAACCTTCCACGACATGCTGGCCACTCTTCCAAATGCACCCCAAGAGACCATTTACCATCAGCTTTAACTATTTTGAAATCCTATGAAAACCATGATCCAATCTTTTTATCACTGCTTATTAAAGTGTGCAGTCAAACTTAAAAGCATGCACCTAAAGGTGATAATAGCAAAGCTAACATTCTAGTTGCCCTAAATTAATTCCTCTACATCTTGAAATTTCCCACATTTATTTCTCTCTTAACTTGTTCACTTCTCCTTTTAGAGTATTCCCTGCTTTGCTTTCCCCTTGCTCACCTTTCAGTTCCTGCACAGCCCCTCTATTCTCAGTGTGTCTTTGCTGAGACCTCCCCTTTTGCTATGACCTCCCCTTTGCAGTATTTCAGGCTTATTTGAAAAGTGAGGTTTTTTCCCCCATTGTGGTAACAAACACAACATCCTCTTGTGCTACCCCACCATTTACTGTGTCAAACACACAGAGCATTGTCTGCAACGCAGCACAACTGAGCCACAACTGTAGCTTTGCTTTCCCAAAATTACAGGGGAAAGATAATTCCCATTGATCCCAACCTTCTGATAATGCTTCTCAGTGCAGCTGATAGTGAGAAGAGCAGAGCAGGCTGAGTGAGATGCTGTTTCACAGGCAAGTAAACCTCTTACGGGTGTCTCATTTCCCAGAGAAACAGCTCTTTTTTTCCTTTTAATTAGCCAAGTTCTCCATTAGCAGTTTCTAATGAAGCCATTTCTCTTTCATCACTGTCACTAACCTGGATCCCTCATTTGAGAGCATTTGTAAGCACCTTTTTCTTAAGGAAAAAAAAAAGGCACAAAATACAAACAAAAAGCCCCAGAGTAACCCAATCCTCTCATCCACCACCATGAACCCACAAATAACACGATCTCCTTCCGCATCACATTAAACCAGGTGGAGAATTAGGTGAAGGAGAAGTTCATGAGGTTCAACAAGGGCACAGTGGAGGGAAGGGATGCCATCCAGAGAGACTTGGACAGGCTTGAGAGGTGGGCCCAAGCCAACCACACAAAGTTCAACAAGACCAAGTGCAAGGTCCTACACCTGGGTCAGGGCAATCCCAAGCACAGATACAAGTTGGGTGAGGAGTGGCTTGAGAGCAGTCCCAAAAACTTTGGGGTGTCAGTTGGTAAAACTCACTGTGAGCTGGTAGTGTGAGCTTGCACCCCAGAAGACCAACCATATCCATCAATAGAAGTGTGACCAGCAGGATGAGGGAGGTGATTCTCCCCCTCTATTCTGCTCTGGTGAGACTCCACCTGGAGTACTGTGTTCAGTTTTGGGGCCCCTAGCATAATGAGGACAGAGAGGTGGCAGAACTGGTCCAGAGGAGGGCCATGAAAATGATCAGAGGGCTGCAGCAGCTCCCCTATGGACACAGGCTGCAAGCATTGGGAGGCCTAATAGTGGCCTTCCAGCACCTGAAGGGGGCTGCTGCAGAGGGACTGTTTACAAAGGCCTGTAGCGACCATAGCTGCTGTCACAACAGGATGTGAGTCTGTTTGGAACCTGTAACATCCCTGCTATTGATGAATTTCAACACAACACCAGCAGCTAAAAACTAATAAAGAATTTCAGGCTTTGAAAAGGTTTTCACACATCCTCCAGTCCCAATTTGTGGTCTTATTTATCTACAGCTTGGGATGGGCAAACAATCTGGTGTGCCTTTATTTTCAAAAGGTTTTCAACCCCTTCAGCATTTTCTTCTGCTGCAGAAGCGCCACTGCAGAAACCAGCCAGCAACACACGGCTCTGCCTTCAGCTTCATCCTCCACTCTCCTGGGAACAGCTGGCAGGCAATCCATTTTGGTTTACTTCCTGAAGGGGCATGGTACATGACTCAGCAGGACTTGCACTGCTGTGGCCATTCTATCAGCCTGACTGCAAGCGTGGCTCTTGATTCCCTCCCCCCCCGCAACCAAACAAAATATGTGCTCTTTATCTGGACACCACCTTTCAGCCACCTTCTTGGACCCAGGAATTCATGGCTTTGCTTTTCTTCCAAAATGCTGTCATACAGCAACTGTGTTTCCCCCCTTTTACTGATCATCTAACTGCCAAGGTATTCATGAAAGGTTTCTTCTCCAGGTGACTCCAAAAGCTTCACCAGATGCTGGTGTCACTTTGGCTCTAGCAGTAATAGAATCACAGAATCTTTTAGGCTGGAAAAGACCTTTAAGATCATTTAGTCCAGCCATTAACCCAGCACTGTCAGGTCACCACTAAACCACATTCCTCAGCATCACATCTACAAGGCTTTTAAAGCCCTTCAGGGATGGGGACTCCACCACTGCCCCCAGGCCTTGACAACCCTTTTGGGGAAATTTTTTTTCCCAATGTCCAACCTAAACCTCCCCTGGCACAACTCAAGGCTGTTTATCACTTGTTACTTGGCAGAAGAGACTGATCCCCACCTTTCTCCAACCCCTTCTCTGGGAGTTGTAGAATGTGAGGAGGTCTCTGCCTCAGCCTTCTTTTCTCCAGGCTAGCCAACCCCAATTTTCTCAGTCAGTCCTCGCAAGACCTGTGCCCTAGAATAAGGCAGCAGGTCCTTGCAGTGTTGTGTGCATTAGTAGGGAAGGTCTGCTGCAGAACTCCTGCTTTTCAGCATAATAAATCTTAAATTCCATGGTCTTTCTGAGACTTCTTCTGCAGCAAACTCCCTCAGCCTTTTACACATCTAGGCCTACCAGGGGAGGCTACTTACCTTTTCCCCAAGTCTATCATGAAATTCTCAAAAGAAACAGCTTCTGCTTTTTCTTCATCATGCTGATAGCAATAAAACTTGGGAGAAATGTTTGCACCAGCTACTGTAGATGTTTAAGGGCCCAATGAATCTTCTAAACAGTCACAATTCAGTACACAGCTATAAAGACATCCCAGTGGATCCCCCTGCTTTTGAGCTGGTTATCTGAGATGCACATTTTGGGGTTTCCTGTTTTCTGTAAACCCTATGAAGTTTGAAATCAGAGGCAGGCTACTTAATTATGCATGAATCCAGACATCCAGAACTGCTGCTGTGACACCACTTCCACCACCACTTTCTACATGATACATGTCAATAAATTTTACAGGTGAACAAGAAATGGAGGTCAGAAGAGATCAGGCAAGTATGAAAAGAGTCATATCTGTCTCCAGGCACAGCACTGGTTGGTACACAGCTGCTGTGGCCACTGCAGTGGGAAGCTGCAAAACTGCCTTCTTCAGCAGTGCCACTCAAGTTCATAAGTAGCAGCAGTAGCTTGCACAATCCACAACAGTGTCTACCTACCAGCAAGCACAGCTGGCTTCTCCAGGCTGCAAAACAGTGAAATAAATACTTCTGAGAGGCTGGAAGCTTTGCTCTTGTTTAATTTAACATAAGGAGTTGAAGGAGACCCTGGCTCTGCACTGTGCCTCTCCAGGTGATGTCACATTCCACCTGTATAGCCACAAGGTAAGGTTAAGAGACTTTTCCTATTAACCATTGACTCACCCTCCCTATGGCACCCACCCTCAGTCAGGATCAAATGCAAACCTAACACTTAGGGTTCAGTTACTTCTGTAAAGGTATCATTGCTAAATCAGCCATGGACTGTCCTGGATTCAACATTTTTATTTGATAAACAATCATAGAATCACAGAATGGTTTGGGTGGGAAGGTCATCTAGTCCAACCCCCCCTAGAAAGGGCATCTGCAACTAGAGGACGTTGCTCAGAGCCCCATCCAGCTTCACCTGGAATGTTTCTAGGGTGGGGCACCTACCATCTCTCTGGGCAACCTGGGCCAGTGTTGTCTCACCACCCTCAACCAAAACCATTTCTTCCTTCTATCTAGTCTAAATCTCCCCTCTTTCACTTTAAAACCATCATCCTTTGTCCTGTCACAGCCAACCCTGCTAAAAAGGCCGCTTTAAGTACTGAAAGGCCACAAGAAAGTCTCCCTGGAGTTTTGTCTTCTTCAGGCTGAACAACCCCAATTCTCTCAGCCTGTCCTCACAGCAGAGGGGGTGAACAAAACATAACTGATGCAGTGATGTCTGTGTAAGTGTGCAACCAGCCTATAAATAAAAGCCATTTTAAGTACCAGAACAACAGTTCCACTCCTTTTTCCCAGAGACCCAGACATCAGCACATGGCTGCTCTGTGTGGGGTCTGGCTCTGCTTGACAAATGAAACAGGCATCCTGCTCTGCAGGTCTTTCTGACAGCAGAGGTTCAGCCACTGTCCAGGGAGATGAGGAAAATGCCATGAAGGGCTCTCTGACAAAACCATGGCAAGTGCTGAGCATGCACATTCTTAACTGAGCTGAGAGAAAGCTGTGCTGTGGCTGGGCAAGCATCAGCCCTGGAGATGCCTAAATCTGCACAAACATACATGGCCCAAGTATCTGCAGCAAATGCAAATGGGCTGATCATCTCTGCCAGAGAAATGAACATGTTATTAACATAGAGCACTGAAAAACTGTGTTACATGTGCAAAACTGTAACCAGTTTGGGGCTCACCAGTTCAAGAGGCAGGGATCTACTGGAGAGAGTCCAGTGGAGAGCTATGAGGATGATACGGGACTTGAACATCTCTCTTATGAAGAAATATTGAGAGAATTGGGGCTGTTTAGTCCTGAGAAGGGAAGGCTGAGAGGGGATCTTATTAATGTGTATAAATATTTGAGGGGTGGGTGTTCAGATGAAGGTGGCAGTCTCTTTGGTGGTGCCCAATAATAGGACAAGGAGCAACATGGATAAGCTGGAGCACAGGAGGGCTCACCTCAACATGAGGAGAAACTTTTTTACTGTGAGGGTGATGGAGCACTGGAACAGGCTGCCCAAAAAGGCTGTGAAGTCTCCTCTGGAGACTTTCAAGACCTGCCTGGATGCATTCCTGTGTGGCCTGCCCCAGGTGGTCCTGCTTTGGCAGAGTTGTTCAACTAGATGATCTGTAGATGTACCTTCCAACCCCTAACAGTCAATGATTCTATGAAAAGATGTGAGAAATTACCAGTAAAAATGTAACTTTGATGTTCCAAATTGCATCTGTATTGTGTGTGCCAGATCTTTTTCAATTCCAAACGGCTTATAGATCCTGTCTCTGTCCACCTGCACTCTGATCTGCTAAAAAAAACACTACTTCCCTCATGGAATTAAAAAAGCTGGAAATTCAAAACTACACTGGATTAAAAGTTGTCTTTCTAGCTTTCCACAGAATCACAAAATAACAGAATCCCAGAATGCTAGGGGTTGGAAGAGCCCTCAAAAGATCACCTAATTCAACCCCGCTGCCAGAGCAGGGTCAGCTAGAGCAGGTCACACAGGAATATGCCCATGGGGGTTTTGAAAGTCTCCAGACTTCACAATCCCTCTGGGTAGCCTGTGTCTATTTAGAAATCACCTCCACCAAAAGGGTCTAGTAAAAATGGATATGATGGGCTTAGTAAGTTGTAGGTAATAGAAACTGAACTGAAACTTGGTTGGCAAGTTTTGAAAGTGGAGAGTTTAACGTCACTTCTGAGCAACCTGGTCTGATTGGGGATGTCCCTGCTTACTACAGGGTGGTTGGACTGGATGCCCTTTGAAGGTCCCTTCCAGCCCAAACCAGTCTGAATCTGTGAATCTGTGGCAGGGTTTGAGTCTGCTGCTTACTGAAATGTCTGCAGCAATAAATGATTCTAATAAAGGAGCAGCAAGGGCTTTGTTATTTGTATTATCAGTCTTGCCCACTGCAAATAGATTATTTCTGCTGCAACCTCACTGCCTTCAGTGGAGGATGGACCAGAAGAAAACTTGCCACAGTGTTTTATTGCTTGTAGACTTTTCTATGGCTCTCATCACAGCAGGACTCACAGTGCTGCTCGGTGGCATGTTGACTGATGGGAATGAAAGCTCTTAGGTGCTTTTGGGTTTGTTGGTGATTGGTGGTTGGGGTTTTTGCTGCTTTGTCTTCTAGCAGAAAGTGGGGAATTTTATGGCCATGCAGTGTTCTCATGGAGCATAGTTTCAGTGGGTCTGGAGGGAGCTTGCCTTTCCACATCCATGGCTGTTGCTCTGTAAACAGCAGAGCAGTGCTGTGAAAACCAAGGTGTTTGATATGACCTTCATCCTGATGCTTCCTATCCAGCTATACGGGTAACAGGTTGGACTTGATGATCTTTGAGGTCTTTTCCAACCTTATTGATTCTATGATTCTCTCTCTCTTTGCTCCCCTCCACAGTATCCACTGCATTTTGCTGATGTTCCTCACTATATAATAGACTACACATGATGTAAACATGACAAATCCAGTGGCCTTCTATGATGGACTGACTACAGTAGCGCACAAGGGAATAGCTCTGGCTGTCCTTCTCTGCTCTGGTGAGATCTGCCCCCACCTGCAGTGCTCAGCTTTGGGGTTCTCAGCACAGAAGGGACATGGACATGTTAGAGTGGATCCACAGGAGGCCACAGAAATGTTCCAAGGGCTGCAATGTCTCCGCTGTAAGGAGAGGCTGAGAGAGCAGGGGTTGTTGAGCCTGGATAAGAGAAGGTTCCAGGGAGACCTTATTGAGGCTTTTGAGGAGTCAATAAAAAACCTGGGGATAGACTTTTTATCAGGGTCAGTTGTGACAGGACAAGGGGTGATGGTTTTAAACTAAATGAAGGGAGATTCAGACTAGTCATAAGAAAGAAAGTTGTGGTGAGAGACTGGCCTGTGTTGCCCAGAGAGGTGGGAGACATCCCCCCAGTGGAACCATTCTAGATCAGATTGGATAAGGCTCTGTGCCACCTGCTCTAGTTGAAGATGTCCCTGGTCACTGCAGGGGAGTTGGACTAGAGGACCTTCAAAGGTCTCTTCTCACCCAAAGCATTCTGTGATGCTGATTCTACGAAATAAGGCAAAACTTTTCCTTCCCCTATACTGAAAAATGGTAAGTAAGCAAAAAACCCATTGTCCAAGCCAGCACAGAGAGAACTTTTCCTCTTCTTCCAGCAGAAGAATTGTGCTGAGCAGCCCAGTGGTTAAACAGGAAAAAGCTGATGGGCTCAGTGAAGTGAGTGTAACCCATATGCAGAGACGGTATTTGGTGAAGGAAGCTAACTGCACACGTGTGCCTCCAGCTCCCAGCAGAGAAGGTGCAGGGTCACCCTAGATCTGCCTGTCTGTCTGCGAGGCCAGTGTGCCCTCTGCTGGAAAATGCCGAATGACGGAAGGGTTTTTTAAACCATCTGAAAACAGGAGGCCATGTGATGGTGGAAGTCCACACACAGACAGCAACGTGACAGGGCTGCAGAGCATACCGGTTCATGCCATCTTCCTTTTGGGCTCCTTTCCGGGGGGACCGAATCAAAATGTGCTCAAAATTTTGTAATAACGTTATGGTAGTCTAAATGGGAAACTGAATGAAGCAGAAATAGGAGCGAGATCATTGTGAGAGCAAAACCTTATTAACAGCTGCTTAGGGTATTGCTAGTCTCTCAGTCAGCAGAGGAAAGGGTCGCTCTTTTGTTTCCCATTCGATTAGTACCCAGCACAATGGCTTCCCAACAGAAGCCAGAGATAGTATTACTATAGAAACAACTGAACATTGGTTTAGGTTGTGGATACATACTCTAAAGCCACCACGTTAAGAGTGGTTATAAATAACAAGCATTCAGTTATTTACAGCAAAAAGCAGATTCTAACTCAACTACAGCTAATAATAACCCAGCAAATCTTGGAAGAGATTCTCTCCCTCTACTCCGCTCTCGTGAGACATCACCTGGCATCCTGCATCTAGTTCTGGGGTCCTCAGCACAAGAAGGACATTGAACTGCTAGAGCAGGTTCAGAGAAGGGCCACAAAGGCTGGACCACCTCCCCCATGGGGACAGGCTGCAAGAGCTGGGGCTGTTCAGCCTGGAGAAGAGAAAGCTCTGGGGAGACCTTATAGTAGAAGAGTGCCTACAGGAAAGCTGGGGAGGGACTTTTTATAAGGGCTCGTAGTGATAGGACAAGAGGGATGGACTGAAGCTTAAGGAGGGCAGATTCAGACTGGATATTAGGAAGAAAATCTTTACAGTAAGGGTGGCGAGACACTAGAGCAGGTTGCCCAGGGATTTTGAGGATGCCCCTCCCTGGAGGTGTTCAAGGCCAGGTCGGGTGAGGCCTTGAGCAACCTGGGCTGGTAGCAGATGCCCCTGCCCATGGTGGGGAGGTTGGAACTAGACGATCTTTAAGGTCCTTTCCAACCCAAACTATTCTATAAATCTGTGGGCCTTCAGGGAACTTGGCTGTCTTAGCATTTCACCTGAGATTTATAGATGTCAGAGGCTGTTGAAGTTTAGCAGACTAAACAAACATAAACAAATGGAATGAACAATGACTAATCTGCTCCCTTTGAAGAGGAACAATTTGGGTTTCAGATCTGCTGCATGTACATAACCAAATGAATCAGCATTTGAAGGTATTTAATAAAACCAAAATTGAAATAGCCCAGAAGGAAAAAGGTGGGAAGTGTATGAAGTGGTTTTGTTTCTCCCCCAAACAGGCCCCAACAAGAACTGTGCTCATGCAGCAAATCCTCACTCTTAAAGACAGACTTCTACCTGAATTTAGATATATATACACACACACATATCTCCTGCTCACTGCAGGGGGGCTGGACTAGATGACTTTTAAAGGTCACCCCACCCAAATCAGTCTGTGATTCTATGATCTCACTATAGTAATACATATTTTTATACACAGTAAAAATCACTATATTATGTGATTTACAGAACCAGCAGGAGTGGCTGACACCCAGGCAGGCTGGGCTGCCATTGAGACCTGGACAGGCTGGAGAGGTGGGGGGAACATCATGAAGTTCAACAAGGGCAAGTGTAGAGTCCTGTACCTGGGAGGAAAAAACCCTGGACTAGGGACAGGTTAGGAGCTGAAGCTGCACCAGCACTGAGTAGAAGAAAGAGTTAGATTGTGTGGTCTTGTCTTCCTCTCCAGACACCAGTATAGGGTTTTCACAGCAGTTTGACATTGCTCATCTATGTTCAGTTCACAGGCAACCACATACCTCACATTGTCTTCTGCAGAGCTGCTCCCCAGCCACATCCACTCCATAAAACTTAGCAGCTGCTTTGTCCCGCCTGAGAACTTTGCCATTTTCTGTACCAAACTGCATTTGTTTGGAAAATGGAAGTGATCCAGAACAGAGACCTGGTCCTGATGGCAGAGAATTTGAATTCTTGATCTCCAAAGCAAGGTTGCTGCACCCAGATTGTCTAGTAAGTTCCTTGCAGGTGTCAGCTCCTAAACCTACCTTAGGAGCTGCTTGGAGAGTGCCGTTTGGTCTGCTAGAGATTGTTCTTGCAGTCCTGCAGCTGAGATCATCCAACAACCTGCACTGTTTCATTTATCAGAGTGTGACAGTCTGAATATCCCCCTCCATTCAGACAGCTTTCCACTCCTCCAATTCACATTATATCTTAAAGCTAACTTACTCTGCACAGCCCAGTAAGAATTAAATGTCTTCAGAGTTACCAGTGAGGCACAAAAGGCTGCCACAGACCCTGGTACCAGGATGGGGCACAGTTCATCTAACACAGCTTGCTTCAGACACGGCTCAGAGACTTCAAAAGTAACTATCTACATTAAAGCTATTTATTTCAATATGTCTTTGTTTTAAACAATCCAGGCTGGATTTATATATACTTAAAGGGATAACAGTCTACTGGAAGTTCAGATTAAACATTCCAGCAGTTTATTACCCACATAGTTTAAAAAAATAGAACATTCTTTAAGACAGAATTTTCCTTTCTTCACCTTCCAACTATTGCATGGCAGTCAGCCCCAATTTTCTAAATTAAACAGTAATACTATAATGACTCTGCCTCATGAAGATAATTACTAATTATAATCCAATCATCATTTGAACTTCTCCTTTAGTAAGTGAAAGGCTGGGCTTATTATTTTGCCATAAAATAAGGGTCTGTATCTAAAACTGTGTATTATTTCTTGTGCTGTGATTCTCATCAAGGATCAGTGCTGGGCCCCATGCTCTTTAACATCTTTACTGATGATCTGGATGAGGGCATTGAGTCCATCAGCAGTAAATTTGCAGATGACACCAAGCTGGGGGCAGGAGTTGATCTGCTGGAGGGTAGAGAGGCTCTGCAGAGGGACCTCGACAGGCTGGACAGATGGGCAGAGTCCAATGGCATGAGATTGAACACATCCAAGTGCCAGGTTCTGCACATTGGCCACAGCAACCCCATGCAGTGCTACAGGCTGGGGTCAGAGTGGCTGGAGAGCAGCCAGGCATAGAGGGACCTGGGGGTGCTGGTCGATGGCAGGCTGAACATGAGCCTGCAGTGTGCCCAGGTGGCCAAGAGGGCCAATGGCATCCTGGCCTGTATCAGGAACAGTGTTGGTAGCAGGAGCAGGGAGGTCATTCTGCCCCTGTGCACTGCACTGGTTAGGCCACACCTTGAGTCCTGTGTCCAGTTCTGAGCCCCTCGGTTTAGGAAGGATGTTGACTTGCTGGAACGAGTCCAGAGAAGGGCAACAAAGTTGGTGAGGGGTTTGGAACACAAGCCCTATGAGGAGAGACTGAGGGAGCTGGGGTTGCTTAGCCTGGAGAGGAAGAGACTCAGGGGTGACCTTATTGCTCTCTACAACTACCTTAAGTGAGGTTGTAGACAGGCAGATGTTGGCCTCTTCTCCCAGGCAACCAGCACCAGAACAAGAGGACACAGTCTCAAGCTGCACCAGGGGAGGTTTAGGCTGGAGGTTAGGAGGAAGTTCTACACAGAGAGTGATTGCCCATTGGAATGGGCTGCCCAAGGAGGTGGTGGAGTCACCACGATTGGAAGCGTTCAGGAGGAGACTTGATAGGGTGCTTGGTTGCATGGGTTAGTTGATTAGGCAGGTTGGAGGATAGGCTGGACACAATGCTCTTGAAGGTCTCTTCCAACCTGGTTTATTCTATTCTATCTCCTTCGCTACTCTGCCCTAGTGAGGCCACATCTGGAGTACTAGGTTTAGTTCTGGTCCCCCCAGAGGATGGAACCTGGGAAGTAACCCAGGAGGTTCCATCTGAACATGAGGAGAAACTTCATTCAGGTGAGAATGCCAGAGCCCCAGACCAGGCTTTCCAGAGAGTTTGTGGAGTCTCCTTCTCTGGGGAGACTGCAAACCCACATGGAAGCCATGCTGGGCAACCTGCTCTGGGTGACCCTGCCTTAGCAGGGGAGTTCAACTAAATGATCTGCAGAGGTCCCTTCCAACCCCCACCATGCTGGGATTCTGTCATCTAACTGAATGATACTTCTCATTCAATTTCTTTAAGTCTTTTTAGTCAGAAGCTTTCAGTGCATGTATTTACAATAGTCAGGACCATAGCAGTAATGAATTTTCCTCTTGCCACTTTGGATACAGTCCCTTTCTAAGCACAACATTCATGGTAACCAGTTCACCTTCCTGGGAAGGAAAGGTATGGCAGCCTTTAAGTCTTTTCAAGCTAGAAGAGAGGAAAATACATGAAAAGTAGGACTGTTGTGAAGAGGAGGCAAAACCACCTGTTAAAGCCTTCATATGGAAGGTGCTGTCTTGCATGCTTTAAACAGCAGTGAATAAAGGGATAACCACCAATAAATCACCATGACCTGTGATAAAACCAGGACAGTTTACCTATTTACAAGCTTTTGCTTCTTTCAAGCTAGAGAAGAGTACATTTCGATTTCTGTTAAGAACCAATTCTTTTCCACGAGGGTGGTGGAACACTGAAACAGGTTGCCCAGGGTGGTAGTTGAGGCCCCGTCCCTGAAGATATTCAAGGTGAGGCTCAACAAGGCTCTGGGCATGAGGATGCCCCTGCTTACTGCAGAGGGGGCTGGACTAGATAACCTTTGGAGGTCCCTTCCAACCCAAACCATTCTATGATTCTCTAAGACCTTGCCAAGTCCTGCTGCTCAGCTCTACTATAGAAACTGCAGCTTTCAGAACAAATGAGTTGTGAGGTGGTGGTTTCAGCGTGACAAACAAAGGTGAGTTACCCAAGAGGAATGCTCCTTCATCTGGTGCTGGTTGCTGTGAGGACCATTGGCATGGCCACGCCAAAAACAGTTTTGACAGAGCTGGTAGTTGTGGCACTGCTGGCACCGGTACCGGAAGCCCATCATGCTCTCGCACCGGCAGTAGGAACACTCCACAGGATGGAAGACTTGGTGGGGATGGGGAAGGAAGAGGGGAAAAAAGAAACAGAGAAAAGTAGTAAGTGAACTTCAGGAAAACCTTGATCAATGAATTTCACTGGAGCTTCCAAAGCACCCCCAGGTTCTTAACCATGAAAGCAACTTGTATTTCTGGGCAGGTGTGGCCTGGGACGGTTAACAGGGCAGGAAAGGAAGAAAGGCCTTGCACAGGGAGTTAGTATCTTATCTTAGTTGGCCAGAATCCCAGAAGCAGATCCAGCCGAGAGGGACAGCGAAGGAAGGAAGACTGAGAGAAAGTTCCCAGCTCCCTTGGGTCCAATCTCACCTCCCCCCTATACTTGGCCAATGAAATTCGTTTAGAATACCAAAATATTTTACAAACATTTAGCCAGTGTGCCCCTTTCTTAAAGGCACAGCCTCAAACGGCCACAGCAGGCCATGAGTTTTGAGTGCAGAGCAGACAATTTCAGTAAGATTAACCCTAATGATAATAACACAGAAGTTCCATCTGACAAATTCAGTACTTTTGTCTTCAGCTTTCTCCCTCCTCTGATGCACTCAGACCCAGAAGCCTCTGTGGCAGTCCAAGTGCAGTGTGAACATATACAAGGGGACAGGGAGAGGAGACAGGCTACATTCACACAAGTTAATTCCTGCCTAAAGGAGATTGCTTTGCCCTAGAGTCAGTTGGGAGAGCTCTCCACAGAACAGGCAAATCCAGAGCACCACAATGTGCTTTTGCTCTGAACCACCTCTCACTGAGGTACTTCCCTTCCCCACCCGTGTGCTGCCTCTTGTACCTCTACAGCTTAAACTGGAGAAATCTCCATAGTACCTCTCAATCTGAACACCTCAAGAACTGGAACATTCAATTAGGTGTGACAGGCAGAGTCCCCATAAGAAGGCTAAAAGTAAACCAATGTTTCTTCCCTGTTCTTCTACATAGAATAAACCAGGTTGGAAGAGACCTTCAAGATCATCGCATCCAACCCATCAACCAATCCAACACCACCTAAACAACTAACCCATGGCACCAAGCACCCCATCCAGTCTCCTCCTAAACACCTCCAATGATGGTGACTCCACCACCTCCCTGGGCAGCCCATTCCAATGGGCAATCACTCTCTCTGTATAGAACTTCTTCCTAACATCCAACCTAAACCTCCCCTGGCACAGCCTGAGACTGTGTCCTCTTGTTCTGGTACTGGCTGCATGGGAGGAGAGGCCAACATCCACCTGTCTACAGCCTCCCTTCAGGTAGTTGTAGAGAGTAATAAGGTCACCCCTGAGTCTCTCCAAGCTAAGCAACCCCAGCTCCCTCAACCCCAGCTCCCTACCCAGGACCAGTCACAGACTTAGATTCATTTAAGCAAAAAGTCTTCAGAATAAACAAAGGAGGAACATGAGAATGAAGTAAAAGTGAGATTTTACTGTGTCAGCTAAATCCAGCACCTCATATGGGCAGAGTAGAGGGGGTCAGAACCTCCCTCCACCTACTGGTCACACTCTTCTTAATGCATCCCAAGAGACCGTTAGCCTTAGGGCACACTGCTAGCTCATGGGAAACTTGTTCACCGTGACATCTTAATGTGAGCTTAAGGTAACAGCCATGGCAAGTTTAAAAGCTAATTGTTTGTTTCTGTATTTCCCTTTGTTACAAATGAGAGTGAAAAAAAAAACCACCATAGCCTGCAGGCTTCTTCCACTTGCATTTACAAAGGCCCCTGTTTCTACAAGAGCATGGCTAACCAGATCAGAATGCACACTGCTATTAGACTGCACATCAGCATGCAAATTGAGATGATAGCTCTCAAAAATAACATGCTGTGGTATCAATAATAGCAATCCATGAGCTTATTTGATGCCTCAAGAAGGAAGAGACGTTCTTCACGTGGCAGCGTTGTTTTGCCAGTAAAACAAGCTAATTGCCTTCTGCTTGTGTCAGAGTGGAGAAGACAACCAAGACACCAGGATTTTCTTTCCTGGTTTTGAAGATGTCAGCTGAGGTGTTTAAATGCTTCTGAAGTAACTCAGCAGAGTGCCACAGAAATTAATGGGAATATTTACAAGCTGTGAAGAAGACAAACATCTGGAGAGGCTTAGAGATCTGGAGCTCTTTAGCCTGGAAAAGCGCTGCCTGAGAGGGGATCTACCCAATACTCATCAATATATAAAGGGCAGGTGGCAAGAGGATGAGGTAAAACCCTTTTCAGTGGTGCCCAGTGACAGGACAAAAGGCAATGGGCACAAACTGGAATCCAGGAGGCTCCCCCTGAACATGAGGAATAAAATTCCTTCCTCTGACAGTGCTGGAGCCCTGGACCCAGCTGCCCAGAGAGGTTGTGGATTCTTCTCTGGAGAGATTCCAAACCAAACCTGGACACTGTCCTAGGGAACCTGTTGTGGGTGACCCTGCTTTAGCAGGGAAGTTGTAGTAGATGATCTACAGAGGTCCCTTCCAACTCCCACCATGCTGGGATTCTGTTTTGCCTCTGATCTTGGAGAATCCATCATTATGTTTACCATTGGTGAAGGTGAAAAAGTTTCACAACTCTCACAAGTTCTAGTATCAGATCACAACCCAACAGAGGTTCATCAGCCAGGGAGACTTTCACAGCAGCCCTAGCAAAGCACCTCCAGCATCTGGGTGGAATAGATTAGTTATTCTTCCTGTCGTGACTGCTGCTGATTTTAGCTGATGCTGGATGTGAGAACCTGTCATTCCACTGCACTTTGTATCATGCAGAAACACAGGTGCCAGCTGTAGTTTAAAATTTAAACCCCCAGCGTACCAAATGCATTAAGGGCTCAAAATCCATTTCTGAAACACAAGCCTTATTCCTAATTGGGGAACAGTTCATGAAACAACTCCAATATTATGTCTGGGGCCATCAAGCCTCGGGTTTCAGCTCCAAGATTTCCATAGGGTGATGCCAATTCTTACTGCATCCAGTGTTGATGTTCCCACCATGTCAATCCTGGGAGAAATCAGTCCTGCACGCAGCGCTGAATGGCTGGTCAGGATTAGAAGTGGAGGTAATGCCTGAAGGAAGCAAGCAGTTGGGGCAGTAACTCATTATCAAGTAATGGATAAAGATTGGATAAGCTCTGTGGCCATCTCTTTCCTCCAAACCAGAGGATTAGTTCTGGCTGACAAAAACCTGACTGAAGAGAAGGCTCTGGGGAGACCTTATGGAGGCCTTTGCATGCTTGAAGAAGACAATAAAGCTGGGAACAGACTTTTTAGCAGGGCCTGCTGTGACAGGATAAGGGGAGGTGGGTATAAACAAAATGAGGGGAAGATATAGACTAGAGAGAAGGGAAATTTTATTTTTTGTTTTTTTACACTGAGGGTGATGAGACACCAGCCCAGGTTGCTCAGATAGGTGGTAGATACCTCATCCCTGAAACCCTTCCAGGTGAACTTGGGCAGGGCTCTGTGCAACCTGCTCCAGCTGAAGATACAGCTGCTGACTGCAGGACTAGATGATCTTGAAAGGTCCCTTCCAAACCAAAGCATCCTGCGATTAGAATAGAATAAACCAGGTTGGAAGAGACCTTCAAGATACAGGGAGGTGGTGGAGTCACCATCCCTGGAGGCATTCAAGAGGGGATTGGACGTGGCACTTGGTGCTGTGGTCTAGTCATGAGGTCTGTGATGACAGGCTGGACTCAATGATCTTTGAGGTCTCTTCCAACCTTGGTGATACTGTGATCATCATGTCCAACCCACCTAATCAACTAAACCATGCAACCAAGCACCCACCCTATCAAGTCTCCTCCTAAACACCTCCAGTGATGGTGACTCCACCACCTCCCTGGGCAGCACATTCCAATGGGCAATCACTCTCTGTGTGTAGAATTTCTTCCTAACCTCCAGCCTAAACCTCCCCTGGTGCAGCTTGAGACTGTGTCCTCTTGTTCTGGTGCTGGTTGCCTGGGAGAAGAGACCAACCCCCACCTGTCTACAACCTCCCTTTAGGTAATTGTAGAGAGCAATAAGGTCTCCCCTGAGCCTCCTCTTCTCCAGGCTAAGCAACCCCAGCTCCCTCAGTCTCTCCTCATAGGGCTTGCGTTCCAAACCCCTCACCAACTTTGTTGCCCTTCTCTGGACACGTTCCAGCAAGTCAACATCCTTCTATCATCAGTTGAACATACCCAAAGAAAAGATGATCATGTTTTGAATGAGCAGAGGTTTCTCCTTTGTTCATGCTTTGCCTGTGTTTCCTGACTGAAAAGGGACTTCCTATGAACGCTCATTTCAACCAAGTTTATGCTTTTATGTATCTGCAAATGTTAACACATAACACAGCTCTCACAACATAACTTCATACTCATCTGGTCAAAGAAGCCACAGCAACAGCCAATGTCAACACAAGCTGACTGAGCTACTTCTTTTTAAAAGTTGAAAATTACCACTTAATAGGAGATGTTTAGCTTTTGCCTATATCCTGTCCCAGACTTTAAACCACAAAAGCTGCTGGCTTGCTTTTTCCTTACCAGGAACATCTGGAATCAGAGCTGTGCTGTCCCTCAATATTTCTTATCCTACCCAATGTTCCAGTAATCCAATGAGCATTCCTTCTGTCTCTATGCCTCAAGTTTGCTATTTTTACCTTCCCATAGTCACTCCTCCAACACCAAGCCTCCTTTAACTTTTTTATTTGATGATACAAAATGGGAGTTGTGGCTGACACACCAGCAGTATGTGCTGGCAAGCAGCAAGACCTGGTGAGGCTGAAGAGATGAGTGGAGAGGGACCTCAAGGAATTCACAAGGGCAACTGTAGAGTCCTGACCTGCTGGAAAGCAGTTCTATGGAGAAGGACCTGCCCATCAGCCAGGAATGTGCCTTCATGGCCAAGGCAGCAAATAGTCTCCTGGGGTGAATTCTAAAGAATGGGATCAGCAAGTTGAGGGAGGTTCTCCTCCCCCTCTCATCTGTTCTGTGAGGCCACCTCTGGAGTACTGGGTCCAGTTCAAGAGAGACAGGCAACTACTGGAGAGGGTCCAGCAGAGATTACAAAGATGCTGAGGGGACTGAAGCATCTCTCTGATGAGGTCTTCACAATGCTGATCAATAGCTAAAGGGTGGGGGTCAAAAAGATTGGGTCAGACTCTTCTCAGTGGTGGTCAGTGACAGGACAAAGGACAGTGGGCACAAACTGGAACCCAGGAGGTTCCATCTGAACATGAGAAGGAAAATTATTTCCTACATGGAGCCAGAGCAATGGACCAGTCTGGCCAGAGAGGTTTTGGAGCCTCCTTCTCTGGAGAGATTCCAAAATCTCCTGGTCGTTGTGATCCCAGGCAGCCTGCTCTGTATGAACCTGCTTTAGCGGGGGGGTGGACTGAATGATCCTCAGAGGTTCCTTCCAACCCCCACCATTCTGGGATTCTGGCATTCTTTTACTGCAGGGGCATAATGCAGACTCAATCCCCCCACCTCTTCAGACTGCTACGACTTGCCACATACCTCTCTACAGTAGCTGCAATGATTCCTCATCGGTTGTTTTAAGTAGTCAGAGAAACTGCTGCCTGACTCTGGAGCAAAAATATCACTTGCAACAGAATAAAAGTTTCTGAGGAAAACAAAGAAATTGTAGTAACTTAGAGGGCAAGAACACTGGCAGGAATTAGAGATGGTAACATAATTCTGCAAGCAGCTCAGGAGGCAGCTGTAGAAGAGGCTGAGAAGTGTTAGAACCAGAATTTTAACACCACAAACATGAAAAGTTATCCTATCAAGTTATCTGACTGCTAAACACCTCTGTGAAACAAGACTCCTGTGCATACCATACGACCTGGGGGTGTTGGTTGACAGCTGTGTGAATGTGAGCCAACAGTGTGCTCAGGTGGCCAAGAAGGCAAACAGCATCCTGGCTTCTGTCAGCAAGTGTGTAGCCAGCAGGAGTAGGGAAGCGATTGTGCCCCTGCGCTCAGCTCTGGTGAGGCCTCACCTCAAATACTGCATTCGGTTCTGTGCCTCTCACCACAAGGAGGACAGTGAAGTGCTGGAGTGTGTCCAGAGCAGGGCAACAAAGCTGGTGAAGGGTTTAGAGCACAAGTCTTGTAAGGAGTGGCTGAGGGAACTGGAGTTGCTTAGTCTGGAGAAGAGGAGGCTGAAGGGAGACCTCACTGCTCTCTACAACGATGCGAAAGGAGACTGTAGCGAGGTGGGCATCAGTCTCTTCTCTCTAGTATCAGGTAATATGATGAAACAGCCTGAAATTGTGCCAGGAGAGGTTTAGGTTGGATAGTAGGAAAAAATGCTTTACAAAAAGAGTGGTCAGGCACAGGAATAGGTTGCCCAGGGAGCTGGTGGAGTCACTGTCCCTGCAGCTGTTCAAGAAACCTGTGGACATGGCACTTCAGGACATGACTGAATGGCCATGGTGGTGTTGGGCTGACCCAATGATCTTAGAGGTCTTTCCCAGTTGAAACAATTCTATGATTTTACAATATCTGGGGACTGGTTGGCAGAAGAGGTGAATGGGGAGAATCTCTTCCTGCTTGGAAGAAAGTTCTAGCAAAAGGGGCACTCATGCAGCCCCATGGCACAGTGAGAGCAACAGAAGCTCTCAGATAACACAGGAATGCATGCAGTCATCTGTAAGGATATTATTCTGGGTATCTAGTATTTCCTTCAGCTACTTGCAAGCAGAAGACTGATCCCAGGTCTTTCCATACATTCTGTTTAAACATGTTACCCTTGCCTAAGCTTTGTACAATACCATCCTGACATGCAAGTCATGTAAAACAATTTTACTGCCTGTTTCCTTACTGTGTTTATCCTGTGTGCTTTTCCTGAAGCACTGTTTTATGGGGCTGAGAGGGTAAAGGAAGAAGAAAGCAAGAAGTCACTTCTGCCAGCTTCTATCAGAGCAACCTGTCACAGAAGGATGGGAAAGACACTGCACTACTGTAGTGCACACAATATTTCAACTAGATCATCCTCCTCACCTTTTTGCTATGTCTTCCCATAAGATTTGTCTTCATGAAATTGCTTTCCTAAAAATTCTCTCTCAAATCACTTTTGTACTGAGACCCCCAGTTATCAGAAAAGGCCTGTACACATATTGAGCACATGGAAAAGTCACCTCCTCTTCTGTTGCAATAAAGAAAAGGCCCACCATGCACCACAACTCCCAGCTTGTTCACTGCTGAAAAAATGCAGGTTAAATTCACAACCCTGATTTGCAAAAATGATCAAGAGAAGGTGATGAAAGGAATGCCAGAACCCAGCACATCAAAAATCACTGCAATACTGAGCCACCTCACAGACATAAATGTCAAGAATCAGAGAATGGAATATAAACCATGAAAACTGCCAAGGTGTGCCTGTAAAGAGATGAGCAAACCCGAGAGTCTAGAGTCTGTGTCTTAAAAGCAACAATCCATAGACCTTGAAATGACTATAAATGCATTAAGAGTTAACAACTAGTAAGGGTTTGAAGGTTGACAACATGATTTTACTTAGCGGGGAAGGAGAAAATGAAGTTTAGTTTATAGGTGAAGAAATAAAAAGGTTGGGATTTTCCCCCTAGTATTCACATACACACACTCTCATACATGCACTGTGTGCAACCACACAGGAAATTAAACACACACACCACCCTTTTGGCCACCAAACCAAAGAAATAGTTTTGATACACTTGCACAACCTTCTGCAGGAAACCCTTTTGCTTCCCTGAATTCCATAAAGCCCTCCCAGCCAGACTGCTTTTTCCATCATTCTTTGTCACTGTCCCTCTTCAGTTTTCCATCCCTTACTGCCCCTTAAACACTTTCTATAGGCAGCAAACCCAGGACAATTTAGCTAAGAAAAGGTCTGAAGTGAGGGGAGTTCAGCATTTGCCTTCCACAGCAAACACTGAAGTGACTTCTGTGTTCAAATGCTACTCAAGACAGACATTTGAACAGGTACCAAAATCTCTGGGAGTTCACACTAGAAGTGTGTGTTACAGCACAGTTCAAGTGAAGCTTTTGGAAAGTTTCAGCATAAATATGAATTTTCAGAGAAGATCATCTTTCCACTGCTTGTTTTTCCACCTTCCCCTCCAAAATTAATCATGTTTTGCGTTGTTGCTGCTGCTGATTTCATACAGAATTTGTTGTCATCCCAGGAAGCACAGAACACTTTTCACTCCCAGAGAAGGGTGGGTTAAATGCTTCTGGGACTAAGATAGCTACAGCTGGAACAAGGAAGGCACTAAGTGCTTTGTGATGTGAGAAGGGACAGGACATCCACACGTGTTGAACAGAACAGATGCTTTAAACAAGAAAACATTCCATTTACCATTTTCAACATGGGCAAGTCTGTGCATGAGAGGCAGCCACACAAGGCACTGAGGAGGTGGGTCAGCCATCAATGTGTCTAAAAACATGTTCAGCATGATCTTTTTCTGCAAAGAAAAGAGAAAAAGAACTTAATTATAAGAGAAATGTCTGTTTTACATACCAAAAACTACTTCAGCTACTTGCAACTACTACTCTGACTCAACTTCTACCTATCAAGAGTGTTTCATAGGCTAGAAAGAGATAAAAATCTTTGCTCAAGGAGTTTCAATCTATATTAAGCAAGCAGGCATTAATATAGACATGATATAATCACACAAAACCAGATGATAAACAGAGGAATAGAAAACTGCAGCATGTGGAGTACTAGTCAATCAGGATTGGGTCCTGTGCTGCAGTTAAAGGTTCTTGCTTTGAAGAGGGACATAACAAATGACCTAATAGCAGCCTTCCAGTAGCTGAAGGGACCCTACAAGAAGGCTGCAGATGAACTGTTTACAAAGGCCTATAGCAATAGTATGAGGAGCAATGGTTTGGAACTAGAGAAGAGTGGATGTGGGAAGGCCTGTGGATGTGGTCTACCTGGACCTCAGCAAGGCCTTTGACACCGTTCCCCACAGCAAACTCCTGGCCAAGCTGTCAGCCCATGGCTTGGATGGGAGCACACTGCGATGGGTTAGGAACTGGCTGGAGGGCCGAGCCCAGAGAGTGGTGGTGAATGGTGCCACATCCAGCTGGCAGCCAGGCACCAGTGGTGTGCCCCAAGGATCAGTGCTGGGCCCCATGCTCTTTAACACTTCATTGATGATCTGGATGAGGGCATCGAGTCCATCAGCAGTAAATTTGCTGACGACACCAAGCTG
Source organism: Dryobates pubescens (assembly GCF_014839835.1). Taxonomy (NCBI): domain Eukaryota; kingdom Metazoa; phylum Chordata; class Aves; order Piciformes; family Picidae; genus Dryobates; species Dryobates pubescens. The sequence continues at coordinate 23,632,391 of NC_071614.1, forward strand.
GGGGCAGGAGTTGATCTGCTGGAGGGTAGAGAGGCTCTGCAGAGGGACCTCGACAGGCTGGGCAGATGGGCAGAGTCCAACGGCATGAGATTGAACACATCCAAGTGCCAGGTTCTGCACATTGGCCGCAGCAACCCCATGCAGTGCTACAGGCTGGGGTCAGAGTGGCCGGAGAGTGGCCAGGCATAGAGGGACCTGGGGGTGCTGGTCGATGGCAGGCTGAACATGAGCCTGCAGTGTGCCCAGGTGGCCAAGAGGGCCAATGGCATCCTGGCCTGCATCAGGTACAGTGCTGGTAGCAGGAGCAGGGAGGTCATTCTGCCCCTGTACACTGCACTGGTTAGGCCACACCTTGAGTCCTGTGTCCAGTTCTGGGCCCCTCAGTTTAGGAAGGATGTTGACTTGCTGGAACGGGTCCAGAGAAGGGCAACAAAGTTGGTGAGGGGTTTGGAACACAAGCCCTATGAGGAGAGACTGAGGGAGCTGGGGTTGCTTAGCCTAGAGAAGAGGAGACTCAGGGGTGACCTTATTGCTCTCTACAACTACCTGAAGGGAGGTTGTAGACAGGCAGATGTTGGCCTCTTCTCCCAGGCAACCAGCACCAGAACAAGAGGACACAGTCTCAGGCTGCACCAGGAGAGGTTTAGGCTGGAGGTTAGGAAGAAGTTCTACACAGAGAGTGATTGCCCATTGGAATGGGCTGCCCAAGGAGGTGGTGGAGTCACCACGATTGGAAGCGTTCAGGAGGAGACTTGATAGGGTACTTGGTTGCATGGTTTAGTTGTTTAGGTGGGTTGGACTGGTTGAGGGGTTGGACACAATGATCTTGAAGGTCTCTTCCAACCTGGTTTGTTATTATTATTACATTTAGACTGGATGTTAAGAACAAGTTCTTTACCATGAGGGTAGTGGAACACTGAAACAGGTTGCCCAGGGAGGTAGTTGAGGCCCCATCCCTGGAGATACTCAAGGTCAAGGCTCTGAGAAACCTGATCCAGTGGAGGATATCCCTGCTGACTGCAGGGGGGTTGGACTAATGACCTTTGGAGGTCCCTTCCAAACCTTCTGTGAAATGTGAGTAGAGGTTACTAACATATAATTAACATTAACAATGCAGAAAACAGCAATTCAGGCAATTCAGGCTACAAGAAGTAGCCACACATAAAAGAATAATTACAATTAATAGTCCTAGAAGATCCCAGCAGGAAATATTTTAAAAAGGCAAAATAAGGAATAAAAGAGGCAAAAGGAGAAGTAGGTTATGACTGTAAACAACTAAACACAAAACATAAATTGGATTTAAATCATTAGGAGAAGGAAGTCAGGCACATTAAGAGTAGTATTCCCTAAGGTTTCAGATTCAAATAAGCAGGAGAAAAAATATTTGCTGCAAATTCAAATAGAATGAGATAATTTGTAAGAAAAGAAGCTAAGAATATTATGGGTACAAAGAAAAACAACATTGGCTTTTGAATGCAGTAAACTGGATGCTGAAGATTCTCCCCAGAGGCAGAAGAGCAGCTGGGCAGGTGGCTCTTTTTTCCCCTCACCTTAGCATATGGCAGTGTTAGTCCAAAAAGCCTCTGCAACAGGCAGGGCAGGCAGAGCCAGAGGGAAAGCCAGGCTGGTTTTCTAGGAGCTGTGAAATTAATAGCAGCTTTCACTTGCAACCATCATGCCAAAAAAAAAATAATTAAATTTCTTTTTTTCCATGTGGGTTGTTTTGTTGGCTTTTATTAATTAAAGAGGCTTAGAAAATATGTACATCTCTGCAGCTAACTGCCTTGGAGAGCACACATGGAATGAGCATTGTCTATTCCAGTTACCATTAAGGAAAACGCCAACAAATATTTAATTTTACTTCTTCCAACTTTTATAAGGTCTCTCTGTTCCAGACCCATCTTTCTTTAAGCATTAGAAGGATGCAGAGTGAAAACTGGATTTCTCAGCACAGGAATGACATGGACCTGCTGGAACGGGGCCAGAGGGGGCCACAGAAATTATCTGAGGGCTGGACCCTTATTGCTATGAGGGCAGGCTAACAGTTGAGGTTGTTCAGCCTGAAGAAGAGAAGGCTCCCAGGAGATCTTCTGGTGCCCTTTCAGTACTCAGAGGGGCCCAACTGGAAAGCTGGAGACAGACTTCTTAGCAGGGCCTGTTGGGACAGGACAAGGTAGGGATGGTTTTAAACTAAAAGAGAGATTGAGATGGAAGAAGATTCACCACTGAGGGTGGCCCAGGTTGCCTAGACAAGTGGTAGATCTCCCATCCCTGGAACCATTCCAGGTCAGGTTGGCTGGGGCTTTGACCAACCTGAATCAGTGAAAGATGTCCCTGTCCCTAAGCAAGGGTGTTGAACCAGGTGATCTTTAAGGTCCCTTCCAACCCAAACCCTTCTACGATTAGGCAGTGATATATGATACACACAATGGCAGAAGAACCTAAACCTGCGAGAAAGGATTCTTCCTGCTACAGACAAGGCTGTTCCTGAAAGAGAGGACACTGGGTCCCTTTAAGGAGTGAGACCCTTACGTAAGTTGTCAAAGCCGGTGCGCGGAGTGGTGCAATTCCCAGCGCGGCCACAGGAGGGCGGTAAGGACACAAGCGCTGGGGTTTACTTTCAGCCGTACCAGGGGGGTATTTTGCAACCAATGGGCCGAAAGGAATCCCACGGCAGCATCACTGCTGCCTTTTTGTGTGTCTGGACGTTGATATTCAGGGTAATGGCTGAGCTGGCAGAAAGGCAAGTAGCCCTCTCCTTCTCTTGGAAACTATGAATGTGCCAGAGAAAAAGCCTGGATAAAGGCTGTTCTTGGAGCTGCTCTAAAACTTCTCCCTGGGTTCAGAACCCAATTACAAAAACATCAGTCACTATGTGGAAATGTCAAACAATCCAATAGTTTGCCAGCAGGTTCCAAACTCCAAGAACATAAACTGAAAATCAGGAAATGGCAAAGCTCACCAGTGATTATTCTTCTCAATGCTTAGCAGTATCTAAAGGGTAAAAGGATGGGGCCAAATTCTCTTCAGTGTGCCCATCAACAGGACAAGGGGCAACAGGCACAAAGTGGAACCCAGGAGGTTCCAGCTGAACAGAAGAAAAACTTCTTTCCTATGAGGGTGCTGGAGCCCTGGGACATGCTTCCCAGTAAGGCTGTGGAGTCTCCTTCTCTGCAGAGATTCCAAACCCACCTGGACATGATCCTGGACAACATGCTGTGGATGACTCTGCTTTAGCAAGAAAATTGGATCCTCAGAGCTTTCTTCTGCCTCCCACCATGCTGGTATTATGAGAAGTGACCCCCAGAACACATTTCTGTGTGAACACTCTGTCATCATCTGCTTCCTTGCTATCAGTTCACCATAAGCCAGAAATGTGCCCTCGTGACCAAGGCAGCCAATGGTCTCCTGGACAGCATGGAAAGGAACATGGCCAGCAGGTCAAGGGAGGTTGCCCTACCCTTCTACTCTGCCCTGGAGCATGGACACATCTGGAATACTGGAAACTTCCTGCTGGTGAGGGTGCCAGAGCACTGGAACAGGCTGCCCAGAGAGTATGTGGTGTCTCCTTCTCTGGAGAGATTCTAACTTTACCAGGACATTGCCATCCTGTGCAACCTGCTCTGCATGAAACCTGCCTTAGCAGAGGAGTTGGACTAGACAATGCCCCAGAGGTCCTTTCCAACCCCCACCTGGGGGATTCTGTAATAAGCACAACAATCAATTTTAAAGTACACTATGTGCATAAAGTGGTTTTATTTTGTACAGATCCAACCAACTAGTAAGAGATTTGTTGAAAATAGTTTTTAGCATGCTAAGAAAGCTTTAAAATTGACAAAAAGCAATGGGAAATAGTACAAATGCTGTGCTTCCTGGTTTAGAAAATAAATAGGTGGGGAGAGAACATCTGGAATATTGAGTCCAATTCTGGGCCCCTCAGTTCAAGAAGGACAGGGAACTGATTGGAAGAATCCAGCACAGAGCCACAAAGATGCTGAAGGGAGTGGAACATCTCCCTTATGAGGGAGAGCTGAGGAGGCTGGGTCTGTTTAGCCTGGAAAGAAGGAGACAGAGAGACTGAGAGATGACCTCATTCATGTTTATAAAAATGTGAAAGGGTGAGTGGCAGGAGGACAGAGCCAGGCTCTTCTCAATTAATGTCCAGTGACAGGACAAAGGGCAATGGCTGCAAGCCAGAGCATTCCATATGAACATAAGGGAAAACTTTCACTGTGAGGGTGACAGAGCTCTGGAACAGGCTGCCAGAGAGGTTATGAAGTTTCCTTCTCTGGAGACGTTTAAGATGCACCTGGATGCATCACTGTGTGACCTACTCTAGGTGATCCTACTCTAGCAGGGAGGTTGGACTTTTCAAGGTCCCTTCCAAACCCTAACATTCTGTGAGTCTGTGATCCTTGTTCTTAGGATGAGGACAGAAGTGTCCCTTCAAGAAGGAGGAACAAACTAAAAAGTGAGAAGTTTCTTTAACAGACTAAAAACTAGACATACTAACTTAAACTAGTCAGACTGCCTTAGAGCTGTGTCAGTTATATAGCTGTATGCTGTCAAGCCCCTCCCTTTACACCCCAGACAAACAACAAGCAGCCCAGACTTTAGGAGCAAGCACTGCTTAAACAAGCTGTGCCCAAATCCTGTGCTGTGAGCTCTTACCTGTTGTGGGAAGCAGGTCCGTACAGAATGCTCTGTGTATCCAAAAGAAGGCCCCTCAAAGACAGCTGTTGGGAGTTTCAGAACTTCCTTCAAAAACTGATCAAACTTTGTAAATATCATTAGTCCATTTGAATCAGATATTTGAGAGAAAATATCTGTAAGAAAACAGAGGAAAACCTACAGTAAGTAGATGTTTACTAAAAATAACTCCCAAGAAATTTCTTCTTATGGCTTCTTATCACTTACTATAAAGATACAAGCATGCATCAAGAACAGTGTGGCCAGCAGGAGCAGGGAAGTCATTGTGCCCCTGGACTCAGCACTGGTTAGGCCACACCTTGAGTCCTGTGTCCAGTTCTGGGCCCCTCAGTTTAAGAAGGACATTGAGACTCTTGAACATGTCCAGAGAAGGGCAACGAGGCTGGGGAGAGGCCTTGAGCACAGCCCTGTGAGGAGAGGCTGAGGGAGCTGGGGTTGTTTAGCCTAGAGAAGAAGAGGCTCAGGGAAGACCTTCTTGCTGTCTACAACTACCTGAAGGGTGGTTGTAGGCAGGAGGACACAGTCTCAAGCTGTGCCAGGGGAAGTTTAGGCTCAAGGTGAGGCAAAAGTTCTTCACAGAGAGAGTTGTTGGCCATTGGAATGTGCTGCCCAGGGAGGTGGTGGAGTCCCCATCCCTGGAGGTGTTCAAGAGGGGATTGGACGTGGCACTTGGTGCCATGGTTTAGTAGTCATGAGGTCTCTGGTGACAGGTTGGACTTAATGATCTTTGAGGTCTTTTCCAACCTTGTTGATTCTGTGACTCAATGATCTTAAAGGTCTTTTCCAGCCTAAACAATCCTATGATTCTATGCAAACATTAGGACAGCTGCACAGAGATTAAAGCAGAACTGTCCTGGGATCAAGAAGTGTCTTTAGAAAAGACAAATCCCTCAAAGAGGAAAGCTGGATCCCTGAGATACTTGCAGAGTCAGATTCCTCCATAAAGGAAAATTTCTCTAATGAGAGTAACACCTAAACATTTTCCAAGATGTGACAGATACCAGAATCCTTCACTGAACAGCCACTGAATCATCTATGAGGTTACTTAAGACACTGTCAGTAATTAAGCATCAAACAGGATTATGTTGACAGAAACTAAGCTTAAATTTAGTAATCAACATTAGGTCTGGGGGGAAAAAAAGAAGGAAAAAAAACAAGACTGTTTCAGAAAGGCTTCTTTTGAATAAACCAAAGAAGTTATTGCAGCCATCTGAGTGAAAGAGCTGATGAAGCAGCCTGCAATAGCCAAGCTAAGGGTGATAAGGCTGTCTGGAATTTGTATCATTGGCTACAGAAGAAGACAACAGCAGAAGCAGAGAAGCTTAATGCAAAGGTCTGGAGCCCTTGTGATGAAATAATTCATAGGCTCACAGAATGGTTTGGGTTGGAAGGGACCTTACAGATCATCTGGTTCCAGCTTCTCTGCCCCTCTAATCTTGTAAGACACATTAGGAATAATGAGGGGGGGGAAGGAAAGAGAAAGAGAGAGATGGAAGGTGGAAGAAGTTGTGTCTTTCAGAAAATTAAGCCAAGCTGAAAAATTAAATTGAAAATTGCATGTGAAGGGGGAAAAAAAGCATCAGGATCAAAACCCAAACAAATGAAACTATGAAAACAACTAAAACTAAAGAGCATCTACAGTGGGTTAGGATTCTGGGATTTTTGAGGATCTACAGTCTAGAACTGGCACATGAACAAAAGCTGAAGGTCTGGTAAGAGATCAGTTGAGGTGGGACAGTAATATCATGCCTGGAAGGTGACAGCTCTTGCATTAAATTCAACAAGGGCCTGCCTCTGGGGAGGAATAACCCCTGCTCCAGGACAGGTTAGAGGGTGGCCTGCTGGAAAGCAGTTCTGTGGAGGAGGACTTGGGAGTGCTGGGGGACAAGAATTTCCCCATCAGCCAGCAATGTGCTCTCATGGCAGAGAAGCCCAATGGTATCTTGGGTGGCACTCAGAAGAGCAGCAGGTTGAGGGAAGTTCTCCTCCCTGACTGCTGTGCTCTGTGGAGACATGTGGAGTCTTGGATCTGGTTCTGGGCTCCCCACTTCAAGAGAAACAGGGAACTACTGGACAGAGTCTAGCAGAGGCTATGAAGATGGTAAGGAGACCACAGCATCTCTCTGATGGGAGGATGAGACTGGGGCTGTTTGGCCTAGAGAAGACAAGATTAAGTGGTTATTTTTTTAATGCTCATCAATATTTAAAGGGCAAGCCACAGACTTTTCAGTGGCCCACAGAGATTGTGGGGTCTCCTTCTCTGGAGAGATTCCAAACCCTCCTGGGCAACCTGCTGTGGGTGACCCTGCTTTAGCAAAGGGGCTTGGACTAGATGCTCTACAGAAGTCCCTTCCCACTTCTGCCATGCTGGGATTTTGTTATTCTGTATTTAAAAGTGGACAGAACTCTTCTGGGTATATGCAGTCTATTAACCTGAACAGTATGCAAGATTTAAATGATTTTGAAGAGAAAGTAATTAAAGCTGGGAAAATGAAGATGAGAAAATGGAACAGGCTGTGTCAAGGGTAAAAAAAAAAACCAATCCCAAAGCCCACTAACCTACATCTTGCATTCATCAAAATAGTGCCTTTGTAACCAAAGTAAAGATGAACCCATTTCTGCAGGGGCCTCACACATGGGAAATTAGCAGTGAAATTGGGGAAGCTAAAGATTAGTAGGATATCATTATGCAGCCACCTGTCCATTTCAAGGGTGGTAAATTACCCTCAAAGACAAAACCTCAAGTGAAACAGAGGCTAATAGTGCCAATTCTCAGGAGCTAACCTCAGGGTCAGAACAGGCATGTGCTAACAGCTCCCTGATGACAAGGAGTTAATACTTTAGCTCTCATATGCAATTTCAGTTCAGTGTTGCTACAGTATAAACAATCAGGGTGTTTTTTTAAAGCAGAGAGAATAAAAAAAAAAGAGAATGTGAAAACCTACTGCTCAGACTCCATGATCAATGACAAAAGCATCTCTGTACAGGAAAATGTTAGGTTATGGCAGGACTTGACCTTAAGGTCTTTCCCAAACAAAACCATTCTATGTGGGTTTTAGCTGTTATGAAACAGAGCATCAAAATCTTCACAGAAGTACAACTCCAAGGGCTCTCATCTGAGCAACAACAACTTCCTTAGCTCACCCTTCTGTGCACCACATTAGGATTACACTCTTCCAGCATTCACCATTTGACAAATACACTGAGGCACATTGGCCACAACCACCCCACACAGTGCTACAGGCTGGGGTCAGAGTGGCTGGAGAGTGGCCAGGCAGAGAGGGACCTGGGGGTGCTGGTTGATGGTAGGCTGAACATGAGCCTGCAGTGTGCTCAGGCAGCCAAGAGGGCCAATGGCATCCTGGCCTGCATCAGGAACAGTGTGGCCAGCAGAAGCAGGGAGGTCATTCTGCCCCTGTGCACTGCACTGGTTAGACCACACCTTGAGTCCTGTGTCCAGTTCTGGGCCCCTCAGTTTAGGAAAGATTGAGTTGCTGGAAGGTGTCCAGAGAAGGGCAATAAATCTGGGGAGGGGTTTGGAGCACAGCCCTGTGAGGAGAGGCTGAGGGAGCTGGGGTTGCTTAGCCTGGAGAAGAGGAGGCTCAGGGAAGACCTTATTGCTCTCTACAACTACCTGAAGGAAGGGTGTAGACAAGCAGAGGTTGGTCTCGTCTCCCAGGCAGCCAACACCAGAACAAGAGGACACAGTCTCAAGCTGCACCAGGGGAGGTTTAGGCTGGAGGTTAGGAGGAAGTTCTTCACAGAGAGAGTGATTGCCCATTGGAATGGCTGCCTGGGGAGGTGGTGGAGTCACCACCATTGGAGGTGTTCAGGGGGAGACTTGATAGGGTGTTTGGTTGCATGGTGTAGTTGATTAGGTGGTGTTGGATGATAGGTTGGACACAATGATCTTGAAGGTCTCTTCCAACCTGGTTTATTCTATTCACCTACCATTTCATTTCATGGTTACTCAGCCTTGTCTGCATCAGCCAGAACATTTTTTATCTTTTTTTTTGCCTCCTTTAATGACCTCCTGTGGTTTTATAGGGCATCCTTCCACAGAAGCCATTTCCCCAACAATAAAATCTCATTTATCCACATGTCAGCTGCTACTGTTCTTTTTTGTTAACAGCTTTCCCAGAATGTGGGAAGCCTGCAGCTTGCCACATCTCCCCTCCCAAACTTCAGATGGTATTTTCTTCTTCCCATTCTTTTGTCCCTTAGGAAGTTTTCAGACAGACAAGTAACCAACAGTTAAAGTTCAGTTATTTTATTACTTACTTGAACTCTGGTGGTGTTTGGAAACTTAGCTTAAGAACACAACAGACTTCTCTTCTCTGCCCTCAGAAGCTTCACAAGACCCTGATTTTCCCAGGTTTTCCCCCACATTTCACAGTAAGTTCTCCTATGACCTTGTCTGGGAAGTCAACAGCCTAATTCTACCCTGGTTTAGAAAAAGCTTTTTCCCTTCTGCACAGATTTCCTAAGCTCCTGAAAGCTCAACTTCAAACTAGCCAAAATCACTCTTCTTGGACAATTTTGCTAATCACACACCAAGACTCTGCCTCCAGGTCTAACCTCTCTGAGCATTCTAGGGGTTAATAGTAAGGTGGTTCAAGTCTTCAACTTCTCTCCAGTTGAGCAGAGACCACAAGCAGCACATAAGGGGCCAGAGAAGTATTCACACCAGATGGTGCATGTGAACAAAGTGCCATAGCCATACAAAGCAGTGGCAAACCAGCATGGATCTTTTTCTTTCTCAGTTGACTTGTAATATATTAGACCAGACAGCACAACAAAAACAACCCTCACCAAACCCAAGTTTTACATAGGTCTTACAACAGTTAACACTAGTCCAGAAAGATCAAATGTGGGTAAGTCAGTGTGAGTGACATGCTGAGGGCACAGATCATCTAGTTCCAACCCCCTGCCATTGGCAGGGATGCCTTTCACTAGACCAGGTTGCTCAAGGCCTCATCCAACCTGGCTTCAAACACTTCCAGGGAGGGGGCATCCATGAGCTCCCCAGGCAACCTGTTCCAGTGTCTCACCACCCTGTCTGTAAAGAATTTCTTCCTAATATCCAGTCTGAATCTCCCCTCTTCCAGCTTCAATCCATTCCCTCTCATCCTATCACTACAGGACCTTGTAAAAAGTCTTTCCCCAGCTTTCTTGGAGGCCCTCATCAGGTACTAGAAAGCCTACTTGAAGGCCTCCCAGAAGCCTTCTCTTCTCCAGGCTGAAAAGCCCCAACTCTTGCAGCCTGTCCCCACAGGAGAAGTGCACCAGCCTTCAGATCACCTTCATGGCTCTCCTCTGAACCTGCTCCAACAGTTTGATGTGCTTCTTGTGTTGGAGGACCCAGAACTGGATGACTGCAGGTCACACTTGAATGTGTCCAGAGAAGGGCAACAAGGCTGGTGAGAGGCCTTGAGCATAAGCCCTGTGAGGAGAGGCTGAGGGAGCTGGGATTGTTTAGCCTGGAGAAGAGGAGGCTCAGGGGTGACCTCATTGCCCTCTACAACTACCTGCAAGGTGGTTGTAGCCAGGAAGGGGGTTGGTCTCTTCTCTCAGGCAACCAGCACCAGAACAAGGGGACACAGTCCCAAGCTGCACCAGGGGGAAGTTTAGACTTGAGGTGAGGAGAAAGTTCTTCACCGAGCGAGTCGTTCATCATTGGAATGTGCTGCCCAGGGAGGTGGTGGAATCACTGTCCCTGGAGGTGTTCAAGAGGGGATTGGACGTGGCACTTGGTGCCATGGTCTAGTCATGAGGTCTGTGGTGTCAGGTTGGACTCGATGATCCTCGAGGTCTCTTCCAACCTTAGTGATACTGGGTCTCACCAGAGCAGATTAGAGGGGGAGAATCACCTGCCTCACCCTGCTGGTCACACTTCTTTTGATGCACCCCAGGATATGGTTGGCCTTCTGGGCTAAAAGCACACATTGCCAGCTCATGTTGAGTTTATCATGAGCTAACACCCTCAAGTCCTTCTCCTCAAGGCTGCTCTCAAGCCTTTCTGTGCTTGGGGTTGCCCTGACCCAGCTTTGGGACCTCACACTTGGCCTTGTTGAACTTCAGGAGGGTGGCATGGGCCCACCTCTCGAGCTTGTTCAGGGCCCTCTGGATGGCATTCCTTCCCTTCAGCGTGACAACTGGGCCACGGTTTGGTGTTATCTGCAAACTTGATGAGGGTGCACTCAGTGCCACTGTCCATATCACTGACAGATGGTAAACAGCACTGGTGCCAGTACCAACCCCTGAGAGATGCTACTTGTCACTGGTCTCCATTTGGATATTGAGCCATTGACCACAACCCTTGGAGTGTGGCCATCCAGCCAACTCCTTGCGCCCCCACCCCAACATCCTCAGACTAGGGAAGATGGCAACAAGTTTGACATTACTACCAGCAAAATCACACCTGAAGTTTCACATCTGAAGAAGCACCCAGGGATTTAAACAGATGTAGTCATGAAGTCTTCTCAGTGACAAATCAGTCTGGTTTATGGACAGCAGATGGCATGGGTCACAAAACCATGAACAGAGCAAGCTCTGTTTCAGTGCAAAGATGGCTGAATAAGTGAAAAAGTCAGCTTTCAGGACTTAAGCACAATAAAACATGTGGCCAGTGAGGGAAACTAAGCATTTCATGAGCTGAAAGTACTTACATCTCAGTTTGTCCAGGATTTTACCACCACACATTGTTGCTAACATAGCTTTCACTGAAAACACTGTCAGCTTCCCGTGGCCCTCGCTGTGGAAAAAAAAATTACAGGGTGAGTAATTGCTACCCAGAATGAGAAACAACAAAACCACTCGAGGCCTAGGAAGGAAATGCACAAATGCCTTCCATTAACTACTAAAGTTTGCCCAAACTATTTCATGTAACATTAAACCAGTGACAACTCAGCAGCATTTTTGCTGTATTGGAAGAGTTAACAAGTGTTTCATCACACATCAAGTTTCCTTTCAGAATTAAGCCAAATGCACAGACAGACTACATTTGCCTTGTTCATCCCATCACTGTAGCATTACATTTTTCTATTGAACCCCATTTGCTCACTGTAAAAGAAAAGATGAATCTCTTTTTTACCCCTGCTACCCTTTGTTAGTCTCTATCAATTCTTACTCCTTGATTTAAGCTCTGATGCTCAAATATACATTTCACTCTGCAAATAGTTTGGTGATTGATAGCTAAAGGAAAAGCTGTTTGATGCCCTGAATATCTCACACAGAACTGGAGGGATATGAACAATCTTGTATTCCAATTTAAGTTAATCAAGCTGCTGTGCTATCAGAGCAGATGGCACACTGGGGAATTATTTTCAAGGGAAAATGAATTTGTCTCTATGGGAAGTATGAAGAAGGCCATTCAGCACAGTATGAGATAGAGAAACAGCTATGTGCATTACTCCTGTTACCAGAAAGACAGATAAGGATGAAATTATGAGGGAATTAAAGTCACCAGGAATGCAGAAGGCAGCTTGCTGGGTTAAAGCACAGCACAGCTGATGTCAGTTTCTCCAGCTGGGCGCTGGGCAGAGGGCTCACACAGCCCACCCTCTCCGCCGCCTGAATGCCTGTCTGCCACAGTGACAGAGAACCTCTGCATATGTGGTAGGACAGCCACAGTGTGGTCACCTCAGTGTAAATCCACCCTTAGTGACAACTTGGTTGAATGCTGGTTTAGGGAAAAAATAAAGTGTGTAAAGGTGGGTAAAAACTGTTGGAGTTCTGAGCAATTTATTGCCAGACAGAAGCATGGCGTATCATTAACCTTAACTACAAACAACAGACTCCATCAAGGAAGTTAAGTCACATACAAGTAATTAAAATAAGTTCAAGTAACTAATTAAATGTATTGGACAGAATCTGAAGTATCATCATAGCAACTACAATGATGAAGAAAATAAACTTCAGTGTTGGAAGAGCTCTAGAGAAACTCTTGAATGCTTCTCAGTGGAAAGAAGAATTGCAAGTGGAAACAAGACATCCCAACAAGATGGACCCTCATACTCTTGGCCATGAGTTCAGCAAGAGTTGTTTTGGACTCCAGAAGAACATTTTTCACCATGAGAACAGTGAGACACTGGAATCCTCTCCCAAGAGAAGTGGTGGATTCCCCTACTTTGGGCAGTGTAAGACTCAGCATCTTATTTCAGCTGCACTATTACCTAGAAAAATTGGACCAGATGATCCTTGGGGTCCCTCCCAACCTTGCCATCCTGTGATGTAACATTTGCACTTGGGAAGTGCTAAGGGTAGAATTACTCAAAGTGAATGTTGGCTTGTGGTATTAAAGCAGTGACAAGGTCTAACACCACTGACAGTCAAGCAGTCAGGTGGAGATATCAGGAAGTAACTAAATTACTTGTTTTCCCTTTCATGCTCTGAGTTAATACACAAATACTATCTTCTGTTAACAACTCCATGGTGAGGTAAATGCTCTTCACCTGAGAATACCTGAAATGTAATCTGCAATTTCTCTAACACAGAGACAAGTGTTCCCTCTACAGAAGAGAGGCAACCTCTGCCAGAGCTACAGCTTCAGGAAGATCTTTGAAGACGAATGGCAATCCAAAGGCCATCACTTTACCTGTGAATCTCTGTTTGAAGAAGCTAAACAAAGGCAGAAAATGACACACATTAGATATTTACTTTAAGTTATATAAAGGCTATAAAATGGTAAAGATTTCAGCTCTCCCATTTTCTGTCTTTTCTCTTAAACAGCTTTCTCCAAGGAGTAAGTGTGGAAAAATAAATCAGATTTGACCATAGCTCAAAATGGTTGCCTCAAAAATTCACGGCCTGCAAGCCTTGACCCCCACTTCCATCTAAGCAAATCTTTCTAGCGGATTCTTAAGTTATAGTCTCAGTCACCCTCCCTCTTTTCTTTTCAATAGAGAATTTTCTCCCCAAAAAGTTCAGTTTTGATTTCTAGGAAAACAAACAAGTGACAAAAGCCATCAGTGCCTCCTCAGAGGACATACCCTTGCAAAGCTATCTTACGGTGCCTTCAGATATCAGGACTGCTTCTGCTGGCCTTTTGTTTATTTATCATGAGAAAACCCCAAACTCTTCCTCCTGCAATCTGGCAGAGGTGTGGCTTTAAACATCTTCCCTAAAGGTATTTCTGTCCCACTGCTACTCAGTCTGCTGAATTCCCTATCAAACAGAAAAGGGACAGAACTTTCAATATGATTTTGCAAATCCTGGAACCACCAGGAGCTCTCAGGACTTGAAAGAGAGCTGAGGGACTTGTCTTGCATCCAGAAGGCTTCTTCCAGTCACCTTAAGAAAGCCTCAGCCTCCACATTTCCAAACCAGGCAGTCTGCAGCAGATGCTCACAGCAGTAATGTCCATGTCAGTCTGCCCACTAATCTTGACTCAAGCTCCCAGCTGGCTCACATTTCATCCCCAGGCAGAGCTCCATGCACTCCAGCCACTCTCTCAGAGGAAAAGCAACTTGCCCTCCTGGTCTGTCCCTCTTAAAGAGCCCAATGCAGCACTCCAGTTGTGTCAGCTCTCCCACCATGTCCTCCCTAGAGGAATCAGACCTGGTTTTCCCCCATGCTGCACACAATAGTATCTCAGAGAGATGCCTGCTCAGGCTGACTGCCCAGTAAAGGCACAAGAGCCTTCTGCACAATGCTGATCTGAAGGCATGCCCTTTTCTCTATGCATCTGCTTTAAGTGAGTCCCTTCCAGCTCTTCTAGTTACAAGGTTCCTCCTAATGGCATCACTCCACACTGCTCACCAACTTACTTTCTCGTTTGCTGGCGTCCTGGTTTGAGCTGGAACTACCTCATGGGCTTTTTGCTTTTAAGGCTTAGGGATCCTCCCCTTATTATTATCTACCACTGAAACCTATGTACCTCACTTTATGGATTCAGATACCAGTGAAATATTTGCTTTAGAATCTCTTTTACTAATGTCCTGCTCAATACCACGATGCCTCTGTGGACTCAGTACATAAAGCCTAAGAGCTGTTTTTCAGGGACACTGCTCTAGATGAGTTTAAAGTGTGTAACTGTAGACAGGACAACAAATTCTGTTGCAAAAATATTTGAAGTCCCTTCCAACCCTAACAATTCTATGATCCTGTGATACTGGAGGAAACATCAATTCTTTCCCTACCGAACCGGGGGGCCACCAGGCCCCCCGGCCTTTGTTGTCACCACCACCATCACCCAGTGTGCCCCAAGGAGACTCACCAGAGATGAGAGGAGGATCCTCCAGCCCAGATGGGCTCAGCTTGGGGCTTCTGCCCTTCCTGGTGGGGATTAAAAAGGGGAGTGGGTGGGGAGGGCCAAATGGCCACACCTGGGGTGGGAGGAGACTCCAACACAGCCCAGGTGTTCCGGGATTTGAGGGGAAAAAGGGGCAAAATGGGGCAGGTGAGGGACTTCTGGGGTGTCAGGGGGTGATAGGACTAAGGGCAATGGAAAAAGAAATGGAGATGGGTGGACTCAGACTGGGTGTTGGGAGGAAGTTCTTCACCATGAGGTTGGTGAGAAATGAACAGGTTGCCCAGGGAGGTGGTGGAAGCCTCATCCCTGGAGGTTTTTAAGGCCAGGCTGGATATGGCTCTGGGCAACCTGATGTGGTGTAAGGTGTCCCTACCCATGGAAGAGGGGTTGGAACTGGATGATCCTTGAGGTTCTTTCCAGCCCTGACAATTCTGTGATTCTATGATTCTAAAACAATTTTGCAGTTTAAGTTGGATGTTGGCTGGGGTTGCTTAGCCTGGAGAAGAAGAGGCTCAAGGGAGACCTTATTGCTCTCTACAACTACCTAAAGGGAGGTTGTAGCCAGGTGGGGGTTGGTCTCTTCTCCCAGGCAACCAGCACCAGAACAAGAGGACACAGTCTCAAGCTGTGCCAGGGGAGGTTTAGGCTGGAGGTTAGGAAGAAATTCTTCCCAGCAAGAGAGATTGGCCATTGGAATGTGCTGCCCAGGGAGGTGGTGGAGTCACCACTGCTGGAAGTGTTTAAAAAGAAACTGGATGAGGCACTCAGTGCCATGGTTTAGTTGATTAGGTGGTGTTGGGTGACAGGTTGGACTTAATGATCTAGAAGGTCTTTTCCAACCTGGTTAATTCTGTGATAATTCTGTTCAGTGATTTGACTTCTCAGCTGAGTCTCTTCTCAGTGACTGCACTTTCCGATGTTACCAGCATGTTTTTGCAGACAGTGTCTGCTTCTAGGAGTGATAATGTTGATGTTTAGAGTTACTTCCAACAACTGGGGTGCTCTTGCTTGTACTTGCCTCTATGGAACCCAAGGTCACTTCTAAATCTTGTATGCCATGGCCATAGAATTATAAAGATTGGGGGTATAGTAAGAGGTGACACCTTGAGGGAGAAGCAGACAACGCCGGTGACCCTAAATTGACCAACAAAGGATTTCATTACATGGACATGATTTTCAGCATAAGGTTGAGGGACCACAAGGGTCAAGCCTCTTTTCAACAGCCTGTGTCTGAGGAGGGACTCTGTCCATTCTGCCTTTGATCCTGACCTGTGTGTTCCTGAATCCAGTTCCAGAATCCAGTTCCTGAATCCAGTTCCTGTCTTCTGTTGAGTCCATTCTGGGACTTCCCCAGTGCCTGCCCCCAGCACCAGTGGTAATGGTGACATCATTGCCATCAGGGGGCTGAGTTCAGTATTGGTTTGTATCCATTTGTATCTATTTCATTTTATTGTTATTATGTTCAGAGCTGATTTGTTTTCTTTTCCAAGCCATAAGTCTCTCTCCCTTATTCTCTTTCCCTTCCCTTTGGGAAGGGAGAGTAGTATCACAGAGAGCATCTGTTACCCATCTGGAGGCCAGCCCAGCCCTAACCCTCGACAGTTAGTCATCCTCTCCCTCCCTCTTATTACACACTCCTTTATTGCCAGCATGCAGTGTGATTTTATCATTTAAATTAAAAAGAAAAAAAAATAGTAGGAGCCAAAGTTACATAAAAAGAAGCTGGAGCAACTAAACCCACTGTGAAATCAAACATGGTACCCAGGAACGATGAAATCAAAACCTGGCTGCTCTGAAACAGCCAGACAGGGTCAGGAGATGAGCCTGGGCTGCCAGTCATCAGTTAGCAACTTTGGAAAGCCATGAGAGGATACTGGGGAAAGACAGAGCAGGAACAAACTGTCACAAAGCTCTGTGGGAGAACGAAGCAAAGAACAGCACAGCTCCTCCTGACAGCTCACCACGGATGCAGCAGGAACCACTGTGAACAGTGCTGTTCTGTGGGTCCCAGGGAAGTGTTCACTGTGCTCTAAAATAAGCTCTAACTGAAATACTTCCATGGGGAAGGTGCTGGTAAAACACATTGATTCCTGTCCCTGCTTGGTGGAATGCTGATGACTCTGTGGTGTTACCACTAGCACCATGTTGTAAGAAGCTACCTTCCCATGTTCATTCCAGCAACCACACTGCTGCCCTGGTGATACAATTCCAGATCTGTGGTTCTTTTTAAAGCATAAATCATAGGTAGGTTGGAAAGGACCTTAAAGGTCATCTAGTCTCAATTCTCCTGCCAGGGTCATGGACACCTCCTGACACATCACACTCCTCTAGGACCCACCCAACCTGACCTTGAACACTTCCAGGGTTAGAGCCTCCACAGATTCTCTGGGCAACCTGTTCCACTGCCTCATCACCCTCATGGGGAAGAATTTATTTCTAATGTCTAATATAAATCTAGTTTCTTCCAGTTTGAAGCCATTATCCCTTGTTTTGTCACTATATACCTCCACAAAAAGCCTCTCTCCAGCTATCCTGTAGACCCCTTCAGGTACTGGAAGGCTGCTGTAATGTCTCCCTGGAACCATGTCTTTTCCAGAACAAACACCACCACCTCTCTCAGCCTGTCTTCACAGGGGAGGTGCTCCAGCCCTCTGATCATCTTTGTGGCACTCCTCTGGGCCTGCTCTAATAGTTCCATGCCCTTCTTGTGTTGGGGGCTCCAGAGCTGGACACAGCACTGCAGGCAGGGTCTCACCAGAGCAGAGGGGCAGACTCCCCTCCATCAACCTGCTGGCCACACTACCCTGGATGCAACCCAGGAGACAGCTTGTTTCTGTGCTGTGAGCACACTTTGTCAGCTCCTGTCCAGCTTTTCATCCACCAGCACCCTGAGCCCTTCTCCAAAGGGTTGCTCTCTATCCATCCTCTGCTCAGCCTGGATTTGTGCTCAGGTGCTGTCTGCCACACTGATGAACTCCTGGAGAGGGAGCTTCAGCCCTACCTCTCGTTTTACTCTTGGTTCTCCCTCTGCTCCACACAGCTCAGCATCTCAGCTTCTGTCTTGATCCCAGATGCCAGGCAGAGGGAGCTGAAGGGAAGCTGTTCCACTGTGCTGGGATCCAGCCAGCTGCTTGGGTCCAACAAGAGGCACAGCTTGCAGATCTGGGGGTAGGAAAACCTGTCTCTGTCTAAAGCCTCAAGCTTTTCAGCCAGGTCCCCAAAACACAACCATTTCTATGTTTAAATTCTACATTTTTTAGTGTGATCTGTCTCAGAATAACTAAACCTAATACACATTTGATTCTGTTGTCACAGCTGTCTTCCTGCTCTGAGCTTTGGGTTGTTTGAATCTGTCCTTGGAGAGTCAAGAACTGTTCTGAAGTCTTGGCCTTCTGGGGGCTTCTTTTCTGGTGATGATAAGATTAAGAAAGGAGCCAAGTCTGGACATTACAAATAGAGCAACTATTTGGTATATTTATTCTTGCAGATTGCCATGGGTAAAATTCAGCCTGTGACAGTATTCAGGCCACAAGCAGCTCTCCACTGCTCTGAGAGGGCAAAAGCAGAAGGAAGATAGGGCTGAAGTAATAGGTCACTTGAAAAAGAGATGAGAAAACTAAGAAGTGCTAAACCACAGTGAAAGACTTGCAGTTGCTACTCAGAGAACCCACAGAGACACAACTACATAAGAAGATCAGCAAACCAAACCTTGAAGAAAGAGGCTGCAATAGAAACTCCTAACAGTGAGCAAAAGGAAATGCCTGGACACTCTCCTGAACGAGTAATCAAGCTTCTTCCAGTCTAGAAATGAGAATTAGCCTTTATGGGGTCACAGCATGTTAGAATGGGATAGAAGTAGCATTATCAAATGGTCTTGTGGATCAAGAGTTAGTAAAACACTTTCACTTTTTCACAACACTGCCATACCACCAAAAGGTTAACATTACAAGGTTCTATCACAGCCTGTAGAGCAGAGCACCATTTCACTTCATCATCTTCAGGTCAGGCACACAGCATCCAACAGCCTGCCACTTACAGAGGGCACTAACTCATCTTTCTGAAGAGAGCAGGCTTCAAGACAAGGCGCTGCTGCTGCGGCAGTGTAAAGCTCTGCGGGCCCCACCACCATGCTCAAGGCAGCTGCGTGTCTGCGCCACACCACTTCAGGAGCTCCAGAAACAGCATGCGGACAGCTTGCCAGACTCATGCAGTTTGTTGGCTGCATCCAGCTAACTAAAACAGAAAATTAGTTTAAGAGGAGTTACTAGCCTGTCATATGCTGCTATCATGAAGTTGAGGAGGAGGCTGATGGATTGCTCTACACTGATTTGGTGAGTAGAAGGAAGGCGTTTGTTTAGCTGGTAGTAGATGGATGAAATGATTGTTTCTAGTCGAGACACGCTGATCTCTGTGTTATGATCCAAAGTGTTAAGGCCATTATCTCGGAAGGCTTCAATCATATTCCAGATATCAACAAGATGAACTAAAAATAAAGGAAAAAAAATTAACTTCTATTCTGTAATGCATGCAAGCTTATTTTATGGTACTGTTGCTGGTTACTATGTTAGCTTTCACTCTGGAATGAACAGTTACTTATTGGTACTCCTAGGGAGAGACAGTCTCTTGATAGTTATACTCATAGCTCGTGTCAGCTAGTTTAAAGCAACAGAGCAGTGCCCAGACATCTTGAGTGCCTTTTATTCCACCCTTTGACCTCTGGGTGCTCTGAGAGAACAACCTCCTAAAGGAGAAAAGTGATCTTCCATCATCATGCAGGGCATTCTGTTAGGTATCTCCATCTGAAAGAGACATCAGCCATATTCTACATCCACTACAATCTGGTTACAATAACTTTGAACATCCTCATGTTGACTAGTACTCGAGCACTGAGGGAGAAACTTGATGTTCCAGTTAAACTACAACTATTTCCAGTTGATCCAGCTGCCAAGGCAAGAGCACAACACCTTGTAAACACAGGTCCACAACTCCCAAGTGTTCCTCTAAATTATCCTGCCGTATCTTAGTGCATATCTAAATGTTAACAGTGTAGAGAAAAAGGTTTTCAAACCCACACTGAGTATCTGCAGAACCACATTAAACAGCACTTTTAAACATTCCAAAGCTTGGAAAGTAGGTATGAGAGTGGGAGAAGACATCTAAGGATCAAAGGAAATCCACCACTCCAAACTGAATGTGATCCAACAGTTACGAAGGACAGACTCACTTGCTAACTTCACACCTTTCATTATCTTAACTTACAAAACAAGGCTCTGAAGTAAGGGTGTGATCTTTAACATTTCATATAATCAGAGAGTGTTTTGGGTGGGAAAGGACCTTTAAAGCTCATCTAGACCAACTAACCCTGCAGTCAGCCAGGATATCTTCAACTATAGCAGGTCGATCAGAGCCCCATCTAATCACACCTGGAATGGTTCCAGAGATGAGGCATCTACCACCTCTCTGGACAAGCTGGGCCAGTGTCTCACAGTCCTCAGTGTAAAGAATTTCTTTCTTCTCTCTAGTCTGAATCTCCCCTTATTTACCTTAAAACCATCCCCCCTTGTCCTGTCACAGAAGGCCCTGCCAAAAGGAGCCTGATAGGTCCCTTTAAGTACTGAAAGGCCAACATCAGGCCTTCCCAGAGCCTTCTCCTCTCCAGGCTGAACAAGCCCGACTCTCTCAGCCTGTCCCCAGCCCTCAGATCTATTCTGTGGCCCTTCTTGCATAAAACTCATCTTATGGTTTCTCACCTGAAAACCACACAACGATAAAAGCCAGGCTGCCTCTTCACACCCAACATAAGCCCCTGCATCACCCTGTCTCTGGACAAAGATAATGAATGCACAATCATCTATACATACAGGTATCAGTCAGTTTGGCCCAAAGTGTGCAATGTAGTATCCTCAGCATTTCTTAATACCTCTCTATAGATTCAGAGAGGTTTTGATTCAAAAACAGGAATTACAGACCAGGACTTACACTTTTCCACAGGGACAAAAACTTTGGAAGCCATTCACCAAATACAAGGCACTGAGGGCTGTCAGAACAGCCCTGAGACACAAATGGCCCAGGGACAGCTGTGCTGAAGTAGTACATGTCCCCTAGAGGTTTCCTCAGCTGGTGAACTACCCTCTTCCACACCAGACACACACCAATTCCACTGCACTGGAATCTTCCTGCATTCACCAGTCTGTTCCACTTTTTGTCACATCCAGTTCAATGCTGGTAGCAGAATGCAGAGTAGGATTATCTATTCACCCTTGGATTGATCCTTGTTTTAATGACCACAGAGGAGAATGAGAAAACTTACACTAACTAGCATGGCATAAACATACAGAATTCTTTATGCTGTTACATTTCTTCTACACCACCGTGATCAGCTCCATCCACTTTTATGGTGGGGACTGCATCTGCACCACCAGACTCAACAGCTGGGCCTTGCTATGGGGTGGTTAGTGGAGCACCATGAAGGAACAGGAGCTCAAATAGCTCGAGATTGCTCACATCCAACACTCAAGGCAACTGAAAAACAGCAAGCTGGCCCAGATATTTTAAAGTTTCAAAACATTAAGGCACAAAACTGAAGATACTAAAGAGCACTGGACAAAGACTGCTGCCTCGCTTTAATTATTCTCTTTAATCTCTGGTTTAAGCAGCAACTACCACTGTCTGACAAAATGTTGCTCATTCTGGCTATACTCTGGCTATACTTCCAATTCACAGGGGTAGGACATGTGAAACAGTCATGCAGGAGGAATTTTGGAAGACAAAGAGCAGTTGTAACTTACGGTTACATCTTTTCTGTACAAAGCGCAGCTTGCAGGCTGTTCGATACGTTGAAAGTCTGATGACATCAAAATTCTGTGCTCCTATGAATAAAGAAGAGGTGCTGTTTTGCTTTCCTCTGCAACACTCTGAGAGCATGACTTCAAAAATGGTATCAGTGTTTCCTCACAGACATCACCTTATCCATGTCACTTATGTCAGCAATGTGCCCTTGTGGCCAAGAGGGCCAATGATAGCCTGGGATGCGTTAAGAGGAGTGTGTCCAGCAGCTCAGGGGAGGTTCTCCACCCCTCTACTCTGCCCTGGTGAGACCACACCTGGAATATTCTGTCCTTGTGTCCAATTTTGGGCTCTCCGGTTCGAGAGGGACAGGGATCTACTCAACAGAGTCCAACAGAGGCCTATGAGGATGATTAAGGGACTGGAGCACTGCCCTGTGAGGAGAGGCTGAGAGAGCTGGGGCTTTTTAGTCTGGAAAAGACTGAGAGGGGATTTAATAAATGTCTATAAATACCTGAGGGCTGGGTGTCAAGAAGGAGGGGACAGGCTCTGTTCAGTTGCACCCTGTGATAGGACAAGGGGTAAAGGATACAAATACAGCACAGGAGGTTCTACCTCAACATGAGGAGGAACTTTCTTCACTGTGAGGGTCACAGAGCACTGGAACAGGCTGCCCAGAGAGGGTGTAGAGTCTCCTCTGGAGACTTTCAAGACCCATCTGGATGTGATCCTGTGTGACCTGTGCTAGATTCTGTGGTCCTATTCTGGCAGGGGGGTTGGACTCAATAATCTTCAGAGGTCCCTTCCAACCCCTAACATCCTGTGACCTTTATCATAGAAACATGATGAAGAATTTCATTATCTCATGTCAAAGTGATTTTCAGCAGTACATTACAAATTGACCTAAGTTTGAGACTGACACGAGCTACTCTGGTGGCCAAGAAGACCAACAGCATCCTGGCTTGGATCAGCAATAGCATGGCCAGCAGGATAAGGTCAGGGTTTGCCTTCCCCTGTACTGGGCATGGATGAAGCCGCACCTCAAATACTGGGCTCAGTTTTGAGTCCCTCATTCCAAGAAGGACATTGAGGTGCTGGAGAGTGTCCAGAGAAGGACAGTGAAGATAGTGAAGGGTTTAGAACACAAGTCTTGTGAGGAGCAGCTGCAGGAACTGGGGTTATTGAGTCTGGAGAAAACGGGGCTATGGGGAGACCTTCTCACTCTCTACAGCTCCCTGCAAGGAGGTTGGAATGAGGTGAGGGTCAGTCTCTTCTCACAGGTAACAAGCAACACGACAAGAGGAAACAGCCTCAAATTGTGCCAGAGGATGTTTAAGTTGACATATGGAACAAGTTCTTCCCCAACAGGGTTGTCAAGGCCTGAAACAGGCTGCCCAGGGCAGTGACTGTCTCGATCCCATATAGATGTGGTGCTGAGGAGCATGGTTTAGTGATGACCTGGCAGTGCTGGATTAACAGTTGGACTCAAATGATCTCAAAGGTCTTTTCCAGCCTAAAAGATTCTATGATTATCTTCAAAAGAAGCAAGAACTAAGTGGTGAGTGAGCAAGGAACAGGATTGTGCTGATGCTGGAAGATGTAAGCAAAAAATAAGAGACAAAGAAAAGGGCTCACGTCAAAGTGATTTTCAGCAGTACATTACAAATTGACCTAAGTTTGAGACTGACACGAGCTACTCTGGTGGTCAAGAAGGCCAACAACATCCTAGCTTGGATCAGCAATAGTATGGCCAGCAGGATAAGGTCAGGGTTTGTCTTCCCCTGTACTGGGCATGGATGAAGCCGCACCTCAAATACTGGGCTCAGTTTTGGATCTATCTCCTACCACCACCTTCATTGCAGCTCCATCAGGAGCATGCTTTTGGTCTCCCAGATAGATCCAAATCAGGTAAGATTACACCTTCCAACACTGCCACATCATGGAAGATTTCTGTCACTGGTCAGTACCACACCTCCGAGCTCCAGCATTTGCTCTGAAGGTTACAAACTTGACCCATTGCAGGATACTGTGCTAACCCTCTACCAGGGTTAACAGGCCTGGGTACCTCCTACACCACTCAAATGAGATGGTAAATGATGTGGTGATGATAAATGACACTGGCTTAAATTCCAGTAGTGACCATTTTGATTTGGAAGCAGCCAACCACTTGTACACTCAGGAGAGTGCATAAATGTAGGATCTGCTGCAGCCTTTCACACCCCTCTCAAAAGCCACAGCCTAGATGAGTAGAGAACTGAGAAATATGGGTAACTGTGACTTAAGAGAATCCAGACTTCTAAGGTACTTCAAAGCAAAAACAACAAACCAAAGCCACATGCTCCTGAAGGTCTCCAGTTGCTGTATCAGTGTCTCACCACTGACAGTAAAAATTTTCTTCCTTCTGTCTAGTCAAAATCCCCCCTCTACCAGGTAGCTCAGAGTCCCATCCAACCTGACCTGGAATAGTTCTAGGAATGGGGAATCTATGTCTCTGGGCAAGTTGGGCCAGTGTCTCACCACCCTCAACGTGAAACATTCCTCCTTCTATCTAACCTAGATCTCCCTCTTTGAGTTTAAAACCATCACTCCTTGTCCTGTCACAACAGGCCTTGCTATAAAGTCTGTCCCCATATTATTTCTTGGCATCTTTCATTACTGAAAGGCTGCAAGAAGGTCTCCCTGGAGCCTTCTCTTCTCCAGGCTGAACAACCCCAACTCTCTCAACCTGTCCTCAGAGCAGAGAGGTTCCAGCCCTTGCATCATTGTTGCATCCCCCTCTGGACGCTCTCCAACCTATGTCTCTCCTGTGCTGAGGACCCCGGAGCTGGACACAGCGCTGCAGGTGGGGTCTGAATAAAGTAGAGCAGAGAGGTGGAATCACCTCACTTGACCTGCTGGCCACACTGCTTTGGATACAGCCCAGGATACAGCTGGCTTCTGGGCTGTGAACACACATTGCCAACTCACATCCAGATTTTCACCCAAGAGCAGCCCCAAGTCCTTCTTCAGAGGGCTGCTCTTCATCACTTCATTCTCCAGCCTGGACTGGTACCAGGGGCTGCCCTGACTCAGGTGCAGGACCTTGAACTTGACCTTGTTGAACCTCAGGAGGTTCTCATGGACCCACTTCTTGAACCTGCCTAGGTCTCTCTGGAAGGCATCCTGTCCCTCAGATGTGCAAGCTCCTCCACTCAACTTGGTGTACTTGTCTTGAAAGTAATGTCCAAGAATTATTTCTCTCCATCACTGGTGCAGAACATGACAAACCCAACACACACATCCTTAGGTGGCATGTCCAGTGTGGGTGAATGTCAAAGTCTGCTCTTGTCTCACCTGAGCACTTTGTACGTTGACCAAGAGCAAATGGTTACTGACAGTGTTGATTTTACAAACTGCTGGCTAAGCTGTCAGCTCATGGCTTGGACAGCAGCACTCTGTGCTGGGTTAGGAACTGGCTGGAGGGCCGAGCCCAGAGAGCGGTGGTGAATGGTGCCACATCCAGCTGGCAGCCAGGCACCAGTGGCGTCCCCCAGGGATCAGTGCTGGGCCCCATCCTCTTCAATATCTTCACTGATGATCTGGATGAGGGGGTTGAGTCAGTCATCAGCAAGTTTGCAGATGACACCAAGTTGGGAGCAGGTGTTGATCTGGGTGGAAGGGCTCTGCAGAGGGTCCTTGACAGGCTGGACAGATGGGCAGAGTCCAACAAGATGACATTCAACAAATCCAAGTGCCAGGTGCTGCACTTTGGTCACAACAACCCCATGCAGAGCTACAGGCTGGGGTCAGAGTGGCTGGAGAGCTGCCAAACAGAAAGGGACCTGGGGGTTCTGATTGACACCCGCCTAAACATGAGCCAGCAGTGTGCCCAGGTGGCCAAGAGGGCCAATGGCATCCTGGCATGCAACAAGAATAGTGTGGCCAGCAGGAGCAGGGAAGTCATTCTGCCCCTGTACTCAGCACTGGTTAAGCCACACCTTGAGTACTGTGTCCAGTTCTGGGCCCCTCAGTTTAAGAAGGACATTGAGACACTTGAACGTGTCCAGAGAAGGGCAATGAGGCTGGGGAGAGGCCTTGAGCACAGCCCTGTGAGGAGAGGCTGAGGGAGCTGGGATTGTTTAGCCTGGAGAAGAGGAGGCTCAGGGGAGACCTTACTGCTCTCTACAACTACCTGAAGGGTGGTTGTAGGCAGGAAGGGGTTGGTCTCTTCTCCCAAGCAACCAGTACCAGAACAAGAGGACACAGTCTCAAGCTGCGCCAGGGGAAGTTTAGGCTGGAGGTGAGGAGAAAGTTCTTCCCAGAGAGAGTTGTTAGCCATTGGAATGTGCTGCCCAGGGAGGTGGTGGAGTCACCATCCCTGGAGGTGTTCAAGAGGGGATTGGACGTGGCACTTGGTGCCATGGTTTAGTCATGAGGTCTGTGGTGACAGGTTGGACTCGATGATCCTCGAGGTCTTTTCCAACCTTAGTGATACTGGGTCTCACCAGAGCAGATTAGAGGGGGAGAATCACCTGCCTCACCCTGCTGGTCACACTTCTTTTGATGCACCCCAGGATATGGTTGGCCTTCTGGGCTAAAAGTACACATTGCCAGCTCATGTTGAGTTTATCATGAGCCTCCATCCCTGGAGGTGTTCAAGAGGGGATTGGACGTGGCACTTGGTGCCATGGTTTAGTCATGAGGTCTGTGGTGACAGGTTGGACTTGATGATCTTTGAGGTCTCTTCCAACCTCAGTGATTCTGTGATTCTGTGATACTCTGAGTATGAAGCTCACCTAGAAGGGAAAACATTTCTGTGTTCACTTTGTAGTGAAACAGTCCACCACAGCACAGGTGAAGCTTGGGGACCTTAAACTTCTCATACCAACATGCCAAAGTGCTTTAAAGAGAAAGGCAGCTCAGAAGGTCTACACACCAGCACTGTCACTGACAAACAGCAAGAACCACAGCTGCAAAAAAATAATAAAAGGACACCTTGTATAGAGAGAATCAGAAGAATTCTGAGTATTTTTAACAATTTGGCCCAAACCCAAAACTAGCAAGGCCATTTCTGTACTAACTGATCACAGGATCACAGGATGACTACACCACTTGAAAGTGATGAGGCAAATGTCATATTCTGATGCACTTAGTCAAAACATTTCTAGTGGAGAAGTCCTATCATCATTTTAAAAGGCTCCAATGAGATTTCATCCAGGATATCACAGAGTTCAGCCACCTTTGCTTACATAAAACTGAACAGAGGCTGAGAAGAGCACAACATGAGGTGCAGGGCAGGGAGACCACAGGAGTTAGCTTGTGCCATATGTAGGACAAGCCAAGAAAGGACATGACTATAAATTCAAGCTGGGAAAGTGGGGAGAAACACTCTCCAAGATCAGTCTCACATAGGAGGAAGCAGATATAGATTAGCCAGGAATTAAACTGTTCCTGAAATGGTAAGATGCTCATCACCACACTAAGAATGTCACTCTGGAATTCCCTCAAGAAAACAACACAAATACACTATTGTTTTAAGCCAGACCTTCATCAGCCCATAACTAGAATTATAGGATATCCTTGCCTAATCTAGAGTGTCAAAGAAGCACAGAATGCCTTGGGTGGGAAGGAACTTTTAAAGGTTATCTAGTCTAACCCTCCTGCAGTCAGAAGGAGCATCTGCAGCTATAGCAAGTAGCTTGGAGTCCCATCCAACCTGACCTGGAATAGTTCTAGGAATGGGGTATCTATGTCTCTGGGCAAGTTGGGCCAGTGTCTCACCACCCTCAACATGAAACATTCCTCCTTCTATCTAACCTAGATCTCCCTCTTTGAGTTTAAAACCATCACTCCTTGTCCTGTCACAACAGGCCCTGCTAAAAAGTCTGTCCCTGTCTTTCTTATAGGGCCCTTTTAAGTACAAAAACCAACCTCCCAAACCCCTCAAACTGTTTCTCTTCTGGGTCACACCAGACTTACAGTGCAGCTTTGTGGTTTGCTGGGTTTTTTTGAAGTTAAAAGGTGATCTCTCTTTTGTCATTATTTATTTTAATAGTTGCCCACACACTCTAGGGATTGCCATATACAGGGCACAAATTTTCCTTAAAATATGAGCTTCACAAATCTTAGAAATGAAGGGGCCTTTTAGGCACCCACCTCTTGTATTCTCCTCCTGACCAGAACCCAGGACACCTCAAGCTGCACCGGGGGAGGTTTAGGCTGGATGTTAGGAGGAGGTTCTACACAGAGAGAGTGACTGCCCATTGGAATGGGCTGCCCAGGGAGGTGGTGGAGTCACCATCATTGGAGGTGTTGAGGAGAAGACTTGATAGGGTGCTTGGTGCCATGGGTTAGTTGATTAGGTGGTGTTGGATGATAGGTTGGACACGATGATCTTGAAGGTCTCTTCCAACCTGGTTTATTCCATTCCATTCCATTCCATTCCATTCCATTCCATTCCATTCTATTTTTTTTCACTAGATGAGGCAATGGTCTTGTGGAAACAAGATGTAAATGATCTGGGAAAACTATCAAGAGTGAAGCTCTGACTAAAGACTAAGTGACATTACGTCATGCGATGTCTTACTTACTCATTTCCATGAACAGCTGTCTCTTCTCTGCCATTGTCCTCCTCCTCTTCCCACTCTCTTCAATCATTCTGAAGATAAAAAAGGCAAACACTGTTGGTGCTAGAATTTCTGTTATAAGAGCAACTTACTGTGAACAACATGATTTTATCCCTCAAATAAAAGTTTGTGTTTAATAAATGAAAAAAAAAGCAGTAGAAAGGCAGGCCTCTCTTTGTAACAATCCAGCTTCACAGCAGAGCCACACTTTCACAGAATCATAGCATTGTTTCAGTTGAAAAAGGCCTCTAAGATCACCAAGTCCAACTGTCAACCTGAGACCACCATGGCCATTAAACCATGTCCCAAAGTGCCCTGTCCACACCAGGTACAGTGACTCCACCACCTCTCCAGACAGCCTGTTCCAATGCCTGACCACTCTTGCAGTAAAGAAAAAATTCCTAGTGTCCAAACTAAACCTTTTTGGCACAACATTTCAGGCCCTTTTCTCGCATTCTATCACCTGATAGCAGGGAGAAGAGACTGACCCCCACCTCACTCATTTCAGGGAACTGTAGAGAGCGAGA
The DNA here is from genome assembly GCF_014839835.1 of Dryobates pubescens. Taxonomy (NCBI): domain Eukaryota; kingdom Metazoa; phylum Chordata; class Aves; order Piciformes; family Picidae; genus Dryobates; species Dryobates pubescens. The sequence continues at coordinate 23,661,271 of NC_071614.1, forward strand.
AAATCTCCCATCAGCCTTGTTCTCTTCCAGCTTGACAACCCCAGTTCCCTCAGCTGCTCCTCACAACACTTGTGCTCCAGACCCTTCATCACCCTTCTCTGGCCATGATCCAGCACCTCAATGTCCTGCTTGGAGTGAGGAGCCCAAAACTGAACCTAGTATTTGAAGTGCAGCCTCACCAGTGCCCTGCACAGGGGGAAAACATAATAAAGCTTACAGCCCATGGTTAAGGAGGCACAGGGACAATTTAGTTCCTCTGACAGCTCAAAGAGCTACTTTTAGACCTAAAAGCTACATGCTGAATTTCAGTCAACTCCTGCAGAATAAAAAACAACTTACTTCAGTATCAGTGTAATTGTTCCCTTAAAATTAACCCCATTGTATTGTCCTTTTGTTACCAGATTCACCAATTAAATGTTTGTGGTTGGGTTATTTGTTTAAATGTCTAAAAAAAGACAACAAAAAAGGTCAAAAAAGCAGACAATTATCCTACAGTTACATCAGAACTTAACTCTGTGGGATTTAGCCAGCTCACCCTCCTGCAACATGGTAGGACAGATTTCATTAGGATTAAATGTCAACCAAGGAAGAGAAAGTTGTGTCTTGGCACTTAATATACACTCCCTGATTAACAGTTTCCCTCAGCAGTTGTCCATTGCCTCTTAATTATTCTCTGGTAAAGATCTCACAACACATGTTTTTCTTGAAAGACACCAAAACCTTTCTCCTTAACTATTCATAAGAAGAAAATGAGCCTATGGTGGGAAAATCTGCAAATACTTTTGATTTCCCTAATTTTTCCTGCTTTAGAAAACCACAGACTCAGAACCAATATGCTTCTGTGTTTTCACAGATTGCATTGGGTTGGAAGGGACCCTCAAAGGCCATACTGTCCAGCCCCTCTGCAGTCAGCAGGGACATCTCCAACTGGATCAGGCTGTGCAGGGCCACATCAAGTCTGATCTTGAATGTCTCCAGGGACAGGGCCTCAACCACATCCCTGTGCAGGCTGTTGCAGTGTTTCACCACTGATTGCCCTTTGGAATGGGCTGCCCGAGGAGGTGATGGAGTCACCATCATTGGAGGTGTTCAGGAGGAGACTTGATGGGGTGCTTGGTGCCATGGTTTAGTTGATTAGGTGGTGTTGGATGATAGGTTGGACGTGATGATCTTGAAGGTCTCTTCCAACCTGGTCTGGTCTGGTCTATTCTATTCTATTCTATTCTATTCTATTCTATTCTATTCTATTCTATTCTATTCTATTCTATTCTGCTCTGCTCTACTTTGTTCTACTCTACTCTATTCTATTCTATTCTTATTGTAAAGAACTTCCTCCTGATGTCCAACCCAAATTTACTCTGCTCCAGTTTCAAACCATTGCCCCTCATCCTATCACTACAAGCCCTTCTAAACAGTCCTTCCCCAGCCTTCATGTAGGTCCCATTCAGATACTGAAATGTAGCTGTGAGGTCTCCTCAGAGCCTTCTCTTCTCCAGGCTGAACAGCCCAAATTCTTTCAGCCTGTCCTTAAAGGAGAGGTGCTCCTCTGCATAGGAGAGCCCTCTAATCATCTTTGTGGCCCTCCTCTGGATCCAGTCCAGCAGCTCCATGTCCCTCTGGTGCTGGGAGACCCAGAGCTGGACACAATACTCCAGGTGAGGTCTCAACAGAGCAGAGCAGACTGGCTGAATCACCTCTCTTGACCTGCTGACCACACTGCTTTTAATGCAGCCCAAGATATGATTTGCCTTCTGGGCTGCAATGCAGATTGTTGGCTCATGATCAGCTCCTCATCCACCAGTCACCCCAAGTCCTTTTCTGTAGGGCTGCTCTCTATTTCATCATAGAATCATAGAATCAATAAGGTTGGAAAAGACCTCAAACTGATTTGGGTTTATTTAAAGGCGAAAAAATTCAATGATATTTTTGTAGATATGTAAAATTATTTTTCTTTTCAGCTTCCTCAAATAAATTCCTTCCATGAAGATCAATAACTACATGCAAACCCAGTGTCTTATCTCCTCAATCATGCTTCTTCACAACACATTATCTCGAGCTGTACAACACTGCAGCCTGAAGCAGGTGTTGAAGGAGCTGGGCACAGAGAAACTTTGCCCAGGTGATTCATTTTGCTCCCCCACAAGTTTCAGCTATCCTCATACACTGCCTCATGCTTAAAAGCTTTTGGAACTAACTCCTGTTCTCTTCATTTCCTCACCACATAAAACATGCATGTCATCTTGAAGACTGCCAGTTACTGTAGCAGCAATTAGCTTTATTTCAAGAGCTAGTGCCTCTCTCAATTCCACAACAGATGGACTCCAAGGGGTAGATTTTACCTTTTAAATTGCTTTTAGTAGAGACTATTTCATCAAGACATAAGGGACAACAGCACTTGATCCTTCTGCAACACCCCCAAAAACTAATAATCACAATAACATTAAATGTTGTCCTCTGGCTGCAGGTGCCCATGTCCCTCATTCCACCTTCCTAGCCCCCTGCCTCCAAGCCTATCTCTTTTTTCTGCAAAGCAGGAACCAGTCCCTGGGGATTTGTCTCCCAGCAGAGCAGCAAGATAGTGATAGCAGAGATACCATAACCACCATTTGTCCCAGTAATTACCTACCAGATTCCAGTTAAACCCACAGGAAAGATCTTCCACCATGCTTCCAGAGAAGGCACGGAGACGTGCTACCAGCCAGCAAGAAGCAGCAGATGGCAACAGCAGACGGTCCTGTTCAGCACCCATCAAGAGGCTGCACAAGGAGCACAGACAGGGCTGAGGAGAGGACTGGAGGTAGAGATGAAGCAAAGGATGAGAGTAATACTGAATTAAGGGCTGCAATTGATTTTGCTGCTTTTGGGGAACATGTACCTTGGAAGTCATGATATTATGAGACCCCCAGGTCCTGCACTTGGGTCACAACAACCCCATGAATGCTCAGTGCTTGGAAAGAGTAGCAGGAAACTGCCCAGAAGAAAAGGACCTGGGGGTCCTGGTCAACAGCCAGCTGAAGATGAGCCAAGATGTGTCCAGGTGGCCAAGAAGGCCAGCAGCATCCTGTCTTGGATCAGCAATAGTGTGGCCAGCAGGACCACAATGGTCCCCCTGTACTAGGCACTGGTGAGGCCAAACCTCAACTATTTGGATCAGTTTTGGGTCACTGACTCCAAGAAGGACATCAAGCTGCTGGAGTGTGTCCAAAGAAAGGACAATGAAGCTGGTCAGCATCCAGGGTACAAGTCTTGTGAGAAGCAGATAAGGGAACTGGGGTTGTTTAGCCTGGAGAAAAAGAGGCTCAGGAGACACCTTCTACTTTTCTACAACTCCCTGAAAGACTGGAGCAAGGTGAGGGTCAGTCTCTTCTCCCAGGCAGCAAATGATAGGAAAAGAGGAAACAGCCTCAAGCTGAATCAGGGGAGGTTGGACATTAGAACAATTTCTTAGCCAAAAAGGGGTGCCGAGGCCTGGAACAGGCTGCCCAGGACCGTAGTGGAGTACCCATCCCTGAAGAAGTTTAAAAGCCATGTAGATGTGGCAGTGAGGGACATGGTTTAGCTGCAGACTTAGTTAGACTCTATGATCTTAAGGATCTTTTCCAGCCTAAATGATTCTGTGATTGTCAATCTCTGTCCCTACAGACCCTTCCTTGCCTTGCAGGCATCAGAATGTGAGGATTTGAAGAGGTCATTCAAGCTGCATGGACCACAACAGGACCATGCATAATTGCCAGCTGAACAGGTTTGATAGACCAGGATACACACCTTCAGAATTCTAAAGGAGTTAGTGGTACCCTTCATGCTCTCTGCAAAGCAAATGAGCGAAGTATCTGTTAAGCCATGTCCTTGAAATGAGATCTGCATTAGTAAGCTGGTCTGTCCACAATTATGAAGTGCTGCAGGGACACATCCACAAAGCCTGATCAATCCATAGCTCAGGAATTACCTTGTATGGATTTTTCAGATGTGATCTCAGGAAAATCACATCCTAAGGAACGTTGTCTGAGGTCAGAGTCATAGAGTGCATGGGGCCTTTATGCATGGGAAGTGACCTTTAAATGTCATCTAGATGAACCCCCCTGCAGTGAACCCCCTCTTCAACTAGAGTATGTTCCACAGAGCCCCATCTAACATGACCTGCTCCAGAGATGGTGCATCTGTCTACAACTGCCTGAAGGGAGGTTATAGCCACGTGAGGGTTGGTCTCCTCTCCCAGGCAACCAGCACCAGAACAAGAGGACACAGTCTCAATCTGCACCAGGGAAGGTTTGAGCTGGATGTTAGGAAGAAATTCTTCATAGAGAGAGTGATTGGCCCCTGGAATGTGCTGCCCAGGGAGGCTGTGGAGTGGCCATTACTGGAGGTGTTTAGGAAGAGACTGGCTGGGGTGCTTGGTGCCATGGTTTAGTTGATTAGATGGTGTTGGGTGATAGGTTGGACTCGATCTCAAAGGTCTCTTCTAACCTGGTTAATTCTATTCTAAATTAGAATAGTGGAGGAGTTAGAACCAAATGATCCTCAAGGTTCCTTCCAACCTAAACCTTCTATGAATATAAGAATGCATGAGAAAAGAGCTGAGAAACATGCCTGGATTAAAACAACAAGGGAGCCAAAACTTCTCAAGAAGTATGCTCACCTTACACTGGACATATCTGGAGGATAAATATTCAAATGTATTTATGTATCAAGAGAGGACAATGTGAATGGGACTTCTCCAGTATCACACTAGATTTTTAAAGTCCTTATAGGAGTACCATGAGCCAGCAACATGCTCTTGTGAACAAGAAGGCAAATGGTCTCCTGGGGTGTGTTCAGAAGAGTGTGGCCAGGAGGTCATGAGAGTTTCTCTTCCCACTCTACTCTGCCCTAGTGAGGCCACATCTGCAGTGCTGAGTCCAGATCTAGGCTCCCCAGTTCAGGAGAGACGGGGAACTACTGGAGAGAGTCCTGTGGAGGCTACAAAAGTCCTGAGGGCACCGGAACATCTCTCTGAGGAGGAAAGGCTGAGTAACGTGGAGCATTTTAGCCTGGAAAAGGCTGAAAGGGGATCCTGTCAATGCTTATCAATAGCTAAAGAGGGGGTGTCAGGAGGATGGGTCCAGACTCTTTTTAGTGGTACCCAGTGACAGCAAAAGAGGCAGCAGGCACAAACTGGAACCTGGGAGGTTCTGCCTGATCTCTCTGGACGGTCCAGGTCTCACTGAATGACTCTACACTTTCCCTTGTTGAACTTCAAAGGTCTTTTCCAACCTGGTTAATTCTATTCTATTCATTAGGTTCCTGGTCACCCTCTGGTCAGCCAACACTTGCTGTTGTTTATGACAGCAACTCAGCTAATCTGGGAATGGCAACACTACAAGAAATTAATTGATCTGTGATCTTCAGCTCCATTTCTCTGTATAACCTTGTTCACAGGGCAGAGATCCATTTTTCTTACCCTATACTGAGGCATTCTTAGCAATAACTTAATGTGATTTGATTTTGCTTCCCCTTTCCCTGTTCCAGTGTTTCACAAATTAGAAATCTCTGTTGTGTGATACAACCCAAATCGGTTTTCTCCCTTGCTGCCAAAAAGACAGAGAAGTCAGGGTCAAATTAAGTATTACACTCACAACTGAACTGAAAGGAAAACCACAGATTCACAGGTTGCTTCAAGGGCTAAGTGAAACCTGCAGACTTTCAATGCTTATACAGTTGGTGCACACATAAATGACTGAAGAATAACACCAGGTTTTAGTAACACCAGCTTTAATAACGCTCACTTCAACCAAAGGCTGAAAATTCCAGGGTGTAAAGAAATACCCCTGAAGAGAAAAAAAAATACATATACAATCTGTATCACCACCAGTGCCTTTAGAGGGGAAAACCTACAATCTGATAAAGCTGTGCATTGCAGACAGGTGCTTCATGATGAACATCCTGTTTTTGCTATTCTTGCAAAAGTAGCAGCATCAAACAGCTTACTCTGCTGCCACCCATGAGAGTAGACATGACAGGAAGTCTAAGTGATCTATCCTGGATTATTTCCATGGGTATTTCTTTCTCAGAAAGCTCTCTGAAACCTTTAGCAATGCAGAGAGGACAAATGCAATGATGACAACTCTTGCTCCACTTAAGGAAAAGGACTAAGGGTAGGTTCAACCTACTGCTGTGTTTCCTTAAAGGCTCTTAAAACTTACTGCAGTTGAATTTGTATGGCAGGGGCAATCTCTTCTGCCTGGATGTCATAGAATCAAAGAATGCCTTAAGTGGGAAGGGGCCTTTAAAGGTCATACAGTCAAATTCCCCTACAGTCAGCAGGGCATCTTCAGCTAGAGCAGGCTGCTCAGAGCCCTGTCCAACCTGTCCTGGAATGGTTACAGGGATAAGGCATTTACCACCTCTGAGCAACCAAGGCCAGTGTCTCACCAGCCTCAGTTTGAATCTCCCCTCTTTTAGTTTAAAACCATCACCACTTGTCCTGTCACAACAGGCCCAAATGAACTCTGTCCCCAGCTTTCTTCTTGGCCCCTTTAAGTACTAAAAGGCCACAATAAGGTCTCTTGGGAGCCCTCTCTTCCCTAGGCTGAACAAATCCAACTCTCTCAGCCTGTCTTCATAGGAGTGGTGCTGCAGCCCCCTGACCATTATTGTGGTCTCCTCCTCATTCCAACAGGTCCATGCCTCTCCTGTGCTGAAGACTCCACAGCTGGACACAGTGATGGAAGTGACATCTCACTAAAGTTGAGCAAATTGGCAGAACCCCTCCCTGCACCTGCTGGCCATGCTGTTTGGATGCAGTGGAGGATGCAGTTGACTTCTGTGCTGTGAGTGCACATTGCAGGCTCCTGTCCAGCTTTTCACCCACCAGCACCCCCAAGCCCTTCTCCACAAGGCTGCTCTCCATTCCCTCATCTCCCAGCCTGGATTGACAACAGGAGTCTCCCCAAGTGTCAAGGACTCTGAAAGCATAGAAAGCTGGAAGCAAAAGTTACTTCCACAGACTTTGGTCTTCACATCAGCTCTTGCTCTGACAGAATGGACTAAAAATTACACTCACCAGCTGAGGTGGAAGTGCAGAAAACATTCAAGAGAGCACACGAGTGCTCTGCTCAAGGCTGAAATACAGACTTTATTACACGCAATCATTGAACAGGGCTTGAACGTAAAGTAAGAAAGAGGAGACTCAGGGGTGACCTTATTGCTCTCTACAACTACCTGAAGGGAGGTGGTAGACAGGCAGAGGTTGGTCTCTTCTCCCAGGCAACCAGCACCAGAACAAAAGGACACAGTCTCAGGCTGCACCAGGGGAGGTTTAGGCTGGAGGTTAGGAGGAAGTTCTACACAGAGAGTGATTGCCCATTGGAACGGGCTGCCCAGGGAGGTGGTGGAGTCACCATCACTGGAGGTGTTCAGGGGGAGACTTGATAGGGTGCTTGGTTGCATGGTTTAGTTGACTAGGTGGTGTTGGATGATAGGTTGGACATGATGATCTTGAAGGTCTCTTCCAACCTGGTCTATTCTATTCTACTCTATTCTAAAGGTGCTGAGTCCACAGAAATGCTTCTGCTTTATGTCAAGAGGCAGCAACTTTAAGAAGGAAAATCTGAAATCAGAAAGACAATCCCAGTACTGGCAAAGAGTTTCTACTCTGTGTGAAGTCAGGACAGGTACTAGCACTAATGGCTTTCTACAGCTGAGTATGCTCCAGCTGAAACCAGAAATGAAAGTTAGAGGACTGAAGTTGCTGCTGCAGTCAGCACCTGACACTGGGCTAACCGTGTTTGCTGATTGAAGTTTGTTGACATGGAATGTAAGCCACAACTTCTCCCATTTCAAGTAGCTCTGTTATTTCTGTTCTCAGTTGCCTCCTCTAAGTATTCAGATGAGAGGCTGTGCCTGTTGAAAATTAACAAGACACTGTAATGGTAGTTTATTTGTACTTTTAAGTGTGTGTCTATAACCTTATGTAGAAATACATTTTTTTAAAGGCTTGTTTTTTACTGTAATGGGAAGGATAAGCCTCAAGTTCCATGAGAGAGCTAAGACTTATTGACATTCATAGTGCTGACAATCAGCAGGGAATTATCTGCACTGCAGTAATGGCAGTCACTAAAGAAACACAGTTTAATTATAGTTAAATAATACCAGAACAAAACCATTAAATGATAACAGTTATTAGTGGCTGGAAGGCTGTACAGCAGAAAAGGATCTGGGGGGGCTGGTCAACAGCAACTGAAGATAAGCCATTGTGTGCCCAGGTGGCCAAGAAGGTTAGTGGAATCCTGGCTTGGATCAGCAATAGTGTGGCCAGCAAGACCAGTGCATGGATCATCCCCCTGCACTGGGCACTGCTGAGGCCACATCTCAAATTCTGGTTTCAGTTTGGGGCCCCTCACAACAAGAAGGGCATTGAGGTGCTATGGCATGTCCAGAGAGGGACAAGAAATCTGGTGAAGGGTCTAGAGCACAAGTCTTGTGAGGAACAGCTGAGGTACTGAGGGTTACTCAGTCTGCAGAAAAGGAGGCTCAGGAAGCTGGAGCCATGTTTGTTTCTTTACCCAGGTAACAAGTGACAGAACAAGAGGAAACAGCCTCAAGTTGTGCCAGGGGAGCTTTAGGCTAGGCATGAGGAACAATTTCTTTCCCAAAAGGGTTGTCAAGGCCTGCAGCTGGCTGCCCAGGGCAGTGGTGGAGTCCCCAACCCTGGAGATTTAACAGCTGTGTAGATGTGGTGAGGGTTTAACAACAGACTTGGTAGTGCTAGGCTAATGGTTGGACTCTTATGATCTTAAAGGTCTTTTCCAGTGTAAAACATCCTCCTGTTCTGTGATTTGTTTACATTTGTTGCAATGCAATGCTCACCTTAAAGCACATCAAATGCAGTACTTCACAAAACTACAGCTGAGTAGGTTTGATGCAAACCTTCAAAAAGTTGTTTACCTTCAAAAAGTTGTGCTTTATCCACTCAGCTTCTCCCTCTTCAACAGCCACACTAACACTGTTTCACCACTAACATCTATGACAGTTTTAACATATAAACTAACTTATAAACTCCATACCAGTAAGAGTGAAGAATTACAGTCAGTCACCATCTAAGATATCTTCAGTAGCACCATGAGCTGAAACATTTCTCTTCTTTGTCTTGTTTTCTTTTTCCTTTTCCTGTTTATATTCCTTGCTGGTTTAACAGTTCTCCCTATTCTTTACCTTCAAAAGCTCTCTCCCACGCTCCCCACAGATGCATGCATGAGATATGTGCACCTGGCTAGATCAAAACCAATGAGAGAAATCAAAAGCAAAATCTAATGACTGTTTTCCCCTTGCCTTGCTCCAACAGGTTCAGCCACTGATGACTCCAGACCACTCATTTCTGGGGTTCATCAGCACTCTTGCAGCTCCAGCACAAAGCCAACATGAGCAAGCCACTCTGCACACTGTTAGGCCAATACTACAGGACCTATCTTAACAGGTTTCGCTCTTCTTGGAGCTCATCAGCTGTAGGTAACGGCCTAAAGCAGCAGCTTTTCCTCCTCAAATGGAAGGGAGGGAGACAGGCTGTGGAACCAATCTCAGCCAATGCAGCTGCCTCGTTTCTGCACTAACTACAGCCATCATCTGAGAGAAGACACTTCTGTGCTTCCCTAGCTGCCACTATACATGAAGCTGGTTGAATGGTCCAAAGCACAAGCGAGGAATGGCTGAGGGAACTGGGGTTGTTTAGCCTGGAGAAAAGGAGGCTCGTGGGAGACCTCCCTCTCTACAACTCCCTGAAAGGAAGTTGGAACCAGGTTGATCTCTTGTCCCAAGGAACAAGCAATAGGACCAGAGGAAATGGCATCAAGTTGCACCAGGAGAGGTACAGGTTAAACATGAGGAATAATTTCTTCCTCAAAAGAGTGGTCAAGCCCTGGAACAGGCTGTCCAGGGCAGTGGTGGAGTCCCCATGCCTGGCGGGGTTTAAAAGCCATGCAGATGTGGCACTGTGGGACATGGTTTAGTGGTGATGTGGCAGTGCTGGGTTACTGGTTAGGCATGCTGATACTAAATGTCTCATCCAACCTTAAAAACTGTATGAGTCTACATTGACTTCCTGCATCAGAGGCCATACACTGAAACTCTTGTCATTTGAGTTTTTTATCTGCAATTCCAGGTGCTTCCTCACTGCTTTCTGATTACTCTAAGTCACTAAATCAGCTCCTTGGTGAGAGATGGTTTGGTTTTATTGCTTGAAATTCAATTTTTGTTTGTTTTATGTTTCCACCCTTAAGATAATACTCCAAAGGCAATTCTGATATTCATGATTTGATAATCCTTTAAAGACAGCAGTTTGCACTGAAGCACAGCCTCATTAGCCAAAGAGAAGAGCACAGAAATAGAAGTTGATTTATGAACTACTGAATTTGAGTTTGTTCAGAGTCTCACTGTTGCATTTTACCAGCAGAAATAATATTTGATGTCAGGGATATGAGGAAAGGCTGAGGGAGCTGGGTATCTTCAGCTTGGAGGAGACCGAGGGGTGGCCTCATTCATGTTTATGAAGATGTGAAAGGCAGTGTCAGCAGGATAGAGCCAGGCTCTGCTCAGTGATGTCCAGTGATAAAACTAGGGGCAGTGGGTGCAAGCTGGACCACAAGAGCTTCCACACAAACATAAAGAAAAACATTTTCACTGTGAGGGTGACAGACCACTGGAACAGGCTGTCCAGAGAGGTTGTGGACTCTCCTTCTCTGCAGACATTCAAAACCTGCCTGGATGCATTCCTGTGTGACCTACTCAAGGTGACCCTGCTCTGGAAGTGGGGTTGGACTAGATTATCATTCAGGTCCTTTCCAACTCTTAACATTCTGTGATAGGAAGACTGCAGCTGCTGTGTGAGGGTCAAATTGTACTGTTCTTTCTGAACATAAACAGGTACTTATAATGAAGAAAGAAATTCAGAATACCAGTTATGAGGTTATCTTGATCTCAAATGTAGTTATTTCATTTTCAGTGAAGGAAGTTGAATAACTTGGTGCTAATTTGCTAATTAGATGGAACATGTCTTCAGGGGTGGTTTAAAGAAAAGCTTTCATCCCTTGTCAGCTCCTTCACTCTTAAATATCCGAGCGAACCTTCCACTGGGATGAAAATACAGAATCAAAATCCAGGGCATGTCTGTACTTGCAGAAGTAGTTCTTGCTGTCCATCTGCTTTCACACTTCAATCATTTGCTTTGGGCTTCTAAACTTCTGTGGCTTCAACGGGCATTTGACTGAAGTAATTTTAAATCGCTTCTGAATTGTCATAAATGCTTGGTTGAAGTATAAAAACACAATGTAGTTATGATAGCAAGTTGCTTCATTTATTCTGCTCAGGCAGATTTCAGTAAAAAGATTAAGGATTCTTATTTGGCTGCAAATCTGAGCCAAAAAAAAAATCCACAAGGATTGATTTCATCCCCTCATCTCATTCTCTGTCCAAAATGCCCGAACGCTGTCTTACTCATTTCTCTGTCCTTCATTCCCTCTCAGTTCATATTCTGATCTCCCTTTTAGTGGCAGTCAGCATTAATATATCTAATTGATATGACTTCCTTCATCTCCCTATGCCTCCTAGGATTAAAAGAAACAATCTAGAAGTTTTATCAGGAGGACACATCTAACACAGACACAGAGTAAAACTCAGGAAGACAAAAGATGGGCCTTTACTTATGCCAGCAGACTGATAACAGCTGCTTTTAAAGCTTATTTTAACCATTTCTGATAACTCTCCCAGTTTAATTCATGATTTTGAACACTGTTCCCATAGAATAGATTCATTCTATTTAAAATTTACTATAGAAAACCAGTCAGTGTCTCTCAACAACTGTATGAGGTAAGTAATTGCAGCATAAGCAACTGTGCACCAAAGTCTTAAAAACACTTTAAAGTGTTACTTCAGTACCTACAGCAAGGGGAGTAACAGAGCACCCTTGAGATACAAAATGCATCTTCTAGTAGCAGTTTCCCAAACACCTAAAGGTCTGGATCTCTCACAATTTTTTTAAGATAAAAGCTTTTTTACAAGTACTGGACTCAAACTCTTGAGTAAGAGCATGACTAGTCAAAAATTACTTTGGTGTAGAAGGGCACAAGTGAAAAACCCACTAGACTAAGGCCAAGAGGCTGGATTATCACCTTGCAGTGAAGTTCTACAAAAGGCAATGGATCTTTATCTCATATAAAATAAAGTAGATCAAAAGCCACTCTTACAGAGGATTTTGCTAAAACACATAGAATAGATTAGAATAGAATAGAATAAACCAGGTTGGAAGAGACCTTCAAGATCATCGAGTCCAGCCTATGATCCAACACCATCTAATCGACTAAACCATGGCACCAAGCACCCCATCCAGTCTCCTCCTAAACACCTATTTTACAGTAAACTTTCTTGGAAATGAACAGGCAATCAAGCAGTTTAGGAAGTAAAATTTAGTACTAAGAACTACACATTTCCCTACTCCATGCCTTGCCACTTCTATTTAAACTGAGATTTTTTTTCCAAGGCGTAAAAAGCCATCTGTTCCGTTTGTACAGCGTGGTGCATGCTGCAACACATCCACAACCAATCCTCACTGCTTCAACTCACTGCCATGGAAAACCACAGCACTGCTCTTAGCTCCAGGATGAGACTAGCAATCTTATCTTCCCACCCAGTAAAAAGTGATACTAGGTAAGTTAATCAGAGGTGGAACAAGAAACAGTATTCCAGCATGGGTTTCTTTCACAACCTCCAAAAGCTCTTTCAAAAGAGATGCTTTAAATGCTCCACATCAGCTCAAGATAAAATGAATTCCAGTCCAGGTAGAGCTCCAAACCATCTGAATTGTTGGAACACAGCAAGATTTCACCTCATGCATGTAACTATTTGCTCAAATGCCCAAAACAAAAATAAACCCTGAACCTTAACAAAACCCCTCCTAGCCACTTCAATCTGCAGGTTCCCAGAAATGCCTAGCAGAACACAAGAGAGACCTCTAAACTCACCTCTTCCACAGAATATTTAGTAGGAAAACTTGGAGTTACATGTTTGCTCTTTTCTCTGTTAACCCAGGTTTTTCTCCTAAACATGAGGGAAAACCTCTTGAGGCTGCTGGACTAGGCTGCCCACAGTGCTTGTGGAGTCTCCTTCCCTGGAGAGATTTCAAACCTACAGGAAAACTGCCATCCTGGGCAACCTGCTGTAGGTGACTCTGGACTAGATGATCTGCAGAACTCCCTTCCAAGCCCTCACCATGATGTGATCAAACATAAACAGAGTAAGGAATGCATGATCAGCAGGGTATCACACCTACAAGAACACAGAACAAATGCAAACTGACCCTGATCTTTGGCTGGTCAGTGACAGCACAAAGCAGAAACATCACTCTCCTCCCAGCCCATTCATGCTAGGAAAAGATAATACCATCATCTCCAGTTCTCTGTTGCTTACTCTGAGCAACCTGAGTTGATGATTCCCCTGCTCACTTCAGGAGGCTTGGACTAGATGAGATTTAAAGGTCCCTTCCAACCTAAAGCATTCTATGATTTCATGATTTCTCCATCTTCACCAGAGTAATCCATGCAAGACCTTTCCTTCCCACCTCACTTCAGAGGTAATCATCTTGGATTACAAGTTTCAGCCACTGGAAAATGCTGCCACAAACTGCTCCTTTGGGAATCTGCAGAGATGGCAAATTCCCATCACAGAGGTAGTGACAAACTCCTGGAACCATGAAGGACTTTTACTGTCACAACTGAAAAGGAAGGAAAAAACAACACAACCACAACACTTACTCAAGCTTAATTCTTTACATAATGGCAATTTTGTGTCATATATTGAATTGTAGAACTATCCTCAACTTCACAAGTCTACAAAGTGATAATGTTTTTGAAGTTATGGAAGTTATTAAAAGACTGTGAAAGTATAGAACAGGGAATTTACATTAACCTGAAAAGTACATCTGCCATTTCACAGAACCCCAGCATGGTGGGGCTTGGAAGGGACCTCTAGAGATCTAGTCCAACACCTGTGCTAAAGCAGGGTCACCCAGGGCAGAATGGGGAACAGGCAATGGGAAAGTGAACACAGATATAGTCCCAGGTAGGAGAAAACATTTGTTTTATCTGAGTTGCCAGAAACAGACACCACCTCCTTCCAAGATTTGGCTGTACACAAACTAGTTGTCAAAACCACCAGTGCCTCCCTACTGACTCAGTGTTTCCCTTTATGTAATCATTCTACTCCAATATCAATAAATAAAAGATTAACCCACAATAATTAAAAGCTACGATTTCATAAACACTGCATAAAAGATGTACCATAAACAAACAAACTCCAAGAACCCTGTTGTGCTTTTTACAGAGCATCCTGCCTGTCACCACAGCAGCTCTCTCCTGGTGTAACTCTACCGTGCCCACCCAGCTTGGCTAGTCCACTCTGCAGCCCCAGTGAGCCTCTCGTGACAAGCAGGCTTGCTCATTATGCAAAGCTTAAAAAAAACCCCACCAAACCCCAAAGCCTATTTCAGCTGCATTCATAACCAGATCAGGAAAGATTGTGATGTGTGTACTTCACAGCACACCTGCTTCCAAATGGTGTGCTGTCCGCCCTGCTCTACAAGCTGCAGGATCACACCCATAGCTGTGGCTCAATGGAGATGACTGACAAGTGGTGTCCCTTAAGGGTCCATAGTGGGACCAGTGCTTTTTAATACCTTCATCAATGACACAGTGGGATCAAGTGCACCCTCAGCAAGTTTGCAGGTTTGGGTAGGAAGGAAAGGACCATTAAAGCTCACTAGTCCAACCCCCCTGCAGTGAGCAGAGGTGACTCCAACTAGAGCAGGTTGCTTAGAGACCTGGAATGGTTCCACTGATGGGTTATCTACTACTGCTATGGGCAACTCAGGTCAGTGTAACATGGAAGTCCACTGGATATGCCCTCTTAAATTGTGAGAGCACTTACAAAGTAGGCTAACTCCAGTATGAGTTGGACAGGATCTCTGGAGATCATCTAGTCCAACTCCACTGCTAAAACAGGGTCATCCACAACAGGTTGCCAAGGGTTACCAATATCCAGGTGGGTTCGGAATTTCTCCATGGAAGGAGAACCCCACAACCTCTCCGAGCAGCCTGGTCCAGGGTTCCAGCATCCTCACAGGAAAGAATTTTCTCCTCATGTTCAGATGGAACTTCCTGGGTTCCAGTTTGTGCCTGTTGCCCCTTGTCCCATCGCTGGGCACCACTGAAAAGAGTTGGCTCCATCCTCTTCCACTGCCTGCCTACCCTCATTTAGCTATTTCTAACCACTGAGAGGATCCCCTCTAAGGCTGCTTTTCTCCAGCCTAAACAGCCCCAGGTCTCTCAGCTTCTCCTCATCAAGAGAGAGGCCTCAGCCCCTTCAGCATCTTTGTAGCTTCTGCTGGACTCTCTCCAGTAGTTCCTTGTCACTCTTGATATGAGGAGCCCAGAACTGGACCCAGGCCATGAGGTTGTAGCCTCACTAGGGTCTACTCTTTCCCTATTGAATAAGGTTATACCCAGTCCTAATCCATGGGGAATACCACAAACTGCAGGCCTCCAGCTCCAGAGTGAGGTGCTCCCTTCTTGGTACCGAAGACCACCTCAGCAGCAGACTAGGATAAGTCATTAAACAGCTACAAATCAAAGACAAGAATAATGGTAAGAAGCAGAAACCTAAAGAGGATGTAAGTAGGCTGATATGGTCAAAGCAATAAGCTCAGCAAGCCACCTCTGGTCTAGCATCCTGGACAGATGAAATCACAAGAAGAATCTAATGGCCAGAGGAACAGTGTTGCTGGGAACAGTACGTGAATTCACCAGTCTGGAAGAGTTTCAGCAAAGACTGCAGCATAATGGGAGACCTTACTGCTCTCTACAACTACCTGAAAGGAGGTTGTAGACAGGTGGGGGTTGGTCTCTTCTCCCAAGTAACTAGCAACAGAACAAGAAGACACAGTCTCAAGCTGCACCAGGGCAACTTTAGACTCCAGGTGAGGAGAAAGGTCTTCCCAGAAAGACTAATTGGCCATTGGAATGTGCTGCCCAGGGAGGTGGTGGAGTCACCATCCCTGGAGGTGTTCAAAAAAGGATTGAATGTGGCACTTGGAGCCATGGTTTAGTTGTCAGGAGCTATTAGGTAATAGGTTGGACTTGATGATCTCAGAGGTCTTTTCCAACCTGGTTGATTCATTCTGTGATAAGTCACAGCCAGTCTTTGTCAAATGTCCATGTTTTGGTGAGAGTTGACTGCCCAATACCATCCACTAGTACAGGGTCATAGACACTTAACAGGATAAAGAAAAAAGGAGAAAAAGCCCTATTGTTTAGTCCATTATTTCCCAACTTATAACCTGTAACTGAGACTTCTGACTCTGAGTCACTGGTTGAGGCACATGGAACGTTTTGTCACTTGGCAGCCACTCCAGACTATAGTTTCAGTTTTGGGAACCAGAGTGAGAAAACTGAAAGCACAAACCATTTTCAAGGGGCAGTCATGCTCAACTATTGATCAAATCCTAATTTTAGTATCTCAGATTCTATTGGACACACATTTTCAAGCAGCACAGAAACAACTTCCAAGTATCCTTGTGCTCTCCACCCCATTCTCAGTGGCTCATCAATCCCCTCTGAAAAAAGAAAGTACCATGCTCGTGCTCTGCACACCAATGAGGCTCTCCTAGGTCTCCAAAAGAACATCCACTGGCTTCACCTTCCTCATCTATGAGAGCTGTTGTGTGAAAGGTTTATTAAATACAGGATTGCATTTCACACAGCAATACTTTTCCATGTCCAGTATTTCACATAAAGTACAGATATCACTTCTTCATTCCAGAAGCATGTCCCAAATGAAACGCTTCACTATCAGTTCTATGAGTGTGAACAGGCAACTGAAATCAGTTACCTACCAAAGTCTTTAGTTCAATACCACAGGCAGTCGCAACAGCTCACATTACCTGAATTACACTGAGAAGTCTCTCAGGACGACTTCCACTTTCCTGGGCTCAGTTTCTTTAAGCATTTAAAGACAATCTAAAAAGACGGGAGGAAAAACGTGGATTTTTTTTTTTTCCAAGATGAGGCTTTCCACAGAAAAATAACCTCTCATCCCCTCTTTTGCAGTTACAATTGTGACTACGCCACTTCTCCCTGATTGTGTCTCCTGTTAATTACAAAAGCAATGAAGCCTGCAGGTTCTGTGTCTACGTGAGCATCTGTCTGCTACAAGATGAAAGAACGAGACACAGCCAGAATCACTCGGGTGCCAGGACTGTTCCTGCTGCCAGCCAACAGCCTCCACAAGGAGTGCAGCGCCGGCAGGGCGCGGGGCAGGTGAACCTGCCAGGCTCTCTCCAAGGTATCTGCGGCCCGTTTAGAAGCACCGAGACGGCAGCGCAGCTCCACTGCCTCACTCCCCAGGCCTCCCGGCGGCCGTCCCGCTCGGCGCTTCCTCCGCGCCAGGCCCGCAGTTCGGCGAAGCCCGTTAGCGCACACGCAGCTCCCGGGGCTGACGCGAAGGGCTCCGGCCCGGTGCTGCCGCCAACACCTTAGCGGGCAGGAAGGGTGCGTCCCGGACGTGCCCGCCGGTCCCTGAACCCTGCACGGGCAGAGGCGGCACTGCAGGAGCATCCTCCTCCCTAACAGGCCCCGCACCCTCCCGCCCCGCGGGCGGTAGCGGACCTCACAGCGCGCCTGCCTCGGCCCCGCTAGCGCCTGTCTTCGTCCCGCCTAGCACGCACCTCTCCCAGGGACGGCGGTCCGGGGATGCTGGAGGGCGGGAAGTACCGTCCTGGTGTGCTCCAGCCGCCGCCGGCAGCGGCTCCGCAGGCGCGGGCGGCCCAAACGCCTCCGTCAGCCTCCCTGCTCCAACGGTCCCCGGCCGCCTCGCAGCGCCCAACCAATCCCAACACACCTCTGCAGGGGCGCGCGCACCCTCGCCAATCTGAACCCGCGCCCCGCCGCGCCCCGCCTCACCCCACCCTCTCCGACACCCTCAGCCAATCAGCAGCGAAGCCTCCAACCCTCCCGCTCCTGCACGACACCGCTTTGGCTGTCCAATCACGAGGCAGGACTCTACCCTCGCCCGGCGGCGGACGTGCGTGCGCTCCCCCTGCGCGCTCCATCCCTTCACCTCAGCCAATCGGCGGCTGGGGTCGTGCGCTGCCAGTGCGCGCCGTCTGCCTTGCGCCAACCTGGGGCCCGGGGGCTCTCTTGCACTGCAGCCAATCAGCAGCCTCGCGCGCTCCCGTCTCCCACCCCACAGCGCGAGGCGGAGCACCCCTGCCTCAGGGCGCAGCGGCGGCGGAGTGCGGTGTGCGCCGCCAGGGTCGGCCCGGCCCCGGCCCCGGCCCCGGCCCCGGCCCCGGCCCCGGCCCCGGCCCCGGCCCCGGCCCCGGCCCCGGCCCCGGCCCCGGCCCCGCTTGTGGTGCCCGTAGAGCTATGTGGAGCACAGAGGCAGCTTCTTGAGGCCACAGAAAGATCCGGAGGTTAGCTCTGAACCTGAGGGTGCCCTGTCAGTGGGACCGGGTAAGGCCTGGTACAGGCAGGTTGTAGTAGAGCACTCCGCGGAGCTGCAGCAGCTCCAAAAAAGCAGTGTGGTGTGTGTGCATATACATATATGTATTTGTTGTCTAAACGATTTAAATGTTTACTAAAGATTAGGCAAGTATGATAGTTATGCTTTGAGACCATGGTAAGCGGAATGGGGAGTCCCTAAGAACAGAGCATTGTAGCATCCATCGTGTGAAACAAAGAATCACAGAATGGTGGGGGTTGGAAGGGACCTCTGGCAATCATCTAATCCAGCCTCCACTAAAACAGGGTCACCCACAACAGGTTGCCAAGGGTCACAAAATCCAGGTGGGTTAGGAATCTGCAGAGAAGAAGACAACATCACCTCTCTGGTGAGCCTCTTCCAGGGCGCTGGCATTCTGAGAAAAGAAGTTTCTCCTCCTGTTCAGATGGAACCTTCTGGGTTCCAGTTTGTGCCCGATGCACCTTGTCCAGTTGCTGGGCAACACTGAAAGGAGTCTGGCCACATCCTCTTGCCCCCCCCCCCCCCCCCCCCCCCCCGCACCCTCCCTCCCATTTAGATAGGGATAGCATTGAGAAGACACTGGTGTAGTGCTTCAGCTCTATCAGTATGTCTTGCTGAGACTACCTTCAACAGGTATCCTTTGTGCTTGAAGGGTAGCTTTGGCTCACAAGGAGCTGTGCACTTCAAGAACAGGCCAGTCATACACCAGGGGAGTCTTCTAAAAGCACCCTGCTGTGTCTCACAGCTTCCCCCGCCAGAGGAACAGCAAGTTTTTCATGTGACAATCTCCCCTGCTCTGTTCTTTGACCATCTGTGGCCAGCTGGATAGCACTGTGGCACGGCAATCAACTATGTCACAGCTTAGCTCACTGGCACCCTCACAACAGACACTAGTACGTGAGTGTTTTCTGAGGAAGATTGGGCAGGGTGGGCATCTGTGCCTGCAGCCTCCCTCTGCTCAGCATCCCTGAGTGGAAATACCACAGGTTCCCTCTGCAGAATTCTGTGCCTGTGGGAAAGGAACAGGAGTCTAAACACTGTGTGAAGAAGAGAGGCTGCTAACACGTATGGGAAAGAGATTTTGGCATGAGGAGCAGGAAAATGAGAGAGGAAAAGAAAAACATGGCATAGATGTTCTAGTTAGTGCTGCATTGATTTTTTTTTTCCCCTGAGCTTTATATGTGCAAATGATAGTAATGGGGCCCTTTTCCCAAATCCTGGAGCCAGGCCCACGAGCAGCAGTGGAACCAGACTTGGCAGAGGTGGTTGTTTCTGCTGGCTCCGTCGACACTAGCGAATTAAGTAGCAGCAGGACGTAGGCGTTGGCACTGGAGTTTGATGGTACTGTTTAACTGTTGAAACAGGTACCAAACAGTGCATTTTAGTGTGCATCCAGAATGGTTTGGGTGGGAAGGGGCCTTTAAGGTCATCTAGTCCCCCTGTAGTGAGCAGGGACATCAGCTAGAGCAGGTTGCTCAGAGCCCCATCCAACATGATCTGGAATGCTTCCAGGGATGGTGTTTATACCACCACTCTGAATAATATGGGCCAGTGTCTCATCAGTGGTGAAGTTTGCAGACTTGCAAAGGTTGTACACCATCCCATCACGTAGGTCAATGCATTGGGTTTGTGTGCAAGTGGATAAAAGAGACTGTGGTGAGGCAGGCTCTGCCTCTGCAGCCCATTGAGGTCCATGGTGGAGCAGATATCCACCGAGCACCCACAGAGGTTCATGGGTGAGCAGATATTCACCTGCAGCCTAGAGAAGACCCTACACCAGAATCACAGAAGACATCTGGTTGGAAGAGACCTCAAAGATCATCCAGTCCAATCTCCTAACCAACACTGAAGGGTCAACACTAAACCATGACTCTAAGCACCAGGTCCACACACTGTTTTAACACAGCAGATGGATGCCCAGAGGAGGCTGTGACCCCTTGGGAAGGCCATGATGGACCAGGCTTCTTACAAGACCTGTGGTCCCATGTAGAGAGAAGCTCATGCTGGAGCAGCTTTGCTGGCAAATCCCTGTGGAGGGGACATATGCTAGAGCACTTCATGAAGAAATGTCTTGCATGGGAAGGACCCTGTGCTGGAGAACTTCAAGGAAGACTGGTGGAAGGGACTCCACACTGGAGCAGGGGAAGAGTGTGAAGAGTCCTCCTGAGGAAGAAGGAGTGGCAGAGACAGTACAGAACTGACCCCAACCCCCATTCTCTAACTCCTGCACTACTGAGGGGGGAAGGAGGAAGAGACAACTGGGAGTAAAGCTACACCCAGGAAGAAGAAAGGGGTGGGGAGGTGTTTTAAGATTTCATTACACTACTTTGAATGAATTTGTAATTAACTAATTTCCCCAAGTCTTGTCTGCTTTGCACACAACAATGATTGTTGAGTGATGTCCCTGTCCTCATCTTCACCAAGAAGCCTTTTGTTGTACTTTCTCTCTCCTGTCCAGCTGAGTTGGGCAGTGATAGAGTAGTTTCAGTGGGCATCTAGTCAGGGTCTACCCACCACAGTGGTTAATAAAGATGTTAAACATCTGGACCTAGTTCCAAGTCTCAGGGACCACCACCACTGAGTGACAGGCCTCCAACTGGACTTTGTGCTACTGATCATAGCCAGCTACTGTTCAGTCCACTGTCCTCTTACCTACTTTGCACTTCACCAGTTGCTCTGTGTTGTGGGGGAGTTTGAAAAGCTGTGCTGAAGCCCAGATAAATATCCTCTGCTCTTCCCCCATCACAGATGGCCAGCACATCAGTCACTTCACTGCAGAAGGCTGTAATGTAATAGTGGTCAGGCATGGTTTTGTCTTCACCAACTACAACCAATCACCTTGCCCTTCATATGTTTATAAATGGTTTCTAGGCTTACTTGCTACATCACTTTCCCAGGGACTGAGGTGAGGCTGGAGCAGCCTTGCTCTTTTTAACCATAGAAACAACTTTTGCTTCTGCCTAGTCTTCAGGAATATCCCCTGATCACCATGACCTTCAGAAGATAGCTGGGGTGGCCTCAAAGTGACAGCAGCTGGCTCCCTCAGTCCTCCGAAGTGGGCAGCAGCTCCTGATGGAGGCAGAACAGGCTGTTCCCTTCTGAGCTGCTGTGGGTTGCTTAGTGTAAATAGGACAATATAGTCAATGCATGCTCAGCCCCTTGGCTTCAAGCCTCTCCTTGACAAAAGGGAAACCAAGCCTGGGCTGTGGCCCAAACCAAAGTCACTGGCTGGGAAGGGAGATTGATGGACATGGTTTGCACAGAACTCTTCCCATTCTATCATGGTCTTGCAGTACAGATACCTCCAAGATGCCAACATCCATTTGCCCAGCATTACTCCATTCTAGGTCACAGCTTCTCCAAGCGATGCAGAGGGGGAGGTAGGGGGGTGGGTAAAGGAGGAACCACAGCAACAGCACACAATATTTTTTCAGCTAAAGAAAAACAGCAGCAAAAGTGTGGGGAGAGAGGACTTCCTCATGCAGAGTGTGTTGATGTCATAAAAAAAAATACTAGCTGAGAGCATCAACAGTGTGTGCCAGAGAGGCAGGAGGTACAAGGACTAGAGCAACAACTGTCATGCTCCAAAGCACCCCAGCTGATTTCACAGAATCCCAGCATGGTGTGGGTTGGAAGGGACCTAGAGATCATCTAGTCCAACCTCACTGCTCAAGCAGGGCCACTCACACCAAACTGCCCAGGATTGCAATGTCCAGGTGCGTTTGGAATCTCTGCAGAGGATACTTCACAAACTCTCAGGGCAGCCTGGTCCAGGGCTCCAGTATCTTCACAGGAAAGAATTTTTTCCTCATGTTCAGATGGAATCTCCTGGGTTCCAGGTTGTGCCCATTGCCCCTTATCCTGTCACTGAGCACCACTGAACAGAGTCTGGCCCCAGCCTCTTGCTCCCCACTCATTCACTATTGATCAGCACTGAGAAGATCCTTTCTGCCTGCTCTTTTCCAGGATAAACAGCCCCAATGCTCCTGAAGTCTTTCAGGACCCCAGGTAGTGAGGCCTGAGGGGACTGCAGGGTATTTATTAAGGCTTTGTATGAAACCAAAATTTCCCCTTGAAATGTGTCAAGCAGACAAACAAACCAAACCATTACAGGTGCCCACAGCTTATACAGCCAGAAAAACCTGGTTGCCTGTTGTTTGTAAGGGTCCTTGAAAGCCAAAAGTCCAACGGCTGAGAAAAAAATAATCAACATTAGCAGAACTAACGACCATAAAATCATATGCTTTGTTTATTTAACATAAAATGAAACATGAAGATAAAATACACATTTGTCCATGTGCTGAAGAACTACTGTATTTTACATTCATTTATAAAGCAGGTAGTTTTACACGACGGGGGACAAAAAAAAGTAAGTGGGAGGAAGAGGAACGGAATCGGCAAGAAGACCTCAGCCACAGGGCAGGCTTTACTTGTCAAAGTGCTATCTCCTAAGGGCACGCAGATCTTCAAGTGACAGGTTAGAAACAGGCTGGTTTTAGCACTCCTCAGATCCCTCTCAATGCTGGTGAGAAGCTAAGGTGGAGTCTTATACAGCCAAACGAGTGAGACACTTGCTGCCAAACCACCTTTGCCAGGATGCATAGCTGCAGAGCACACCTTCCTTCACTGGAACCGGCCTGTGCTGGTTTTAAGCACCTACTAACCTAAAATTGCCTTTTTCCCCCCACACACACAAACCTCACCATATTTCTTACTAAATTTGACTTTGCCAACAGACTGTGGTACGATATGGGCTTGCAAGCGCACAGAAGATTCCTGGCAGTGCAAGGTGCTGTAAGTCCAGCTGGCTGCTTGTGGGTCTATCCTTGGAATACCTCTAGACACCCGGTAAAATCCTTGTTCCTGAAATCCCCATCCCTGAGGCTCAAGGTAAAGCTTGTCCCACCTCAGCTACAAGCTGAGAGCATCTGCACATGAATCCTATCAGCTGGGAAACAGCCCTGTGGAAAGCTGCAGCAGCTACACCGCGTTCACTTCCACACCTGCGCTGCCCCTTTTGGGTCACATTCCCTGGAACTGGGCCGTGAGGATCTGGAGGGATCCAAAAAATTAATGTCTTGACCCAGCTTTTCCTATATAATGCAGCATCTGAGAAGTCTGAACTGAAAGGTACAAGAGACAAAAAATGTTAAACTGGGAGAAGAAGGGAGATGCAGCAGTACCAGGGGAATAAGGAATGTCTGTTTAAAAGTGCAGTCAAAACACATTGCTACCATATACTTTGTCTACCCACCTATCTTAAATAAGAAAACAAACAGAAAAGCTGTAATTCCATCCCAGGTCCATGGTGACTTTGCAAGGTGTAAGGTCACCAGGAGGCTGAGATGGAGCTGGTCTTGCTCTGTACAGCCGACTGACACGTGGCTGAGTGTGCACACGCGCAGCCCCCCCCGTAGAGACTCTATATGCACACCAGAACAGCAAGGCTTCCTCATAGTGCAACTCTTCATGGAGTGAAAGCCCCCCTCAGTGTGCTGACAGCAAGTTTGGACAAAGCTTTGGGTGCCATGGTTTGTTTTTTCAAGCGAGTCCACTAATAACTGAAGCAGTATAAAACTCAGCTGCCTTTTCACCTTTCAGATTTATACTTTTAAGGACTTGTTAATGCCTCTTTCTTTTCCCCCCATCGTTTCTTTCCCCACCTCCACGCCCACCCAGGTCCCAGCAACAGATAATTGCTGCAAACATCTCCAATTCCTACACAAGATTCCTGCAACTGCTGGCTGGACTAAGTGGAACGGTGTAAATGTCACTTGAGACTCATCTAAGGCAAAATGGGCACCACGGAAAAGGAGAGGTGAGTGCACTGTCTCTCCTGTGCTGCAGAGCTGCTGCCACCTGATTCTCAGCAGAGATTTTGTGTTGTCTCAGGGGGCTGCAGATCTCCCAGTCTTTCACAAATGAGCAGCATGTGCTGCTTGCTCTGATAAATACCACCAGGAGGCACAGCGCTCTCTATCTCAGCATCATCCTGCAACCCCACGATCTGCACCCCTGTGCTGTCTGACCAGCGCTGCAGCTGCCCTCTGCAATCTGTGTGTGTATTAGGTAGTTGCTGCTCAAGAGAAGCATCTCCAGGAGCCCATTTCTGATGAGAATTCGAATAGCTGCAGAGATGGATTGTCCTCTGCAGCAAGATTCTCAGCAAAATTCCTACAAAGCAAAACCTCCACCTGCTCTGAGCATGTTTCCTTCCAGTCACTGGACTTTAGGTCTATCATTTGAATTCCCCATCAGGTGCTCACGGAAGAAATGAAGCCATTTAGTAACATTTCAGTGGCACAGCAAAACAGAGTAGCTCCCAATTTTGTTTTGGTTGAGTAGCTTCTGAACCAGTCCATCATGTCTTTGGCTCTAAAGGCAGCATTGCTTGTATAAAAGATCCACCTCAACTTCACCATCTCACCGTAGGTTATTCTGGGTGGGTTACGAGGCAAAATGAATGACCATTAACAGAAACACACACAGGACACAGGACTGAGAAACACTCTGGATGTTCTACCTAAAACTGCTCCAGAAGCTCTTCCCAACTCCATTTGCTCCTGAACCTCTGCACCCCTGCAGCGGCGCAGCGCTTCGAGTCCTTCTCTCCCTCTTTTCTTCCTTTTGTTTTCACACACGCTCAAACCCAACCAGCTCAAACCCTTTTTAATACATCAAAAGTGTAAAACAAAGCCTATATGAAGTACATACAGAATATACATACACATATTGCCAATATTGAAAATCCTTATGTAAAATATGACTCCTCTATATTATCTGTGTAAAAAATACATCTGAAAACGGTGCCAGCTGGAGTTTGCTGTACAGACACTCTACTACTTAAGTCCCTTTTACGATGGCAAAAGACAGACAAAAGATTAGCATCTTCTAAAGGGTGTCACAGGCCCATTGTCAAAACCAAGGGACAGACGTGGCCAACAGCATCAGATTTCTTCTTTGTGAGAACTCCCATTTTTATTGCATTCAGGGAAAACAAAGCAAAAGTTCTCCTGCTAGTAAAACAATTCTCAGCCTTGCCGAGACACTGCATACCCCCAGACCCTGTTTATCTACTTCATAAATCATCCTTTAGCAATTCTTTTTTTTGCCTTTTTCTTTTTTTTTTAAACAGATACTAAAATATATATTACTTAAAATATATTACTGTAAGCTCTTAAAATTGATCTTCAGTTATATCAAATGTATAGCATTAAAAAAAAAAAACACCACCAAACAACCTAAGTAACAAAGAAAATCCTGGATATCATCATCTTAGCAGATGTGGGAGCTGTTCCCCCGGTGAGACTATGCTGGAAATGGACCTGACATCTGGAAGGGACCCTCCTCACTCACCAAGTTAACCCCACAACCAGCAGATGGGCTGAGGGTGCTCCTCAACACAGCAGCAGTGTCCTGGGAATAGTCTTCTCCAACCCCACACAGCAATTAATCCATGCTAATTGGATTATGCACAAGCCATCCCTTCCCTCCCATCCTTTCCCTCCCACTGCTGCTGCCACCCACATGCTCAGATGTGGGATTCTGGATGTTCAACCATTGCCAGCCCAGTCAGCCCTGACTGGGCAGAGCCCAGCACCCTCCTCCATCAACCCCTGAAACCATAAAGCACAGCCAGTGGTGGCTTCCAAACAGCTGAGCCTAAGCACAACTCCCATGTGAAACCAGAGTTTGTTCAGGGCTTCGAGCACCTCTGGTGAGGTGAAGGGGCTGCTGGCCTTTCAATGGAAAACAGCCCAGCCTGTTTTATTTCTCTAAGCCATGGTGCTCCAAGTAGAGTCTGCCACCAGAGCAGTGGTGAGTTCTGCTCCAGCCCTACCACAAGCCTCTCACACCACTGCCACGGGGAAGACTGACCATCTCCAGAGAAGATGGGAGAACGCCTGGGCAGGGCTGGTGCTCCTCCCCCTTCTGGTGGCCTGCCAGACTCGAGTGGTTCGAATGACCCATCACATTGAGCCCCCCTGAAAGAGAGAAGCCCAAGTCCTGCTCCCAACCCACCACTGCCTTCATGCCAGCCCCAGGATAGTTGTGGCTGTAGCAGCATGAATTTCACCCATTAGAAGTAACAACCTGAGGATACCTCCTGCCTGCTAACAGCTTGACCAGAAACTTGCTGCCCCATCATCTATTTCTTGCCACCATAACAAAGCCACAACTCTGCTGACCAGTGCTAACTGCTGAGTATTTTGGTCTTTCCTTTTGATTTAAGAAGGGACAATAAAAACTCACACTACCAACCTGCCTCAAACACTGCACTCGCTCAGAGCTGTGTTCACTGCTCCTCTGCAGCACAAAACTGGGAGGTTTTGTACTGGAAGGTTAAATTCTGTTGATCAGACAGAATACCTTGTTCTCACTGCAGGACCTGGATGTGGCCTGAAGGGAAAAATGTAAAGCTGTGTATCTTTCCTTACTCAAGTTGTTCTTACTCCTATAAACATAGTTTGATGTTTAGCTATGAAAACACCATCTTCTCAGGTTTTGGGTTTTTTTTTTCTGTAACAGCATTTACTGTAGTGCTGTGAATTTACTACCCAGCAAAACAGAGTCTAACACTATGCCACAGCATCCCTCTTACTCGTACAACCAGTGTGAAAGAGGTTTCACCACCTGGCTGGAAGGAACGGCAGGAAGGTGGGATGATGGGAAGAGTGGAGACCACTGGAAGGAGCCTCAGCAGCAGGGCAGCAGCAGGCTGATGCCACTTTCTATGCAGACTGCAGAATTTCCCCCCTTCTAAAGTCCTCTGTGCCATAACCAGCACTGTAAAACATGCAAAGCTTTCAAGGTTTTACTTCACCTGAACTTCAGAGACATTATCACACTGAGCCCTGTCATTTCTAACGATTTCCTAAGTAACTCATTCCCTCTTGCAAACCTCTGGAGGCTGTTCCATCAAGCTGTACTTCATAGCTCAGAGCTTCTGTTAAAATCAAAGACATGCAGTTAAAAGAATTTATTTTCTTAAAAAAGAAATAGAAGAAAAGTAGCCCAATAAAAGTGCTGAGCTGTTAAAATACAACTAAGGCACTGAACAGAGTTGTAAACTTCCAAATTGTGATGTAAGATGCCTACACTGTCCACAACATGCCTGGAGACACCAAGGTCTTCGTGGTCACTACACATCCCAGCCTGGGACAGCGATGGCCCAGCAGGTGCATTCCTGCAGGACCATGCATAGAGCAGCAGCTTCTTGCCCTGCCAAAGCAGACGCTCAAGAGGTGCCTGTGGCACAGAAATCCAAACCCATGCACTACAGAGCTGTAAGATTCAAAAGGAGGAACCAGCTAGAGCCACAGCCAGGGTTGGGGACTGTTCTAAAAGATGCCAAGAGCAGCCTGTCCAAGGGGCAGCTTCAGCGGGTTGAAAAGCCTCCAGGGACCAAGATCACAGCCTGCTGCTCCCTCATCATCTTCCCCTCCTTAAGCACTCTTGTCAACCTAAAAAATTACAGTGATGAAAGTAAAGGTATGAACAGAACCAATCCAATTATGCTAGCAAAGCCTCTCTGCTCTTATTTGGGGCAGTTAATGACTTTTTCAGTTTGTTTTGTAACTAGCAACAATCTGTAAATTGGATTATACTGGGAGGACTGAGAGTGTCTGAGGATTGCACTGGTGTCACTTCTGTCATATCTAGACAAAACTTAATTTAATCAGAAGTGGACAGACTCTGCTCTCAGTGCTGGGCTCCCCAGGGCACACAGCTTGAAACCATTTCACACCACCACAGCCTAGGATGTAAAAAAAATGGCAGAAATTCCTCAAAGCGCACTGGAGATAGAGGCAGGCAGCGACAGGCTGCTGTCCAAATCAGTGCTGATGGGTAAGCCAACCTAGGGAACGAGATTATCCCTGTTCCAGCACCTGGGCATGCAACGGGAGAAGCCAGCCCATGTTTGGTGGTCTGCCCTTCACACACGCAGGTGGCAGAGGGAAAGCAGACAGACCAGGATGTGTTTCTCCACGTCCACAGGTTTCTCCCACCAACGTGTGCAGCATGATGGAAAAACTGGAAGGAATTTTTGAGCAGGATTGGAGATTTCAGGTTTAGATTAAAAACAAAGGGGGTGGGGGGGTTATTTCTAACGCTTAAATCCTCCTCTGCTGGATGTCAGAGCAGTGTTACACTGTCAGAAAGCAGAAGTCACAGCTCACCAGTGAAGATGAGCAAATGGAGACCAAGCTGCAGCTCTGGTTAACTCACACCCACAAATCCTGCTCTGGAGGACACCATGCTCTGCTGGGCAGAGAAGGAAATGTTTCTGTTGTGATGCGATGAAGTCTGTGACTCTTTTCTTTATGGTTACCAAATAAATCACCATCTGCCCCTTGGTAAAACACACTGCTTCACAGGGAATGCTTCCTGAACTCTGCCAGCAGCATGCCAGGTTCTGGGGCAAGGGAGAGGGCAAGGGAAAGCAGTAGCAGTCAAAGGGAGAAGAGATAGGCTGAGGACCCCTAGCTCACCAAACAGCTGTCCCACCTGTTCTGTTAATATTGCTTCATCTTAAAAAGGCCTTTGGATTAAAAGTGAATTCAGTGCTTTTCCATCAAAAAGATACATAGAACTGTTCCCTGACCACAATGCAGTATGGCCCCCACCCGCCCCCAACAGCAACAACATGGGACTGGAGGTGACTGGTGACTCTGATGTTCTTTGTTTCAGTAACAACAGACAGACGGTGGATGCGATGCGGACGTGTTGTGAGACATGGAAGCGCAGCTCAGCCTGTGCGTCGTTCGCCAGCCTGACACCTCGGTTCCTCCCCGGGAGAGCAGAGCACCCCTTTGCAGCTGCTTCCATTAACCCAAGTGAATGCACTCCTGAACACCCAAAGGGAGGATGAGCAGCACGAGCTGTGTCCCACCACCACGCACAAGTCCCACGCACCCCCTTCCAGTCTTCCCCAGCTCTCAGCCGGGCAAAACCCAAGCTGAGTCAAGCCTGATTTGGTATTTTAAAACACAAAGAGACGCCCACGGCAGGCTGATGGCAAGGCCCAACAAGACACCTGCGTTCCCTTTCCTATGCTTGGCTAAATATAAAATCTACAGAGCTCAGAGAGGTCTGACTGCTGCAGGGGCTGGAATGAGCACGGTTAAGAAAACAGCAGGACTGAGGGTGACACTGAGCACGCTTCACTCTCATCATGTGCTGTGACAGTGGATGGTGATCGGGGATGACACCTTCCAGCTCGCTCAAAATGCCTAAGAAAGCAGATTTCTGACAGTCCAGAAATGAAATGTGGTTCAGCACATATTTGTGACCTCTGCTTTAAATGGTTCCTGGGATTACTGATAATCAAGGTTACTGAGTTGCTTTAGTGATTTAGATTCCTGAATCCTATGGTTAGCACAGCTGCCATTTTCAGTATTTACCAGGACCAAATCAAGACACTCAAACAAGGCCACTGCAGCTGCCTCCTTGACAAAGAGGGACATGCAAACTAAAACCACCAGCCCACACTGCACAACCCAAAATTCCTTCTTGAAATGCCCTGCTCACAAGGCAAAGGCAACTGCTTGAAAGGCTGGTGCAGTGGCCTCCCAGTTCTGAACAACTGGAGCTAAAATTCTGAGCCAGGCAGCAACCCAGGCAGGGCTTTCCACTCTGGTGCTTGTTGTCAGTCAGCACAAATGTTTAGTTGCTTGATTACCCAATTCTTCTCTTTGCCCAGAGAAGACCACCTCCAGGCTAAGGTTTTGCCAGGGGTTTGTTCCCCTCCATCTAGAGCAGAGCTCAGCAAATGTGCTGAAGAGCAGGAAGGGGTTAATGAAACTGCAGTACAAGTCAAACACTACCTCCTAGAAGATTGAAAAAATATTTTTAAACAAAATAATGTGACATATTTACATAATTCCTTAAGTGCAAACTCTTGTCACAATTCACGTAGTTGAGCTGAGTTTAGACTCACTGTACAAGAAGGTGCTCTTTCTCTAATGAAAGAAGAACTCTACTCTGTATTCCTGATTCTGTAACGTGTCTCTTGTGCAAGGCAGTAAATTTCCTGTTTCTTCCCAATGTAATTCCTAAAGCAAACCCAACATCAAGCCATCCTCTTCCCCACTTCCCGTCCTGGTTACCGCACGACGAGGCAGGAGACACAGAGCTTAGAGGGGCCAATGCAATCGTCATGGCAGAAGGCACCGCAGCCCTTGCACATGATCATGGCTTTCAACCTGCAGTAACATTTGGAAGGGGAATCCTCCATGCTGCTGTCTTCAGCGAAGGCTTGAACAGGGATGGGTTGACTGTGGTTGCCAGAGTTCATAGCCTGGCTGGTGGGAATGGTGGTGACAGTCACAGAAAAAGACATGACGTTCCCCATGCTACTGGACAACTGATTGCACTCAGACAGCCCAGTCATAAGAGACCCTTGGTTCACGTCCGGGGAAGTGGAGACATTTATTGTACCACTGTAACTGGGCCCAATGAGCTGTGGGGCAGTGTTTCCAGACAGCTTTGGAGGGTGTGAAGGAGAGAGCCGTGGAGGCTGCTGCTGCCCAGAGTCTGAGGACAGTACAGGAGGACTGAAAAGCTCCGGACTGCCGTGCATTTTTCCCCTCATTGCATGTGCCACCTGCTCTTGGGCGGCCTGAATAAAATCTTGTGCTAGCATAGTCCCATCAAAGGCCTGAACATTCTCCTTGCTGGCTGCTGCTGCTTGCTGCGACGCGGCTGCTTCCGTCTTTACACCCTTCTTAGCAAGGGTGCTGTAATCTGGAGAAGTCATGCTATGAGATACCTGCTCTTTTTCACACTGACCAGCAGCCTGCAAAGCCTGGGGCTCCTCTTTTACACTGATATGTTCCTGTTCATCACCAGTGCTCTCATCATCTGCATCTCCTTCCTCACTGCTGCTGCCATGGCCAGCTACCTCCTCACATTCCCCACACTCTGGTTTCAGAGCATCAGCAGGACTGCTCAGGCACAAGCGGCTTTCAGGGTTCAAGGAGAAGCCTCTCCTCAAACTCTCTGAACCACGACCATAGGTGGAAATGTTGAGCAGATAATGACCAGACATAGCAGGCTTGGATGTCCTTCTGCCCATGAAACCCAACATAAATCTCTGGCTGTTGGAGCTGTTTTCTACCTGGAAGCCTGAGTGAGTGAGATTCAGTTGTGAAGGCTGAAGGACTGGCAACAAATTCTGCCTCTGGACCCTCTTGATAAGAGTCTGAAGAATCTGCTCTTGGGTTGTCTTGCTGAGTGCCTCATGGCACTGCTGCTGCTCAAGACTGGGCTCCTTTCCCAAGGGGAGTGGGAAGGTCCTTTGAACGTGAGGCAGAGGCCGGTTCTGGCAAAAGATTTTCCCCAGCTGTGGTGCAGGTAAACTGGATTGTCTTTCCCCACCCTCAGCTCCAGTGCTGTTCCCTGCTACACTTGTAGCACTGGATGCTGCTGCTGCCCCTTTTTCTTCATGAGGAGCTAACGGGACAGTTTTCATTGCTGCTTTGGTGAGAGGCTTCGGCAGGATTTGCTCCAGAGGGACGTTCTTGCCTTGAAGAAGCTGGGTGACCAAAGGGTTGTTAGCAGGAATACTGGAGCTTGGTTTTGGGAGGGCTGCACTTGAACTTGGATGAGTTTTAAGGCTAGGCACTGCTGATGAAGTGTGAGAGGGTGGGACGGATGCAGCAGATGGGACCACGCCTCCAGCCTGGCCTTCTGAGCTCACGGATGTTAGCGAAGACATTGGAGGGGAAGGAGATTTGCTTTTAGAAACATCTAAGATGGTCCCTCCTAAGGCTGTAGGTGTTACCTTAGTTAGGCTTGTGCTGGGATCCGCTGTGGATACCGTGACGCAGACCATTCCATCCCTGACAGCTGGAGCCCCACGGGCCTGGCCTGGCCCTGCCAGAGCAGGAGGTACTTTCTCTTGTTTCTCTTTGCTACCAGCATACTGGGAGCCTGAAGTCTGACTGAGAACCATGCTGGGAGGGCTCTGCTTTAACCTGCTGGTTTTCTCTAATGCCGGTGCCGCGGATGGGGAGGGGCTGGTGCCTGTATTGCTGGCCGGAGTTCTGGACTGCAGTGTGGAAGTCTGCTGTAGTTGTGCTCTAGAAGGATTGTGAGGTGGTGCCTGCTCTGTGGCCTGGTTCTCCACTTGGCTGTGGGTCCCTGGACAATGGGAAAGAAACCTTCTCGAACTTCCCCCGCTTCCAGTTCCTGCCAGTTCCAGTGCATTTCCTCCAGTTCCAGTTGTGTTGGTTCCACCTGATGCTGTGTTACTCTTCTCTCCTCCACCTCCCGGCGGGGCCCCACCACCTCCTGGTCCAGGCCCTGGGACAGCTCCCCCATTGGAGGCAGCGGCAGCAGCGGCGGCGGCAGCGGCGGCGGCTGCTGCCCTCTGAGCCTTGGCTTGCTGGGCTTTTGCCTTGATGTCTGCCAGAGTTCTGGCCCCGGTTCTTCCTGGACTGGTAAGTGAGAGTGGGAAACGTACCCTGGGAGAGACCTGGCCCGCAGGAAATGGCATTGGGGAGATTCTGGAGACGGGAATCTGAAACAGAGGAGGAGAAAAGCACAGCTGAGATACAGGAAACATTCAACCCATGTATTTAAGAACTTTAGGGTCTACAGCTGGGGCCTTAGATAAATAGTTGTAGTGTTGGAGAAGTCTCTTGGAGAAATCCCTCATCTCCCTCACCTGAGGCCAGTAATAAAGGCCCTGTGTGATCTTTCGGTGTCAGGCAGACCTGTTTTAAGTACATTTCAATCCTAGTGACTCACCTGGAAGCTCACCCCTCACAGCTACAGGCAAGAGAACATCATACATCACAACTCAAAGCCTATCAAGCTCACTCAGAAAAATCTGTAAGGTTGTTCTGGACCTCAGCACTTATGGTCCATCATTCTTCCAGCCTTTGTTTCCTCAAAGACTATCAAATGCCCAAACTGAGTGTGCTTATTGCTCACTCATGGGGTATTTCCTGGTGGTTTGGTAGTAGGTGTATGGTCTATTGCCCAGACCAAAATTTGGAGTATTTCCTCTTTGTTTCCGTCTGCCCTATCCCAGTGGCAACTGTTTGCCTGCTTCCTTTCCTATGCAGGTTCTCAAGACTCAGCAGCTAAAGGGCTTTTGAAGTTCAGATATTCCCTACAACAGCCTTTCCCTGCCACCCAGTCCGTACTATGCTGCATCCAGCTGGTAGAAATGAGAACTGCATTAGCTCTAGATGGTGAATAATTTAATTTCTGAGCTTGACATAATGGAGGAAGCTGCAACAATGTTCTTTCCTGACCTGTTACTGTACTGCTGGGGATACCTCCACATCTGCAAAGTTCTCTGCACTTCTGGGCTGCAATCTGCTTTGTTATAGTCTCACAGTTCCTCTACAGCTGTCCCTGGCTTCCACAATGAACTCAGTGCTCCCTGTTATGGGCAGTCTTGGGCTTCTGCACAACTGTCCAAGCTTCTGCCCAAGACATCTTTTAACAGACACGTGTGTACGAGAGACACCCAACCCAAGCCATGGTGAGTAGCAACCAGCCTTCATATCCACATTGCTGCAACAGGCAGGCAACAATCTGCAAACACAACCAGGACCAACAAAGGGTTTCTCTGGGAGCCACCAGTTGAAATGAGCCATCTGGGGCCACTCCACATATCTGGCTTTGTTTCTCCTTACCTTGAGTGGGGGTACTCGTGGCACTGGGGTCCCCGTGGCAGGAAAGGACTGTGGCTGGGTGCGAAACGCCTGGTGGTGCTGGCAGCTCTCCACCATGCGTGGCTTCTTCTCAGGAGTGGTGAGAGCTTCCTCACGACTCTCCAGCTTCCTCTTATGGGCTTCAATGCTGACCTCCATCTCTTCATTTACAGGGGCCTTCTTTTCAGGTGTTTCTGGAGTCTTCACTGGACTCTTTATGTTTGCTACAACTTCCCCTGCTTCAAGGCTCTTTGGTTTACTTGGGGCCAGGACTGAGGTACTGACGGTCCCTTTCACGAGCACCTCCTTGGAGGCAGTGTGCTTTCTCTCTTCCTCAGGCTTCTGACCAGCAGCAGTTTCTGGTTTCTCTTGAACGGGTTCTCCTTGGACCTTCTCTTTTGTAGGGAGTGAATGGTCACTGGGTTTCACTGGGGAAACTGAGGGCTCTGCAGGTTTGGCTGGTTTGGGCTGCACATCTTCTCTTTGTTCCTCTCTTTTCATGGTTGGTGCTTCGTGGACTGCTTGTGCTTTAGACTCTGAGGAAGACATCACCTCCTCTTTGAGCGAGGCCAGAGAGGCCGCTGTGCGTTTTGGCTGTTCAGCTACTACATTTTCAGTCTCTGGCTCGGCAGGGCTGCTGTTTGCCATCAGTCTCTTAGACTCTTCAAGACTTAGTCCAGAACTATCAATAAAAACAGAGTATTTTGTAAAACATGCTTGCAAAATGCATATTACCACTTTGAAAACAGGGAGAAGACTCTCAGCAGAGCACACCCTAAATAAATGTGTCTCAGAACTAAATCTATGCTGCTGTCTTTGAAAACCTGTTTCCACGTAAACATAAGGAAAACCTCATTCACTGAGAGGATGACAGAGCCCTGGAACAAGCTGCCCAGAAAGGTTGTGGAGTCTCCTTCTCTGGAGATATTCAAAACCCAATATAACTAACTAAGGTTGGAAGAGACCCCAAGGATCATCAAGTCCAACCCACCTGGATGCATTCCTGTATGACCTACTCTAGGTGATACTACTCTGGCAGAGGAGTTGGACTAGATGATATTTCAAAGTCCTTTTCCAACCCCTAACATGCTGTGACTCTCTGAGCTCTTGGTGCTTCCACATGGAACAGAACTTAATAGCAAATTTTAAACCATCTAAACAAAACTTGAGGAACACAGGTGAGATCTAGTCCCTCTACTCAGAGAACTACCCATTTGCCAGGCTGCAAACCAGAATAATTTGGCCAAGAGTAAATATTCACTTCATTGGTCATCACAGACCTATCTCTGCAGCACGTGAACATCTCCCACACTGTGTGCCTCTGACTGGAGCACATATGGTGACATTTGGAGAAAGGGATGCTCCAATCCTTATAAAGTGAATTTCATAGAATCAGAGAGTCTCCCCACCCTCGTACTAAAGAACTTCTTAAATCCATCTCCAAAATGATGGGAAAGTCTTGAAGGAAAAAGAAGCACAGGCTTGCAGACTGAGGTGTTTAACTGAACACATCCCTGACTGAAGATGTGGAGAAATACAAAGATTTTACCTAGCAGCTAGACTAGACTAGAATAGAATAGAATCAAGTAAACTATGGCACCAAGCACCCCATCAAGTCTCCTCCTAAACACCCCCAATGATGGCAACTCCACCACCTCCCCAGGCAGCACATTCCAATGGGCAATCACTCTCTTTATGAAGAATTTCTTCCTAACATCCAGTCTAAACCTCCCCTGGCACAGCTTGAGACTGTGTCCTCTTGCTGCAAGGCAGAGTAGGCTCAACCACCACCTGTGGATCACCAGGATCCTGACACTAGAAGAGCCATGAGAGGATAGCATCTCTAAGTATCTTGGCAAGGAGTGGGAGAAACTGAGATATAAAGTCTAAAGGACACCCTCAGGTAAGGAAAACAGTACTACAAGAGTTAAGGAATCACAAAATCATAGAATGTTTTGGGTTGGAAGAGATCTTAAAGACCACCAAGTTCCAACCCCCTGCCATGGGCAGGGACACCTCCTATGAGACCATGCTGCTCAAGGCCCCATCCAGCTTAGCTCTGAACTCTTCCAAAGTTCACCACTTCTCTGGGTAACCTGTTCCAGTGTCTCACTACCCTCATATGGTGAAGAATTTTTTCCTAATGTGTAATCTAAGCCTTGATTAGAAATTAAGTCTAATTAGCATTAGAAATGACAGAAAACAATCACTTCTGACCTAGATCACTCAGCTCTGGGGCAAGTTTTTCAGGTGTCAGGACTAAAGAAACGTTAATGCTTCTTTATGGACAGCAAAGCTATCAATGTGGCAGTGCATCTGGGCAGGCAATGCAAAGGTAAAAAAGGCAGGTGATTTCCTTACCTCTGACCATAATAGCTCTCAAAAAAATGTTCCTTCCACAGCTCAACCTTCTTTTCCTTTTCTATTTCTTGACGTATTCTTAGCTGCATTTCTGGGGTGAATTCACCTGCAAAATGCAATAGAGGATACCTTTTATAAAGCTATGGATAAAATGAATGACAGAATCCCAGCATGCTGGGGGTTGGAAGGGACTGCTGGGGGTCATCTGGTCTAACTCCACTGCTAAAGAACCATCACCCACAACAGGTTGCCCAGGATCACAGTGCCCAGGTGGGTTTGGAGTCTCTCCAGAGAAGATGACTCCACAACCTCTCTGGGCAGTCTCTTCCAGGGCTGTGGCACCCTCACAGAAAAGATTTTCCTCATGTTCAGGTAGAACCCCTGGGTTCCAGTTTGTGCCATTTGGCCCTGGTCCTGTTGCTGGCACCACTGAAAAGAGTCTGGTGCATCAATTTGCTCCCCACCCTTTAGCTATTGATGAGCACTGAGAAGATCCCCTCTCAGTCTGCTCTTCTCCAGACTACCCAGCCCCAGGTGTCTCAGCCTCTCCTCATCAAGAGAGAAGCCTCAGTCCCTTCAGCATCTTTTTAGCCTCTGCTGGACTCTCTCCAATAGTTCCCTGCCTCTCTTGAACTGATGTGCCCAGACCTGGATCCAGGACTCCAGATGTGGCCTCACTTGGGCAGAGTAGAGGGGGAGGAGACTCTCTCTTAACCTGTTGGCCACACTCTTCTTAATACACCCCAAAAGACCGCTGTCCTTCTTGGTCACAAGAGCACGCTTGTGCACTTCCTTTCTCTACTGGGCTCAGCAGCAGGCTGTATTTAGATACCAGAGCTTGAGGATATCACATCTCTATTGTCAGTTCAGTGAGATCTTAAGCCCATTTATCCATCTTTTCTCACCTCTTCCAGGGACTTGCTCACTTTTTCATATTAGGTTCAGAAGAGAACTCCTTACTCCAGCCCTCTCCATAGCCTTGAGATGACACAGATCTAGGCTTGGCGTGTGCTTGCATGAGCAGCACTGACAACAGTGACCTTTGGTCACTACAGCACTTCAACTTCTTCATCAAATAGCACATTTCAGGCATTCACTAGTTGAAAGCTTTCTAGCATTTGGCTTCATTTTCTTAGGAGGTTTTACCTTCTGACAACCTCTCCTTCCAGCCCTGGGCAGCTGAGGTGAAGAACTCGTTGTTGAGCGCAGAGCCACTCAGCTTCATCAAACCATCCGCCCCAACCTGCAGCACAGGACAAAGGAAACAGCATTAGCTAGCTGGAAAGGCAAGTGCCACAAGCTGTCACCTCAGATCTGAAAACAGAGCAAGAGCCCAAACACTGACACGAATCTCTCTGGAATTTCTTTAACTCACACAGACCTAGATAATCACTTCTTAAGGCTGTGCTCAGCCAAGCCTGGGATCCAGGAGGCTGGAGTAAATGACCCTCACCCTTGCTTCAGCCCAGCTCTCTGTGGTCCTTCTGCTGCACAAGCATGCATGAGCAGCAGATGGTAAAGGTGGCAAGGAGAATCACAAGGCAACAGAACAGCAGTGCCCCTGAGAAGCTTCTTTAGATGCTCTTTCCCCTCCAGAATTAGCATTGTCTGAACTACCACACAAGGCAACAGCTCTGCTGTCTTCTGGGGAACGTGAAGTGCATGAAAGAAAAGCAAGGACATGAAAGGTGTCATAAAAAAGTAAATTTCACAGAGCCCCAGCACAGTGAGAGTTGGCAGGGACCTCTGGGGATCATCTAGTCCAACCTCCCTGGATCAAGCAGAGTCACCCACAGAAGGCTGCACAGAATTTTATCCAGGAGGGTTTGGAATCTCTCCAGAGAAGGAGACTCCACCTCTCTGAGCAGCCTCTTCCAGGGCTCAGTGACTCTCACAGGAAAGAATTTTTTCCTCATTTTCAGATGGAACCTCCTGGATTCCATTTTGTGCCTGCTACCCCCTGTGTTGTCATTGGGCACTACTGAAACAAGTCTGACTGCATCCTCTTGACCCCTGCCCTTTAGCTATTGATCAGCATTGAAAAGACCTCCTCTAGGTCTGTTCTTCAGCAGGCTAAACAGCCCCAAGACTCTCAGCCTTTCCTCATCAGAGAGATGCTTCAGTCCCTTCAGCACCTTTGCAGCTTCTACTGGAATCTTTCACCAGTTGTTCTTTTGAACTGGGGAGTCCAGAACTGGACCCAAGACTCCAGATGTGGCCTCACTGGGGCAGAGTATAAGGCAATGAGAATGTCCCTGGCCTGCTGTTCCCACTCTCCTGAATCCACTCCTGACCACTGGCTTTCTTGGCCACAAGGGCACATTGCTGGCTGATGGGGAGTTTGGTGTCCACCACCACTCCTAGGTCCTTCTCTGCAGAGCTGCTTTCCAGCAGGTAATGTAGATGTATTTGAAATGTATGCAGTCATAACTATGGATGCTCCAGGAAAAACAGGAATGTGGCTCAAAACCCAGGTCTTTGAAGTATGGTTAACCAAACAGGGCAGTCATGCTGCAGAGTAGGATATGAAGGAGAAGGCCTGAGGGTAAGACTAGAGCAGAGCATGGTGAGAAATTATAACCAGGGTAATAGAAAAGATGTCAAGTTTGCTTTTGCTCCTTATCCCACAGCAGTAATTTTCTCTACCAGAAACACAAAAATAGAGGTATCACAGAATCACAGAATACATCTGCTTGGAAGAGACCTCAAAGATCCAACTCTTGACCCAGTACTGAAGGGTCAGCAATAAACCACATCCCCAAGTGCCAGGTCCACACACTGCAGGGACAGTGAATCCTCTACAGCCCTGGGCAGAGGATTCCAGTGTCTGAGTATTCTTTCAGTGAAGAAATATTTCTAACATCCAGCCTAAACCTCCCCTGGTGTTGCTTGAAACCATTTCCTCTAGTCCTGACACTTGCCACCAAGGTGAAGAGGCTGCTCCCTCCTCACTCCAACCTCCCTTCAGGTAGTTGTAGAGAGCAACGCGGTCTCCCCTCAGCCTCCTCTCCAGACTGAACAACCCCAGCTCCCTCAGGTGCTCCATGAAAACTTGCAGGGAGAAACCCAACATGTTTCCAGTTCTTGCATAAATGATAAGTCAGAGTAAACAAGCAAAATCCAGCTGTCCAAATGCAGGATACATCTGCTTGCACTTAGAGATCTGTGCGGCAAGCCTTCAGTGGTGCAGGGTTAGGCAGAACACACTGCTTCTCCTTAGGCAGCATGTGTGGTGGAGGGGATTAAAGTGACAAAAGTGACCTAACAGAGGGTTTTGTAGGTAAGAGGTAGTTGGAGGCTTTTCCAGTAGGAGCAGCCGTTACAGGGATTACAAAAGCAGAGCTGTTACTTCCAGCCCAAATCTGGAGCAGGATTCACATGACCACTCCCTGCTGCAGATATGGTGCTGCCTGTTCCTTTT
Source organism: Dryobates pubescens (assembly GCF_014839835.1). Lineage (NCBI taxonomy): Eukaryota > Metazoa > Chordata > Aves > Piciformes > Picidae > Dryobates > Dryobates pubescens. The sequence goes on from NC_071614.1 coordinate 23,701,261, forward strand.
GCTGGAGGACTACTGCAGGGCTGACCAGGTCACACCTCAAGGTGCCCAGCAGCAGCAGCTATAACAGCTCAGAGTCATGGCCAAGCAAAACACAGGAGATGTGACCTTTCACAGCTGGCATGTCCAACACCTTCACCTCTTCTGTTTGCTACAGCAGAGCCTGGCATTTTCTAATGCCTGACATTTTCTAGCAGCCAGGCAATATTAGTCAGTTAGTCAAACCTTGTTCTCAGTCAAATTCTAACTCAATTTAAGGACAATTAAACTTGAAAGTCAGGCCAGAATCATCTTACCATCTGCTGTGTGGCTCTTGCCAGTGAACGCCAGCTGCAAACTCAACCACATCATATTTTGACACATACCTAATTATGACAAAAGGCCACAGGACTTCTAATACAATTCCTTCAAATATTTATTGGATCAGTCTTGGGCTAACAAGTCCCCAGTGAACACTGAGGGAAGATGAGAATTTATGAGACAACATGAAATGTCAGAACTCCTCCTAGCTCCAGGAGAACACTGCCTGGTCAGCACAGCATCCTCTAGCACAGAGCAGAGTGTGGCTGCCACAGCCATAGCTGTTACCAGCATACTGTGGGAACCAAAAGAGCAGCACAGCTGTGCAGATGGGTAGAACCCCACTAAGACAGATGTTTGTGCCAAGTGTATAAGCCCAAGTTGCTGTCCCTCTTCAGTTTATAGTGACCAAGCCAGCTGTGTGTACAGAGGGAGGCATTTATCATAACATCATAGTATCAGTCAGGGTTGGAAGGGACCACAAGGATCATCTAGTTCCAACCCCCCCTGCCATGGGCAGGGCACCCCACACTAGATCAGGCTGGCCAGAGCCTCATCTTGGTTCACTCACTTGGTTCACCTCATCCTGAAGCACACACCTGTATTTGGTCACAGGCTCTGGATTGTTCCAACTAGATTTGTACCTGGACAAACTGGGAAGAGAGGAACCTCATGAAGTCAAGAAGGGCAGGTATAGGGTTCTGCACCTAGGGAGGAACAACCCCCTGCACCAGGACAGGTTAGGGCTTAACCTTCAGGAAAACAGCTCTGCAGAGCAGGACCTGGGAGTGCTGGGGGACAACAAGCTTCCCATCAGCCAGCAATGTGCCCTCATCACCAACAAGGCCAATGTTCTCCTGGGGTGCACTCAAAGAGTGTGGACAGCATGTCATGGAATGTAATCTTCCCCCTCCACTCCACACTAGTGAGGTCATAACTGGAGTCCTGTGTCCAGTTCTAGGCTCCCTGGTTTCAGGGAGACAGGGAACTACTGGAGAGGGATCAACAAAGGCTACAAAGATGCTGAGGGGACTGGAGCATCTCTCTGAGGAGGGAAGGCTGAGAGACCCGGGGCTGTTTGGCCTGAAGAAGAGCAGACTAAGAGGAGATCTTCTCAATGTTGATCTATATCTTAATGGCAAGGGGCAAGAGGATGTTGCCAGACTCTTTTCAGCAGTGCCCAGCAACAGAACAAGGGTCAGCTGACACAGGAGGTTCAATGTGAACAGAAGGAGAAACTTCTTTCCTGTGAGGGTGGCAAAGCACTGGACCAGGCTGCACAGAGAAATTGTGGAGTCTCCTTCTCTGCAGAGATTCCAAACCCACCTGGGCATTACAATCCCTGGAGGGGTTTAAAAGCCATGCAGCTGTGATGCTGAGAGACATGGATTAGCAGTGACCAGGCAACTCTGGGTTAACAGTTGGACGTGATGATCTGAAAGGTCTCTTCCTACCAAAATGATGCTGTGAACTCTTTGGCTTTGGTTTGGTTTTCTGGTAGCAATAAATACCCAAACAAATCACTGAAGCATTTTCCAGGCTGTTTTTTTTGCACCATGCACAGAAGAGAAAGTCCATCCCACTAGATATCAGCACGGGGATGTCTAGTCTGAATTCCTGCTGGAGAAGCTTCCTGCTGATGCCTAAGAGCCTGGCTCGTCTCCAGAGGACGTACCTGCCTGTCCACCTCGGGCAGCAGCAGCAGGAGGCGCTGCTGGCAGTCCGCAGGCAGGACGGAGAAGGTGTGCTTGTTGATCAGCGCCCGCAGGTTCGTGTTCACCAAGATGGAGTCAGGAGTCTCCACGTCAATTTCTGCACACTTGGCTCTCTTCAGCTGCCCTGCAATCAAGCACAAGGACGTGAGTGACATCTCAGCTAGGAGAGGATTAAAGGCTCCTTTTGAGAAGATCAAAACACTACCTCAACAATCCTCTTCATACCTCGACTGGACACATTTTGCCGTTGCACAAATGGGGAGGTCCTTCCCAGCACAGACCATTCCCATACCTAAGACATTCCAGCCTGCAGCTCACCTCACTTCAGTAGGAATCCTGACCAGCTGGGGACTGTCCAGGAGTCTTATCCATGAGGGCCTCTAGAACTGCTTTTTGAATCACTGAATGGTTTAGGTGGGAAGGCACCTCGAAAGGTCATCCAGTCCAACCCCCTCTACAGAAAGCAGGGACATCCTCAACTGGATCAGGTTGCCCAGAGCACTGTCAAGCCCCACCTTGAATATCTCCATGGATGGGACCTCAACCACCTCCCTGGGCAACCTGATCCAGCGTTCCACCACCCTCATTACCATGAGCTTCTTCCTAATGTCCAATCTAAATCTACTCTTCTCTAGTTTGAAACCACTGCCCCTCATCCTATCACTACAGGCCTCTGTAAACAGCCTCCATCCTTCTTGTAGGTCCCCTTCAGGCACTGGAAGGTCATCGGTAGGAGTCCCCAGAGACATCAGTGTTAAGCCTCTAAGGTCAGTTTGCTCCTCAGGATTTCTTCCTGTATTTTCCTGTTTCAATCTCCACAACAGCATTTTAGTAAACTTCTTCATCTCCTTGTCCTTGTGTAGAAACCACAACAGTGGACAAGGCAGTAACTCTTTTTCTTCCCTTTTCTGTGCTCAAGTCAGCAAGTCCAGCATTAACCTTTCTGCTGCAGCCAGCTTCATTTCTGTGCTGCAAATTCAGAAGAGAATAACCAAGAAAGCCTTAGTGCTGTGCACTCTGTTTCCTTTGGACACATCCACTGCCTACTACTAGCAAAACACCCCATGTTTGGAAGCGTAGATTAGAAGTACATTACTAGTAAAATGGCTATCATGAAGACAGGTCATGCTCCTCCTGACTCCAAGGGCAACAGCAGTTATTTTCACAGTACCAGTACCTAATGAATGCCATGGAGGTTTGTTTCATTAGGGTAAGTTTGCTCAATTAGAGGTCTTTCAGAAAACAGCCCTGCAGGTTTATAATCTACTCAAGTTGCTGAATTTCCTTAGTACAGAGGACAAATGGAACGTGCCCTGAAAAGTGTCTGTTTTCAGCAGTGATACAGGAAATCTACCATGATTAGTATAGACAGAGACCTCAGCATGTCCCTTAGTTCACTGAAGTCAGTTTCTTTATTAGTAGATGTAAAAGAAACCACAGAAGGTCAGGAGTGCTGAGAAAGGCCTCTGCTCAGTGAATGGGAAAGAAGCCAAACAGTACACAGAGCCTGCTAAATAATGTAGGACCTTTTTAGCTTCTCAAATGGCAAGCTGCAAATGCACAGGTAGAAACCCCTGATGAGAAGAAAGGAGAAAAGGTTTCTTTGCCTAATTAAGGTTTGAATTATTTATCCTAATTCACACAGTGAATTCACATCAGTGCCTTCTTGAGTGGTCCAGAAGTCATGTTAGCCATGCAATTAATTACACATTTTAGTGCATTTTGCTCTTCAGGCTTTTGTTCTGTCATCAGAGCAACCAAATCCCCAGAAGCAGAGGAAGAAATATCTTACTTGCATGGAGCCTGTCAGATCTCTGGAACGGTTTCTTCCCCAGCCCTGGCAAGGAGTTTTCAAGCTTGACAGAGGGAGAGGAACTGGAATTGGAGTTCTGAGGGCTTCCTGACTGTCCATCCGACTGCTTTGCTTCCCAAGCTGCACAGGAAATGGAAACATTTAAAACCAAGGAAGTACAAAGAAATACCAAATCAGAGCTGTTTGGATAGAAACAAAGGTGCTTTAACATGCACAGCCCAACCCCAGCAGCTCTGGAACAAGCACTTCTAGGATACTTATGTTCCTTTGCTCTTGTTGCACGTGCTCCCCAATGCCTGAAATAGAGGACCCCTCTATTTCAGATACACAGACATTTTGTTTATGGTTTGAGTCTATTTCCCACTTAGTCCCATCTTATTTTCCCTCTGTATCCAGTCCACTAACGACCTTGTTAAAATCACCTTTCACAAGCAGCTTCAGGTTCTGTTTGAGTGCATGTGCACTTTCCATATGCTACCCTACTTTTTGCAGCTTTTGTTCTTTTAGGCTATTCTCAGTAATTTCTCTTCCTCTTTCGCATACTCAAAGAGATACTTAAATGTCCTTCTCCAAATGCATTACTTAGGCAAATGAGACAGGTTGCATCACTATGACTTTTCCTTATACATCACTGTCACCCACATTCTAGTTTGCACAGCAGTATTTTTTTGTGCCAGTGGAAAGAGCTTCTCCCCTAGGTTCTCCTTGCTTTTCTTTCCCTCCTCCTATGTGAGATGAATTAAGAACAAGAGCTGGTCTTCCCTCTGTTCTAAGTTTATGTTATAGCAAGCACTCAAGTATGGAAAGGTACTGAAGTCCAACACTGTGAAACTCCACAATGCAAGTGATAAAGTCTCAACCTAAACAAATTCTGGCTCTGATTAATTACTGCACTAATCAATCCCTTCACCCACTCTGTGCCACCTTTGTTGCCCATCTGCCTCTTACTCTGCTCTCAGCCTGGTTCCTTTCCTCTTCTTTACACCAGCTGCTCCTGTTGTGACTAAATCCAGAGGGTAGTGGTCAATGGCTCAATGTCCAGATGGAGACTGGTTACAAGTCATGTCCCTTGGGGATTCATACTGGAACCAATGTTGTTTAGTATCTTCATCAATGACAGGGACAGTGGTATTGAGTGACACCCTCAGCAAGTCTGTAATGACACCAAGCTGAGCGGTGCAGTTGACACATCTGAGGGATGGGACCCATCCAGAGTGGCCTGGACAAATGGAGAAACTCCTGAGATTCCACAAGGCCAAGTGCAAGGTTCTGCACATAGGCTGGGACAACCCCCAGTATCAATCCAGGCTGGGGGATGAAGGGATGGAGAACAGCCCTGTGGAGGAGGACTTGGGAATGCTGGCAGATTAAAATCTGGGCAGCAACTGGCACTGTGCACTCACAGCCCAAAGCTGACAATATCCTGGGCTGAATCCAAAGCAGAGTGACCAGCAGGTTTTGAGCCCCTCACTACAAAATCTGGAATATTTCCTCATCTCATGCTCATTTTCTGTAGTGTGGAATTCTGTGGGTTTGTGTGTGTGTGTGTGTTCATGCTCCCCTTCCACATAGCCCTAAACAAATCCAAACCAAAACTAGACCAATCTGTCCTGTCTTGTTGGTTAATACACAGCTGGAATGGTTCTTGTGACATCTGTTTAGACAAATGCAAGGTTGCAGCTATGTGCTGTAGAGCCAGCTGAAGGAACAGCCATATTTATCAGCTCTACTTCATGCATCACTTAAGAGCAAAGTATTTAACAACTGATGATGTTGCCTGTTGCTCCCAAGCAACTTAGGAGCTCAGACCCTTTCAAGAAGGTTAAGGGGAAGGAGGTTAACATAGAATCATAGAGTAGTCTGGGCCAGAAGGGACCTCCTAAGGTCATCTTACCAGGCTGGATGAGGCTCTGGCCAGCCTGATCTAGTGTGGGGTGTCCCTGCCCATGGCAGCGGGGTTGGAACTAGATGATCCTTGTGGTTCCTTCCAACCCTGACTGATACTATGATCCAGTACGACCTCCCTGCAGTCAGCAGGGACATCCCCAACTAGATCAGGCTGCCCAGGGCCTTATTGAGCCTCATCTTGAATATCTCCAGGAAAAGGGCCTCTACCAGCTCCCTGGGCAACCTGTTCCAGTGATCCACCACCCTCATGGTAAAGAACTTATTCCTAACATCCAGTCTAAATCTCCTCGAGTTCTTTGGTTTGAAGCCGTTGCCCCTTGTCCTGCCACTGCAGGCCTTTGTAAACAGTCTCTCTCCATCCTTCCTGTAGGACCCCTTCAGGTACTGGAAAGTTGCTGTTAGGTCTCCCCTGAGCCTCCTCTTCTCCAAGCTGAACAACCCCAGCTCCCTCAGCCTGTCCTTGTAGCAGACAACATCTTGTTTGGCTGAAATTCAGTCCTAAGCTGTGCTTGTGCCTCTAACACCTGGTCTGAGAAGGAAGCCAAAATTAATCCATTAGGAAATGACACATTTCCCCCAGCACTATTAAGAAAATGCAGTGTCAGGTGTGTCAAGTCTTTAGCGTGAAATGAGAGTTTAAAAGCCTTTGGCAGTTTCTCTGCTAACCAGGATTAAACCTGAATGGTTCATTAGCACGACAGGCAGATATTGTTCCTGGAGGACCCCCATCTCCTGAGCCCCAGGAGGAACTGCATCTTCACTTAGGAAAGCAAGAACAGAGCAGACCAAAGAGGGACTGAAACAGGTGGGATGATTTGTAAGATAACATTGTCAGCTAACATTGTTGAGTGAACCACATGGAGATGCGATGCTGAGGGACATGGTTTAGTGGTGGCCTGGCACTGCTGGGTCAACAGTTGGACTTGGTGATCTTAAAGGTCTCTTCCAAACAAAATGACTCTCTGATTCTCTAATTCTAATTATGTCAAAGGCAGTAGGGAGAAGAAATCAAATAACCTGCACTCTGTGCCTGTGGCAGATGGGACAGGAAATCTTGGGTTTAAACCCAAGAAGGAAGAAAATATTCCAATTAGAGGCTAAGAAAAGCATTTTGAAGACCAATTTAACAATGCAGGAAGGACAAGACTTGCTGGAAGTTTTGGGTCTTGGCATCAATGGCATCTCTCAGACTGAAGAAAACACCTGCCAGGAATGAATGAGTGCATCACAGATCTGTCCCTGAGGAAAGGATGTGGACCAGATGAGCTCTCAAAGGTACTCCTAGGCCTAGTGTCTGGTAGTTCTATGAAGTTTCTTAACCTGACTGGTCAATTTCAACTAAACAATCATAAAATCACACCAAGAACATGCAAGACCAAGATGTTTCTCATGCTAATACTGCTTTATTGCTGCTGCATAATCCTCTCTGCCACCCTCATCAAGCAGGGTCACCCAGAGCAGGCTGCCCAATATCATGCCCAGGTGGGTTCTATTCAAGGTGTATTCTAAACTGAATGAACTGCTAATGCACCTGGGTTGGGACAACTCCTGGTGCCAATCCAGGCTGGGGGGATGAAGGGATGGAGACCAGTCCTGAGGAGAAGTACCTGGGGGTGCTGCTGAGTGAATAGCTGGACAGGAGCTGGCAATGTGCACTCACAGCCCAGAAGACAACTGCATAAAAATGGGCTGCCCAGGGAGGTAGTGGAGTCCTCATCACTGGAGGTGTTTAAGAAGAGACTGGATGGGGTGCTTGGTGCCATGGTTGAGTTGATTAGATGGTGTTGGGTGATAGGTTGGACTCGATGATCTCAAAGGTCTTTTGCAATCTGGTTAGTTCCTACTCTATTCTATTCTGGGCTGCATCCAAAACAGCTTGGCCAGCTGGTTGAGGGAGGGGATTCTGCCCCTCTATTCTGCTCAGATCCCACCTGCAGTGCTGTGTCCAGCTCTGGGGTCCTCAGCACAGGAGAGAGATGGACCTGTTGGAGTGGGTCCAGAGGAGGCCACAACAATGATTTGAGAGCTGGAACCTCTCTGCTGTGAGGACAGGCTCAGAGAGTTCAGTCTGGAGGAAAAGGCTCTGGGAGGACCTTTCAGCACTTAAACAGGCAAAGAAGAAAGCTGGGGACAGAGTTTTTAGCAGGGCCTGTTATGACAAGACAAGGGGTGATAGATGTAAACTAAAAGAGGGGAGATTCAGTCTAGACAGCAGGAAGAAATATTTTGGGCTGAGGGTGGTGAGACACTGTCCCAGGTTGTCCAGACAGGTGGTAGATGCCCCATGTCTGCAATCATTCTAGGTGGGATTGGACAGGGCTCTGAGCAACCTGCTCCAGTTGCAGATACCTCTGCTCACTGCAGGGTGCTGCAGGGACTGGATGGACTTCAAAAGTCTCTGCCAACCCAAACCATTCTGTGATTCTATGGTTCTAACAAGAATCAAAGGCAGGAAAACAGAAGGTAAACCATTTCAGAAACAAAAAGAACACCTCATAAAAAGGAGTAGTTCCTTCTCTCATCCCCTAAGAAGAGAAAAGGCAATTCAGAGAGACAGGACAGTAAAAACCCACGCTGGGAGTGTGGCTGCCACCTACAGGATTTGGCTGGTGTGGGGCTGCTGGCTGCCTTGACGGCCTTCAGAAGGACGTGCTGGTTAGAGGAGACAGGCATGCCTGCTCGGCATTGCTGCTGCTGCTGCTTCTGCTGCTGCTGCTTCAAGGCCTGAGGAAGAGGACAGAAGAACATGACCAAAGACATTCAAATTGCTCTTACAAATGACTAGCATACAGTACAAACTGTTTGTTTTACACCAAACCATAACAGGGTTCTGATTCCAGCTACATCAGAGGTTCAAAACGGCTTCTGAAAGACATTCAGTTCACAGGGGACAACAGCCACTTAAATACACCACTGCAAGCTGACAGATTTTTCTACCTTGCATCTAAACCAAAACCCAGAACATCTTAACCTGCCTTGTTTCATGAAAAATGCTCTCCAGAGAATGCAAAAAGAAAGGATTCCAAATCTGAAGCTGGCTCAAGAAGTAATTACATGATTACAGAAGAACTGAAGTTGGAAAAGACCCTGAGGATCACCAAGTCCAAATGATAACTCTACTCTGAAGTCACCCCCTAAACCAGATCCCCAAGTACCACATCCAAACCACCTTTAAGCACATGCAGGGTTGGTGACTCAACCACCTCCCTGGGCAGCACATTCCAATCCCTGACCACTCTTGCTGGGAAAAAAAATATTTCCTAATGCCCAGTCTAAACCTACCCAGTCGTAGCCTGAGGCCACTCCCTCTTGTTCTATCACTAATTACCTGTGAGAAGAGACCAGCACCTCAACCTCAAAGGACCACAATGAAATTAATTTCTGTCTCCTGGAAAACCAACTTCCTAAATATCTTCTACAGAGAGGTTAGTCATTTGGGCAAGATTCCTTTAATTAGGGTGGTAACAAAGATTAAAACACTCAGAGGAAGGAAATAAAATCCTTTGTTTCAGAAAAGGCCATTAAGGTGACCAGAATAGAGCCTAAATGACTAAGATGAGGAAGTAAGCAGACATTTGGATCAACTGCAACATTTACTCAAACCATGTTGTCTGCCTTCAGAAAAGGAAACTCAAGCCCAAACCAACTGAACCTCAGAGTGAACACTGACAGATCAAATAAGCTGTGGAGCTGTGACATAGAGAGTAATGGAAAATGTGGTGTTGCACACATACAAATGAGTGGGACTGCTAAATAGAGATCACCATCTTAATTAACAGTAACAATAACAACAATCCCATGAAAGCTCCAGGCTTGGGGCAGAGCAGTTGGAAAGTGCCCAGCAGAAAAGAACCTGGAGGTGCTGGTAGATAGCCTGCTGAAGGTGAACCAGTGTGTGCCCAGGGGGCCAAGAATGCCAACAACAGATCAGCAACAACCCAAGGCAGCCATCAGTACTGCGCACTGCTGAGCCCACATCTGGAATCCTGCCTTCAGTTTTGAGCCCCTCACTCCGAGAGGGCAACAAAGCTGGCAGAGAGTCTAGAGCACAAGGCTTGTGAGGAGTGGCTGAGGGAATTGTGATTGCTCAGCCTGGAGAAAAAGAAGCTCAGGGGAGACCTGCTGGCTCTCTACAACTCCCTGAAAGGAAGCTGGAGTGAGGCAGGGGTCGGTCTCTTCTCCCAAGCAACAAGACAAGAGGAAACAGCCTCAAGTTATTCCAAGGGATGTTTAGGTTGGACATGGGAAACAGTTTCTTCCCCAAAAGGGTTGTCAAGCCCTGAAACAGGCTGTCCAGGGAAGTGGTGGAGTCCCCTTCCCTGCAGGAAGTGAAAATCTATGCAGATGTGGTGTTGTGGGACGTGGTTGAGTGGTGACCTGGAAGTGCTGGGTTAACAGCTGGACATGATGATGTTGGAGGTCTTTTCCAACCTTAATGATTCTGTGTTTCTATGAATAGTGATACAAAAATCATAGGCGAAAAAAAAACCATGCAGGAACCTGCAGAAAATCTGCCACACAAGAACAGCAGACAAACCAACTTAGTCTGCAAAGACACAAAAGGATGAAGGGAACAAATGGACACTTTTGAGTCCTGTTTTCCAATATTAAATAGTTCCTATTTAACCACTTCTACCACAGGGTGAAAAAAAAAAATGCCTTTAGCCAAGCTGAAACACAGCAGAATTGAAAATCAGTATGAGGAAGTATCCTCTGAAACTCCTGTTACTGAGGTCAAAAGCTCTTTAAAGAGAGCGAGATCAAACCAGAGGCCTGGCACTCACATGAGTATCAAAAATCCATAAACAAGTTCAGAAGGCTCCTTCAAATTCTTTGAAGAGGAACCACAGGAAACAGTGAACATCAAGAACACACAAGACTATGAAGACCACTAAAGTGTTCAGGGGGTTGGACTAGATGACTTTTGGAGGTCCCTTCCAACTCAAACCATTCTATGATTCTATGAAATATTCAAGGCTTTGTATGTTCTGTCCATCACCTGTTCCATTATGCTCTTTAACTACTGCATTTTTTTTTGGCTTAGGTAAAACAAGTCTGCTTCTGTTCCCTCTGTCACCTCAATTCTTGGTCATGCAGCACCTGAAGGTGCCTACGCCAATGGTGTCTTAGGGATGTGTGGGAAGAGGAGGAAGCAAAAATTCATTAGATACCTCTTCTTAAACTCTTCACACTTCTGTAATAAATGTTTGGGGCTTTCTTTAACAAATCCTCATCATCTCACTTCCTCCACCACAGCCTGTTTCTATTTTCTCCAAAACCTCCTCACAAATGCTGAGCAGAGGTACGAGGCTCAGCTCTCCTGTGACACCCCACACTACACCCAGCTCCCCTCAGCTCCAGCCAGGCAAGGCCTCACCCTGCCTCTGTCTGGAATCAGGCAATCAGCAAAGCAGTAACTACCCTGCACCCACCAACTGGGCCACAGCTTCAGAAGCCTCTGGAGGCAGCAGAAGGTCTCTCAGAAGGTCTCTTCTGTGGGTCTCTCTCTCCAGAGGATCTCTCTGAGGGTCCCAAGAGGGTCTTGTCTCCAGAGACTCCACAGCAAGGTAGACTCCTCTACCAGTCTGCCAACTTTGCCTTCACCCTGACCTGCCCAAACACTTCCTCCCTGCCTGTGTGCAGGAGCTCATTACTTTTTGGTTTGTTTGCCTTTAAGCTGTTCTTTGCTCTCCCCTCAATGGAGGGCAGATGTTCCTCAGCATGCAGGTGCATTTGCACAAAGGGCAACTCTCAGGTGAACCCAACTATTGAGGTCAGAAACCACCACTTTATTCTAGAGAGCTGAAAAAGGAGCAGAATTCCAAATGGCACCAACAAGCATCCTGAGCTCCATCTCTAACTGTAATTTAAACAGAACTGTTGGGCCACAGGCAGCTTATCAAGAGAGAAATCCAGCTGCCCCCAGCCCCTCTAATCTCTGAGGGCCAGCCAGAACAAAGGGAATTCATCTCTTACCAAGTTTATCCTTCTCTAAATGCAACAGGCTTCTACCTCCTCTGAGCAAGCTGGGCCAGTGCCTCACCACCCCTGGCACAAAACATTTCTTCCTTCTCTAAATCTCTTTTAGTTTAAAACCATCACCCCTTGTCCTACCACAATAGGCCCTGCTAAACAGTCTGTCCCCAGCTTTCTCATAGGCCTCTAAGTACTGAAAGGCCTCAATAAGATCTCCCCAGAGCCTTCTCTTCTCTGGGTTAAATAATCCCAGCTCTCTCAGCCTGTCCTCAGCAGAGTGGTTCCAGCCCTCAGATCATGCTTGTGGCCTGCTCTGGACTCATTCCAATGGGTGCATGTCTCTTCTTAGCTGAGGCTCTACTCTGCACCACAAGAGCTCAGTTCAGGGAGATGAGCTGTTGCAATGCAAGACAAGTGGTGGAGTCATCATCCCTGGAGGGACTGAGAAGATGCGGAGATGTGGTTCTAAGGCACTGGCAGCACTGGGTGAATGGTTGGACTGGATGAACCTAAAGGTCTCTTCCAACCAAATTCTACAGTTACCATCAGGAATAGCTTTTTGCTCTGCAGGCAACTGCAGAAATGTTAAGTACAAACAGATCTGCAAGGCTTCCATGTGGTTCCCCATTTCTCTTCTAGGATTTCTGACTTTTTCTTTCCCCCTAAACCAATGAGATCCACACTGAAAATGAAAACAGCTTTCATTTTGGAATTCAGTGGCTCTGACATATTCCATTACATTCAGCAACAGTGCTGGAACAAGCCTGAATGGGAAGTAGACATCTCAGAATAAGAAAGCTGCAGAGTGGAGGGAAAAAGTAGAGTCAGAGGGGAATTAATATAATGGTGGGGGGATGCTGGTAGGAACAGGACCATGGAAAACAAATTATTAGGCATGTAAGGGCAGAGGCTGGGAAGAGAAGAAAGCTAGATGGTGTACAGGTTTGGAAAGAATACTGGTTTGGAAATGAAGTGTGACTTTGCCCAGAAGTCCCTTCCAAGGTGATTCAGCAAAACAAGGACCTACAGAGCAAAGAGAATGGGGAGGAACTACTGAGCATGAAAGGGGTAAGACTCAGGGTTTGTTATGAACCCTGAGTGTGCTTGATCACTCTCTTCAGAGAGAAAAGTCTTTGCAGAGATTGGAAAGAAATGATTTCCAGTCAGGGTTAAAGTGATGAGGAAGGGAAAGCAAAGAGTACCATCAATATCTTGCTGAATGACTGAGAAGCCATTTTCTGAGGATTCAAATGAAAGGGGAAGCTTGAATCTGAATTTCAGAAGTAAATCTCCCTGAAGTGACAACATAATCTTGCAGCTTTATTGCAGCTATCAGGAGCAAGGAGCATCACAGCAACACTGATGCTTCTGTCAAGGAATAGACAAGTGAGAAGATAGAGAAGATTCCCTAAAACTGGCATCCCATTTTGATATCAACCCTCTCTTGCTGGAAAAAGTGCTCTAGTTCATCCTGTTGCCTTATCTTCCCCTGTAACATTTTCCTCAATAACCTGCCCTAATTAGATCCTTCCCTCTCACTGCAGATCCTTTTCCCAATGCCCCAGACATCTGTTAGCTGAATACCATCCCCAGTGTTGCTTCTCAGCTGCAGAACACCACAAACAGTCCAGGCTGGAAAAGGTAAACCCTGTCTGGAACAGATCATGATTTCATCTGTGACGAGCCTCTGTAATCGCTGGAGTAGGACCCCCTCTGCAACTTGATCCATAATTCCTTACAGGTTTTCACTTCACTACAGAGTAAATCTAACCCTTATAAAACATTTCCTGTCAAAGGACCATGGAAAACTGAACAATGCATTTGGGGAAACACCTGCAAATAGGTCACTCAGGACTAATTCATCTTGCACTTTTCATCAGGAGAAATACATAATTTGAAGTACAAACACCCATTTCATCCTGCCTACAAAAAATTAACTCTGTCTACAAAGAGTCATTCTCCAAGCATGGCAAACAACCAGTCCTCCTCTATCCCTCCTAACACTCAACAGAGAGGCAACACAAAGTCAGTGTGCTCTCCTTCCCCTTCCTCTCTCCACATATGCAAAACCAGAAAGCCTTGCAAGGGAAAAGATGCTGCTAACTCAAGGAAGAAGTCAATTATTTTCCCCAAAAGACCTTCCATTTACTTGAACAGACTGTAGAAAGCTAAGGACACTCAAAGGGTTGGGTGAAAATAAATAACATCTTACATTTGTTCCTTAAAATAATAATGAAAAGAGTTTCCAGAGGAAAAGCAAAGAACTAAACAGCATAACATTTGGAATCACCCTTAAGAGAGCGGGATGTATTAGCAAAACAGAGCTATTTACTAGGAGGCAGCCAGGCAGCCCTGAGTTTTCTCCCTGCAGAATGCAGTTTTACTGAGAAAGGCACCTACCAGAGAACAAAAATCACGGCAGCAATCATTGAGCCAAGCTCTGGAGTAGGCTCCTTACCTGTTTGAGTGCCTTCTTGCTGTGCTTCTGTGACGAGGAGATGACTTTGCCTGCCTGGATGGAAGGTGACGGGCAGCCTGACTGAGGAGACGATGTCTGTGACAGTCTAGATGACACTACAAGAAAAGAGAAAACAGTATGTATACACACACATAATCTGACCTTTATTTTGACTGCAGCACGTTAGCCAGTCCTGACCATTGCAGATTGTCTCATGAGGCTCATCAAAATTGCACCTCTAGCAAATGTTACTCTACACAAAGAATCGTTTCTATTTCCTCCCCACCACCAAGGCAGCTGTTTTCCTCTGAAAGCCAACAGCAATACCTGTGACTTCAGATTTATCAGCTCTTGTCCATCTCTTTTTTTATTGCTGTTGTAAATAGCTGCTGTCAAACAACACTGCAGCTGGAGGAAAAGCTTCAGGCTTGTGCAAGTTTGGCCACTTCAGATCTAAATGGAAATAATAACATAGGCAGCGGTTGTCTTCATCTGGAATGTCCTGTGGTCAGACACCCAAATAACAGCACTTTCTGATCAGAACAGATCTGAATCCCACGCAAGAACAGGAAGAGAAGTGACATGCAAAGGAAGTGGAACATCACTTGCTCCTTTCCAAAATGAAATCAGGGAATATACAGGATATCCCTCTAAATGAAGACATATTCTCAGCGGATGAGAATTAAGCTGCTTAAAGAAATCTAGTCCCAGCCATGCGGAGTCCTAAAGGCTTCAAGTTTCAGTTCTCAAAAGGTCTCCTCACAACCAGCAGACTGGGGATGGGAATTAAATGCCTCTTAGTAGCTTGAATAGACCTGTTTGGCACAGCATACTCAACAACTCTGCTCTGGCATCAGTGGGGTGATGGATACATGGCTAGGGAGGGAAATCATTCACTCCTAGACTCTCATCATCATGGGTTTGTCTCCATTGTCTTCTCAGAGACACATCATAGTGGCCAATAACCAAGGTTAACCTGCTGGTCATTTGCATTCATCTGTTAGCTCTAATGGATCCCTGTCCTGGCATGAAACAGCTCATTGACATTACTATGTGAGACAACATCTGGAGTACTGGGTCCAGTTCTGGGCTCCCTGGTTCAAAAGAGACAAGGAACTACTGAAGAGAGTCCAGCAGAGGCTATGAAGGTGATGATGGGACTGGAACATCTCTGAGATGCTGAAAGGGCTAGAGAAGAGCAGTCTAAGGTGGTATCTTCTGAATGCCTACAAATATCTAAACGCTAGGAGTCAAAACAAGGGAGCCAGATTCATTTCAGTGATGCCCAGCAACTGGACAGGAGGCAACAGGCACAAACTAGAACCCAGGAGGTTCCGTCTGAGCAGGAAGAGAAACTTCTTTCCAGTGAGGGTGCCAGGGCACTGGAACAGGCTGCCCAAGAGAGGTTGTGGAGTCTCCTTCCCTGGAGAGATTCCAAGCCTGCCTGGACACTGCAATCCTGGGCTACCTGCTCTGGCTGACCCTGCTTTATCAAGAGGGTTGGACTAGATGATCCCCAGAGGTCCTTCCCAATCCCCACCATGCTGGGATTCTATGATACAGACATTTTGACTAACATGCTAACTATTTAACAGCATGAAACACATTCAAAGCATTAAAAAATGTGCTAGGAGTAGAGGAAAAATACATCTGCAATTGCTGGAGAACCTGGGAGTCAAAATACATTCAAATCAGAAGAGAAAAGGTAACAGTTTGCAGAACTGAAGTTAATCTGACAGAAGAGTCTTTTGTGTAAGCTATGGCTAAAGCCAACTGAAACCAACTTCTTTGGCTGAACACAGCCCAAACTAACCTACCCCAATACTACTGTGTGAAAACACCACCTGGACCTTGTGTTGTGACACTGCAACAGGCTCAGTGATGTAAGCAAAGGGCACAACCTTCTGAACCACTCACACAACAGCTCCTGGAATGGGGGGATTTGCTTGATCTCTCATCCTTTATCTTTTAAAGATCAGATCTATAGTTTCAAAGATATTATTCAAATATATTCAAACTTTCATCTTTGGGTTAGTGGAATCAAAATATTTTGGAGCACTAAAATTGTTCTACTAAATTTATATTCAGAGCATGAGATATAAACATCTGTCAGGGATAAAAAGCCTTCTTCTGGACAACAGCTTCATGAGCATCACTTAACAAGCCACTGTGGCTGCACATGACACAGAAATTGATGCCATCTTATGATCAGGGAATGCACCTGGGTAATTCATTCCACTCATTAGGAGTCTGAAGTCCATAATCCTGCTGCCAGCATACACTTGATTGACTGGAGATGTTCAAGTGCCACTGGACGTGGCACTTGGCTCCATGGTCTAGTCATGAGGTCTGTGGTGACAGGTTGGACTCAATGATCTTTGAGGTCTCCTCCAATCTTGGTGATTCTGTGATACTGTGACCACTTGGCACAGAAGCAGGGTCCATACAGTCCTCAGGCATATCTGCCCTTTGCCTTTAACAGCACCAAAATGCAGTGTGATCTTGACTCAAGGCACATCCCATTGGCAGACACTGCTGCCAGCCCTGCACCTGCTACTGTCACTCTTGCAGCCGCAGCCGAGCTTGGGGCAAAGTGATGCAGCCAGAGAGAGCAGGTGTCCCCTGTGTCCTGGCTGGAGATCAGAAGCAAGAGCTCTACTGAGGCTTTGTCACTGACTTGTTTGGGCTTGGGAGATGGTAAAATGGAAAGAAACTGGAATAGCAGGTCTGGAGTTCCTGCTCAAGGGGCTACATGGATTTCCAAGGTATTTTTTTGTCCTCAGTTCTATATGTTCAGAAAGAAAAGGCTGTACTTCACTCCTTTGGAAAGAAAGTACAGGCAAGCTGAACTAAAAATACAATACTCCCCCTTCAACTATGTGCAGTCAAAAGCTTAAAATAACCCAATTTCAAACAGATAATGGGATCCAGATGTAGTACATTGCCAACTCCTAGTGAAAGCCATTAAAATGCATTTTGAGAAGCAGAGAAATGTCTCCAGTTAATCCAATGCCTTTCTTTTCTGCAAGTTTACCAGAAAGAGAATGGCAACTTGACCTTGAATTCACATCAAAACAGTGTCATGCTTATAAGTGAGGCAACCATTTTAAATGAGGTCTTCCTCATGTAACTGTTCCTTGCTAAAGCGAAGGAAGAAACAACAGCCAAAAAAACACTGTCTAATTGTGACCTCCCAGCACTCCCTCTCCTGCACCAACCCTGGGTAAAGCTGAAGCTTGTGATCTGCTGAGGATTACACATTCCTGCTAGCAGATTACAGTTTTATAGACAGAAAAAAAGATCAACTGTTTCCTTCATATGGAGAGACTGACATGTCTCTGGCACTGGCAGCTCTGAAAAAACAAACTGAAGTACTCAGCAAGTCTGTGTCTGATCACTCCATCCATCAGTGATTTCACCTAAAATCTATCCTCTTTCTCTCTCAATTTAGAGCTTTCCTTAGAGGAAATTTATTTATCTGTTCATTTGTGGTCACATTGGGCAATTCCTACACTCTAGGAAAGGACATCATTTAAGTACTGACAAGAAAGAAGGGGAAAGAGAAAAGGAAAGACCCAGCTCTACAGCTTTCTGCTCTGGTGAAGACATAAAGTTGGCACCAAGCAGCTCTCACTAAGTAGCTTAAAGTCAGGAAGAGATCGCTTAAATGTCTGACAAGCTGAGCTGCCAACAGTAGTCAAGGATTCTACATGAAAACCTCAAGACACTGACACCAAAACCTGCTCTGCATATTTGTGATGGCTTTACACCAGAAGGCCAGGTCACTGTGGAGCTCTTTGTGATGCAGGACTAAGCACAACCTTTGCTTCTGTCAGAGAAACATCCATCAGCATTACAAACCTTTCAGACATCATCTCTGTCATAAAGCCTTACCAGCTATGGAGGATCCCCCCAGTTAACCAACCCCAGCCTTACCAAAAGGACATAAAAGCAGTTCTGGTTTCAGCCCGGCCATGGGGAGGGCCCATGACACAGCATGCAGCACATCTAGGAACACCAGCCACAAACTAGAAGACCCAGCTGCAGACAGCATGTGTGCAAATGGCATGAGAAGTCCCCAACCCAGCAGGCTCAGAATCTAATTATAAACCAAACAGAACTAAAGCAAACAGTAAAAGATAAATGCTCAGTGATTTGTAGCCCTCTCGCTAAGTTTCAGAAAGTTCAAGTTTCCTGGAGGATACATGGCAATGACAAAGACAGATGAAAGCACAACTCCCTGGGTGCTCAAGAAGCCAAATCATAATCATCAAAATGTTTTGAATTTAGAGATGTTGTACTGATCCAAGCAACGTTGTTCATTGTTGTGGGGGATTTTACATTTGTTGTACTGGAAGGAAGAAAATAAACAAAGTATTTTACATAAACACATTGAAAAATTACAGCTTTAAGGGCTAACTACCTCAGCTGGCATCAGATGAGCCAACATCAACGGTATCTGGTGTGGCTTTCTGTTGTTAAAATCCAAACATCCCAGCATAAGAGCCCTCAGGAACAAGCCAAGACCGTGAGGGTGAGTGAGCTGAGTTATTCACGTGCACAACAGCGGCCCAGGATAGAAGTATTCACTCATTCCCCCTGATGATAAACACCCAAAGCTCCCTCCATGGGCTGATCCAAGTTGCTCATCAGGCACAAGGTTGTCAGTCTTTGTATTGCTAGGTTTGTCCAGGACTACTGAGGCGTGGTGCCTCATAGCAGGGTCGCCACAGCTGCCCACATCTACCTAGGGTCAGTAAAGAGAGGGCACAGATCACAGTCCTGGGCAAAGAGAGTCCTCTGAGCAGCTCCGCTGATCCTTAGCATCTCTTCACAGCAGGCAGAGGCCAACATAAGCAGGACCATATGCTTCAGATACTTTGTTCTGGGGTAACAGAACACATTTCTAGGTTGCTGACTCAAACACAGAACAGATTAGATGTGGCCAAACACAAACCCTAGAGGAAGCTAACACAGGCATTTGAAGGGGGGAAAATGTGGTCATGTTTCTTTGAACTCCACTTCCCTGCATCACGTCTCACCTCAGTGTGACTGCATCGAGGCAGTGCAGCTGCTCACCTCCCCAGGTCTAAGAGCTGATGATAACCAACTCATCAGATCTCAGCTCTCTTTGATCATTGTTTCTGCAGCTTGTCTCTGCCAATAGGCATTTTAATAAAAATAAACACACAAACAAACAAATCCAACCATTTAAAAACTCTCATATCCTGATTACAGAGAATCCCAAACTAGAACCTGTGAAGCCTTGCACATCACTCTCCCAGCTGCCACCTCACCTGTGCCTCTGAGGAGGTGTCTCATCCACGTAACCAGGGCTTGTTGCCAAGACACACAGGCCTCAAAATAAGCCTCCAAGGACAGCACAAGGGCCTGTGAGAAGATTATTTTTTGTTTCACAAGCACATGAGGGTGATAAGAGTTATGCATGGACTGCAGCAGCAGTGATGCCAACACTCTTACTCCTGAGACAGCACTAGCATAACTGATCCATATTTTGGAGAAGAACCATGAGTTACCCAATACTTGAAGCTTCCTGATTTTCACCCTCTGAAGCAGCATTTTTTCTTCATTAGTGAAACCACACAGCTGACTTTGAATCAGATGATTTAGACACTTTAGGAATTCTCCAGATAATTTTTAGGCAGAAAAGCTGATGGAGAGAGTAATCATGTTTAACACCAGCTCTAGGGTACTTCACTAAAATAGAATCACAGAATCTTAAAATCATTAAGGTTGGAAAAGACCTCCAAGATCATCAACTCCAACAGTTAACCCAGCTCTATTAAGTCTCCACTAAACCACATGCCTCAGCACTCCTCACTTGTTCTTGAGAAGAGATCAACCTCTCCTTGCTCCAACCTCCTTTCAGGGAGTTGCAGAGACTGAGGTCTCCCCTGAGCCTCCTTTTCTCCAGCTTCAACAACCCCAGTTCCCTCATCAGACTTGTGTTCTAGACCCATCACTCTCCTAAATGGGAAGTCAAATTATAGCCAGTATAGAAGAACTTAAGCTGTTTCCCTGTGCTTCCTTCTCTGTTTTCACTTTGTCACTTAAGTGGCATGTCTGCAAACTCCCTGGGCAGGAACAATGCAGAGCAGCACCCCAGCAGAGCAGCCCCTTCTCCAGGAGCAACACTGAAACAGGGCTGGAGTGTGTCCAGCTGGTTGCTACTGAAGAGCAGGACACATAGCTGGGATTAAATTCATATAATAATCAACTCGTTTGGTTTGAAGAGGCCTTCATGGAGCCCAACCATTAACCCAGCACTGCCAGGTCACCACAGTGTAAGAAGGACATGAAACTGTTGGAGTAGGTCCAGAGAAGGGCAACAAAGATGATCAGAGGGCTGAAGCATCTCCCCTATGGGGACAGACCAAGAGATTTGGGGCTTTTAAAGACTGGAGGAAAGAAGATGCTGGGGAGACCTTGTATCAGCCTTCCAGCACCTGAAGGGGGCCTACAAGAAAGCTGGGGAGGGACTTTTTACAAGGACTTGTAGTGATAGGGTGAGAGGGAATGGACTGAAGCTTGAGGAGGGCAAATTTAGACTGGATATTAGAAATTCTTTACAGTAAGGGTGGTGAGACACTGGCAGAGTAAATGCCACCTCTCTGGAGATGTTCAAGGCCAGGTTGGATGAAGCTTTGAGCAACCCAGACTAGTGGAAGGAGTCCCTGCCCATGGTGCAGGGGTTGGAAATAGATGATCTCTAAAGGTCCCTTCCAATCCAAACCATTCTGTGATTGCTAAACCACGTCCCTCAGCACTACATCTACTACAATGTGTTCAGTTTCTTCTCTGCTGTTGAGAGACCAGTTTCTAGAGCCCACTGTCAGACAGACTGAAACAAAGCTATTGTAGCTCTTCCTCACAGTTGTTTGTGATTAACGCTTCCCGATTCACCCCACATGGGACCAATCGCTCAGGAACAGCAAAGTCCTCATGTGGAATGAGCTGTCAACAAGCATTTCCAACTCACAACCCAAACTAATTCTCATTAATTTGCAAATGTACATTAAAAAACAAAATAGCTGAGAAACACAAAATGCTGTCAGCTGCGGCCCTGGCGTGCCTTGGACCCATCCGCAGCTGAAGCGGAACCCTTCAGCCGCGGTGGGACCAGCAGAAAAAAAACCAACCCCAACAACAAAAACTCCAGCGTTTTGACAGTGGATTCCACAACCCTGCACTGCAAGGAAAGAAAGAGCCAAGCTGAGATACTCACAGTTTTGGGGGGAAAAGAATCAGCGCTTAAAAATGTGCCTCCCCGCCGCCCCTGCGCTCTGCTCCCTGTTCCTCTTGTCGTGACCTGTGCCCTCAGCCCGCTGCACCGCGAGCCTCAGGCGCTCAGCAATGCAGGCACAGGGTCACGAAAACAACAAATCTGTGTGCTCCCTTTTGTCAGCAAGAACTTGCAGTCCTGGGCTGAGGCACTGCCACTGCCATACTGGGAAAGTCAGGCTTTTAAGTAGACCCTAAAAAAAATAAATATCCCTCCACTATATTCTCAGCGGCATTTGAAGACATCCTGCTGCTAAAAGACACTCCCCCAGATAGACAGACAACTAAGTCATCAAAATAAAGTCTGGCAAATGAAAAAGGTCTTTTAAAGAAGACTGCTGGGCAGCATCAGCTCTTGAAACTGCCTCCCAAAGGCCCCCAGGAGAATGTGCTTGCAGAAGTACAGGCAAGTCTGCAGTCTTCTCTCTGATGCCCCCAGCAGTGCTGGGACAGCTTCACCATACCTAACTGGGAGTGTCTGACTCCCCATAAGGATGTGCTGACATTAAGCCACACTTGGACAGAGTTCAGTGGAGGGAAACCTCATGAAGTTCAACAAGGGCAGGGTCCCACACCTGGGGATGAATAACCCCCTGCACTAGGACAGGTTAGGGACTGACCTGCTGGAAAGCAGCTCTGCAGAGAAGGACCTGAAAGTGCTGGAGGACGAATACACAATCATTCAGCAATATGTCCTCCAGGCCAAGAAGGCCAATGGTCCTTTGGGGTGCATGGAGAAGAGTGTGTCCAGCAGGTAGAAGGAGGCTCTCCTCCCCCTCTACTCTGCCCTCGTGAAACTACATTACAGTCCTTGATCCAGTTCTGGCCTCTCCCATTCACAACAGAGAGGAAACTACAGGAGTCAGTGCAGCAGAGGCTACAAAGATGCTGAGGGTACTGAAGCATCTCTGTGACAGGGAAAGGCTGAGAGATATGGAGCTGTATAGGCTGCAGAAGAACAGATGGAGAGGGGACCTTCTCAATGCTGATCAATATCTAAATGACAAAGGGCAAGAGGATGGGGTCATATGCTTCACAGTGGTACCCAATGACAGGACAAAGGGCAATGGGCATGAACTCCATCTGAACACAAGGACAAACTCCTTTGCTCTGAGAGTGCCATAGCACTGGACCAGGCTGCTCAGAGAGGATGCAAAGTCATCTTCTTTGGATAGATTCCAAACTCACCTGGACACTACAATCCCAGGCAACCCACTTTGTGTGATCCTCTTCTAAAGCAGGGTTGGACTATAGGACCTCCAACAGTCCCTTCTAACCCATACCACGCTGGGATTCTGTGACAACCTCCTGATGTCTTTGCTGTCAGATACAGTTTTGCTCTACAAGGGTAATACCTGGCTGATGACCAGGTCCTAAAAGGAGCAAACAGGACATGCTGTATGCAGCAGTTGGGTCTGGTAGCATTCAGGTAGCTGTGACATCTTCCAAGTCTGCTTCACTTATTTATTTATTTTTTGCAGAAACCATTTAAAAAAAATTCCAGAGAGCTATGCTAAGGAGCTGTGTCACTGCATACATCAGAAATGTTGGAGGGAAACCAAGTTAAACTCTGTGCCACTGACTAGAGGACTAGGTCAGACTGCCAAGATGAACCATGTCAAAGCCTCATCCAACCTGACCTGGAATGGTTCCAGGAATAGGGCTTCTACCACCTCTCTGAGCAACCTGAGCCAGTTTGTCATCACCACCAGTGAGAAACATTTCTCCCTTCCACTTAGTCAGAATCTCCCCTTTTAGTTTAAAACCATCACCCTTTGTTCTGTCACAACAGGCCCTGCCAAAATGATTTGCCCCCGCTCACAAGATCTCCCTACAGCCTTGTCTTCTCCTGGCTGAACAACCCCAACTCTCTCATGCTTGTCCTCACAGCAGAGAGGTTCCTGTTCTCAGATCATCATTATTTCTTCTGGCCCTGCTCCAACAGATCCTCTTGAGCTGAGGACCCCAGAACTGGACACAGCACTGCAGGTAGAGTCTGACTAGAGTGAAGCAGAGGGGCAGAATCCCCTCCATCAACCTGCTGGCCACATTGCTTTGGGTGCAGCCTATAAGACAGTTGACTTCTGTGCTGTGAGTGCACACTGCCAGCTCCTGCCCAGTCTTTCACTCCCCAGCACCTCCAAGTCTTTCTCTGCAGGGCTGCTCCCTCTGCTCTTCATCTCAGCCTCAACTGATTCCAGGAGTGGCCCCAACCCAGCTGTAGTGCCTTGCTCTTAGCTTTGTTCAAGCTCAGGAGATTGACATAGCCCCAACTTCTCCTGTTATCTACGTCATTTTCTACACGTTTAAATACATGCAGGTATATAGGCTGGACAGATGGGCAGAGTCCAACAGGATGGCATTCAACAAGTCCAAGTGCTGGGTGCTGCACTTTGGTCACAGCAACCCCATGCAGTGCTACAGGCTGGGGTCAGAGTGGCTGGAGAGGAGCCAGGCAGAGAGGGACCTGGGGGTGCTGATTGACAGCCAGCTGAACATGAGTCAGTAGTGTGCCCAGGTGGCCAAGGCCAATGGCATCCTGGCCTGCATCAAGAATAGTGTGGCCAGCAGAAGCAGGGAAGTCATTCTGCCCTGTACTCAGCACTGGTTAGGCCATACCTTGAGGACTGTGTCCAGTTCTGGGCCCCTCAGTTTAAGAAGGACATTGAGACTCTTGAACATGTCCAGAGAAGGGCAACGAGGCTGGGGAGAGGCCTCGAGCACAGCCCTGTGAGGGGAGGCTGAGGGAGCTGGGGTTGCTTAGCCTGGAGAAGAGAAGGCTCAGGGGAGACCTTGCTCTCTACAACTACCTGAAGGGAGGTTGTAGCCAGGAGGGGGGTGGTCTCTTCTCCCAGGCAACCAGCACCAGAACAAGACAACACAGTCTAAAACTGCACCAGGGGAAGCTTTTGCTAGAGGTGAAGAGAAAGTTCTTCCCAGAGAGAGTTGTTGGCCATTGGAATGTGCTGCCCAGGGAGGTGGTGGAGTCACCATCCCTGGAGGTGTTCAAGAGGGGATTGGAGGTGGCACTTGGTGCAATGGTTGAGTAGTCATGAGGTGTTGGGTGACAGGTTGGATTTGATGATCTTTGAGGTCTCTTCCAACCTTATTGATTCTATGGCTCTAAATCTCCTACCAAACAGAGCTGGGAGAGGGCTGAGCCCACAGTCTAATGACTGCTGCTCATGCAACTTAAAAACTACAGCACCTGCTGTGAAACCTGCTGAAAAGGTAACTTCTTGACTGATAGAGATGAAGCCCTGGGAGAGCATACAGCCCATTATAAAACCTCCAGCTCCCTCAAAAGCTGGACACTATGATGTCCTAGCCTAAGTAGAAGACACACTGAGCTAAATAAAGGAAAAAGGAACATTTCTGGCTTTGTGTCTGCAGATTCCTTGGTAAATTGCACAATGTGATACTTGGGAAACAGCTTCCTCATGAGTCACGAGCAGAGGCATGAATGGGCTGCAATTAGGAGAGCTGATATTTCTACCAAATATTTAGCAGGAAGAAACAAAATGACATAACCCAAATAGAATTCTTTTTTGAAGTTGTTGGGGTTTTTAGACAGCTGTTGGGGCCACGAGGCAGTAAAGGGCTTCCTGCAGTTAGTGCCATGATGAGGGTACTGCTTAAGGAAGCCAAGAGCCACCTCCACCAAACTCTTCCAAAAAAAGCAGATCATGCTCTACAGCTGGGAACTGGTGTCTGTGTGTGTCCAGAGTAGCCAAGGTTTTTAAACCCATACTAAAAGATAACACAAAATCTCAGTGTTTTATTTCTTATTCCCATTTTCCTAAGTGCAAGTCATTGGCAATGAAGACAACATATTACTTCAGGTATTTTTCCTTCACTGTATTGCAAAGATCCCCTCTCAACCTGCTCTTCTCCAGGCTATACAGCCCCAGGTGTTTCATCCTTTCTTCCTCACAGAGATGCTCCAGTCCCCTCATCATCTTTGTAGTCTCTGCTGGACTCTATCCAGTAGTTTCTTGTCTCTTGAACTGCAGACCTCAGAACTTGATGGAGGACTCTAGAGGACAACCTTCCTCCACCTGCTGGCCCCACTATTCTCAGGCCTCACTGAATGACAGCACAGACTGACAGTGTTTCAGCCACTCTTTCCATTTTATAGCCTCAAAAAACTTGAATGGAGGGACAGACTGGAGCCTCAGCAAGACACTGATGGTGTTGAACAAGACTAACCTCCAGGAAACACCATGAGCGACAGGCCTCCAACTAGATTCTGTACTGCTGATCACCCCCATCCTTCCCAAAAGCAAACCCCTGCTACAGCTGCCTGCTAAGACAACCCCATCTTACCTTCATGGGGAAAGGCACAGAACTGCTCCACAAACATTTCTGCTGCTGCTTAAGCTCTGCACTCAATGCTGCTCCTGGCCTCCTCACATGGGTCTTGTTCTTAAACCTTTCCCCCTGTGCTCCTGATTTGCCTCCTTTAATGCCCATGTGGGTCTCTGGGAATGCACAAAGGTTTCTGTCTCTGAAATGAAGCCTCAGTTTTGCTGCTGTCAGAGCACTTTATTTTTGCACATATAAGGAAGCAGTGTTGATGTTATCTGCACACACTTCCTGTTTCATATGTATATGAGCAAAAAATTATGTCACGTTAAGCTGAAGTGCAGCCTCCAAGAGCTCCAAGTCAAAGCCTCTAAGTGAAACAACACAAGCACAGCTCCTCTGCTCGCTGTCTGCCCTGCTTTGCACTCACTTCACTGATTTTTATCACAACTCCCAACCTATCCTCCCTTCCCCAATCCCTGCAAAGCAGCAGCACCTTGTACCAGTGCTGCTTCCTACCTGATTCTCAGGATGGGTGGAATTACACAGGGCTTGGTGGATGCTGACAGTCCTACCACCAGCATTGCACAGGTGAGGACACTGTCAGCCACCAAGCAAGAAATTCAACTGAAGTTTGGGGCCATCCTTGAGTTCCAGGGGCTAGGTTTGTGTTTGGGTTTTTGTTTGTCCTTTTGGTTTGGGTGGGGTTTGGGGTTGGTTTTTTTGGGGGGAGGGGGAGTGTTATGTTTTTTGTAAGGAATCTTTTATATGTTTCTTGTGCACACAGACAAGCCAGGAAGCAGTTGTGTAGGAATGCTGCATTCCAGAGCTGATGTTGCACAGCTCATGATTTCTAATTGGAATTGAATGCTTTTCTGGTTAAAAGAACATACCAACTGAAAAACCAACCAACCAACCAACCCACCCCAAAAACACCAACCCAGGCTGCCCAACAAAACCCTCCTTTTGCAAAGGAAACTCTTTTTCTCTTGAAGAATACAAATGTAAAAAGCATGGAAGCACCAAAGAGGAGAGCTGCCAGCAAAGCCACAACTTCTTAAACCCCATAGCCAGGAACCACCACTGCCAGGAGCTCTTGCAATGTGCAGCTCCACTCCCACTTTCAGACACTGCTGACTGGAGAAGTCCGAGATGAACCACAGCTGGGAGTGAGCTGAAACCAGTTTGTACTTCCTACTTTCATTTTGCTTTCATGGCAGCTCCTTCAATGTGAAACCCAAGTGAATTTTTTATACACAGAAAGATCATGAAGCTTCAGCTGTTGCTGGAGGAAACCAAAAGAATCTTTTCAGATGCATCAAGTAAATGAAACACTTGAAAAGAAAGAAAAGCTCTTTCTCCTGGCACAACTCTGTGTGTGTCTCAAATGGTCAGCTCCAAGTACAGCTGAGCTGCACCTCTGTGAAACTGATAGAAGTGTGGGTTCCACCTAGTGATAATTTCTGTCTCTCAGACATCACTGAGTGACAGTGTGTGACCCAAGAAAGAGGCCTTACAAATCTTAGAACTTAAATGTTTCATGCAAAGAAATTTTTTTCAGTAATTTACCATTATGATACCTTACTTGATCTCATTCAACAGTTCTGCATCATTAGTTTTCAGGCAAAGCTACATTAAGCCAAGAAGCATCTTTATTGGAGAATCTCTCTGACAAGGAAAAGCTTGCAAGACCTAAGGCTGTTTAGTTTGGCAAGACTGACTGAGAAGAGACCCTTTAGTCCCCTCAGCATCTTCATATAGCCTCCACTGGACTCTCCCCAGCAGTTCCCAGTCTCTCTTGAACTGGGGAGCCCAGAATTGGGCTCCAGCACTCTGGGCTCTTGTCCTCTACCAGTTAGTAGTTAAAAGAAAGCTCTTCCTTTTAATATGGAAAGGCAATGAAAGTGGACTGCCAAGAAAAGAGGCTTCATCCCCGCTCTAACAATCAGCATTCAAATAAATCCTGTGTCCTTCTCCTCATTACTCCTAAGTGACAGAAATGCTCAGTGCATCACTCAAGCTACATCAAGGAGGAACAAGTAATTACACACCCCCTCATCCTGCACCTTCCTGAGGGTGCAGAACATGGTGGTGTGTCTGGAGAAGTCAGCACGGAGCAGGTTAGAGAGTCACACCAAGCAGAGCAGACAGTTACCACTCCAGCCTTGCAGAAGCTTCATCCTGGTGGTTTAGAGGAAAGTACCAGACCCATAAGTTAGTTAAGAACAATTGTTTGGTTTTTTTTTTTTCTATTAGGGAATTTCATCATTGCAAAGCAATTTGTGGTTTTTTGCTCTGAAGCATGAAATTCATGTTGTCATCTTTGGATATGGACCTCTGAGACCTAAATACATCTGGAAATATTGCTTTACCTTCCCAGTGTGATGCATAGAAGTAGATTTTTAACCACCTGTTTCTTGATCCTACTGTGAACCAAGACAGAGGAAGGTGGAGGCCGAGATGGACTGCAGCAGACAACTCCAGACAAAGGAACTAGTGATAGGATGAGAGGAAATGGGTTTAAGTTGTGCCAGGGGAAGTTTAGATTGGACATTCATTAGGAAAAACTTCTTTACTGGGAGAGTGGTGAGGCATTGGAACAGGCTGCCCAGGGAGGTGGTGGAGGTGCCATCCCTAGAGATATTCAAGAAGCCTACAGATGTGGCACTTGCGGTCATGGTAGTTTGGTTACGACTGGACTCGATCTTAAAGGTGTTTTCCAACCTTAATGATTCTGTGATGGGAGTGTCCCTCTGCCTGCTGCAAATAGCCTTCCCAGCTCTGAGCACAGCCATTTAGTTGGCTTGTTAAAGATGCACTCTGACACTCACCATAAAAGAGCCACCCAAGGACATGTTCCAACGTGTCCTGTACCTACTGCTCGTGACCCATTCCCCAGGGTAAAGGCACATTCCACTTAGGGAGGACTCCCTGCAACCTCCCTGGGATGTCTCAGTATGTCACACTGAACTCAGCCTATGGCTCTGTGTCTCCCACAGGTGATTTATTTCTCTTCATGCCTCACACTGACAGCTGAAACATGGTCATTCCAGCAGACAGAGAGATGAGCACTCTTGCTCTCTGCTAAGTCTGCCTCATAGCTCCCTATGAGCAGTAGCAAAGGTGGAAGTTATGGGGAAGAGGAGCATTTAGAACCATAGTATCATTTTCATTGGAAGAGATCCATCAGATCAAGTCCACAAGTGCCAAGGTAACAGCAGATTTTGAGCTTTTTCCTGGGCAGGCCTTGACAACACTTTCAGAGAAGAAATTGTTCCTTATGTTCAACCTAAACCTCCCCTGGAGCAACTAGAGGCTGATCCTCTTGTTCCCAAGAAGAAGTGACAGACCCTCTTTCAGGATGGCTCAAACCTCCTTTCAAGGAGTCACAGAAAGCAAGAGGTCTTCCCTGAGCCTCCTCTTTATAAGGCAACAGATGTGATGAATAAAAGCCTTCAAGCCCTACAGAGACCACATTAAAATCATCACCCCTGAAAAGGAAAAATTACCTTTCCTTTTCCATCTGCTTTTCTTCCCATCTTTCTTACTGCATCCATCACTGCTGCTACTGCTGCTGTTCTCAGAGCTCTGAGAGTCAGACTGGGCATCGCTGCTCTCCTCAGAGCCATCAGAGAGTTCCTTCAACCCATCTGGAACATCCTTCTGCAAAGGCAAGAAACAGGCACAGTCACCCATTCGACAATAAACTCCCCCAATTAACAAAACATTTCTATTTACCAAGCATCAAAATTGCTTGCCCACTGGCATCACACACACTGCCTCTGTGGGCCCATATGAAATGCTTAACCCAACCCCAGCTAACATCATCTCTTCTACAGCACCCTCATCACCACCTTCAGGTACACACTCTTCCTTAACAGCTCCATCACACACACATTCCCATTCCCCAGAAAATCCAGGCAATCTGTGAATTTCATGAGAGAAGAACACTTGATGGCTCAGCGTTCCGTGGGCCCAGATAATGTTATTTTTCCAATCAGGTCCCTCAGCAGCCCCTGGGGACCTGCCAGGGGCTTTCTGTGTGGTGGAAAACCTGGACTACCCAAGGCCACAGCAGTGGGTTCACTCAGCTCACCTACGACATTAAGTGGGAAACAGCCAGCAGGGAGAACTGCAGGCGGGTTTCACCCTGTCCACACCTGAACTCAGACTGCCCTCTAGTGATTGTCCTTCTGGATTCCAGTTCTAACCTACACTGGAAATTGGTGATAACTGCTCCTGAGATAGCCATAGAATCATGGAATCATTTTGTTTGGAGGAGAATGTCAAGATCAAGTCCAACCATCATTCTAGCACTGCCAGGTCCCCCTAAACCACACCCCTCAGCACCCTGCATGACTTGAAGTACCTCCAGGGATGGGGACTCCACCACTGCCCTGGGCAGCCTGTTCCAGGGCTTACCAACCCTTTTGGGGAAGAAATTGTTCCTGGTGTCCAACCTAAACCTCACCTGGTACAACTTGTTCTTTAGAGAACAAGCCCTACCTGGCTCAAACCTCCTTTCAGGGACCTGTAGAGCACAACAAAGTCTCTGCTGAGCCTCCTTTTCTCCAGGCTGAACAACCCCTGTTTCCTCAACTGCTCCTCACAAGACTTGTGCTCTAGACCCCTCAGCTTCACTGTCCTTCTTTGGACACTCCCCAGCAACTCCATGCCCTCGGTACGAGAGGCCCAAAACTGAACCCAGGATTCAAAGTGCAGCCTCACCAGTGCCCAGTGAGTTTCTCTTTTATGAGGTGTGAGGTACTGGCCATTTAGCTTTTCTTCACTGTGGTGTAACAACACATTGCTTGGGGAGTAGTCAGCCCCTCTGCAGTCCTCCTGACTGCAGCCTAAGCCATCATGTTATGTTAATCATGGACCCTCCAAAGGACTTGTCAAACCATCAGTTTCCAAGCCCTTCCTGGCAGCTGTGCTAGAAGTAAACACAGCACAGGGGACCCGGGACTGGTGCAGCAGGGCTGAACCTCTCCCTCTTTTCTGTAATACTGGGTTTCTTGGTGTTCCACAGAACTTACTACCTCCAGACTACCTATGCCCAAGGAAGGAAAGAAAGAAGACACAAATCCATAGTATCTTTAGAGACACGTGACAGACTATGCCTTTGGATTATCTCAGCTGGCAGTCCAGCCTCCTAATCAATACAAATTGTTACATTTAATTGACTTACTCCTACAACCAGCTAAGTACCATTGGAGTTCTGCTGAAGCTTAACACTGAGACCAAAAAAAAAATTTAAAAGAAAATCAGTTTTAATTTGCAGATTTTGTGAAGAAAAACTGAGCTACAGCAAATCACCCTGCCAGTCCCTTTTGGTGCACAAACTCTGCTGTGATGACAGGCTGAGGGAGCTGGGGTCGTTCAGCATGGAGAGAAGGCTCTGGGGGGACCCTATAGGTGAAGACGTTCTGCAGTACAAGGGTGGTGAGACACTGCAATCAGTTGCCCAGAATGGTTGTGGATGCCCTCTCCTCTGAAGGTGTTTAAAGTCAGGCTGGATGGGACCTTGGGCAACCAAGTCTAGTTGAGAGGCTTCCCTGCCCATGGTTGGAATACATGATCTCCTGAGGTCCCTTCCAGCCTGAGCCATGGTTGAGATGGTGAGAATGGGATCCAGCCTAGCTACAGTTCTGACAATGATAAGGATGTCTTTCGCAGGGCAGTTCTTAGTTGATTCCATTGGTAATCTGGGTGGTCCTGCTTTAGCAAGAAGGGCTGGACTAGATGATCCCCAGAGGTCCCTTCCAGTGCCCACAATGCTGTGATTCTGGGATCTCAGTGGCCTTTGTAAAGCACAGATTCTCTGATGTTTTGAGTATTTTCACAGAATCACACAACTATGGAGGCTGGAAAAGACCCTGGAGATCATGCCCCAACCCCTTGCCTAGAACTCCCAATCCCACTACTACTGCTAAGCCACTATCACTAAACCATATGCCCTCAACTGTGTCTCATTTCCAGGTAAGATTTAAGGGCCTCAGGCTGCACCAGGGGAGGTTCAGATTGGGTATTAGGAAGACCTTTTTTTTTTTAACTGAAAGAGTGGGGAAGCATTGGTACAGGCTGCCCAGGGAGGAGGTGGAATCACCATGCCTGGAGGTGTTCAAACCACAAGCAGCCGTGGCACTTCAGGACACCGTCTAGTGGTCACGGAGACGTTGGGTAGAAGGTTGGACTTAATTTACCTCAGAAGTTTTTTCCAACCTTAATGATTCTATGAGTCTATGAAATCTCATCTCAGAAGGTTTTATTTCTATGAAGCCTGGAGTGAGGAGAAAAGAGGTTCCAGTGACAACACCTACTCTAGAAGGTCTATGTGTGGGCAGGGGAATCTTACATTATTGCACAGTCTTCAGAATCAAGCCTGCAAGCAGGCTGCCTCCCAGTAATTACATTGGGGTGAAAGGTTTCAAACAAAGATTTTTAAAGACGCCTAACAAATTAAGGAACCCACACTTTCCCCCCTACAAATGCTTTTCTGCCTCCTATTAATAGACTGAAGACAAAGTAATTTTCCAAGCTGAGATAAGTAGAGATGAAGCTACCATTTCAGGGCTAAAATGCCATTAACATTTTAATTACTTTTTCATTTCAGGAAGATTAATTAACAACATGAGGGAAAAATCTCTTTTCTGTGAGGGTGCTGAAGCCCTGGATCAGGCTGCCCAGAAAGGTTGAGAAGTCTCCTTCTCTGGAGAGATTTCAAACCTGCCTGGACACAATCCTGGGCAACCTGCTGTGGGTGACCTTGCTTTAGCAGGGTGGTGGATGATGATCTTCAGAGGCTCCTTCCAACCCCACACATGCTGGGGTTCTGTGATCAATAAACAAATGCCTAGCATCTTCAGTTGTACTTCAAACACTGGAACAGGCTGCCCAGAGAAGTTGGGAGTCTCCTTCTCTGGAGTCATTCAAACCCTGCCTGGACACACTCCTGTGTGACCTACTCTAGGTGATCCTGCTGTGGCAGGGGGGTTAGACCAGGTGACCTTTCAAGGTCCCTTCCAACATCTAACATCCTGGGACTCTGTGATACTCTCAGCATCCAGGTGCCCACTAGCACATGAAGTCTTGGTGTTCATATTTGGATGGAAGGTTTTGACTACAATTCATACCAATGAAGAATACAGTTCCCCTCTTGGGGATTATCCTAATCCAATGTTTTCTTAAATGGACAGCAGTCCCCTGAGCATTCCAAGACCACTTACCTTCAGAGTGTAGACTCCCATGCGCCCTGGGACCTTATAGAAAATGCCCTCTTCCCCTCGGGAGTTTGTATGCAACATAGCATTCAGGCATGCAAGAGGAGAAGTCCCACTGGAAACAAAAAACACAGGGTTAACATTTGCATGGACTAGGTTGGAGCTAATCTACCGCCAGGAGACAATCACAGCCCCTCACCTGACCACCACACATGCAGAGGCAGAAAGATTCCAGATCCAACTTCTATTCCCAAGGGGAATACAAGTTGAAGCTGCCATAGTAAGCGACAGCAGTCCACATACCCACGTCCCAGGGAAAAAAGCAAACAGAGCAGCCCCTGAGTTCATGCTCTCCAATGCCTCTTTCAAGCTCCAGACACTCAGTGCTGCTTCTCTGCAACTCGGAGCAGGTTTGCTGCGAGCTAACGACCGAATGCAGAGAGAAGGAGAGTTGTGTTGTGGGGTCTATGCCCAAAACACCCCATGTCATACTGGAATGAGGACTGTGGGATAGAGGATGGAAATCAGTCATGAAATTTGCCCTGAAAAGAATGGAGATCTTCAATCCCAGGCAGCAGAACAGAGACAGAAGATCCATCTTTTCACTGGTGCTGCTGAGGGTTTCTGTTTGGTTTTTAAACCCATCATGCTGTAGAGAGAAGCAGAATCAGGTGGACACAGCAAGGCAGGTGAATTGTTCCCACTGCAGCATCAGGCTGATCACACCCTGCTAAATAGGTGTCCTTCCTCACGAACTGTTCTGATATGGAGCAAACCCCTACACAGAAGTTTTCACCTTCCAACACCCTGTCACAAAGGCTGCAACCAGAACCAACAAACTGACTAAAGATCTGAATTTGTGATTGCTTGACTGAAATCCCTGAGCAGGAAACCTTTATCAGATCAAAAGCAGTGAGGGAAGGGAATTAAAGGCAAGGTTGGCACAGCCCTCTAGGATCATCTGGGTAGGGCATGTGCACTTCAAGCTCTGCCTAAGAGTAACACAGCAGCTCAGCTGAGATACTGACACCCAGTACAAGGAGAAGACAATGTCCTGAATCATGGAACCACAGGTTGGAAAGGACCTCAAGGACCATCTGGTCAATCCTTTCTTGTCAAAAGCACAGCTCAGGCAAGCTGGCCCAGTATCCCATCCAGATTAATCTTCAGTGTTCAATGCTGGGGATTCCACCACTTTCCTGAGGAGATTATTAAGCAACAAGACAAGAGAAAGTGGTTTCAAGTTGTGCCAGCAGAGGTTTAGGCTGGACAAGAGGAACAATTTCTTCCACCACTGCCCTGGCAGTTTCTGTTCTTAGAGGAGTTTAAAAGCCATGGTTTAGTGGTGACCTGGCAGTGTTTGGTTTATCTCTGGACTTGATGATCTTAAAGCTCTTTTCCAACCAAAAAGCCATGATTCTACAAGATTTCCAATGGCTGACTGCCCCTACTATGAAAATTTTTCTTCTTGTGCCCAACCAGAATCCCCCCATGAATATCTTGTATATGTTACCCCTTGCCTTTTCCATGTGACTCCCTGTAAGATGAAGTCTCCCTCTCCTTTGTAGCTCTCCTTTAAATACTGGAATGCAGTGATAAGGTCTCTTTGAGCCTTCTTTTCTCAAGGCCTGAAATAGGCCTGGTCTCCTCAAGCCCTTCAAGTACCAGCCAGCAGGAGATCCCCCAAGGAACACCAGCTAGATATGGCACTCATGAACCACAGCAGAAGTACCATGACAAGAGGAGTCAGTATTGCTAGACCCAGTCCCATCTGTGCTGACTGCCATACCAACACACAGAGACACACTGGTCCATGTCAGGGCATCACCGCTGCCAGGACACCATGGTGATCCCCTTTGCCCACAGCACTGCAGATCAGCCATCCTGGAGGCTGCTGGCCCCTCCAGTTGAGGAACAGGCTCATATTGCTCCACATGCAAAGCCACAGTCAGTCTCCAACACTGATGACCACCAATGTGAATGCTAACACAGAGGTCAAGTAATTTTGGAGGTCTCCAAACAGGATTCATCCTTCAGGAAAGGTTCTCTGGACCGCAGCTAGACTATGACACAAGTACTTGGTAACTGCTGTGTTCCTCCATGTCCCCTCAGGGGAAGCTGTGTTAGATCTGTTACAGATCAACCCCCTAACTTGATTTCTAGAGCTTCTGAACCAAAGCTTGGTGGACATGGCAGTGCTGAGTTAACAGTTGGTCTCCATGATCTTAAAGGTCTCTTCATAGAACAAAATTGCTTATGCTGGAAGTGTTCTCCAGCTTTGTGATCATGGTCATCAATCGCTCTGAGCTCTAGAAAAGCTCAAGCTGTGATTCCTGGCTTGAAGATGGGGGGGTTCAAGCTCCAGAAGGTTTGTACCTTCTCCATTTGGAAAGGCAGGAATTACATAGCTGCTTTTGAAGACAACCTCATTGCAGGCTCATGGCTCCTCTGGTTGAGGAACAGCCTTAGGGAAATACTGAGACAGATGTGGGAGCTCCATGGTTGTGCCAGGGCATCCCAGGGCTCAGACAAGCCTGACACAGGTGTGCAGTCTTTTCCCACCAGCAGAGATCTCTGTGGGGTTACAGACCCCAAGTCAGAGCAGATCTCCTTCAAACTTAAGCTATTCCATGCAAAGGGTCAGAGAACAACCTCTGTTGTGTCTCTTTTCAGTCCTGAGCTTTCTGAGGTTCTGCCAGCATCATTAACTAACAAATACCAGTGAAAATGGTGATGAGGGGAGAGTCTTCTCAACTCCAGCCCAAAGCTCATCTGACTGCATCAGCAGATAGCTCAGCCTGATGCTCAAGGCAAAACCAGCAATGCTGGAGGAAGCAGCTGAGCTTCAAGCACTCTGGGGACCACCCACTCATGGTTTAGTACTTACAAAGTAAAACTCTACTTCATGTGGGTGCTCTTACACTGACCCAGCAACTCTTCTAAGTAATTTGTGTCTTCTGGAGAGCCAGCCAACTGTGATACAAGAGAGCAACCAGAAACCTCAGCATCCCACTTTGATACCTGCCAAAACCCCATGCCCAATGTGTCTATGTTGATGTTCTAGCCAGAAGTCATGTCACTGAATGTAAACAGCTCCTAAACAGACCTGCACACAGTAGACAAACTCTTCCTTAACCAACACCACCAAACCAGCTCATGGCTCATCACTCCCCGCTGCTCCCACCACTTTTCTGTGTGCCTTCCCCAGAGGTACATCAACCAACCACTGCAAATTGGAATACCACAACTGGAAGCAACTCTCTCACACTAGCTTCACCAAGGCTACCTGCTAACTTCACAAAACTGATCCTCATGTCCAGAAAGTCACAAGGTCCCTCTGGAATCATCACAGAAAGGTTTGGCTTGGAAGGGACCTTTAAAGGTCATCTAGTCCAACCCTTGTGCAGTGAGCAGGGACATAATCAGCTAGAGCCAGTTGCTCAGAGTCCCATCCAGAATGTTTCAGGGATGGGGCTTCTACCACCTCCAGGCAACAGGTACCAGTGTCTCACCACCCTTAGTGCAAACAATTTCTTCCTTGTATCTAATCTGAATCACCTGTCTTGTAGTTTAAAGGTCATCCAATCCAAGCCCAAAGGTACAATTGGAAACTACAACTCAATGTGACTTCCTACAGCAACCCCAAACTCTCGAAGTACACACCTCCCCTCTTCTCATCTCTGCTCCTGCATGTGATTTCTGCACACAAATCCTATGCAAGAACTGCACACAAGCATACCTGACCAATATACCTGTCCTACTCCCACAAGTGGTGTTCTTCATCCCTCCTACTTCTGCACCTACATAGTTATCAGAAGCTTTGTACCTAACCACAAATCAGAAAATCATTAAGGTTGGAAAAGACATCTAAGATCATCCAGTCCAACTGTCAGCTTTTTCTTTTTCAGGTGCACAGACACAGGAGTTGTTTGTGCTTCTGTGAGTAGAAAGGATTTCTGAGTTGTGTCTTCATTGATGCGCTCCCAGCAGGGCATTCCCTGCACTTTGCACGACGATAGGGAAGTGGGTGTGAGCTGACAGCAACAGCAGCAGATTTTAACTGCTGTGATAATAAATGGCATGCTGACCTTTATCATCTACCCAGAGATCAGTGCTAGCTCACCCATAAACTAACTGCATCCTCTGGAAAAATCAGGATAAACATCCCTCTGTTTATACCAGGCCATAAATGTTTATATTGGTTCACATCTCGGCTGAGCCCTTCTTAGGACAGCTGGGATCAGAACAGAGTTGTTTAAGACTGCTAAATTCACCTAAGGCAAAGTCAGCTACAGCTTTGGTCACTGTAATGTCTCCTCCCAAGAAACAAGCATCAGGACAAGAGGAAATAGCCTCAAGTTGTGCCAGGAGAGGTTTAGGTTGGACGTGAGGAATAATTTCTTCCCCCAAAGGGTTGTCAAGGCCTGAAAGAGGCTGTCAAGAACAGTGGTAGAGTGCCCATCCCTGGGGATGTTCAAAAGCTACATAAATGTGGTGCTGAGGGACCTGGTTTGGTAGTGACTGGCAGTGCTGGGTTAACAGTTGGACTCAATGATGTTAAAAGGTCTCTTCCAACTAAAACAATTCAGTGATTCTAGGAAATGAGCTTGCATTAAAGTAAAAACATATATTTGCAACTGGTAAGATGCAAAGGTCACTGTAACAGCCTTTACCAGCATTAATCTGGTTTCCATGGTGTCATGGAACTTCTTCATTTTTACTTCTCAAAAAGCTAAAAATAGCAAAGCTTGCTGGCAGAATACAGGCAGCAAAACACAGCATAAATAGGACTGATTCATAGATTCATAGAATGGTTTGGGTTGGAAGGGACCTTGAAGATCATCTAGTTCCAACCCCCCTGCCATAGCCTGGGACACCTTCTACTAGACAGGTTGCTCAAGGCCTCATCTAAAATGGCCTTGAACACCTCCAGAGAGGGGGCATCCATGACCTCCTTGGGCAGCCTGCTCCATCGTCTCACCACCCCCACTGTAAAGAATTTCTTCCTAATATCCAGTCTGAATCTTTAGCTTAAATCCATTCTCTCTTGTCCTATCACTACAGGATGATGGTGTTGCTGCAAGGGGAATGAGGCAAGCTCTCCTCCCTAAACCCAGGATCTTCAGCATGACAACCAGGAAACATTGATTTGTTCACTCTTTTAAGTCCTGAATCATTTCACTTGCCTGTAAATATGCATTACCCTCACTCAAAGCATATCTCAGCTTCATCAAAACTAGGGAGCAGCATATCTACCCACTTAGAACCACCTTCATCAACAGCAGAAGAAGTTAGTTAAGTGCTGGCATGGCTTTTAAACCACAGCACCAAGAACACATTCATTTACAGATGCATATATCAGACCTTCCTAAACCAGCAAGTATCCATCAATACTTACCAGGCAACCACCTGGTGGATAGGTTTGACCTGTTCTCAAACCCTGATGTTACCAGAGCCAGCACTGACCTCTTTGCTACACAGCACCTTCCACAGCAGGGAGGTGTTCAAGAGGGGATTGGACGTGGCACTTGGTGCCATGGTCTAGTCATGAGGTCTGTGGTGACAGGTTGGACTTGATGATCTTTGAGGTCTCTTCCAACCTTGGTGATTCTGTGAACAACACTTATTTTGTCAGCCAAAGGTCTGCTATCTCCTGAACCTCAATTCAAGCACGTGGCACTGGGACAAAACACTAAGTGCCTGTGAGGTGGCCAGTCCAGTCACCAACTGTTCTGCTTCCATTGCAGTGCCTCTTTCCACTGAAGATGGTGGTTTAGTAATTATTCTAACACCGAGTTCCCCATTAAAAACAATCCAATTAACAGATTAATTTGCATTGACATTTACAACCCTGAGGCATAAGTTGCATTTTTACCTTGAGCAAACAAAGAGGGGTGGAGGTTTGGGGAGATTTTAAGCATCCATCCTAGTTTAGAAACTAACAGCTATCTGATCTGTACTTTCATTTCATTAATAAACCACAACATCCATCTCAAAGTGACCTCCAGCTAGTGAAAGTCCTTCTGCCTGCAGAACAGGACCATGAAGAAGGAACTAGGAGGGCTGGTGGTGATGTCTGGAGTCCTGGCTCCAGTTGTGGACTCCTCAGTTCAAAGGAGAGGGAACTACTAGAGATACTCCATAGGAGTCTACAAAGATGCTGAGGGAGCATCTCTCTGACAAGCAGAGGCTGAGAGACCAGGGGCTGAAGAAGAACAGACTGAGAGGGAAACTTCTCAATATTGATTGATACCTAGAGGGCAGGGGGCAAAACATTGGGGCCAGACTCTTTCCAGTGGTGCCCAGCAACAGAACAAAGGGCAACAGGCACACACTGGAACCCAGGAAATTCCATCTAAACATGGGAAAACTTCTTTCCTGTAAGGCTGACCAGAGAGGATGTGGAGTCTCCTCCTCAGGAAAGATTCCAAACCCACCTGGACATGGCAATCCTGGGCAACCTGCTCTGAGTGACCCAGCTGTATCAAAAGGGTTGGACTAAATGATCCCCAGAGGTCACTTCCGACCCTCACCATGCTGGGATTTGGCAATTCTTTAACAAAACATCTTCCCTACTTACTTGATTGGACTGCTGAAGTGGCTACATCTGTGCAATAATAATTTTTGTAGTCAGGAGGTAGCTGTAAGGCCTAAGAAGAGTTTCATGTTCTGAGCTCTTGCCACTGAGCATTTCTCCGAGCTACTTGACGTTTCAGACACGTACATACCAAATTCCCCTTTAGAGAACTGCCAGCTTTAAGCCCTCATTAAATCATGGCATTTTAAACTCCACATTAAAATTCAAAGCTTCTTCAGACTGAGCAGGAAAGAAGGGTTTCGAGAGTGGTAAATGCACACAAGGTTAAGGAGAGTCCCCTCCTCTGAGCAGCTGCCTGTGTAAGGGGAGGAAGAAGGCGGCACGTTTCTCCCCGCACTCTCAGTCCCACTGCAGCATCCTTCCCAGCAGCCTGGCTCCTGAGACCTCAGGCACCCAACTTGTTCTGCTTTGAAGACAAAGAGTGACCAAAGCACTTCTGTTTGGTCACATGTGGATAGGACCTGCATTCAGATTTTTCGATGGTGATGTACGTAAAACCTTTTGCCCCCCAGGAGCACCATGCAAGGTGAATTTACCTGTCAATAGGTTACTTCATAGTAAAGCTCCATTTTCAGTTTGCTTAGCAGAGATTTTAGTATTTCTCTGTGTGCACAACAGGCTGCCCAGGGATGTGGTTGAGGCCCCATCCCTGGCACCATTCATGATCAGATTTGATGTGGCCCTGGGCAGCCTGATCTAGTTGGAGGTGTCCCAGCTGACTGCAAAGGGGTGGACAAAATGACCCTTGAGGGTCCCTTCCAACCCCATGCAATCTGTGAACAGCATAGCAAACCCAGAAGAACCCATTGCAGTCTCCACCAGAGCAGGACCCCCCAGGGGATATCTGTTGATCCTGCTGGGCACAGAAACATCGCCCAGAACTCACTGGGTCCACACCAGCTAGGTACCAGAGCATTCAGCAACCCCAGCACCTGGGAAAAGTGAATGATTTCCTTCTGCTCTAAATGGAGCTCTCTATCAAGTGCATCCAGCAGCAAGTGTCATTTCACATTGGTGTAACTGGGTAAAAACACCCAGATGGACTGGGCTGTGATTAAGGCTGAGGGGTTTCCCACTTTTGGTTCTTTTGAGCATCCCCTTTTTCCCCTCTTCCGATTTGCATCAGACATTCACACAAATAGCTCTTCGGTTATTAGTGTATTAAAATCTGATGGTGCAAACAAGTTTCAGATCAATGGAAGTGTCAGAGCAGAGAAGCATTGTGAGCAGACACCACAGTACCAACTTCAAGCTCGTTAAACACATTCAGGATTTAGAAAAGCAGCTTATTTGATGTGTCACATTTTGCTTCACCCACCATGCAGTGCCAAGTATCCCAGAGACAAACCATGCACAAAGCCACGTCATGCAAATCAAGCACCGCCACCCCCTCCCACCAAATCTGGGCCTGGGGACAGCAGGGTTAATGTGTAAGACATGAAGCACTCACAAGCTATTAGCCAACATTCTCCACAGACTTTAAACATGAGGATTTCAGGTTTGCATCACACTGGCCAATGCAAGCAGCATGCAGCAGAGGCAGGAGGAAGGGAGCAGAAGCATTAATGTCACACACACGACCATTACTCAGCTCTAGCGCTGTGTGAAACAAGCAGTTGCTTTTCTAATGAAGGCTTTTGCAGCGTGGGTTAATAGAGAAGAGCAGCTTTAGAACAATCAGCAGTGGTTCTTACCTTCTGGAGTTGGAGTGCAACCCAAAAAAAGGAGAGAAACACCCCTTTAAAAACTTGAGCAAAACAAATTATCTGATCGTTAGTATTGAACCCTCCCCCCAACCACCAGAACCAAAGCCAAAGGGGTTTGAGACCTGCAGTAACACCAAGAGCAGGTTCCATCAAGGAGACATGAGGGAGGAAGATGGAGACCTGTCAGATTTCGTCAGTCTCTTTGCAAAGGAGCTAATAACCCCAAGCAGCCCTAGATGTGTTGTCTTCAACCCTTCCCAGCACCCCATAACATCCCTATAGGTAAACTTAGGAAATGTGGGTCAGATAAGTGGATAGTGAAGCAGCTTGAGAAATGGCTGAAGGACAGAGCTCAAACAGTTGTGATCAGTGGTGTAGTGTAGTTGGAAGCCTGCAGCTTGTGATGTTCCCCAGGGGTCAGGGCTGGGTCCAGTATTGTTCAACATCTTCATCAACAGCCTAGGTGAAGAGACAGAGTGGACTCTCAGCCAGTTTGCTGAGGATACCAAACTGGGAGGAGTGGCTGACACCCAGTCAGGCTCTGCTGTCACTCAGTGAGACCTGGACAGGCTGCCGAGCCGCTTGGAGGGCAACCTCATGAAGTGTACAGTCCTACACCAGAAGAAGGAATAACCCCCTGCACCAGGACAGGTTAAGTGTTCACCTGCTGGAAGGAGGACCTGGGAGTGCTAGGGGTGAACAAATTGCGCATAAACCAGCAATGTGCACTCATGGGCAAGAAGGCAAAAGGCCTCCTGGGGTGCATTCAGAAAAGCGTGGCAAACATCACAGGAGATTCTCCTCTTCTAGTCTTCCATGGCAAGGCCATATCTGGAGTCCTTTGATCCAGTTCTGGGCTCCCCAGTTCATGACAGACAGTGAACTACTGGAGAGAATGCAACAGTCTACAAAGGTGCATCTCTGAGGAGGAAAAGCTGAGAGACCTGGGGCTGTTTAGCCTGGTGAAGAGCAGAATGGGAGGGGGATCTTTACAGTGCTTGCCAATATCTAGAGGGCAGGGGTCAAGAGGATGGGACCAAACTCTTTTCAGTGGTGCCCAGTAACGGGGACAAGGGGTAATGGATGCAAACTGGAACCCAGGAGGCTCCATCTGAAAATGAGAAGAATCTTCTTTCCTGTGAGGGGTGCTGGAGCTCTGGACCAGGCTGCCTAGAGCAGTTGTGGAAGCTCCTTCCCTAGAGAGGTTCCTAACCCACCTGGACATTGTCACCCCAGACAACCTGCTGTGGGTGACCTTGCT
Organism: Dryobates pubescens; assembly: GCF_014839835.1. NCBI lineage: Eukaryota > Metazoa > Chordata > Aves > Piciformes > Picidae > Dryobates > Dryobates pubescens. The sequence continues at coordinate 23,743,823 of NC_071614.1, forward strand.
TTATCAAGGCAGTGGGACTAGATGGTCCCCAGAGATTCCCTCCAACCCCCACCACGCTAGGATTCTGTGAAATGTACTGCTGTACAGAGAGCTCAAGCAGGAGAAGGGTCCTGTGGTGGTTACCTACAGACCTAAGCAATGTGTAGTTTCAAATTCCAGGCCAGTCCATGCAGAAAGATGGGGGTTTGGCAGCCCCTGTGTCACCTGATCTCCTCCCTGTGTGATGTCACAGCTATCACCAGGCAATTCATAAATATTTGTTTTAAGAAGTACTGAAAAGCTTTCTATGAATAAATTAACACTCTAAACAAACCAAGCATGCCAAACCTGCTGCCTGCCAACACTCAGTGGCTGCAAGGACAACTGCTGCCAGCAATCCCTCCCAACAGGGTCCTGCAGCACAGGGCAGGGGAGGGGCTGTGACACCCAAGCCTCAGCTCTTGTCAGCAGAATGATTCTTCTTGGTCTCAGATGCAAATAGAAGCCTTTAGGGAAGACTGTATGGCCCCAAGTGAAATACACTGCAATGAGTTGCCTGGCAGATTTTTCCATGCAGTTCCCTTGAGGTCCTGTCCCACAGTACTGTGCTTGCTGCTCATGCCTCCAAACACCTCCTGTATGGAGCTCCTGCCAGCCCACAGAAAAACCTGTTGATACTACAGATTACATTGCCTCTAAAAAACATTTATTGGTGTGCTTAACAGTCAAGAAGCTAGATGGTTAGCTAAGGGCAGAATGCTAGAGGAACACAAGTGTCCCCTTGAGGATGCTTTGCTGTAGGGACTGCTGCTGGCTAGCCTGATCTAGTGTGGGGTGTCCCTGCCCATGGCAGGTGGGTTGGAACTAGATGATCCTTGTGGTCCCTTCCAACCCTGACTGATACTGTGACATCCTGAAGCACCTCCAGCAGGTCCTCCTAGCTGTTCCAACCTCCTTCACCCTACTGCCACCAGGCTCCCTACACAGCAGTGGCAGGAAAATAAGCTTGAAATTTGCTTTCCCACTTAGCAGACTGCAGCTTCCCAGCTTCCTGCTGTCAGGTGGAATCAGAAGTTGGAAAGACAAACCCAAAGCAGGCCACATCATTATCTCAAGACTTCTCACTGGCCCTGCTTGACCAAGTACTTTTCAGCCAACAGCTCAGATGATCAGAGAACATGAAGGAAACACTGAAGGTGAGCTCACCAGCATGTCAAATGGCCTGAAGCCACTTTAAGAGCAATACCATGAAGGTTGCTTTGCCCCATGCTGATTTCCTTCACTTGAGCTCTGTGTGGCATTTGGCTCATCAGCAACAATACAGAGTCTCCAACAGAGAGACCAATTTCAAGTTGCCAGTGCACAGATACTTGCTAAAAGATGACAGGAAGCAGACTGCATATGAAGAAACTGCTCCTTAGCATTTTGAGTACAGACATCAAGGATGAAGGGACATGCTTATTCCACAAGAAGTTCTTAAAAAGCCTATCAAGATAATTGTGTATTAGTCAAAGGTGTCTAAAAGATGGATAATGGCCTATATTTGTTCCTCAACTATAAGTTCATGACCAGAGTCAGACTGAGATGATGAAAACTCTTCCTTTCCTGAAAGCAAACAGAAGTATGCAGAGCCATTATGGAGACTGCTGAAGGGTTTGGTCTACACCTAATATCCTCTGGACTTGTGAAAACACTGAAGAACTGGAGAATCTACAGAGGAAGTGAGTTAACACAGCATCATAGAATCACTTTTGTTGGAAAAGACCTTAAGGTCATCGAGTCCAACTGTTAACCCAGCACTGCCAGGTCACCACTAAACCATGTCCCTCAGCACCACACCTACATGGCCTTTAAACCTTCAAAGGGATGGGGACTCCACCACTGCCCTGGCAGCTGTTGCAGGACTTGACAACCTTTTGGGGGGAAGAAATAGCTCGTGTCCAACTTAAATCTCCCCTGGGGCAACCTGAGACCCTCTCCCCTTGTCCTACTAATCTGCTTTTAGGAAGGTAGAAGTGTATTAGTGGACTCAATCTAAGCTTTGTAACCTCACAGTTGACTCAGACCAGCAAATCTTCATGTTATGGACAGCTGCCCTGCCAGGAAGGGGCAAGAGTGTGGTTCAGGCTATGTGACACACAGCCAGCAGCAAGAGCAAGAGGCTTGCCTGCTCTCTGCATGTCTTTTCCACTGTTGGATAATTTCAGCTTCCTCATTTTCCCCCTTTGTTTTTTAAGCACAAAGAAATGAGAATTGCATTTTTCACTGGTTATTCATTTAATTCTTTTCATCTAGATGAGATTTTCTTCTTTTTTTTGCCTGGGAGAGGTTTTTTGTTGTGTGGATCCATCAGTTTTGAAGAGCAGCTTTTACAAGAGAGGAAGAGTCTTTTGGTTTTGACAGGGGTGGTTTTCAATAGAGAGGGGAAAGACCAAGAGATGATCTATCTTCACACCCAGTGCCAGTGGGACCCAATGCCAACTTCAGCCTTTTCAAAGTAATCTAAGAACTCTGCATCCTTTTGAAAACCCCCTTCCAGCCCTACTCTGCAGGAGGGTATTGGGCTCAATTTTTGATGGGGTGTTATGTTAGAGGAAGAATTTCCTAGCATCAAACTGTTCAAGGAACAACTGCCCCAAGAGTCAAGGCATGGAGAAGCATGCAGCTTAGCTCTCTGAACACCATCTTATTTCCCAGCTCTGCAGCAAAGGGAAATCAAAGCACTTCAGAACAGCTGGGAAATTTTAATGGCAAAGCCTTTTGCCAAGGATGAGAAGAGATTACTTTGTTGGTCCTCAACTCAGTGAGACACAAGAACATCCTCCAGCAGTTAGCAGCTTCCCTCTTGGTACAGTTATCACCTAAGTCCAGACTCTAGCCTGACCTCTGCTCATATTTCTGAGACAAGTCAACAAGAGAGCAGTTTGCCTTTTAAGTTCATCCTCTCTCCTCCTGCAAGACAGTGACCAAGTATAGAGATGCAAGATCCTCATTTCATAGCACACAAGCTGCTGCAGGAACAATACAAATGTGGCACTACACTGAAACAGGCAGAAGCTAAGAGCTCCATGGTTCCTTTCCAGATGAAGGGAATCAGAATCTGTGGCAGTCCTCATCACTTAGGAAGACAAACTGTTCACATTATTGGACTCGGAGGAGAAGCTGAGAACAGAAATACAGCAGGCATCTGATTTCCAGACAGCAAGAGAGAAAAATCTATAGGAAACCACCGAAGAAACCTTATGGAAGCCTAAAACTGCAGTGCTGGCAGCTCATTTATAGAGGTGCCACACTGAGCAGCTCCAGGCCTTTTCACACAACCATCTCCTTGTCTGGACACAAGTTCTCTCCTCATTGGTGTCCTGAGCATCCTGCAAAACATTTGGAAGGACTGACTTGCCAAAGAGAAGCATAAATTAGGCCCTGCCTGGAGGGCAACTAAAAGTTGAAACCAAACTGTTCACAACACATTTTTCACTGGTCATATTTGGACTGGAGCTTAGGGGACTTTGGCTTCTCTACTTATTTCCTTCCCCCAATGTGGTTTAAGAGTTTCTTGTGGTTTGTTAGAACTGCCACAACTACTTGAAATAAAAGCAGCCCGAGCACCAAGTCTGTTTTCATTTTCACCAAGGCTGAGCTTGTCTTGAGATGCATCTCCTTGCTCAAATTTGGACCAAAAAAAGTCACTGAGTTTGGGCAGAGGTTCACAAGTCAGCAGTGTGTTCTTGTGACCAAGAATGCCAACAGTGTTTTGGATGCATTCAGAAGAATGTGGCCAGCTGGTCCAGGAAGGTTTTTCTCCCTCTCTACTCTGCACTAGTGAGGCCACATCTGCAGTACTGGGTCCACTTCAAGAGACTGGGAACTACTGGAGAGAGTCCAGCAGAGGCTACAAAGATGCCGACAGGACAGGAGCTTCTCTCTGATGAGGAAAGGCTGAGGGACCTGGGGCTGTTTAGCCTGGAGAAGAGGAGACTGAGAGGGGATCTTTGCAATGCTGATCAATAGCTAAAGGATGGGGGGTAAGAAGGTGGGACCAGACTCTTTCCAGTGGTGCCCAGCAACAGGCAGAAACTGAAACCCAGGAGGTTCTATCTGAACATGAGGAAGAATGTCTTTCCTGTGAGGGTGCCAGAGAGGCTGTAGAGTCTCCTTCTCTAGGGAGATTTCAGACTCACCTGGACATTGCAATCCTGGGTGACCCTGCTTTAGCAGGGCAGTTGGGCTAGATGATCTCCAGAGATTACTTCTGATCCCCACCAAGCTGAGATTCTGGTATTTTACATGGTGTCCCAAGTAAGATTCATGAAAAATTAAGCTTTCACAGAATAGTGTCCCAAGGATGTCTTTCCAAGATGCAAACTCTTCAGATATTCTTAAATTGATTTTAATGTACTCAAGAGGACTAATTAAATCCAATGGCAAGTTAACAATTTGCATGTTAAAAGCTACTGATCAAACAAATGATTCTCTGTTGCTAACTCTTGGTGTCCATCTATATAAGCTAAGGGAACTTCTACAGCTGATGCTGCTTGGCTTCACACTAATGCACCTTAGCATTGCCCTGAATCTCAAAGGCTCGTTTGGGAGCGTGCAAAAACATCCTCAGGCCTCACCAGGCTACAGAAACAAGACAATATAGGATGCTGGCCAAACCTTAGGAGTCAGATCTGGTTACATTGCCAGTTCATTGAGTGTTTATCCACATTTTTGCAGTGACCTATAGGTAGGAAAGGCTCTCAGAGGATTAGAGCAGCCTGTCGAAAGAGGCAAATCAAGGAAATTGGGATGACAGATCACGCACAGATATAATCTAGCTTCAAGGTGCCCCAAGTCTCAGGAACTGTCACATCAGAGTACTGATCCTGGGCTGACCTTTAAAAATCTCATGATTAAAATCACTTGACTGGTAGGATAGAATTATAAATATGGACAAGATAATCACCCAGTATTGCTATGCCCACCCCACCCCCCATCTTATCAGAGACCTTGTTCAAAGAGGAGTCAGTGTCCTGCAGGTAGCAGAAATCACCATTCCTATTTTTTTGTCTCCACACTCCTCTCCCCTGCCACCCTTCTTCCCTGCAGTTCCAAATCCTCCACAGGGCTTCAAGTCCTCTTTCAACATGTCCTCAAGCTCCCTCTCCAGCAGCTGCCAAAGGGCAGCAACATGCCAGGAATCAGAGCGAAAAAGGAGGTGGACTGGTTGCACAGCCAAACAAAACAGAAACTGACTGCTGGACACGAGCTGGGCCCCACCATTTTGCCTCAGTTCAACACATCTGTAGGAAAGTCACTTCTAAAGCTGGTTGCTTTCTGGAAATCAGAGATTTAGAAATGCTGGATGTGGCTAGGCATTTGTGACAATAAATGCTAAATCTCAAAACCTCAACAGAGGCACACTCCAAACTGACTACGTGGTTTGTGGAAATAGTTTATTAACAAATTAATTTGTTGTGGTTTTTTCCCCCTCAATGCACAATTTGCTTTTAATAAACAAAATGGCAAACAAACTTCAAATACCCTGACACATGCTAACAGGAGCCTATGGCTTGCCTACAGACTTACACACCACTTATGCCAGCCCGAGAGTCTTTGCCATGGTCTCCTCCCAGAACCTTCACTTAGGAAGGCTCAAAAACCTGGTGAATTTAACATGCTCCTCCATTAGCTTTTACATCTTCCCTATCATGGTTTTTCCTCCACTAAATGCTGGTTTGTGTTAAGTCAATCTTGTTGCAGACACAGACCTAACAGAAGCCCAGTCCAGCCACAAACACATTACTAGCACTACCTGGAACTGAAATGCTTGAAGAACTGACAACCTTTCAGGTATTAATCTAAACAAACTTTTATTACTTCATAGAATGCTCTTTATTTAAAACCATCTAGTCCAACCCCTCTGCAGGTAGCAGGGCCATCTTCAACTAGACTAGGTTGCTCAGAGCCCTGTCCAACCTGACTAGCAATGTTACCAGGGATGGGGTATCAGCCACCTCACTAGGCAGCCTGGACCAGTCTCTCACCATCTTCAGTGTAGTTTTTTTCCTTCTCTCCAGTCTGAATCTCCCTTTTAGTTTAAAACCATCACCCCTTCTCCTGCCCTAAAAAAGTCTGTCCCCAGCTTTCTTTAAGTACTTTCTTTAAGCCCCTTTAAGTACTGAAAGGCTGCAAGGTGGTCTCGTTGGAGCCTTTTCTTCTCCAAGCTGAACAACCCCAACTCTCTCTGTCTGTCCTCATAGCAGAGGGGTTACAGCCCTTGGATTATTTTTGTGGCCTACTCTGGGCCCACTCCATGTCTCTCTTGTGCTGAGGACCCCAGAGCTGGACACAGTGTTGGAGGTGGGGTCTGATCAGAGCACAATAGAGAATCCTCTCCCTCGACCTGCTGGCCACACTGCTTTGGATACAGCAGCTTCTGGGCTGCAAGTCCAATCTAACAATTAAGAGGGAAAGAGCACCACACAGCATCCAAAGGTGGCTAAGTCAGCAGGGTGGATCAAACCAGAGAAACTGAGTTTCACATCCAACTGCTCCCACAGACACCTGGGGTTTAAGACCCTGAAGCGTTTGAGCTGTCCTGGTGTTCACAGAATCTTCTTTAGTGAAGAAAACCAATTTATCAGCTCAGGCTAAATCCTCAAATCAACTATAAAAGAGGTCTTTGAGGGTAAGCAGTTTATATGGCACCATGGCACTTCTGTCCTGCTTTGGTGGAGGCTGTTCAGTTCTATGCCTGGCCAGGCAGGGATTGGATCGTTCATGTCACATCTGAGTTCCTCTCTAAGGCTCTAGCCCCAAGAGAGCACTGAACTGCTAAAACAGTTCCCCACATGAAAGTGCTGGACTTGTGCCTTACCATCAGCTAGACCACTAGTACTAACAACTGCATTTCTACACTTGGGTGCACACAAGGGGCTGACAAGCACAGTTCCCCTTTTATGAATTTGCCTTTAATGAATTCACAGCATTTAACAGAATACTGAAGCTGCCCTAAGGCTGGTAGAGCTTTGATCTGACTTAATGTAGCACTGCCCCAAAGCAAAGTGTGTCATCAGGGCAGGATCTAAACCACACTTTGGTCACTTCCCTAACAGCTGTATGATTATACTTGGTTTCCTCACTTTTAAAGCTCAAATTTCCAAAAAGCAAATACCCTTTGTGTTGTTCACAGCTTGTTCTCAATGGCAGAATTTCTACACTTGGGCCCTTGAGGACTTCCTCCAAAGCCAAGGGATTGATGTATTAAACTGGGAAAGTGAAGTGGAAAAGGTAATTAAGTTGAATTCAGGATGCCTATTTATTTCCAAAAGAGATGAACTGGTACATGCAATACTCTTCCCTCCCCCCTTCCCTTTTCCTTTGGTCTTAGAAAACAGCAGTACAATGACTCTAAATCCTATGGATAGTTGCTCTGTATCTCAGCAAATACATCTTTGGTGGGGACAATTTTTTAAGCAGGGTCTGTGGTGACAGCACAAGGAGTGATGGTTTTTCAGCTAAACAGAAGGAAGATATTTGTGCATTAAGAGTGGCAAGACATTGGTCCAGGTTGCCCAAAGAGATGGTAGATAACCCATTCCTGGAACCATTCCAGGTCAAGTTGGACAGGGCTCTGAGCAACCTGCTCTAGGTGAAGATGACCCTGCTGAGTGAGAGGGGTTGGACTAGATGACCTTTAAAGGTCCTTTCCAACCTGAAGCATTCTATGATTCTGTGAGCTCTGGGGAATACATGTGAGTGTGGACTCAAGAATTAAGCAGTTCCAGAGTTGTCATCCAGATTGTTGTGTTTCCAAAGCAGATCAGCAGCATCCAGGCTGGCATTCTCTTTTGCCCAGCACACCAAACACTTGGTCTGCAACTTGGGGGGAGGGCAGAAATAGGAAGGTCTGCAAAGCAGAACCACACACTACTGCCAGAGAGGACTGAAGAACAGAGCATGAAGCTTTCTAAATAAGCATTTGTAACTGAGGCTGCATTTTAACCTCCTGGGTAGCTTTGGGCTAGGTTATTTCTATTAACCTGACTATTCACTTTTTAATAGTCAAGTAATTAAGTCTACTTCAGTACCTAGAGCCTGAACTACCTGATCAGGTATAGTTTATCTTATCTAAGTGCTGCAGAGCAAAGTCATTCATAGCAGGAATTAAGTATGACTTCTACAGCTAGCTTTCCTGGTGAAAGGTGTAAGTGACTTGATAGCAAAGGGGACCTGGACTCCAGTTCTGCAGGTTTGTAACATTTCAGTCCCCAAATATTTGAGAGATGGAAGTTAAGAGTAAACTAAACTATGCAGGAACTACAACTGTTTATGCAACAGTTGTTATACAACTGTTTTGAGGACTGGTTTACTGGTATGAGGACTTAACTCACCTGATCTCCTTAAGTCCTTCTTTCTGGATAACTTGAAGGATCTCTTTATGGCTCATAGGTGTATTAGGATATTTCTCCAGGACCTGGCAAGTAAAAGTAGATTGAGAGGAATTTATTCATTTGCATTTTCACTTCAATGTTCAACTGCACAGAAAACTGCATTTCATGGTTTGGGCTTCCCCAGGGATACAGCCTTGGAGAAGGAAGAACTGCTGTCCTTCTCACATCTCATTACCACCCCATACATCTGGAGAATACATGGGGCAAGGAGATTCCCTTGGACTGGATAAAGAACTTGAGTGCAACTCCCAAGTTTAGCTAGAGGCAGTGCATTTGAAGTAAACACTTTCTGAAGATAATTAAGTGTTCCACAGTAAATGGGTGGCTTCACAACCATTACCTTCACTTCAGAATGCTTCAAGAACTGCTGAGGTACAAAACTTCCAAAACACAAACCTTTTGAGGTTTGTGATGTTGAAACAACTACTGATCAGTTTAGTCCTAAGTGCTGCAGAAGCTGAAAGAAGTGCGGGGTTCAGCACTGTTTGGGTGCTCTGAAAGGAAACCTCTGCACACAGTTCATGATTAAGCTCCAAGGCAAACAAAAATGCTTCCTACATGGACAACATGCTCCTGCCACTTCCCCAGCCCACACTAAGCACACCCCAGGGCCTCAGCATCACCCATCCATCCCCTTAAGGGAGCCAAGATCCTAGAATCATAGAAAGATTAAGGTTGGAAAAGACCTCCAAGAGAGTGTCCAACGATGAACCCAGCACTGCCAGCTGACCACTAAACCATGCTCCTCAGGGCCCTATCCCCATGTCTTGCAAACACTTCCAGGGACAGTTACTCTACCACTTTCCTGAAGCAAAAGTGTAATTCAGAAGAGCAGAGAGAGGGAGGATGTCAGTTACTATGTGTCATTTGGATATTTTAAGCAGTATTTGTGCTGGAAAGGATAGGCAGGAAATGCCTCATTTCCTTCTTAATCATCCAATTTTGACCCATGTCCAGACATCAACCCTGGAGTCCTGACTTGGGTCTTTAAGCAGAAAACAAAACCATCAGTGTATGAAGTATGAAAACCTACAAGTGACTTTGCAAAAAGAAATCAGCAGTTTGAATTTTTCTGTTCACAGAATCCCCAAATCCCAGCACAAGGGGGGTTGGAAAGGACCTCTAGAGACCACCTAAATCCAGCCCTGCTTTAGAGGAAAGTCACCCAGAGCTAGATGCCCAGGATTCTGTCTACAACTACGTGAAGGGAGGTTGTAGCCAGCTGGGGGTTGGTCTCTTCTCCCAGGCAATCAGCACCAGAACAAGAGGACACAGTCTCAAGCTGTGCCAGGGGAGGTTCAGGCTGGATGTTAGGAAGAAGTTCTTCACAAAGAGAGATTGGCCATTGGAATGTGCTGCCCAGGGAGGTCATGGAGTCACCATCACTGGAGGTGTTTAGGAAGAGACTGGATGGGGTGCTTGGTGCCATGGTTTAGTTGATTAGATAGTGTTGGATGATAGTGTTGGGCTTGATGATCTCAAAGGTCTTTTCCAACCTGGTTAATTCTATTCTATTGTACCCAGGCAGCTCTGGAATCTCTCCAGAAAAGGAGATTCTGGAACTTCTCTGGGCAACCTGGTCCAGGACTCCCACATTCTCAGAGCAAAGAGGCTTCTCCTCATGTTCAGATGGAACCTCCTGCATTCCAGTTTGTGCCCACTGACTTTTTTCCTGCAACTGGTCACCACTGAAAAAGTCCATCCCATTCTCTTGACCCACCCTCTTTAGATATTGATCAGCATCGAAAAGATCTCTCTCAAGCTGTTCTTCTCCAGGATAAACAGCCCAAGGTCTCTCAGCCCCTCCTCAGAGAGATGCTTCAGTCCTGTCAACATCTTCATAGCCTCTCTTGGACTCTCTCCAGGAGTTCCCTGTCTGGGGAGCCCAGAACTGGACACAGGACTCCAACGTGGTCTCCCTAAGCCAAAGTAGAAGAGGAGGAGATCCTTCCTTGACCTGATGGCCACACTTTCCTGAATGCACCCCAGGAGGTCTTGGCCATGAGGGCACATTGTTGGCTGATGGGAAACTTGTTTGCCCACCAGCACTCCCAGGTCCTTCTCAGCAGAGCTGCTTTCCAGCAGGTCATGCCCCTAACCTTTCCTGGCGCAGGACCCTACACTTGCCCTTGTTGAACTTCATGTGGTTTCTTTCCACCCAACTCTCCAGCCTGTCCAGGTCTTGCTGGATAGCAGCACAGCCTGACAGGGTTCCAGCCACTCCTCTCAGCATAACCACAGAAAAGGGTCTTCAGATTCACTACTCCTGTCCCATAAAATAGGCACTGAAAACCTTTTCACCATTTGGAAGTTCCACAAGAGACCTTAGGAGGAAAAGTAAGGTACTGCCAGAGCTGTGAAAGCATGGGCAGAAACAGGTCATGGTCAAAAGGCTTCCAGATCCCAGAAAGCATCTCATTCAGGGAGTCCTGAGCAGTGCAGTATGGTTTAAATAGAACAACATCCTGAGAAAGGTCCAAGGTTTGGGAAACTCCTGGAACTTCAGCTCGGTCTAGACAAGCTCATCTGGAAAAACAACTTCCCTGGCTGAGCAGCCACAGCTGCTTCTAACAGCAGAAGGTTTGCAGGAGAGTTGAGAGACTTGTTTACAGAGGTCAGACACTTCCCAGAAACCTCCAAGCACACACAGCTCCTGTGCAATCAGATCACAGATCACAAGCCAGAAACGAAAAGGCAGGACAACCCATCTGTGGGAGTGGCTAGGGCACTCCTAGGCACCAGTTTCCATCTTTCCCAAAGACATGCAGCCCCCACTGGATTACTTCCAGCAGCCTACCAAGCTCTGCAAATATCCCAAACAGGAATAGGGAAGACGTTAACCAGTGCGAGCCACAGGGGCAGGGAGGGATGGAACTAGGTGATCCTTGGGGTCCCCTCCAAGCCTGACTGATACTATGATACACCATGCAGGACTGCTTCACCTACACCAGACTACAACCAGCACACTGATCTTTGTCTGACTTTAGAAAAGAAGCTGAGAGGCCAACAACCCAGTGACATAAACCACTGTGTTGCTGCATGGCCACTTTGGTTCACTGAGGTTTTACAATCATTGAATCGGTTTCCAACAAAAATCAAGCCCAACCATTAAGCCAACACTGCCAGGTCACCACTAAACCATGTCCCTTATCGCCACATCTACACAGCTTTTAAACTCCTCCAGAGCTGGAGAGTGCCCTGAGCAGCCTGTTTCAGGGCTTGACAACCCTTTCTGGGAAGAATTTGTTCTCCATACCCAACCTAAACCTTCCCTGGCACAACCTGGGGCCATTTCCTCCTCTTCTATCACTTGTTCCTTGGGAAAAAGACATCAACTCCCACCTCACTAACTAGCTAATCCTGTACTGTAGGATTGATATTTCTTGTGTGGGGCAACTAACACCACAGGCAGAGCCCATAAAATGAACAGCTTTGGCTCCACAGGTCCAAGATTCATTTGCACTACCCTGGTAACATGCTCTTTGAGAGGCTTGTTTAACACTAACTCTCAGCCCACTTAGATAAGCAAAGCAGTTCACATCTTCAGACACTCATAACCCCTCTGCTGTTCTACAAGCTGATCCAGAAGAACCAGATACAAGAATTAAAGAAGCTCTTTAAAAACAACAAACCACACACCACCACCTTAAGTATCCTCTCCTCTCTTCTGGCCCTTTAATCCCACATCAGCTCTTTCACTCAAGTCTTTTTAGTTACTGTGTGTAAATAAAGTCTACTTCTACTGTCACAGTACTGGAGAGGCAATTTAAGAGCCAAGACTGGACAAGAAGTTCTCCATAGGCCAGAACTTTGCCCTTGTGGCCAAGAAGGCCACTGTTCTCCTGAGGTTCACTCAGAGTGTGACCAGCAGGTCTAGGGACTTTCTCCTCCCCTTTTACTCTGCCCTAGGAAGGCCACCTCTGGAGGTCTGAGTCCAGTTCAAGAGAGACAGGGAAGTACTGCAGAGAGTTCAACAGAGACTGAAGATGCTGAGGGGACTGGAGCATTTCTTTGAGGAGGAAAGGCTGAGAGAGCTGGGGCTGTTAAGCCTGGAGAAGAGCAGCCTAAGAGGGGATCTTCTTAATGCTGATCAATATCTGAAGGGTGGGGGGCAAGAGGATAGGGCCAGACTCTTTTCAGTGGTGCCCAGCAACAGGGCAAGAGGCAATAGGCATAAACTGGAATTCAGGAGGTTCCACCTGAACATGATGAGAAAATCCTTTCCTGCGAGAAGCACTGAATCAGGCTGCCCAGAGAAGTTGTGGAGTCTCCTTCTCCGAAGAGATTCCAAACCCACCAGGACATTATGGTCCTGAACAACCTGCTGTGGGTGACCCTGCTTTGGCACAGGAGTTGGACTAGATGATCTCTAGATATCCCTTCCCACCTGCACCATGCTGGGATTTATAAACTACCTTTGGACTACGTTCAGCATCAGCCAAGATAACTGAAGAGTACAAAGCAACAAGAGCCAACACTGGGTACTGGCAAAGCCTTTGATACTTGGTCCTAACTCTCAGTAGTGAAGTGTCAGTGTTCAGCACAGGCAAAGCCGTTACCTTGGGATGGTGTCACTGAGTCAAATTATGCCCCCTTAGGCACTGGAATATTTTTAGTTGGCTCATTGGTAACTCCATTAATTGTTTATCTGTTCCACAGCACAAGCTGCTTTGCACCCTGAAGATGTTCTGGTTCCCACAAAGGTTTCCAAGAAAATAGGATCCCCAGAAGATTATTTCCCCATTTCACCTCTTCAAAGATTTCAAAACACTCTTACAAGTATCTGTGGCATGGTAAAGGTTCTGCATCAAGACGACCCAGAAAAGTGAGCGCCCTATGAGCACCATCTCACCACACCAAAACTCTCACCCAGCACCACCCCAGACTCCACTGTTGGAAACATCCTCATCATTTCCAGCAAAACACAGGAGATGGGCAGAATCCAAGGGCATGAGATTGAACACATCCAAGTGCTGGGTGCTGCACATTGGCCACAACAACCCCATGCAGTGCTACAGGCTGGGGTCAGAGTGGCTGGAGAGTGGCCAGGCAGAGAGGGACTTGGGAGTACTGGTCGATAGCAGGCTGAACATGAGCCTGCAGTGTGCCCAGGCAGCCAAGAGGGTCAATAGCATCCTGGCCTGCATCAGGAACAGTGTGGCCAGCAGGAGCAGGGAGCTCATTCTGCCCCTGGACTCAGCACTGGTTAGGCCACACCTCGAGTACTGTGTCCAGTTCTGGGCCCCTCAGTTTAGGAAAGATGTTGAGCTGCTGGAAGGTGTCCAGAGAAGGGCAACAAAGCTGGGGAGGGGTTTGGAGCACAGCCCTGTGAGGAGAGACTGAGGGAGCTGGGGTTCCTTAGCCTGGAGAAGGGGAGGCTCAGAGGAGACCTTATTGCTCTCTACAACTACCTGAAGGGAGGTTGTAGCCAGTTGGGGGTTGCTCTCTTCTCCCAGGCAACCAGCACCAGAACAAGAGGACACAGTCTCAAGCTGTGCCAGGGGAGGGTTAGAGTGGATGTTAGGAAGAAATTCTTCACAGAGAGAGTGACTGCCCATTGGAATGGGCTGCCTGGGGAGGTGGTGGAGTTGCCATCACTGAAGGTGTTTAGGAGGAGACTCGATGGGGTGCTTGGTTGCATGGTTTAGTTGATTAGATGGTATTGGATGATAGGTTGGACACAATGATCTTGAAGGTCTCTTCCAACCTGGTTAATTCGATTCTATGAGAGAAGTTTTTCCACATTCCCCATACATGGCTGATTTATAAGCACTGGCAAGAGGGGAAGCTTCTGTCACACCTCAGAGCTACAGCAGAACGACCCAAAGGCTGTTTACAAGCCTGCAGCTGCATCCAACTGTTGGAGCAGATACCGGAGATGCTGCTTTAGTGAAGGGGCAGAACTGAGAGGTGGTTTAGAGGTACCAGAGACCAAACACAGGTAACAGTATTTAGGGAGTTTGGAGTCATAGTGCACAAAATCCTTGTCATTAGAGCAGCCCTTTACAACAGAGAGGAGACTCTGGAACCTGGGATAAAACCAGGGAAATACCAGAGTGGAAGATGGAGGGCTAATCTGACAACAGAAATTAAATTACTTCATGGTTCATCTGTCTTCACAGAACCACAGAATGGTGGAGGCTGGCAGAGACCTCTGGGGATCACCTAACCCAACCCCCCTGCTAAACAGGGTCACTCACAGCAGGCTGCACAGGACCACGACATCCAGCTGGCTTTGGAATCTCTCCAGAGAAAGGGACTCCACCACCTCTTTGGGCAACCTGAGAATGTCCTCCAGCACCCTCACAGGAAAAACATTCTTCCTCCCATTCAGATGGAACCTTCTAGGTTCCAGTGTGGAAAGGGGAGAAGAATCTAACTTGAACTGCTAGTCAGTCTTCTGAATGTACCCCAAATACACTTTTGTTAGTTTGGCTAAACTCAAGCTCAAATTCCACATTCTGGTTCCAGGTTGAACTCTCACAACACCATCCAGAGGAAATCTCATCTCTGGCTATCCTGCCTACCAGCACTCCTGACTTTGAGAGCAAAATGCAAAGACTCAAGGAGTTCCAACAGAAATCTGCATTTCCAACACCTCCCAATACAACAAGGTTTCACCCATAACCACATGTCCTCTTAAACATACATATTTCTGCTACAAATCTGAACTTGCTGCTCAGTTCAGTAATGAGGATGATCAGGTTCCAACCAGCAAGACTAAGTAGCAGGAAGGATTGGGGTAAGGAGGAGGGAGCTTGCCAACACACATCTCAAGTGACCCAGCACACAGTAGGGAACAGCCTCCACCTCAGCTGCTGGGCTACAGAGGACCCACAGTGATGCCTTCAGTAGGGCTGGCAACCCAGAGCTACAGCATGCAGCTACAGAACAGAAACCATCCAAAGACAAGAGGTATGTGGAGCTACTGGAGAGTCCAACAGAGAGCTACATGGATGACTGGGGGACTTGAACACCTCTAAGAAAAAAGGCTGAGAAACCTAGGACTGTTCTGTCTTGAGAAGGCTGGGAGGGGATCTCATTAAAGTCTATCAATACCTGAGGGGTGGGTAGCAAGATAAAGGTGGCAGTCCCTTTGTGGTGGTGCCAAGGTATAAGACAAGGAGCAAGGGGTATAAGCTGCAACACAGGAGGCTCCACCTCAATATCAGGAGAAACTTCTTTACAGTGAAGGTGAAGGAGCACTGGCACAGGCTGCCCAGAGAGGTTGTTGTTGAAGTTGAAAGTCTCCTCCTCTGGAGAGTTTTAAAGCACACCTGGATACAGCATGCCCTAGGTGATCCTGCTTTGGCAGGGGAGCTGGACTAGGTGATCTTTAGAGGTTGCTTCCAACCCCTAGCATTCTGTGAAAACTGAAGAGCTCAGTAATAAAAGTTTACAAGGCTCAGTGTGCCCACACATCAGTGTCAGCTGCAGACAGGAGGGGTTTAAAAGTCAAAACCAAACAAGCCAGCCTCGAAACACGATTAGCCTGGGCTGGCTGCTGTGGGAGTAGCCTGGCATGCATCTTCCAGCATTGTTAATCCCAAACCAAAACAATCTCATTTCTACATCAAAGCTTTCACCTCCTTTTTAGAAATCTTCTTAAACTAAATCAGCAGCCCTTCTAGCTCCAAGCCCCATGGAACAGCAGCCTGCTCTCAACTCCCCAAAGCTGCAGCAATGCCCATGCGCTGCGCTGGCCAAGCTGCAAGGCAACACACTTGTGAACAAGACTGAAGAGGAGGCATGACTGGCCACACCACTAGATTCCTGATATTAACACTGGCATAGCCAAGGTCTCACTCTGAAAGTACATCAAATTAAAAAGCAGCATGGACAGTAAGTCAAGAGAGGAGAGTCTGCCACCCTGCTCAGACCCCACCTGCAGTGCTGCATCCAGCTCTCAGCTCTGGAGAGAGACACAAACCTATTGGGGCAAAGCCAGAGGAGGCCACAAACATGATCCAAGGGCTAGAACCCCTCTGCTGCAAGCAGAGGCTGAGAGAATTGGGGCTGTTCAGTCTGGAGAAGAGAAGGCTCTGTGGAGAACTTCTTGTGGCCTTTCAGCACTGAAAGGGGAAGCAAGGAAAGCCCTGGACAGATTTTGTAGCAGGGCTGTTGTGACAGGACAAGGAGCAACGAGTTTCAATTAAGAGAGGAGATTCAGACTAGAGAGAAGGAAGAAACTGTTTACACTGAGGATGGGAAGACACCAGCCCAGGTTGTCCAGAGAAGTGGTAGATGGCTTATCCTTAGAACCATTCCAGGCCAGGCTGGACAAAGTTCTAAGCAACCTGCTGTATTTGAAGATGTTCCTGCTAGCTGCAAGAGGATTGGACTAAATGACCTTCAAAAGGTCCCTTTCAATCCAAAGCATTCTGTGATTCAAATACTGACCCATACCCCACAGAACCAAACCAACTGGTGTTACCTGTGCTACTTAAACCAAGAGCCACTGTATCTGCAAAGAGTGGTATTATTTCTCTCCTTTCAACTGCATTGCAAGTCTCTCTAGTGAGCAGAAACATGTTACATCTTTGATTTAGTAAGGCTAAAGCTGTTAGAATATCTTCTCAGACAATACCAGACAGACCAAAGAATCTCCCCATCTTGGATTTCTATCCCTTTCATCAACCCATTAAACAGAACAGGAAAACCATAGAAGATAACTTTAAAGCACAGGGATAAGACAAAGGTCTAGGATCATACTGATCAACTGATGGCTAACTGGAAACAGCTGGGGAAAAAGGCAATGAGAAACTCAACTCTTACACCCTTGTGTTTAATCTGCAGTTGTCTAAAACAGTAAAAGCAAGAGTGTTAACTTGGAGATGGAGTCAGAACCTGAAGATCCAGTCTTAGCTTAGGAGGGAGTTCCACATAAGATCAAGATTCCTTCTAAAACAACACAGAATAAATGTACAGCTCTTTACATTCATCATTCTCCTACAGCTTCTTACTAGGAAAAGTAAAACTGGAACCTTCTGGGCTCCAATTTGTGCCCACTGCCACTAGTCCTGCTGCTGGGCACCACTAAAGAGAGACCCAGCACGTCCTCTTGTGCCCCAGAAGAGGATGGGGCCTGACACTTCAGTCAGGAAGCTGAAACCCAGGACATTCTATGTGAACACGAGGGAAAGTTCTGCCCTGTGAGAGCGCTGTAGCCCTGGACCAGGCTGCCCAGACAGGTTGTGGAGTCTCCTCCTCTGCCAAAATTCCAAACCCATCTGGAGGAGATCCTGGGCCAGCTACTGTGGGTCACCCTGCTTTAGCAAGGGGATTGGAGAAAATGGTCTCCAGAGATCCCTTCCAACTCCCACCATGCTGAGACTTCAGTTTCAATGCCAGGTCTTCAGGAAATGTATCAATTGCTGCACAAATCTGAGCACTTAGTGCAGCTTACCAGGCAAAGGAGGAGGAACTTTATGACAGGGAACCCACCCTATTTGTCATATGTAATGAATCCACACCTCCATTCGTAAGTACCAAGGTTCGAGGCTAGTTAGGAGCTTCAGAGCAGTCTCAGGGCAGCAAATTAGCATGCACCTCACTAGAATGCAGTTACACCATGGGCAAGCAGCTCCTTAGAAGGCTGCAATGAATCATTCATGAATACAGAAGCTGAAACCCTTGTTAAATGAAGTAAAAGCCATCCCCTCCCCCAGTCTGTCCAGCACAGAACAACTCCTCCTGGGTGATAATGTTAAGATTTCTTGCATACCTCAGCCTCTGCCAGAAGTAAGAGCTGGCTGCACCTCTCCATTTAAGAATGCTCTGAGTGATCAAAGCTCTGCCCATGTAACTACAGCAGCAATTCATGCCAGTGTTTAAAACCACACAGGAGAAAAGCCTCATGGAACCCTGTGTTTGAAGTGGTTTGGGGTTTTGTAATCTTGTTTTGAGGGTGTTTCGGGGTTTGTTTTTGTTTGGTTGGGTTTGGGTTGGTTTGTTTTCAAACAAATCTGACCATGATGGCTCAAGCAAGAGATTGTCCAAGGCTGGGCAGACTTGGGGGTTGGACTTGATCTCCAGAGGTCCCTACCAACCCCTAACATCCTGTGATATGAAAGGGCAGCCTTAGTCCACTCATGTTTTCAGCAAGCTTTGCTAAAAATGCACTTTACAATAACCATCAGGAGCAAGAACTCCAAACTATCATACAGTATCAAATATGCAACATTATTTAGTGCATCTATTATAAAGGAGGAATTCAAAGGGGGCAACTTAACACTGAGTGTAACCATTGCTTACATGTGGGCTCCTTCCTGCAAAGAGAATTTAAGCTTCCTAAAAGCCATGAGTTCACAGTGATTTAATCAGCTGTTAGCTCATTTCCCCTCATGCTCTAGAGAGGCAGCAATAGCTTCTCAGGAGGTTCTCTCTCAACCCTCATCTCTAACATGAGCCTCTTACTTCCGGGATAGTCCTTTCTAGGAGAATTCCAGCTGCAGATGCCAGCAGGAACTGCAAATTGCATTACAGACTCCTTCATAAAGAAATTATCTTTATGCAATCAAACCTTTTAGAGAGAAGTGGGTCAGCTATAAAAAAAAACCCTAAGTGTGTGTGGAATTCCTTCTCAGTCAGTCACTCCATAGCAGTGTGCTGGGCAGAGGCAGCATGCAAAACACCACTCCACTCTGGCAGTAACGAGAGGAGCAAAGAGGGGGACTGAAAGACTTGACCTAGATTGCAGTATCTTTTCTACTCATCCAATTAACCAAATGCTATTCAAGGTTTTAGCCAGAAATGAGGTCAAGAAGGAATGGACAGCTCCATGCTATTAGAAACCATTTGCCATTAAATGCCAGTACACATTGTCATTTCATGCAGCATGTCACACCAGCTGTAAGTGTCTTTGAACAGCAGCATGAGGAGGTGAGATCCAAGAGGCATGTTTCAGCTCAAGGACCTGGTTAGGCAACTGCATAACCCACAGTCTAGCATGAACTTGGAGGAGGACACAGCAGCTCCATGGAAGCTCATTACCTGTTTCTGCCAGACACAACACAGGAGAGATGGTGGAAGAGGGACACAGGTTTGAAGTTATACCCTGATGCTCAGCTGAGACAGGAACTGAAATTGTCTGTCTGTGATTGTTCCATTTGAAGATTATATGGCCAAGAGGAAACTGAAGTGCTGCACCAAATCATTTCTGTACTGGTGAAAAAACTTCCAACCAATGGTGAAGACATCACCATTTTGTAGGCTATTCTGTGCTCCCACCAACTCCCA
Source organism: Dryobates pubescens (assembly GCF_014839835.1). Lineage (NCBI taxonomy): Eukaryota > Metazoa > Chordata > Aves > Piciformes > Picidae > Dryobates > Dryobates pubescens. The sequence continues at coordinate 23,763,478 of NC_071614.1, forward strand.
GAACTCCCCTTCAGAAGCTTGATAAGATCAGCTTTAAGTGGAAAACAAAGAATCTGAAAGAAGCTCAACAGGATTATATCAACCTCAAAGACCAAGAGAAGTTTGATGTCTACAACACATTTTTGTGGGGAAAACCCAAGAGTGACCATCCCTACAAAACAACTCAAAGATGAGGAAAAGGCTGAGACTCCTGGTTCAGCCTGAAGAGCAATTAAAGCTGATTAATACCTAGAGGGAAGGGGACAGACTCTTTCCAGTGGTGCCCAGCAACAGGACAATGGGCAACAGGCACAAACTGGAACCTGGGAGGATCTGTCTGAACATTTCCTTCCTGTGAGGGGCGTCAAAGCCCTGGAACACAGTGCCCTTAGAGTTTGAGGAGTCTCCTTTGGAGAGACCCCAGCCCACCTGGACATTGTGATCCTGGGCAACCTGCTGTGGGTGACCCTGCTGTAGCAGGGGGGGGTTTGGACTAGATCCTCAGAATCCCTTCCAACCACCACCATGTTGAGATTCTGAACTTGAAGCTTACACCCCCAAACTGTGAACAAAAAACAAAGTAGAACAGCACCTCTGAGGAAAGGGCTTATGTGCAACATGCCTTCAGCAGTAACGTGCTTATGAGATCACAGAATGCCAGGGGTTGGAAGGCACCCCTAGAGATCACCTAGTCCAACCCCTCTACAAAAGCAGGATCACCTGGGGCTGGTCACACAGGAATGCATCCAGGTGGGTTTTGAAAATCTCCAGAGCTGGAGACTCCACAACCGCTCTGGGCATCCTCACCACGAAGAAGTTTTTCCTCATGCTGAGGTGGGGCCTCCAGTGCTCCAGCTTGTACCCACTGTTCTCTGTCCTGTCACCTTCATCCTGGCACCCACCCTTCAGATATAGATGTTAAGACCCCCTCTCAGCCTTCTCTTCTCAAGACTAAACAGCCTCAGTTCTCCCAGTCTTTCTTCATAGGGAAGATGTTCAAGTTCCCAAATCATCCCTGTAGCTCTTTGGTGATGAGGGGCAGAAGGGTAATCAGTGGAGGCCTTTTCCACACACAAACATGAAACTGTATTATCTCTCAGGGTTTGAGTATTTATACAGTAAAACAAGGTGGTCATAATTATTAGCAAGACACAAGCATTAAGCAAATCTTGATCTACTCCCAGCCTTCCAATAGCTGAAAGGATCCTACAGGAAGGCTGAAGAGGAATGTCTAGTGATAGGACAAGAGGGAATGGTTTTAAACTGAGGGAGAGTAGATTTAAACTGAATCTTAGGAAGAAGTTCTTCAGTACAAAGGTGGTGGGACTCTGGAATAGGCTGCCCAGTGAGGTTGAGGATGCCTCCTTCCTAGGGGTGTTCAAGGCCAGGCTGGGTGAGTCCTTGAGCAGCTGAGTCTAACTGAGAGGTGTCCCTCTGCATGGCAAGGAGGTTGGAGTAGATAATCTTTATGATCCCTTCCAACCTAAGCCATTCTATGATTTTGACTCCCACACCCAGAGGAAGAGGTCAACACACGAATGTAAAACTCTACAAAGTACCATCTTTGGACACATATACTTCTTTCAGACTTAAATGGTCTTAAGGTCCCAATAAGTATTCGTGGAGATAAAAGCAGTATTTGAGTTTAAGCCCTGCACTGGTACCTACATTTAGTGAAAAGAGAGCATGGGCATGCAGTGAAGACATGGAGACCTGGTGCAGGTCACCACTTCCCAACAAGAAAACAAACAGCAATGCAATTGGGAGAGCAAACACTGGAGGTCAGAGTCCCAGACCTGTGTGTAGCAACCCAACAAGGAAGTCTCAGAAATAAAACATTGCTTCTGCAGCCATCCTGCATGAAGCAAAGAGCTAAATCAAAATCAGCTCATGCTTGACTTGGGTAGAACACCAGGGCTACAAGGCAGAGTTTCCAGTATTTGTGTATGAAAACATGATCGTGTTAAATCCAACAGGGACAGCTACTAAATGGAGAACAAATCATATGAGGAGCAGCTGCGGGAACCGGGGCTCTTTAGCCTGAAGGAAAAGAGGCTCAGGGGCAATATTCTTGCTCTGCACAACTCCCTAAAAGGAGGCTGAAGTCAGGGGAGTTGGTCTCTTCTCCCCTCAAGGCATAGGATAAGAGGAAGTGGCCTCAAGTTGTTCCAGGGGACGTTTAAGTTGGGTATGAGGAACAGTTTCTTCCTCAAAAGGTTTGTCAAGCCCTGGAACAGGCTGTCCAGGGCAGTGGTGGAGTCAACCACCCCTGGAGGGGGTTTAGAGCAGTTTAGACACAGTGCTGAGGGACATGGTTCAGCAGCTGACCTGGTAGTGTTGAGTTAATGGCTCAGCTCCACAATCTTACAAAGTATTTTCCAGCCTAAACAACTCTGTGATTTAAGACTATGCAGTGACCAAAAAACCCCACACCTGTCTCAAATGATTCAATGTCCTATTAAACAAAACACCAAAGTTCCACAAGCTGGAGTGTCCACACTGATACTGGAAAATGGTTCTGTGCCTTTGGCACATCTCCCTTCCTCCAGGCTGCAGAACCTTGCATGCTATCCAAGTGGTAAACAAGATCAGGGATCTAATCTGAGCTAAAAATAAGCTTTTTTTTTTTTTAATGGAAAGAAAAAGGCAGCTTCACACATTCATGTTGCACTAGAAAGAGGCCAGTGCTGACAAGCACCTCCTCATCTGGCAGCAGCTCGAGTAGTTCATAAACCAGCCTTTGACTTGCAAATATCAACACAGGAGGCTGCAGGAAGGAGGTAACTGCATCTGCTGTGGGTGCCAGCAGGGGATCCTTCCAAGGTAAGGAGAAGCCAAAAAGGAAAGTAAGGAGCAGACATTCGTGACAGCACAGGGCACAACCAAACCATCAAGTGCCATGGTGCAGTTTGATGGATTTGTTAACCTTACTTAGAACACTTTCAGGTTTTACCACCCCTGCGTGCAGAGCAGGGCAACAAAGGCAGTGCAGTGTCTAGAGACCAAGACTTGTGAGGAGCACCTGAGGGAACTGGGGTTGGGGTTGTTTAGCCTGAAGAAAAGGATGCTCAAGGGAAACCTCCTCCCTCTCCAGAACTCCCTAAAAGAAGGTTGGACTGAGGTGGGGTCGGTCTCTCCTCCCAGGGACAAAAGTAAGCAGCCTCAAGTTGTGCAAGGGGAGGTTTAAGTTGCACATAAGGGAGAATTTCTTCCCCCAAAGGGTTATTAAGGCCTGGGCAGCCTGTTTCAGGGCAGTGGTGGCATTGTCATCCTGGATACATTTAAAAGCCATGTAGATGTGGTGAAGGACGTGGGTTAGCAGTGACCTGGCACTGCTGAGTTAATGGTTGGACTCAATGTTCTTGGAGGTCTTTTTCACCCTTAATGGTTCTGATGCACTAAGGATTAAACAACTATCCAATATTTGCACTCACATTTGCAGGCCAGTTTTGAAACACAGGGAGCACACTGGGAGACAAACCCACTGCAGCTATTTTTACCCTCCATATTAGACCTTGGCTATTTGTGCCATGGTGCATGGAGTCAGCAAGTTCCCATTAAGGAGGATGTGGAAAGATGAACTCGATTCACACTCCTGGTTTCCAGAGGTGAGACAGCGAGCCTCCCACCAGCAGCACCACTGACAAATGACACCACAGAATGTTCCTGCTGGACAGCTATTGACAAAGTCTCCAAGAGAAAAGTGTCTTTAGCCATGATCATCATTATACTAACGATATTTCAGGTTGATTAAGTGCATCAGCTTCACAGGAGTCACCGGAACAAACACCAACTGAGTCAATATTTATTACCAACCAGGAGCAAAATCTTGTTTAAGACTCCACTTCAGTCCAGTAATTATCTAACAGCTAATAGAATTTTAAAAGCACATGAATCAGATTATCAGAATAGCAGCAATGCTACTTTAACCTGTAAAATGTGCCCTCCAATAATTAGACCTAACACAGGATCCTCAACCTGTTTTCCTGCAATGAAGCTCTCACATTTTCAGCCCTGCTGGAATAAAGGATTCTCTCCCACTGCAGCCTCCACATTAGTCAGAACACTGAAGAGGAGACACCATGGGAAATTCATTGCCTACTGACCTGAAGTGAGAACTCACATTACAGACCTTCACTTGAAGTTGATGATGAAGCAGAGATCCAACTGTTCTCTCTGAAGAGAAATCTCTCAAAGAAGCCCCTACAGCTCTCCACAACCTCTTTTGAACACAGTTGGACAGACCTTGAAAAGCAAATGTCTCTTATTACCATAAGAGAGAGCTAAGTGTTGGCAAGCTGGCAGAGTGCCTGGGTGCCTGCTCTGCAGTCAGTGCTCAGGCATGTCTACCTTACCCTAAAACCACTCCTCTGAACCTTCCTGGGAGAGCCAGCCATGCGAGGCAAAGGTTGCTGAACTGCACTCAGATTTTTGTTTGCCTTTAAACATTGCAGCCAGGGCTTTGCATTGCCACTGGTAGGGGAGGCAAGGAGCAGAAAGCCTTTTCATCCCCACTGCCACTGGTAGGGGAGGCAAGGAGCAGAAAGCCTTTTCACTAAATCCTCCATGTCAGCACTGGCAAGGACACTTTGAAACAGAGTGGGGATTTAAATATAGTTAAAAAGGAAGTTCAGCAGGTAGCAGCAAACTTCTGACTCTGCCAGCACAGGAGGTGCCTTCTTCATTCAGAAACTCCCAGGTTTGATTAGCTATGAACAGAGTATCCCAGCATGGTGGGTGTCTAGAGATCAGCCAGTCCAATCCCTTTGATAAAGCAGGGTCACCCAGAACAGGTTGTTCAGGATCACATTCAGGTGGGTTTAAATCTTTCCAAAGAGGATGACTCCCCAGCCTCTCTTGGGCAGCATGTTCCAGTGCTCTGGCATCTCTCACAAGAAACTTCTCCTCCTGTTCAGATGGTACCTTCTGGGATCCAGTTTGTACCCATTGCCCCTTGTCCTGTAACTGGCCACCACTGAAACAGTCTGGCCCCATCCTCTTGCCCCCCACCCTCTAGCTATTAATCATTAAGAAGATCCCCTCTCAGTCTGCTCTTTTGCAGGTTCAACAGCCCCATGTCTCTCAGCCTTTCCTCAGAGAGATGCTCCAGTGACCTCAGCATCTTTGTAGCCTCTGCTGCACTCTATGCAGCAGTGTGCTGTGTCTCTTGAACTGGGGCACCCAGAACTGGACTCAGAACTCCAGTGTGGCCTAAAACTACCACACTAGGGCAAAATACAGGAGAACCACCACCTCCCTCAACTTGCTGGGCATGCTTCTTAATGCACCCCAGCAGACTATTTGCCTTCTTGGCCACAAGGGCACATTGATGGCTGATGGGAAGCTTGTCCCCCAGCACACCCAGGTCCTTCTTCACAGAACTGCTTTCCAGGAGATCAACTAACCCAGCCTGGTGCTGGAGGTTCTACCTCCCCAGGGGCAGGACCCTACACTTGCCCTTGTTGAACAGATACATTAAGCATCCACTTCTGATGGGGTTTCAGACATTACAGGCAATGGATGCAGCATGGAACCAAAAAGCCACAGGATGACCATCATTTGGTTCTGGTGTATCTGGACACTAACACCCACATGTCACAGTTACACTATTGGTTTTTATCTCATCAGCAGAGCACTCACAATGCTGGGTCTCAGCTGTCTCTACCTACATTGCTTCAGCTCACTTCCTAGAACAGCTATCAGTGAAAACAACAGATTCTCTCTGGATGAAGACAGAGGACTGTCCTCCTATGATAAGGTGACCCCCCACCTAGAGTATGAGGGAAAGGCTGAGTCCACCTGCACTTCAGCAAAGCCTCTGGCACTGTCCTCCATGGCATCCTCCTGGATAAACTGTCTGCTCATGTCTTGTATGGGCAGATAGTTCACTGCCTGGATGGCCAAGTCCCAAGAGTGGTAGTGAATGAAGTTAACTCCAGCTGGTGGTCAGTCACAAGTGGTATTCCCCAGGGCTCCATACTGCAGCCGGTTCTCTTCAGTGTCTTTATCAATGATCTGGATGAGGGGATCAAGGGCACACTCAATACGTTTGCAGATGACACCAAGTTGGGTGGGAGTGTGGATCTGCTGGATGGTTGGCAGGCTCTGCTGAGGGATCTGAACACTCCAGGCCTCAGGAATAGTGGCTGGATACTGTCCAGCTGAAAAGGACCTGGGAGTGCTGGTCAACAGCCAGCTGAAGATGAGCCAGCAGTGTGCTCAGGCAGCCAAGGTGGTCAACAGCATCCACCAATATCACCAACTCCTTGCCACCAGCTTCCCTCCACAAGGTGGTTTTATCCCTCCACATTACTTGTCAAAAACAATGCCCACTTGGTGCACACCACAAGCTGTGCAGCATGGGGTTTGAGCACAAACTATCTGAACTTCCCTCTTTCCAGAGAAAAAGCTTTCATGATACCCAGAATCCAACTACATTTTAGGCAGAGATCATTCATCCATTTCCTGGGGACACCAGACAACGTGCTGGTGAACACACAATGGTTAGGCTCCTACAGATGTTTTGTAAGGCCATAACAGGGAAACACAAGTAGCTTTTGTTCACAAGCATTGGAAAAGCCTCCCAGGAACAATGCTGGAGACACACTTACACATCTACATTTCTCATCTGAAAACAGACCACACCACTTTCAGAGAAGCCATTTCAATGCTCTTGCAGCTCCAGAGGTGAGCTTACTCAAGGAAAACTCTGTGGATACCTTTGAATCCTTCGGTGCCAAAACAAAGTTAATGAGAGGAACCACAAGTAAATCTCAGCTCTGAATTAATAGCTCCACTTCATTTATTGTTTTACTTAAGAATATGAAGTGAATGTGTCTGAGATCCTTCAGTAACAATGAGTTTTTCTGGAGGAACACAGAACAAGGTGAGCAGTTGCCCAAACCTCTACCTTGCAGCATGCCATAAGAGGCATTCCCAGGCAGGGCTTCAATGCTCTGCAGCTGCCAGGGATTCCCTGCCTGTTCCTCTTCCACCTTGTGCTTGCAAGCTGGGTGCCAACACATCTGCCTCCACCCTGTTTTGCAGGAGGGAAGTAACACTCCAGGATCATACCATGTGCACTGATGCTTTGGGACAGAGACTCAACTACCTTCATGCCAAGAGGGAATGGATGGTAGATAAAAGCTGGACATGAGCTGGTAACATGTGCTCACAGCACAGAAGTCAACCATGTCCTGGGCTGCATCCCCAGCAGCAAGACCAGCAGGTCAAGGGAGAGGATTCTGCCCTGCTGCTCAGACTCTACCTGCAGCGCTGGGGTCTTCAGCACAGGAGAGACATGGACCTGCTGGAATGAGTCTAGAGCAGGCTATGAAAATGCTCTAAGGACTGGAACCCCTCTGCTGCAAGAGCAGGCAGAGAGAGATGGGGTTCTTAAGCCTGGAGAAAAGAAGAATTCAGGGAGACTTTCTTAAGACCTTTCAGCACTTAAAGGGATCAAGAAGAAAGCTAGAGACAGGCTTTTCAGCAGGGCCTTTGTGACAGGATAAGGGGTGATGGATTTAAATTAAGAGAGGAGATTTAGGCTAGAGAGAAGGAAAACATTTTTTCACACTGAGGGTAGTGAGACTCTGGCACAGGTTGCCCAGAGAAGTGGAAGATGCCCCATCCCCTGCAACATTCCAGGTCAGGTTGGACAGGGCTCTGAATGACTTGCTGTAGTTGAAGACATCTCTGCTGACTGCGGAGGGATTGGACTAGATGATCTTTAAAGGTCCCTTCCCACAAGCTATTCTGTGATTTGATGATTCTCAGAGCCACTCCTCTCAAGTATCTTTTAAAAGAAGCTGTACCACTACTACTGAAATTATCCACACCTTAACACGAGAGCATGGCACTGCCAATCCCATCAATCAGCTGGCAAACAAGCTCACGCTGCTGCAGCCAAAGCCAGCACCACTTGCACACACAAAGCAGCAGGGATGTCAGGTCTTGGGGCCTTGAAGAGGTTAAAGTTCCCAGCAGGAATGCAAGTCGACTTGGAAATTGTTTTTTGAAATGGCAGACAAATAACTGGATTACTGCAACTGGAATAAAGGCAGATTCTGTTGTCTGCTGAAGCAATTAAAGCAGATTGCTGTTTCTCCTCACCCTTTCCAAGCACTATTTCCACATTAGAACCACCTTTTTAAACCACCATTTGTCTCCTGCAGATTCCCAAGATGAGTTTAAAGCAACTTGTAGTTCATTAGAAGTTCCAGCATCCTGAAGAGCAGGTATCAGAGATTACAACTCACACTGGGCCAAAACAGTTATGGAATCATAGAATCAATAAGGTTGGAAGAGACCTCAAAGATCATCAAGTCCAACCTGTCACACAACACCTCATGACTATACCATGGCACAAAGTGCCACGTCCAATCTCCTCTTGAACACCTCCAGGGATGGCAACTCCACCACCTGCCTGGGCAGCACATTCCAATGATGAACAACTCGCTCAGTGAAGAACTTTCTCCTCACCTTGAGCCTAAAATTCCCCTGGCACAGCTTGAGACTGTGTCCTCTTGTTCTGGTGCTGGTTGCCTGGGAGAAGAGACCATCCCCCTCCTGGCTACAACCTCCCTTCAGGTAGTTGTAGAGAGCAAGGTGGTCTCCCCTGAGCCTCCTCTTCTCCAGGCTAAGCAACCCCAGCTCCCTCAGCCTCTCCTCACAGGGCTGTGCTCAAGGCCTCTCCCCAGCCTTGTTGCCCTTCTCTGGACACGTTCAAGAGTCTCAATGTCCTTCTCAAACAGAGGGGCTCAGAACTGGACACAGGACTCAAGGTGTGGCCTAACCAGTGCTGAGTCCAGGGGCAGAATGACTCCCCTGCTCCTGCTGGCCACACTATTCTTGATGCAGGCCAGGATGCCATTAGCCTTCTTGGCCACCTGGGCACACTGCTGGCTCATGTTCAGCCAGCTGTCAATCAGTACCCCCAGGTCCCTTTCTTCTAAGCTGCTCTCCAGCCACTCTGACCCCAGCCTGTAGCTCTGCATGGGGCTGCTGTGGCTACAGATCAAATACTGACTTTGAAGTCAGTAAAAAAACAACCCGGGGGGGTGGGAAATGAACCAAAAAATCCCCAAACAACAACACAGGAAAATAATCCAAGTGCTGTGGGTGAATCAAGTTGTGTATGAGTATGGAGTGAAGAAAACTGCAGTTCTTTATTACCATGTGATAAATTTCATGCCAACTTTTGTGCAGCCAGTAGTCTGTTTCTCTAGAAACACTGCCAAGGTATTTCCCTAGCTAGCAGAAATGTAGATAGGGCAAAGGGCAGAAGGACACCATACAATGGTTTGGTCACTAGAGCAGTGGTTGCCAAGCACACTGTGCCTGGCCTGCAAAGGTCTCTGCAATAGCATTCAACAGACACACAAGACCAAGTTTTGCCACGACTCTTTATCCTCACTGGAAACAGGTCTTGTACCTGGACAGAGACCAGAAAGAGGGAATCCCAGTGTGGTAGGCATTGAAAAGGACCTTTGGGGATCATCTAGTCCAACCCCTCTGATAAAACAGATTCACCCACAGCAGGCTGCTCAGGATTGCTATGTCCAGGCAAGGTTTGGAATCTCTCCAGAGAAGGAGACCCCACAACCTCTCCAGACAGCACTCCGGCACACTCGCAGGGAGGAAGTTTCTCCTCAGGTTCAGATGGAACCTCCTGGGTTCCAGGTTGTGACCACTGCTCCTTGTCCCTTTCCCTCATGGAAAAGTGTCTGGTCCCATCCTCTTGCCCCTTGCCCTTTAGCTATTGATAAGCCCTGAGAAGATTCCCATCAGTCTTTCCTCCATGCTAAACAGTCCCAGGTCTCTCAACCTTTCCACAGAGATGCTCCAGTCCCCTCAGCATTTTTGTAGCCTCTGCTGGACTCTCTCCAGTAGTTCCCTGACTCTCTTGCACTGGGAAACCCAGGACTGGATCCACAGCTGTAGATGTGACCTCACTAGGGCAGTGCAGGAGGGGAGGAGAATCTCCCTCGACCTTCTGGCCACGCTCATCTTAATTCATGCAAGTAATCCGTGGTAATACTTAAGGGATTAAAAATGAAAGAAACAATGCTGCCAAAACCACCTAGCACAGCAACAAACAATCCCTTCAAAAAACCCAAACAAATGAAAAACCCACCCATGCTGTAGCAGCTTCAACTCTCAGCTCATTTCACAAGCTGGGATTAATCATTTAACCTTCTACAGGGCAGCCCCGTTCAATATCTTGCTGAAAAGCAAAAAGCCAGTGCTCAGATTCAACCAAGAAGGGGCTGCTGTGCTCCAAATCATCCTTCAGACTTTTCCCAGCTGAACAATCAGACTTCTGAAAGACTGGCAAGATGAAGAAACCCATCTCAGACATCAGAAGCATTTTGTACCCCCTTAAAGCAGGTACTGCTCTTCCCTCAGAAAAGCAACCTGCAAAGCAACACAAAACTTGGTGCTGCCAACTTACACACCAGAAAGTTGCAGCTGGGCACTTGAAACACACAGCAGTGAAAAATAACATCATCTACTGACCCCTCAGGTTCATGGTTTACAGAATCCTCTAAATTTCTGCCTATTCTTGCAGCAGCCTTGGAACTGTGGCAAGTTTTCAAGTCCATGTATATGGGTGAGCAAATGCAAGCAAGGAGACAGCTTCTACAGTATGGAACCTTCCATCCTCCCCTCTGCAAACATCTTAACAGCAAGGAGGGATAAGAGGCATCCCTCATTCTCTATTCCATTGTTGGACAAGCAGGAGAAGTGTGACTGGGGGAGCTCCCTAGTGTTCAGCAAGGCCAATCACAGGGTCCTGCACCTAGGTCACACCAACCCTGGTACCCATCCAGATTGGGAGTTGAAGGGATGGAAAGCAGCCCTGCAGAGAAGGACTTAGGGGTGCTGGTGCATGAAAAGCAGGACAGGAGCTGGCAATGTGCACTCACAGGCCACAAGCTAACTGTCTCCTGGGCTGCCTCCAAAGCAGCATGGCCAGCAGGTCAAGAGAAGGGATTCCGATCCTCTGCTCTGATCCAACTCCCACCCACAGCGCTGGGCCCAGCTCTGGAGTCTTCAGCACAGGAGAGACATGGAGCTGTTGGAACACAGCTAGAGCAGGCCACGAAAATGCACCAACAGCTGGAACAGGGGATGACAAGGAAGAGAGAGTTGGGGTTGTTAAATCTGGAGAAGAAAAAGCTCCAGGCAGACCATCGGGGGGCCCCTCAACATTTAAAGGGGCCAAGAAGAAAGATGAGGACAGACTTTTTAGCAGGGCCCTTTGTGACAAAACAAGGGGTGATCGTTTTAAACTAAGAAGGGAGATTTAGACTAGGTAGAAGGAAAATAATTATTTACATAGAGGGGGGTGTGACACTGTCCCAGGTTGCCCACAGAGGTGGTAGAAGACCCATCCCTGGCAATATTGCAGGTCAGGTTTGACAGGCCTCTGAGCAGCCTGCTCTAGTTGAAGATGTCCCAGCTCACTTCAGGGGATTGGACTAGATGACCTTTAAAGGCTCCTTCCCATTCTGTGACTTCATTACTAAAGGCAGCTTGCAAAAACACATCATTTGTTTCCCCCAACAAATGAGCTTCCTACTTGACTTCACCTTTTGACCTTACTACTCTTCTGTTTGACACAACAGATGGGCCTGTGAACACCAAATCAGATCATATGCTCTGCACTACCAGTTTCAGAAGGCAAGTCATTTCATTTGAATTCTTCCCTGGCCACGTGATGCAAACAAACCCCTACAGCAAGAGGGAAGCAGCGTTCACATCACCATGGCCACACAGCAACACATCTTCAGAGGTGCCCACCACAACACGCTCAGGCTCTGTCTGCTTTCCCAAAGGCATTTACAGGGTGGATTTCCACCACTCAAAGCCAATAAGGCCAGTCTGACCCAACAGGAAATCAGCACACAGGAGAGAACACGGCTGCAGCAGTCACCTCTCAAACAGGTAGCAAACAAGACTGCCTTGTGTGTTCCTGGATGAGCTTGCCATGGAGGACTTAGAGAGGCCACCTACAACCCCCAGGACTTGACAGTCAGAGGTCACACAGCAAGAACTGTTTTGTCAGGTCACACATGGGGATTTCCCATGAAAAACAAACACCAGATTTCTTCAGACTTGGCACAGGACTGCACACACTTTCCTCCACGCAAACAAAGCACAAAGGCAGCCTGCTCGTGGCTTCTGTCCAGCAGCAGGACCTCTTGTCAGGATCTAAACAGGCCATTAACACACCACAGCAGCCCATCACAGAGCAGAGGGCAGCAGCAGGAAAGTGCACAGAGCATTCAACTGGGCTTTGATCCCTCTGCTTTGGAAAGCTGCATCACAAGCAGCACGTTAAAAGCAAGAGGAACAGCAATAACTTGGGACTGAGCAGTCACAACAAAGCACAGAACCGCTGCTGCACAACCCAAGTCCCATTGCCACATGCAACAAGGCACCTGCCCCTTCCAGCCCAGCAAACATCAACTCAGTGCTGCAGTGATAACACTCAACACAAATCAGATTACAGCAAGTACTTCTGAATGCTTGTTCTCATCTGCCTCTGCCAACTTAAAAGGTATCAGTTACAGTGCTCTCATGCCCATGGGACTGCCACAGCCAGTTCAAGCTCAGCCCCAGATAGACACTGCACAGGCACCAGCCTGGTTGTAAGCAAAGTGACAAATTGAGCCCTGACACTGGTGCTGTTCAAGAATCAGCATAAGACAGCCTGAACACTAACATCCAGCTAGGATGAAGGTCAAACAGTATGAATACATACAGAACCTGTAAGATGTCCCTGGGGACAGAAAGCAAGCCCTAAAAGTTGAGTTTATCAGTACAGATGTAACCTGCCTGTTGTAGTCTTCAGCCCAATGGATAAATTGCCTTGTTTCTTTAGACACTGTCACTTTGGTGAGTCTCTGCAGTTTGGCTGCTCTACCACTGTATCTGAAGAGTATGCTCTGGAAGTGTCCCTAACCTGGAGCATTTATCTTAAAAGTGTGTAATATCAGCTTAATCTTGTGTACTGTACGGTATCTTACTAAGATCTAAAGTGTGAGGGTCAGGAGGACTGGACCAGACTCTTTTCAGTGATGCCTACTGACAGGACATGGATAAGTGGGCACAAACTTGAACCTAGGAGGCTCCATCTGAACATGAGGAGAACCTTCTTTCCTGTGAGGGTGACAGAGCACTGAAACAAGCTGTTCAGAGAGGTTGTGGAGTCTCCTCTGGAGAGATGCCAAACCTGCCTGGACACGATCCCAGCAGCCTGCTCTGGGTGACCCTGTTTTAGCAGCGGGCGGGAGGCGATGATCCCTAGAGACCCCTTCCAACCCCCAGCATTCTGCGATTCTTACCTTAAGGAAACTTTTTACTTTAACTGCAGGGACATGCAGCCATTGTCCCAAGAGAAGTCACAAGTTAACCGTCATCTACAGCTGCAAATCTACTGAATGGGCCAGGAAACAAGAAAAACCTTGTTTATCAACAGTAACTTCCTCCCCAAACACGTTGCCCACACAGGGCACCCTTTCCTTCCTTCAGACTGCAATTCTGCTCTAATTAATAGTCCTATAAATCCAAAAGCAAGCATGTCTTGAGTCCCACTGAATCTACCTTATCGACATACCTTCCCCAAGGCTCAGCTGTCAGGTCTTGCTTACCACCTTATTTCCAGCTAACACTGAACTCTTACCACAGATTAAGCTAATTCAAGTAGCTTTTACCTTGGCACTCTTCCCACCTCACACTCCCATCACCTCCCTTGCACTGGAGGACACCCACTCCCAAATACCTGGTTAGGAAGACTAAACTGGCATTAAGCCAGATCAACACCATAACAACATCAATGTTTTCTTGCTGGCTTAGCACCATGAGCTACCTACAAGCATCAGCAGTTAGATGACAGAGCAAGGAGGCAGAGAAGGGACAAAACTGCCACAGAAACATCAGCTGTGATGACCTTACATTGCTGTTCAGACACCACCACAAGGCAGTTTGCCAGGACAGGGAAGTCTACAGCCAGCTGCTATCAGAACCCTAGCTCCATCCCCTGCAGCTCCATGCTGACCTGTGACTCTAAGAGCTCACCCCACAGAGAGCTTATCAAGTGAACTAACTCTGCAGAAGAGCACTGAAGACAAAATGGGAGGTTTCCTAATCTTGAGGTAAGTTTTCTGTTACCTTAAAAGAACAGAAAAATAGGGCATGCAAGAGCTGCCACATTTCTTAATGCAGTTTTGTAACAAACCCTACAAACTTCAACCACCAGCAGCTAAGAAGCCAACACAAGCACACAAGCTAGGGCAAGAATCAAACGGCATTATTCCAAGCCGAAAACACAGGGAAACCTTTTGAAGATTGGAGCTGGAGTTTGACCAGAATATTTTAACATTCCCACTGAATACACAACTAGAAATATTTGCCAAAGCCTCAGTTTTAGCAAGCATTTACTCCTCTTTTGGTTAGTTTTGGCTGCCTCAGCCATGAATCCAGGTATGCAACGCAGGGTAAGGGGCAACCTGCAGCTCAGTTTTCAGGGCAGCTTTTCTAAGCACGTGTTTTAGCCACTAAGTGGATTCTGGAAGAGATCATGGATGAACTCTGACAGGAGAGGAGCTGGTCCAACTTATACTCCACTCTGGAGATGCTGCCACTCTTTTTATTTTTAATAATTTATTTCTAAAAGATAGACACAAAACCACAGAGAGCAGTACCAGAGAGTTTACCTGTGAGATAGCATCTCATATTCTTAAAACAGTTAACTGCCTCATATTCCCTGAACGGGCAGCAGCTATTTTGGTGGCTTTCAAACTGCAAATACAAAGCCCAAATAAACTACTATTTATGAAAATGGTGCTTGCAAGTCTCAGTTGCAGATGTCTATCTACATTTACTCACTAGCCAGGCTTTTCAGGTCTTGTTTTAACAGATACCTCTTTCAAAATGCTTAGATAGAACCTGGACCCCTCCCCCCCTCCATTAGGTAGATGTGAATCCCCATTGCAAATACAGCTCCCTCAGAAGCGTGTGTTGTACTTTCAGAGTTCAATGCTGCTGTTCAGCTCCTGCAGGTTGCACTTGTTTAGTTTCCCCTCTCATGCCTGTGCCACTGCCTAACATCCCTTTTCTTTTATCCACTCTCTAACGTGGCTACCCTGCAGAGAAGCTGCAATAAATGCACTTTGAAAACTGTGTGGTAAAAAACTCTGGGGAAATTTGAAGACAAAAATCCTCTTTTTAGGGTTTACAACATACTATCTGACCTGAGACAACCCAGTATCTCCTACTGCACGTGTTCTGCTGCATGAAAGACACTGAGACACTGATGATAGTGACAAAAAAATCCATTGTGCACACCCTGAATAACCACAGCATTTTCTAAGTATGAAGGAGCAATCCCTCCCCCACAAAGATTCCCACATAAATTCGTGCCTGGAGCCTCCAAACAACTGAAGAACAGGTCAGAAATTAAAATAAAAAGAAATTAAATACTATGCAAGTGAGCAGCGTTGATATAAAGTTGGAGGCAGAGCCAGGTCAGCAGCTCGCACCAACTCTGCAACCCCTTTACCCCTCCGAACCTCCCCGGGCCGCCCCTGCAGTCCTGCACACAGCCGGAGGCCGAAGCTGCACCGAACCCCTACCCCGCCGGGCTCTGAGCGGGGCCGTGCGCGGCGGAAGCAGGAGGGAACCCGCATCATTCGGCGCGCCCTGGGAGGCCTCCGACCTGCCTCAGCAACCTCTTGCCCCCTACCCCGCAAGCCCCACGTACCGTCCGGGCGGCCTCTGCCCAGGTCCTGCCCTTCTTCCTGCGGCCCTTCTCCCTCATGTCGGACGCGACGGGGCGCAGCTAACTCTGAAGTAACCCTGGGGGAAGGGGAGGCCGTCCACCCGCCTGTCCGCGAGGGGAGACGGAAGGAGCTCGCGGGGGAGCGGAGAGAAGCGGAACGGCCCTAGGAGCGGACACCCCGGACCACCACGACCCCCACACTCGCCACCGCTGCCATGTTGGGATCCTACTGTAAAGGGCCCCGGTCATGTGACCCGCCCGCGTGACTCCACCTACGGTACGGGCCCCGGCTGGGGGCGGGGCTGCCGCCGCGCGGCTCCCGCCCCGCGCGCTTCCCGCCCCGCGCGCCTGCGCACGGGCGCGGCGCGGCCGTGAGGCTTCGCGGGGTCGCGCCCGCGCCTGTCCCTGCCCTGCGCCGCGCAGCTGGCGCCCGGCCGCCAGCTGCTGTGCGTCCTTGCTGCCGGCTCCTTCAGCCGCGGCGGCCGCGCCATGGCGGCCCGCTCCCGTCACAGTGATCAGCTGTCCTTCCACTGCGTGCAGTCACCGCTCGCCATGGGCTGGACACCGGCGCCACCCCCACCCCGAAACTCATTTCCCTCTCCTCATGCCAGCACTGCCCCCCACCTCCACGCCACGGAATCACAGGGTCGTGTTGGTTGGAAAAGACATTAGGGTCGTCAAATCCCATCGCTAACGCCAGGTCATCACTAAGCCGTGTCCCTCCGCGCCACATACAGAGCTTTCAAACCTCCTCAGGGAGTCCAGCGCTGCCCTGGGCAGCCTGTTCCAGGCTTTGACAACCCTTTCAGTGAAAAAAAAAAAAAATTCTTCCTAATCTCCCAGCCTAAACCTACCCTGGTGCAACTTGAGGTCATTTTCTTGCATCCTTGTGAGAAGGACATGAACAATTTCTTCCCCAAAAGGGTTGCCAAGGCCTCGAATAGGCTTGCCCAAGGCAGTGGTGGAGCCTCCATCCCTAGATGGGTTTAGAAGCTGTGCAGAGTAGATGTCAGGCTGAGGGACATGGTGTAGTGGTGGCCTGGCAGTGCTGGGTTAAGAGACCTCAAAGGCCTCTTCCAACAAAAAACATTCTGTGATCCTGTCCTCCTATCTGCCTAGAACAGACCAAAGACACGAAATGAGATGCGGTCAGCACACAGAACAAGTGCTAAGATCATCTCTTCATAGATGGTTGCTTGATATAAACAAATCAGACAAATGGTAAATCATTTACTTAGAGTTGGTCTGTGACATTGGTTTTATAAATTACTTTAACATTAGAAACATGTTAATTATTTAACAGGGTGCTTCTAGAGAGGGCATGCTACCCTGCATGCCAGCACCTCAAAGGAAACATGATCTGGACAGGTTTATCTTTCCAAATCAGCTGCCCATGCCACCAAACTGAATGGTTGTTATTTATTTAACAAAAATATCCCTCAGTCAGCTTTCAGTTTGCCATTTATTTGGCTACCTGGTGTGGCAAATTCAACATTTTCATCAATGACATAGAATGGAATGGAATGGAATGGAATGGAATGGAATGGAATGGAATGGAATAGAATAGAATAGAATAGAATAGAATAGAATAGAATAGAATAGAATAGAATAGAATAGAATAGAATAGAATTAACCAGGTTGGAAGAGACTTTTGAGATCATCGAGTCCAACCCATCATCCAACACCATCTAATCAACTAAACCATGGCACCAAGCACCCCATCAAGTCTCCTCCTAAATACCTCCAGTGATGGCAACTCCATCACCTCCCCAGGCAGCCCACTCCAATGGCCAATCACTCTCTTTATGAAGAATTTCTTCCTAACATCCAGTCTAAACCTCCCCTGGCGCAGCTTGAGACTGTGTCCTCTTGTTCTGGTGCTGGTTGCCTGGGAGAAGAGACCAGGGACAGAGTGGACCCTCAGCCAGCTTGCTGGTGAAACCAAACTGGGAGGGAGTTGCTGACACCCCATCAGGCTGTGCTGCCATTCATCAAGACATGGACAGCCTGGAGTGTTGGGGGTCGGGGAACCTCATGAAGTTCAACAAGGGTAAGTGTAGAGTCCTTCATCTGGAGAGAAAGAACCTCCTGCACCAGGCCAGGTTAGGGGATGAGCTGCTGGAAGGCAGCTCTGTGGAGAAGTTCCTGGGAGTGCTGGGGGACAAGCTCCCCATGAGCCAGCAATGCACCCTTGTGGTCAATAAGGCCAATGGTCTCCTGGGGTGCATGAAGAAGTGTGTGGCCAGCATGTCAAGGGAGACTTTCCTCCCTCTCTATTCTACCCTAATGAGGCCATATCTGGAATCCTTAATCCAGTTCTGGGCTCCCCTGTTCAAGAGAGACAAGGAACTACTAGAAAGAGTTCAGCAGAAGGCTCCAAGGTGACCTAATTGATGCCTTCCAGTATCTGAAGGGGGCCTACAAGAAGGCTGGGGAGGGACTTCTCAGGATCTCAGGTAGTGATAGGACTAGGGGGAATGGAATGAAGCTGGAGGTGGGGAGATTCAGGCTGGATGTGAGGAGGAAGTTCTTCACCGTGAGAGTGGTAAAGCCCTGGAATGGGTTGTCCAGGGAGGTGGTTGAGGCCCCATCCCTGGAGGTGTTTAAGACCAGGCTGGCTGAGGCTCTGGCCAGCCTGATCTAGTGCGGGGTGTCCCTGCCCATGGCAGGGGCGCTGGAACTAGATGATCCTTGTGGTCCCTTCCAACCCTGACTGATACTGATACTACTATGATACATGATGAGGGGAAATGGGCATAAAATCTAACTCAGGAGGTTCTATCTGAAGAGAAGGAGAAACATGTTTCCTGTGAGGGTGTTGGAGCACTGTATGAGGCTGTCTGGAGAGGTCGTGGCATCTCCTTCTCTGCAGAGCTTTCAAACTTGCCTGGATATTGGGATCCTGGGCAACCTGTTCTGGGTGACTATGCTTTAGCAGAGTGGGTGGATGAGATGATCCCAAGAGGTCCCTTCCAACCCCCACAATGCTGGGACTTTGTGAAAATGTGTCATGGCTGATTACAAGAGCTTACAGGAGTTTCAGAGTTTCGGGCTCAGTTGGGCAGCTGCTCTCAGGGGTCACTTTTCTCAGATCTAATTTTATCTCTGGATGCTGTACAGGAGGAAGTGAAGCAGAGTTCATCATCAGGGAATCCATTTGTCCCTGATGGAAAAGGGAAGGACTGACCTTATTATATATGACCCCAGCACTATCCCACTTTGGAAGGATCAGGAATAAGGTTGTTACAGTAATTTTGCTTTAAGCTTAAATAATTTGTATTTATTAAAAGCAGAATGGGTGAGTCTGTTTAAATCCTATTTCTAAACTCAGAGTCAAAGCAGGAAGTAAGCTGGTTGCAGGTTGATTCTTCTAGCCAGGGAAAGAAGATGCAAATGTCAGGTTGCTGAGGTAAAATAAGGAGCAGATGGTCTTTCTGGTGGGGGAGGGTTATGGGGCTACAGCTCTTCAATCATTATTTTAAGTTCTGAAAGTGACTCAAAACCAGGAAACCAAATGTCTGTGCAAACAGATGACTGCAGCCTTGAATGAAAATGAGAAATGTAACATGAACACCTCACAACAGAGAAGTGTGTTGTTTCTTGATTCTTCCTATCCATTTGCAAGATGTCTGGGTTGCTGGGCATGCAGGTACCTGCCCTGGGGTTCTGCAGAGCCAGCTCAGATCCAGCAGGACTTCTCCAGTCTGGCAAAGAATTATCCCCATTAAATCCAAGCAGGCCTGTTGTAGAGTCAGGTCTGAAATCTCCATGTGCTCCACACAGTTGTGTTATTAAATCTGATCTAAATGTGTTTGGATAAACCATGCTGGTCAACAGCTGGGTGAAGACGAGCCAGCTTGTGCCCAGCTGGCCAAGAAGGCCAACAGCATCCTGGCTTGAATCAGCAATAGTGTGGCCAGCAGGACTAGGACAGGGACTGTGCCCCTGTACTGGGCACTGGTGAGGCTGTGCCTGGAATCCTGGGTTCAGTTTTGGACACCTCATTCCAAGAAGGACATTGAGGTGCTGGAGAGTTTCCAAGGAAGGACAACAAAGCTGCTGAAGCATATAGAGCACATGTTTTAGGAGGAGCAGCTGGGAGAACTGGGATTGTTGAGCCTGGAGAAAAGGAGACTCAGGAGGCTCAGGAACAAGTTGTTCCCAAGGAACAAGTAATAAACAACAGGAAATGGCCTCAAGTTGTGCTAGGGAAGGTTTAGGTTGGACATGAAGAACAATTTCTTCCTCAAAAAGGTTGTCAAGTCCTGGAACAGGCTGCCCAGGGCAGTGGTGTGTAGATGTGGTGCTGAGGGGCATGGTTTAATGATGGCCCAACACTGCTTCTTCTAGTGACTCTTCTAGTGACTCTTTTGAATTCATCCTTGGGTGGGATTTTGCTACCGTGGAGCATGTCCCATGTTTGTTTGAAGTTATGACTGAGTCACATGTGCACTTACCAACAGGACCAATCAATAAACCTCTACAATGGAAGAAGGTGAGGGGGAAGAGGACAAAGGGCTCCTGAAGCTTAAAGGAGGAAGGAATAATTGACCATGTCTCTTTCAAATAAACATGGACTGATCTCAAGTCAAAGGGAACTGAAGGGTGGCCTTTGTTTTAGATCAACTGGCTATATCAGCTAAGTGGATCAAGTGGTTGTGTAAATGTTTGTCCTTGAGTTAGTCAGAAGGGTTTGAAAGCCTTCCTGAATCAGACCAGAAATAAGAGAGCATATCCATGGCTCAGCCCCACAGAGAGAATGAAATCTGAACAACAAGCATCAAGAAGCTCTGATGAGAGAAACAGGCCTGAGCTGGTCTCAACTTAGGTATTCACACAGAATCCCAGCACTGGGGTTGGAAGGGACCTCTGGAGACCATCTAGACTAGCCTCTCTTATAAAGCAGGTTCACCCAGCATAGGTTGCCCAGAATCACAATATCCAGACATGTTTGGAATCTCTGCATAGAAGGAGACTCCACAACCTCTCTGGGCAACCTGCTCTGGGATTCCAGCACCTTCACAGGGACAAAGTTTCTCCTTATGTGCCCACTGCCTCTTGCCTTGTGGCTTAAAAGGGTCTGGCCCAATCCTCTTGACCCTCACCCTTTAGATATCGATCTGCACTGAGAAGATCTCCTTTGTAGGGATGCTCAGGGTCATAATGGTGAGTGTCTTATGGAGCCTGGGAAAAGAAATCATGTTTGTGTTGTGATTCTATGCCAACTGCTGCTTACTGCTAACTGTTGTTGTATTTGGGTAGTGATTTCAGCTCACTGCTGTGCCACTGCTTAATCAGAACTATGTGTAGCATCAGATAGCTTCTAGTAAGTATATTCGATATTAAACATTAAACCTTGTAACTGTAAGATACTTTTCAAAGAGTATTGGACTCTGACAGGCTATAGGTGAAAAACTTGGCTTGGAAGTCTCCAATCATTGAGCTGCCTGTAATCATGTGGTTCCTCATGAGAGGCTTCACCTGAGGTCCACAAGTTTCTACTCTGTTTGCTCTAATCATCTAAATATTATTTAGTAACATGTTCCTTCAGTCACAACTTTGTCTTTAATGAGCACAAGTCTGGAACAAGATATGCACCAGAATGACTTTCAGTGTGTACCCACAATACAAAATGAAAGTGAAATGTGCCTTGACACTCAGGTGTGAGCCCCTTCCCAACCCTGCAAAAGCTCAGAGTTGGTGATCTCCCCTGTCATACTCATGCTCATGGGGAGCAATGCAAGCAGGTCTGGCCTTATGCACATAAGATTGTCATGCTCAAGTACAAACAATAGAACAGAAACTTTGTCTTATTGCCACTAAAAGGATGCAACCTTCACTTCCCTTTCCATGGGAAGTGATGCATTAAGCACCAAGTGCAACTTTCTGCAGTCTGGAACATGTCAGCAGACAGGTCACTTCCTGCAGCTGGGTTATGGGATCTGTCTTAGGTGGCTGAAGTTTTCCTATCCACCTTCACCATATACAGGGGGGACAACAGAGCCTCCAGAGCCAGGCTCCATGGGCCTCCCAGATTTATTGTGTCTCTTACTGGGGAAGTTAATGAACTGCATTTCTTTTCTGCTCTAAATTTAGCTGAAGGATAAGGCAGGGAGCAGTGTAACTAATGGGTTTGGTCTCACACAGTATCACAGTAACTAAGGTTGGAAGAGACCCCAAGGATCATCAAGTCCAACCTGTTCCAACAGACCTCACAACTAGATCATAGCACCAAGCGCCACGTCCAATCTCCCCTTGAACACCTCCAGGGACGGCGACTCCACCACCTCCCTGGGCAGCCCATTCCAATGACGAATGACTCGCTCAGTGAAGAACTTTTTCCTCACCTCGAGTCTAAACCTCCCCTGACACAACTTGAGACTGTGTCCCCTTGTTCTGGTGGTCTGAAGTCATCACTGTACCAGGAACTCTGCTGACTGGCTATTCTCATCTCATCTCATCACTCCTGTTTCAGCTACATCTTCTGACAGCTCACAGCAGGGTGCCACATGGGTTTTGGGGGTTTTTTGAGCAGAAAACATTCCAGTGAGCACAGAAGTGGGGAGAAGAGACAGACCTCCACCTCACTCCAACCTCCTTTCAGGGAGCTGTAGAGAGTGAGGTCTCCCCTGAGTCTTCCTTTTCTCCAGGTTCAACAACTTCAGTTCCCTCAGCAGTTCCCTCTCCAGAAGCCCTGGGCTCAAGACCCTTCACTAGCTTCATCTGCACCATGCGGTTTCAAACCCCTTCAGGTGCCTGCAGTCCACTGAGGCAGAACTGGATCCCAACGTGCCTTGAAACCTTTCTCATTTGTGCTTGCTTCCAGCTGAGGGCCTGACATAACTCAGTATCTCAAGCCAGCCCTGGGCAGCGGGGGAGGTTGTGCTGAGATCCAAAAATTCCCTTGGAGTAAATGAAAGCAAAACTGACACCAAACAGCTGATGAGTTGGGTTCATGAAAGCCAATGAAACCTCAGTAATGGACCAGAGCAGAGGCAAAATGAGAAGAAAAAGGAGGCAGATCCTCTTCTCTTAGAATGGGACACCATCTGAGGATACTTCTGTTGACCAAGTCCTCACACACACACACACACCCACACACCCACACACACACTCCTTTGGTGTGTGTTTATTTTGAGTACCCTTGAGTGGGAGGTTTCCCCTTTAAGAGTGAGTACACACACATTTTGGTTCATCTTTCTAGAAACAATAATCCTTAAAAGACTAAGGCTATAGCTTAATTGGTTGTGTAGTAGTTGTATTCCTGACTGCCATCTGAACTTCTAATTTAACTGTGTCAGCAGGAGGGCTGAGTAAATGTGGTGACAATAAATCCCCATTTTCAGGTAGCTGTTCCTGTCTGGTTTGTAGGTGCCTTTATGATGCACCCCCCCATATTCTCCTCAGTCAAATGGGATGGTAGAAAGAGCTGATGGCCTGTTAAGTAGGAGCCTTCAGCCACATTCATCTTTCCAGCACACCCCATCTACTGAGTGGACTGTACAGAGACCTATGGCCAAGCATTGCTCACAGAGTCTGAGCCTAGCACTCCACCTTCTGGGAAAAGGGAACATCCAATGACATCACAGCCAGGACAGCCTGGCATGGTCAATCTCCCCTCCACTGGCCATGTGCCTATGGCTCTGACCACAAATCATGAATGAGTGGAGCACTCCAGAAGGATGTAACATCATATTAAGAACAAGATCTTTCAGAATCAGTTAACACAGCACAACCACCCCCATGCCTGTGCTAAACACTCCCAGCATTATTAAAGGAGCCTCACAAAAGGACACCTTGAGGAGCCACGGTCTCAGACTTGTGTTAAATACACTGAAAGGTGGCAACTCATGCTGGTAGGGAAATTATAACCTTTCCAACATGGTCACACATGAAAATGGAGTTATCTGGAAAATTAAAGGAGCTGGTATGAAGATAATGTTAAAGAGGCACAGTTCAAACCCTCATTTTCATGAAGCAAAGTCTCAGGCATTAGATCTCATAAAAACAGGTAATTTAGAAGAGTGGTAAAGCTTGAACTGGGTGCCTCCAGAGAATGAAATCCCTGGGCTTTTATACCCTTACAGACTGTGCATCTGACTATCATGTGATCTTCACACGTCCTTTGGTCCAATGACAATTCTGACCTGAGATGCTCCAACACCTGACTCTCTACTCTGTTCTTTCATTGTCTCCAGGCAGGATGTTACCTAGACCACTTACAGCTGCCATTTAAGGCTGTAGCCTTGTGCCCCACTTAGCTTCTGGTTCTGGAGGCCTGATTTGCTTAAGCAGGTACATTTCAGTAAATCCATGTGGAAGTTTAGAGCTAGAGGCCTCAGCAAATTCAGCTACTTATTCTGAGTAAGCAAAGCTAAGCAAAGAGCAACATTACAGAATTGCAGTGTGGTGGTGGTTGGAAAGGACCTCCAAGAATCATTTAGTCTAATCCACCTGATAAAACAGGGTCACACATAGCAGGTTGCCCAGAATCACATCTAGGCAGGTTTGGAATCTCTCCAGAGAAGACTCCACAGCTTTTCTGGACAGTCTCTGTCAGGGCTCCAGCATCCTCACAGGAAAGAAGTTTTTTCTCCTGTTCAGATGGAACCTCCTGGGTTCCAATTTGTGCTCACTGTCCCTTGTCCTGTCAATAGGCACCACTGAAGAGGTTCAGGTCCCATCCTCTTGCCCCTTGCCCTTTAGATATTGATCAGTATCGAGAAGATCCCCTCTCTACACAGTCCCAGGTCTCTCAATCTTTCCTCATCAAAGAGATGCTCCAGTCCTCTCCTCATTTTTGTGGCCTCTGCTGGACTCCCTCCAGAAGTTTCTTGTCTCTTGTGAATTATGGAGCCTAGAAAGGCAAGAGGCAAGATGGCAAGGCCAGAATCTTCTCAGTGGTGACAGGACAAGGGGCAAATTGGACCCCAGGCGGTTCCTGTATTTGTGATTTTATGTGACTTTACCTATTCAGCTTCTGGCACAACCCACTAACTGCTACAGTTAAGCTCCAGTTGTATCATGACTTACCAACTACTTCCATCAGAATGAACCTTCCATTGGTGAGAAAACTGCTGCAACATGTTCAAGCAGCACAAGCCAAGCCCTCAGTGTGCCAAAACTGAGTCTCAAGCATTGGATCTCAGAAAACCAAACAATTTAATAGTGTTATAGCAGCAGGGACAGATGGAGCAACCGCACCACGGGATCCAAGCAGTCAGGTTAAGATCACTTCAGATCCCTACACGTCTGAAACAATTGAGAAAACAGATTCAAAACAATGGACAAACCCCCTAATTATCGCCCATCACGACTGCCGTCTGGAGACGGGCTCTGCACCTCGCTGGCAGCAGTATCGGAACGGCACAGGAGCGCTCGAGAGGAAGCGGCCTAGAGGAGACAGAGAGAACACCGGCAGAACCCTGGGAACAGTCCAGGAGGGCCCTGGAAGAGTTCCGGCAGAAGCCCCAGGAGGATCCACATGGGCTGTCTCGGTCGGAGACGCAGGAGTCCCCTAGCAGCGGTACCTGCAGACGGAGTCCCCGATCGGGCCCTCCACCATGCTGATATGTCGAGCCCCACGTACGTCCTGCGGGACCAGAAGAGAGCTCACGCTCCTCGGCTCCAACATACCCGCCCCGCACCCGGCCGCTACCCAGCCCTCCGCTGCCGCCTCCGGCAAGCCCCGCACGCACGCCGCGCCCCGCCGCCCAATCGCGGCCCGCCGCCGGGCCGCGCCCGCCGCGCGGGGGCGATGGAAGGGCGGGGCCGCGCTGCCCCCCGAGCCTGAAGCCACGCCCACCCGGCCCCTCCCCCCTACCTCGCGCGAGTGAGTGTGACCGCCGGGAGCTGCGCGGCTGCACGCGCTGCTTGCGCGCCCCCGTTGGGAAAGCGGGCACGCGCGCTGCGCCCCCGGACGTCGTGAGCGCGTCACCGCGTTCACCCCCTCCGTGCGCAGAACCCCCTAGGTGCGCACAACCCCCCTACGTGCGCACACCTGACGCACATCTCAGCTGCACGGCGCAGGGCGGGGTGCAGGTTTTGGTTCAGGTCGGGCTGCAGACCAGGGTGCAGGTGCAGGTGCAGGTCAGGGTGCAGACCAGGGTTCGGGTTTGAGTGGAGGTCGGTCTGCAGGCCAAAGTGCAGGTTTGGGTGCACACCAGGGTGCAAGTGCAGGTCGAGGTGCAGTAGTGCAAGCAGGCGCAGGTGTAGGGTGGCACGTGCTGGGCAGGGCAGCCTGTGGGAGTGCCACCAAGCAGTCTAACGTGTCACCAGAAGCACGGGAGCGGGTGCAGTGGTACAGGTAGGCAACTGGGCATGGGTCAGGCACCAGGGCTGAACCCTCAGGGACCAGCAGCACCCCTGAGCCAGGGTAGCTGGGGCCAGCCCTCACATTCTCATGCTGTGCTGGGGGCTGTGCCAAGGCTCCTCTGGGCTCTCATGCTGGTGGTACAACCTTTGCACAGAGCAGGGTGTGCCCCAGCATGCTGCTGTGAGAGCCCTGTGCTGCAGGGCCATGGCCAGGGCAGCCCCAGCTGGCATATGAGTGGGGCTGGGACCTCACTGGTCCCAGTGGGTTCCCATTTCCTGCACTGGGTCTGCTGAGCTGCCAGGGCCAAAGATTTAGGGTGGAGTGGGAGCCAAGTATCCAGGATGTAAGGATCCTGGGTGTCCCTCACCGTGTGGACACCTGTGCCCCTGGGGAGCATAGCTGGGGGCTGCCATGCTGCTCACTGCCTGTGGCACCCCCAGAAGCAGGAATGGACAAGCAGCTGCGGGAGTTGCGGCTGCAGGAGGAGAGGGTCTTCCTGCAGAGCATGGCAAGGGAGGAGGACACCAAGAAGCCCCCTAGCTGGTGGGACAGCCGGGCACCAGCCATCATCCCAGAGCCCCTTGCCAGTGACGCTGCACTCTGCGTGCCCAACAGCCCTAAATCTCGCAGGTAACCAGTGGGGACAGGGAGGGGGCAGGGGGTCAGTGCTGCCCTGCTCTTGTCCCCATGTCCCTGTGTTTCCAGGGACCTTGGCCTGATCATGGAGGCGGTGGCACGCAGCGAGTTTCTACAGCATCTGGGCGAAAGCTGCCCTGAGGTGCTGGCCCAGAGCTTCGTCACTGTCCAGCACAGCCCTGGGGACACGGTGCTGGCTGAGGGCACTGAAGGCACCAGCATGTATATCGTGGCAGGTGAGAGCACAGCACTGGCACACACAGTGGTCACACAGCTAGGGCACACCTGTGCAGGTGTGCCGCGGGCATGACCATGTCTGTGTCCACATGTTGGTGTGTGTTGGGGTGACCTCACTGGCTGCATCTGCCACCTGTGCCCATGTTTGTTGGGCTGCCACACATACATGTGCTTGTGCACATCCATATGTGCCTGTGGTTGTCAGTTTGCCACACGTGTGCCCCTACTGCAGGGCACAAATGTGGGGGCCAGCTGCTGCAGGGCAGCCCTGTGTTCATGTGCCCACATGTGCGTGATGCCACATCTCCCTGCAGAGGGGCAGCTCAGTGTGAGCCAGCGTGGCCGCCAGCTCCGCACCCTGGGGCCAGGGGACGTGTTTGGGGAGCTGGCCATCCTCTACAACTGCAAGCGCACGGCCACCGTGCAAGGTAAGGGACCCCCCAGGCCCTGCGTTACACCCTGGCATCCCAGCACCCCACTGACACCCCTGTGCTACAGCACTCAGCCCCGTGCGCCTCTGGGCCATCGACCGGCAGCGGTACCGGGCCATTGCCACCAGCAATGCCAAGCAGAGACGGGCTGAGATCCTGGCCTCCCTGCAGAAGTGAGTGTGGCATGGCAGCTACCTGCTGGCACCACCCTAGCACCCACCACCCCATGCCCCACACCCCCCTCCCTGTGGAGAGTGCTAACCCCTTCTCACTTCAGAGTCTCAGCCCCAGCCTTGTCCCCCTCCTCCAACTTCCCATCCCTATTCTCATCTCATCCACATCCCTGTTCCTGTCTGATCCCCTTCCCATCTCATCTGCCTTCCTATGCCCAGCACCACTCCACCACATCCTCATACCCATCCCCATTCCCATTCCATATCTCATCCCTGTCACCATCCACACCTGTCCCCATCCTCATTCCCACTTTCCTTCCCCATTCCATCTCCTCCCCAGACCAGCACCTTTCTCACCTGCTGGGCTGGGCTCTAGGGTGCGGGAGTCAAGCAAGGTGCAGGGAGGGCACAGGCAAGGTGCAAGCAGGCAGGCCATGGAGCCCAGCTGGACCCTCTCCCCTGCAGGGTGCACTGGCTGCAGGACCTCTCAGACAGCTACCTCTGCAAGCTGCTGGATGCCATGGAGGAGGTGGGTGGGCTCCCAGGAAGGGCCTCCCTCGCACAGGTCCCCTGGACGCATGCCAGAGGGGCGGTGTCCCTTGGAGGGCCAGGTCTGGGACAGACTGTGGAGGGGTGCCTGCCTTCCTGAAGCCCTCCTGCTCCCCTACCTGCCCCTCTGATGCCTCACTGCCTTTCTGTCCCATCTCCTGTCCCCACAGCGCACCTTCAAGCCTGGTCATATCATTATTCATGAAGGTGATGAGGGAGAAAACTTCTACATCATCCTGAAGGGTGAGGTGTGTGCAACACTCCCTGAAACCTGGAGACCATACCCCAGTGGGAAGGGGCAGGGATGTGCCCTGTGCCCACCACCACTACCCCCAGCTCCACCCAACCCTTAGATCCCATCCCCATGCATTCTCATCCCATCCTTTTCTCTATGCAATTACATTCCACCCCTATCCACATCCTCATCCTATCCTTACCCTATCCTATCTCATCCCATCCACATCTGCATCCCCATCCTTACCTCAGCCCCATCCTATCCTCATCTCCATCCCATCCTATCCCATCTCACCCCTATCCCATCCTGTCCCATGTCCAGGTGCGGGTGACCCAGCAAGTGGATGGGCAAGAGAAGCTGCTCCGTGTCCTGGGTGCTGGGCAGCACTTTGGGGAGCTTTCCCTGCTATGGTAAGTTCCCAGCTGCCCACCACCACCCCCGTGTTCCATCTGCCTTCCCTGGACCACCAGCCCAGTCTTGGCCACCTGGCTTCTGCGGCATTGGCCAGACTGGGCTTGCTCTGGTCCCTGCGGCAGGGGATCCTGCAGTGACATTGTCCCCGCGGTGACAGCCTCTGTGACCCTCTGTGCAGGAACAGCCCCCGGACGGCATCGTGTCAGGCCCAGGGACATGTCACCTGCGTCACCATGGCCAAAGAGTGGGTGTCCCCCATGTTATCCCCCTGGCCTGTCCCTACCAGACACCCCCAGCCCCCTGACTCCTCCTCTGCCCCACAGAGACTTCCTGGAGATCAGTCCCTATTGCCCTCCCCATCCTGCAGAGCCGTGAGTGTTGCCAGCCCTCCTGGGACCCCCAACCCATCAGGGCTCTCTGCAGAGCCCCTCAGCCACAGGGACAACCTCCAGTGTGTGTGGGCTGCTCTGGCAGGGCACTGGGGTCCTGCTGGGCAGAGAGTGGGATGCTATGTAGGTGGGCATGGCCTGAAAGATCTGGAGTGGGGTCAAGGGGACACCTTGTGCGGGCCTCTGTGGGTGTCCCACCACCATGGACTGTCTGGCTCCTGGTTGCCACTGGGTTGCCACTGATCCCCTCACCCTGTGCCCATCCCTGGGGGGTTGTGGGAAGTTGTGGGGCTGAAGGGCTGTGGGGGGTGCCCAGGGGTGAGCAGTGGCTGCACCACTGCCTTCACCTTCCCTCCACCTCCTTATCGCTCCAGAAACATACCTGAAACAGAAGCGTCATCCCCAGAAGATCCTGAGAGGTTAGTGTGAGGATGATCATGGGGAGAGATGGGATGGGGATGTGGTTGAAGATAGGGATGAGGATGGGGAAGGGGATAGAGATGGGGTGGGACAGGGGTCCTCAAGGCCCAACCCACCACTGTCCCTGGGGAGCAGCAGGGGAGTCTCAGGCTTTGTCCAGGCGGGGGGTCAAGAGTCCCCCAGTGCTGGTGCTGCAGGGCTGTGGTCCCCACCTGCAGGGGCTGGGGTTCCTCGAGCCTGGGGCAGCCACAAGCTGTGCCACTGCGGCTGGAGGAGCTGGAGGCCGTGCGCTACCAGGAGGGGGAGCGGCAGGGCCAGTGTGTTGTCCTGGGCACAGGAGGCTTCGGTCGGGTGGATCTGGTGAGTGCCACCCCCACATTCCTAGCTCCTGGCACCCATCATGCCATGAATGGCAGTCTCCCTCCTGGTGCCCATTCCAGTGGTCTGTGCCCACTGCAGTGCCTATTCTGGTACCCGTCCCAGTGCCCATCCTGGTACCCATCCCAGTGCCCATTGTGGTGCCCATTTCAGTGCCCAACTGGTACCCACCCCAGTGCCTGTTGTGGTGCCCATTTCAGTGCCCACAGCTGCCCATGCCTAGGTGCGTTTCCGGGAGCGTCTCTTCGCGCTGAAGCGGATCCGCAAGGACCGGGTGGTGGGGAAGCAGCAGCAGGAGCACGTGCGGACAGAACGGCGAGTGCTGGCGGGCAGCCGCAGCCCCTTCGTGGTGAGGTGAGCTGGGGGCTGTGGAGGGCATTGGGCAGGGCAGCCACCAGCCGTGCCAAGGTCCTGCCAACCCCTCATCGTCAACAGGCTTTTCGGTACGTTCCGGGACAGGCACTACGTCTATCTGCTGCTGGAGTTCTGCCAGGGCGGAGAACTGTGGACCAAGCTGCGTGAGATGTATGGAGCCAGGGTGGTGGTGCCAGGCCATGCCATTCTGTGCCAGGCCATGCTTGTGCCATGCAACTGTTGTTCCCTGCCACACAGGCGGTGCTTTGAGGAGCCAGTGGCTGTGTTCTGCTGCGCCTGCGTGGTCGAGGCCCTTGAGTACCTGCACAGCCACGGCATTATCTACCGTGACCTGAAGCCTGAGAACCTCATGCTGGACCAGCGTGGCTACGTCAAGCTGGTACTGGGGCGGGTGTCAGGGAGGTGCCTGTGGAGGGGGCAGTGGGCACAGCGGGGGCCATGCTGGCTGATGGTGTCTGCAGGTAGACTTCGGCTTTGCTAAGGAGCTGGGGCCGGGGGAGAAGACATTCTCCTTCTGCGGAACCCCCGAGTACCTGGCTCCTGAGATCCTGCGCCAGGAGGGCCATGACTTTGCCGTTGACTTCTGGATGCTGGGTGTGCTCACCTTCGAGTTGCTGGTAGGCAGGTGAGTGGGCAGGGGATGCTAGGGCTAGACAAGACCCCACCCCTGCACACATCTCCTTGGCGAGACCCCACCTGTCCCTGCACCCTGCAGGCCACCCTTCCACAGTGCTGACCCCCAGCAGATCTACAGCCGCATCTTGGATGGAGTATTCTCCTTCCCAGCCTTCCTTGGCGAGGCCGCCTGCTCCCTCATCAGCAAGCTCTGCAGGTACCGTGGGGTGGGCATGGCCTGGCTGGGTGCAGTGGATACCCTGGGCAGCATCAAGGCACCATGGGAGGCATTTGCATGCCCTGGGTGCATCATTATACACCAGTGAGCATGGGGGCACGTGGGGTGTCCCTGGGCGCTTTGTTGCATCCTAGCACGCGTGGTGGGGTGCCCCAAGGGACATCGTGCACCCCAATGGTAGTGTGGGGTGCCCTGGGTGGACCGTTACACCCCAGTTTGTATGATGGAGGCCCCTGGCTACACCCTGGTGGATATTGGGGTGGAAGGGCCCTGGGTACATTGGAGTGCCGCTCCCAATCCCTGACCCACCCATCCCTTGCAGGCGTCGCCCGGGACAGCGCTTGGGGAACACGGCCAGCGGCATCCGCGGCATCAAGAAGCACAGGTGAGCGGAAGGTGGGAGAGGGGGATGCCCTGCTGTCTGCCCCGGGCCCTCCTGCAGCCTCCATTTCCCAGGTGGTTCGGTGCCCTGAAGTGGAGGAAGCTCCTGCTGGGGCAGCTGGAGGCACCCACCCTGCGGCTCATCAAGGAGGTGAGGTGGGGGCTCGAGGGGTTTAGTGGGGGGGTAGGAGGGGCCAGCTCTGATGCTGTCCCCCCACAGGGACCCCCCTACATCAACTTCAAACGCTACTCAGTGGACTCGACAACGGTGGAGGATGAGTTCTCAGGCTGGGACAAGGATTTCTAATGGCAGCGAGACTCCTGTGCCTACAGTGGGACCCCTTGGCTGTGCCCCCTCTGCAGCAGGCCGATGCCGGGGGCTGCCCTGTGGCCTCTTGCTCTCCGTGGTGAGGCCTGGGGCTGCCCTAAGGCAATAAATCGTGGGGCTGCACCCAGGTGCAGGGAGGAGCCGGAGCCGTGGGTACAAAACCCGGTGCCGCATCTTTATTTGGTGGGGGGCAGTGGGGAACAGGGGTGGTGTGGGTGGATGGGGGTGGGCAGTGTGGGGCAGGGGTGCCTGGCATCGGGGCAGCGAGGGGTGGGGGGTGCTGATAAATAACAGGGTGGGGATGGGATGCCCCACCAGGATGTGGGGTTCCCCTGGCCTGGCTCTTCTCCCCTGTCTGGGTGGCAGGGTCAGAGGGTCCCTGGGGGGACCCTCCCTGGGGGATCCACCAGCTCTAGGGCTCGTCAGTGTCATAGAGCAGGGCCCCACTGAAGACAGTGAGGGGCTCGTCAGGTGCGTGGGCCAGGCGCCCCGACACCAGGTCCACACAGAGGGTCTCGCCGGCAGCGAGTGGCAGCAGGAGGCTGAAGACACCAAGGGCACCAGGGCTGGGCCCCAAGGCAGCCACCGGCTCCTTCTCCAGCCCCTCAGGCTGGAACCCGGCTGAGTCCAGGCGGGCAATGCCCTGGTTGGAGCGTGACAGCACAGCCTCCAGCTTCTCGCCCTTGTGCCCTGTCAGTACCGCGCTCACCAGGTACCGCCCGGTCACCGGCACCGTGAATGTGCCTGTGGTGGGTGCAGGTGTCAGTGCCAGCCCTGGCCCCAGGGACCCCGAAAGCAACCTTGAACAGGCTTGGCAACCCCCAGGCTCCCCCATAGCACCCTAGTGCACAGTACCCACTGAGGAGACCCCCCCTCTCCTGTTGCCCTTCATCACACTCCAGGGTCACACTTCATCCATGACCATGCAGTCCTGATCCAACCCACAGCCCCCACTGCAGCCATCACTAGCCCCACAGAACCCACTGCAACTCCATCCCACCCCACAGTCCCATTTCACCCTACACCCCCATTACAACCCACAGTCCCTTCTGCCCCACTTCCCCCATGGCCATGCTGCAGATGCTCACCAGTCTCAGGGTCATAGGCTCCACCATCATTGAGCAGGACTTGGTCAAAGGGGACAGTGCCAGGCTCCGTGCGCTGGGTGCTCAGGGCAGCCGAGAAGGCAATGCGGGGCACAGAGCCCGGCTCCCCCACCTCGCCTGGGCACCATGTCAAGACAAGGCACCCCAGTCTAGTACCCCTTGCTCCCCACCAGTACCCACAGCCCAGCAGCCACAGCCCCTTACCCCCCCCACCCTCTGCCAGCCCCACTGCTGTCCATACCCCTTGCCATTAACCACACACCCATGCCCCCAGCCCCTGCTCCCCTTGCCCCAAGCACACACACCCCCAGCTGCCATTGCAAACACCCAGACCCTCAGCCCAAGACCATAAGCACTCCAGGCCCCTTCATCACCCAGCACCCAGTCTCTCAGCCTCCCCCACGCCCTTCAGCCACCCAAGCCCACCCCCTGTTCTCTCATGCCCACTCCCCAAGCCCCCGAGTCCTACCTCTCTCTCCAGGCAGCCCTAGAATAGAAGGGGAGGAGAGGGGCTGCAGAGGTGGCATAGGGCAGGACCCCCAGGGCACAGGATCCAGCCATGCCAGCAATACCCCGCTGTGGGGACTGCTTCTTACCTGGGGGGCCCATGGGGCCTTGTTCTCCATCCTTCCCTGGTGGCCCAGCAGGGCCAGGGGGGCCCATCTCACCCCTGGGGCCAGCAGGGCCAGGGGGGCCTGCAGGGAGGATGAGGTTAGAGCTGCCCCAGCACCACAGCACTTCCCTTCACCCACATTCCCATGGCTTGTGTCCTCACATCCCCACACCTTGAGCCCCCATATCATGATTTGGATCCCCATGTCCCTACACTCCAGCTCCTTACTCTATGGTGACCTGTGTCCTCACGTCCCCACAGCTTTGCCATTGTCCCTAAGCACCATACCTGCAGCTCTGTGCCACTCAGTTCTGTCCTGGTGCCCCCATGCCTATGTGTCCCCACGTCCTCATGCCTCCACCGCTGTCACCAAGTACTGTTCCCCCAGCCCCACTCCCCCCAGCAACCCTTCTGACACCCTGTGTCTCTGCGTCCCCATGTTCCCACGCATCCACCATTGTCCCCAAGCACCTCTGATGCCCCACGTCCCCAAGACCTCATGTCCCCACGCACCGGTGAGGTCTGCTTGTCCCAGACGCTGGAGCTCCTCACGCAGTTGCTGCAGGCTAGCATTGAGGGCCCCAACACGGCGCGGGAGCTGGGCTTCCAGCACCTTCTCTATCACGGCAGCGTTGGTGCGAGCTGTGCCGTTCAGCTCCCGCACCGCACCCCACAGCCCAGCCACGTGCCGGCTCAGCCCATCACGGACACCCCGCAGCCCGTCAGACACAGCCTCCAGCTGCTCACAGACTCCCTCCAGCTTGGCCAGCCGCGGCTCCAGCCCAGCGGGGCAGCTCCCTGCCTGTCGCACCAGTTCCCGCACCAGCGCCTCCAGCCGCTCCTCGCTCTCAGCCTGCCGCTCTGCTGCCGCCGCCGCTGCTGTGTCCAGCTCGGCCACGATGCGGTCAATGATGGTGTCCAGATGCCGTTGCCGAGCGTCCTGCTCATCCAAAGCATCTTCCAGCCCCTGCACCGTGGCATTCAGCCTGGCAAAGGCGAGCAGAGCACCTGACAGCTCGCCCCGCAGCCCCTGCAGCTCCAAAGATGAGGTGCCTCCGAAAGTGCTGAACCCATCAAGTGGAGGCTCAGGCTCCAGTTCCGGCTCTGCAGGGCCAGGCTGGGGCGAATGGCATGCGGCAGTGCAGGCATCCACTTCAGCCCGCAGCTGCTCCAGCTCCTGGGGTGACAGCGGGGTGCAGGACTGGGGACAGAGGTCATCACTTGATCCCCCCAGCTTGGCCTCTAGTTGCCCTGTCCGGTTGCGGAGCTGTGCCAACTCCTCTGCCAGGGACCCCCCTACTTCCAGCTGCCCCTCCAGCCGCCCCAAGGCCTCCCCCTGCGCCCCCAGCAACTCCCGCAGTCCTCCAAGGGTCCCGGCCACCCCATCCCCACCAGCCCCCAGGTCCCGAAGCTGACCCTCGGCGTCCTGCAGCCGCTGCTCCAGCTGCTGCAGGATGGGACCAAGCTGCCCGGCCCACGGATCTTGTGGTGCCGGGCAGGGCTGTCCACAGCGAGCCACCAGCCCCTCCAGTTCGTCCAGGCGGGCACCATACTTGGCCCCACTGGCCACCAGCCCCTCCACTACCCGGCTCAGGTTGGTCAGGTGTGCTGGCATCCCACTGTGCCGACCCTCTGGCTCTAGGGGCCACGGGCCGGCCCGCGAGGCATTCAGCCTCCCCTCAAGCTCTGCCAACCGCCGAGCCAGCACCGGGCCCTGCCCACCACGTCCCGCTGCTGCCGCAGGCAGGGCTTCGATACGTCGTTCCAGCTCGGCCAGCCGCCGGTGCAGCTCAGCGTCTGGCGGCGGGGGGGCAGCAGGGGCCAGGCGGCTGCTCAGGCTGCTGATGTGCCGCTGCACCGTCTCCACCGCATCCCGGTTGCGCTGGTCCACCGAGCCCACCAGCTTCTCCAGAGCCCTCATGCGCTCCCTGTCCTCGGCCGCCTGACGCCGTAGCCCCTCGGTGCCAGCCGTACAGGCAGCGCAGGTCTCCTGCAGCCGTCGCTCCAGCTCCCGCAGCGCCGGGCCTGATGGCAGTACCGGCCCTTCCCGGCTGCTCTCCTGACGTCGCAGGCGGTTCTCCAGCTCCTCCAGCCGCCGCTGGACGTGGCTCAGAGCCTCCCGCACCTCGGCTGGGGCGGCTGCATCAGCCGGCTGCTCGCCCTCAAAGCCAGCGGCCGGCGCCCGGTGCGGGTGCTCCGTCAGCGGCTCCTGCCCAGCACGCAGCTCCTCCACCTGCTCGCTCAGACGCCGCACCTGCTCCTCCAGCCGCCGCACCTTCTCGGCATCACCACCACCTACCACCGCACCGGCAGGGTCATGGTCACGCTGCGGACACCCCACCAGCATGCATTCCCCGCCCTGATCTCTGACATTACCTTCTCCCCCCAGGCCGCTGAGGGGGTTGCCAAAACCAGAGAGCGTGGGACGGCCGGGCTGAGGCCGGGGGTGGCTGGTGGGCTGGGGGGGTGCTGATGCTGGCCCCTCCGTGCAGTCCTCCCCCGAGTAGCCCTGGCAGCAGCGCCAGGCCAGCTCGGACACTGTCCGCTGCGACACCCTGTAGCGGGGCCGCAGGAAGGTGCGGTACCTGCAGGCACAGGAGACACTGGCACAATGTAGGTCAACATGGGAGCCCCTGGTTGGGGCACTGGGTGGAAGTTCCAGGTGTGGGGAGCAGGCCTGATCACGGGGAAGCAGGGGCGGGGAGGTGAGAGAGCCTTGCCCACACTGAGCCCTCTGCTCACACTCAGCTTCCTGCCTGCAGCCAGTTCCCTGCCTGCAATCAATCCCCTGCTTGCATGCAGGCCCCTATCTACAACAAGCCCACTGCCCACACTCAGCTCCCTGCCTGCACCCAGGCCCCTGCCCATGTTCTCTGCCTGTGGGTCCCCACTCAGGCTGTGCCAGCATCACCAGTTCCAGGTGTGTGCAAAAGCAGCAGGCAGCAGGTCAGAGCTGGGCACCCAGGAGCAAAACCAAACACAGGCTGTGGTCTGGTCATAGTTTGGCACAGCCAGGCCCCAGCCTGTGCCTGGCTGCTTGCTCAACCATCAGCAGCTGGAGGGTGCTGCATCTGCCTGGCCCCCTAACCCTATCACCAGCCAGTGAGCCACTGGCATGGAGAGACCTGCTTTGGGCATAGAGTGTACCAGATGTGTTGGGGGTCCTGGCATACGCCTGGGCAGGGACTGCCAGCCAGGCAGTAGTAAGGGCTGATCCCCCCACCCCCGCCCCTCCGCCACTGCTCGAGGCCATCCGGCTCTTGTGAAAAAGTAAACACGACCCCGGGGTGGATAAATACCAGCAGTGGAGGAGATCGGACCATGGCCAGAGCCAGCTCTGTGCGAGCTCCCCCAGCCCTCAGAGTCCCCAGCCCTACTCACGCCAGGACACGGGGGCACTGGAGCTGCCCCCAGGCACAGGGCTGGTAATCTGGCTTGACAAAGCTCTCCACGCCATCCTCCACCACACAGCTCACACTGCGTGTCACCACGTAGGCACACCAGTTCCTGCAGGAAAGGGTCAGAATGTCCAGCTGGCATGCAGAGGCCATCCCCTGTCTTGGACTGGGAATCATCCTGGCACACATCCAGCATCATCTGCTTCACAGGCATCCCCCAGGATGCACTCATCATGATCCTGGCACACACTGAACATCCCCCAGCACACACCAGGCATCATTACCCTCACAGGCATCCCCTGGTACACATCAGGCACCCCATGAGCATGCTCAGCATCATTCCAGCACAGTGGACATCCCCTGGCACACACTGACATATGCACCAGGCATCCCCCAGCACACACGGGGCATTGTCTTGGCTTACACCTGGCATCTCTGTCCTTCACACCTGGCAACCCTTGGCACACACCAGGCATTGTCCCGGCATTCATCCAGCATGCCCTGCCCCAGGCATCCCCCGGCACACACCGCCCCCCCCCCCCAGCTGCCCCCACACTCGCCCAGCCGGCCCCACCAGTAGCAGCCGTCACGGCCCAGCGCTGCGGTTTAATGGGCCGGATCCCTTCCTTCCCTGCCCAGCCACACAAGCCGCAGGGACTCCAGCTCCATGATGTGGGACCCCAGTCCAGCCCTACAGACTGCAGGGTCCCCGGCAGCGCCTTATATGGTCCTAGCCCGCAGCTCAGCCCCGTACCCAGCCCCCGAGCAGCCCCACACCAAGCAGCTCCCGGGCAGCTCCCCCGGGACCGGCCCCGGCTCCCCTGGCGGTTGCTGGGCTGCGGTGGGGCGCGGAGCCGCGGCCGGTTCCCGTCAGCCCGGCTGGTTCCCCTCAGCCCCGGCTGGATTCCAGCTGCTCCCCGGGGGCCGCCGGGAATTCCTGAGCCGACCAACGGCCCCCCCTCGCCTCCCCCTTCCCATTCCTTCCCCTTCCCGGCCTCACTGTACCCCATCAGCCCCACACCCGCGGAACTCCGGGACCCCCCAGGCTGCCCTAGGGTCCCCAAGCACTTAGGACTGAGGATGCCCCAATCCCAGAGATGGGATGGGAACGGGGATGTGGAATATGGGATGAGAGAGGAAACCTCCTGAAAGGGCAGGGCATGGGGACAACCCCGTGTTCCCTTGAGCACTGGGAGGGGTCGCTGTGCACCCCAGCCTGTGAGGAAACGCCGTTATGCCCCCAAAGCAGGCAAACCATGTCCGTGCCCCACTGCGGGGCTGTGCTGGGGGTGCCTGAACCTTATCCACCTTTTCCAGGCAGCCCCACGGTACCAGTTGTCAGTCCTCAGCATGGCATAGGCAGAGATGGGGACAGGGTGGGTCTGGGCCCCTTGTCCTGTCCCAGACAGCACGAGTGTGTGGATGCCGAGGCAGGACCAGCCCCAGGATCCATGGCACCCCTACAGTGCAGTTCACGGGGCTCCCCCACGCTTGGGTCTCACAGCTGCATCTGTGGTCCCCCAGGTTCAACTCCTCCACATGCCCTCAGCCCCTTGCAGACCCCCCACCCCGTCCCGTGTCCTCCACGTGCACCCCCTGCCCACGCCCACCAGCTGCCTGCGCCGGGGCCAGCGGGTGAGGGAGGGGTAGGAGCAGCCTCCATGAGGTGGGGGGTGCCCCCAGCATCCGGCATGGCAGCGCCCAGCAGGGACAGAAGCTGCTGTCCCTTGCCGCACACCCCGAGCTGAATGTTGCACGTGTTGGTACCTAGCCAGTCCCAGGGACATCAGGGTGGACGGCTGACCCCAGCCCGCCCCCTCCCCCCGACAGCCGGAGGTGGCAGTACTTCCCCCGATGCCTCTGTCCCCTCCCGGCATGTCCCGGCGGTCACAGCTCCTACCTGTGCTGGCTGGCGACCCGGGCACCACTGTGGGCCGCGGCGGGGCCCTGCGGGACTGTGGCCTGACCGACACCAAGCGAGGTGGCCCCCCTGGTGTAGAGGCTGTACCTGGGGGGAAAGTTGACGGCCAGGGCCTGGGCGGCCAGGAGGCACGGCCAGAGCCAGGGGGCCATGCTGAGCGGACAGCTCGGCACAGCGTGGCGCGGCTCGGTTTGGCACAGCACGGCACAGTTTAGCGTGGCACGGCGTGGCTCGGCGGTCACGGCCCAGCTCAGGAGCTCATGGCGCGTCCCGTCGCGGCTCCGTCCGTCCCTCCTGGCTGTGTGCCGCCGAGCACGGCTCGGCTCAACTCAGCTCGGCACGGCGGTTCTGCCCTCCCCTTGGCCGCGCCTCGGCCAGCCCCTCGCCTCCAGAGCCGCCCCGGTGCTGCCCACCGACGACAACCACGATACCGGGGTCCCAGGGGCCCCCCGTTTCCTCCTCGTTGCAGCCCCCGGCGCATCCCGACTTCTGCTGGGCACCGCAGCCCCCGCTGGCCCCCGCCACCGCAGCTGCCTGCACATCTGCTTCTCGTTAGGCCCGGCCGCGGCGAGGCCGGGCAGGAGGGACGGGGGTAGCCAGAGAGGCCGGGCAGGGGGCCAGGGCTGAGGCAGCCAGCACTGATGGTGCTACCACCACAGTCACTGCACCGCACAGCCACAGCATCACACAACACCCTGCACCTCACACAGTGACACACAACACCCTGCTCCTAGCATAGATGACACACCATCACACAACACCCTGCACCTCGCACAGCTACACCATCACACAACACCCTGCACTTCAGGCAGTATAACACAACACCCTGCACCTTACACAGTGACATGCAACACCAAGTTCCTTGCACAGCGACACCATCGCACAACAGCCATCTCCTTGCAGTGTCACACAACACCCTGCTCTTTGCACAGTCACCAGCAGCAGGTGGTGACACAGTAGCTGCCCTGCCTGAGCCCTGGACTTGGAGTGACACTATGGCTTTCCCCAGATCACAAATGATGTAGCAGTCTCCTAGTGACATCATGCCTTGGCCCCAGCCCCAGGGTGACATCATGGCCTGGCAGAGCAGCGCGGGAACCCACTGCTCTCTGGGGCTCATCGTGGGCAGGTTAAGCACAAACAGCTGCCGGCAGCTGGGCGGCTGAAGGGTGTGGGGGATGGTGGGACACAGGGGACCCCAGACAGAGCCGGGAAGGGAATGTGAGAGCTGAGGGAGCTGAAATTGTTTAGCCTGGAGGAGGCTCAGGGGAGATCTTGTTGGTCTCTACCACTACCTTAAGGGAGGTTGTAGCCAGGTGGGGGTTGGTCTCTTCTCCCAGGCAACCAGCACCAGAACAAGAGGACACAGTCTAAAACTGCACCAGGGGAAGTTTAGGCTGGATGTTAGGAAGAAGTTCTTCATAGAATGATTTGCCATTGGAATGGGCTGCCCAGGGAGGTGGTGGAGTCACTGTCCCTGGAGGTGTTCAAACAGGGATTGGACATGGCACTTGAAGCCATGGTTTAGTAGCCATGAGGTCTTGGGTGACAGGTTGATGATCTTTGAGGTCTTTTCCACCCTTATTGATTTTATGATTCTATGATTCTCATCCTCTAGAGAACCCAGTCCTGTTCCCAGCATGGCTCGTGGGTGCTAGGCATAGGGACTCTGCGGTGAAGTAGAGGTGCAGGACCCCTAGAGTGGACTCATTCCTGGGACCCCACCCAGCTTGTGGCCCCCCGTACGGAATAGCAGGGTTCAGTGCATCCCTACATTCCCCAGTACACCCCAACACAGCCCACGAGCAGTTCAGTTCATCCCAGCACGGCTCCTGTTGACCCAGCACAGCCCGGCAGGCACAGCCCGGCAGGCACACCCCACTCCATCAGCTATAATTAGCCACGGCCGCGCCGAGACCCCACCCCTGGCTCGCCGCAGCCCCGCCCCCAGGCCCGCGCCAGGCCTTGTATGGAGGCGGCGGCGGCCAGAGGGGCCCGGGGAAGGCAACGCGGGGGGCGGGCGCGGGGGGCTGCGGTGGCTCCAGTTCTTCCCCTCCTGAGGACAGGCACGGGGTCGGGCAGGACGCTCCCGGTGGGGGGTGCCCCAGGGGCGTCCCATCCCCTGCCATGGGGTGAGCCGGGCCGTGACGCCACCGCGGGGCTGAGGCCAAGCCGCCGCGTCACTGCGGGTCTGGGGCCAGCAGCTGTGGCGTCACCGCAGCCCCAGGGCCGGGGTGTCGCCGAGCCTGAGTGATGAGAGCCCTTAGAAAGGGGATCGGCGGCCGTGGCGTCACGACGTGGCCGGGAACGCGCCGTGACGTCACGGCAGAGCCTGCGGCGGGATGCGAGTGGCCGAGGTGCTCCCGAGGCCCCGCCCCGGAAGTGGCGCGCGGCGCAAGGAGACGTGTCGGTAGCGGCGGGACCGGCAGCGCGTGAGGCTCGGGGGGGAAAGGGCTTGTCCTAGGGACTTCGTGGGTCGGGGGGCGTTCGGTGCGGGCGGCGGGAGGCCCTGCCCCAGGTGGGGGCTACTGAGGGGTCTGGCCCCGCAGTGGGGTCCCGGTTGTGGGTCCTGGGGGGCCCAGCCCCGGGTGGGGGGATAGCAGAGGGTCGTGACCAGGAAGTTCCGGGTGGGAAGGGGCTCGGGATTGTCCTGTCCTGGGGTCGGACGGCCCAGCGGGGGTCCCTGGAGCCAGGGGTGCTGGTGCTTCTGCGGGGAGGTGGGGTGGGACAAGGTCTTGCCCTGGGGTACTGGTAGTATCATGTCCTTCCGATGCAGAGTGGGAAGGGGCTCGCGGGGTGGGTCCCGGCCGGGCTCGGGCATAAGGGTGCCAGTCGTGACCGTTTTGGGGTCCTGACCTGGGTGGGAGTTACCGGGGAAGTCCAGTCCCAGGTGCAAAAGGGGCTCAGGGTGAAACGGGGGAGGGGGGCTGGCCCCGAAGGAGATGTCCCAAGCAGGAGTGAGATACAGATGTCCCCTTCCAACGTGCAGTTCCCAGCCAGGCTTGGGGCCGGTGGTACTGGTGGGCTGTGAGCACATCCCCCCGGCAGGATGATCACAGACGTGCAGCTCGCCATTTTTGCCAACATGCTGGGCGTGTCGCTCTTCCTCCTTGTTGTCCTCTACCACTATGTGGCCGTCAACAACCCCAAGAAGCAGGAGTGAGGTGACATGAGGTGAGGCACCGGCGCCCACAACCGGCGCCCACACCAGCACTGCGCCAGCACCACCACTCACCCCTCTCCCCCCAACAGGGCTGAGCTGCACCGCCCCGTGACACAGTGGCCATGGAGGAGCAGGGACCGTCCAAGCACAGCCTGGAGCCCTGCAGGATCACTGTGGTGCTGCAGTGAGGCAGGACGCTGAGCTTCTTCCAAACCAACTTTAACAAACACAACAATACCAGATAAAACCATATGATGTAAAAATCTCTGCTGCCCCCCACTGAGTCCCTCTGCCGGTCCCACAGGAGGAGCAGGGCCATCCAGGGCCAGGAGGCTCTCATTGCTGGGGAGCTGCCAGGGTGGCCAGCCACGTGAGTCAGCACCAGGGGTGGCATTGGCTGCAGCAGGGGGTAGAGACAGCGTTGGGCTGTGCCAGGAGCGGGCTTTGCACTGCTGCTGCTTTGGTCTGGGGGGGCCTTGGGCCTGCCCCGTGCACCGTTGTGGCCCATGGTGCCACCTGGTGAGTGCCAGTGGCTGTAGTCAGGCCTCGGCGCAGAAGGAGAGGAGGTGCCGGTAGGAGCTGAGCGAAGCACGGCCTGTGGCGTGGCCTGGTGGGTGCTGCAGTAGGGGACAACAAGGTAGAGAGGGGCTGCAGACATAGAGGGGCTGGAGCCCACTCCCCGGTGCCACAGCCCTTGCCCAAGCAGATGGCAGAGCAAAGCTGCAGTCCCCCAACACCACAGGGCCATACCTGGGGGTGCAGCCCCTTGCCCTGGCACAGGAACAGTCCCTTGGCATTCTGCACTCCTCCAGGGGGTTCCTGGCACAGCCCTGTGGGAACAAAGACTGGCATCAGTAGTGAGGCTGGCCCCAGCATGGTGCCAGGCCCTGCTGGAGTGTCTACTATGGCAGCCCTGGTGCCAGCGCTGTGCTGTGCCCTACCTGGTGGTGCCTGGACGGTTTGGTGCTCGCTCTGGCTCTGCTCCCCAGCCTGGAAAAGGGCTGTGGTGCTGTCGAAGGTGCTTGCCCCCTTCCTCCGCACCGGGATCCTGCTGGGGCGCACAGAGGGCACCCCCAGGCTGTGGAGAACCCACATGATGCTCCTGAGGAGGCTGCCAGCAGTGGAGGGGTGCCTCTGCTCAGACTCCCCTGCAGCAAGGGCTCTGCATGGAGCTCTAACTGCCCAGGTGTGGGCAGCCTCGAGGCTGGTTGAAGGGTGACCCCATACCATGGCCAATGCCAGCACCTACCCAGGCTGCTCATAGGCTTTCCTGGCATCCAGCTTCATCGGAAGTACCTACAAGGAGGGGAGATGAGGGTTCAGTGCCTGGCAGGGGTGTTTGACCCTGGCCTCGCAGCAGTTCCCCACAGCGGCTGGGGGTCCTTCAGAGCAAGACCCCTACATGGAGAGGGGCTGCATGGCTCAGGGAACATGAAGGTGCAGCTCAGAAAACTATGAATATGGAGCAAAGGCTCCTGGAAGAGCCTGATGGATTGGGGCATCTCTGAGCTTGACAGATGGGGGTTTTCAGACCCACAGATGAGTCTCTGAGTCCCACACTTCAGTGGATCTGGGGACCAGTATCACAGTATAACTAAGGTTGGAAGAGACCCCAAGGATCATCGAGTCCAACCTGAATATGTCCTGGTACTTCCCACCACAGCTCCATATTCCCCAGGCCTGGCTGGCAGAGCCATGGGATAGCCCTCACCCAGGACTCAGAAGCCAGACCCCACCAGTGGTACCTGTAGTGGTGCTGTACTGTGGACAGCTGCCATGTGTCCTGCACCATGCTGGGCCTCCTGTGGTCGGTGGCTGGTGCCAGTGCTGGGTGCTGTCCAGGTGCCTGCTGACAGAATCCCTGTGTGACAAATGAGATAGAGCTCAGTGCCAGGGTGGGTGAGCTATGGCAGGGGCACTGGCTGCCTGCCCTGGGTGCACAGAGCTACGGTGGTGCCATTCAGTGTGGACAGGCCAAGCGCTGCGGTGGAAAGAAATGTTGGAGCTGGTGCCCTCACCAAGATGTGCTGTGGCTGGGCTGTGGCACAAGACAGCAGACAGAGCAGTGTGTGAGCATGTGCTAGGTGTGGCTGGGGGGTGGCTGAGCTGTCCAAGGATGACACCACGACACTGTCTCCTGGACAACATGGGAAATGCCTGAGCAGGCCATTGGAACCCCCAGCAAACCAGTCTGCAACAACAGCAG
Source organism: Dryobates pubescens (assembly GCF_014839835.1). Lineage (NCBI taxonomy): Eukaryota > Metazoa > Chordata > Aves > Piciformes > Picidae > Dryobates > Dryobates pubescens. Next base: position 23,807,765 of record NC_071614.1, read on the forward strand.
ACAGGTGCCAGATGCCAGCAGTGCCTGTGCTGGGGCAGCTTCGTGATGGGCAGAAGCTCTTCTCTGAGTTGTGGCTTTACACAGCAGCTGGTACCAGTGAGGGACAAGCCTTAATCTGGGACACAGCACAATTGAAACAGCATCTCTTGGTGGCAAACTCTAGCCAGCAAAGGCCAGCAGCAGCTGGGAGGGTCACCAGGGGGTCCCATGCTCAGAGACGTGCCTCTCCCTTCCCTAGCCTCTCCCAGGCACTGCTACTCCTCAGACACGGAAGCTGGAGACGAGACCTGGCACAGCAGTGCCACTGGCTCCACCAGTGGGGGTTGCCTCTAGACTGCTTGGGCACATGCTGTGCCAGAGGGCTGTGGCTGTAGCTGTAGCCCACTAGGAAAGGGCTCCCTTCCTGTGAGGCTGTGAGGAAGCAGCTGGGACAGGGATGCATCTCTTGACACTTGTCAGGGCCCCAGCAGCAGGACATCCTGTGTGTGATCAAGGACAGCTGTCCTGCAGGGCCACAGCAGCAAGAGAGCAGCTTCCCTGGCCCTCGGGGCATGGCAGGAGACAAGCAGGAAGGGGAGGGATGGGACAGGACCAGGAGACAGTGTCTTCATCTTGTGCCTTCTTACCACTGCCTCATCATGCGAGGGCTGGTGGCAGGAACTGAGCATTCCCGGTTCCCTCTCAGCTGTCTGGGGAAGGGAGAGTCTGTGCCAGTACCCCAGCACCATGTCAGGACAGCAGGCAGAAGGGCAGTGTTGTGAGGCTTGTAAGGCAAAGCTGGGTGGTCAAAGCATTCTTGGGTCATGTTTCCCTGCATGGACACAGCAGTGCTAGTGCTGCCAGGGTCTCACGCTCAGAAAACAGTGGCACTGCTGGCAGCAAGGCTGGACATGTGGAAGGCAAATCTGCCAGGCAATGCCAGGGCAGGGAAGGAAGAGCCATATTCCAGTGACAGGAGCTAGGCATGCCCCACCTGACACTCATATCCAGAGGCAGTGGACAGCAGCCAGCAAGCAGAGAGCACAGGCTAGGGCAGCAGAATGGTGATCAGTCCTATTGAGACAAAGTCTTCCCCCTCCAGCCCCACAGAGTCTGTTTCTGCTCAAGTGCCAAACTGTCATCCAACCCCTGGCAGCCAGGGCTGGTGTCCCACTGGCTGAGGGCCGGCCATGCATGCACGGCAGAAGGAACAGGCATTACAACATGGCCATAAGAACAGAAACATTTTATTTCTTCCCCACCACATTTTCATGGCAGAGGAGAAACAGTCACTACACAGTGCTGGAGAGCAAATACAAGGGACTAAGCAAGGCAAGAAACAGGCAGAGCACAAGAAACCAGCTGACAGTCAGGAACAATGAGATGTCTCCCGAGAGCAGCACCACGACACCACGACAGCTTCAGACTTGCACCCAGAGTCACACCCCAACAGCAGACCCTCACCCACACACCTCCCATCACTGGGCATTTGGATACCTCAGTGCTCACCCCAGCCCAGAACCCCACAGCAGACTGGGGCATTCAGTCCAGCCCTGTTTCCTTATCTGGGGGCCTGTGGGGCTGGCCCAGAGCAAACTGTGGCACTGGCGTTTCCTCCATCATCATCAGCACCAAGCCCCCAAGGGGCCAGCTCTGCAGCAGCACTGAGCCCTTGCCCCTTGGCAACTTGGAACCCCCTGGCCAGCATTCACTGCCTGTTCCAAGCCCCCCAGTGACTGAAGCTCTGCCAGAGCCATGGGCTGTGATAGATCAAATGCTGCTCAGCAGGTGCCTGGGAAGGGAAAAGGCACTTTGGTGTGTCCCACAGGCCTCAGGAATGCTTTGAGAGTGGCTGAGGCCAAAGGAAATTGAGTGGAGGTTTTCTATGCTGGCTTTCTCAGAAGCCACTTTGCTGCTGCCCTGAGCTTCTGTCCTGAGCCTCATGGTTCCTGGCAGAAGCTGGGCAGCAGAAGCCACAGGTTGATATTTGTCCTTACCCAGGCAAGGACAGAGTGTGGGGCTGAGCCCAGAGGGCATCCAGCACCCTTCTGAGGGAATGGGGCAGCAGCTCACATACACCTCTTGCACACAAACCCACGTTTATGACATCAAAGCACACATGATGCTGGAAGGAGCTCTCCTCAGGGCTGTGGCCTGGCACAGCAGCTCGACAGATGGCGGATCAGGCGCACAAGCAGCCCCTGGCCCAGCTTACCTCTGCCCACAGCCGGGGCTGGGGTGCTGCCATGCTGAGCACTCTGGTCTGTGGCGGCCTGAGCCGAGGGGCTGCTGCAGCCGAAGGTGAAGCTGGGAGAGGCCTTGAGCCGCGGCGAGTCCTGCTGGCTGCTGCCGCTCCCGCTGGTGCCATTGCTGAAGCTTCTGGCGCGGGACAGGACGTTATCGGAGGCAGAGATGGGGATCCCGCTGGAAGGGGCAAGAAATGGGAGGTTCAGCCCAGCTCTGTGGGGAGGGGTCCTTTCTGTGCTCCCTGCAGCTGGTCAGAGACCCAGACTTGTCCCCAGTAACAGCCCAGACATTGTGGGGGGCTGTCTCTCCTCCCACAGAACAAGCAATAGGACAAAAAGAAACAAGCTTCAAGTTGTGTCAGGGGAGGTTTAGGTTGGACAACCCTGCAAAGTGTTGTCAAGTCTTACAACAGCTGCCCAGAGCAGTGGTGGAATCCCCATCCCTGGAGGGGTTTAAAAGCTGTGTAGATGTGCTGAGGGACATGGTTTAGGGGTGACCTGGCAGTGATGGGTTAATGACTGGACTTGATGATCTTAAAGGTCTCTTCCAACCAAAAAGATTCTATGATTCTGTGACATGGGGCTGTCACCAGCAGTAGCAGACCCCAGTCCACAGTGCTGCTTATCACTGTCCCAGCAGCTCAGAGTAGCAGTGTGGCTTCAGAAGTCCTATTCCTCACCTCTAGTCCCAAACCCATTCCCATCCAGCATCAGATCAGGCTGGGTAGAGAGGGGAAGTAGAAGAGGCTGGCTGTATCTGCAGGCAGATCATCCCTTTAGACTATATATAAGGAAGAAATTATTTATGCTGAGGATGGTGAGACACTGGGATAGGTTGACTAGAGAAACAGTAGATGGTGCCTGGAAACATTCCAGGTCAGGCTGGACAGGGTTCTGAGCAACCTGATCTAGCTGAAGATGTCCCTACTCAATGCAGGTGAGTTGGACTAGATCCCTAAAAGGAATTTCCTGCACAAATCATTCCATGGTTCTTCCCAGGTGAACCCCCAACAGCCTGACCCCACATAGCTGCATCCCGATGCCACGGGGCTGAGAGACACCCACACCTGCAGCACACAGAGCAAACCCTGCAGGGCACAGAGCAAACCCTGCAGGGCCCCAGCGGGGTGAGAGAGCAAGCAAACAACCCTCGGCATCGTTAGCTGCAGGGTAACTCACTTGGAGTTCATTTATCATCTCTAACTGGCGTTATCCTGCAGCTCTTGAGCGCTCAACCCGGCAGGCCCTTACGTGGAGCTCCGGGGGGGGGTCCTGGCACCTCCTCTGCGCCGCGGGCCCCCTCCTGCGCCCTTCATGCTGCGCACGTGACGCAGCATCCAGGCGCGCAGGTTGCTGAGGCAGCTGTGCTCCGAGAGGACGATGCGCGGCCAGGGGTTGCACTCGGCCATGTCCAGGGCCGCCACGGCCAGGGCTCGCCCAAC